>NC_139042.1:92723624-93923624 GCF_965140915.1 Aythya marila
CCCACGGCAGGCAGCAGGGCAGAGGACACCTTGACTTTTGGGGTGTGCAGAGGGAAGGCAAGGGAGGGCAACTAGGAGTCAGCCTGTGGGCAGTCACCTCCTCCTCTGCTTACCTAACACACATCTGGCCCACTTTCCGCTCTCTCTTTTTACGAGAAGCCTATTGGTCACATACAACATCTGGCATTATTTAACCATCATGTTTGTCTTTGCAGAGCCTGATCTTGCTGCTGACTCCCACGGTGGTTGACTCAAGTGCACCATTTGCTTAAATAATTTAGTTAAAGACTATATTGGTAATATCCTCAAAAGAAGCGCAATCAGCTTCTTGCACATGCTCCCCGCTTTGCATACCTAAATCTGTGACTGGCCCTCTAGAATCACCCCAGCATACAAGCAATCCCAAACTTTATGGAAACATAGATCTTTACGTGGATGTTAGGACTTGGTTGGACGTCTAACTAACAGCCTCAGTGCTACTACTGAATGCAGATCCAGTCTGCTCTTCATGACAGCTGAAGAGAAGCTCCACCAAACTTGGGCAGGAAGACAGAAAGGCAGCAGAGCATGATGTTCGTAAGACTCCTTTGCTCTCCTTACACATCTAGACGCTAAGTGTCTGTTGGAGTGTTGCTTCTGGTTTTGTTGTTTTTTTAATGGGCACAGCTTTAGCCCTCATTGTTGCAGGTGAGGTCTGCCAAAAAAAAAGAACGAAGAGGAGATAGTCCCACGGGCCCGAGCTTGCACAGCTCTCCAAACAGTGACTCAGCAACCAGACCTCTCTTGGCCATCTCACAGTAACCTCGGCACGGCAGAGTAGCAGCGATGACAGTTCAGTGTCAGCATTAGTTCTTCAACAGAGGATCCTGTCAGTAGGTTAAGCAGAGGCTGTGGCAGGTGTACAGACCAAGAAGAGGTAGGAAACTGCAAGGAGGGAACTGCAAAGTCGGAGGAAGGGAGGACACAAAGATGGAAATGGGAGGGCCAGGGCACGGATGGAGAGAGGAGGAGAGTAGAGTCAGGCAAATCAGAAGTAGTAGCAACCTAAAGGGCTAGCTTGTGAAGAAACCATTAAAACAGAACAAAACAAACAACAAAAAAACACTAATTAAAGCCTAGGGAGAAATTATATCCTTGCTCCCTCTATGCAAGCTTCTTCTTGACAGCAGGGATTCTTCTACAGGCAGAGACAAAACAAAGAGCTGACCTTTGAGCTAGACATTCCTATGATGAGGCTACACATAGATCTACTGCCCCAGAGGGGTCTCGGGGCTGGGACCCCCCAGCACTGTGACTGAGGGAGCACGACCAAAGCAGACACCACATTGTCTTCCCAAGGGGTGAGTGCCTGGGCAGAGGAGGAGGTGGGTGAGGTGCCAGCCTCCTCTGGCACTGCCATCAGATGTGGGCCGTGATGGAGCTGCCTGCCTCCCAGCAGCAGTCACTGCCGAGCTTTCTGCTCCAGCCTGATGCTTGCCGGGGACTTTCAAAACATCCAAAAATGTGAGAAATGATTTATCTTTTCCCTAACGCAGCCGGCTCCCCTCCCAACATCTCGCAACACCCCAAGGGCACAATTAAAGCCTTTCTGGATAACAGGAACACTCCCTAGAGTGCTAATCATGCTGGAAAGATTGTTGGAGAATTTGGAAACCTAGAGCTTATCTCCTGTGCCATACAAAAGGAGATCTGCTTCTGCAGACATCCTAATCTGCAGGATTCTATTTAAATTTTGGCTAATTCGCAGTCCCACACTGGGAATAAGAAAAGGCTGATTAGCAGTTGGGTGAATCAATAAGTACCGAATGGCCTAGAGAAGTGGGAACATTCATTTTGACTCTAATAAAACTGGGAAAGCTGTGGGTGGATGACTAAAGGGAACAAAGGACTGCTTAACAGCGTTGAGCTAGGGTAAAAAGGCCAGGAAGAAAAGCGCTTATAAAACTTTATGACTAAGAGCAGAATGAGATGAGAAAGGCACTGGAAGATGTGTTGGGTCAGGAAGCACGCCACTCAAAAGCTACGATGAGTCACGCCGATTCGTGCCTTTTAGGACAGGAGGTCTTCTTTGCTGAAAGGGTCGAGCTCCCCTCTTTGATGCCCCCCAGGGATGGGCTGATATCCTTCAGTGAATCCATGGGACTGCTCAGGGGAGGGCCGGCCTCATATTTCAAGGCAAGATAAGAACCAAGGCGCCGGAGCTGCTGGTTGCTCCAGAGCTGCATTAAGAACCTCGGCACTTGGAAGAGGGAAAAGATTGCCCAGAGGAGGCTTCGGGGCAACAGACGTGCCCTGAAGGACTTGAAACGAGGAGACAGAGAGGCAGCTCCAGCCTTCGGGAGAGGAGGCCAGGAGATCAACCAAGCCGGAAACGGAGCAACCCGGGGCCAACGTTGCAGCACTTTGTCAGGGCCTGTATTTCTTCTGCCCGGGCTTTGTTTGCCCTGTGGCTATACGGGGAACTTTCTCCTCTCAAGTTGTCAATTTGCAAGTCTCGTGAGCCTTTAGCTTGCTTAATAATCTCTTTTCTGCTAATACATATTTTGAGGAGCAGCCTGCCCATGAAGAACAATTTCCTTCTAAAAGTGCCGAATGGTTTCAGGATTTTGAAACAGCAAAAATGGAGAGCTGCTGTTCAGGCTTATTAAAAACCTTAATGAAACATTCAAATCAGATTGTTTCCTGTTATGCTTTAGAGTCAGTATACAGTATTAAAAAAACAAATACAGCACTTGGGATAGATGCCTAGGGGTTTTGTGACTTGATCAGCTTCTAATAATTTTGCCTTCTTTTAAAATCTAAAATCCCAAACCACTTGGCATCAGTGTGTAGCAGGCCAGAGACGACACTCAGCACGGATGTGCAGTTCCAAGCTCTGTCACAAGGTCACCATTCCCCTCACAGAGATTCAGCCCAGATTTTGGCTGCTTTCAAAAACTTTACAAAACACAAGCCTGCTGTAGCTACACAGAAAGCAACCAGTGGTGGTTTTTTGTTTGTTTGTTAGTTTATTTATTTTTGGTAAGGCTAAATATGTTTTTTGGACACTTTAAACCACAGCCCTTTTCAACACGCTAATTTTCTTACTGAAAGATTTCAAAAATCTTTGTTTTCTACAGAAACTTTGAACCTCTGCTACCAACAGAATCAAAAAGACAACAAAGAGGATGAAGCTAGTTTGGTGAAGCAGACACACCTGGGGTGCTGCCCAACAGCAGAAGTAAACCCTCAGCTCAGCTTTTCATGGCAGATGATAGAGTGATATCCAACCTCCAGCAAAGCAAAGGGGAAGCCCAGAGAAAGTAGTAGGAAAGCAGTGCTTGGGTTGTTCCTAACCCACCTTACAACAACAACAAAAAAGTCCCAAAAGAATCAGAAGAAAGTCTCCTGGTTTCCAGACAAGCTTCGTAGACTCCAGAGGTTTGCAAGTTCAGGTAGAATTTGGCTATATACGCTTGTGCTTGGATATTTTCAAAATAATCCTGACAAATACTGAAGTTCCTGGATTGTTCCAGTTCCTTGGACAGAACAGAGCTGCTTATGTGCCAAGCATGAAACGCTTCAAAGCTAATCCTTCTTCTGGCTTTTAAGATGCACAGAGTGATCCATGTGCTCGCAGGCAGACAATGCATTTAACAGGGTATGTCAAAATGTATTCAGAGGACATGTTTACTCTCATACATTTAAAGATGTCTCATTGTAGCATGGAAACAGTGATGAGTGCTTTGCTTTTGACACAGGTATGCTCTCGGGGCCAGAACCGACTTTCAGGGCTGTTCCACGGGCATGTGGAGGAGGAGGAGGAAGCCCGCAGCTTTCCAAACCGCAACAGGGTGCTCCGGCTTTGTTTCCCACACCTCAGGACTACAACTCTCCTATGGGAAACTGCAACTACTCAGGTCAGGTTACTGACTGAGGACACCTAGTGGGGTTTTGCTTACACACCAACACCACAAAAAAAGTCATTTCTGCGAGACTGATTTATAAAGAAATATGACTACCATTATCCCCTTTAAAACAAACAAGCAAACCCCCCAACACATACTTTTTTTTTTTTTTTTTTTTTTTTTTCTTTAATGTAGTTACTGATGCTATAGAAAAATCCCAGAGTATTTTCCCAAATGTTTGCTAAGCTTGGACATTCCACCACACGCTGTTTCATTTTCATTTTCTTTCCATTTCTTTGATGAGCACAGTGTTTCTCACCTAGGTCAACAGGCCACTGTCATATTTTGAAAGTGTTTTATGGACCTAAGCCCATCAGCAGAGTCGAGCAGGACTAGCAAGCTCATCAGCTCTACTGGTTAGTAGGGGCCCATCGCCTCAAATTAGCAAAACACAGGATGGGAAACAGTAATTAAAGTTGTGGGTGGGCAGAACTCTTATTTTTTATCCATTTTTAATGGCTAGAATATTATTCTGTTGACAGTAAAACAAATAAAATAAATACTTGAATGAGACTTTGCTGTAGCGAGGGGGGGGTTGGTCTGTTCTCCCACGTGCCTGGTGACAGGACGAGGGGGAATGGGTTTAAGTTGAGCCAGGGGAGTTTTAGGCTAGATGTTAGGAAGAACTTCTTCACTGAAAGGGTTGTGAGGCATTGGAACAGGCTGCCCAGGGAAGTGGTGGAGTCACCATCCTTGGAAGTCTTCAAAAGACGTTTAGATGTAGAGCTTAGGGATATGGTTTAGTGGAGGGCTGTTAGCGTTAGGTTGGAGGTTGGACTCGATGACCTTGAGGTCTCTTCCAACCTAGAAAATTCTGTGATTCTGTGATTCTGTGACTTTTATGGTTGAATCACTAACATACTGTGCTCAAGTAGGTTATTGATGTAGATGCAGTTTGGTGAGATTTTAAAGAGGATGCTGTAAAATCCATCCACAGTTTCTGTTTTCTGTGGCAGGATTGACAAGATGAAAGCATTTTAGGATGCAATATGATTCTCAACAGAACTTTTTTGTGGGCTGAAGCACCTTCGGATTTCTTTGAGATGAGCATTTTTGTTTTGTTTTACTGCAGTTCTGTGAGAAATTGTTTAAAAAGCCGAAGTTAAATGCTGTGTGTCACCTCATGACTCGTAGTCCATCTTCTGCTTTAGTTCTGAAGCTGAGCTTTCGTTAGATCAGTGCTCTGGAAAAATGATTGCCTGTTCTCAGCTCCTTCAGAGTATCGATTTAAGGTATTATCTGAAACCATCAGAAATGAGCAGCTAAACTAACAAACTTTATCTACTTCACTGCAGATTTAATTAAAAAAAAAAATCCCCAAACACCCCCTCTTCAATACCTGATGGATGTGCTCTGAGTACCCGCACTGTTCTTTCACCTCACCAGATAGATCATGCAATGATTGATAACTCAGCCTGTGCTCCAGCCTGCCCCTTAATTGCCTTAAATACCTGTTTCATCATATTCTCCTTGCTGGTTCCCATGTTTGAGAGGCAGGTGAAGCCAGGCAACAAAGATGTTTGATGGCTTCAAAGTAAAATAGAGGCAAATAGAGACAGCAGAACTTCTTCCCACCCCTCCCAATCAAACCTAAACCTGAAACACACTTCAGTTTATGAGTGGATAGACTGGGGAAGGTGATTTCTCCTCCTTTCTCTCCCATGGCAATGCAAAGCCAGCAGCCCCCAGGAGAAGCAAGCACCAGCCTGATATGGGTCAGAGCAGCCAGGGTGGAAGAAGCTGCTCTAATATACTCTAATGACAGACTTCACAGTGGAAAAACCAGGATAATTTAGGATCTCTTCCTAGTAAGAAAAACAAGGGAAACTGATAGCTGGACCACTATTTTGTCTCCATCTGTGTGAATTCACCCCAATGTGCAGGAGAATTCGCTGGTATGAGACAGTACTGTTACTTTCTTAGTGTGTGAAATCAACCTGCCTTTATTTTGAGTTAAGTAAGTGCCGAGTACATGGAGGGTACAAGGGCCATCGTGAGCACAGCAGCGTGAGGAAGAGAATGAGGAGAATGGATGAAGCCCCACAATGGCTTGTTCACTGAAGCCCTATGGCTAAAAAGCAGGGTCATGTCCCCGAATACAAGGCAAGCACTAGATAAGGACACGGCTCCTTCGGGGAGCTGAAGGATGACGCATTTTCCATTCACTTAGGTGCTAGGTCAGCCTTTCTGAACCAGATTTCCTTTCTACCCACGCTGTGTTTGGCACTGTCTTACTGAATGAATTTCCATTATCGGGTACTGATAAGAGCAAGATACAGGCTCCATTGTTACCCCAATTTTTCAATTCCTATTGAGAGAATCATATCATGTTACCAAGCGAGCAGTTCGTGCCAGGAAAACAACACTCTGCGGTCATCCATTTGGAATAATAAGCTATGAAATTCACAACTTTGGTAGGAAAAGCAGAGGTAAGATGAGCTCATGAGAGCATGAATTAAAACCTCTCAGCACTGCTGAGCACTGTGAACGCTAGCACAATGCTGCTTCTCGGGCGAGACATGCCTGTTCATGAGATGTGTGCTTTTGTGCTGAAACAGTCACAGCAGCAACACACCACTGCTTTTCTTCACAGCTTCCCAGAACACAGTCAGCTGATTCCCAATGACTTCAAAGCTTACCTGTAATTATACTACAGTGCAGAACCAGACATCTGCTGGGTTATCTCCCTTTCAGATGCAATATAGCCAATGGCTCTCTAATACTTTGTTCGGTGTTATCTAAACTATCTCTGATAGAGGAACTTTTACTATCCCTCTCCCTTGGAAGATTAGGGCTTCTCTGCCACTCTTGGTGTTAGGTGCTGTGGTTCCCTAGGAAAGGTAGCAAGGCTTTGCCCTGTCCCTTGTTCTGAGCAAGCCATGATTCACTGTGTAAACAATACAGCCCAATAAACACTCAGACACGGGCTTGACTTTTGCCCCGCGCCTCCTGGATTCTCTCTAGGCAGCTGCTGGGCACAGGGCAGAGTTACTGCCAGCACTACCCTTGCCCCCAAATGTGCATGCACTTCAGATGTGTACCATGATAAGGCAAGATTATCAACAAATAAGGAGCTGCTGGGATGAGAGGATTATCCTAATGAAGGCCATGATACAAGGCAGTCTTTTTGGCTAAAGATCTCACTTTCCTGCACTTGCAGTGGGTACAGGCAACCTATAACCGCCCCTCTGCACCCTGCAGGCACTGTGGCTGGCCATGCCATAATCCCACAGGGTTTCATCATCGGGAAAGTCTCCTGACATTGAGGCTGTTTTCTTTGCCTTCGCAATGCTTCCCTACCTGGCTTAGAAATTTAAATGTGTTGCCAATTCTTATGATTTTATCACAACTGTCCCACTTTTTTTTTTTTTTCTTTTTTTTTTTTTAATTAAAATCTCAGTTCCCAAAGGCAACCAATTATGCAGGAATCTCAAGTTTCATTTCAAAAAAATGTTTCCAGACCTCAGAAATGCTAAGAAAAAGTTTGAAAAAGAAAAAAAAATCTAAAGGTTAAAAAAAAATAGAAACAAAACAAACAAACAAAAAAGAATTTTCCTGATTAGAAACAAGAAGCCCAACTTTAGTCTAAAGTTTTTTTTATTATTATTATTTATTATTTTTTAAATTACTTTTACCTTTTTTTTCCACCTGGAAGGAATAGGGCTGAAGAATGAAGCTTGAGTCAGTTTTGACTGTCTGGGACTACTAACACTGAATTTTACAGTTAAGATGACAAATAAAATCAGATTAGTATAAAGAGGTCAAAATCTCATACGCAAGGAGGAAGGATAATTATAAAACCTGTTTATTGTTCTAATCCCTGTTATGAATGTCTCAGATTAATTGAAATTTAATTCTGTTTTGGTTTTGCTATTGTTTATGCAGCACTAAGAGAACATCAGACACTTTACAAAAACTGCAGGCTGACTTAACTGAAATACAAATACATGACCTTTATATGAGGGATGGAAGCTGAGTGTTCTTTAATTATGTTCTCTGGCTGGTCCCAGACTGTACCTTTCGCTAAGCTGAATACCATTAAAGACACAAAATGCATGCTTTGTGGAGTACTGGCACCAGAGGAAGACAGAAGGATTCAGTTCAACAATAGCTTTCCTGTTCCTACAGGACAGCTAGTGTCCTGGCTAGCAAAATGCTTAAATATCACCAGTTCCTTGCACGTGTCTTTGCTTCATTACAACCATGCAAGATCTCACACAAATGCATTGCTCCAATTACCTCCTCTGATGGAGTCTGTCAAAGAATTTATTTATTGCTGCCCTGAAAGGGCACTTCTTCAGGTGAGAACACCATTACAAAAGGCACCATATAAATGAACACTGCAAAAACATACCTGGCCAGAGAGGACTTGAAGTTTGCAGCCAAGAATTCAGGCAGTGATATCCCAGGTGAGAAAGTGGACAAACAGGACTAGGTGGAGAGAGTAAGGCTGCAGACTGGTCTAGACATAGCAGAGTGGCCACTAAGGAGTTTGGAATTTTATTTATTTATGTATTTATTTAACAACATCCACTGAAGTGGCACATTTGAAAAACACCATATGACATGAGCCCTTCAGCTCTGTAGCAATGCAATGCATGACTCCAATGCACAATACCGGAGAGAACAAAGGCAAAGATGATCTGATCAGAATTAGGCTCTCAAAGGGAGACTCAGTCAAGGCGAATTCTCATCCAAGAGCTGCCCGACTGAGGTGCAATTAAAATTGCAGCGTTGCATTTACTTGGAGGGGGGAAGGTGTGCTTTCGGTATTCCATTTCCTTGTTAAGCAGCCACATACTAGTATGTGAATGCCAGACATTTAATCACAAAGGTATGTGGAAAGCATGCGACATCCACGTTCCCACAATCCTTGATGCAATTTTTGTTTGTTTGTTTGTTTGCTTGCTTGTTTTCTTCTCCAATCTATGCAGTTTTAAGAAAGAAAAAAAAAAAAAAAAAGTCAATGAAAGAAGCCAGAGTCTGGACCATTGTTTGCTCCAGCTGCCCCAATGGGACTGCCCTGACCCGACAGCACTGGAGCCCCTGAAAAGCTGTGTGTGCGGGGAAGCCACAGTTTGCTGAAATGTCTCCTTCGCACTCTGCATGACAGACACGGTACGAGCTCTGCAAAGCCCTTGGGCAGCCCTGAAATCTAGGCAAGGGCAAGGGGACCCTTCTTGAAGCTCAGGGTCTGCACCAAGCACCACTCAAAATTTAGCTGAACCTCCAGTTCTGTGTAAAAAGAGCAATTTTAATTTAATTTAATAAAAGATCATCCCGAAGGGGATAGGATTTCCCTTCACAATGACGATGGTTTTGGTCTCTGGGGCCCTGGGCGAGCTCTGGGGCCCATGGTGACAGCGCCCGGCCCGGCTCCAGGCCCTGCTCCCGCCCCACCGCCGGGCCGGCGGCGCCCTCTGGCGGCCGCGCTGAGCATTGAAAAGGACCTGCAAAACATCTGGGAAACTCCTCAAAATGACAGCTGCAGGCTACTTTCCCATGTGATGGAGCTGTAGAGCTCTGGCTCCGCACAAGAGAAGGCTTTCAGCTGCATTTTAGGGTGGGCCACAAGCTTGAGCAGGGGGTTGTTGCTGCGTGGTAATTTAGTTCTTCTGCAGTGACCAGGGTGGGTCTTTTGCTGCAGGGGAACAAGTCAAGACAGCTTTCATGGTTGTCCAAATCAGCACGTGGAGATAAAACCTGTCTTCGGCCTCACTGCTGCTGTGAAGGGTCTCTCATGGTGCAAGAATGGAGAGACATAATGAGAAGTGATGAAGCCAAAATAGCAGACTACAAACAACTACACCAGTCAATAAGACTTTACTTGCAGAAGTTTGATTCTTTTCTATCTAAAGTATATGGTCAGTTATGCTTGATCAAGTCTGTAAGGTCTGTAACCTTTCAGCACTTATAGGTCAAATAGCACCCTTGTTTGTGAATCACAGCTGTGGGCAATGGCTTAATTCCTCTGTTCCAGACCTTGTCAAGATGAAATCATTGCGGTTTCTTGTTCTAGTCTTCTATGTTCTCTGCATGCTTCACGGCTGCCCTGTTATGTGTACACATCTTTCTCCAGTTCCTCTCTCCTTTATTGCATCTCCCTTTTGATTCACCTGCTGCTCCTCCACACAACCACCTCATACATAACTTTGTTCCCCTTGAACGTTTCTCCTGACCTCCAGAAAAAAAAATGTTACTTGCCTTTCTGCCTCTCTCTACCATCACTAATGCTTCACATCGCTTAGTTTCTAATTCCTCATTCTTTCCTATTCACCCTGCAATACCCGTGGAATTGCAATACATGGGACATAAGTTATTTAATTCTGAGGCAAAGTGTACTTTACAGTTTAAGACATCAGAAGACCAGATTTTAGTCAGATGAGGGCAGTGTTACAAAACATGTTGGTTCCCAGTTTCACACGTCACTGCTTGTCCTCCCAGTATAATTAAAAAAAAAATCTGTTTTACAGCAGGGCCACAGTGACATTTTTCCAGAGGCAGCAAGTGCTGTGGTAGGGGAGAGAGCAGCCAAGGACAGGAAAAGAGTCCTCAAGCAGAACTTGCCTGCCAAAGGCAACATGTTGCTGCAGCCCAAGATTTCTGCACTTTTTTTTTTTTTTTTTTTTTTTTTTTTTTTTTAAACCTGAAATTTTAAATTAGAATGACTTGGCCCCTGTACATTAGAGTTATTTTGTACATATATCACTCTTTTATCTTACTCTCTAGCCCCTTTCTCTTACTTCTCCCAAACAACTTGCCACTAATCGTTTGACCTACCATAGAATGGTAATTTCTTTCTTTATGACAACATGACAAATGGCAAGGATGACAATTCCTGTTTTAGGATAAAGGCAGATGCCAGTCTCTAGCATATGATAAATCTAACAAATATTTTATGTGCTTACCTGGGGAGGGGATGGATTAGGTCAATGGAAAGCCCCTTTGTCAAAACTAACTGAAAGCAGTGTTTGCCAGGGTAGAAGTAAACTTATGTAAATATCCAGGGGCATTTCTTTTTGAAAAAGCCCATTTAGATAGTTCATTTCCAGTGAGTTCATTTTCAGTGCAGTAAGCTGAGAAGCAGCTGCGGAATTCCCAATAGTGGTTATATAAAAGTTGTGACTAATCATGTGGGGAACATTATTGTTTCCCAGTTTGATTCAGGCTGTGGATCTTTAATTCTTCCAGCCTGATTATCCAGTATCTCCCAGTTACACAAATAATGAAAAAACTCTTCCCCAAAATAATAGGTAACTGGAATACAAAATAAGGAGAATGCTCACATGCAGCTAGCATTTCATGCAACAGACTATGGGCTGGATTAGCAGGGGCCATGGCTGAAGAAGGATCACGTAGGTGACTGGAGGTGTACAGACTGAGGCTGTATGTCAGGGCTTCACCATAGACAGGAGAGGAGGCCTTAATCCGAATCTTCACGTACCTGTGTACACAGGGCCTGAAGCTCATTTCAGTAACTGTCCAAAATCACTGCTAAATGTCTTGATGAGGCACAGGTGTTCAGAGAAACGGCTGATTTAGGCAATTCTTTGTGGAGCTGGATGTTAAAAGTTGGGGATATTTTGCCTGTCTACTTCCAGATGTGTCCACAGAGCGCTTCACAACCCCCTACAATGTAATTAAGTGTAGGGCACGAAAAACTTTGTGTTACAAAATAGTAAAGAGACTTGCCCAGGTTTATAGAGTAGCTCAGTGGCAGAGAGTACAGTGAAGATGAAGTAACTGCTCCTTGTCGTGGTCAGGCAAAACAGAAGGGCAGAGAATGGCTTTCCATCAACTATTGGGAACATTTGGTATCCATGTAGCCTATTCCATGGCATTCCTTGCACCAATAATTATTAATTAGGTTGGTATGGCACGATTAGCTGATTTAATAAATAGCTGGGCTGCTTAGATAAAGCCCTTGCTCGTCCTCTTCCTACATATTGCCTTATGCCTAACCATGTGCTTCAAAAGGCAGTCCCAAACCAACGAAGCAATTGGTGGTTGAGTTTTTAGAAGCCATTAGATCAGTTTAGATTAATGTTAAACTTCAGCTCAGTGTACTTTTTCTTACAGCATAGCAGCTACCTAATGCTATTCCCCTGGAACTCAAATACCTTAAATTATAAAATGTATATGATTAATACTAACACAAATAAAAAATGAAATTACAACATAATTATTACCCAGAGGAATTCTTACCTAATAGCTTACCCAAAGGGAGAAAGTGGTATCTGTAAATTACAAACAGGCAATTGATTTACAATATCTCCTCTGTGAAATACGGGATTAAGATCATTTCTCAATCATTTGTCAGATAATGGCCTGTTGGCACTCACGATACCTCCGAAGGCTGCTCAACTCCTCGGTAGTTGCTAGGGAACATTGCTGCAGCTTAAAGGAGTGTAGCCATGCCCATTGTTCTGCTGTCATTTACCTGCTACAGTGACATCATTTGGGGTTTATAAACATTTATTTAGTTTGTGTGCTTTCAAGGGACCAATTGTTGCTTGAAGCCTCTTTAGTCTGCAGGTTACTCTCAGGATGTATACACCAGACAAATAAAAATGAACCTATTTCAGATGTGAAACTGTAAAGTCATGCTGACAATACATACATAGACATAATTCAGGAGTGGTTGCTAGAAATCATAATTTCCCCAGAAGTTACCTCAAAGAAATTCAATGACACTACCTGTGCAAAACACTGAAAACTGCTCCCAAGGATTGGCTGTCCAAGCCAGTTTTCAATCCTGCCTGCTGTAGTAGTTTTATCAAGATCAAAATATTTCACTAGCTTACTTACAGAAATGTAATCCAAAAAATTATTATTATGCAAACATGAAATGAATCTGTCACCAAAAATCAATGCTCTGTCTCTGTAACCCTAAAACAGAGTGTTATCTTTAAAAATGAAGAAAATGGTATTATTGAAAACTGAATTCAAAACCATTACTTATTTTAAAATGCCAAAAAGGGGGAATCAGCTCCGAATTCAGGTATCTTAAGCTCACGTTACTGACTATGACTCCACTGTACAACCAGCAGTGGCTGGAAGGCAATTCATCTCATGCTAATGTAGAAACTTTGCTCACACAAGGTCATCTACATGGCAGAAACCTAAATTTAGACATCTGTATTTGGAACCAAGTCCTACCCTTGTCTGTCTGTCTCTGTCTACCTTCTCTCCACAAAGCCTGTTCCCCAGTCACAGAAGGAAATTAGACAGATTTGTCACATAGAAGATTCTCTCAGCTTTTCTGAACGAAAAGGTGGGATTCTCCTTCCTATCCAATCCTATTCACTCAGAATGCCAGGCAAACTAAGCCTACAGCCAGAAAAAGCACAAAACCAGCCACAGAAACACCACAACCTGACTGTGCCATTATTTATATGCGCAGCACCCTCATTGTTCTCAGTGAAGACCCTTCTTTTTGTTCAAATCTGGAGAAATCTCAAATGCAGGTGCAAGGTGATGTGTGGGAGGGGCAGGGGAAGTGGGACAGTGGAGAAATGTAAATCCCCAATTAACTGTCTTCTCTGATTACTGCTACTGGGAAAGGGGAGAAGGGGGAGAGAAGAGGCTGTGTAGGTTGAAAGAGGAAGCAGGATTTATCACCTCATCTGGGATTTAATTCCATTAACCATTAACGAAGGGGACAATCCAGGTGCTTCCCTCAGCTGTAGGAGCTTTCCAAAGTCACAGAAAGAGGGAAAACGTAGGTCCCAACACGGTTATGTCTCCAAAATGAATGGATATGGCTCCATACTCACCTGAGGAAAAGAATAGTATTATGAAATTTTATAGCTTTCTCTCCCCCCTCCCCTTTAATATTTATCTATTATTATATTTAATATTGGCAGTTATTTTTATAGGTAACCTGTTGTTTAAGACAGCAGGTTTTACTCATTATCCTGGTTCAAACATGGTTAACAATGCCACTTGTTCTCCCAGCTGTGACCAGAAAATTGAACACTGCAGAAGGAACGGGAAAAAAATGGAGCAGATCCAAAAAGGCTGCTGCCAACAGTACAAATACATATGATAAATTATGACAAGATGTCACTAAGCTGTTTTTACCCATTCTCCCACATGTTGATTTAGATTGGAGTACAGGGGAAAACAATACTTGATGGATATTCCATTCTCTTGAGACAGATAATTGCCTGTAGAGCATTTCTGGATGAGAGGTGCTGATGCTCAATGACTGCTTGTTGGCAGTGTTGGGGCTGTGCAAAGAGCATAGCACAGGTTTGTGTAACACGCACATAGTGATGGCTGTGTACATTGTCAAGCCAAACGAAGCCAAATTTCTTTGGTCTGTCTTTTTCCTCTCCTTTACTAGAAGACCTATCTGATATTTATTTGTATAAAATATAATCTGGCCTCCCCATCTTGGTGTCTGAGTGGCGTACTTGTGTTTATTCTCACAAAACTGAGCAGGCTGCTACTGTCTACTGACATTTAACATCTGAGAGAAGGAAGTCAAGAAAAAATAAGTTCAATTCTCCTTGTAGAGCCAAAGTACCCAAATTCACTGAAGCCTGTCCAACCCCCTGTCAGCTGCCAGCTGCCCTGGTACTTCTCGGCTGTGTTACCTGGAGCCTTTGGTCATGCCCAGCTGCAGAGATGCTGTGAGATGGGCCACAGGTTGGGAAACATGAGCTGGGACATGGACAAGGAAAAAGACTTCAATCCCCCTCTCATCAGATCCGTGGCTGTGACTGGAAGGTGGCTTCCCTATGCCAGGATGGTGATCAGATTATTCCATATGTATGAAGGTTGTCTGCCTTAGGGACATCTTCACCCTTGGAGCCAGTGTTTCCTTTGATTCCTGCAGGATCCAGAAGAGTCCAGTTATATCCACATCCTTTTCCTTGTCTCCTCTTAAAATGAAGACAAGTGGTGAGGAGAAAAGAAAGCTCAGGTCCTGCCCCCCTAGGAAGGAGTACCTTGGCACGCACAGAGACGCCTAGGGATGTCTCCAGATATACAGCTTCATGTTTTCCGCTTATATTTCTGCAGTCCACTCGAATGCATTATCTCCTTTTGGTAACTATTTCCATGAGCCCTTTGTTTAAAATGCTTATTGTATGTAAAATTTGTTCTGTGTAACTTGAACTCTGTGAGTGCCACAGCCTAGCACGTGATGGGCACATTGTCTCGGCTGCATGCCAGAGCGGAACAGAGTTGTGCAACCACTAATTATAAGATTATAAAATAATAACACTCTAGAAGCTCAACAGCCCAAAGGTAATATTACTATTCAAAGTTTTGGCTTTATGAGGCACCAAAGGGCACCTTCAACTCAGAACATTCAGCTGTATGTTCAACTGCTAATATCCTTTATCTTGTTATGGCAATTCCTTATAAAAGACAGATGGAAAAAATATATTCTCTTCTTTATGACTGATTTTGAAATTACATGCTCTAGCATGGAACTTTCAACAAATGACTGTATTGTGCGTGTAAGATAAGACAGAGAATAACTCTAATTATTTTTTTGGTTTAACTTTGTGCCCAAAGAGGCTGCTAGGTGCATTACCTTCTTCACTAAATTAATTTGGACAAAAAAAAAATAACAGAAGGCAAAGCTCTGGGACACTATGCTAAAGCAAGATCTGCTTGGATCATAAAACACAATAAATAAAGGAAATGTGGAGAAATAGACCTGATATTCTACCTGAAACTCAGGCTAGCTTTTCTTCCTCTTATTTCACTCTACAGATAGGTCCTTGCACCAACTATGCAAAGGACTCCTGTGCAGTTTATATCCTGGATATAAACCACCAAAGTTCACCAAGGACTTTTTTCACTCTTCTTAGAATTGTTTCACATTTGTCCTCTCTTGACTATGTAAGAACTAAAACTAAGACAATATTCAGACAATATTCTGCCTATATCCCAGAATATAGGCAAAGTTGTAGGATCACAGAATAATGGAGGTTAGAAAGGAGGTTGTTGAGTAATCATAACAGGGCCAATTAGCTCAGGCTGCTCAGGGCTTGTGCCACTGAGTTTTCAGTATCTCCAGGGATGGGGATCCCACAGCCTCTTTGGACCCCTCTTTCAGAGTGTGTTGGGTCTGTCTGAGCTGGAGTTACCTTTTCCCTGCAGCAGCCCACACAGTGCTGTGCTCTGCACTCGTAGCTGGAACAGCACTGATATCACTCCAGTGTTGTGTCTATTGCTGTGTAGTGCTGGCACAGCATCAGGACTCCTTCCAAGCCTCCAAGAGCCAGCAGGCTGGGGGTGGGCAAGTGATGGGGAGGGGACATTGCCGGGGCAGCTGACCTAAACCAACCAAAGGGATATTCCATAACACCTGATGTCACACTCAGCAATAAAAAGGGGGGCTCTCGTGGGGGAGGGGGCTGTTCCTCCTGAACAACCACTACGTGTTTTGAGGCCCTGCTTCCCAGGACGTGGCCAAACATCGCTAGTTGATGGGAAGTAGAGAATATTTTTTTCCCTCTCTCTGTGCTTCCGTGCAGACTTATTGTTTCTTTTGTTTCTTTTTTCCTCCCCATCCCCTTTCCCTTTAATTAAACCTTTCTCATCTCAAACCTCGAGTTGTCTGTGTTGTATTTTCTCCCCCTTCCTCTTTGAGGAGAGGGGGAGTGAGAGAGCGGTTGTGGTGGAGCTTGGCTGCCCACCCGAGTAAAACCACCACACAGAGTATGACCAGTCTCATGGTGATAGTTTTTTATTAGTATTTAATCAGGTTTTCCCATGTTTCAACCTTGTCCTGTCACTCTGCACTTCTGAGGAAGGCCTGGCTTCATCTTCTCTTCAATCTTCCAC
Source organism: Aythya marila (assembly GCF_965140915.1). Classification (NCBI taxonomy): domain Eukaryota; kingdom Metazoa; phylum Chordata; class Aves; order Anseriformes; family Anatidae; genus Aythya; species Aythya marila. The sequence goes on from NC_139042.1 coordinate 92,740,379, forward strand.
TAGGTCAGTCCAAACAGTGATAATATTCTCCTTGAGCTGCCTCTTGTCCAGCCTGAACAGTCCCAGATCACTTTGTCTCTCCTTGTACATGTCCTTGCACTCCAGGCCCCAACCATCTTGATGGCCCTTTGGTGGACTTGCTCCTTCTATAAGTCCGTGTCTTTCTTTCTTATACAGGGGAGTACCAGACTGCTCACAGCACTCAAGATGTGGCCTTATGAGAGCTGAGTGGCTAGCTAACCCTTCTCAATGTCCCTCTCAATAGCCATCATATCAACTGCTCTCCCAGTAGAAACTTCCAGTGCCCTTTAATCCCATTTCTTAGGTTATTAATAAAGGCATAAAACTGAATTGGTGCTAGTATCGGTCCCTGAGGAACACTGCTAGTAACTGGTCACCAGTTGGACTTTGTACCATCGACTGATTACAAACAATCCTCTGAGGCTAGCAGCACAGATAATTTCCCACATGCCTTGCCATCCACATATCTTGTCCATATCTCATCAGTTTTGCAATAAAGATATTGAAGAAAACAAGTTAAAAGGCCTTACTTAAGTCTATGAATACAGCATCCACTTCTCACTCTTCATCCACAGAGCCAGTCATATCACCATAGAAAACATTCAGGCTGGAAGGGCACAGTTTGCCCTTGGTAAATCCATATTTCCAATCAACTTTTTGTCCTTCCTATGCTTGGAAATGCCTCTATCAGTTTCCCAGGGACTGAGGCAGGGCTAACCAGCCTCTAGCTCCCCAGATCCTCCTTCTTGCCCTTTTTGAGGATGGGTGTGACATTTGCATTTTTCCAGTCATTGGGAACCTCCACCATGACCAACGATGGAGAGTGGCTTTGCAGTGGCATCAGCTAGGTCCCCTGGATGCCTCCCATCTGTTTCCATGGACTTGTCTATGGCTAATCAGCTGGAGCTCTCACTAACTCCATCTGCCTGAACTTTGGGTATGGATGCACTCCCACAGCTTCTGCCAGGAAGCTCAGGCACCTCAGAGGCCTGACGGCAAACCTTATCAGTGATAAACAAAGGAAAAAGGGCACTGAGTATGTCAGCCTTTTTTATCCTTAGTCACTGTCCCCAGCCTCACTGAACAGCAGGCCTGCGTTTTTCTTAGCTCTCATTCTTCTGTGGATGAACTTACAGAAACCTCTCTTGTTGCCCTTCACATCCTTTACTAGGTTCACCTCCAGGTGAGCTTTGGTTTTCCTAACCCCATCCCTGTGTGCTCAAGCAGTGCTTCTGTACACTTCCCAGGTAGCCCCTCCCTGCTCTCTCTTTGAATTGGGAGCACTATACAAATATTTAGAGCTTTAGACTGTTTTACACAAACATCCCACTGCAGGTTTGTACAGTCAATAATAGATCGTTTTTGTCCTCAATTAATTTTAAAGTGAAGAAGTTTTCTGATTTTCCCATTCCATTTTTGATTACATACCAGATTAATTTTATGGTTATTAATTTTCTGTTATTTCTAGCTTATGTCTTTTTTTTTTTTTTTTCTAAGACTCTTAATATCACCTTCCCTTGATTTGTCCTGACACTGCCTTTGACTTTACTATTCCTTGAAATTTTATTAAAGCAACATCCATATATTCCCTTGGATCTATGTTGAGCTAGTGTAATTGTGGGGAACTGAAAAAAATGTGTCTGTCATGATCCAACTGAATCCTTGCGTAACTGCACTGCCTTTAATTGGTTACACCTGGGGTTAATTTCACCCAGTTCCTAGCAATATAAATTTACTACATTTAGCTTAGGGATATGGTTTAGTGGGGACTGTTAGCATTAGGTCAGAGGTTGGACTTGATGATCTTGAGGTCTCTTCCAACCTAGAAATTCTGTAATTCTGTAGCTCGATACATCAGTATTATTAGATAGGTGTTTTTAAAAGCTTGTAATGCCATCCAATCTGGTAAGTCTTTATGAGTTGCATGTTACTATATAGTAAAGGGACAAGGCATAGCAGTCTGTATTTTGCAGCACAGAATGCATCAGGTTAACAAAGGAGATTTTCCTCATTCTGCCTTTTAAACTGAAAAGAATTCTGTGTGGTTATACCACTTCTCTCTTACTTGGAGTTAATGACATGACTAACAGATTTGACTAAGTTTCATGGGGAAAAATCCAAGTGGATGGCAACTCATAATCTGATTTTTAGGTGGGACAAGCCATCCCCATCTACACTGATATCCCCCAATCCCATTTCACTGTTCTCCCACACCCATAAACTAAAGCAAGCTCTCCTTCCAATATTGCCTAGAATTGTGATTATTCTGACTCTTGTGATTCATTCAGTTTACCTATGTAATAGTATGTGCATGCATTTAAAATGTAAATGTATTAATCTTATTAAAAATATTGCTTGATAAGGGCTTATAGCCAAAACCAAGAAACTGCAGCAACAGGAATGGTAATTTACACTGTTCTCTATACATACAGTTACATTTTCAAATAACAATAAGTGGTGTGTATAACAATGAAAGTAAATCTAAGTAATGAATAAGAAAATCCACACCTATTGACGTTACTGTGATAATAAATGTCTATTTATTGTCAGCAGTTAGGTGAAGGCAAAACCAATTACTTTCATCTTTTCAATTTCCTTTAGTGGAAGGCAACCTTTAACCAGATATACAGTAGAACTATATATACCTATATTTCACCTTTATGCAGGAAAGCTCTTTCACTGGGTAATATTGAACAACTAGAATAGCATCACATTTTTCACTAAACCCACATACTTTTATTCTTTGAAGGCATACATCTGTCTATGTATCTATTTATTTATCTATGTAGGAGTCAAACATGCAAACCTTTACTCTTATTTTCTCCTTCTCCAAATTTAACAAAAACATTTTTATTCACTTTTTTTTTTTCTTTTAATAACATTTCAGTTTCTACTCCCATTGAGTCCTTTTCAAAAACCTTTTTTACCTCAGGTAAATCTTGGTATTGACAACTCGGTCAATCAAAAAATAAATTTTGGACAGAAAAACAAACAAACAAAAAACAGAGAAAAGCCCATGGTTTTTATTTCAGTTTTTAGGAGCAATCTAAATTCTATCAAAAAGATTGTCTCCCAGCTGCCTGACTATGTTTTGGATTACAGGGAAAAATGTGATTCTCTGAAAATCCAATTTCTTAGAGCTGAATCAATTTTAATAATTTTGGCCAGAAAACAAGGGGAGGTGGGAAAGGATTCATGAAATAGAAGTTTTTAATTTAGCAAATTATATTTTTCCACATAACAGCTGTCCAAGCTTTTTTTTTCTTTTTTTTTTTTTTTTTTTCAATACTTAGATTTCATAAATAGCTTGACTTCCCCCCCCCCCCCGGTTTTAATTAAGCTTCTTTACATACACAAACATCTTCCATCCACAAATATATATATATATATATATATATATATATATATAAAAACCTTAAATGTACAGCTCTGCTTTGGATCTTTGGAATTTTGCTTATGTTCATAAAAAGAAGTACAGTGGCCACACAGTTTCTGTCTTCCACATACACATAGCTTAACGTAGCGTAGAGCAGCACCGTGACAGTACCATGCTCAATAGGTCTAGCAGCTCCAGTCACAGGAATGTCTGGGATCTTATCTACACTGGGGGAAAAATGCACGGGGTTAGAAAGCAGAGGTGTCTCCAGGCTCACTTTATTGCCCTCTGCATTCCCCACCCACCACAGAAACAGCTTGCCCTGCAGCAAGGGCTGGCCGCATCCAGCACACCTCAGGGGCAGTGCCCCCAGCAAGGGGCCCTCGGCTCACAGCCTGTTTGCTTTGGGAAATTTCAGTTCTTCCAGCTGATAGCCAGAGCCACGTCACAGGTATTAACTGTACTTCACCTGTGTTGCAATCAAGGGCAAAAATGCTGCTTTGCAATCTCAGCCTTGTGCTTTTAAGCGAGATGTTCCATCAGATTAGCTGCAGCAGGAAACAAGTGGATATAAACCATGGGTCCATGCTGGGCTCTGTGAGGTCAGCCTTCCTTGCTAAGGATGAAGGTACATTGTATTCCTTTAAAAATGAAGTACCTTACTTGGTGTGTGACAATGAAATAAACTGTACTTTAAAGAAGATGGCTAATGCAGTTTCTTTTCAAAGTATTACTTTTTGTGATTGCAGCGCAGTCTGTGAGAAGCTGGATTTTTAAGGATTTTTTTAATTTTTTTTTTTCATTTTACTTTTTGCTTACAGACATTAACATTTTGACGAGCCTTAGTATTTCTCTTTATGTACCTTGCCAGCATCTACCTCAGCAGAAGCCTCAAGCCATCTGAAGACAAATTCCCTTTTGCCCTTGTAGGAGGTAGAAAATGAACCAAATAAAAAAATAAATAAAAATACCAAAGTCTCAGTTCTCATGGTAGATTTCTTCAAGAAAAAAAAAAGGGGGGGGGGGGGGGGGAGAAAGCAGCAGCTTACAAACGGAAGGCATGAAGGGAAGATATATAAAATAAATAAATAAAATATATATAAATAAAAGAGGGAAGCCTCTTTTATTAAATAAAACAACTGGGATGGGCAGAGAAAGAAGAGGGGAGGGTGCAGGAAAGTGGTTTACAACAGCAAATAATGTCAGATTCTTGGGTGAAGGAAGAGATGTAGCTTGCAGCTACTGATTATTACAATATAATGTTACTTATCCCAAGGCAGGAAGTTCTTGATTTAAAAGTTACCCCTTTTCAGTTCACCTGCTTGCATGGTTCTTAGGGCCCCAAAGCATGTAGAAATTCCTATATTTTCTTAAACAAACAAACAAACAAACAAACAACAACAACAAACAGCCTACTTTTAAACTTTCTTATCATCCAGGGAAGGTTCCAATCCACTAGCTGTACATAGTTCTTCAGGCCAGTGTCTCCCAGTGGCTTGGAAGAACTGCCGGACCTTGATGCTGAGATTGTCTACACTGCTGGTCACAGGACAGCATGTGGGCCCACAGGCCCCTGGTCAAGCCAGGTGGCATACACTTAGGTCAATCCTTTTCCTCTTCTGCTTCAATCTGCAGAAAAAGAACAGCACTGATGCACTCTGCTCCTTTGCCATGGGTTTCCACAGGAAAGCATAGGCATGTCTCCTGTAATTTCATCTAGGAAGAAGTGAAGGCTACTTATGGTGCAATATGTTTTAGGAGTAAATATTTATGCATGTATCATTTCAACTTAGGTAACAAACAGTCAGTTGTGGTGGATGAACAGGATTTGGTGTGTGAAACGCAGCATCAGATCTCAGCATTCCTCTAGTTCCTCCTAAGGGATGTGTGACACTTAAAAACCATCAAAACCAAAAACATACACAGGCATGAGTGGTACATGTTGTCCTAGCATCTCACACTTCAGGTGAAGTTATCTGCAGAAAAGCTGCACAAAACTGTGCCCAGCAACCTTGACTTATGTTTAGCAGAATGGGTAAGACATGCACTAGTTTCTGGAGCACATGCTAGCTTTAGACTTGCTAACACGCAAGAGAAAAAAAAATCTATCTTGTGACACAAAATAGCTGTCTTTCTGTTTGTTTCCCACACAGCACTATTGAAACAAGTCTTTCAAGTCATCTTGTAGCAGACTGCTTTATGCAATACTCTATTAAAAGTTTGTCAGATGAGGGTTGTTACTACATCTCCCCCCTTATTTTTTCTGCAGCTGATGTGAAAAGCCTGTTCCAGCTGCCTGCCCTTTAAGGCTGACAGAGCCAGTCTGCCTGCCCAAGAGGGTATCTGTCCATCAGTCGGTCTCTGGAGAATGTGGAAGACTTTTTGCAGTGAACTCTCTATCTTCCATCTCTCAAACCATCCTGTTGGGACTCCTGTTCCCTAGTTTCACCCTTTCATGTTGCTTTGAGTTCAAATGATCTGGAACAAAGCCAAGCAGAGGGCACATTTGATGCGGGCAGTGTCACAGAGTCAGCGAGGTTCTTCCTAGAAAAGAAAACATCCTTTTTATTCAGCAACCCAGGACAATGTCTGTCCTCCGAGTAGGCCCTAATGGAGTAGCTTGAAGAGACTGGGAATAGAAGAGCACTCCCAGCTCTGAAGAGCAGGGGTCTTCTCCAAGACCACTCCAACTGCTTCTTATAGGAAGCTGTTGCTGCTCTGCTGTAGGGTGGGATATGGGGGAACAGGTTGCTGGTGCTTGTCACAGGTGCAAGTAGCCTACTGTGAGCTGAGATCAGAGCCAGTGAATCTTCAGGGTCATTTCCCTGTCAGGTCAGCAACAGCAGAAAGGGTTACTACCTTAGCAAGAATGTTAGCACTCAGGTATGTCTTCCAGATCTAGTCACAACACCTTTAGATACAGCTGTGTATGTTTAAAGATTCACTTAGAGGTCTGATCTACTTCCCTCTTATATTCAGTCCTCATCGTGGACCTGGGGGTCATTCTGGATAGTCTTCTTCCAGAATGGCAGATTCTCTCTTCCAAAGCATTTTTTTTTCTTGCCACCAGTCAGGATTATTCTTGTTTGGAGAAGCACAGAATTTTTCCTTCAGGATTCTGAAAGGTTGTTGTTTTTTTTTTTTTTTTTTGTAGTGGCATCCTTCATGGAGCCTGTCACTGCAGCCGTGGAAGGTAGCACAGCACAAGATGGACCATCTATGATTGCCCACAAGGAAAAAGAGGAACACACCTGCCTCTTTATCATGAGGAACTGGGCTTTGAAACAAGAGAACCACTTTGAGAAACAGCAGGCTGTGCTTGATCATCCCTTTAGGAGAACATTGGATGGTAGCATGCCTGAGCAGGTTGAAGCCCTTGTTTGCAGTGAATACAGAACAGCCATCAGGAACTGGTTAGGACTCACACTGCCCTAGATAATCACATCACTTAAATAGGTAGAGAAATACTAAGAACAAGGATGAGATACCTTGATCCCAGACTTAGTTGTAGACCTACGCACATCAAGCAGCAACTGTGAGAAGAATTTCCCAGTATTTTTTCATAAAGACAGAGATCATAATGCCTTTGACCTTCCATATGCATTTTAATATCTTCTTAAGACAGGCCTGAGTAAATATCAAACTGGGATGTGGTACTGACAATCCTGAAGACGGTGAAGAAAGACCAAGAATGCATAGCGATGCCGGCTCTGCACTCACCTTCAGACTGAACATAGCTAAGTCTGAAAATACTTGTCAGAAAGCCTCAGGGGCTTCGTAGTCTACATCTTACCTTAGGTCAGAGATTTTCTGGATGTGATAACAGAAATATCAGCAAAGGTACCACACAAGTACAGTGGCTGCTCTGTCTGCACCAGGCAGGAGAACTATCTTGATTTGGCAGAGATCTGTTCTCTCTGTTTCCTTTTCCAGGGCACAGAGTTTTAGTAGGTCACATTAGGTATTTGGCAAGGTTGTTTTATGCTCACCTACGAGATGACATAAGTAATCTGTCTGCATGGACCACAAGACTTGAGGGAGGGTAGGGAAGAGTTTTTATTTCAGCCTTAGGGTCTAGCTGACTCTTCCACAGCACTTTCAGTGGCTAAGTTGGGCTTTTTGCAGATCTGCCATATCCACCAGCCTTTGAACATAAGACAGAATAGATCTGAATACATTGTGGTGCATTGAAAAGAAATCTCTTGTATAGGTCTATTATTCTTATGGGCAAACATCCCTAGCAGAGTCTGGGGGCAGAAATCCCATCAAGGCCTGTGGTACTTCCTAGGAGGATACGAATCATAGAATCAAAGAATCATAGAAAGGTTTGTGCTGGAAGGGGTCTTAAAGACTATCTGTTTCCACCCCCCTGCCATGGGCAGGGACACCTCCCCCCAGCCCAGGCTGCCCAAAGCCCCATCCAGCCTGGCCTTGAGCACCTCCAGGGATGGGGCACCCACAGCTTCTCTGGGCAGCCTGTGCCAGCACCTCACCGCCCTTAGCAGCAGTTAGTATACATTGTGCTGCTTGTGTATCTTTCTTTCAGTGTGTGTTTTATAGTTCCATCAAAAGTCCCCATTGATCCTGTACTTGTGGATCTTAGACAGTTCCTGGTTGGCTCAGTCATGAGACTTTTGTGAGCTTTATGCAAAAGCCAGGCAGGAAAATCAAGTTTTTGATACAGAATAGCACTAGAAAATAGCTTCAACTCAAGGTAATTTGCAACTGCTGTACTCCTGAGGGAAAGCAAGACTGGCAGGAGAACAGTATGTGCTGTTTATAAGAGGCTGTGAAGATCATAGTCTCACACATAGCCAAAGGTGTATTCGAAGCACTCTCTGTAATAGTGTTCCTTCCAGTTCCTTCAGTGGTTACCTACGCTTAGAAGGTAGCTTCTTATTTGTGCAATTTGGAGACGGAAACCTAAAAAAAAAACTTCAATGTTATTATGGAGAATTGAATGGAAGGAAAAAGAGAGAGGGAAAGGAAAGGAAAGGAAAGGAAAGGAAAGGAAAGGAAAGGAAAGGAAAGGAAAGGAAAGGAAAGGAAAGGAAAGGAAAGGAAAGGAAAGGAAAGGAAAGGAAAGGAAAGGAAAGGAAAGGAAAGGAAAGGAAAGGAAAGGAAAGGAAAGGAAAGGAAAGGAAAGGAAAGGAAAGGAAAGGAAAAACAAGGTTCTTCAACTTTCGTTTTTGTTCTGCAGACCAGTAACTTGCCACCTGTCTCTACTGTTCTGGGGGCCTGCAAAGCACAGCCACGAGAGGTATTTCACGCTATGTAACACATTCACTGTGAGGCTGGCTGAGATTCTCATCCTTTGTGTATCACAGCTACCTTCTTCAGAAAGTTTCACTGAAGAGATTTCTTTCTTGTGGGTTTAAATCAACCTGCAAGCATGTATCCAAGCATGTGTCCACAGCTCCTGCTGTTAAGGAAGGTTCAATCTTTTAGGCACCTCTGAGAGAGGTACACAGAATTTTTTCTTTAGACTTTTCTTTTTCTGCTCCCTTTCCTTTTACTCAGGTGATGGGAGGGCAATCAGGACATCTCTCACTTCCAAGAGCACCCTGAAGAAGATGCCAGTGTTAGGGATGTTACCCCATAATAGGAATGACAGTCTACCTGTCTTTCCCTTTGTGGTTTTAGCTTTGGGTATGCAGCTATGAGCATAATGGCATCTACAAAAATGGACAGCCAGTTTCAGGGGCATTTCACAGGACTGCTAACCTGCATTAGGACACTGAATGTCCCCAGGACAACAGGATATGGAAATGTCCTGGCTGAAAACAGATAACTGTTACTTCTGGGAGGGAGAGACTGATTTGGGGGTGTACATCTGACCTGTTTAGAGCTTTGCGAGGTTGCTGTCCTCTCTGTGTTCTAAGTCTGTGAGCAAGAGACACTGCACCATTAATAAACACTTGCACCATTAACCTATGTACTGCCTAGCCATATTTCAGCATTTAATGCATTCACAGCAGCATACTCCATATGGGGCCTGCTCTGCCCCAGGAGGGCTTCCTATGCTGTGTTTAGCATCCCAGTTCATCTGAGGCAGTGCAGCTCAAATACCCTTCTGTCTGACTGCTTGAAAATGCTGCTGATCATGATGGTGTGGTCTAACAGCACAGAAACATTAGAGGTCCATCTTTCCAGTTCTTATCATAAGGCTACTGCAGCCTGTGCCCTACTCCAGCACCAATATCAGCCAGCTGTTCTCTCAGTCCATTCCCTGTTTAGGGGACTGGGTTAAGGTTAGTTCAACCAGTTAACTCTCATGAGAGCAGCCAAAAAGAGGGAGGAAACAATGCTCGCTTTAAGGTCCATTTTGCAACTGCCTTTTCCAGCCTGGGCTGAGCCTGGGCACCCTCCTGGACCTGTGCTATCCATACTGCAGGCCCAGCATCTGGCCCAGTAGCATGGCATGGCGTGGTGGCAATGCCTAACTCAGGCAGCCTATTTTGATATTGTTTCCTGTTCTTACTGGGCTCTTGTAGCTTTTCTAGCTCCATCATATACTGCTACATTTTTTGGATCAGCGCACTCATTTCAACACAGGGTTGCACTAAAAATACACACAGATTCTGGGTACATAGGGTGCAGTGGTCTCTTTGAAGTCTTCTGATAACTGACTAGCTCTGAATGTCTGACAGTCAAGGGGTTTGTGCTGAATGAAATGACTAATGGTCATCTGGATTAATTTGTCAACTGTTTCATAGCTAAGACACAAATTGCAAGTCTCCTCAGAGAGGGTTCAAACACGTGGTGTCTTGCTGAAATACAGGAACTCTCCTCAATCATTAGCTCCATACCTACCCTTCTGGTTCATACTATGGGCTGCTCAAAGTCGATTTTTTGTGGATTATTTTTTTCTGTTTTGTGGGTTCATTGCCCTAAATTCATCTCATGGTTCCCAACAGTCACAAGGTAAACTCTTCGCTGAGTTTCATCTCTAATTTCTGCAAGGATATGAGAAAAATCATGTTTTCTGGGTGGAATCCCACAGTTCTTGTTTTAAATGCAGTACAATGGTAAAAGATGGTCTACTGACTAGGCTTTCCTAACAAATCTCAGTGGTATCAAGACACACAAACAAGAGCAGAATAACATAATTTTAGGGGGATTCTTTTGTATTTATAAACCATAGAAAGTTTAAGGCATTAAAAATATTAAAGCAAACAAACAAACAAACAAAAAACCTGCATATTGTCTAGCTCTCCTAAAGGCTGAAAACATCTATGACCTTTGCTGTGGTCAGGAGTTCAACCTTGGTTGTTCCTGCTGGTTTGGAGAGATTATAGCGCTGCCCCAACCCACAACCCTTTGAATTAGTCCCCCAAGTTTGAACCTTCAACTGGTTACCGATTGACCCTCCTAGCTTCTGCAGTCGTGCTCTCCTGATAAGCCGGTCTCCTCAGGAACAAGCCTGGAGAGCACAGCAAGTGGCAGGACACAATTACACAGAGCTATTCTTGAACACCCATGAACTGCAGTCCACAGTCATAACTCTCTCTCCTGTCTCCACACACCCAGTTTAAGGAAGATTTAACTCCATGTTTTTGTGCAATTGGCATCTGGCAATATTCATGCTCTTTTCAAAGGTGTGAAAATACTCTTTATTGTGCCAGAGTAGTTCAGCAGAACTAAATTCCCTGGAAACAGGGCATGGGATTGCTTAATCTTGAAGATGAAACAAGAGAGAGAGAATAAGGTAATGCTTTCAGTTCTTGTATAGGTAATGCTAACAGCTGAAACATGTACATAGACATGGGGAGAAGTTAAACAAAAACAGAGGCGTACAGGAGTAAAATAAATGAAAATGACTAAATGCTCACATAAATTATTGATAGATATTTGCAATGTGCCTCCCACAAAATCTGAATAAGGGAGGACAGTTTTATAGAAACAGACTTAAAAGAAATAAAACACAAAATGGAAATACAACCCCTCAGTACAATTACAACCCAGTTGGTGCACGCTTGCCATCTGTGGTATTAGTTGGCAATGTAATAGCAAAAAAGTGGCAATATTAATGCAGTCCACATACATCTTGTCTCACAGAAAATCTTTTTACTCCTCAAGTAACATTCCTGTAATATTCCATGCATTTCTGGGTACTGAAGTTCCCATATTTCTGAACAATTTTTAAGCTGTGCAGTCAATAGCAACACGAGCTTTAGGAAAGCAGCAGCAAGAGATCAACACTATTAGAGAGAGGTGAACAGAATCATGTGGAAAGTGAAATCTGCCTACCAATATAGAAAGGTGGAAAGCATTTGTTTGAATAATAGAACAAGACTGGAAAAAAAGGAGAAATTTAGTGTAACATAAGAAAAAAAGCAAAATGGTAGAACAAAGCTTGGGGACATGGAAAGTTGTCCCAGACAGGACTTTTCATGGGAAATGAACTAAGTAACCTATTTTTTCATGCCTTTTGCTCCCCTAGCTTCTCTATGGATAACAGAAAAGGAGGAAAACAATCTGAGAACAGATACAACATGTTAATAAAATTAACTCTCAGTGAATCTACTTTTCTTATATGGATTCCATCTATGCTATCTATTCTATTTACTCCTCAAAGAATGTGCAGACAGACAAGAAGATGATTGGGATTTTGTGAAGAGTCTTTATCAGCCCCACTTTTCCAATGTCATAGTTAGCAACAGTGGTAAAAAGTTACCACTTAAACATGGGCTTTGTTAGCTTTGTATGTTTTTTTGGGAGACACTGTTTTCTTACCCAATAATGTTGTTTTCTACAGAGTACATGCAATATTCGTAGAATCACAGAGTTGGAAGGGACCCATCGAGGAAATCATCGAGTCCAACTCCTGGCTCCACACAGGAATGTCTAAATGTGTTTCATGGTACCTATAACTTGAAATGTTTTAAATAAATTAACAGTGAAGATGCCAGCCATAGCTGGTATTTGTTTGGTATTTGTTTAATGAGTACTGTTGTTGTTACCACAGAAATATTTGGGAAAAGAGGTCCATCACCAGCAAAAACCTGTATTAGCCAGCCTGTACTCATTTCTCAAGATGAGTTCAAATTACTTCCTGAAAATTATTTACCTGGTGGCTGTAGAGCAGTTGATGACCTATGTCCAACCAATCCCACAGAAAGCAAACACTTCCAGTTAGCTTCCTCTAGCTTCATATGAGGCTTTGATATGTTTTGATGTGTTTGGGATTTGATACCAAAGGTGTTATAAAACTAGTAAGACAAAGTTTGATAAGTAAGTGGTTAAATCAACATAGTAATTTCCTGTTCTAAAACATGCTTGCTTAGTGCTGAAGTGTTGGCAATTACGTAAAGGTAGAATTAAAGCATAAATCTTTCACCTCTTAGAATAAAATAGGAATGCTATGGTTATAATTATTCATTAGAAAAGATCTGCTTCCTCATGCTGCTTTCTCTAAAGATAAGTATTTTGGCTTGGTTTCATTTGCGCCTTTAAACACAAGACTTTTTTACACAGGTAGCAGACAAGCAAACATAATTCTTTCTGAAGGAATTAATGCAGCAACTGAACAAGAATAAACCAATGAAGAGAGTCAGACCTAAATCAAGAACGATGAAGTAAGACAAAGAAATCTAAACATATGTGTATTCTAGTCATTAAAGAGGAAAATGTAGCGAGTGGTAAGACAGCTGGATGTATGATGTTCTTTTACTAATAATGTTTATACAGAGGTGTGGAATAGTAACTACTGACTCAGAAAGTTTCAAAAACACAATTTTTTCTCCACTCCAATATATACCCATATTGCAAACAGGGCTTCACTGAGGCACTTCAGGGTTTTTTTTTGTTTGTTTGTTTGTTTGTTTGTTTTTTGTTTTTTTTTTTTTTGAGTGAACTGTAAAATGTTGCTGGAAGTCTTTACTTACAACCATAAAGTTATCCTGCAAAAACTCATGGAAAAACGTCTAGATGCTTTCTTGGTAAGCAAAACTCCCTGAAACTCAAGGAACAGCAAAAATACCCTTACTAGGAATACTGGTTCAGATTTAAAGAAACAGAAACCAAAATCTTGCATTTGCATATGTAAATATCACTTTCCCATAATTGCAATTAAATATGTTTTTCCCACAAAAATTTGGCTTGCTGGAGAATATAAGAACATGAAGGTGAACTGCATTTTCACTTGCCTATAGCATGCCTGATCCAGTGAGCTGGGTCAATTATTTTGTTTGTGACCAATCCACGATTTACAGTTTTCTGACTTCATCTCCCCAGTTTATCATGGAATTAAAACAATGTTCAAATGTTGATAAAAATCAAGTACTTCTACCTGATGCAGGAACAGACCATAAAAGCTTGCTTAGCTGCAGGTAAATATAAGGAGGACATTTTATTTTTACCCTTTTGTAGCAGTCTAATCAACAAGTCTCTGAGCACTTTTACAAATATTTGGTTAAATGTGAAAATAACTACAGTGCTCCCAATAACACATACCTTTAATTCCCTTTTACAGAAGAAGAAATGAAGGCAGATAGGGACAAGTCAGCCAAAGCTATGCAGCAAATTTGGAGCAGAAGTAGGACTGAAAGTGAAGAAAACCCTAAGTCTTTATTATTCAGACAAACAAAAGGCAATTCTGTTCGGATACAATTTATCTCTGGTTATCTCATGCAGGTATTCAGAAAATTCAGCTCATCTAATTCCTTTTTTTTTTTTTTTTTTCCTTCTGCCTGGAATTATTATGAAAGAAATTAAACTCAGTGGAACAGTGGTCTTTCTGGATCTTTAAAAAGAAGATATTTCTTGATATAAGATGTTATGAGGAACACTCAATACTTTCAAAACAAAATATCATTAAATGATCAGTTAAGAAAATCTGGCTCCTCTAAATTGATAGTAATTTTCTCCAAGGTTATATTTAGATTAAAAACATAATATATAATTACTAATTAAAATAAATAAATAAATAAATAATGTGGTTTGTCTTTTTATTTTCCCTGTCAGCATTTTTCTGTATTTATCAGCAAAACTAGTACATCTGATCCTAATTTCTACTAAAATACTAGTAAGTATTGAGTCACTTTCCTTTTGCAAATTCCTATTAAGTATTTTTAAATGCATCTCACAATGTATTTGTGTAATCTCTTTTTTTTTATAAGAACGGTAAGATCAATCTGCATCGAAACTCATATTCACTGATGCATTTAGTTGCTTCAGGCCTGTTTGCTGGCACAAGAGTAACTATAAATCTGGTTTAACTGGCTGAATACATCAGATTTATGGCTGCTTTGTGTTACAGGTGCAACACATAGCTAACAACCAGATCAGTGAAAAAAAAGTCCCAAGTATCAGAAAAAGTCATACAATGAATTAAAGTTGTCATTCAATTTCTGTGCCACAAGACCATCGCTATTTGAATGTGGATAGCAAACCAAATTTATAGGTCAGATCCCATTCTGATGGAGGAAAATGCAGCTGCATTTACATGGTACACCCAGAAAAAATCACACAAAGAACAGTATTTGATCTTTTATTTTCTTGTTTTACAATAACAGACAAGAAACACATTGAAACTCCATGCAGTTCAAGGCAAATTAAGGTCACTTATTATCCCTGACAGTTTCTTCCCTCTGGGAGAAAGCAAAGAATTTCATAACTCTAAGACTTTCTTTGTTTCTGTAGGGGAAGTGTGAGAGAGAAAGAATCAAGAAAATCCTAGATAATTTTCTGGTTTTCCATCTTTGTAGGGCTTGAAACTCCAGAAGAACTTCCTGAATGGTTGGGAAAGAAGTGAGAATGTTCCCAGGGCCACGCCTCTCTGATCTGCAAGTGTGCGTTACCCTCTCCCGGTCCCAGATAACAGGTAATTGGTTTCAGTAGTTGTGTTTTTTTTTCAGCATCTTGAGTTAATATGTTAACAAAAGTCTACCTTTTGTTTCACAGGTGTTCAACAGTTAGAATAAGAAATGATTCTTGGAGATGTCTGCCCATTTACTTTGATTTCCAACTAGACCTGAAGCAGGTAAGTTTATGTGTGTTTGTATTCTTGATAATACCAGCAGATGCAAATGTACTACCAAAGTCAACATACGTTTAGTTTTAGCTTACTTATTAAATAACTACATTTCCAAATTTTGAGAGCTTACTGATGTAGTTTTGTGGATGAATGCATAACTGTAGCATCTCTCAGGCAGTGCTGAACAGAGGTGTTTCTCATGGTGCTGATGAAGAAATGCCATAATGAGATTCCCAGTGCTTAAATTTGGGTGAAGGCTGTTGAGTTAGTAATAGTGGTGAGTTGGATTAGCCGTTTTGTCATCTGAATGGTTTTGTCAAACTGGGGGCTTTGGCACTGAATTTGCCTGGAGATGCCTTTAATTCTGGTTCTCTTGGTGGGGTAAAACAGTCCTGTGCTGTGGTCCCAAAGTGGCAAGGACAAGCTCATCCTGACATGCCTTAAGGAAGCATTCTGTAGCTTTGCTTTAGAGAAACTTTATCTCTCGTGCCCTGAGTTTTTTATTGGACACTAGAAACACATGCAAAAAATCAGACGTAAGAAAGAAAGACAATGGAGTGAATTATACGTTGGTTATTAACAGAGTAGGAAATGAACTGTGTTGATGGAGGACTGCGGGAACAGTACAAGTTATGATTAAAGGGTGGGCAGACTTGCCTTAAACAATAGAGTAGAAGTGGGAAGCAAAGAATGACAAAGTTTTCCTGTGGTGGGATGGTGGGTGATGCCAGACCCTTAAGTTCTGTTCATTTACATGCTGAAATTCCGATGCTTAGCACAAGTATACAGGAGCATTAACATCCGAGCCTGTAAAAACAAAAGAGCACCCTCCCCTGCCCCTCACATTCATAAATGCACATTCATAAATATGGAGGAGGAAGCGGTTCACTGAGCGCTTAAACTATTAAGTGAGAAAAAGGTGTTTGGTGTGAGCATGGAGACAACCAGCAGCAGGCTGGATGACGTCTGAGTCCTCGGACACCTGGAGGTCTGGGCTGCTGGACAAGACAGAGCCCCTCGAGAGCAGGACCCCTCTGCAAGCATGCACTGGCCCTGAAACACCAAACCCAGCCCCGCCCTGTCGAAGGCGGCTCGTACTGCGTTACTAAAATGAAGGCTTGGCATCCTGTGCTGCTAAAAGCCAGCTTGAATAATTAAAAGCCATACACACGCAAATATTTTGTAAGAGCTTACAGGACCACGACTAGTCCTCGGCTAGAAAAGACGAGCTGAACAGACCTTTCAACTTCTGCTGCCAAGAGGAGGCAGTGTCCCCCTCCCCACCTCCACCTCCGCCGCTCCAGCTCGTGGTGTCCCTTTGACCTTTGTTAGCAAACTGAGTTAAGCTTGCAGAATATTAACCAGTTTAAAAAAAAAAAAAAAAAAAAAAAAGAGGCTTTTACTACGATAGAGCACCAAAATGTCAACCCTTCAGTGAGCCAGAAACCAACCTCCCAGCCTGAAGCAAGAAAGAGAAGAACTGGGGAAATGAGGGAATGCACTTTTCCCTTACCAGCTCAGCCGTTCTGCCTGAAAAGAAAAGGTGTTAACAGTGTTAATCAACGGGCTGCTGGCGGGTGCCCAGGTCTTCAAGTCTGTAACTAAGCAGGGTGCCATTAATTGTAATGGGGCCGCACTGAATCCCTGCCATGGCAGATCCGGTATTATTTCGTGGTCCACAAAGCCATGTGGTTACCCATCTAAAGCTTCTCCTCAGCAGGTCATACTTATCCATACCCTGCTACCCTGTCGTCCTGCTTACTTTTTTTTTTTTTTTTTTTTTTTTTTTTTTTATAACTCCTGAACTGATGTAATACATTAGAAGTGGCTACATATGGACAACATCAATATATAGTGGGATTTTCCTAGGTATTTTACATCTCCCTTTCTCCTTACCTTTAGCCATTGTGCTACGTATTTGGACAAATCCAAAGGGGGAACCTAAGCACAGAAAAATTGCCTTTGGAAACCTAAATTGTTAGGCATCCTAATAACTGAGGGAGCTGTCTTGAGAGAGGAATGGAACACACCATCAGTACAGGAGCCTCCAAATGATCTTCAAAGAAAAAGTGAATTTTGAAGGTGGAGGCACGTTCAGATTCTGCCTGTAGAGCAGCACAGCTCTCCTTGATGGTCATGGGGCATCTCTCTTTTGTGGCTGTGGTGACATGTGGCAGTTTTCAGGGCCATCTCCCTCTGTCCTGGCAAGGAAGCTTATCAGGAAACCTCACGACCAGGCACCCTGCTTCAAAAGTAAAATATCTTTAAGCTCTAAAGGCCACTGGCAGATTTAAAGACAAGGCAGATTTAAGGACACGATTGGCAGATTAAAGACAAGGACAAGCCAAAAAGGTGAAAACTTTAGAGAACCATTGTAGGCATGACTTGGGACAATCTTACATTTTGCTTCAGGAGAAATTCAAGCCCAGTTTCTGCAACTAAATCCACAGTGGAAAACTACTGAATTTCACCAACTCCTTTTGGGAAAACATGAGCAGAAATAGCCCCACAAAAAGGTCCAGCTGGAAAGTCTGCGCAAAAGTTTAAAGATGTTTCAGCAAATGCTTCCCATGTATTAGTACTAAAATATCAGAATAGTAAGTTCATGTCTTTGAATAAATATTAAGAAAGCTTAGTAAAGCTGGAAAAATACTGAAGGTATGATTTTGGCTTCTTGGTGCCCTGGATGTGATTTCTTGATGTGCGTTTGAAAATATAAACAAAGCCCAAACACTCATCATGCCATGCTTCGGGACTTTCCCTTATCTGGAGTCTCACTGCAGAGGTGTTAAGCACAGTATGCAACGATGCTGTAGCTAATTTGGGGCTGTTATTAAAGTGAGTGGAAGTTCTCCACGCACTTATGAACTTACGCAGTTATACTCTGAGGCTTTTGGATGTAAGTCAATTTTTATTGAACTTGTGAGTTCAGTTTTGGCAGAGAACAGCCTTATTCTTTTCTAGATCTGCTTTACAAGTGAGTTAACCCAAATCACTCGAGTCTTATAAGACTCTGACTTGAGACTACTGACAGCACTAATCTTTTAAGAGTGCCCCTTTCTTAAGCAGACCTCAACGGTAAAAGAAAAAAGGAAGTAATTTCCCAGGCCAATTTTACGAGCACTCGCTATCAGCTTGGTTTAGGGAAGGGCTGAGGCTCCTGATTTACATACGGCGCTTTGAGAAGCAGACGAATAATGAGTACTGATTACTGATCTTTAAAAAACTCCGTCTCAACCCCCCCGCTCGGGGGCTGGTGTCTCTCGCTGCCCTCTTCCCTGTAGCGGGTTTGTTTTGCAGACGGGCGCAGGAGGTAGAGGAGGAGGGAAGAGGAAGAGGGCTGGGGGAAGGGAAAATCCCGGCTCCCCCCTGCCGGTGCCCGGCCTCGGCGGGGGCAGGTGCCCGCAGGTGGATGCGGTGCCCGGCCCCTTCCCTCCTCTCCCCCCGCCCCAGCTCCTCCCCGGCCGCCGCTGCTCCCGGCCGGCGCCGCGTCCCGCTCCGGATCCGCTCCGCTTCTGCTCCGCCGCGGCGGGGGCGGCCCCAGGTAAGCGGGGGCTCCCCCTTGCCCGGCCCGGCCGGGCCTCGGCACCTCCGGGGCCGGGGGGCTGCCCCTGGACCCTCACTTCGCCGCCCTGTCCCGGCCGCCCCCCTCTCCCCGTTTTTGCTGGCGTTTAACCGAGGCTTGGCTTTTGGGGGCGCCGAGTGACCCCGGTGGCAGCGTGGAGGCCGTGTCCCCCACCCCCGGTCCAGCCGCTTGCCTCCTTCCCAAAGGCTGGCCCTGCAGCGGTGGGTGAGGCGAGGTGGGACCTGGAAGCCGGTAACGTGGTTTTTTGGGGTGCTGGGGCCAAGCTGCAGAGAGCTCTGTGTATGCTAAAGCCGCCCCAGCTGGTGCTTCTCGAGGTGAATGTTATCTGTTCGTGCCGTCGTGATGAAGGGAAGAGAGATGCTGTGAGATGGGGCAGCTCCTTCGAGGTCACGGAGGCCGTGGCTGTTCCTATGGAGGTTAAACCAAACCTAATTCTGGGACCTCCTTGCTGTGTCACCGCCGTTTGGTTTCTTGTAAAAGCGCTGACTTTTGGCTACAGGTGGCACGGTTTGTTGAGTAGCATTTTGGAAGAGCAACGTTGTTGATATGAGCAGAGCACCTTCCAGGACGATCCATCTCATCAAAACGTCCAGGCCAAGACCTTGAGGGTTGGAATAAAGCCCCCCCTCTGCATGCTGTTTTGGGCAGCTTTCTTGGTGATCACACCTTACCGGCACCTAGAGTTTCACTGCAGGTTTGCAGGGCTGTGTGTAGGTCAGTGAATTTGAGAGGCTGCTCTCACACTGCGCCGTTGTCCTGAGTATCCCTGTTTGCCCTGAGTTAAATTACACCTTCAACGCTTCAGAAAGACCTGGAGGGAGCAGCTTCCCCTCTGACGGCTGATTTGTGCTAAGTGGGGCAGTGTTAGGTGAGGAACGAGACGGATGCTGTGTGGGACATCGAAAGTTTACGTAGGGCAGCGGATCTAGAGCAAATCTGTTGTGGCAGTCCAGCCTAGGTCGAAATGGTATTCTAGGAAAAACAGATTGAAGCAGCATTCTGGGTTGCTGGTCGGAATATTTCCCTTGGAGATGCCACTCCTGGAGGTACAGGACCTTCCCCCGCTGTGTGCAGTCTGCCTCAGTGCAGGGTCTGCCCACCCTGAGCATCTCTGGTGCTGCATCTGCAGCTCGGCTGCATCTGTGCCACTGCGTTAGTACTTGTCCTGTGTCTTCAGTGCGTGGATCCCTAAACCAGTCCCTGGCAATGAGGGTTCACCCTGTGCGTTGGATTCAAACCTCCTGCTGGTCAGCTTGCTTTTCTTCCTTATCTGCCATAGACCCCTTGAAAGTGGTTTATAGCCCCTCAGCAGGTGGAGCTCACAGGTTGAAAACAGCTGACCTAGACAAATACCTAAATAAGCCAGTTTTGTTAACATTGCTAGCTTTTATTTATTTTTCTGCAGGGTGGGTGCCTCCTGCTGAGTGATAACCATGTCTGCAAGCTCATTTGTTTGCAACTTGGATGTGGTAAATAGGTGTTCTTGAGAGCTTCCTCCCTACTCCCCCCCCCCCCCCCCCCCCCCCCCCAAAGAAGCAGCCAGAGGCTCTCACTGCTGCAACCCGAGACTTGAATTTTGCTGCTATTGAAGCTGAGGTTGTTTGCTTCTGCTATAGGGGAAATGGGCAGAGGCAGAACTGGGGGTGTAATATAGGGAAAGAAAGCACCGAAATGCCAGGCTGGCAGTTAGAGCATCCTCTAGCAATTCAGTGATCAGTGTATGAGGTGCTGGGTGCCATGGGCAATAGCTGCATCCGTACCAATGGATAGATCCAACTCCCACCATACCAGGAAATCTGATTCTTTTGGACTCTTGCCCTCCCTGTCTTGGAAACAGCTTTTAGTAGGGCTATAACTCTTCTGCCACTCATCATCCACTCAGCTAGGCAACGCCTTCTCTGCCTCCTTTCCCACTCCACCTTTCCTAATTGCTTGCATGTGACTTTTTTTCCCCCCTTATATATAAGCATCTCATTTACTCGTGATAGGCAGTTTCATTGGTAACGTTTGTTTTCAGGGAAGATAAATAGAGCATTACTCATACTATGAATACAGCATCCTACAACAGTTTAAAATGAGACTGGTACGCGTAGAACTTAATACCTTTTTTTTTTTTTTTTTCTTTTGCCTGTGAAAGTAGTATGAATCTTGGTTTGCTGGCCTCGAGAATGCTGCTGTATTGTGGACTTTATTTGAGTTTCTGGTAGAGCTTATCAAGAGGTGCTGTGTGTTTTTTTTTTTTTTTTTTTTCTTTTACCACCTGTTGATAAGTGGTTCTATAGTTTAATGATGTTTTAGGAGCTAATCTGGAAGAGCTCCAAAGCTATTTCTTAGGAAACCTAGGAATGCTGAGGCTCTATTGTGGCAAATTGACTTTCTTGTAAGTATTTGCAGTCTTGTATAGTACTCTGCAAGACCATAGAGTCACAGAATATCAGAGTTGGAAGGGTCCCACAAGGATCATCAAGTCCAACTCCTGGCTCCACACCGGACCACCCTAAAACCAGACCATGCGTCTGAGAGCCTTGTCCAGACGCTTCTTGAACTCTTGTCAGGCTTGGTGCCCTGACTACTGCCCTTGGCAGCCTGTCCCAATGCCTGACCACCTCTGGGTGCAGAACCTTTCCCTAACCCCCAGCCTGACCTTCCCCTGTCCCAGCTCCATGCCATTCCCTCAGGTCCTGTCGCTGTCC
The DNA here is from genome assembly GCF_965140915.1 of Aythya marila. Taxonomy (NCBI): domain Eukaryota; kingdom Metazoa; phylum Chordata; class Aves; order Anseriformes; family Anatidae; genus Aythya; species Aythya marila. Next base: position 92,762,032 of record NC_139042.1, read on the forward strand.
CCAGAGAGCAGAGCTCAGCGCCTGCCCCTCCGCTCCCCTCGTGAGGGAGCTGCAGGCCGCCATGAGGCCTCCCCTCAGCCTGCTCTGCTCGGGGCTGAACACACCAACACTTTAATATTACTGCTTGGGCACACTGAGCAGAGCTTACCCTTATTGAGAAGATTAGTTGAAAAGTGAGAACACTGAAATAACTCAATTTCAATTACTTTAGACATTCAGGTTCTTGTTGATTTGGTTTTGACCCATACAGAGGTTAAATTTCACCCCAAAGGAATAAATTACATTTACTGCAATGATAAACAAAAAAAAAAAAAGGGAAAAATATCCAGTACTACTTCCAGATGTATTAAGGAAATCTTGTTGATGAAATTATATGAATATTCTTATTTAATTTATTTCCTCTTTGAAAAGTAAATGGATTTTTAAACCTTTTTATAGTTTATTTGTAATTCATGATGTTTTTAATGCTGCTTGTTAAACAGGGACCTTGACCATGTTTATTTTTTTGTTGTCCAGGCAGTAAAGGCAAGAATTGCCCATTGTGTGAAAAGATTATGCAAGTAAATTTGGAATCACCTCTTTGCTCATTTGCTCCCCACCACTTACTATCACGATTGTCTACCCTTAGCTACTGAAGTTTCTTTGATAACATAAAATGGTTGGATGTAAACTAATAAAAGCATACTTCCTTTCTAGTATCATCAAGAGAAGCCATAATTTGTTGGTTTATTCTGTATTAAGATTGAGCTTTGCACTCCATTAACATTTTAATGAGTATGCTGTATTTCTTTATCTGGATAATAAGAATGGATATTTTTGGGTATGAATTGGTGTTAGTCACTGCTTATCTAGATTGGATACTTTTATGCTTGCTTCTCTTAGAAGCTGAACTTGTCTTTATGCATTTGATTTTTAACAGTTGTTTTTTTTATCTTGTGTGCACGTGTTTGCTTTTACATAGGTATAGTTATCAGGAACTGGTCTGTTTTTTACTTATTTATTCAGTTGATGGTCTTTGTCATAGAGCTTAGCAAACAGCTAATAGCATTTCTGCTTAAGGAAATGGCACAAAATATGCATTGAAGTAGTAAAGAAATACAGGAAGTGTACTGTTAGCAATATAATCTTGGCATCATTAGCCAATTGACTGAATTTACAGTGTTCTATTAGTATGGTTGAAGGTAACTGTTCCATCTTGTTGACTTACACGTGTCACCTGTATACAATATATAGCTATCTCTATGGAAAAGGCTGTGGAAACTAAGGTAGCTGGTAGTACGTGCAGAGTTCTGCACCTCTAGAAGCATGGTACTGTTCTTAATTAGCAGTTACAACATGGTGAGTGATAAGGAAGTAACATTTTTATTTCTTGCATGGAGAAACTAGGGTAAAAGCCTAGGGTAAAAGTCTGGTTTTATGAACAAAAATGGGACTCTATCTCCTGTTTGTTTTTCCATTGTAATTTTTTTTATTTGTCTTTATGGGATGTTGACTCCTGGTTATTGAAGGATGCACACAGTATAAAAGGAGCCATGACCTGTTGCTGCTGCAAGGAGGCGAAAGCAGAGGCTTGCCTTCATCTGGCAGTAGCAAGGTGAGGGGCTAAGGAGGACAGGGCGGTGAGGAGCACCTACTGCTGAGCAGTGCAACTCTGCTCAGTGCTTTTCTTGTCCATGGGACAGTGGTCGAGAGGAGGAAGACAAGCCTTTGGGGGACTCATGTTCTAGGGAGTCTATATCCAGTTAAGTAGCAAGTTATCAAACGAAGTGGAGACCTATCAAATTACCACTTTTTTTTTTTTTTTTTTTTAATATACAGGATTGATTTGCAGGAAGTCATTGAAAACTTTTTTTTTTTTCCACAAAAAAAGTGTTGGATTCAATTTGTCTTGGGTGAATCTAATCTTTTCAATTTTCTCCAATTCTGACAACTTTTCTTGGGAAAAAAAAAAGATGCAAGTTTTCTAAGTCTAATAAACTGTGACAGAACTGTACTTATAACACTCCTTAGACACATATTAGAAGGAGCTAAGATATTTTAATAATGGCTTCCTGCTGTGAGACAGTGTTCTATAGAATAGGATGGCTTGGGTTAGAAGGGGCCTTGTAGACCATCTACTTCCACCTCCCTCCTGCCATAGGCAGGGATGCCACCCACTAGATCAGGTTGCCCAGGGCCTCGTCCAGACTGGCCTTGAACACTTCCAGAAATGGGGCATCCACAACCTCTCTGGACAACCTGTTTCAGTGCCTCACTTCCCTCTGAGTGAAGAATTTCCTTCCAGATCTAAATTTCGTTCTAATCTAAATCTTCCCTGTAAGTCCCCTTCAAGTACTGAAAGGTTGTAATGAGATTCCCCCAGAGCCTTCTCTTCTGTAGGTTGAACATCCCCAGCTCTCTCAGCCTTTCTATGTAGGAGAGGTGCTTCAGCCCCTTGACCATCTTTGTGGCCCTCCTCTGGACCTACTTTAACAGATCTACAACCTTCTAGTGCCGATGGCTGTATATTTTATACTCTTACCATTGGCTATTATTAGAAATGTTCAACATCTTTGATGATGACATTGATGAGGGAATAGTGTCCACCCTCAGCAAATAGGCCGATGATACAAAGCTGGGAGGAGCAGCTGACATGCCAGAAGGCATGTGAGACCTGGGCAGGAAGTAGCCAAATGAGGTTTAACAAATGAAGTGTAGAGTCCTGCACCTGGGAAGAAACAACTACTGGGCTCCCCGGTACAAAAAAGACAGTTATCTCCTGGAAAGAGTCCAGCGGAGGGCCACAGAGATGGTACAGGGCATGGAGCATTTTCTCTATGAGGAAGGGCTGAGAGACCTGGGTCTGTGCAGCCTGGAGAAGAGAAGACTGAAGGGAGATCTTAGCAATGTTTATAAATACCTGAGGTGTGGGAGACAAAGGGATATGGCCAACCTCTTTTCAGTGGTTTGTGGGGACAGGGCAAAGGACAATGGTCAAAATGGAGCACAGGAAGTTTGGCACCAACATGCAAAATAACTTCTTCGTGGTAAGGGTGATGGAGCACTGGAACAGGCTGCCCGGGGAGGTTGTGGAGTCTCCTTCTCTGGAGATATTTAAGGCGCATCTGGTTGCCTACCTGGGCAACCTGCTCTAGGGAACCTGCTTTGGCAGGGGGGTTGGACCTGATGATGCTTGGAGGTCCCTTCCAACTCCTTCAGTTCTGTGATTCTGTGAAATTATAGCATTATTTCTTTGCTTTCAGAGTTGTGGAAAAAAAAGCAAACTTGATTTTTGGAACTTCTGGAATGCTGGAGGGCCAAGTGCTTGTTCTGCTTAATATTGGAGTAAACTGAAGGGTTTGAAATTCAAGGGCTTGACAGCATATGAATGATGATTCCCTTTCGTTCATTGGCTATGCTTTTCCCAGTGCTGTAAGGTGTTGCATGACAAGCTGATCTGCAAGGCTTTGCACCCTGGACATTGTCTTGTTCTTTGAAGCCCACTGCAGGGATGACTTCCATCCCTGTGTTCTTGCATAGGGATCCCTGTACCCTTTAACTCTGCCATCTCACTTTAAGGAACATTTGAGGTTTCTTCAGATGTACCTGGTAATGTGCCATTATAACTTGGCACATATTTGGGGAAGTGACTGCTGGGGGAAGGGAAGGTTAATTCTGTGTTCCCACCAAACTTTTTTCTTATCAATGTGGGTTTACACTACTTTTATGTGCGATGTAAATTTTAAATCTGTCAGATGTGTGAGCCTGAACTATTGGCCTGAGATAAGGCAGCACCATGCTTTCCAGTTCTGTCGCTCTTGGAATGGGGACTGTTTGGCAGGTCAGTTTGTTTTTCCATGGCCCAGTGTGCTTATCCGTGAATTTGCTGCAGTATCCTTGATTTGTTTGTAAAACTTTTTGAAGTGTCTCAGTGATGTATGTTCAAGAAACCTGGATTGTATCATTATTGGATGCTAGCCATCTTTTTTTTTTTTTTGTATTTGAAACGCGCAATCTAATGGGAGTCTAGTGTTTTTGGTGTAATCTCTTTTTAATACCATGGCAAATAATTTCATTGAAATGTGTATGTACCTATGTCTTGCCTATGTTTTGTGGTGTGATAATGGAAAATCTCTTATTAGAAGTTAGAGGGGAAGTAGTTTAACAAGAACTGAAATGGGAGAGGTGGTTAACAGCGAGTTAAACAACAGCGATTTCTTTTCTTTTTTCCCTGTAGTTAATTAAAAAAATAGAATGAGGAAGTCTGTCATCTGCCAGCTTGTAAAGAATTTCAAATTGAAATGTAGAAAATATTCTTTTTGTTTGTTTGTCATGCCTGGCTTACCTCAGAATCACCTAGTATTCTTCCTTCCATCTGTTAACATTAAATTTCTGTACCTTTTTTCCTTCCTTCTCAGAGAACAAGGAACAACAATATCTTCCTGTGAAGTGTTACTCGTCCTCTGAGTTTAGGCAGAACTGCATTTCCCAGCTCTACAATGAAGAATTGACTAAGAAGGGATGCGACATAAAAGAGAAGTCCTGCAGACTTAGTCACCAGTCTTGATGGACTTGCTGTAAGTAGGAGAAGGAGTTGTTTTCTCTTGTCTTCCATGCAAGTAAGAGTTCAACTGTGCGTTATTTTATTTATTTTTTGGTAGCACAAATAGGCAAATACCATGATCAACCTTCCTAAACTGTCACGAGGTATTGGCATGCTCTGGGTGCTAAGCTGCGGTTGACATCTGCTTCAAAGACACTTGAAATTCAGTTCTGGGTGAGGTGACATCTAGGTGCAGGCTCTAAAACAACCTTCTGTTTTAGGCTAAATTATGCTGTGTCTTAGTGGAGCTGCTTTTTATAGTAGCGGCTTGCAACAGGGGTGGTGGCATTGTGCCGGTGTGCGGGGCTTGTTCTGGAAGCTGGAGAACTGTGTTGCTCAGTGTATGACTGAGGCACTTCCTGTGCTTTTTCTCATGTAGGGTAATATTATGAGAGGTCTCTGTAGATTAAATTATTTATTAAAATGCTTGCGTATGGCTGTGTATAGCCACCTGTGTTAGAAAGGTGACAGCAAACATTGTGCATTTCTTGTGTTTCTGCTAATCTTTGGTTTTACCTAATGTTAATGTTTAACTTCAAAATAAACTGCTATATGCCTGAAACTTTGGATGCAGCTCCTTTGTTTTACTGTTTCAGTAAGATTTGTATTGGTGTGGCATGCTGTTTCACTGCCATGCTTCTTTCCCCTCTTTTTGGTGTGGTAGCCACAAAGCATAACCAAGAAGAAAACTGTTTGCAACGCAATGGAGTGAAAATGGTGTGGTTTTCAGGGATACCATCTTTAGCATTATTAAATGAATTGGTGGCATTTCTATTTCCTTATGCTTTGTTCGTCTTCTTGTTTCCGTGTCATAAAGTTCAGTGATACATGAGTAAGTGTTGAGAGAGGCAGGAGGAACTGTGCCTGGCGCTGACAGCAGGTGGGTTGCTGCCAGGGTGCTCTACAACGCTCCTCCTGTCAGTGAGGGTGAGCACTGCCTCAGTCTTCTCGGTTTGCTAGGTGCTCGTGTTGATGAATAGTGGCCACTGTATAATGCTCAAGGTTGTATTGAGAGGCTATTGAGATCTGATTTCAGGCTGTACCTTAATTTATACCCGCTCTTGAAATACTTCCCTATTTTTTTCCTCTTGATTTGGCATTTTTTCAAAGGAAAAACAAGAGAGGTGGATAAAGCTTTTGGTTATGATCATTTCCTGTTCTTTTTTTTTTTTATAGGTTCAAGCTTTACTTCCAAACACTTGAGTTGTTTCAGTACTACTGACAAAGGAAAGATGACCTCTACTGTAGTAAGTAAACAAAATGCTTCTTTTTTTCTTTCTTTAATGGGGTTTTATTTCTTTACAAGTAACATACTATTGAGTTATGTACTGGTTAGTAAGTCTTTTAAAATGTGGATATAAGTATTTCTTGTGTTTTTTGCATGAAGGGAAAGATACACTGTGGGACAGGTATAAGAGGCTTGAATTAACTAGGATTTCAAGTGCTCGGATACCTCTAGGAGAGATTTATGCTTTTAAAGATTATGTTTGAGAGAGATTAGCATGGCTTCTGATTTAATTCTTAAATCTCTCACAAGTTAAGTATTCCACAACCTGTTGTTAAGCCAGTGTGTTTCAGAAGTAGCTCAGGTGCACTAGGTCTTCCTATAGGACAGAATGGCAAGTAGGCATTTTTCCTAGACATGGACAGCTGAGTGCACAGAGGCTGTTAGTTGCCAGCATTTCTTTTGATGATGGTATTGCCTAAAACAGTCCGTGCTGCTTATTTGTTTGCTGTCAGATGTTCCAGTGAAATAGTTGGTACAGTCACCTGGTGGGCTGGGTTCAAAAATCCTTTCTAGATGGAGTTACTTTGGACCAGGAAACTGATCTCTTAATATGCCTTTGGGCATCACTGTTGTTCTTATTATTCAAAGTATGAAGTATTAGGCATGTGCTGTAAACCTCTCTCCATGCAAATTTGAGTCACTGGTATGTATGAGCATGTGTGGTGGATTCCTATGGTAGCAGAATTACTTAGTAGGGTTCTGTATGGAAACGGTATCTTAAATTTGCTTCGTCTTAATCACAGTCTTGCCTTTCTTTTGTTTCCTTTCCTGTAATGTTATCATTTAGGGCCCACCGCCATACTTTGAAAATCGTGGCTTTCAGCCAGAAAACTATTCTGCCAGGCCACCAGCAGGTGCTAACCCATATCCACCATACTTCTCTACAAATGCTCCATCAGTGCCAACCTATGTCCCAAGAGTTTCAACCTACCAGTCGACTAGTCCAGTAGCCCCTTCAACTGGGAGGACTTGTTCATCAGGCAAGATTTCTTGGGATTTTTTCCAATTTTAGGCTTAATGTCTTCCAGAGTAAGGGGGTCTTCCCTTCAGATTCCGGTGTTGAAGGAATATGCAAGAGCCTGCTTCCTCCTTGTGGATGAAGAAGTGGTGGCTGGGATGCAGGTGTAACTGCATCCGCAGTGAAGGAAGGGTGTTGGAATGGAGAAAGTCTGGTGGAAAAACACCATCTACTTTTAATTTCAAGGAAATATACGTAATGCTGGTCTCCATGTTGGAAATTTCTTATTTGTAAACCTAATTTCCCTTTTTGCCCTTGTTTCTGTTTCAGGTGTAAAGAAAACCATAATAATTATAATATCCATTTTAATAGTCATTTGTTGCGCAGTTGGTGCTTTCTTCATTTGGTATTTTGGTAAGAATTACTTTTTTGTTTTGTGTTCAGAAAGAAAGGAAGTAATATGCTTATGGTTAGAAGTATGCATTTTTTTTATCTTCTTATGCTGAATTAAGGATAGGAAAGACTTTGTTATCTATCTCATAAGAGATAAACTGATGTTGCTTGAAAAGCCACAACTATGTGCTTTTAAAAATTATTTTTAAGTAAACAGTGTTGCTATTGCTTTCTTTTCCATTTGTCAAGTAAATGTTTTTGAGATCAAGCGATGTCATCACCTTTTTGACTCCTGGAGCAGCTTGTTCAGTTGGCTTTTCTGGAAAGCTACAAAGCGTCTGGGAAAAGCTGCTGTAGTACAAGTGTACATCGCAGTAGCTTTGCTGCAGAGCAGTTTGTCTTACAAGGTTTTTTTGCATTGGTGGATACCTGGCACGTGACTGTCTGTGGACAACTGATCCTACAGTACATTTCATTAGGGAAATGACTACTGTATATTGTCTCCGACATGAAACTCTGTTCTAACTTCTAACTTGACTTAAATTCAATGGAAGGAAGGAGACTGAAGTAAATTTGTGTAGCTTAACTGGTAGAGTGTAAATGATTAAGATGTATTTTATTTTTGTAAAATGGGATATCTCTCAGAGCTGAAGTTATTCGTGATATTTGTCTCTGTGATGACTTTGATTTGAAAGTATGTTAAAGTTGTGTGAGCCCAGTCCATGTAACCACCATAAGCTGGAACACAAATGATATGTTCTGTGCAGGACAGGAAAGGAAGAGAGAAGGTAGTTCATTTAAAACTATTAGATGACACTTTTGTGTTGTTAGGGTTTTTGTTTGTTGTTTTTAACTCTGATTTGTATGGGGTGAATGTAGTCTCGTTTTAAACAGGACTGAAAGCAACAGGATGTAATTGGAGTAATTTCTTTCTTCCTCCTTTTCTGATTATAAATGCTATGCTTTATCAGCGTGAAGTTAATTCCTTTTAGACAACTTAATGGCGTTTGTTTATTCAAGGGAGGCAATGGACAAAATCCAATCAGCTGCATCAATAATTTAATTTGACAAGCAATGTAAGGGAGAGATAGCAATAAATCTTCTGTTGTGTCAGGCTAGGTGTCTTCCTATCTCTGAGTCTGAGCTTTCTGATGCTTTGCTCCATCAAACTGGCATTCTCCTTTAGGTGAGAGTTGGCAGTAGTTGCCTGAGGCTAAACTGATGTTCAATCTAATAACTGTGCTGCTTTCTCCTTACAGTAGAGAATCCTTGCCTCGGATCGTTAGAGTGTGGGTCTTCGGGAGTGTGCGTGTCTCCCTCAGATTGGTGTGATGGAGTGACCAACTGCCCAAATGGGGAGGATGAAAACCGTTGTGGTGAGTGCTGGTGGTCAAGGCAGGGGACCTGTAGCCAGCTGCAAGCATTCTTGAGCAAATCCCCTTGTCTAAAGCTTGCCTAAGTTACCATAGGGCTGGCTTAGGCTCAGTTATATCTCTAAAATGCTTTAGGAAGTTTGAGTGCTTCAAATCCTATATTTAGACCTTCAGCCTGTTTTTGGTCCAATTGCACAGCTGAAACAAAATGGCTGGCTCAGCAGGTCATAGAATAATTAAGGTCAGTATCAACTTCCAAGATCAGCTGGTCCAACCATCCCCTTACCACCAATGTCACCCCTTAAACTGTGTTCCTAAGCACCACGTCCAACCTTTCCTTAAACACCCCTGGGGACTGTGACTCTACCACCTCTGGGCAACCCCTTCCAATGCCTAAAAGCCAAGCTGGTTTGATATGGAATAAGCTTTAAAATATTACCTTCTAATTTAAATCTACTTTGTGCAAACCTGAATACAACATTGGTTCTGGAATGAACAGTCATAAGTGACTTCTTAGTAGAACTTCAGGTGATAGTGGAAGTCTTTTTCCATATATTTCACATTTCTTCTTCTCCCAATACTTTATTTTCAACTTTATAACTGCTTTGTGTAAGAAAGCTTAGTCTGATTAATGTTTCCAACTCAAAAGGTGCCAAGAGGAGTTTTGGTGTAGAGCTGAAAACATAAGGTGGAAATGGATTCAATTTACCCATTCCAAAGGTGTGGCATCTTGATTCTAACACCTGTGTTTTGCTCATTCTCTGTTTGGGAACTCTTCTTCTGTACATGCTTCATGCAGTGTTAGTATTTACTGACATATGCTGTAAAGCTGTTCCTCTCCGTTTGGTCGAATAATGTGTTTTTGAAGAAGCTTGTTCAGTCTGCTCTTTCATTTGGACTATTTTATATTGAATTATTCTGAAAATAAGTACATAGTAGGGCATGGAATGTCAGAGTTAATTGCTCCTTGTTACATTCTTTGTCTACAGGCGCTTGTCTGTTTAGTGTATTTAAGTTATTATATATAATAACGGTTTCTATTTTATTTATACATGATACACGGTTGTGTAGGTAGATGATAAAAGTGCTTGGGTATTTCAGTCTTCTGCAGTGGTGGAATATGAAAAAGAATTTCAAGAATAAAAACTGAAATGACAAGATGAAAACTATGTTGTACACTTGCCTTTTAAACTGGTAGTTATTTTAAATTGCCTTGCATAAAGGAATTAAATCGCTGTTATATTTCTGTCTACTTGGTATTTAACCAGAATTTGAGTAGATGGCAGCATTAGATTAACACTGGTTTATAGATGCAAGCAAATATAATGGGTATTAAATAGCTTTAAGTAGAGAAAGAAGAAGTATAGCATGTGTGGTGTTCTTATATTCTTTTTTTTTTTTTTATTACTTTTCTGGCAGTTAGACTTTTTGGACCAAACTTTATCCTTGAAGTTTACTCACCTGTCAGCAACACCTGGTATCCTGTTTGCCAAGATGACTGGACTGATGATTTTGGAAAGATTGCATGTAAAGATATGGGCTATAATGTGTAAGTCTAACCCTTATCAGTCTTTGAAAATGCATAGAATGGTTAAAATTTCCCTCTTGCAGTTTTTAAGAGTACATATGTGAAATAAAAAGCGGCTGGCAGTCTCCTGAGGACACACATAACAGATGCTGGTGTGAAGAGCAGCATAAACGTTTGTGGCCAGAATGCTGTCCATGTTCTCCCTGTGTAAACGCTGTAGCATAAATTCTTCCACAGCTGAAATACTTTGTGTTGCCTCTCTTTGATGTGGTTGGCAAATACTGTCTTCTGGTGGGGGTGGGGTAATGCAGTGAATTTATTGTCCAGGAAAACTTGCACACCTGAATTAAGGTCTCTGAATCAGCAATGCCTGAAGTAGTTTCCAATCAGTAAGACAGCCCAGCAGCTACTGTACAAGGCTGGTCCTCATCCAGAAAGCCCTGCAGAGCAGCAGCACTTACTGCCCCTGCAGATGTCCCACAGAATGTGGCTGTTACATCCTATGGGACCTGAACTTTGCTATGCCCTATAAATGTACCAGCAAAGGCATCTCTTGATTATGTTCTGTTTCATAAGGCTGAAGATTCCTACCATGTACACGTACTAGATAAAAATATTTTAATCTAATAACTGTCTGATGGGAAACTGAGATTGAATGTTTAAAGAAACCTGTTTGTCTGGCATTGTACTGCTCCATTGGGCTCTGTGCTTAATATAAAATATATATTAGTGTTGTTCACGTCAGAAGCTCTGGCTTGGCACCATTTATTTTCACTCGTTTGAAAACTGAAACTGCTGTGTTTCTTAATAGGCTTTTTCTGTTTTACAGAGATACATATTACTATAGTCAAGGAGTAGCAGCTGAAGTCAGCTTTAAAAGCTTTATGAAGCTGAACACAAGTGCTGGGAGTACAGACTTGTATAAAAGGCTATATAACAGGTATCTTAAGACAAACTAATTACCTTTTATAAGGGGTATCTTTAGCTGTTGTGGGACACACAGCTTCTGCCTACAGCATAATGCAAGCACTTCTTTCTCTGGGGATTGCTGGAGGGAAAGAGGCTGCCTTTTAAATCTGCTTGCAGCAACTGCTCTTACCTCTGTTTAAAAGCACATCTGTCACTTTTCCATCTTTCCACTCCTTTTCAAAAAACAGAGGTGTCCCATCCTGTTCCCATGCTGTATAGAAGGTTGCCCTGTCTACTGTACCTTAACTCTGAAGCCTCTCATTTCCTTACCCGTAGACTGCTGTACCTGCAAGGTTTCTGTGGCTCCCTTGTTGTTCAAAGTCTTCTACGACTGCTTCATAAATCATCTCAACTTTATCTTATGCTGTTCTTTATCTTGCTCCTCAATAGGCTTACAAGCCTTTTGTGCTGCCTACCTCTACTGGAGTCTGCGGGCTTCCACATGACAGTTTTGGTGAATGCAAGAAATGGTGGAGGCCAGATGGGTGTTGGTAGGGTAGCTGGAGAGAGTGAAGAAAAGAGGGAAGCCTCACCAGGAAGATGAGTGAAGGCAGGGCACATAGCTGGAACGGGTAGGAAGCAGCTGGAGGGTGAGCTTTGCCCGCTATTTGCCTTGCTAGCTGCCTAAAAGCCTGTTTCATTATTTTTTTTATTTCTATTGCAGCAATGTCTGTACATCAGGACATGTGGTTTCTCTACGCTGCATACGTAAGTGTCCTTGTTTTCCAGACCTTTGCATGTTCACACCTTTGAACGCTGTGGCAGTAAATCTTTCTGAATCGACGTAAATAATTGCCGTCTTTTGATGTGTAGATGATTTAACCGTGCTTCCCAAGCTTCACATTTTAAGGAAAAGAATTGAGGAGGAGACAAGGGGGATATTAGGTCCCCAGTTGCTGTCTCTCTGTTGCTTCTGGTTCCTTTAAATGGCTTGCCCGTGGTGCGCTGTGGTGGGAAGTCTGTAGTGCAGTCACTGACATGTGGCCATCAGGTGGACACCGTTCCTCACCATAATAACTGTGGTGAGGTGACTCCTGGGTGTTGCCTGTTCCATTGCACAACACAATGTTGTGTGTTTATGTGGCTCATTAAAGATAGTCAAACAGCAGCACTCAGAGCGTTCAGTGAACCACCCTCGTATGGTTCACTTCTGAAGTGATGAACTGAGGGCAACAGCTACCAGCGAGGCAGGGCAGTGTTTGCGATGTGAAGGGTGCCTGGGCCGTGTGAGGCTCAGCCCAGCTCGATCCCATGAGTGAGCATTGTAGGGTGATGGCTGGGATGTGGGATCAACCAGTAGCAGAGTCTGCTCTCCCCTCTCTGCTGTGCCACAGCGAAGCCTGGGCTGAAGAAACCGCCTTTGAGACCATCTCTCTCTAACGCCTGTCTGTGTGTGCCTGATTCCCCAGAGTGCGGCCTGCCCACCAAAAGCACGGCCATCATGAACAGGATCGTGGGCGGCAGCACGGCGGCGCTGGGGCAGTGGCCGTGGCAGCTCAGCCTCCACGTGCAGGGCACGCACGTCTGTGGGGGCTCCATCATCACCCGCGAGTGGCTGGTGACCGCGGCTCACTGCGTGGAGGGGTGAGTGCCATGTGGGTCTGCCTGCGGGTGGTCTTCCTTGCTTCTGGCTGGCAGGGGGGCAGAACAGATCTTGCAGCTTTCTGCTTTAAAACGGAGTCAAATGCAGGCATTGGATATGGTATTTTAGCTGTATAGACTTAGTGTTGAAGGAAGTTTTGGAAGCTGCAGATAGTCTGATTTCTACAGGAAGAAAATTCTATTTTGCTTGTTGAAGGGGGAAATTAAATTGGACGGATGTGCTGGGCACGGACACCCACCCAACTTAAAAGGCATATTCAAAGCACCAAACTGATGCCAGACAACACAATGCCGTCACAAAGGCATTACACTTTGCCCCCAAAATGTCCAACATTACAAAACTGTAGATGTGATCAGTTCAAACATGTCTGTACCCTTCATTTCCTCATATCTTTATGCTATAGAGTCAAGCAGTAAAGCCCAAGTCAGTATTAACTGTAGATTTATACCTATCCAAGGAACACTTTTTGTAGGCATTGTAGGCATGAACAGAAGAAAATAAAAAGAAAAGCTTTGTCCCTCTTTAATGTGAAAGTACAGTTTTAAAGGACAGTTAAGGGTGTTTTGTGGCAGATTGTTTCCTCTTCTATTGGAGGAAAATCCAGTAAGCAAAAACATTTTAACGGTTGGTTGGCTGATTCACAGTTTGAGACGCCGCCATGGAAAAATAACTTTGTCTTTCACCTTGAGAAAGGAATGCAAGTGTTTAGTTTTATGTGAAGATCTTATCCCCCCCTCTGTTTTCAAGTGTGAGCTCTGTAATACGCAACATGTTAGGAATGGCAACCAAAGTGTAGCTGGGTTAAAAATAATACATGCTTTCAGGATTTTTTTTTTTTTTTGTCACTTCTGAGCGAGAGAGTTTTAACAGTTGTGGAAAGCTTTCTACTGAGCGTTTGTAAATTGTACTGGATCACAGTAACTACTTAAATTACATCTAGACCATATGCTTAGCATTTTTTTTATTTTTTATTTTTAAAAGGCAACAAACACCACCAAAACAAAAAAACACAACCCAACCAAACAGCCTAATAACATTTTCAGGATAATGAAATTCCTTCACTAGATCATGTTTTTACTAATTCTGGCTTCTGCTGTCCTTCCGTGCTTTGGATAGTGCACAAGTGATAACACTGACATGTGAGACTTTAGAAATAACAACTTGATCCCTCAGCAACTGAAATCAAAAAAGAGGCTTCAGTGTTGCAGTCTCAGCCTATAATTTGCTGTGCTGAGTGACTAAGGGGATAGACAGTAATTCTTAATCTATTTGAAATATTTTTTGTATATTTATGAAACTAGAATCAACCTTCCACAGACTTAGTTATCTTGTACTCTGTCTTTCAGGAAAACTGACCATGAGATTTTTTTTGATTAAATTAGCTCCCTTTTATGCTATTTGTCCATTTCACCTTTTTTTTGATGTGTATGAGACACAGGTATCTGGACAAGGATGTCTCTTTTTTTTTTGAGGGGGGCATATTAATATGTTTGGATTAACATCAGTAAAAATCATGCTGTTAGTTGGCTGATGAGGAGAGGCTGGCCAAAAACGGAAGGCATGAGTTACTTTTTAATTTATCTTCAGAAGTGGTAGTCAAATGCATGTACGTTCTTGGTGATGGATGCTAAAGACAATTGTTTGAAGTTTGTAAGCTGAACTCCCTACCAGGGAAACAAACCTTTTAACATTTTTTTTTTCTGTAGACAACTTTCTGACCCATATGTCTGGAGAGTTTATGCTGGGATTGTGAGCCAGAGTGACATTACTTTCAGAGCTGCATATAAAGTGCAACAAATAATTTCCCATCCAGATTATGATACAGACACTAAAGACAATGATGTTGCCCTTATGAAGTTAGAGACACCGTTGAGTTTTACTGGTAAGTATTCTTCTTAAGGAAAAAATCCAATGGCAATGAGCACATCTCCTAAAACTTCTGAAGGTAGTGAAGAAATCTTCCTTGCAGATATTTACTCGTGGGAAAAGCAAAATGTGGGTAGAGGCACCTTCAAGTGCCCTTTGATTTCCTAAGTAGGGTTTATTTACGTCTAGTACCAGGTAAGGGAGTTTGGACTAGGTTTAAGCTTGTTTGCTTTTCCTCGTGGTCAGTAATGTACATCTGCTGCAGAGTGCTGTAAGGTGTTCAAGTGTTATCACTCCTGTATGTGCAGTCTCAGAGAGTAAGGGTGGAGCAACTGACTAAATGGTAAACTAAGCTATATCAAATAACTACTGGGGTGGGGGGGAACACACACCACCCCCACCCATCCCACACCCACAAAGTCCAAAGAAACAAAAACCCTGTCCTAAGAAGTTCCTGCTCAGAGGGAAGAACATAACACCTCACGTTAGTAGGTTGCTAACCTTTTTTTTTTTAAACACATAAAGCTGAAAGGGGCTTTTCTTAAAAGTAGATGCATATTCTTTGTAAGCAATCAGGAAC
This sequence comes from Aythya marila, assembly GCF_965140915.1. NCBI lineage: Eukaryota > Metazoa > Chordata > Aves > Anseriformes > Anatidae > Aythya > Aythya marila. The sequence continues at coordinate 92,777,172 of NC_139042.1, forward strand.
ATGAGAAGACAAAGCATTATTTAAGCTTTTAAGTGCTTTATGTATATGGGTCCTATATGTGTATAGGTGCTTTATGTACAGGTACTGTATATTTCAGTGCATCAGTTTAAAACTACTAGAGGTAATCTGGAGGGGCTCGTCTTCTGCTGGGTGTAGGGAGGTTGCTTTTACCAAGAAAATTTGTCTTTTTTTTTATTTCTGCATTTTATACTTGTATACAGGCATTGAATCCTGCTTGCGTTATTTTCAGCAGGGTTTTGTAAACAGAATGAAGCCAGCTGTTAGAAGTCTTTGTTCTCTTCTTTGTTCCCCTTTACTGATCAAGAGGACTGGTGTTAATTGTTGATGAATTGAGCTAGAACCATTAACTGTGTTTGCTCCTCACTTTGAGGTCAGGATGCGGTAGGTAGCCCTCTGGGAAAGGGCTACTGCTGCTTGTGTTGCACAGTATTGTACTATCCTTAAGGAGAGGAGAAGAAACATGGTGTGTGTATATATTTAAAGCGAGTTATGGTCATGCTGAGAAGTTTCATTTGCGCTTTTATTTATTTATTTATTTATTTTTGCATTATACCTGGACATCTGGGATTGCAGACTGTCACTGTGTGTTTTTTTTTGTAGATACTGTACAGCCAGTTTGTCTGCCTAATGCAGGAATGACGTTCCAGCCCAATCAGCAGTGCTGGATATCTGGATGGGGAGCAGAGTACCAAGGAGGTAAGAGTGGTTCTGGGATGTTCGGGTCTTCTACAGAGCTCGTCCTCTTCTGGCTAGGTAAATGTATAAGGAGGAGAAAGAAAAGGGAAGCAAGCTTTCTTTCAGTGCCAGAAGGTCCTGGTCTGTGGTAGGCATGGGGGGAGGGGGGCGGGGGAGCAGGCTGTTGGGGAAAATGGACTCTGAATTTGGGTATTGCTGCCCCTTTGTTCTGGGCTGTGAAACAGAGAACCTTCTTACCCCTTGCTTTGCTCATGGGCCTTTAACAGCCCTGTGTCTTATGCAGTTGATTCAGGGTTGTGGTGAGCAGGTCCTTGTTCTTTTGCCTTAGGGTACACCGACAGCAATGCGGAGTAACTTCCTGACCTCTGGGAAGGGAGTTGTGGTGTCAAAGTGTTCTGTGTGATAGACCATATGTCTTAAGAGTCCATGCCAAAGTTTCTAGCGGGTTTATTTCACCTTGAACAGTGCTAGCTGCTGGGATTTGTAATAGCAGTGTGACCTGAGGCTTGTTCTAATCTTGTCTTTCTGTGTGTGTGTTTATGTGCATGTTTCAATTTTAGGTAAAACATCAACTAACTTGAATTATGTTATGGTACCTTTAATAGAACGTTCTAAATGTAATTCTATCTATATCTATAATGGTCTGATTTTGCCTACAATGATCTGTGCTGGATATCTAGAAGGAGGAATTGATTCCTGTCAGGTAATTATTACTAATAAACACTTGATAATAATCTGGCCGATTTATTTTTCGTCTTCTTAGTAGGAATTTTGTCATCTATTAATTAAAAACAGATCCTACAATTATATATTTTTATGACTAACACTTTGGTTGGGCTTCCAGTTCATTTTGTGGCATCCTGAATGGTAGCAAGTGCTGAAGTCTTGCTATATATGCCAAGAGGGTAAGGTGCCACTTTTTAATGCTTTGAGGATGTTTTGTGATTGTGTACTTGAAAACGAAGCTCTTTGTAATCACTACAATACCCTAGCATTACACTTGTGAACAAGAAAGTCAATGAAGTCTTATCTCATCCAGTGCTTTGGGCAAACAATTTTCCTTCCTATGGCAAACAGTTATCATTTAATACTGTAATTGCCATAGCATTTTGTTTTAGTTGTTCTTCTGAAATGGTCTCTAGCTTTTTTGAAACCTAACCTGTAGTCCTGAAACGAAACGAATCATATTCTGTATCTTTCCCGATGGTCAGGCCACTGATAGTATGGATGTTTTGTGCAGGGTGACAGCGGAGGTCCTCTGGTAACAAATGAAAACTCCGTGTGGTGGTTGGTTGGAGATACCAGCTGGGGAAGTGGCTGTGCTACTCCCAATAGACCTGGAGTTTATGGGAATATGACTGTGTTTACAGACTGGATTTATAAAAATATGCAGGTAAGATATTTTAGTCTTTAAGCTTCGATATTTGGGGCATTTAAAAATATTAAATTTAATTATTCATATCCTGTGAACTGCCTGATAAAGCTATTCCATTGAAAAGCATCCAAATAATGGATAAGATGGTCTGTTAGCACAACTATAAATTTTTGTTTTTTGTTTTAAACAGGCAAACAGATGACAATGCTGTCTGTCCTTGTTGATGATCAATGTTTCTGAGAACAAGAAAAAATGAAGCCATGGGATATTTATTCACTTTTACAAATGATTCTTCTCCTTGAATTTTCTTTTTTTAAAAATAACATGAAGGATTGCACACTCGGTTCTGTACTGGCTACAGTGACTGATTTTAATCAGTGAAGGATTATCACAATGAGCACCTTTCTTCTTGATGTGGTGCCTGGCAGAAAGTTGTTCTGCCAACTGCTTTCTGAGATGTCTTTTTTTAGTTGAGTACTTTCATTTGATAATCAGGTACAGGTTTATAATGGCAATTGTAATCACAATTTAACGTAAGATTTTTGTAGCTGGATACCGAGAAGGTTTAGTAGCATTTTAAACTGAATGTTAAGTAATGTGAACATTGAATCTCTGAGCTGCTGGTTGGCAATTTTAGAAGTGAATGTTTTGTGGTATATATGAAGGGAAGTTTTCATGCACTATGGTAGAGACACAGGAAAAAAAAATACTGTATATTCAGGTAGTTAAAAATCCTCAGGACCTTGACTGCCGTCATTCAAGTCAGACTGTTCTGAGAGAGCAGCCTGGCTATCTCAGTAATTAAAAGTGCTCTTCTGCCTTAAACTGCTCTGAACCTGGAAAGGGCAGGACCTGCTGTCACTTGATGTGGACCAAGGAGAGGGATGCTTTTGGAGCTGCAGTGGGAAGCCAGGAGTTAACCATCCTGACAGGGGTCCCTGGCTGAGCACATCGTGATGACTCCTGAACTCTCCCTGCTGTGAAAGCTGACGTCTGGTCTGTCCTGTCCTGTCCAAGAGTCTGTGCTGCAGGCAGCGGACCTCTGGCTGCAGTGCATGTCCAGAGGCTGGATGTTCTGTGAGAAGAAATACAACCCCATGTTTCTGCCTAACCAGATGAACTACCTCATTTATTAAATTTGGCTTTTAATTCCTTAGAGCTGTCCTTTGGGTACCTGTATGATGCTTTTAGCAAAAGGCAGTTAATATCACAGTGCCACCTCGACTAGGATTTTGAAAATAATTTATAGCCAGTACACAGGATCAAAAAGCCATAACAAGTCACATTTGTTAAGAAAGATAATTTTTTTTTGAATGAAATGACTCTACTAGTCTTGTTTTCTCTTTTGGTACTGAAATGCAATTATCTTGCATGTAAACACTGCACCAAATAAATATATTTTTTTCTACAAAGAACTTTCCTTTGTAGTGTTTTCTATCTGGAATGCTTTGGAAGCAATTGCTGAATTCAGTGTCTGAAATCCTCTGAGTATCTGATTTAAGAAAAAAAGAAACAAGAGGACAAAAAAATGTAAGAGGGTGATCAAAGAGATTCCTTTAACTCCAGTATTTCAGGTCCTTAGAGAAATCCAGAAGAGCTGGATGTCCAGGAATGCTGGATGTCTTCAGTGGCTGGGTCTGATGAAATCACATTTCTGGTGAAACTGAGGTAAAGGGAAGCTTAGCCTGAAGGCAGTGAGTTGAGGCACTTGCACCCTGTTTTGTTATTGCATTTCATGCAGCCTGAAGCAATGTGCATCTGCCTCTTTTCTCAAGGTGCTACAGGGTGTTTTCAATGGCACTAGTGTCAAGTGTGCCTCGGGGTTTACAGTGAAGTAGTCATTGAATTTGAAGTACATTCAAAACAGAAATTAAGTATGTTCATTGTTTTGGTATCAGGCCATTACATGGCTCGTGAACTGCAGTGTTGCAAGTCTCCAGTAGCAAATGTGGAAAACTGTTAATAGTGCTGAACAGGGTTGTAAAAGCTGTATCTTCCAGTGGGGTGAGGGCTGTGCTGCAGAAGTCAGCCACCTGCTGCTGCAGTGTGGTGAAGAGGAGGCTTCTCTTGTAACCATCTTGGAAATTACTTAATGACAAATTGTCATAGGCATGTGTTTTTTTAGCTCTATGCAGCCCATAGCGCAGTTTTGCCCATAAATCTTCCATGTGAAAGATGTCACAAATACAGTGCAGTATTACATTTTGTCCCTGCTCCCATGAAACAAAAGACATCTTTTGAAAAGGTTTTCCTCCTCCTTTGGGGGGTAAGATGACAGGTACCAAACCCCATGCTGAGACATCCTTCCAGTGTTCAGTGTCCATAATGGATTAAAACACTCCCAAATCCAGCTGTCCAGTGAATCTTCCATCAGACCCAAAAATTCAGCCAAGGCTCCAGGAATCCAAAAGAAAAGAGTCTTAGGGTTTCTCTACAACTCTGAGATCTGAAAAAGGAGAAGCAGATATAATATAATCCTGGGGATATACTTATCAGATGTAGTTAACTGTATTTCCCATTAGGCTGGAACTGTTGCATACCCACTGTGCGCACCATCTCTACCTCCTGGGATGAGACTTAACAGTGATGACACTTTGCACAGGCATCCTTCAGGCAAGGGCAGGAAATAAATACAGTAACCAGCACAGAGCGAAGCAGAGGAACGCTAGGGATGGGCAGTAAGTGCAAAAACAACAGACCCACCAAAACTGGAGTTCAATCTTTTATTTTAAAAAATATTTCAAAATATGCACAGTAGACAAAGTTTATAAAATGAACATTTAGAAATAGGATAACATTCATTTAACCACATCTCTACTAATGGAGCATTTTAAACAAGAGTAGGTGTTTGTGTGTAACAGACTATGGAAAATAGGACAGAATGGACCACTCTTGAAAATTTGAGAAATTGGCAGTAAAGGTCAGTGTTTATGTTTCAGAGGGTTTTAGATCAGTAATACTAGAAAATCAAAGTAGAAAAATATGTCTGAAAAGTGAAGAAATCTACAGACAGCTAAAGTCCTTCAGACATTGGTAGGCTTTGCTGAGCCGATTAACTTGGCCACTGAGGTAATTCCTAATTTTAGCAGCTTCACTGTCCTCTTGAAGTAAACTGTTTAATTTTTCCCTTTCTTGCAAAAGATGCAACATTGAGGTCTGCAAGTTGTCGCCGAAGTCATGAAGGACAGCAGATAGGATGATCAGAGGAATCTGATTGGAGAGGCGTTTATTTGCTGCCTGCAAGGAGGAAAAAAAAAGTTACAAGATTTATTTCCCAAAAAGAAAAAAAAAAGGGGGGGCTATAGGTAATCTACTAAGTGACAGCATGTTTTAAACTGTTATATTGAGTTACTGTTCAAAAAGTGAGTGCTTCTAGGAACTAAAAAATGTTTCCTGTTAGTCTCTCTCATGCCTAAAAATCTAAAAGTTAAGATTTATGGGAATAAATCAGCTGTTCCTTTTTTTTTGGTTGTTTTTCTGTGGATAAGAGCCAAGGTATTTCATTCCCTACTTAGCTCTATCGGCTATCATTTTTAAGATTTATGCTAGGACATACCCACGAATAAAACTTGTCAACAATTTCTGGTATCAAACCTGTTCTCTCTGAACACCACCAATCTGTTATGGTACTGGAAATTAAATTGCGCTTTGTTTGTTCCCCCCAAAAGGTAGCAGATTTCTATATCTAGATGGGGTTTCAATGTGATTGTCCTTTTGACTATGACGGGTTTGGAGTAAGCTTTACCCTTAAGGGAAAACATCTTCAGCAACAGTGAGACTGGGCTGCAAGTACATCTATTGGAAAAACTATAAGAATTTTCTACATAACCTGAACAACTCTCTGGCCTGGCTTATCTATGCAAATGGAAACAGATTGTCCTAGAAGAAGTTGTGAGGCCATTTCCATAGAGATGGCCTCAGGGCATGGGGGCTTAGCTGGTGCTCTTGGGTGATGGGAGGTGCAAAACCTCTCCGAGGCTGGGAGGGAACTGAACCCAGCCTTGGAGGCCTTAAAGGGTTTAGGCCACCATCTCCAGAAAAGTCTAAGTTTTTTTTTGGCTTCAGGTATCTTTGGAACTCAGCAGCTGCAAATCTTTGATCTACAAGGATGGGATCATACTTATGGTGAAAAATACTGAAGACTAGATACTCAGTTTCTCTTACTAGTTTGCAGAGATCTCGTAATAAGGAGCAGTTCAGCTGAGTCAGCAAGAGACTTACTGAGCCTATGCATCCTCCAGGCACTGCTGACTATTGCTGGGGGGTGTAGATGCCTTAAAAAAGGGTGTTTTTCTGCAGCAGAGCTCTACCCAGAACTCTGGCAGACCTGCCATAGGTGACATGGGTTCATGCTTGCCAGGTTCATGCTTGCCATTTGCAAAGGCCATAGGTGCTTAAGAGCTTTCCCCTCATTTCATCTCATCTCATCTATTTGGCCTCTCATAAGTTGCATGGAGATGTGATGCCCTGGCATCCATTGGTGATTGTTGAAAAGGCTGTTTAGGGCATTTACAAAAATGTACAACTCAAGACTTTGTGGTATAGCAGAGGGTATTGTGAGGCTGGAGGGAAGAAGCTTATGCAATTCTGCTTTTATCTCTTGCTCCATTAAAACTGATGGCTTTCTCTCCCTCTCAGTATGGAAATCTGGAAGAGTAGCCCGAACGTTTAATTGCAAGAATTTGGCAAAACCTTGCTATTGAAATTCAAGGTGAACCACTACCTAAGTTACTGCATTATTAATATTAAGTTGGTGCTTTCTGAGTGAGTTCTATGAAACAGAGACCAAAAGCACCTTCTGATACTATGCATTCTCTTTGCTTTCTTGCTCTGAAATATTCTTTTATTAAAGTACCCAATTTTCTTTGCTTAACACCTGCTGAGCTATCTGCAATGTGTTATATTCACCTGATCTCTATATAGAGCCAAATTCATTTTAACCAAACATCTGATTACCACTCCTCCCGCCCCATGAGTTAGTACCCAACTGGCAGCCACAGCAACCACTTTCTGGAGGTAGCAGGATATGCATGATCAAAGCTCCTTTACTGGAATACGGGTCTTGCCATCATCTGAGTATCAATAACTTTTCATTACAAGGCTAACAGCTCTCCCCCATCTTCTCCTCTCCCCTAAACCAGGTAAGTAACAGTCCTTCCATCCCCCCAGCACTTGTCCCCATAGGAAAAGCCAGCCAGAGAGCATTGCTGTGCTGGCTTGTAGGCTGTAAACTCACAGTAAAATAGGCCTTCGTGTGAGAAATCATTTCCTGGATGAAGATGGCATTCTTATCTGAAACGGATCCAAAACTGATCTTCTCCTTCCCACCGTCTTTGCTGAGTATTTCTGCCTTGGCAGAGTTTAAATCATCCAAGTAGATGTTATCCTGACAGTATACGATTCTCTCCATTTTAAACTGGTTCCGGATGTGATTTTCAGCATTCATTGCTTGTGTATTTCTAATGACATCAATTCTGGCCTAGGGAAAAAAAAAAAAAAAGTTCTGAGATGCTTAGCAGTGTCCTTGGGGCAAGATGAGGTGGATGTGGTATTCCACACCTCACTGCAACACTGGCTAATCCCAGGTTGGCTCTTGGTGCATGCAGTAATGCTCTAGCTGCAGGTTCCTCTGCCACTGCAGAAAGAGCAGGAATAGGCAGCATTTGGTCTCTCCATTAAACAGGAGTGGGTTCAATCATACCCTGGTGCTTGGACCCTGAGGGAAAATACCAAGATTGGTGGGAACAAGCAGCAACTGCCAGAAATTAGTTCAGCCAGCCCTCTTTTTTGCATGCCTTTTGGATGCTTTTGCATGCATTTCAATTGCTTGTCCCTCTTGCACTAAGCTGTGATAGCAGGCACTGAAATGAAATCCATTTCCCCTCCTACTGGTCTCAAAAACTGCTGTTTCCTGTCCGTTGTCAGCAAACCAACATTGTCTACCTCCTTGCTATCTGGCATCTTCATTAAAATAATCTGATGCTTTCTGGCCTTTTTGGTGCTTCCACCTAGAAGCCTGCAGGAGCAACAAATTCCCCTTAGTCATCCTTAAGGTCTCCTAAAATGCTACCTTAGCATCGCTGCATCAGAATAGTTTTTTTTTTGTTTGTTTGTTTGTTTGTTTCCAGACTCTGCCAAAACCTCTTCCTTTCTTAATTTCTCTGATTGTGCTGTGCCTAAAGATGCACCCAAAATTCCTCTGTGCTTGGCTGAAATAGGTTATTTGCTTGCTGTCTGGTTGACTTGGGACTTTGGTAGGATTTGGCCATGCAAGTCACATAGCAAATCACCTGTTTCACTCACATTTGCCTTTGAGTTTCCCTTTAACCATTGTGCCATGTGAGTGGGCTCTGCTTTCTGGCTGGCCTGCGATGCTTCTCACCTCTTCCTCAAAGCTCTTTCACAGAAAAGGTCTTTGAGGACATCAATGTCATTTAACTCCACCCCAAAACCTGGAAGCCTCCAAACTGTGAACAGGAATATGCTGGCTTTCATGGTTAAATGATTTTTGGCTTGTCTGCCACTGTTCCTTTTTGTCAAAGGTGAGAAGCTTGCCCTGGCTAACACCCTGGCTTTCCTTTCAGAAAGCAACAAGCACCCCCGCAGTGCTCAGAGGCTACCGACATGCTTAGAAATCATTGCAGGACTTAGAACTGAAATTAATGATAGACTTTTCAAGGCAGCCACACCACATTTTCTGTGCACAGAATGCAAAGAAAAATGCACTTTCATTAGTGTCATTACAAACACGTTTGTTTTCAATTTCTTACTTACTTTATACAAATCATAGACTGTCATGACATTGCATGGTTGCATATAGGTAAAACAACGGGATAGGTACCATAAGCGTGGCTGTATTTACAAATTACATTCTATTTTGCTCTTGAATTATCTCGGGTTATAGCTAGTTCCTCACCTGAGCAGCTCTATTTAAATTTTGAAAATTAGCAAAATGCTTGTTAGTGAGCTCCAGAAATTTCTCTTCAACCAGTCCTAAGGGAAGAACAGACAGACAAAATAAAGTCAGGTAAGCAAATAAGTTTTTAAAGCTATTGGCAATACAAGGCTTGGGAAAACCACTTGCTTTCTGCAGTATGCCCTTATAACTAATATAGACAGATGGGAATTTAGATTTCTAGGCTGAAGAGCATGAGCCATTCAAGACCTCCTGTAACCACTTACTTATCTTGTCAGAAATTAAATATTGCTGAGATTTCATTGATAAAGCAATTTATGTGCTTGCAGCTGTGTTTGACCAGGTGGTTCATCACTTGGCCATGTAAGCACACCTCAGAGTGGCCTTCCCAGGGAAGCACTGAGTCTGGCACAGATGCCAAAGCTCCCTTCTAAGGCAAACATGGGAATAGTGACATACTTTTTCCTTTGGTGTTTTTTACTGGATACGTAAATCCCTTTCCCCCCCTCCCAGCAGTCGCTGTTTAATGTATATAACATGCAAAGAACTGGCAAAGAAGCTAGAATCTTGGTTTAGGTTTTGTGCATGCCACTTCTTGCACCTGGGAATACCAACCAGCTTGGCTGGTACCAGGTACTTCCACTGTACCACTTCATTACAGTGTTATCTATTATAGTTAACTAACTCCCCATTCCCAGCCATGGGGAAGCGTGTTAACAAATTCTGAAGAGCATGTCAAAACAAAATTATCAGGCACACCAGCGTCACCCATGTGATGGCCTCATGTGGCCTGTAAAACATACGGATCACGTTGTTCAGTATCACAATAGCTGGCTCCTCTAGGTCTAGGATTTGCTCTTTTATAATGTCCTCAAACGTCCTGTAGTTGATGAAGCCTGGAAACTCCCGTCCACGGTACTGGTCTTCATATTTCCACATTTTACTGGGTATGCTTTTTTGAACTGTAATATTAAGATAACATTGCTTTACTACTAAGTCACTGCATAAATTTCTGATTAAAGAAATTCTCTTAAGTTTCTTAAAGAAAGTCTCTTTCTTGTCTTTGAAAATGCTCTTGTGAATAACAACTACTGAGCCCATCTTTCAAGCAACGTGGTTACTGCAGAATGGAGCTCAGAAATACTGGTTCTTCGTGGAGATGCTACCCTCACAATATTGGCCAGTACCAGTCACTGCTGAGTTCAAAACCAAACCACAACAAAAAAGACCAAAATTACAAAACATGAATAATAACAACAATACCAACAAAACTAATTAATTACATCGTATAAATATTATTATTGTTGTATTTTCTGTTATTGAGAAGAACGGTTCAGAGAATCAGCACCCAATTCTCTGCCAGGGTTCACAGGCTTGCTTTTATTGCTCTGCTGAGAGAAGAGAGGCTCAGACATCTCTGTAAAGACAGCAAGCTGGGTCTCTGTTCCTAAGAATCAAAGCATAACTTGCCTTGCATAACAGCAGATAAATGCTCCTAGCTTCTCTCAAATAAGGTGTAAATGATGGTTTCCTATACCTACCCTTGTCAGCATTTTCCATGAGAAGTAGTCCCCATGTTTGAAATTCTTTGCGGAGTTTTGCAAAAAGTCTGATTTCATTTCCAAACAAGTGTTCCTCTCCACGTATCACCCGAGAGACATCTTGATTAAATAGCTTGATCAACTGTAATGAATTAAAAAGAAAAAACGAAACAAAACAAAACCACAATGTACTAAAGTTTCATTTCTTCAGACTAACTTATACCTGTTAAGTAAATCTGCTGTTGTGATGGTGAGATAGGATTAATTGAAAATATTCCTTCCTTAGAATTTTTATGCTCTTAGCATTTTTTTTTTTTTTCTTTCCCTGTGAATTCTTAGAACCATTTACTAAATTGTAATGGACATATTGATATCAGTAAGACATTTATTCTCACGAGTGCTGTAAACAATGGAAACTCTTCAGAGAATTTCAGTGAGCTGGGCAGAAAAGAGTGTAGATTTTCATTCTCTGAGATGCTTGATTTTGACCAATCAAACAGTTTGTTGTTGAGCTCTTTCGTCACATAATCAGAGGAAAAAAATTGCTAGACAGGAACATGAAGTCCTGCAGTCCAAAATTTTTGCAGGTATAATGTATTCCTGCCAGAGGTCTGCCTAGGTAGCTCTCAAAACCCTGCAGTGACAGATCCAAGAAGCTCCCTGGTCCATCCTGTTGCTTTGCTATCTTTAAAAAGGTCTGCTCAACTCTGTAACTAAATCAATATTGATACTTACATCTGTGAGGAAAGCCAGCTTTTCTGCTTCTACTGTGGGTGTGCCTCGTCTGTATTTTTGTAGTTCCTGCACTGATTTTTGCAGCACCTCACGTATTTGGTTCTCTATTGTAGGCAAAGTTTTCTGGAAGGTAGACAGGAAAGAAGGACTGTTAGGTAGGCTGAACACATCTGGTTTGGGAAGGAAAACAAAATAGCTGCAGGAGTGACCTAGGCCTGTACATGACCTTTGCTGCTCTCAAGTCAAATAACTCCATGTCACCTGCATCCCAAGAGTCACGGTGGGATAGCACCACCGTGCAAATGTGGCCTTATATGTCTCAGGGGCTACCTGAGATACCGGGGTGGACCTCCCTGCAGAGGAGCTGCAGTCTAGGCTTCACATACAGTGAGCCAAAAAGTGTCTCCTGGCAGCTTGTGATGGGAATGTACTGATCCTTCTATTCCTGACAAATACACGGTTGGACATGTCTGTTTGATTGCTTTTTTAATGTAAATTTACATAAATACAGATTTTTTTCCTCCTTCAGGGCTGAGTTTAGATGATTGTTGTATTTTAGCATTTCCCTTCATGGAACAGCTTATATTATTTTGGATATATTTCTATAAAATAATAAAATATATTATTTTACTAGTATCATAAAATAATTACATCTTAATTGAGATTTTGAAGACATTTTCACTTGATAGAAATTACTGTGTTTTAGAAAGCTGATAGTAGTAACTTGTTGCTCACCCTATCAACACTTTACAGACAAAAAAAGTATCATGACTGCCATTTAAAAGGCAGGGGTTATAATACACAAGCAGATTAAATGAATTGCTTATTGCCAATCCTTTGCTTAAAGGCAAATCTGAGGACATACCATGGTTTTCCTTGCCTCTAACTCTCACCTCAATTTGCTCTCAGATTGCCATATTGAAGGATAGTTAAGTATCCTTTAAGTATAAGAAGGATAGTTATGTATGCATATAAAGAAAAAAATATTGCAGTTCAAGGGGGAAGGGTTGGATGTATTTTTAGGTAGTAACTGGTACACATAGCTTAGTATGACACCTCTGTTACTTACAATAATATGTGCCACAAGTTCATTTGTGAGCTTCATTGCCAGATGAGGAATAGTAGCCTTGTTTTGATCCAGAAGAATGCTGCAAAAAAGGGGGAAAAGGAGGTTTGGGACAGACCATGTTTACAAGGTAAGGAGGCAGCACTGATGATGTTCTGCTGCACACACTGAGTAAAAAAAAAAATAAAAATGCGGCAGCAGCCAAGGGCTCTGTGGAATCCACATCTTCTCTGCAAGATTTGCTTAACAGCCACTGCAACTAGTGGAGCCAAAGGAAACAGAGAAGAATTAAAAAATGGCCATTTCTAACAACAGATTATTGTACTGCTGTTATTCCTTCATGTGGGAAGTATGCCGGTTCAAAATCCTTTTTACCTGTTATTCTTCATGTAATGATTGATTTGCTGCTGAGTTGTTTTCTGGGGAAACATCAGCACAAACATTATCTTTTATCATACTGAATTTCGTGGTGTTTTCCAGTGAACAGAAATACTTCAGTACTTAACTGGTTGTGCTCAGATGCATAACTTGACTTCTTTGGGACTATTCTGATCTCCTGAGGTTAATTGCACTTAGAATCAGAGTCACCTGGGTTGGAATAGACCTTCAAGATCATCAAGTCTGACCATCAACTTGCCTACTGAGTCTCATCAGCAAACCATGCTCCTTAGTGCCACATCCACGTTTCTTAAATATCTCCAGGATGGGGGCTTCTCCACTTCCCTGGGCAGCCAACCTCTCTGTGAAGATATTCTTTCCTTCATCCAACCTAAACATCCCAAGTGGCCCAATTTGAGGCCACTTCCTCACATCCTACCACTTGTCACCCGGGAAAAGTGGCTGACAGACTCCTTGCTGCAACCTCTCTTCAGTAGCTGTAGAGAGCAATGAGGTCTCCCTCACAGCCTCCTCTTCTCTAGACTAACCAACTCCAGTTCCCTCTGCCCCTTCTTGTAACACTTGCATTCTCATCCCTTCCCTTCACCAGTTTTGTTGCCCTTCTCTGGTTGTGTACCAGTACCTTGATGTCCTTCCTGTAGTGAGGGGCCCCAAACTGAACACAGTACTCAAGGTGTGACCTCACCAGAACCAAGTACAATGGGACGATCACCTCCCTTGTCCTGCTGGCCATGCTATTTCTGGTACAAGCCAGAATGCTGTTGGCCTTCTTGGCCACGTGAGCACACTGCTGGCTCATATTCAGCCGGCTGTTGACCAATACCCCCAGGTCCTTTACTGCTTGGCAACTTCTCAGCCAAACTTCCTCTCATGAAGTCAGAGTCAAGGAGAGTTACAAATCAAACGTGCAACAAAAATATATTTTAAAAGAGTATTTGCCATGTAAAATTATTCTGGCTTACTAGAAAGCAATACTACATGGACAATGAGAAATAGTGAGTATAATTAATTTTTGGTTTTAACCCTAACTTAAATCTCAACACGTCAACAGGAAGATTTGAAGTGACTTTAATATGCTTTGGGTTAGGTCCTTTATATGAGAAGTACCTGAAGTATTTGTGAGTCTCGAAGAATTGTCTCTCCTGATCGATGGCAGATGCCAAGGTCAGTTTGTTGTGGATGTCACGTTGACCACGACACTTCACAATCATGTAGCCTTTTCTGAGGGGGATGACCTCATTTTGTACTATGCTAATGATGGACTCTTCAGTTCCTATGTCCACCAGATCAGGTTTTGTGAGGATCCCTGTGAAGTCACCCAAAGAGAAAGTTAGTCAGGTACAGAAGTTGACAGTGGAAGAGGTGCAGTAGGACATCTAGCTGTCAGAGTGGAAATGTTCCCTGCAGCATTTTACAAAGCAGCTGTTCTTCGTTTCATTTTCTCTTCTAGAAAGCTCTCAGCTCCTGGACCTTGCACTGTAATATTTGCTCTATAGTAGGGTTCCCACCATGCCTATTGCTTTGCAAACCTTTTTAGCAGGGAGCAGCAAGGTTTTCCCACAAGTAACTCTGAGATTGTCAATTTCCAGTTATTTACAGTGGGAATGCCAGTAAGACTCAAAACTGAGGTATGTTTAGAACTACTCCAGCTTTGTAAACAGTTTATTTAGATATTTTTATTTTATTTTATTTTATTTTATTTTATTTTATTTTATTTTATTTTATTTTATTTTATTTTATTTTATTTTATTTTATTTTATTTCATTTCATTTTATTTTATTTTATTTTATTATTTTATTTTATTTTATTTTTCCCTTCTAGTAGCTTTGAACTAGAACTTTGCAGTTCTGGTGTGCAGTGCAAAACATTTGACTTTCATGGAAGTAAAAGATTCATACTTGCAGTCAAAAAAATATCTTACCAAGTGTCCTCTCTCCCTTAGGGTCCACCTCTTGAGCCATTTTCAGTGCTTCTGTTGTTGCAATATCCACATTACATGGCACCACTACCAAATTGATTGTCTCTTTGTTGCTAATAATTTTTTTAATTAGCATTTTGATCTGAAATGTAATACAGTAGTAATTCAGTGAAATCAAATGTTTGCATGTAGGATATGAGCATTTCTAGCAATATAAGCCACCTCACTGTCTGATGACACGAAGTGTCACATACACTGAGAATGCTATTAAATAGTAAAGGATAACATGGAAATGTGTCAACAGAAGAATGCAGCCTGTTTTCCTACATAAAGATAAATCAAAACACCTAATGTGAATGAGAGCAGATTATTGTTAGGCTCGTCCTGAAAAAAATATGTAAATTAGAGAAAATTTAACCCCTCATACTATGTAAAATTTAAACACATACATATCATCTTTCATTAAGAAAGTACTAATGATATTTCATAAATAATCTCACATGAGAAAAATGAGTTATGATGCCTAGTTACACACTTATGGAGTGAAAGGAAGTCACTATCCTGACATGAAATTTGTGTCTCTGAAAGGAGAAAAAATATCTTTGGCTTACCTTTCTGTGGATGATTTGTGAAAAAACATCTCTCATGACACCTAGTTGGTAACATTTCTATGCTTCAATGCCAAAGCAAATGAATTTTTCAGAGTTTGTGTTGTATTTTAAAAGGCACACACAGCTCTATTGTGTTTATACTGAAGCAATTTAACTCTTTATTCTGAGTATTGGTAAAGGTGTCTCTTCTCTAACCCCCATCCATCCCAATTTCTGACATGATAAAGTGCTATAGCACAGACATATAAGTGCTATATGTCTGAAGCATGCAGGCAGCTGGGTACAATGGGGCAGTGTCACATCAAACCTGCCACTTTCTTCTGAATACAATGGGGAGGTTACTTTCTGATTGTGAAATGAACACTTTCCTAGAGAAAGAAGACCAGACGGTCTATTTTGTCTATTCATCCATGTTTCTGTTTTAATGCTGATATGTCTAGTTTAATTTGTTCTACATTTATTCCAAATTCTTGTGTAAAGGTATTTTAGGAGAGACAATATAGTCAGCTCCTGCACAACACTCTCACAGCCGACCCCATCTTCTGGAGTTTTGTGTTCCCCAGCATTTCCTCAAAAAGCCACCAGGGGAAGCATAGAGATAGCCTCCACGTTAATGTATATTCTTTATACTACAGAAAGGGTCTCTTCTGATCTGGTAGGCGATGAGAACAATGAGCATGAGTACCCTTCTGATGTATGTTGTAAGCAAGGGATGACAGTACACCAAGCCAGTAAGAGGGCTGATCTGCATTCTTGCTCAGGAATAACATAGGAGAACTCAGTATTTCCCCAGCACTGGGAAGACACAACCCTCTTGGGATGCATCTATCCTCCAGCCTAGATGCATCCCAACTCTAGATGCAGTCTAGCCCAGGGGCAGTGCTGTGTTCAGAGACCTGGGTCTGTGTGGATGGGATGTTCTGTGCTGCCCTGGCAGGCACCTGGGGTGGATCCTGGTCATCGCTGTTCCTATTAGGACTGTTTTCCTGAAGGTCTGGCTGCTTGCTAGCATAGCTATCATTCTAGTTCAGAAGCCCAGAACAATTATTGCAATGTCCTGCAGCACAGATCTGTATGTAAGGTAGGTTACAAAAATGAGTCTTTCCATAGGTTGGCATAAGAGACTGCATTTTACCTGTTCCCCAATGTCTTGTGGCTGATTCCTCATGGCCACTCTGGCAATTCCAGGAAGATCAATTAATGTCAGGTCTGGGACATATGGGGAACAGATTTCTAGGGAAATTAGTTCTCCACTAATGTTGCCCTTTGTACCAGCCACAACATCCTGAGCTGCAAGGGGAAAAGAGCAAAGCAATGAATACAGGCTTCAAATGATGCATCGAAGTGAAGAAGAAGTGGGAATCCCTGGAAATCTTTAAAAGACGTTTAGATGTAGAGCTTAGGGATATGGTTTAGTGGGGACTGTTAGTGTTAGGTCAGAGGTTGGACTCAAAGATCTTGAGGTCTCTTCCAACCTAGAAATTCTGTGATTCCATGATTCTGTGAATATGATGACTTCAGGAAGTACATACTACCACCTAGGCAACTAGTCATTTTAGGCATGATTTTTTTTTTTTCTTTCCCAGATGCAGGCATGAATGTAAATCTATTTCTCTATTTCTGCAAAAATCTAAGGAAATTATTATGGACTATGTGGAGTCCTTTTGGAATGGGAACTGCAGTATTTCACAGACCATATGCTTGTGGACTGCAACATATGAAGACAAAATACATACAAATAATTAATAACAAAAGTGATAGGATAAGGTATTATTCAGTTGCAGAAATTATTCCTCAACATCAAGATTCTTTGTAGACATTAATTCTTGGGTGTTTTAAAAGATCAGTAGGTACTATTCTATATTCTTCACACGTTGATAGTAACGTTGAGAGGCCAGGCATTTTGTCCCAGATCTTATAAGGCAATGATGGACTGTGAGCAGCACTGAGGAGCAGGGAGACACTGTGACCATTCTCATTAAAGATTTTCAGCTCTGTAATTAGCTTATTCAAATCATACCACCTACCTTGCAGTTTTTGAAGGATATATTGAAAATCTCCAAATAACATATTGAAAAACTAATGAAACATTACATTGAATAACAACATTGTGGAGCTGTCCTAGTCAAGGAAATATGAACAATCTCACTTTCACATTTAGGGCAAGTGCTTACTACCTTTTAGGTATGAAAAATGTTTTCTTTTACTACAGGAAATACAATAAAAGTAAAGATGTGACATGGGAAGGGCAGTCCCTGAGGCTGTGGTCACACTAACTGATGGGAGCTCTGTATGCCCTTCACTCTGTAATCTTTTAACTTTCTCCAAAATCATTGGATTTCCAGCCACAGACACCACAAGCATTCCTCAAGGTTTTGAGCTGATGACACAAACCATTTAGGGCTTCTCATGTTTCAAGCTTGACAGACACACTCCCCAAACTGGGCAAATGGCAGCTATCTGAGGACATGGCCTGAGCTTTTATCAGACATCATGGACCATCTTCATCACTGAAGCAATAAGTAGCACAACTTTCTTAACCTGCATGTATATTGCACTCCCTCACCTTCGTCTGCTTTGAATTCAGCTTTTAGCAGCTATGATCCCTGTGTTAGTCCACAGACTTCAGCTCAGCCTAGGAAGCAGAACAAGGGTTCAAAGGAGATTGAGCAATTCAGATCAGGGCAATATGCTACAACTCACCATTTCTTATTGCATTCTCCACCTCTGATGCATGCTGCAGATCTGTACTGATATTGCGGTAAGAAAGTTTCCCTTTCCATTCCTGCGAATTGGGTATTTTTTTCAGTTTAAGTTCCAGGGGACATCGAGTAACGATACCTACAGTGATGCCAAAGACAGAGGTAATGCCATTAGCAGTTGTGATACATGGGAGACAGAGAGTGTGTGTGCACAGCATTGCCTAATATTTCAGAGAGCTGTAAAGAAAAGTTTCAAGGGACATGGCCAAAGGACACTCATCTGACTTCCCACTTGGTGTCACCAGCATTATGTGATGTCAAATGTGGCTTGGCCAGCCAAGTCTTGCCTTGCAAACCTACAAGGATGGAGATTTGTTCCTTTCTGCATGACCTGTTTTGATGCTGTGCCTACATATTATGAAATAAAACCTTTTTCTCAAGTCCAGCCTGAAAGCCTAAATGTGCTCAGATATTGACAGCCAATACAGGACTTGTAGAACCCATGTGTGTGCATCTACATGTATGTAGATGCACACACATGTATGAAGCTGGAAAATTAATCTTCCTGAGCTGCAAATGAAGTCTTCCAATTATCTTCTCTGATATCCATATGCTAATAAGCAAAGATATACATTTTTTGCCAAACAAAAAAAAATCTGTAAGAAAATCTTGGTCCAAAAAACAAACTAACTAACTAACAAAAACCAGAAGCAAATTTCCAAACTAGTCACTCTTTGCTGGAAAATACACATGGTTAGATGATGCTGCTGCCTTTCAGCCTGTCTACAGTTTCAGGCAAGTATCATAGAATCATAGAATGGCTTGGTTTGGAAGGGACCACAAAGATCATCTGGTTCCAAATCCCCTGCCATAGGCAGGGATGCCACCCACTAGATCATGTTGCCCAGGGTCCCATCCAGTCTGGCCTTGAACACCTCCAGGGATGGGGCATCCACAACCTCTCTGGGCAACTTGCTCCAGTGCGTCACCACCCTCTGAGTGAAGAATTTCCTCCTAACCTCTAATTTAGATTTCCCCTCTTTTAGTGTAAAACCTTTCCCTGCTTGTCCTATCATTATCTTCCCAAGAGTCCTTCTCCATCCTTTTTATAAGACCCCTTTAAGTACTGAAAAGCTGCAGTGAGGTCCCCACAGAGCCTTCTCTTCTTTAGGTTGAACATCCCCAGCTCTCCCAGCCTTTCTTCATAGGAGAGGTGCTCCAGATCCTTGATCATCTTTGTGGCCCTCCTCTGGACCTGCTCTAACAAATCTACATCCTTCTTGTGCTGGGGGCTCCCGGCCTGGACACAAGTATGCTATACTACATGCTTCTTATTCCTGCTCCTTTGACCACCCAAACCATGTGACCTGTTTGGGTAACACTACGGTGCCCCACCTTCACATCCATTTCTTCAGCTGGAAACCAGAGCTAAGAAAGCCCCTGGAGTCTCATCATTCAGATATAGTCTCAGTCATGGTGTTATCTACTCCCAGATACCAGGAAAAAAACACCACCATCAAAAAATGTTTCACTTTATCAGAGTGAAATTCTGCTGAGAACCTGAGAAGGTGATTTCTTACCGTTGCCCCTAGGAAGAGAAACACCAGACAGGGCTTCGAGGATGGAGCTTTTCCCAGAGCTCTGGTCTCCAATCACTGCGATTGCAGGCAATGACAGGTCTTTTTCTATTCCAAGTGCTCTCAGGCTGTCAATGAGATCAATGCAAGGCCGGATCTTCTCCTCATACTGATTGTACAAGGTGTGTTCTGCTGCCTGCTGGAGTTAAACTTACAGTGATCTTATGAATTTTCCATAATTTTAAAATAAATTATTTCCACAAAACAAAACAAATAAAACCCCAACATTCTTCTTGGCACATTTTCCAGTTCATCATTCTCTAGTAGGCCTTATGTACTAGCTTCTGGCTGTACCTCGTATCACTATGCATCCTTGCACCTCCATGCTATAAATGGATGATTGTAAATATAGCTAAATCAGTTGAGGTTGGCTCAGTGACTGAAACAACCTTGGTAAAAATAATAAATTTTGTATGCTGTCCTGAAAGGTGAAAAGTGAAAGGGGATTTCAACATTAAATGTGTTTTTTTTTTTTCTTTTTCTTTTTTTTTTTTTTTTAATAACTGACATTTTCTTCCAGTCATCTACAGATGTACTGAAGGATATGTATGCAAGTACAGACTGGTCACCGTAATAAAACAATTTAGTACAGAGAAGATTATCAAATCTTTGTTTTGAAGTTTGGAGATTTAGTTGTTGAGCAAACACCAAATCATTCTGCTGTGGTGTTCTTAGTAGGTGGCTAAAATCTCATGATATCATGATAATCTCATGATATCTTTTCTCTTTTTGCCTTTTGAATTATTATTATTATTATTTAATACTAACTGCAAGGTATTTTACACATGCTCTTCATTTTCATGAAACCAGACTGAGTAATTTCCAACCCTTACCCAGCTGGTCCACCTGCTGTTAAAGATGTCTATTTAAGTGTATAAAGACCATCCTGGTGCCTTCTCTCAATTCCTCTCACTGTATTCCAGTTGGCCATCTCCAGAAATGCAATTTTGAGAATATCAGTATTTTACAGACCGTAACAGGCCACCACCATCACTTTTTTTATAAGAAAGCCACCTCTGAAAATATCTGTCAGATGTAATCAGAAAGCAGATTTTTCTTTCAAGATAAGAAAGGGGGTACACGTCCCTAGCTGCAGGAATTTAAAAACCATATTGTTAACCCTTCCCCAGTATCTTCATTACAGTGTTTGCTGGCTAGTAAATCCCAACCATTCTCAAGGAACCCCATTAATTAAAAAAAAAAAAAAAAAGACTTAAAAAAAAATCTTTTCCAGTGTTATATATACAACAGATTATTTTTAAGATTTCTTTATATTTCTGTTGAAGGTTGCAGAGCCTCAAATAAAGAGTATCTCAGATTTTAGGATTCCCATTTAATGCTTGCTAATTGTTCCTAATGAAACAGATGTATCTCACACATTAAGTTGGCTGCTATGACTCTGCCGTGCTTTTTACCACACCTACACTATTTATGCCTTCCGATTAATGGTAGGCACACATCTTCCCAGCTACACAAATGAGTGCTTGGCCTTGATCCCCAAAGTTCTCCTCTGCTTAGACTTAACAAGTGCCTGAAGGAACAGAAAAATTCATTTGGAGCACAAAGTGAAGCACAAAGGGGAGCATGAGAAGATCTGTGCTGTTCCAAGCTGCTTGCCTTACCACGTCCTGTTCTCCTTCGTGCAGATTCATGGACACCTTCTGCTCGTGTTGAGACTCTCTGGTAGTCTGCTCTGGCACAGGAAAATCTATTTCATCATTCAAGTCTGGTGGCAGTGGCACTGCAGAAGCTTCTGTACATACTGGTGAGAAAAGTGTTTGAAAACCATCTTTCATCAGGTTAGGACTGCGTCTTTTGGCCATTGATTTGAACTTGGGACTTCTGCTGTACTGGCTGTACATGTTCCACTGGTCTTCTGGCTTGCTATGTGGCTTGTCTGTGTTATGCTGAGTAGTGATTCTTATCAGCTCCAACCACTCTTTTGTACAGCTTCTGAAATCAAACATGGGGCACTGAGTGACTCCAACTTGCAACAGAAACCACAGCACAGAAAATCAAAGCACTGTTTTTACCTACTGGTTCAAACCCTTAGCAGAGATTAAGTGGCAGAATTCTTTTCAAATCAGTAAAATTGGTCTCCAGAGTTGAAACACTTCTCCCCACCTCACTTAGGCCTTTTTTTTTTTTTTTTTTTTTTTTAAAAAAAAAAAAAAAAAGAGAATTTGCTACAGGGTAAACAAGATTGTTATTATTATTATTATTTTTTTTTTTTTTTTTGGGGGGGGAGGTGGTGGTTTCACACTGATGGCTAGCTAAACTCCAGAACATCCTCTCTCATTCTCCCTCCTCAAGAGAACATGGGGGGGGGGGGGAAGGGGGGGGGGAGAAGAAAATACAATGGAAAAAGATAATGGGTTGAAACAAGGACAGGGAGATCACTCATCAACTACTGTCACAGGTAAAACAGACTCAGCATAGGGAGATCAGTGTAACTTACTGCCTATTACTAGCAGCCTAGAGCAGTGAGACACTAAAAGCGAACCAAAACCACCTTCCATTCATCCACCCTCATTTAAGTCCTCCCACCAAGCAGTGCAGAGGAACAGAGAATGGAGGCTGGGGTCAGCATAGTCCCATATTCCAGTGAAAATGAATGCCAGGGATGAGGCATATTCCTGGGAAAGTGATTTCCAGAGAGAATGATTTAAAGAAATAAACAGAACAAACAAACAAAAAAGCATTATTAAAAAAAATAATATATATATATTAATATATATATTAAATATAAATTAAATATAATATAAATATACATATATATATATATATTAACCTGCCTGTCTTTCCCCAAATCTGCTTATGCTAAACACTTGGGAAAATTATGAAGTTTTGAAATTATGAATGATAAAAAACACATTTTTTTTTTCTGAAAGTAACACTTTTTTTTTTTTCTGAAAGTAACTCCTGTCCTTTGATGTTTTTAGTTGAATTAAGCATACAGGTTTTGTCTTTTTAGCAGATGTCAAAACAGGAAGATTAGACACAACATAAGCTATTTTTCCAATGCATAAAAGAAGTTTACAAACAAATTACTTCCTTAATTGCTATTCAGTCTCTTTTTAATAAAGCAGTACTTTTTAAAAATATTCCTGTCTCCTTTAATCGACATACAATATAAATGTTTACGAGGAAAAGCTTGATTTTTTATCAACAATAAAAGACAACAGAACTACTTTCATTTCCATATAGGTATTCATTTCTCATTTTCCTCACCTTTTTCCACACTTTCCCTTTCACTCTCGTTTCACTATAAACTTGATCTATTAATGAATTTTAAGTTTTTTTTTTTTTTTTTCTCCTTGAATGATGACTCAGAGCCTTATCTGTAATAAACATTCCCCATTCACAGGCAACCAGATTCTTTTGTGTTTTTCTATTGCCACGGAAAATAAAGTACTGATGATAATGTTTCTGATAATAATCCCTTCTACTGCCCCTCTCTCCCATTCTCCACCCTCTTTACAATTCAGTGGAATGAATGCATTCTACTCGTTTTGGTTTTAACATAAATATTACCCAGGAACAATTGTCCATCACTTTTGCATTATTATTTATATTCATTGTGCTGAGTTGAGAGCTGTTCTTGTACCACTATTAGCATATGGCCTCACAGGCATGGATGTAGTTCCTTCAGACAGTGGCTATGCAGCAAGCTTTATAGTGGCTAGGATGAGATGCAGAAGTGGTGAAGTGAGGCCACCAGGAAACAAAAAAGAAAAAAGAAAAAAGGCTCCTGGAAGATAAACTTATGGCACCTGGGAATATTAGGGACTCTGAAAACAAGGTGATAACTTTGAAATGTTTTGCTGCAAGGGCTGTTTCTGACCATGTACATAATAGCTTCTTTTAGCAAGGAGATAAACAGCTGCAGTGGTTAAAGCAACCTTCTGAAGCTGGCCAGAGTCAACAGGCAAAACCTGGCACCTGAAAGACATGTACTGATTGCACAGGTCAGACAACACCCTGCTGACACCAAAACTGCCATGGCATTGGTACAATACTGGTTTCCTCAAACTTTAAGATTTTGCCTGCCTCTGTGCCAGCAAGGTCCTCCTGTACCATAGGAAACTCTTCTGGGCAGGATGACCCAGTGAGGGTGGCACAAATTGCCAGCCTGGAGACAAGTTGTTTCTTTTTCCTCTGACAATCCTGGCTTTACATCTCCAGAAGAAGTCACAAAACCTATCACTGAATCCAAAATGCAAACCATGGTGCTGAGACTGCAGCCTCCCTCCTCTCTTCTGAGCAAAATTTATCCAGTTTGTGTCCCGCCAGAGGAGCGCACAGACCTCTGCGTGACCACAGGATAGCTGTGCAACCTGCACAGCCTTTTGTGTTGTGATTTTTAATTCTGTCTTCTCAGAAAAAAAGCAATGAAATGCTCACAATGTTATACGCACAAACCGCTGGCTAGACCATGCTACTGAGCACTGCCTCCCCACGTTACATATTTTAAGGAGTGCATTCCAATTTAAATGCCATCTTTCGGTTGTCTTCTTTTAAAGAGAGTTAAGCCAAACTGAATATTTTTTTGTTTTAACCTGTGCTATATTACTATAGGTTGGTAGAACTACTAATTTCTTTAATTTTTCCCCACCCCAAAAAACAACAAATTCCTCTCCTGACAACCTAATTTTTAACCACACTTACTTTAGATTCTTATGCAGCCTTCTCACCAACTATTAAAGCAACAAAGACAGCAATTAAAATCATATGGTTATTTTTAAAAGAAGGTAAAGGAAAAGTTGTACCTCACAGTACCTGTCTGGCAGCAAGGAGAAACAGTAACTGTTCTCAATTGCTTTGGGTGCTTTTTTATGTACAGGCTCCACCTACACACTCTGACAAGAACTGGGAGAAACGAAACTGGTGCTCCCAATTAACAGCTTTGGAAATAGGAACTTGATGTCTTTTTCCTTTCTGCACTGCAGAGGCCAGAAATGAAACTCCACTCTCATCCTGTGACTTCTCCCTGCAGCGGGACCAAAATATGCAAAATAGGGTGCTGGCAAGCAACAGGTCCTTGTCTCACCCTAATAGGCTGGCTCACCAAAGTGGCCACTCTGCACCTCTGTCGCTCACCAACAATATTGCCTGGCACCTCTGCCATTTGTCCTCTGGTCCCACTGCAGCGGAAAACAGGGAGTTTTGTTTCTGGTCTCTGCTAAACATCAGGAAGAGAGCTGGCTGGTGTGTAAAGAAAAGGATCGGGGAGGAATTTATTGTTTACCGGGATGGGGAAAAAATCAAAGAAATTCATGTCTTGCTGCTGCCCAGCACCCCAATTTGTACAAATGGCAGGAGGCTTGTGTGTGTGTGTGTGCTTTTGGCATCTCCATGCCTGCCCCTCCAACTTGGCCATACTGGCAGGGCTGAGTCATTGCTGCCCTGCGCTGCTGCCAGGCATTTCTCAGGGTTGCTCATCAGTTCAGGGCAGGTGAAGTCTCCAGTGTTTCCGCACTGTTACTCAGAGTCATTGACTGTCTTCACTCTCCTGCCCCCATTTTTGGTGTTTTATGGGTTCTGAGCTGTTAGGCAATATCAGCTTTCTCTGTTATTTCTCATTTCCTCTGTTTCTGACTGCTGCTTTTATCAGCCACTCTCAATTCCATTTTTTTTTTTTTTTGAGTGATTCTCAAATTGCCCAACTTTCCCCTGCAGATTAGACTGACCAGAAATGGCACTGTTGCAGTTTCAGAGCCAGCCCATCTTCCTCCCTCCCTGTCCCACCTGCTGCCACCCCCGGGTCACCACTATTAGGGCTGGAGCAGGTCCTGGCCTCCCTCTGGCACTGGTCATCATGCCCTTAGGCATGTAGGAGACAGACCTGCAAGGGAATAAGTTCCCACATACACCAACTGGGTTATTAATTTTGAGCATTGCTGATGGGGTTGTCTTGGTTAAAGGGTTTTGTTCAATCCTCTGCATGTTTCAGAGAGGAGTTCTGAGCAGCACCAGAAGGATTCTGCAGCTTGCTCTGCAGGAACAGGACAGCGTTCTCCTTTCTCCCATTGTAGAGATTTAGGTTCTCCTATTTTCTCCTGAATCAGCGTAATAACATCTTTAACACACTGGAAAACCCACTGGGAAATAATGCATTGAAAACAGGTTTCATCTTTATGTAATGACTTATACCAGCATGTCCCACCGGCAGTACAATTCCACGGATTAAGACAACACAATAAAGGATGTATAAAAATAGATTAAACTGAATTTCATTCAAATCTCAGCTGTACAGAGTATGTTTGGAAATAATTTTGATGAAGAGAAAAATGGGACATACTGTAAAAGTATGCATTGATCCTTGTTGAATCACACAATATTTAAGCCTGTGAGCAGCAGCTGTAGGAAAAGCAAGTGAAGAGAACAGCTATGTCACTGTACCTCCTAAATATGAACCATTTGCTGGCAAATCATCTTGCTGTGATGCCCACCATGGGGGACTTAGGTCCCATCCAGGCAGGAGGCTGTTAACAGAGGGTAGAGCTGCTGGTCAAAGCACATGTCCTGTAAGAGAAAGGGCAGACACTTCTGTAACCTTGTTTTGAGAGAGGAGATGGCTCCACTTCATCATGCTGCAATGCCCAGGAGAGACTAGAGTGTGAAGCACATCATCGCTGCTTCTCCAGGTTTCTCCTACCCTCTGCTGAGCAGAGAGGGAGCCTCCATTTCCTCAATTTTACTGCATCCCTAATGCAGGTAGAACCAGCCCTGGCAGCTGAGGGAGGTGGTGCTTCCCTGCTGAGGTGCTCTGTGAGAAAAATGTGGAAAAGGAGTGCTCACACTTGGAGTGGACCATGCTTTGGTCCATGTAAAACAGGAAGCAGTAGGGAATTTTTCCTTCACTTCTTTGACAAAGTACCTCCGGTTATTCAGTAAGTGCGGTGTTCCAGAGCAAGGTTATTTGGCATTGAAGAAGCAGAAGAGATCACCCCATGGCAGATTATCTACGGAGGTAAATGAGAGAAGATAACCTGGCTGTGCATTGAAATCATCAACAGCTGGAGATCCCTCAGAGTAGAAGAGGGCCTGGCTTGGTCAGCAATTGCATGGACTGGAAATGGACAAAAGCTCAATGCTAAAAGCCTTGCCTATATTGCTTTACCTAGAGACAATACGAACTCACTTTTTCTGTCTTTCCCTCCAAGTCTCTTGCAGTAATGTGGCTTGCAGAGGCAGTGCTGTTTTGTCTAAGGGTACATTTTACTCCATCTCCATTACATGCTTTTGAAGCAAATCTCAGGGTTGTCCCCAGCTATTGCATTTTGCCTCATGTCACAGAGGAGACTTGGAGCATCCTTTCTGGATTGCTTTGGAGCCAGAGAAAGCCAGCAGATGTGCTCCAAGATCATACCTCATATACCACAGCCACTTGCAGGTACATGGTCCTTGAGAGCAAACAAGATCATATGAAGCAACCTCCTCCTCCTTCCCATGGACTGCAAAGAGTATTTTGACACACAGACCCACTCCTGTTGGTGTATGCCAAGGGAGGCAGGCATGGCCTAGGTGAGCTGGCAAACCACGATGAAAAACAGATGGGTTCTGTGGTCCCAGGGACAGAAGAACACAGGTCCACCCGAGCAGGACCATCAGCTATGCCAGCCCTTGGGTGACTCTGCTCCCCAGCCCTGCCTGTCAGACTGAGTTATCTGCTGTAAAGCTGGCATGCCTGGCTGTAATATACTTGTGTGTTCTTATATGTGATAACAAAGAACACTGTGTTTTAAGTGAAGGGGGTTAAAAGCCTGATCCTCCATGTCAGGAGAAAGCAGTCTCAACAATAAATGCTAGATTCCTTGGTGTTTGATAATGGCCAACTGCAAGCTAATTACTGCTGGTGCCTTCAATAGCAAAGGAATGACTTATGAGGAGTCATGTGTCTTTAAACGGGAAGAGAATGTCTACGTCCCATTCCTTCAGCATGAGGCTTTGCTTTGAACACGTCATCTACAGAAACAAGTTCAGCAAGAAGTTATTTCCTGTTCTGGCTTTAACTTGCTGAGTAAACGCCCCTGTACATGCACTGAGTACTGGCAGTGGGGATCCTGTCTCTAGGCTGGGATTTAATGGCTGGTTGCAGAAGTTGCTTTTTAACAGATAATGAATATCCAACAAAATAAGGTCCCTTGGGTCACAGATGCCAGGGTGGTGAGCATCTGTGGGAGATCAGCCACAGATGCCGAACCCAGAGAGATGATGGGGCTCTGGCTGGGAAGCTGATATATTTATACAAGTAAAAGTCAAAGCATCCCAATGTTTGCAGAGCTTTTCTGTGAGCAGGGGCAGTCTCTTGAAAGGCACTGAACAAAGCTGTGGTTTGTTTCCCAAGACGACTGCACAGAGCACAAATGAAGGCTGTAAGGTTCGCTCTAAGAGAGTCCACTGTGTGCCATCATGTCTGAATTTAGGGAAACAACTCAACTCAGCAGGCAGGGGTGTTATTCTGGGAACAAGGAGACTTTAATTAGGATTGTGCAGAAGAATTCTCTTCTGAACCAGGGCTTGAGTTTTGCAGCCCCAGAAGGTTCTGATTTTAGGGCTCACTCTGCACTTTTTCTTTCTCTGCTCTCTTTGACTCCTCAGACATTTATCGTTGCCTTTCCCTTTGACTACGGTTGAAAGAAGAAGTGAGGAAGTTTGCTTTTTGCCTTGCAGCATCACTAAGATGCTGCTGCTATTGGAGGAAAGCCCTGTAATTTGTGTGCAGGGGTGTGAAAGAGTGAGCGTGGATCCTGGCTTCCCTGATAGGCAGTAGTGCTTTTATGCAAAGCAGAGCTCTGGGCAAGTATTGGCCACGTCATTTCAGGAGCAGCCTCCTCTCTCCTCCCTGTGTTTCTGTGTCATGCTTACTGGAACTCATTTTCCACAACATTGCTTCCAGAATGCTTCTTAGAAAAAACCCTGAGGCAATCAAGTCACTCTTCACACAAAGGTAGGGTAGATGAGTCGGCACACCAAGCCATAGGGGTTGCAAGGGACTTCTGGAGATCACTGAGTCCAACCCCCCTGCTAAAAGCAGGTTCCCTACAGTAGGTTGAGCAGCAAAGTGTCCAGGCTGGTCTTGAATATCTCCAGAGAAGGAGACTCCACAACCTCCCTGGGCAGTCTGTTCCAGTGCTCTGTCACCCTCACCATGAAGAAGTTCTTACAACATATTTGTGTGGAACTTCCTGTGATCCAGCTTTTAGCCATTGTTCCCTGTCCTGTTGCTGCACACCACTGAAAGGAGCCTGGCCCCATCCATTTACCTCCCGCACTTTAGATATTTATAAATGATCACATCTGTCTTCTCTTCTCCAGGCTGAACAGACCCAGGTCTCTCAGCCTTTCCTCATGGGGAAGATGCTTCAGGCCCCGTATCATCTTTGTGGCCCTCTGCCGGACTCTTTCCAGGAGATCCCTGTCTTGTTTTGTACTGGAGAGCCCAGAACTGGACACAGTGCTCCAGGTGAGGCCTGACGAGGGCAGAGTAGAGGCAGAGGATCACCTCCCTTGACCTGCTGGCCACGCTCCTTTTAATGTACCCCAGGATGCCATTGGCCTTCTTGGCCACCAGGGCACACTGCTGGCTCATGGCCTACCTGTCATCCACTCAGGTCCTTTTCCTCAGAGCTGCTTTCCCCCAACCTGTACTGATACATGGAGTTATTCCTCCCCAGGTGCAGGACTCTACATTTGCTCAAGACTCTACATTGAACCTCATCAGGTTCCTCTCTGCCGAACTCTACAGCCTGTCCAGGCCTTGCTGAAGCTGTAGTTGCATGCAAAGTTCTGTAAGCCCATTTGCTGTTTCTATATGATCCACACACTTAAAAATACTGGGAAACCTGTGACCATGCTGGTGATCCTTGCAGAACAAACATGAGAACTTGGACAGAAATGGTTGCAGACCACCCCATCCACACTGCACTTGGGAGAGGAGTGAAGAAAAGTCTAGACTGCTAATAAATCATGCTGGTGTTGGGATATTACAGTGAGTTGTCAGCACATGGAGTCCTTCACTAGGGGTGGGGTAGAATATGATGTCAATGTTGATGGCTTCATCCTCCCCTCATTTTTTTTTTCCTCCCTCTCTTCCTCCTTGTACTTATGGTCATTTCTATGCTCACTAGCACATATTTACACCTTTCTCTTTCTTCCTTGGTATGTAGTTCCAGGTTACATCTGAATTCACAATATGCGGTACCATTTACACATGTGAAATAGCATTTCCTTGTTCTATTTACTTCACCTACAGCCAGTTATGTCCAGCTCCAGCTCCAGCTCTGAAAGTTTTTGTGTTATTTATTTTTTTAATTGACCATTAGTGAGTTGGGTTTCCAGTGCCAAGCCCATGTCCCATCTCTTACCATCCTGCACCTGCACTCCTTGATATCACAGTCCATTTCTTTACTTCTCGAGTCCTCTGCTGGTTGTATTTCCCTACATTGCATCATTGTTTTGGAGTTGCAGATATCACATTTTACTATTTGTTATTGCTTTTTGTGTAAAACCATGGTTGTACCATGCCAAAATAAACAAAAGTAAAACAAACTAGATATAGATACCCAGTCAATTACAGAAACAGTTGTCATAGCTTAACCAAGTAGGCAGTCTACAAGCAGACCATAGAAATTTCAGATAGAACAGATCTGACAGACCCCAGTGCTGAGGCCTCACAAATGCAGCATAAAGGTTTATAGCCTGTGGGTATTAATGACAATACCAACTAAAAAGCTATGTGATTACAGCATGTTGGAGTATCCTTCATCTTCTACATTTGTGGGGAGTGAAAGAAATTTGTGCTAGCCTGCTGTTGTTTAACCCATGAGACAGCTGAACAGCATTTGACCTTTCCCCCCTTCCCCCCCCCACACACAGTGGGATGGGGGAGTAAACTGAAAAGTGCAAGAAATTACAGATTGAGATAAGGACAGTTTATTAAGGAAAAATAATAAAAGAAAAGGATAAAAAAATAATAATAAAAAAAGCCAAGAAGAATAAGCAAAGGAAGTAGCAATTGATGCACAATGCAGTTGCTCACGACTGGCCAAATTATGCCCATCCAGTCCTCAAGTGATGGCAGCCCCCCAGCCAACTCCTCCTAGTTTGATTGATGAGCATGACACCACATGGTGTGGGACATCTCCTTGGCCAGTTTGGGCCAGCTGTCGTGGCTGTGTTCCCCCCAGTTCCTGCTGCATTCCCAGCCTCCTTGCTGGCAAGGCAGTGCAAGAAGCTGAAGAGTCCTTGGCTCTGTGCAAGCACCTCTCAGCGACAATATTGGTGCGTTACCATCATTATTCTCATTCCAAATACACAGCACAGCACCCTACCAGCTACTAGGAAGAAAATTAACTCTCCCAGCCAAAACCAAGATGTAGCCTTAGACCCTCTCCTCCAGAAACACATGCTTTGCTATGCCAGAACAGCTGCAGACTCATTATATTTGTGTTATGAAACTACACTTTCACTCTCCAAAAGCATCATATACTTTTACAACTACAACAATACCAATAAACAACGGTCAGTTTCCAGCAATATCTTATTCAAGCCTTCCCATATGCTCTGCTATGCAGCATTGTTTGAGCTCAGCAAAACAACACACGTGGGGATGTTTAATTTCACCTACTTGCAGTAACACCCCAAGCTCCAGGCTGTACCTACATGAACACAATCTTTGCAGACACATTTCTATTTTAGCACCACGGCTAGATTCCTTTGCAATCCCTCTGACCTGTTGTCTCCTCTAGCACCCAAGGCTTTTAGCTGCACATTTGTGTTGGCAAGGCACACAGCAACAGGGAGCAGCTAAGGAACACATTCCTGCTTGCCACCTCTGCTTCTGTTAACAATCCAATTATTTGCCAGTAGCCTGGAAGAAAATACTTACTGTGTTCATCAGCAAGCAATAAAACATTTAAAGAGCTGTATGAAAAAAAAAGCAGTAAATCTTAGGACAAACAAAAATACCTCAGCAAATAGGTCAATCTTGCCCATACTATTTCCTGCAGCAGATGGTAATCAGGGCTAAAATTGGTACCAGCTGGGGCATTAGTGCTTCTGGATGTTTACAGGATTTTTCTGATGAAGTTATTGTAGGGTTGATATCTTTCTTTCTTTCCTCCTTTTTTTCATGACAAAGAATTATAGGTGAGATTATAAGGAGAAAAAAATTTATAGAGAAATTATAAGGAGAACAAGAGAAAAGGACTAAAAGTACGATCGACAAGCAATTAAAACTAGGAAGGATTACTTATTGCTAGAACAATGCTTATGAAAAATTCCAAAAATTATCAAGAGGAGTGCCTGTTATTTGTTTTGGCTTTGAGAGTCATGCATCTCAAGGGCTGATTAAGGCTAGAGGGCTTCAGTAAACTGTTGAGCTATTGACAGGGTGGAGTGCTGTGTGTATTGCTAAGAGCTTTGCTGCACTGCAATGCCAGAAAGCAGGGGTGGAAGTTCACAGCTGGCTTGAAGCTGGCTTTGGCAGCAGTTGAGCTGGAGCAGTTTCAGGACTGTGGTGACAAGTCACAACAGACTGAAATGCTGTGACTATATGGAAAGCAAAGAGCAATCCTACAATCTTCTTTATAAGTGAAAGGAGACCATCAATATTAGGAAGATTTTGAAGGGAAGAATAAAACATCTCTCAAGAACCTCCTGGTCTAGATCAGTTGTGCTAAGCCATGGAGCTTTTCTGCAATTTGTGTGAATGTTGGCCATGGCTAATGAAAACCATGCTTGAGCTGGTTAAAGAAGCTAGCCTACAGTTTTGCAGATGGGCCTGTTTCCTTGAATGCCTTAAATCCTTTTTTTTTTTTTTTTTTTCCCTCTGCTTTTGGAAATCCTTACCCTTGTTATCTGCTCAGTCCTACCTGAGAACAGGCTCCAACTGGTAGATTTACCTGCAAGTTCTTCTGTCTGCAGGAGAACATCAGTCCAATGACACCTGAACCCAGGTCTTGTGATCCAAGCCAGACAGTAATGTCTCTGTTTTCTCACCTAACATCTTCTTGCCAAGCCCCAGTACCTCTCTGGGATAATAACAAAAGGGAGGCAGTGATGCAACCAAGTCTGGTCAGTCACATTTATGAGAGCATGTGACAATGTAGGAGTGTTTATTCCAGCAGGGTCATGTGATGGAGGATTTCTAAGCTGGAAGACAATCATGAGAAACAAACCTCCCAGCCACACTAATTGGTGGGCTAACAAGCTACAAGTACCACTTCCAGGAAGGATGAACCTTGCAACTGATAAGATTGTGAACCAAGGGGCCCACCCTCGGAGGGTGCAGAAATTGCAGAGCTCAGTAAACCCACAGTGGGAGCAGGAGGAACAAAGTGTGTTGGGGGGTACAGGTAGAAAATATCATGAAAGGGCTGGTTGTGTGTAAAGTAAAGCTGGTCAGACCGTGGGTGTGGGTGCCCCCAGCCTGTGGTGTCAGCTACTAGAGCGAGTGCGATCCTAGCTTCAGCTACTGGGGTGAGCAGAGAGATTTCCTGCTCCCAGCCGTGGGATGGGAGTGGTGTGTGTTCCCAAATCAGCTACTGGGGATTGGGACTGGCATGAGTGAGGCAAGAACAAATACTCAAGGTCTAATTCTGTCACTTTTAGTTCTTGCAGGCAGTAAAATCTGATCATGTAGCACAATAATGTTCAATGAGCCAGGATGGGAGGAAGACTGGAACTTGAGTCAGATGTGACTTTGAAGCATGAATAATCCTTTGGAAAGGCT
Source organism: Aythya marila (assembly GCF_965140915.1). NCBI lineage: Eukaryota > Metazoa > Chordata > Aves > Anseriformes > Anatidae > Aythya > Aythya marila. Next base: position 92,810,527 of record NC_139042.1, read on the forward strand.
TACATCAGGACTCAGTTCCTCTTTTCCAGGTACAAGTTGTCATAGACCTTCTGGCCTTGGGGAGAAGGTAGAAGTTCAGTCTCATTCCTGAAAACATTTTGGTAGTAAATGTCCAAGAGATAGAAAGCAGCTATAGGAAGTATAACTTCATTAGATATATATATTTTTTCATAAGTACATGGCTTATGAAAATATTCCGCAAACTTCCCAGTTGGCAATGGATAGCATTACACAAAGAACCTAAAGCAACAGTTACCACTGAGAAACCGAAAATGTTACCTATTATTTGATTGGTATTTCCTATTACTGCCATCAGGCCGGACTGCAAGATCCATCAGGGATTTTTAAGAGGCACGTCAGGACCCTGAAACACTTTTGATTCTCTTAAACAGAAAGATAAAAAAAGGCTTCTGTCCTGGTACTCCATTCTTTATAGGATTGCTTCTGTCACGTTTACACTGGAGAGAGAGGTGGGGATGGCAGCTACTTTGCCTGTTTCTGTCCAGAAGTCTATCTAAATGCCCAGGATATATGAAGGGCCTATATGGACACTTCCAGAGAGGAATGCTGACCAACAGGCTGCTGCCTGTGGAGATGCTTGAAATGGGAGCCTGCTGCTGGCAAAGCACAGGGGGGGGATTTGGCACGCCGCCGGCAGAGCTGCTGGCTGCGTTCCCAGCTGCAGGAGCACGGCCAGGTGGCAGCAGGTACCTGTCCGGTGTGACAGCTCTGGGGACCCTACAGAGCCGGGATGTGGAACGGCACTGCTGCCACCTGCTGCCGCTTTGCTTTCAAATGCATAAACCCATCCCTGAGCAGTACTGCTGCCTAAAGCTCACGTTTTCCCATTCGATGTGTGTACTATGGCTTAGAAAAAGCCTGGTTCCTCTGAAGGCTTTAGTCCTGTTTGTTGGTGGTGACACCCATCCTTCGCTAACCACGCTGAGTATTATTTCATGAGGCATGATGAAGACCACAGCGCTTACCTGACCGAGAGGAGTGCAGCAAGTTGCTTCCTACCTGCTGCTTATGGTCAACGATGTTACCTCAATTCAACAGTGCTGTCCACTGATGAAGTTTGCTTGTGGTCCACAGTGAGTGACAGAGAAGGTAAGGAGATCTGCGCAAGGGATCCTATGCACTATTGCCTCACCTTCAAATAAAACTAAATATTCATTTCCTGATTTTTGTCCTCATGTTGAAATCCAAAGCTATTTAACATTTGCCCAGGTCACCTTTTCAGAATTACCGTTCCCTGAAAGTGCTTAAATGCTTTTCACTCCAATTTAGAAGGCAGTTCTTTTCAACGTGCTCACTGTGTATAAAATTGAAATCCCATTTTCAAACCAGTTCTCTGTAAGATTGCTTTGATTGTAAGATTGTTCTTAAAAGTGATTGAAAAAGTGACATCTTTTTACTCAGGTGATCACTTCTCTGTGGTTTAATGAGATCAGAGAGGTATCAAAGCTGGTGAGGCTCCTCCACCTACCATATGTAAGCACTGGGGCAGGAGTGAAGGAAAACAAAGCCAACAGCTCCTCAACACTTCACAGTATTACCTGGCTTTGTCTAGGTGACCCAACTGCATCTCTGAGAAAGTGAAAACTTGACGGAGCATTTTGCAGGGATGTGTTGTGAAGAGCACTCTGGTAGTCAGCTTTGATTCAAACTGCCAGGACATACCTTTTCCTGTTGCCCACTTGTAAAGAATGGAGCACTGTGAACTTGCTCCATAGGGATGGGCAAAGAAACCAACCCCTCTCTGTAGAAATAAAGGCACTAAAAGGCCCCTCGCTACAAGAAGGACATGGAGATGCTTGAGCGGGTTCAGAGAAGGGCGACGAAGCTGGTGAGGGGCCTGGAGAACAAGTCCTACGAGGAGCGGCTGAGGGAGCTGGGCTTGTTCAGCCTGGAGAAGAGGAGGCTCAGGGGCGACCTTATCGCTCTTTTTAGGTACCTCAAGGGAGGCTGTAGCGAGGTGGGGGTTGGCCTGTTCTCCCACGTGCCTGGTGACAGGACGAGGGGGAATGGGCTTAAGTTGAGCCAGGGGAGTTTTAGGTTAGATGTTAGGAAGAACTTCTTCACTGAAAGGGTTGTGAGGCACTGGAACAGGCTGCCCAGGGAAGTGGTGGAGTCACCATCCCTGGAGGTCTTTAAAAGACGTTTAGATGTAGAGCTTAGGGAAATGGTTTAGTGGGGACTGTTAGTGTTAGGTCAGAGGTTGGACTCGATGATCTTGAGGTCTCTTCCAACCTAGAAAATTCTGTGATTCTGTGATTCTGTGTTAGGTAAGGCACACACTGACTGAAATGGCTCTTGCTCTGTAAATCACTGGTAGCTTATATGCACTGCAGGTGCTTCTACCTAATTAGCTAAGAAATTAGAAGACACACAGTTAATAGAAACTAATTGTATTGCCAGCTGGGCAAAACGTGTCTTGACACATTCCCCACAGACCCCAAACAAGAAGTACCTGTGTGATCTGGATTTGATGGGCAGGGTGTTAATAATGCAAAGGACTGTGCTTGTATCTGGTGTCCCTGTTCCCAGGTACATCGGAGCAGTTATCTAGTGGGTGGATGTGCAAAACCGAATGCCCAGGGCCTTCTAACAAAAAAAAAGGTTGTTTGGGCAACAGGGTAACATTCTTGTCATGACATTAAGAGGGGATTTCTTTGAGGGTGTTAAGGCTTGTAAGCAAACACAGGAGCAGTAAAGCAAGATGCTGTTGAGGCTTGGTGATGGCAGAGCTTTGGTTGTACTTTGTATTTTGCTTTTTATCTCCAAAGGGTAGCAGCAGTACATGTTGTGATAATTGCTAAACAGAAACTGATGTAAAATTTAATTGTAATTGACTTAATTGTAGGCTGGAGTAGAAGGCAATCACTGCCAAACTGCACTGTCCCAGGACTGTCTCAGAGCTCGACATCCTGAGGCTCACTTACCATTATTACTGTAATTACATTATATCAGGCATGTAACAAAGGGTGATTATGATGTAAAGGAATAGTTATGATGTAACTGTTCAGCCAGTAACATGAACGCTTCCTGAACAAATTACTGATCATGTGAAGGTGTACACTTAAGAAAATGAACATACACAAGCTGTATGCATTAGCACAGATTTGTCTGACATGAGTGCTGAAGTAAAATTGGTTAGATCACTTTATCAGACGCACAGGTGAGATGTAATTTATCTGCTATAACATCCCTAGGAAGCATTTACAGAGCATCTGCAGCCTGCTGCTTTGAATCTCCTGAGGAATAAGCTCTGGAATATCTCTAGAGCTCCAGAAAGCTGCAAGTCTTGCATGCAAAATAGATGCTTATGATATCTCTCCTTTCTCTTGGTAAAATATAAGAAACAGCAGCAGATGCAGAGTACTTTTCTTAACTGAGAACTAGCAAACTTCTGGCAGATCTTGGGTTTCTCATCCAAATCTCTAGGTTTCAAGAATGCACCCAAATTTAGGACGTGGCACAACAGTTCACTGCAAACAGTGCATGTACTACTAGATATGTAAAATACCAAAATGAGGCCTTTTACCTATGAAATCTGTAGGACGAACAAGCAAAAGAACAAAAGAAGAATGATTTAAATGTATAAAAATATTGAAACAGCCATTTAAGTACTCATTTTTTCACTGACTAATCAGTTGCAAGGTGATAAGGAATAACCGTTGTGTCTGCCAAAATCAAATTGTGTTAAACTAATTTAGCTGCTTTGTTTGGCAGCGTCCCTGGGCAACGGAGCAGTTCTTAAACTGGCAGCAGAAACTCTAGCTTTAGGGACTGTGGAGGGAGCTGCTACCAGAAAGCAAGGAACACAGCAGTGAGTAGTGGCAGCTATGACAAGGGTAGAGATAGGGAGCACTGCTGTGAGGGCTTTAACCCTTTTAAGAGAAAGCAAGAGCAGACTGAATCCCTGGCTGTTGGCAGCCACCCCCTCAGGTCACCACTTCAGATCTTCTCCTGCCCAAAGTCTGGAGTGCAGGACTATAGTACAGAGCTGCAAAGGCTGCTTGTGGCCCATTTGAAGCACAGCATGTTAAGAAAGTTGCTGCTAAATGAACATTTCAATGATGAGAAGAATGTCAAGAAAGATTAAAATGCACCTGGTAGATTCAGTCCAGGAATGAGAGGATGAGGACAGTCTTCAAATACATAACAGACGGGCGTAAGGAGAACGGTGTTAAGCTATTCTCTGTGCAATTGGCTTGGCCCATTTAGGTTAATTCTGTATGTTCAGCTGTAAACAGTGAAATGCTACAGGAAGCAACTTCAAACAGTTGAAAACTGTTTGAATATTACAAGAAGCAACGTGGCATCTGCTTTATTGGATGCTTCTGAACAACAGGTGGGACAAACACGAGTTAAGAACAGTCCAGACATACTTCTTTTACTTCAGAAAAAGGAACATTGAATAAATGGATCCTACAGTTCCCTTTCATATATATGTTCCATTCCAGTTAGCATGAATAACACTTAAGCTTGCATGAAGTCAGTACAAATTTTTAAATTAAGTTAAACATACAGGAAGGGAAAATAAAACAAACCAAGTAAATTTGCAGCTTACATTTGCTAGAATAATTAAAATATTTTGGTCTTTACATGTTAACAATGTTATTCTATATAGTTAACGTTACCAAAAACAGCTCAACAAACGTAACAACTCTTTCCATGCTTCTTCTGAAGAGAAGCAAAGTTACTAATAAATTAACATAAAAATAACTTGTTTTATTGCTAGTGATTTTATATTACCAGTTATACCAGGTTCTATTTGTATGTTAGTTTTTATAGGGAACCAAAAAAACAACATGTATTGAAAACATAACTAACAAATTACTATGGGCAACGTACAATCACTTTCAATAATCCTGGTATTTTACAACTGATTGCCTGACCACTGTAATTCTAAACCAGAGTATTTTATTCCCACTTGTCATCAAAATATCTATTGTTTTCAGACTACAGAAAAACCTCACAGTTGAAAGCAAGGGTAAAACCTGTACATGACTTATTTTACAACTGCTGGTCAGATGCTTACTGCGTTCTGGATGCAGCCTACTAGTCATACTTATAAAAATATAGAAATATCTTTATTGATGAGGGACACATTTGTTCAGATCAAGTTCCTTGGGATACAGCCCTCTATCACAATTTCAGCTGGCCAGCCACTGTATCTGTTCTTGTCTTCATCAGAGTGGTTTATCTGTTTTAAAGTAATAACAATCTTTATCATCATCATCAATACTTGGTTTATCATTTACAAATTAAGTTTGTTAAATCTCATTTCTGTCATACAGATAAGCACTTATGGGCTTATAGAAAACAAATACAACAAGGTCACAGATGTAAACACAAATCTGATATAAAAATGGTATTTTTAGACTTCCTGAAGCCTGAGGACAAGTTATTCAAAAAAGGTTTGGTTTTTTTTTTTTTGATGCAGGGATTGCTGTTCATGGACAGCCAATTTGAGACTGCTCAGTTTTGATATAAAAGCAGTCATCATTTTTAGGAAGTCCTTGGAATTTGTCCTTTTAGAAGAAAATGCAAGATTCTATACAGCATGTCAGATTGGACATTCCAAAACTGAGACTATCTAGAATCATCGGTCACTTCTGAAATTTGTCTACAGAAAAAAAAGTCTCAACATGATTTAATGCTGCAGTGGTAGAAGCCAGTAGTGTACGTGGCCCAGATTAAAAGCAAAGAATGATGACACATTAGAGAACTTGATTTGTACAACTGAGGCTTACTGAACAGATTACAGTTAAGACAGATGCTCCATGAAATCTGCACCTGAAAGTTATACGTGATATACAGACAAATACAAAGTGAAAATAAAATTAACCTGACCTTTTCTCTTTGGATATCATCTGGCAGCTTGAAACCTTTGGCAGCTATAAAAGCCCAGCTTGACCTGAACTTCATATTCTGTATTTCTTTACTTCCCAGGGCTTCTATTAATGTTTTGGCATCACTTCGTAACCTAGGAAAATTTAGAGAAAACATATTAAAAATGCATAACATAAACAACCTGAAAAAGAACACAGTGGCTTCATGGTTTATGTCATTAGGTCAGCAGAAGCAATAATAAGAAGTTTAAAACTTCCCGAGTGCTATCTTAGTAGCATGCCATTAAACTTACAGAACAAAATTATATATTCCTCTCTGCTTCCCTGATGTTAATACAACTTGTTTGTAACAGCACAATGGAAGTAAATTTTGTCTCAAATACTGTTTGATATTTCATCCCTTTTTAAATATGGACAAGGGCATCAACTGTTTATCAACCAAATGATTAAGATTGTTCCTGTTTAATTATGATATCATCACTTCAGAACAAAATAACATACAATTTGAAAGGACTTGAAGAATCAGGTTAAGATGTAAAAAGGAATGCTAACTACATACATTCCAATTAGAACTGTAGATAGCTTCTTAACAGAAGAATGTGACCCAGAGGTAATAGCACGGCCCTTTATGAGAATAACTGTTGTTTTTAAACAAGTTTAACACACTCCTTCCATCTTTGGAAGCATCAACATACATGATATGGACAAGCACTGAATGCATATGAAATCAAAACCTAAAGAGAAGCAATGAGAGAACAACCCTGACTACATGATGAAATAAATCATTCCTTTACACCATTTCAAAAGAGTGATTGTCAGACTATGTGCTGCTCTATCTCTCTATTCTCTCAAAATGAATTATTTGCTTACTGGGTGCTTCCATCGTCATGAGTCACCATCAAAAGCAGGGACCCTTGTGGTGCATTTTTGATGAAAGTCGCCAGCTCTCCTGAGTGCTCTGTTGAATTAATTACACGGCTAATTATTCATTTCTCCCTTATATACACACATAACAAATTCCACCTACTTTCTATTGCTTTCAAATTCTCTTCGCTTTTTGGCCTTGTCTATTCAAAATGAGACCTAATTAGGCAATTATTCTCTTTGCAGGCAGAGGACCTGTCTAATTCTGAAAGATGGAGAAAGCTGCTAGCTCTCACTGAAGACTAGGAGAGCAAAGTTAGATCTACAGTTCCCAGTAAAGATACTTCTGAACCTCTGAAAAATAAAACATTTATACACAAATGTATAGATGGTTTCTTATGTTTACCTCATATAACAAAAGCAGGGAAAACATGGAATAGTCCAGCAGAAGTCACTGATATTCTGTGCCTTTATTTTTGTGTGCTAACTACTGTGCTAATTGTAGAGCTAAGTAACACACCCCATTGTATGCCTGTTTTCATTAAGAGGGGCTGCTTATTTGCAGCACTAAGCTATTTATTGGTTTTGTAATTGCTAGGCATACATTATATTCTACAGAAAATAAGCATCTTGTGTAACAGGAACACTGGGGACATGGCTGTCTACATACTGTATATAAAACTGTAGCCCCATGATTAGACCAAGTGCGATTTCTATGCATGCATGTACATGCATGTATGTGCATGGCCATAGGCATTCTTAAGTGGTCAAAGAATCAACTGCCAGTGCCTCACAGCATTCTGTTTCTCCTTACTAGTTAGTAAGGAAATTTGTATCATTCGAAGTCTGGAAAATGTATTGAAAGGTATTCTTAAAGTAGATCTTCTTTCTAGACGCATTGAAGGATACCAAGAGACAGACTAGCATATTTTGTATGATGATTTTACAACCAGAATAGAACAAAATATAGCAGAAAATTGAATTTGCTGACTGAGATACCACATCTGGATGTGGTATCTGCAAAAGTGCTATCCTTACCAGACTGAAAAAATAGAGAGAAAAAAAGGACAATTAATTACAATAAACATTAACCAACTCAACCAACAGGAGAAACACAGTTTTTAAGGCAACATTTTTTTGTCAGGAGACCTGGCCACAGCATATCCTAACAAAAACAACAGCTGTTAGCTTCTAGCTGATCCCTTTCAACGAGACAGTCATTTAAAAAGCAGGATAAATATGTAATATGTCTTTACTTAACGCTAAAACATTAACAAAAGCTCTACTGTGCTTTTTCCTACCTCCTTCCCACATGTCAAAAAATTTTGCTGATATCACTTTTCCTGTTTTATCTGTAATTAAGAAAAAAAGGAAATATAAGCAAGAATTATTACATTTAGTCAGCATACGCAGCAGTTTCAGCTAAGGCAAGGCATCTCCAGTTTTCAGTATTATTGTGCTTCTGAGTTACCTTTTGTTTGAATTTTAAATTGGAAGGAATATAGAAAAATGTAAGTTTAAGATTTGGGTATAATATTTTGTTTTGTATAGTCTCTGCCTGTGGCAACAGTCAGCTGAAAAAAATTGTTCAGAAATCACTTCTATTACAGCACAGACCTGCAAATTGTCAAAGAAAATCACACTGGAAATAAATGAATTCTCCTTTCAACTAAAGGAAGTCACTTGCAGACTGAATCTGAATCATCATTAATGATTAAAACATTTTTATTACTTTTTATTTTAAGGAAGGAATACAGTTTATTGTGCACTTTCATGGTCTTATATATACACACATACAACACTAGGTCACGGCCATACATTGGCAAACTGGCTAAGCCTGGGTGTATGTGAATGTGCCTATTTGGTGCCCTGATTCAGATGTGCAGGCTCTCATACTATTTGAATCTCAGTGGACAGAAACTCAACACACAGACATCATTATCATAACAAAAATTGGGCATGCAAACAATTAGTCATTCCAAAACATTATGGTCAATATTCATAGTTGGTTATGCTGCTGTTGAGATGGTTATTTTTGTTTTCGGAAGACATGTACCATTGGAAATACTTTTCAAATTTCTAAATTCATGTCAACTGAGCTAATTTACTTTGGTTATCCTATACCCCTGCTATGTGAAAGGTATTTTTCTATTTATTATACCGTCAACTTATTTCTTATCATAAGATCCAACAGTTCCTGATTTCTTTATAGCATATCTTTGATCCACACATGGTAAAATACTGGAGGAAAATTCTTCCAATCACAGGGCTCTAAATGTCAGGTTTATCACACTGACAAGGAGAGAAGGTGGTAAAATCTGTCACTAGTGAAACAAGATCCTAGAACTGGGCTTCTTCTAAGTGGAGATCACTCAGGAAAGGGATAGGACTATAGTATGGACAGTGGAGGTCCACACAACTCTTTTTCTCTTTCTCTGTTTGTAACTTGGGCTTAATAGCTCTGTCTTCCTTCTTACAAAAGAGCACATTCATTCAGAAAAAAAAGAGAAATTTTGAAATAAAATATGAATGTGGATGCTACAAGAAATTTATTGGACACACTCATTAGTTTGACTGATTTAATTAGAGGACATGCAGAAAATATGTTTCACTACAAATTACTTTGAGACACTGGACAGATTTACCTGCAGGGGGAGATGGATGGGTAGCTAAAATGACTATGTATGTGATGAAGGAAGTGCTTTTTCAGTCTTTTAAAATGTGTAAAATTTGATATAGAACTTCCTCATTCAAGATGGATGCAAAGGCATCTACGTCTCTATGCTGAAAGCTCACTGTTAACTGTTTACCTACTATAACCAGTAAAGCTTTTAAGATTCCTCACTGGAAACAAAAAAACATGCAGTAGTTAACTGGAAAAAATACATCACACTTCATAGTCCCAACCTCATCACCATACCCATTCATCTAAATTAAAATGGTTCATCCAGATCTGGAACAAACTACAGCTTCTGCTCCTCCTATGAGCAAAGACATATAATGGCAGTTTAATTTTAATCAAGCCTTGAATTTCTCTTTCCAAGTCTTGAATTTCTCTGGAAAAGGAATTTGTACCTTGCAGCAGAACTGCAATTCTCAGTTATGGTTTGCCCCATCAGTAGAGCAGTAGATATGCTTTAAAACAAGGACAGAACCTGAAAATTGAGTGTTACTGCTGGAGGTCACAGATATTTTGCTATGTTACTTAAGCAGCAGTATTTTTTTCTGACAAAATACACATATACCACTTCTGTATGCACATTTGTTATTTTCTTATATTGATTATGAACGTTTCTTTTGTTTATCCAGAATACTACTACTCATGCAGTATTTTTTCTTATATTTAACACAAATCAAGTTTGCAATTGTCTTCCTTTTCTTCCATACTACCTACTAAAAAAATCCCAACATTTAAAATTTATTCCATTATAAAATGTCTCCAACATTTTTTTCTCTTACTTACAATTCACAATGGCAATGTTTATACCTCTTCCAACATTACCCTTCTCTTCACTTATAATCCTGGAATTGAAATAAACACAGTATCAGTAAAATTCATCCTTCCAGAAGCTCTGATCCAAAGTCAGATTCACCAATGCTAAGTCACTTCTTGGTGTTCTTGTTTTCTTCAGTTATTTAATTCAGGAGTTTGTAGTAAACAAGAGCTATGGCTTAAAAATCTTGCGTATTATGCCAGTTCATTTCCTTCAAAGATGCACAATGAGTCTTGCAAAATGAGCCAGATCAAGACAGATCTTTTTCTACTTTTTCTTTCTGTCTGCTTTAGTACAAAGCAAACGTAAGAAAATGGTTTTTGTTTGTTTGTTTGTTTGTTTTTGGTGGTAGTAGTCTGTGTGGACTACATCAACAAGAAAAATCACTTCAGGGTTTTAAAGTAGGTCTACTTGTACAGTTTGAAAAAACTAAGAATGAAACCGACTTTCAGAAGATGGTGACCATTCAACAAGTTTTAAGCTGTCTATCCTGAACCACAAAAATCATAGTTGAAATGAACAGCTGAACGCAGCTTATACAGAGGAACAAATAAAATAACCTGAGATTTAAGAATTAAAAAAAGACAGAAAAAGGATCTAAATAGTGTCATCAACAGTTTGGAATTATTTCTATCTACGCTTAAATGACTGAGAGGGCACGTCTTCCGAGCACTCATATTACAACTACTTAACAATAAAAAATTATGAGTCAGTCAGAGCTAATAAAAGAAAGCCATTCGAACACCTAGGAGACAGGGCAAAGGGAAGTATACTACACAGAAATTACAAGGTCCACAAGTGGAAAACACACCCTTCAGTGAAAACAGTATTGTTACAGTCACCCATATGACAAAAATGTTCTATTCAAAAAAAGTAGAACACATAGGAAGTAGAGAAAAATTTAAGACAACTTAAAAAAAGGTGTTTATAAGTATATATTCAAGCTATCTCCAAGTTATCTTTAGTCCCTATATCACCATTTTTGAGCTTTTATTTTAGGCCAGAGTTCCATGGAGAGATGGATTGTCTTGATTTGAATCATCATCGCAACGCCCATTTGAATGAAGGAAGCAGAGATGTTGTATTTAAGATGGACCCCATGAGGCATGCTGCACAAAAAATACCATAAAAAGTGAAACCTCAGACAGACATAAGGAGACAATAATTCAGAATTGGAACAGAAGGGGAGAACTCACATGTTCCTAAGAGTCTTACAGCATACTTAGTAGCACTTAAAAGGGAAGATACAACAGTGGCCTTCTTATTTTTTGCATATCTTTTTGAAGAAAGAAACCTTTTCTTTCCCTTGGTAGGAGCCTACTTGCTGATAGCGTACCAAAATGGAACACCTTTCTTCATACTACAAAGCACTTGCTTATATTTATAGTCAGGCTGGTACTTACAGCTCATCCTCAAAACAGATTTTAGCCAGATTTCTTGTGCCACCACCACTACGAACCCGATAGGCATAGCTATCAGGTAAGCAGGGAGACCAGTGATCACATTTTTGCCTTTTGGGAGCTGGAGCTACAACAACAAACATAAGAAAATGTTTTCTTGAATGCCACATAAAAAAATTCTACATGGAAAGAACCACTTAATGTCAACCTACTGATCTCAAACTATATATATGGAGGCCAATCCTGCCAGTTTTTCAGTATCCTGCCAACATTATCATAGATTTGCCTGGCTTTAGGTTATCGTTGGCTTTCAAACAGCTGTTGGAACCAAAAGTAAGCTTATTTAGATAAAAAAAGGTCCCATATACTCGATTCAAATCAGACCATACTAATTATTCTGTTGTTTCATTTAACAGTAAATGAGGGCTAATGATAGCTTCAAGTAAGTAGTTATAATTCTAATTTTAAATATTTTTCACACAAGAACATAGTCATACAACGAGAAAGATGTACAAATTAAACCACGCAGTTAGATCAGAGGAAGAAAAATGAGAACTACGTCACAGTCTGGTTAGTTACTCTAAAATACGTGTGATAGAACCAGAGCTGCTGCTGGAGCTTTGCACATGATTACATGCAAACAAATAAAGCACTGTTATATTACTAGTCAATTCTTTGCATTTGCATACTGCTAAATATAGGCTGACTTTATCTTCCATCAAAGATAGTGTCTAAGGAAGTTCAGACTTGCACTAATTAATTAACTTTACACAGCCATCTCGTTCTTACAATAGTATACTAGTTAAAAAGCCATTTGTCATTTACACTGAATGTTAGGTAAAAGAAAAAAAAAAAAGGAAATACAATTATATACCCTTCAACACTGGTTTCTTTCCAATGTCTTGAAGATAAACGATAGATGTTGATATTGAGTCTTCGGATAAAAGAACAGCAAATAAGTATCCCATGTACCAAGCCAACAGTGATGCCAACAGAAGCCCTGAGAATTTCACAATATCTGCCAAGAAGAAAGAGAAAACCACAAAGACATAAAGATATACTCATAGCAATACACAAAATAATGTATTTTTTTCTGGCATTGCTGCAAAAAATGGCCTTCAGAGATGCAGCAATAGAGAGTTTGTTGCATTCCCATCTCTGACAACCCATTTCATTTCTAAAGCTCGATCATCAAGGAGAAATACCCCCCTCCTCCAATCCCCTCAATCCACGACAATAATACTGCAAAGAAACATGAAGTTCAACTCAGTCCTAGCAGAATTTGACTCTGAAAAGTAAGTACCAGACACCACACACGACTATACAGGTAGTATGCATTTACTGCTGGTTTTGTGCAACAGGCAGATGCTACAGGAAGGGTTTAAACACCTGCACTGACCAAGCAGGGAGCTCCCTTCACCCCCAGAGGTAGAAGACAATGACAGCTTTGCTGACACATGGGATCTGGATCTAGATGACTCAGGCATCAAGCAGGCTCAGGAAACCTTCTTCACCAGCAGCACTGTTGGGCTGGAGAGCTGTGCTCTGGCAGAGATTAAGTTCTCAGGCTCGCAGCCAGGCACCACAGCTTCCACCTCAAAAGTTGGCAGACCTAAGCCTGTATGCTGACAGGTGAAGGCTTTTTTCCCCCCATGCCTTGAAGACAATTGTGAGGCACCTCCTGATGACCACAGAGCCCTGTCAAGCCTGGCACAGGAGGGATTTCCTGCTGCAGATGTGCTCTCACTGGGGACAGGTGGAGAACCGGGGTACCTGCCCGGCCGAGTCGCTGGGTGCTGCAGGGCTGAGCACACTGGACACGGAGAAGACACTGAGCAACAGGCAGCGGGAGCAAAAAACACACTTTGTTTTTTTTCCACAGCAAAACCACACTTTGTGGAGCCTGACCGCACGCAGCTCAAGAGGCTGTGGGGAGGAGGCTTGTGCTGCCTGATCACCTGGGCAGCAACCACCTGCACTCTTTGAGAGTTGGTTCCCTCAGGAGCAAAGGCTGAACGAGCGCACCCCTTGAACGCCTGTTGGTGAGTGTCTGTGCAGCAGTTTGTTGGGAAATGTGGGCACGGGGTGCCTCAGAGTCAGGGATCATTCTACAGAAACGCAGCATCGTGGGATGTGTGAGGTGGGAAGGGTCCCCCGGAGGCCCCCTGCTCCAAGCCCTGCCCAAGCAGGGCCACCCAGTGCAGGCTGCCCAGGGCCAGGCCCAGGCGGAGATCCCCAAGGAGCCCCCACAGCTCTCTGGGCAGCCTGTGCCAGGGCTCCTCACCGGCACAGCACAGAATTGCTGCCTGCTGCTCAGGGGGAGCCTCCTGGGCTCCACTTTGCGCCTGCTGCCTCTTGTCCTGGCGCTGGGCACCACAGAAAAGTGCCTGGCTCCGTCCTCTTTGCTCTCTCCCTTCAGGTATTTATGGACACTGATGAGATCCCCCTGAGCCTTCCCTTCTCCAGGCTGAACAGCCCCGGCTCTCTCAGCCTCTCCTCACAGGAGAGGTGCTCCTGCCCCTTCATCATCTCTGTGGCCCCTCATTGAACTCTCTCCAGTCTGCCCATAGCTCTCTTGTACTGGGGGCCCAGAATTGGACCAAGCACTCCAGGTGTGGCCTCGCCAATGCTGAGTAGAGGCAAGGATCACCTCCCACTCACCTGCTGACATGATCAGCCTAATGCAGCCAAGGATACCATTATCCTTCTTAGCACCAAGGGCACATGCAGACTCATGTCCAACCTGGTGTCCATCAGGACTCCTAGGTCCTTTCCTGTGGAGCTGCTTTCCAGCTGGGTGTCCCCCAGCATGCCCTGCCTGGGGTTGTTCCTCCCCAGGCGTAGGACTCTGCACTTCTCCTTGTTGAACTTCATGAGGTTCCCGTCAGCCCATTTCTCCAGCCTGTCCAGGTACTATCAGCAGCATTTTGCAGGACAGGCTCTGTTTTCACTCAGGCTTCCCTACCTGCCCTTTCTCCTCCGTTAGGGCAAGGAGAGTAAAGTCAGCAACAGGGGAGCCGGGAGCCAACCCATCACATCAGAAGGCTGACAAGAACAACTGCATCATCAGGGCACCAGGACTGCAAAACACCAAGGTTTTGAGGTCGTGAGATACTTCCTGGTCTTTACACGTCCCGAAACATAATGGTCCCTTAAACAGAAAGTTGAAAATTCTGAGTTTTGCAGTCCTGAACATCTAGTTTAATAAAACCATCGGCCAAGAATATCCAGGAAGTTCACTTTGCCAACCTGCCAGTATATATTGCCTAGCCGTAATCTTCCTTGTAATTGCTTACACTTAAGAGGATGTTTCTTTTCTTCCTGGAACAGCCCTCTGCAAATTTTATGATTTCTGCCGCTTCCCTGTTTTTGCCCTCTCTGGAATAAAGCCAAGTTGTTCACTTCTCTTCAAGTCTTGTTCTGCAGGTCTTACCACCTTCCGTTGGCTGCCTAACTGGTCTGCATACTGTACTGCAGAAGAGACATCTGGTCCAATACACACATTCTGGTGGCTCTGCTTCTGTTTATTCATGTCAGAAGGAAGTTTGACTTCTTAAGTAGAAATTACTGCCTCAAGTTCAGTTTATAATCCCCCATAAAGAAATCTATTGTTCTGCAAGTATTTGAACTCTCTAGCTATTCCCTATACTGTATTTTATGTGACATTATTCCTGTATCGTACCTAAAAAAAAACCAAAAACAAACAAACCAAACAAAAACCCACACATGAAAAACAAAATACAGAAAATACAGAAAATACTAATTGGTAGTTAACACTGAACATTAGTAAGGAGAGCCACAAAAACTGAATGTTCTTTATACTAGCAGTAACAATTTCTCTCTGACACAGTCATCATTAACAACTGAGGTAAAACTGCGGTACTTTTGCCCTTGAATCTCAAAGAAGAAGCACAGAATGTAGATCACAGAACCACAGAATGGTTAGATCAGGAGGTACCTTAAGGAATGGTTTTGGGTGGAAGGGACATTAAAGACCATCCAGTTCCATCCCCCTGCCTTGGGCAGGGACACCTCCCACCAGCCCAGGCTGCCCAAAGCCCCATCCAGCCTGGCCTTGAGCACCTCCAGGGATGGGGCACCCACAGCTTGTCTGGGCAGCCTGTGCCAGGGCCTCACCACCCTCACAGTGAAGAATTTCTTCCTTATATCTAATCTAAACCTACTCTCTTTTAGTTTAAAGCCATTGTTCCTTCTCCTATCATTATATGCTCTTGTAAAAAGTCCCTCCCCAGCTTTCCTGTAGATCCCCTCTACAACCCTGGCAGGTTGCTATAATGTCTCCCCAGAGCCTTCTCATCTCCAGGCTGAACAACCCCAACTCCCCCAGCCTGTATTCACAAGAGAGGTGCTCCAGCCCCCTCCTCTGGACTCGCTCCAACAGGTCCACATCCTTCTCATGTTGAACGCAGCACTCCAGGTGGGGTCTCCGAGGGAGACCCAGAGCAGAGGGGTACAATCACCTCCCTTGGCCTGCTGGCCACGCTTCTTTTGATGCAGCCCAGGATACGGTTGTCTTTCTGGGCTGCAAGCACATATTGCTGGCTCAAGTTCAGTTTTTCATTCACCAACACCCCCAGGTCGTTCTCCTCAGGGCTGCTCTCACACCCAGCTTGTATTTGTGCTTGGGATTGACCCAGCCCACATTTAGGACCTTGCACTTGGCCTTGTTGAACTCCATGAGGTTTGCACAAGCCCACCTCGAGCCTGCTCAGCTCGCTCTGGATGGCATCTCTTCCCTCCAGCGTGTTGACTGCACCACACAGCTTGGTGTCACCCTCAAACTTGCTGCTCTGTATTTCACTGTCCATGTCACAGACAAAGATGTTGAACAGTGCTGGTCCCAACAGTGACCCCTGAAGAACACTACTTGTCAACTGATCTCTACCTGGACATTGAGCCACTGACTGCAGCTCTATTTGAGTGTGACCATCCAGCCAATTCCTTGCCTACCAAGTGGTCCATCCATCAAATCCATGTCTCTGCAATTTAGAGACAAGGATATCATGGGGGACAGTATCAAATGCTTTGCACAAGTACAGGTAGATGATATCAGTTGGTTTTCCTCTATCCATCAAAGCTGTAACCCCATCATAGATGGCCACCCAGTTTCTCAGGCATGATTTGCCCTTAGTAATGCCATACTGTCTGTTGCCAGTCATCTCCTATTTTCCATGTGTCTTAGCATAGTTTCCAGGAGGATTTGCTCCATGATCTTGCTAGGCACAGAAGTGAGACTGACTGGCCTGTAGTTCCCTGGGTCTTCCTTTTCTCCCTTTTTGAAAATGGGGGTTATGTTTCCCCTCTTCTAGTCAGCAGGAACTCCACCTGACAGCCACAACTTCTCAAATATGACAGACAGTGTCTTAGCAACTTCATCTGCCAGTTCCCTCGGGACCCATGGGTGCATCTCATCAGGTCCTATGGACCTATGCAGCTTCAGGTTCCTTAGGTGGTCTTGAACATGATCTTCTACAGTGGGTGGTTCTTCATTCTCCCTGTCCTTGCCTTTGCCTTCTGTGACTTGGCCTGTGTGGCTTCTAGAGTACTTGCAAAAAAATCATTGAGTACCTCAGCCTTCTCCATATCCTGGGTGCCAGGTCTCCTGTTTCCTTCAGGAGAGGGCCTACATTTTCCCTAGTCTTCCTTTTATCCCTGACTCACTTACAGAAGCATTTCTTTCTGCCCTGCTTGTCCCCGGCCAGATTTAATTCTATCAGGGCTTTAGCTTTCCTCACTTGATCCCTGCATGCTTGGACAACTTCTCTGTACTCCTCCCAGATTACTTGTCCTTGCTTTCACCATCTGTATGCTTCCTTTTTGTGTTTGACCTTGGCCTGGAGCTCCTTGTTCATCCTTGTGGGCCTCCTGGTATTTCTGCCTGACTTCCTCTTTGTTGGGATGCACTGTTCCTCAGTTTGGAAGAGGTCCTTCAATATTAACCTGTTTCCCTCCAGAACTTTGTCCAATGGTACTCTACCAAGCAGATCCCCAAAGAGGCCAAAGTCTGCACTCCTGAAATCCAGCATAGTAAGCTTGTTGTATGCCCTCCTCACTGCCTTAAGGATCTTGCATTCCACGATTTCATGGTCACTGCAGCCAAGGCTGCCCTTGACATAAACATTCTCCACAAGCCCCTCCTTCTTCGTGAGAATGAGGTCCAGTGTAACACCTTGCCTTGTTGGCTCCTCTGTCACGTGGAGAAGGAAGTTATCAACACACTCCAGAAGGCCCCTGGATTGCTTATGTCCTGCTCTTTTCTGTCCACAACAGATAGCAGGATGGTTGATACATTTATCAACTCTCCAGCACAGTTTGTATTCAGTTCACAAAACTGCTGTAAAACATTGCCAGCGAACTTCCGGTTTTGTTTTCTTGGATTCAGAAGCCAGTGAGGGACTGCACTGAAGGCATCTATTGGGTCAGAGGTTGTGGATCCTCATCAGTATTACATTCAGAAAGAAAGACCAGTATGGGTTTCACATGCCACAGAGAGGCATGTTGTCAGCAGTTAACAGGTGACACAGGTTTTCCTCCTGCCACCTGTACAAGGAGAGGGATCAGCCACTCTGGGATATTGAGCAATACTTAGTGTCTGATAGATGAAAGGGCAGAGGGGCACCCAGTGGATGAGAAGGCATGGGCGATCCAAATGGTGGTAAGGAAGGGCATGTGAGAAAGCACAGGGAAAGATCAGTCATCCCACTTGCTGGCAGGTCTCACTTCCCTTCCTCCATCAGCAGCTCGCTTGTACCCTGGCAGCAATTTAAGTGCAATACATTCCTTTCCGTGTTTAGCTGACCAGATGTTCACGCTGCCACCCCTCACTCATACATACCCACCTCTACAAGGCAGAGTTTTAAAAGGGGGAAAAATCGCCTCAGTTCTTCTGACCTTGGTGTCGAGTCTTGGTGTCGATTTGCTGTAGCGTTGGCCAGGGGCTTGCAATTCAGGTGACTGCAACCCGAGCAAAGCCGAGCGCTGCGGGAAAACGAGGGGCGCCCTGTGTGGGTGGTGTTTCGCAGGGCCAGTTACCTACCTCCTGCACCCGAAACCCCACAAACTTTGAGGAGGAAGAAAAGAGAAACGGAGGAGAAACCAAGCCCCCTTTCCCCGGCGCAGGGGCAACCCAGACCCTGGCTGCCCTCAGGGGGCTGTGGCGCCCATCCCGCCCTGCCCGCAGGGGGCTGGCGCTGCCTCAGGACCCACCTGGGGAGGGCGCAGGGCAGGACGAGGCGCCGGCAGCCCCCGCACCCGCTCCTCACCCGGCAGGGCGAGCTGCCGCCGGGCTGCTACTCACTTTGCCGGTTCAGCCACATTATTCGGGACGGGGATGGGTTGGTCGCCTGCCCCCCTGCCCGCCGCCGTCCCGCGCAGCAGCTCCTCCTCCTCCGCCTTCTCTCCCTCAGGGGCTGGGCACTGGCTGGGCAGCCACCAGGGCGGTGGCTCGGGAAGGGGAGCGGCCACCTGTCCGCACCGCCCCGTAGCCCGCAGCCCTGGGCGATTTTTACTTCTTCTCCCCGGAAAGAAAGCAGGAGGCTTGCCGGGGGTTGCGCCGCTGCCCCGAGCTTAGGGCTGCCCCGGCCCCGAAGCGCTGCCGGGCAGGGCAGGAGCTGCCGCCGCTGCCATTTTCCGAGGGAGCCGCGAAGCCTTGCTACGACTGCCCCGTTAGCTGGTGTCGGGGAGGGCTGGGAGACATGGAGGTCTCCCCTCACCTCCTAGGCAGGGGCGATGAAAGGCCAGACACCGGTATTAGCTGAGGCCGCTTGTTGAGGGCACGTGAGAGTAGGAGGAAGAGGATTTATTGGTGAAGCAAACTGCCTTTTGCGCTCGTAGAGTACAACCGTGGCTCCGCTCCAGAAAAGATAATGCCCCCAACATGATCATACAGCTGCATAAGAGATAGTGCTCAAATTTCCTGCAGAAAGAAAACAGCTTACCTGCAGAGTCCGAAGCAATGCTCATGCCATCCAGCAGTCTATCTGAGAAGTTGTTTTGCCCCAAATCTCAAAGCGAAACAGTTAATTTTGGTGAAGGGTCTAGAGGGCAAGAGGGTGCATTGGGTTTATGTGGCAAGGTTTTGGTAGCAGGGGGGCTGCAGGGGTGGCCTCTGTGAACAAAACCCAGCTGCTGCCCCATGCCAGAGCAGCCAGCTCCAAAAGGGACCCACTGCTGGCCAGAGCTGAACCAGGAAGTGACACTAGTTGGGCCTCTGGGAGAGCAGAGTTAAGAATGGGGAAAAAATGTATCCAATAGCAGCTAGGAGAGAGGAGTGATAACACACTGAGAAAACCCAGCCCTGCAGCCCCCAGGTGAGTGCCGCAGGAGGGCAGGAGGTGCTGCAGGCACAGGGCAGCAGCAGTTCCCCTGCGGGCTGTGCAGGGAGAGGCCGCTGGTGGAGCAGGCTGTCCCCCTGCAGCCCATGGGTCCCACATGGAGCAGATCTCCACGGGGCAGCCCCCCATGGGTGGAGGAGCCCCTTTGGAGCAGGTGGATGTGGCCTGGAGGAGGCTGCGGCCCATGGAGAGCCCCCACAGGAGCAGGGGGTCTGGGGGGAGCTGCCGCCCGTGGAGAGGAGCCCCCACAGGAGCAGGGGGTCTGGGGGGAGCTGCCGCCCACCCGTGGGGGCCCCGTGCTGGAGCAGTTTGCTCCTGGGGGATGGACCCCGTGGGATGGAGCCGTGTGGGAGCAGTGCTTGAGGAGCTGCTGCCTGTGGGCAGCCCCCACAGGCTCAGTTCGAGAAGGACGGCATCCCATGGCAGGGACCCCACAGGGAGCAGGGACAGGGAGGGACCCTGAGGGAGCGGTGGAGACCAAGCATCAGGGACTGACCACAGCCCCCATTCCCCAATCCCCTGCACTGCTTGGGGGGAGGACGTAAGAGATGGTGGGTGGATGGAAGGTGTTTTTAGTGTGCTTTAATTTCTCACTGCTCTAGTCTGCTAGTGATAGGCACAAAATTATATTGATCTCGCTACACTGAGTCTATTTTGCCTGTGATGATAATGGTTGAGTGTTTTTCCCTTTCCTTATCTCAACTCTTGAGCCCTTTCCATCATATTTTCTCCCTTTTTTCCTTTGAGGAAGGGGAGTGAGAAAGCTGTTCTGGTGAAATTGAGCTGTAGCAGGGCAAAACTACCACAGATGTATGAGGAGCAGCTGAGGTCCCTTGGTTTGTTCATCCTGGAGAAGAGGAGAATGACGGGAGGCCTCATGACAGCCTGCAGCTTCTTCTTGAGGCAAAGAGAGGGGCAGGTGCTAAACTTTGCTCTCTGGGGACACTGACAGGAGACAAGTGAATGGAGCAGGGAGCTGGGACAGGCAATGCCTTAGGTCTATCTGGTGTTCCAGCAGATGGTAGCTGCGCACTGGCCAAAATGCAGAGTAGGATCCCATTAGGACCCACTCGCCATTCCAGATGCAAGCCCTACCCTTGGCACCTATCATGGCCACTGCCATTAATTATATGATTAGTAATTAATAATAATAGCAATTAAATGATTAGTAATTAATCAAAGATGTAGGATGCAGAACACTTTCAAAATATTATTTCTGTTAATTCTGTAGCGATTCATTCTGTAATTTGAAAGCTTCGAAAAAAATCCTAAAACAATCTTCACTCTAGATACTTGTGAGACTGTAAGACCCTTTGGTCTTACACAGAAGCAGCATAGGACATCTATTCACAAAACAAATTACTGCTGCAGACGCTAAACAGAGCAGATGTGTATATGTGCACAATGCTTATATGTTAATCTTTTATCATCATAAAAGCCACAGTCCATGGAGAATGTTTATGGGCAGTCACTAGCACTATAAAGTGACAGCAGAGCAAGTTACTGCTTGCTATTTGAGCAGCTGTATTCCCTGAGTTGTTTTCTGCATCCATCCCACTTGGCTAATAAATTAGCATGTGTGTAACTCCAGTACCCATAGCTATTTAAAAGTTTTCTGCTTATCCACAAATGGCTGACAATGTATTTTTGGTCATGCTAGGATGAGTTACAATAATTTAGTGCTTTAAAACAGAGGGAGAGCTTTTAAGGCAGTGTAAGATTATTGTACCAAGTCTGGACTTGTAGAGGTCACAGAGAAAATGAAACAAAAACCGCACTTCATCCAGATATAAAATGTTGGCAGGAAAAATTTTCTTAGTACTAGCAGCAATAGCTCAGTACATTATAGGTCCAAATCCACTTATCTTTAATAGTGACCTAAACTTCTCAGAAGAGAAAAGGAAGGGGAATGACAACATGAAAGGAAGAGGAAAATCCCCCTCTTAAAGATGGATACTGTGATATGTCCCTGCCTAGGGTATCTGTAGGCTGTTCTCTGGAACTGCTGCTGTCAGTACAGTCAGTAGGCCTGCAGGTCCCTATCATGCACAATCCCACACAGTCAACAGCCAAGTCTGGATGTAAACAATTCTGTATGATTCTGTGACAGTGTGGGAAAATGGTGGATTCAAGGTAATCAACAAAAAAAGAATATAAGCAAACCAGAAAACTTTATGCAAATATATCAGCAGTTAAAAATCACTATAAAACAGTCTAGAGAACATTTAAAGTATACACCAATAAAAAATATTCTCAGTGAGACTATGGAAAGCTGAAGTTAGTGGTAAGTATATGTTTAAAAAAAGCTTCACCAAAGGAAACGTAAGTAATCACAGAACTGAAGGAGTTGGAAGGGACCTCGAAAGATCATTGGGTCCAACCCCCCTGCCAAAGCAGGTTCCTTAGAGCAGGCTGCCCAGGTAGGCATCCAGACAGGCCTTAAATATCTCCAGAGAAGGAGACTCCACAACCTTGCTGGGCAGCCTGTTCCAGTGCTTCGTCACCCTCACCATGAAGAAGTTTTGCACGTTGGAGCAGAACTTCCTGTGCTCCATTTTGTGTATTCTCCATGTTCTGTATTCTCATGCAGAATACTTCAGAACTGTGCTGGGTGCATAAAAATAAAAAAGCTGAACAATCACAATACAAAGTATTGTTTACTCATAAAAAGTAGTTTATTTTACCTGCCAACTATAACAATTACATGTGCTGATATTCATGTATAAACTGTCAGTGCAGATTCTCGGACTCTATGATAACCCACATTTCTTATTAAATGATATTGAATTTCTTAAAAAACAAACAGACACAGACAAATGAGTTAAGGTCTAAGCATTAATTACTTTTAAGCCTCTGGAAGGAAAGCAAAAAGCCATTTATTGTTTTGGTGTAGAAAATGAAGAATAGTTAATGTTCACAGTTTAAACATCCATCACAATTACATGTCCTGAAAAACTAGACAGTACTTGAATTGAAAGCAATTATGCACATCCTTGTCTATATTGCACCATGCTGATCAGAAAACCCTGTTCTTGCAATAAATTCTTATTGCCTTGTTGCAAACTGTCCTGGTTTCAGTTAGGACAGAGTTAATTTTCCTCCTAGTAGCTGGTAGGGTGCTATGTTCTGGATTAGGATGTTGTATTGATAACACACTGATGTTGCAGAGCAGTGCTTACACCAAGCCAAGAACTTCTTAGCTTCTCACTCTGTCCTGCCAGCAGGCAGGCTGGGGGTGCAGCAAGAGCTGGGAGGGGACAGACCTGGGACAGCTGACCCAAACTGGCCAAAGAGTTATTCCATACCCTCTGACATTGTGCTAAACAACATATAGGGGTGGCTAGCCGGGATGGGGGCCCGGCCTCAGCTAGGCATCAATCAGTGGGTGGTGAGCAATTTCATTGTGCATCACTTGTTTTGTACACATGGTTACTAGTAGTACTATTATTATTCTGTCTTAATAAACTGTCTCTATCTCAACTCACAGGCTTCGCTTTCCTGTTTCTCTCACCCATCCCAGAGAGGGAGGGGGGGAAGGGTGAGCGATTGGCTGTGTGATGCTGGTTGGGTTAAACCACAATACTGGAATAGATTAAAGCCTCTTCAAGTCAATAAAGATACCTGCCTTCAGCTCCTCCCACTCTCCCTGCCACTCAGAACTATCCTGCCTCAGGACAGATCTCTGGATGACACTCTTAAGTAGTTGCTTAACCTTAGACAAATCCTGAAGTGCATTCAGGAGACATAACGATAAGAACATGCTGGTCTGAACATCCCAAGGATAGTCCAAGTTTTGGAAAGCTACCATAGCTCTCCTGGTGGAGAAGAAAGGGAGAGTGAACAAGGGGGAAAACACATCTTCCCCTGACCTTACCTCAGAAACTACATATATTAACATCTACGCCTTTCATGCTTTTCCTTCAGGGAGCCAGTCTACGGAGGGGTCGGGGGAGATATCCAACAATAATTTCTTTCTCTCAAGTTATCTCCTTGAAGCTAAAACCCCTAGTAATTTAAAGGCTTTTGACTTGCATATTGTGAAAACAGCATTTCTTTTATGAACAGCACATTCTCACAACTTCTACTTAGTGAAAGTTACGATAATGCCACCAGTATATATCCCAATCTGTTTCTACTTACCACAAGGCAAAATTTGAACTCATATTAAGGCACCTTTTCCACATTGTGTGTTGTTGAATCTTAACAAATAGTTAAGAACATTCTTCAAAGTCAGGCTTACCTGTAAGCACTTGAGCTTCTGAGTTGGTGGGGCTTTCTTTTTTAGCTTTCATTCTCATTATATTTCAAAGGGCTGGAAAGGGAGCTTAGAAGCCACAGAAGTAATTTCACTGAAAACAGACAAGGTGAAGGAAGTACTCAAACTCCTCAACATTAAAGAACTGTAGAGCCCAGGAACACTTACCTGCCAGCTCCTGAACTTGAGTCACTTCCACACTGCTTCACAGTGACTTTGCACCACCAGGGTCTCACCGTACCGAGAGGGCACCAACAACGTAGCTAGCTCATAGAGTCACTAAAATTGTTTCACAGAGATGGGAGAAAACGTGAAGAAAAAGCAAACCACTGGGGAACACTGAATCCGCTCCACCACAACAGCAGAAAAGCACCCTAGAGAACCCGAGCCTCAAACTCCCCACCGGGAAGGCAATTCCCCACAAGTCCTCAGGCTTCCTATATAGCAAAAGTCAAATGATGCACACAGGTTTCACCTCGCAAGGGTGGAGCCAAAAGACCTCCTGGAATAGGCTCAGCTACCTGGCTTCGGTCTTTTAAGCTCAATTGCTCCTTGTCACTAATAGAAATAACCTGACAAGGGGCTTAGTGGTTAGAGCTGACCTAATGAATTAACTACAAAAAGTGCACAAGGGTCATATTTCCGTTAGTCATTCTGTGAGGACAAGTAGTACAGAGCCTGTTTAAATAAATAAATAAATAGATAGATAGATAAACAAACAAATGAAAGAAAAGACATCAAAGAAAAAAGAAAATGACCTTAAAGGCAAAATTGCTCTCATAGATTTTCATCTGTCTAGTCATGACAGATAAAGAATATAGCAATCAGAGTTACTTTTCTTGGCATTAATGGTATTTAAATCTGCTTTTCTGAGATGTCTTCTTTATGCAGGACTTTTCAAAATCTAGCCCCGTGACCTCTGACTCCACTATTTATAGAATCATAGAATATCCCGAGTTGGAAGGGACCCATAAGGATCATCAAGTCCAACTCCTGGCACCGCACAGGTCTACCCAAAAGTTTAGACCACGTGACTAAGTGCACAGTCCAATCGCTTCTTAAATTCAGACAGGCTTGGTGCAGTGACTAGTTCCCTGGGGAGCCTGTTCCAGCGTGCAACCACCCTGCTCTCGGTGAAGAACCTCTTCCTGATGTCCAGCCTAAACCTTCCCTGCCTCAGCTTAACACCATTCCCGTGGGTCCTATCACTGGTGATTACAGAGAATAGGTCAGCACCTGCCTCTGCACTCCCCCTCGTGAGGAAGTTGTACGCTGCAATGAGGTCCCCCCTCAGCCTCCCCTTCTCCAGGCTGAACAGGCCCAGTGACCTCAGCCGCTCCTCATACGGCTTCCCCTCTAGGCCCTTCACCATCTTCGTCGCCCTCCTCTGGACACTCTCCAGCAGTTCACCGTCCTTTTTGTACTGTGGTGCCCAGAACTGCACACAGTACTCGAAGTGAGGCTGCACCAGCGCAGAGCAGAGCGGGACAATCACTTCCCTTGATCGACCAGCAATGCTGTGCTTGATGCACCCCAGGATATGGTTGGCCCTCCTGGCTGCCAGGGCACACTGCTGGCTGACGTTCAACTTGCTGTCAACCCCCACCCCCGGATCCATCTCTGCGGGGCTGCTCTCCAGCATCTCGTCACCCAGTCTGTACGTATAGCCAGGGTGGCCCCGTCCCAGGTGCAGGACCCGGCACTTGCTCTTGTTAATCTTCATGAGGTTGGTGATCGCCCAGCTCTCCAATCTGTCCAGATCTCTCTGCAAGGCCTTTCCACCCTCAGCCCCTCATCTGAGTCTACAACTCCTCCAAGTTTGGTGCCATCGGCAAATTTGCTCAAAACACAATCTAGTCCTACATCTAAATCATTTATAAAAACATTGAAGAGGACTGGCCCTCAAATGGAGCCTTGAGGGTCCCCACTAGTGACCATGTGCCAGCCTGATGTGGCCCCATTTACCACAAGCCCTTGAGCCATGCCTGTCAGCCAATTGCTCACCCATCACATGATGTTTTTGTTAGGTTGTATGCTGGACATTTTGTCCAGTAGGATCCCACGGGAAACCATGTCAAAAGCTTTGCTCAGGTCCAAAAAGGTCACGTCAGCTGGTTTCCCTCGATCAACCAGATGGGTGATCTTATCATAAAAGGAATTCAGATTTGTTAGGCAGGACCTACCCCTCATGAACCCATGTTGGCTGGGACCAATGACTGCATTGTCCCCAGGTGCGCTTCAAGAACTTCAAGGATCATCTTCTCCATAATTTTACCAGGTGCTGATGTGAGACTGACAGGCCTGTAGTTGCCACGGTCTATTTTCTTGCCCTTCTTGAAAATTGGTACAACATTTGCCAGCTTCCAGTCCACGGGGACCTCTCCAGATTCACAAGACCGTTGAAAAATAGTTGAGAGAGGTCCCGCGATGGCGTCAGCCAGCTCCTTAAGCACCCTGGGATGAATCCCATCCGGACCCACGGACTCGTATAGATCCAGGTGGAGCAGCAAATCCCGCACATGTTCAGGGTTGGTTGGGAGTTTATCGTTCCCACCGTCGTGGTCCTCCAGCTCAGGGCACCCGGGGTGTATTTACTTTGGCTGCGTAGAAGCTATCGCGCATAAATGCCAGGATCCGGATCCTCACTCACTATTCAGGTCAAGGACTGGGCTGCAAGTTTTGGCTTTAATTTGGTTACCTGCCTACATTGCTGTTTCCTGGCAGGTCATGGGAAGAAGATTAGCTGGCTTGCGGCAGCTTACGTACATGTGGCTTTTAGGCCGCAGTCAAAGCGTTCCTGTAGATCTGGAAGTTTGAAGATGGTTGGAAAAGCCATCTGAGTGGTTAGAAAGCTGCCTGTCAGAGAAGGACCTGGGAGTACTGGTGGCTAGTCGACTCAATATGAGGCAGCAGTGTGCTCAGGTGGCCAAGAAGGCCAACAGCATCCTGACTCGTATAAGAAACAGCGTGGCCAGCAGGACTAAGGAAGCGATTGTCCCCCTGTACTTGGCTCTGGTGAGGCCGCAGCCCAAGTACTGTGTTCAGTTCTGGGCCCCTCACTACAAGAAGGATATTGAGGGGCTCCAGTGAGTCCAGGGAAGGGCAACAAAGCTGGTGAGGGATCTGGAGAACAAGTCATAGAATCACAGAATCGTAGAATATCCTGAGTTGGAAGGGACCCTTAAGGATCATCAAGTCCAACTCTTGACACCGCACAGGTCTACCCAAAAGTTCAGACCATGTGCCTAAGTTCACAGTCCAATCTTTTCTTAAATTCAGACAGGCTCGGTGCAGTGACCACTTCCCTGGGGAGCCTGTTCCAGTGTGCAACCACCCTCTCTGTGAAGAACCCCCTCCTGACGTCCAGCCTAAATTTCCCCTGCCTCAGCTTAACCCCGTTCCCGCGGGTCCTGTCACTAGTGTTAATGGAGAAAAGGTCTCCTGCCTCTTGACACCCCCTTGCGAGGAAGTTGTAGACTGTGATGAGGTCCCCCCTTAGCCTCCTCTTCTCCAGGCTGAACAGGCCCAGTGACCTCAGCCGTTCCTCGTACGTCTTCCCCTCAAGGCCTTTCACCATCTTCGTAGCCCTCCTCTGGACACTCTCCAACAGTTTCATGTCCTTTTTATACTGTGGTGCCCAGAACTGCACACAGTACTCGAGGTGAGGCCGCACCAGCGCAGAGTAGAGCGGGACAATCACCTACGAGGACCGGCTGAGGGAGCTGGGATTGTTCGGTCTGGAGAAGAGGAGGCTCAGGGGCAACCTTATCGCACTCTACAGATACCTTAAAGGAGGCTGTAGCGAGGTGGGGGTTGCTCTATTCTCATATGTGCCTGGTGATAGGACGAGGGGGAATGGGCTGAAGTTGCACCAGGGGAGGTTTAGGTTGGGTGTCAGGAAGAACTTCTTCACCAAAAGGGTCGTTAGGCATTGTAACGGGCTGCCCAGGGAAGTGGTTGAGTCACCATCCCTGGAGGTCTTTAAAAGAGTTTTAGGTGTAGAGCTTAGGGCTACGGCTTAGTGGAGGACTTGTTAGTGTTACGTCAGAGGTTGGACTACATGATCTTGGAGGTCTCTTCCAACCTAGGTGATTCTGTGTTGTGGTCTCCAAGCTGGGATACAACCACCTGTTAGTTCGGCAGAACTGAATTTTGCGTTCCTTGCACTAGCTGTTCCTTCGCCTCCTCTTCAGAGACAAGGACATGCATCTCTTTCATGCTCCTTCATTAGTAAACAAACCAGGATAGATAAAGCCCCTTTCTTCACGTCAGTAAGATAGCTGCCTTTGGTTTCAGTGAAAATTCAGGCCCTAGCACCTGAAGTTTCTTCTGGATGGTGTTTCTTTTGTATAGGGTAATTTCATTTCCCTGTTGAAGACTTACAAGGATGTAGTAACAAAAGCAAAGGCATACAACAGTCCAGGAGGCATAGGCTGCTTTTGAGCCTGCAGCAGACTATAGGTATGATATTATCATTTCAGACAAATACAGTCTACTGTGGAAGAATGGTTAACTGAAATAGGACACGAGGATGTTGGGCAGTTAAGAGGCAATGGGCTAGTAAAGTACCGTACTCAACTCACAAGAGTCTGGGCACGTACGTGCTGGCTGAGAGCCAATCAGGCTCAAGGACACGATGCCCTTGAGCGATTGGGAAAGTCCCTAAGGCGGGAAGGTAGCTAAAAGAAGGAGAAACTACCTGAAAAGAGTGGGAAAATGTTAGCCAATCCTGAGCTTAGTTTTTGCAATATGTATGAGTTGATTATGTTCAAACTAGATAAAAGGCAACTGAGCTATCCATTAAAGTTGAAGTTCACTGTTCACTCATACTGAGCGTCTGTGTCTTCCTTCCGTCGACAACAGTCTACGTAACGTGAATGGTTCCAGCATGCTTGCAATCTGCCAAAAGCCAGAAAATGGGACCTTCATTTTATGACCAGATGGAAAAGAAAAACAACGACGACAAAAATTAAGGGAAGGAACTTTTCCTTCACCTAAATTTTATTATTTTGCAACTCCTTCAGGTGTCCACAAGGAATTATCAACACCCTCCTCTCCCTTCCCCCCACCCCCCAATAAATAAATAAATAAATAGAGGGACATTATGGCAGAGAGGTATAATTTCAGTTCACACCAGAAGACATTCTTCTCACTGAAGTACAGCTAAGCCCCACAAAGCGTCAAAACAAAACCAAAAAATGAATGCCAACAAGGGATGTATCTACAAGTTAGTTTTACGTGCTGGCATTATTTCCTTGTCTGGTGTCACATTCAGGGCAAGATCTATCTGGGGGTGAACGTGTAATGCCGTGCAAGGTTGTTTGGTGGTATGACTGACAACAGGACTTTAAAACTTTGAGCTGTTTGTATAGAAGCAAAGTACAGAAGAGTACACTATCCCCGAGGGCAACGTAGAAACTACCTGTTGCTTCTCAGGTGTAAAAGTTAAAAGGTGTAAGCAGCTGTTTGAGTACAATACTGACGTATACATGAACTTGTTCCTCTCCAATGTCCAAGTTGGTGTGCAACATTTTTCATTGTGCTCTCAGATCAGGATTCTGATTCTAACAATGGTTCCTAGTGCAAACTTCCAGAGAAGAGGGAAGCAAACCAGTCCTGACTGCTTTGAATGAGATGGAGAGAGCAAGCAAACGTAAATGAAGAAGATAAACCTGTAAGAATGTTTTCAGATAATTGCCACTGTCCAAAAGCTTTAAAGTGGTTGAATCCTTGAAAGTTCATTACTGAAAACTCTGGCTGCATCAATGAATTTGAAGGAGTAAGATAGACTTGCACCATCGCAGAGCCTCAGTCACAGTTTAGATGGGCACTGCCTCTACCTTCACAAGAAAGAAAGAGAAAAGGTCATCTTTCTACCTTGTCAGCTACTGGCAGACCTAGAGAAAGAAGAAACAAGAGTTGTTAACATTAAGATGTAATGTTTTGGTTTGTTTTTTTTTAGGACTTCTCACCAAAGGTGTAATATTGAGTAGTAACCTGACAACAAATGAAAGGGAAGATGAAAGAGTAGAAGGTACTTGCATGGCCTTAATTTACGTGGCAATGGACAACCACCACAATCCGCAATGATTTCTAAGTGCCTTACACCATTGACCCTTGAGGCACAAAAACGGGATTCCCATATTAGATAAGGGGAGTACAATCCCTCTCAAAACACGGGAGTCTGGGGTACACGACTGAGTACTGAAAATCTTAAGACTAGGATGTTCACGTACCAGAAAGGAAACTCACATTTTAGCACTAAACAATGATCTTTAGAGACAGGCTGGGAACCGGTTCTTTTGAACCCAGGGTCCATTTCAGCATCTTCAAAGCTAAAGAAATGGTTGACTGCTCTGTTGAATTGTGTTCCAGGCAGAAAGACTCACGTTCCTATTAACATAAAGAGCTTAATACCTTGTGTAATAAATAGCTCAGTCTTCAAAATAGGCCTATAATCAAAGTTTACAATTTATTAAAGGAATAGAGGTAAGCAAACAGCGCTGGGTGCACCGGGAGTCTCTGCTCCACCAAGACGCACACCAGTTACATCAAGCAGCTGATTTTTATGCTCCTAGGCTAATACATATTCATTACTGCTTCTAAAAAAAACAGGGTTATTATAATTAGATTCCGGAATCCAAACCCTCCTACTGGAGCATGCGTATCAGTCTCCAGTGGTCCCTCTGGGGGTCTCTCGTGCTGAAGGCTCATAGTCTTCCTCCCTCTTGTCCAACTTGGCTGTATGTCAGAGACTTGTGCAACGCCCCCTGCAAGCTTTGTCTTTTAGTTGTTCTTCAGCTCTCCCTGTCTCCTTAATCTCCTGCCCAGATATCAGAGACTTGCATAGTGTCCCACGCAATAGTCGTCATAGTTAGCAGTTATTCTGAAACCCCCCAGAGACCAGAGACTTCAAGGAAAAGCCTACAAATGCATTTCCCTTCAAGCTCTCTATTGACACGAATTGCTAAAACGTTCCTTTGCAAGATACAAGAACTATATACATTAACCACTCTGTTTTTCTTAGACTTGTGGTTATACAAGGGTATGTAAGACAGAAGGTCACATTCATCATACAATGCGGCCCTAGCATTGTTCCATACTGACACGAATCAGGTGAACCTATCTCACACTTGCTTCTGTCCTAAAGAAGGGTTTTGGATTCAAATGTACCCCCTCCAAGATGAACAACTACCTTATCTTTGTGGGGTTGATATTCTGCATAAGACATTTGTAACGTCAAGCTTCACAGCTTCTCCTCTGGATGCAGGAAAGAGGTTACAGATGTATAAAAGGGCAAGACAACTTCCAAAGCTACATTGCATTGCCACAAAGCCACTTTAACGTATCCCTGCAGGCACAGAAACTCCTTTGCAAGCCACCACAGATTAGACATTATGGCTAAAGAGCGTGGAAAGGATTGCTGAACAACTTTATGAGCGACTTCTGCGGCAGACTTCTGTGTGGTGGTTTTACCGTGCTGGGCAGCTAAACCCCACAACCGCTCTCTCACTCACCCTCTTGTAGATGAGGAGGGGGAGAAGTAAAGCAAAGAACAACTCACAGGTTGAGATAAGGATAATTTGATTAAAGGGAAATAATAATAACAATTAAATAAAGATTATTATGAACTAAACAATTTAACTAAAGGGAAATAAAAAGGGAAAGGGGAAAAGGGAAAAAATAAAAAGAAGGGAGGAAAACAAACAAATAAAATCAATGAAGGCTATATGGAAGTGCAGAGGAAAGAAATGACTCTCTGCTTCCCACAAATGAGCGATGATTGACCACGTCCTTGTAGCAGGGCCTCAACGTACCTCAACCGGCACGTAGCCGGTGTTCGAGAGGAGGACCGACGTTTTCCCAACGAGAGCCCACCCCTCCCCTCTTCTTCCTGCTTCCACCTTCTATTGCTGAGTGTGACATCACATGGTATGGAATATCCCTTTGATTGGTTTAGGTCAGCTAAACTGAACACAGTACTTGAGGTGCGGCCTCACCAGAGCCGAGTACAGGGGGACGATCACCTCCCTAGCCCTGCTGGTCACACTGTTCCTGATACAAGCCAGGATGCCGTTGGCCTTCTTGGCCACCTGAGCACACTGCTGCCTCGTATTCAGCCGACTATCCACCATCACTCCCAGGTCCTTCTCTGCCTGGCAGCTCTCCAACCATTCCTCTCCCAGCCTGTAGCTCTGCTTGGGGTTATTGCATCCCAGGTGCAGGACCCGGCACTTGGCCTTGTTGAACTTCATGCAGTTGACCTCAGCCCATCGGTAGCCAGGACTGTTGATAAATGACGGATAGTGGCTTGGCCAGCTCCTCTGCCAGTTCTCTCAGTACCCTTGGGTGGATCCCATCCGGCCCCATCGACTTGTGCACATCCAAGTGCCGTACCAGGTCACCAACCAGTTCTTCGCGGATAGGAGGGCCACATCCTGCTCCCCATCCCCTTCCACCAGCTCAGGGTACTGAGTATCCAGAGAACAACCGGTATTGCCGCTAAAGACTGAGGCGAAGAAGGCATTAAGCACCTCTGCCTTTTCCTCATCTCTTGTAACTAGGTTTCCCCCCGCATTCAGTAAAGGATGGAGATTCTCCTTAGTCCTCCTTTTTGTGTTGATGTATTTATAGAAACATTTTTTGTTATCTTTAACGGCAGTAGCCAGATTGAGCTCCAGATGAGCTTTGGCCTTCCTAATTTTGTCCCTGCACAGCCTCGCTACATCCTTAAAGTCCTCCCTAGTGGCCTGCCCACTTTTCCAAAGCTTATAAACCCTCTTTTTTCTCCTAAGCTCAAGCCACAATTCTCTGTTGAGCCAGGCCGATCTTCTTCCCCGCCAGCTCGTCTTTGGGCACATGGGGACAGACCGTTCCTGCGCCATTAAGATTTCCCTCTTGAAGAGCGCCCAGCCTTCCTGGACTCCTCCGCCCTTCAGAACCGCCTCCCAAGGGACTCCACCAACCAGTGTCCTGAGCAGCACAAACTCAGCCCTCCGGAAGTCCAGTACAGCGGTTTTGCTGGTCCCCTCCCTGGCCTCGCCAAGAATAGACAACTCCACCATTTCGTGGTCACTCTGCCCAAGACAGCTCCCGACAATCACATCCTCCACCAGTCCTTCTCTGTTTGTGAAGAGAAGGTCTAGCAGGGCGCCACCCCTGGTAGGTTCACTAACAAGCTGCGTCAGGAAGCTATCTTCCACGCTCTCCAGAAACCTCCTAGACTGCTTTCTCAGGGCTGTGTTGTGCTTCCAGGATATGTCAGGGAAGTTGAAGTCCCCCACGAGTACAAGAGCTGATGATTTTGCAACCTCTGTCAGCTGCCTGTAGAGTTCCTCATCCGTCTCCTCATCCTGGTTCGGCGGTCTATAGCAGACCCCGACCAGGACACTAGCCTTGTTGTCCCTGCTGATCCTAACCCAAAGGGACTCGACCTTGTCATTCCCAGTCTCGAGTTCTACAACCTCGAAAGACTCTGCGCCCCAGCGACTCTGCGCCCCAGCGACTCTGCGCCCCAGCGACTCTGCGCCCCAGCGACTCTGCGCCCCAGCGACTCTGCGCCCCAGCGACTCTGCGCCCCAGCGACTCTGCGCCCCAGCGACTCTGCGCCCCAGCGACTCTGCGCCCCAGCGACTCTGCGCCCCAGCGACTCTGCGCCCCAGCGACTCTGCGCCCCAGCGACTCTGCGCCCCAGCGACTCTGCGCCCCAGCGACTCTGCGCCCCAGCGACTCTGCGCCCCAGCGACTCTGCGCCCCAGCGACTCTGCGCCCCAGCGACTCTGCGCCCCAGCGACTCTGCGCCCCAGCGACTCTGCGCCCCAGCGACTCTGCGCCCCAGCGACTCTGCGCCCCAGCGACTCTGCGCCCCAGCGACTCTGCGCCCCAGCGACTCTGCGCCCCAGCGACTCTGCGCCCCAGCGACTCTGCGCCCCAGCGACTCTGCGCCCCAGCGACTCTGCGCCCCAGCGACTCTGCGCCCCAGCGACTCTGCGCCCCAGCGACTCTGCGCCCCAGCGACTCTGCGCCCCAGCGACTCTGCGCCCCAGCGACTCTGCGCCCCAGCGACTCTGCGCCCCAGCGACTCTGCGCCCCAGCGACTCTGCGCCCCAGCGACTCTGCGCCCCAGCGACTCTGCGCCCCAGCGACTCTGCGCCCCAGCGACTCTGCGCCCCAGCGACTCTGCGCCCCAGCGACTCTGCGCCCCAGCGACTCTGCGCCCCAGCGACTCTGCGCCCCAGCGACTCTGCGCCCCAGCGACTCTGCGCCCCAGCGACTCTGCGCCCCAGCGACTCTGCGCCCCAGCGACTCTGCGCCCCAGCGACTCTGCGCCCCAGCGACTCTGCGCCCCAGCGACTCTGCGCCCCAGCGACTCTGCGCCCCAGCGACTCTGCGCCCCAGCGACTCTGCGCCCCAGCGACTCTGCGCCCCAGCGACTCTGCGCCCCAGCGACTCTGCGCCCCAGCGACTCTGCGCCCCAGCGACTCTGCGCCCCAGCGACTCTGCGCCCCAGCGACTCTGCGCCCCAGCGACTCTGCGCCCCAGCGACTCTGCGCCCCAGCGACTCTGCGCCCCAGCGACTCTGCGCCCCAGCGACTCTGCGCCCCAGCGACTCTGCGCCCCAGCGACTCTGCGCCCCAGCGACTCTGCGCCCCAGCGACTCTGCGCCCCAGCGACTCTGCGCCCCAGCGACTCTGCGCCCCAGCGACTCTGCGCCCCAGCGACTCTGCGCCCCAGCGACTCTGCGCCCCAGCGACTCTGCGCCCCAGCGACTCTGCGCCCCAGCGACTCTGCGCCCCAGCGACTCTGCGCCCCAGCGACTCTGCGCCCCAGCGACTCTGCGCCCCAGCGACTCTGCGCCCCAGCGACTCTGCGCCCCAGCGACTCTGCGCCCCAGCGACTCTGCGCCCCAGCGACTCTGCGCCCCAGCGACTCTGCGCCCCAGCGACTCTGCGCCCCAGCGACTCTGCGCCCCAGCGACTCTGCGCCCCAGCGACTCTGCGCCCCAGCGACTCTGCGCCCCAGCGACTCTGCGCCCCAGCGACTCTGCGCCCCAGCGACTCTGCGCCCCAGCGACTCTGCGCCCCAGCGACTCTGCGCCCCAGCGACTCTGCGCCCCAGCGACTCTGCGCCCCAGCGACTCTGCGCCCCAGCGACTCTGCGCCCCAGCGACTCTGCGCCCCAGCGACTCTGCGCCCCAGCGACTCTGCGCCCCAGCGACTCTGCGCCCCAGCGACTCTGCGCCCCAGCGACTCTGCGCCCCAGCGACTCTGCGCCCCAGCGACTCTGCGCCCCAGCGACTCTGCGCCCCAGCGACTCTGCGCCCCAGCGACTCTGCGCCCCAGCGACTCTGCGCCCCAGCGACTCTGCGCCCCAGCGACTCTGCGCCCCAGCGACTCTGCGCCCCAGCGACTCTGCGCCCCAGCGACTCTGCGCCCCAGCGACTCTGCGCCCCAGCGACTCTGCGCCCCAGCGACTCTGCGCCCCAGCGACTCTGCGCCCCAGCGACTCTGCGCCCCAGCGACTCTGCGCCCCAGCGACTCTGCGCCCCAGCGACTCTGCGCCCCAGCGACTCTGCGCCCCAGCGACTCTGCGCCCCAGCGACTCTGCGCCCCAGCGACTCTGCGCCCCAGCGACTCTGCGCCCCAGCGACTCTGCGCCCCAGCGACTCTGCGCCCCAGCGACTCTGCGCCCAGCGACTCTGCGCCCCAGCGACTCTGCGCCCCAGCGACTCTGCGCCCCAGCGACTCTGCGCCCCAGCGACTCTGCGCCCCAGCGACTCTGCGCCCCAGCGACTCTGCGCCCCAGCGACTCTGCGCCCCAGCGACTCTGCGCCCCAGCGACTCTGCGCCCCAGCGACTCTGCGCCCCAGCGACTCTGCGCCCCAGCGACTCTGCGCCCCAGCGACTCTGCGCCCCAGCGACTCTGCGCCCCAGCGACTCTGCGCCCCAGCGACTCTGCGCCCCAGCGACTCTGCGCCCCAGCGACTCTGCGCCCCAGCGACTCTGCGCCCCAGCGACTCTGCGCCCCAGCGACTCTGCGCCCCAGCGACTCTGCGCCCCAGCGACTCTGCGCCCCAGCGACTCTGCGCCCCAGCGACTCTGCGCCCCAGCGACTCTGCGCCCCAGCGACTCTGCGCCCCAGCGACTCTGCGCCCCAGCGACTCTGCGCCCCAGCGACTCTGCGCCCCAGCGACTCTGCGCCCCAGCGACTCTGCGCCCCAGCGACTCTGCGCCCCAGCGACTCTGCGCCCCAGCGACTCTGCGCCCCAGCGACTCTGCGCCCCAGCGACTCTGCGCCCCAGCGACTCTGCGCCCCAGCGACTCTGCGCCCCAGCGACTCTGCGCCCCAGCGACTCTGCGCCCCAGCGACTCTGCGCCCCAGCGACTCTGCGCCCCAGCGACTCTGCGCCCCAGCGACTCTGCGCCCCAGCGACTCTGCGCCCCAGCGACTCTGCGCCCCAGCGACTCTGCGCCCCAGCGACTCTGCGCCCCAGCGACTCTGCGCCCCAGCGACTCTGCGCCCCAGCGACTCTGCGCCCCAGCGACTCTGCGCCCCAGCGACTCTGCGCCCCAGCGACTCTGCGCCCCAGCGACTCTGCGCCCCAGCGACTCTGCGCCCCAGCGACTCTGCGCCCCAGCGACTCTGCGCCCCAGCGACTCTGCGCCCCAGCGACTCTGCGCCCCAGCGACTCTGCGCCCCAGCGACTCTGCGCCCCAGCGACTCTGCGCCCCAGCGACTCTGCGCCCCAGCGACTCTGCGCCCCAGCGACTCTGCGCCCCAGCGACTCTGCGCCCCAGCGACTCTGCGCCCCAGCGACTCTGCGCCCCAGCGACTCTGCGCCCCAGCGACTCTGCGCCCCAGCGACTCTGCGCCCCAGCGACTCTGCGCCCCAGCGACTCTGCGCCCCAGCGACTCTGCGCCCCAGCGACTCTGCGCCCCAGCGACTCTGCGCCCCAGCGACTCTGCGCCCCAGCGACTCTGCGCCCCAGCGACTCTGCGCCCCAGCGACTCTGCGCCCCAGCGACTCTGCGCCCCAGCGACTCTGCGCCCCAGCGACTCTGCGCCCCAGCGACTCTGCGCCCCAGCGACTCTGCGCCCCAGCGACTCTGCGCCCCAGCGACTCTGCGCCCCAGCGACTCTGCGCCCCAGCGACTCTGCGCCCCAGCGACTCTGCGCCCCAGCGACTCTGCGCCCCAGCGACTCTGCGCCCCAGCGACTCTGCGCCCCAGCGACTCTGCGCCCCAGCGACTCTGCGCCCCAGCGACTCTGCGCCCCAGCGACTCTGCGCCCCAGCGACTCTGCGCCCCAGCGACTCTGCGCCCCAGCGACTCTGCGCCCCAGCGACTCTGCGCCCCAGCGACTCTGCGCCCCAGCGACTCTGCGCCCCAGCGACTCTGCGCCCCAGCGACTCTGCGCCCCAGCGACTCTGCGCCCCAGCGACTCTGCGCCCCAGCGACTCTGCGCCCCAGCGACTCTGCGCCCCAGCGACTCTGCGCCCCAGCGACTCTGCGCCCCAGCGACTCTGCGCCCCAGCGACTCTGCGCCCCAGCGACTCTGCGCCCCAGCGACTCTGCGCCCCAGCGACTCTGCGCCCCAGCGACTCTGCGCCCCAGCGACTCTGCGCCCCAGCGACTCTGCGCCCCAGCGACTCTGCGCCCCAGCGACTCTGCGCCCCAGCGACTCTGCGCCCCAGCGACTCTGCGCCCCAGCGACTCTGCGCCCCAGCGACTCTGCGCCCCAGCGACTCTGCGCCCCAGCGACTCTGCGCCCCAGCGACTCTGCGCCCCAGCGACTCTGCGCCCCAGCGACTCTGCGCCCCAGCGACTCTGCGCCCCAGCGACTCTGCGCCCCAGCGACTCTGCGCCCCAGCGACTCTGCGCCCCAGCGACTCTGCGCCCCAGCGACTCTGCGCCCCAGCGACTCTGCGCCCCAGCGACTCTGCGCCCCAGCGACTCTGCGCCCCAGCGACTCTGCGCCCCAGCGACTCTGCGCCCCAGCGACTCTGCGCCCCAGCGACTCTGCGCCCCAGCGACTCTGCGCCCCAGCGACTCTGCGCCCCAGCGACTCTGCGCCCCAGCGACTCTGCGCCCCAGCGACTCTGCGCCCCAGCGACTCTGCGCCCCAGCGACTCTGCGCCCCAGCGACTCTGCGCCCCAGCGACTCTGCGCCCCAGCGACTCTGCGCCCCAGCGACTCTGCGCCCCAGCGACTCTGCGCCCCAGCGACTCTGCGCCCCAGCGACTCTGCGCCCCAGCGACTCTGCGCCCCAGCGACTCTGCGCCCCAGCGACTCTGCGCCCCAGCGACTCTGCGCCCCAGCGACTCTGCGCCCCAGCGACTCTGCGCCCCAGCGACTCTGCGCCCCAGCGACTCTGCGCCCCAGCGACTCTGCGCCCCAGCGACTCTGCGCCCCAGCGACTCTGCGCCCCAGCGACTCTGCGCCCCAGCGACTCTGCGCCCCAGCGACTCTGCGCCCCAGCGACTCTGCGCCCCAGCGACTCTGCGCCCCAGCGACTCTGCGCCCCAGCGACTCTGCGCCCCAGCGACTCTGCGCCCCAGCGACTCTGCGCCCCAGCGACTCTGCGCCCCAGCGACTCTGCGCCCCAGCGACTCTGCGCCCCAGCGACTCTGCGCCCCAGCGACTCTGCGCCCCAGCGACTCTGCGCCCCAGCGACTCTGCGCCCCAGCGACTCTGCGCCCCAGCGACTCTGCGCCCCAGCGACTCTGCGCCCCAGCGACTCTGCGCCCCAGCGACTCTGCGCCCCAGCGACTCTGCGCCCCAGCGACTCTGCGCCCCAGCGACTCTGCGCCCCAGCGACTCTGCGCCCCAGCGACTCTGCGCCCCAGCGACTCTGCGCCCCAGCGACTCTGCGCCCCAGCGACTCTGCGCCCCAGCGACTCTGCGCCCCAGCGACTCTGCGCCCCAGCGACTCTGCGCCCCAGCGACTCTGCGCCCCAGCGACTCTGCGCCCCAGCGACTCTGCGCCCCAGCGACTCTGCGCCCCAGCGACTCTGCGCCCCAGCGACTCTGCGCCCCAGCGACTCTGCGCCCCAGCGACTCTGCGCCCCAGCGACTCTGCGCCCCAGCGACTCTGCGCCCCAGCGACTCTGCGCCCCAGCGACTCTGCGCCCCAGCGACTCTGCGCCCCAGCGACTCTGCGCCCCAGCGACTCTGCGCCCCAGCGACTCTGCGCCCCAGCGACTCTGCGCCCCAGCGACTCTGCGCCCCAGCGACTCTGCGCCCCAGCGACTCTGCGCCCCAGCGACTCTGCGCCCCAGCGACTCTGCGCCCCAGCGACTCTGCGCCCCAGCGACTCTGCGCCCCAGCGACTCTGCGCCCCAGCGACTCTGCGCCCCAGCGACTCTGCGCCCCAGCGACTCTGCGCCCCAGCGACTCTGCGCCCCAGCGACTCTGCGCCCCAGCGACTCTGCGCCCCAGCGACTCTGCGCCCCAGCGACTCTGCGCCCCAGCGACTCTGCGCCCCAGCGACTCTGCGCCCCAGCGACTCTGCGCCCCAGCGACTCTGCGCCCCAGCGACTCTGCGCCCCAGCGACTCTGCGCCCCAGCGACTCTGCGCCCCAGCGACTCTGCGCCCCAGCGACTCTGCGCCCCAGCGACTCTGCGCCCCAGCGACTCTGCGCCCCAGCGACTCTGCGCCCCAGCGACTCTGCGCCCCAGCGACTCTGCGCCCCAGCGACTCTGCGCCCCAGCGACTCTGCGCCCCAGCGACTCTGCGCCCCAGCGACTCTGCGCCCCAGCGACTCTGCGCCCCAGCGACTCTGCGCCCCAGCGACTCTGCGCCCCAGCGACTCTGCGCCCCAGCGACTCTGCGCCCCAGCGACTCTGCGCCCCAGCGACTCTGCGCCCCAGCGACTCTGCGCCCCAGCGACTCTGCGCCCCAGCGACTCTGCGCCCCAGCGACTCTGCGCCCCAGCGACTCTGCGCCCCAGCGACTCTGCGCCCCAGCGACTCTGCGCCCCAGCGACTCTGCGCCCCAGCGACTCTGCGCCCCAGCGACTCTGCGCCCCAGCGACTCTGCGCCCCAGCGACTCTGCGCCCCAGCGACTCTGCGCCCCAGCGACTCTGCGCCCCAGCGACTCTGCGCCCCAGCGACTCTGCGCCCCAGCGACTCTGCGCCCCAGCGACTCTGCGCCCCAGCGACTCTGCGCCCCAGCGACTCTGCGCCCCAGCGACTCTGCGCCCCAGCGACTCTGCGCCCCAGCGACTCTGCGCCCCAGCGACTCTGCGCCCCAGCGACTCTGCGCCCCAGCGACTCTGCGCCCCAGCGACTCTGCGCCCCAGCGACTCTGCGCCCCAGCGACTCTGCGCCCCAGCGACTCTGCGCCCCAGCGACTCTGCGCCCCAGCGACTCTGCGCCCCAGCGACTCTGCGCCCCAGCGACTCTGCGCCCCAGCGACTCTGCGCCCCAGCGACTCTGCGCCCCAGCGACTCTGCGCCCCAGCGACTCTGCGCCCCAGCGACTCTGCGCCCCAGCGACTCTGCGCCCCAGCGACTCTGCGCCCCAGCGACTCTGCGCCCCAGCGACTCTGCGCCCCAGCGACTCTGCGCCCCAGCGACTCTGCGCCCCAGCGACTCTGCGCCCCAGCGACTCTGCGCCCCAGCGACTCTGCGCCCCAGCGACTCTGCGCCCCAGCGACTCTGCGCCCCAGCGACTCTGCGCCCCAGCGACTCTGCGCCCCAGCGACTCTGCGCCCCAGCGACTCTGCGCCCCAGCGACTCTGCGCCCCAGCGACTCTGCGCCCCAGCGACTCTGCGCCCCAGCGACTCTGCGCCCCAGCGACTCTGCGCCCCAGCGACTCTGCGCCCCAGCGACTCTGCGCCCCAGCGACTCTGCGCCCCAGCGACTCTGCGCCCCAGCGACTCTGCGCCCCAGCGACTCTGCGCCCCAGCGACTCTGCGCCCCAGCGACTCTGCGCCCCAGCGACTCTGCGCCCCAGCGACTCTGCGCCCCAGCGACTCTGCGCCCCAGCGACTCTGCGCCCCAGCGACTCTGCGCCCCAGCGACTCTGCGCCCCAGCGACTCTGCGCCCCAGCGATCTGCGCCCCAGCGACTCTGCGCCCCAGCGACTCTGCGCCCCAGCGACTCTGCGCCCCAGCGACTCTGCGCCCCAGCGACTCTGCGCCCCAGCGACTCTGCGCCCCAGCGACTCTGCGCCCCAGCGACTCTGCGCCCCAGCGACTCTGCGCCCCAGCGACTCTGCGCCCCAGCGACTCTGCGCCCCAGCGACTCTGCGCCCCAGCGACTCTGCGCCCCAGCGACTCTGCGCCCCAGCGACTCTGCGCCCCAGCGACTCTGCGCCCCAGCGACTCTGCGCCCCAGCGACTCTGCGCCCCAGCGACTCTGCGCCCCAGCGACTCTGCGCCCCAGCGACTCTGCGCCCCAGCGACTCTGCGCCCCAGCGACTCTGCGCCCCAGCGACTCTGCGCCCCAGCGACTCTGCGCCCCAGCGACTCTGCGCCCCAGCGACTCTGCGCCCCAGCGACTCTGCGCCCCAGCGACTCTGCGCCCCAGCGACTCTGCGCCCCAGCGACTCTGCGCCCCAGCGACTCTGCGCCCCAGCGACTCTGCGCCCCAGCGACTCTGCGCCCCAGCGACTCTGCGCCCCAGCGACTCTGCGCCCCAGCGACTCTGCGCCCCAGCGACTCTGCGCCCCAGCGACTCTGCGCCCCAGCGACTCTGCGCCCCAGCGACTCTGCGCCCCAGCGACTCTGCGCCCCAGCGACTCTGCGCCCCAGCGACTCTGCGCCCCAGCGACTCTGCGCCCCAGCGACTCTGCGCCCCAGCGACTCTGCGCCCCAGCGACTCTGCGCCCCAGCGACTCTGCGCCCCAGCGACTCTGCGCCCCAGCGACTCTGCGCCCCAGCGACTCTGCGCCCCAGCGACTCTGCGCCCCAGCGACTCTGCGCCCCAGCGACTCTGCGCCCCAGCGACTCTGCGCCCCAGCGACTCTGCGCCCCAGCGACTCTGCGCCCCAGCGACTCTGCGCCCCAGCGACTCTGCGCCCCAGCGACTCTGCGCCCCAGCGACTCTGCGCCCCAGCGACTCTGCGCCCCAGCGACTCTGCGCCCCAGCGACTCTGCGCCCCAGCGACTCTGCGCCCCAGCGACTCTGCGCCCCAGCGACTCTGCGCCCCAGCGACTCTGCGCCCCAGCGACTCTGCGCCCCAGCGACTCTGCGCCCCAGCGACTCTGCGCCCCAGCGACTCTGCGCCCCAGCGACTCTGCGCCCCAGCGACTCTGCGCCCCAGCGACTCTGCGCCCCAGCGACTCTGCGCCCCAGCGACTCTGCGCCCCAGCGACTCTGCGCCCCAGCGACTCTGCGCCCCAGCGACTCTGCGCCCCAGCGACTCTGCGCCCCAGCGACTCTGCGCCCCAGCGACTCTGCGCCCCAGCGACTCTGCGCCCCAGCGACTCTGCGCCCCAGCGACTCTGCGCCCCAGCGACTCTGCGCCCCAGCGACTCTGCGCCCCAGCGACTCTGCGCCCCAGCGACTCTGCGCCCCAGCGACTCTGCGCCCCAGCGACTCTGCGCCCCAGCGACTCTGCGCCCCAGCGACTCTGCGCCCCAGCGACTCTGCGCCCCAGCGACTCTGCGCCCCAGCGACTCTGCGCCCCAGCGACTCTGCGCCCCAGCGACTCTGCGCCCCAGCGACTCTGCGCCCCAGCGACTCTGCGCCCCAGCGACTCTGCGCCCCAGCGACTCTGCGCCCCAGCGACTCTGCGCCCCAGCGACTCTGCGCCCCAGCGACTCTGCGCCCCAGCGACTCTGCGCCCCAGCGACTCTGCGCCCCAGCGACTCTGCGCCCCAGCGACTCTGCGCCCCAGCGACTCTGCGCCCCAGCGACTCTGCGCCCCAGCGACTCTGCGCCCCAGCGACTCTGCGCCCCAGCGACTCTGCGCCCCAGCGACTCTGCGCCCCAGCGACTCTGCGCCCCAGCGACTCTGCGCCCCAGCGACTCTGCGCCCCAGCGACTCTGCGCCCCAGCGACTCTGCGCCCCAGCGACTCTGCGCCCCAGCGACTCTGCGCCCCAGCGACTCTGCGCCCCAGCGACTCTGCGCCCCAGCGACTCTGCGCCCCAGCGACTCTGCGCCCCAGCGACTCTGCGCCCCAGCGACTCTGCGCCCCAGCGACTCTGCGCCCCAGCGACTCTGCGCCCCAGCGACTCTGCGCCCCAGCGACTCTGCGCCCCAGCGACTCTGCGCCCCAGCGACTCTGCGCCCCAGCGACTCTGCGCCCCAGCGACTCTGCGCCCCAGCGACTCTGCGCCCCAGCGACTCTGCGCCCCAGCGACTCTGCGCCCCAGCGACTCTGCGCCCCAGCGACTCTGCGCCCCAGCGACTCTGCGCCCCAGCGACTCTGCGCCCCAGCGACTCTGCGCCCCAGCGACTCTGCGCCCCAGCGACTCTGCGCCCCAGCGACTCTGCGCCCCAGCGACTCTGCGCCCCAGCGACTCTGCGCCCCAGCGACTCTGCGCCCCAGCGACTCTGCGCCCCAGCGACTCTGCGCCCCAATCCACTTAAGTATTTTCGCGGACAACAGACAAGGTGAATGAAGTACTCAAACTCCTGAACAGTAACAACCACAGAAACCCAGGAACACTTACCTGTAGTCTTCTGAACTCGAGTCACTTCCAAAGCGCTTCGCTGTGAAATAGTGCCACCAAGGTTTTACTGAAGAAGGCACCACCAATGTAACTAGCTCACAGAATCTCTAAAACTATCTCACAGAGAGGGCAGAAAACATGAAGGAAAAGCAGCCTACTGGGGAACGCTGAGGCCAATTCACCACAAGAGAAAAGCGCCCTAGGCCACCCAAGCCTCAGTCTCTCCCAGGGAGGCAATTCCCCCCCAAGTCCTCAGGCTTCCTATATAGCAAAGGTCAAATGACCCACACCTGGCTGGTTTCACTTCACAAGGGTGGAGCCAAGAGACCTTGTGGAATAAGCTTTTCTACCTGGCTTCAAAGTTTTAAGGTCAATTGCTCCTTATCACTAGTAGAAATAACCTGGCAAGGGGCTTAGTGGTTAGAGTTGACCTAATGAATTAACTACAAAAGGTGCACAAGGGTCATATTTCTGTTAGTCATTCTGTGAGGAAAATTAGTACAGAGCCTGTTAAAAAAAATAAATACAAATAAATAAAAGATATGAATAAAAAAGAAAATGACCTTAAAGGCAAACTTGCCATCATAGATTTTCATCTGTCTAGTCATGACAGATAAAGAATTTAGCAATCAGAATTCCTTTTCTTGATAGTAATGTTATTTAAATTTGGTTTTCTGAGATCCCTTCTTTATGCAGGACTTTTCTAAATCTAGCCCCATGACCTCTGACTGCACTATTTATAGAATCATAGAATATCCCGAGTTGGAAGGGACCCATAAGGATCATCAAGTCCAACTCCTGGCACCGCACAGGTCTACCCAAAAGTTTAGACCACGTGACTAAGTGCACAGTCCAATTGCTTCTTAAATTCAGACAGG
Source organism: Aythya marila (assembly GCF_965140915.1). Classification (NCBI taxonomy): domain Eukaryota; kingdom Metazoa; phylum Chordata; class Aves; order Anseriformes; family Anatidae; genus Aythya; species Aythya marila. The sequence goes on from NC_139042.1 coordinate 92,855,257, forward strand.
CTCGGTGCAGTGACTAGTTCCCTGGGGAGCCTGTTCCAGCGTGCAACCACCCTGCTCTCGGTGAAGAACCTCTTCCTGACGTCCAGCCTAAACCTTCCCTGCCTCAGCTTAACACCATTCCCGTGGGTCCTATCACTGGTGATTACAGAGAATAGGTCAGCACCTGCCTCTGCACTCCCCCTCGCAAGGAAGTTGTACGCTGCAATGAGGTCCCCCCTAATGGCTGTTGTTAAGGAGGTGTTCGTATGGGCGGGGGAAGCGCTCTGCCCTTCCTGCTCGCCCTGCCTGCGCTAACTGCTGCACCACGCCCTTCTGACGCGCCATGCCCTGTTTTCCTGTCCTGGTTGCTCGCGCTCCCTAGGGGCAGCTTTTGAATGGCCAGGGAGGGGGCACCTCAACTCCGCGCGCCACATCTGGGGACCTTGCAGTAGCACGATTCTCAGAGAACCCCTTTCCCCCCCATTGTTTGTATTTACTACTCAGGTAGCCATGCCTTTAACGGCAGCTTCAATTTTTCATCCTTTTCTCTCACAGTCTCTGCATGGTCACGCTGGTAAAACCGCAGGGTGGCACGGGCCTTGGTCCTGCTCTGCTCTCTTCCTTTCGCAGAAGGACGCTTTCCCTGATACCTCAGACACTGGTTTCTACAGCTTGGGAGGAAGATAGACTCTCCTCACTGGTGGACCTATTCCAAATCTTTCTCCACAGCCGAGACGCAGGCCTGTAGGGAAGAGGAGAGGCTTTCTTCATACTGCTTTTGACTTACATGTTGTGAAAGCGGCATTTCTTTTAGGAACAGCACAGTCTCGCAACTTCCACTTAGTGAAAGTTATGATAAGTCCACCTGTACCTTCCCCATCGATTTCTACTCACCGCAAGGCATAATTTGAGTGCACATTAAGGCACCTTTTCCCACACTGCCTGTTGTCGAATCCTAACAAATAGTTAAGAACATTCTTCAAAGTCAGGCTTACCTGTAAGCACGTCAGCTTCTGAGTTGGTGGGGCTTTCTTTTTAGCTTTCATTCTCATTATATTTCAAAGGGCTGGAAAGGGAGCTTAAAAGCCACGGAAGTAATTTCACTGAAAACAGACAAGGTGAAGGAAGTACTCAAACTCCTCAACATTAAAGAACTGTAGAGCCCAGGAACACTTACCTGCCAGCTCCTGAACTTGAGTCACTTCCACACTGCTTCACAGTGACTTTGCACCACCAGGGTCTCACCGTACCGAGAGGGCACCAACAACGTAGCTAGCTCATAGAGTCACTAAAATTGTTTCACAGAGATGGGAGAAAACGTGAAGAAAAAGCAAACCACTGGGGAACACTGAATCCGCTCCACCACAACAGCAGAAAAGCACCCTAGAGAACCTGAGCCTCAAACTCCCCACCGGGAAGGCAATTCCCCACAAGTCCTCAGGCTTCCTATATAGCAAAAGTCAAATGATGCACACAGGTTTCACCTCACAAGGGTGGAGCCAAGAGACCTCCTGGAATAGGCTCATCTACCTGGCTTCAGTCTTTTAAGCTCAATTGCTCCTTGTCACTAATAGAAATAACCTGACAAGGGGCTTAGTGGTTAGAGCTGACCTAATGAATTAACTACAAAAAGTGCACAACGGTCATATTTCTGTTAGTCATTCTGTGAGGACAAGTAGTACAGAGCCTGTTTAAATAAATAGATAGATAGATAAACAAACAAACGAAAGAAAAGACATCAAAGAAAAAAGAAAATGACCTTAAAGGCAAAATTGCCATCATAGATTTTCATCTGTCTAGTCATGACAGATAAAGAATATAGCAATCAGAGTTACTTTTCTTGGCATTAATGGTATTTAAATCTGCTTTTCTGAGATGTCTTCTTTATGCAGGACTTTTCAAAATCTAGCCCCGTGACCTCTGACTACACTGTTTACTTCCACTGCGTATAAGCTATCACGTCTGAATGCCAGGATCCGGATCGTCACTCACTATTCAGGTCAAGGACTGGGCCGAAGGTTTGGGCTTTGATTTGGTTACATGCCTACATTGCTGTTTCCTGGCAGGTCATGGGAAGAAGATTGGCTGGCTTGAGGGAGCTCCTGTACACGTGGCTTTTAGGCTGCAGCCAAAGTGTTTGTTCCTCTAGATCTGGAAGTCTGAAGAGGGTTGCAGTCTCCAAGCTCAGATACAACCACATGTTAGTCTGGCGCAACTGATTTTTGTGTTCCTTGCACTGGCTGTGCAAGGAACCTCCTCTCCAGAGGCAAGGACATGCGTCTCTTACGTGCTCCTTCGTTAGTGTCGCATTAAGGTGTGTAGCTGATTAACTGTTATGGGACCGGTCGGATTCAGGGTACCGAATCTGTCGGACACACCAATAACGCGGTAACCGTCTGGGGTCCGGTTGGATATTCACCAATAATGTGTTAGCCGTCTGGGGTCTGCTTGGATTCAGAACACTGAACTATCATGGTCACAGATTCACCAAGAATGTATAACCACCCTTACCCTAGTTGCACTTAATGAGAGCTATGACAATGCAATCAAGTGTGATTTATTACAGCAACAGATAACCAGGTTCTTTGGATTGCCGGCGATAGTGCCTGTCTGCAAAAGCAAGCTAGCATGCATGAAATACACAGGTGTTACAGGTGCGCAGCCTAGAAATTAATGCGTTAAATGGATCAAAGATCCTAGAAAGATTTATAACTGTTATATATGGAGTGGTAATTCGTGTCGAGAAAATGGTTGATATTAATAAAGAAGGGGAACTTTGGGAATGTGGCCATGGGCGTTGGAAAGCCCCGTGGTTGAGATAACATGAGACTCTTAACGACGAGGCCATCAGGAATATAAAAGAGTTTAGAGGGAACAAAGAAGGGTGATTCAGGAGACTCCATGCAGTCTCCGGTTTCTTGTTCTCCACTTAAGGCATGGATGTTTCTGGGTGTTTGCTGTTGTCCTTACATTCAAAGTTGTTTGAGCAATGAAAAGTTGTTTTGAAAAGAACTGCTGTGGAGAGAAGGGTATAAGAGGGGAGCCTGCCCTCAAGATAAAAAAAAAAAGGCAACGCCATGAAGTTACATCAATAAAGAAGCAGGAAAAAGAAGTGAAGAGGAACAGGCTGGCAGAATGGAGACCAGGACGGGAACAGGCACTTTGATTGCCTCATGAAGATAGGTTTGGCCAAACTCAGCAAACTGCTCAGAGAAGCTCGTACAGAAAGTCGCTGGAAATAGGCGCACTGGAGCTGGAGAGAAGCTCGAGCTGAGAGAAGTGGAGCCGTGCACACAACTGCCTCTCTCTGGTAAGCAGTTGCGCGTTATGGGGAATCATACGTCCTTAGGAACAAAGACTGTCCTGGTAGCCTTACAGCTTATTCTCCTTATTAACAATTGGACGGTTTATGAGCCTCAAATATGGGACCAAACTGAGGTCAAGGTGTGGGACTCTGCAACTAAAAATGACAAGGTTGCAGTGGGATTTATCGGCACCTGGCGAGCAGTCTCTGAGGCCTTAAAGAGCCATGTGGAACCACAATCACAAACGTGTGGCTTGCCAGAGAGTGAGGGAGCTGCGGGCTCCTTTACTGATCTGACTGCTACGCCATGGGCCCCTCTGCTGCTACAGCCATCGAAGGCTTTTGCTGTTACGCCCCCTGCTGACCTGAACGTGCCTTTTGACCCAGGCCTATTGGCCTTCACAAGGAGATGAATATGCTTTTCTTCGATCTGGGAAGAACGGGATACATAAGGCCTAAAGACCGAGTTGCTTGACAACTTAAAGCGAGACACATCGCTCAAAAGGAATGGAAAATGGAGACTGTTAAGTCATGGAACTTAAAGGATTGTTTGCTACCTTTCCTGATTGTACGTATGTATAGGCATACTTGCGTTTAGTATGTAAAGCAATGTTCTGTATATTTAGAACGCTTGATGTTTGTGTGTGAGTGTTGGTGGAGCGCACACCCAGCACTGTTTACTTGCCTTTTATGCCTTTTATAGCTTTTATACCTTTTAGAAATATTTGTTTTATAAATATTGCAAAATTCAGATTGAGTTGAGACCTCATTTATAACAATAACCAAGTGTTCAAATCTCACCCAAAGGCATTCCAAACGGGCGGGGGTAGGAGGGGAGGGCGGGGGGAGAGTCTCAGCCCGTCGACTGGTCCCAGGAGTCAGGGGGTCCTAAGGATGTTGTATTCCCTCGGGGTGGTATCTCCCCTGATGGTGGTATTTTCCCTAACATCCCCTCTCTCTTAGGCCAATTTATATTATTTTCTCTCTTTTGGGTGGAGCTTGAGTGGCTCTAGTCAAGCATATCTTAGTTATGATTGGTGAAAAGTTCTCCTGTCTCCGTTTAAAGTAATAGGCTCCGAGAAATTCAGAGCGCATGCTCGGTGAGGAGTGGTTGCTGGTAAACAAAGCAGGATAGATTAAAGCCTCCTTCTTCAAGTCAGTAAGATACTGGGCTACAAAGATGGCGAAGGGCCTAGAGGGGAAGTCGTATGAGGAGCGGCTGAGGTCACTGGGCCTGTTCAGCCTGGAAAAGAGGCGGCTGAGGGGAGGCCTCGTCGAAGTCTACAGCTTCCTCGCGAGGGGGAGTGGAGGGGCAGGTACCCATCTATTCTCTTCAGTCACCAGGGATAGGACCCACGGCAATGGTGTCTGCCTGAGGCAGGGGAGGTTGAGGCTAGACATCAGGAAGAGGTTCTTCACTGAGAGGGTGGTCGCACACTGGAACAGGCTCCTCAGGGAAGTAGTCGCTGCACTGAGCCTGTCAGCGTTTAAGAAGCATTTGGACTGCGCACTTGGTCACGTGGTCTGAAGTTTTGGGTACACCTGTGTGGTGCCAGGAGTTAGACTCGATGATCCGTATGGGGCCCTTCCAACTCGGGATAATCTATGATTCTATACCTGCCTTTGGTTTCAGTGAGAATTCAGGCCCTGAAAACAACCCAAGTTTCTTCTGGATGGTGTTTTTTTTCTGAATAGGGTAACTTCATTTCCCATTTGAAGACTTACGAGGATGTAGTAACAAAAGTTACAAGGGCAGAAAACAGTACCTGAGGCATAGGCTACTTTGCAGCCGGCAGCAGACTATAGGTATGATATTATCATTGCAGACAAATATGATCTATGTAATGTGAAGTGTTCCGGCGTGCTTACGCTCTGCCAAAGGCCAGAAAATGGGACCTTCATTTTAAGACTGTATGGAAAAGGAAACAGAAACAACAACAATAGAGAAGGAAGTTTTCCTTCACCTAAAGTTTATTATTATACATAGGGCCGCTCCTTGATAGGGAAGGTCTCCTCACAGACAATGACATAGGCAAAGCAGAGACGCTTAACGCCTTCTTTGCCTCTGTCTTCAATACCGATGATGGGCTTCGGGACCCAGGGTGCCCTGAGCTGGAGGACCGGGACGGTGGGGATGACAAACTCCCAACCAACCCTGAACGTGTGCGGGATTTGCTACTCCACCTGGATCCCTACAAGTCCATGGGTCCGGATGGGATTCATCCCCGGGTGCTGAAAGAGCTGGCGGACGTCATCGCGGAACCTCTTTCAATTATTTTTCAACGATCCTGGGAATTTGGAGAGGTCCCGGTAGACTGGAAGCTGGCAAATGTTGTGCCGATTTTCAAGAAGGGTCAGAAAGAAGACCCTAGCAATTACAGGTCTATCAGTCTCACATCAGTGCCTGGTAAAATCATGGAGAAGATGGTTCTCGAACTTATTGAGGCGCACCTGGGGGACAAAGCAGTCATTGGTCCCAGCCAGCATGGGTTTGTGAAGGGTAGGTCCTGCCTAACTAACCTGATTTCCTTTTATGATAAGATCACCCGTATGGTGGACCAAGGGAAACCAGCTGATGTGATTTTTTTGGACTTCAGCAAGGCTTTTGACATGGTTTCCCGTGGGATCCTACTGGACAAAATGTCCACCATACAGCTAAATAAAAACATCATACGATGGGTGAGCAATTGGCTAACGGGCAGGGCCCAAAGGGTTATGGTAAATGGGGCTGCGTCAGGCTGGCGGGCGGTCACCAGTGGGGTCCCTCAAGGCTCCATTTTAGGGCCGGTACTTTTCAATATTTTTATAAACGATCTGGATGTAGGAATAGAAGGTATTTTGAGCAAGTTTGCTGATGACACCAAACTTGGAGGAGTTGTGGACTCGAATGAGGGTGGAAAGGCCTTGCAGAGGGATCTGGACAGGTTGGAGAGCTGGGCGATCACCAACCGCATGAAGTTCAATAAGAGCAAGTGCCGGGTCCTGCACCTGGGACGGGGAAACCCTGGCGGCACGTACAGACTGGGCGATGAGACGCTGGAGAGCAGCCTAGAAGAGAGGGATCTGGGGGTCGTGGTAGACAGCAAGTTGAATATGAGCCAGCAGTGTGCCCTGGCAGCCAGGAGGGCCAACCGTGTCCTGGGGTGCATCAAGCACGGCATCGCTAGTAGGTCAAGGGAGGTGATTGTCCCGCTCTACTCTGCGCTGGTGCGGCCTCACCTCGAGTACTGTGTGCAGTTCTGGGCACCACAGTATAAAAAGGACATGAAACTGTTGGAGAGTGTCCAGAGGAGGGCTACGAAGATGGTGAAAGGCCTTGAGGGGAAGACGTACGAAGAACGGCTGAGGTCACTGGGCCTGTTCAGCCTGGAGAAGAGGAGGCTGAGGGGAGACCTCATCACAGTCTACAACTTCCTCGTAAGGGGGTGTCGAGAGGCAGGAGACCTTTTCTCCATTAACACCAGTGACAGAACCCGCGGGAATGGGGTTAAGCTGAGGCAGGGGAAATTTAGGCTTGACATCAGGAGGGGGTTCTTCACAGAGAGGGTGGTTGCACACTGGAACAGGCTCCCCAGGGAAGTGGTCACTGCACCGAGCCTGTCTGAATTTAAGAAGAGATTGGACTGTGCACTTAGTCACATGGTCTGAACTTTTGGGTAGACCTGTGCGGTGTCAAGAGTTGGACTTGATGATCCTTATGGGTCCCTTCCAACTCAGGATATTCTATGATTCTATGATAATTTTGCAACTCCTGCAGGTGTCCACAAGAAATTTTTCCCCTGCACCCAAACTCCCCCAAAGAAAAGAAAAAAAAAAAAAAAAACACAAAAAACCACATTGTGGCATAGAGGTATAATTTCAGTTCACACCAGAAGACATTCTTCTCACTGAAGCACAGTTAAGCCCCACAAAGTGCCAAAAAAACTGCCAAAAAGTAATGCATTTACAAGTTAGTTTTACATGTTAGCGCTATTTACTTGTCTGGTCTTGCCTGCAGGGCTTGATCTATCTGGGGGGGGAACATGTAATGCCGTGCAAGGTTGTTTGGGTGTACGACTGACAACACGACTTTAAAATTTTGAGCTGTTTGTATAGAAGCAAAATACAGAAGAGTACACTATCCCCAAGGGAAATGTAGAAACTACCCGTTGCTTCTTAGGTTTAAGGGTAAAAGGTGTAAGTATCCGTTAAGGTGTAAGAAAAAATGTAATCAGCTCTTTGAGTACAATTCTTATGTACACAGGAACATTTTCCTCTCCAGTTTCCAACTTGGAGTGCAACATTTTTCATCATGCTCTTAGATGAGCATTCTGATTCTAACAGCGGTTCCTAGTGCAAATTTCCAGAGAAGAGAGGAGCAAACCAGTCCTGACTGCTTTGGATGGGATGGAGAGAGCAAACAAGCGTAAATGAAGAAAATAAACCTGTAGGAATGTCTTCAAACAATTGTCATTGTCCAACAGCTTTAAATGGGTTGAATCCTTGAAAGCTAATTAACAGAATCTCAGGTAGCATCACTGAATTTGAAGTAGTAAGATAGACTTGCGTTGGTGCAGAGCCTCAGTCACAGTTTAAATTGGCACAGCCTCTAACTTCATGAGAATGGAAGAGAAAAGCCTATCTTTCTATCTTCTCAGCTACTGGTAGCCTAAGAAAAAAACATAAATATTTGTTAAAATTAAAATGTAATGTCTCTGTAGGACATTTCACCAACTAAATAATATTCAGAAGTAACCAGACTACAAATGAAAGGCAAGATGAAACAGAAGAAGGTACGTGCATGTCTACGTTTACTTGGCAATTGACACGCACCACAATCTGCAGTATGATTTCTAGTGCCTTACACCATTCCCCTTCCGGAGAGAAAAATGGGATTCCCATCTTATTTAAGGGGAGTGCAATCCCTCTCAAAACCTGAGAGTCTGGCTTCCACTACTGAATACTGAAAAACGTAAGACTGGGCAGCACTGAACTAAACTGAGAAGGGAGGATGAATCTCTTTGGATCTTCATGTAACAGCAAGAAAACTCAGATTCCAGCCCTAAGCAACTATTTTTAGGGACAGGCCAGGAGCCTGTTCTTTTTAACCCCGGGTCCATTTCAGCATCTTCACAGCTAAAGAAATGATTGAGTGCTCTGTTGAATCATGTTCAAGGCGGAAAAAACTCATGTTCCTACTAACCTAAAGAGCTTAATATCTTGCTTCTGTCCTTAAGACAAGTTTTGGATTCAAATGTACTCTCTCCAAGATGAAGAACTACCTTTACTTTGTGGGACTCATATTTTGCATAGGAGATTTGTTACTTCAGACTTCATAATGTCTCTTCTGGATGAAGGGAGTTTGCAGATGTATAAAAGGGCAAGACAACTTCCAAAAATACTTTGCATTTCCACAAAACTACTTGAATGTATTCTTGCCAGTGCAAAAACTCCTTTGCAAACCACCACAGATTAGACATTAGTGCTAAAAATTTGTGGAATGCATTGTTTAACATTTTTCTGCATACTTCCAACTTTATGAGCCGGTCATGCTGAGATGATAGCTTGAGGTCCCAACCATGGCTTAGGATATGCTGTCCACCAGAGAAATTCCTCCACATAAGATGTCTTCCTTAGGAATTAGGTACTCTGTGGCAATCTGATTTTAAAGTTCCTTTAAAATATTCCTAGTGTTATGTGTTAAATCACACTGACTTAATCCAGAACTTTTTTCAGCCAGGGTTATTGACCAGAAATTCTTTTTAACCATAAGTAGTCAAATTTTATTCAATAGTCAACTCATCTTTCCTTTCTTTTCTAGTCTGGTTACTACTAAACATTACATATTCGGTGAAATGTCATAAAAAAAAAATAAATTACTTTTTTATTTTAACAACTTTTTTTTTTCTACATATTCCCCTCCGATATAGATCAAGCCCTGAATGCAAGACCAGACAAGTAAATAATGCCAACATGTAAAACTAACTTATAAATGTATTACTTTTTGGCATATTTTTTTTTTTTGGCAATTTGTGGGGCTTAACTGCGCTTCAGTGAGAAGAATGTCTTCTGGTGTAAACCGAAATTATGCTCAATGTCTGGTTTTTTGTTTGTTTTGTTTTTTCCTTTTTTTTTTTTTTTTGGGGGGGGAGGGGGGGTGGTGGGAGACACATAATAATTCCTTGTGGACACCTGAATTGTTGTATTACATGTTAGAATTATATGTCCTGAAAAATTAGATTGAGTACTTGAATTGTAAACAATTCAGCACATACTTGTCTATATTGCACTGTGGTGATCAAAAAACCCTGTTCTTGCACTAAATTCTTACTGTCTTCCTGCAAACAAACTTAAAAGGTCTAGATGGGCCTAAAAAACAAGAGAAGTGTGAATGACTGATAGTTAGAAGTGTGAATGACTGATAGGTATTAATATGTGTCAGAGTAGACAGTTTTACAGTTTTGGATTCAAAAAGCCTGAAGCACAAAGGGTGCTGGTAATTTCAGACACACAGGAGAAGTTTAAGCATAAGAATGAACTGAAAACATCTAGTGATCCTGTGAACAGAGCTGTGCAATGGTAGGTGGGCTTCACTGAAGATTAGGACAGTAGGACAGTAATAAGCAAAACCAGACAGCTTTCCAGTCTGTGAAATAAAAACGCCACATTAAACAGTTTGTACTTGCCTGTCATGCTTGATCAGTCCCCTTGGTTTATCAACATGCCTACAACTTACTCCCATTAAAGAAAAAAACTCAGCATAAAAATAATAGGTTTCTAAAATAAGGGTTTTAAGGGGAGGGAAGAGGGTTAATTCTAAATGATCAGTATGTTAAGGACCTTTCTTAGGTCGGGTATTTAGGGGAAAAAAAAAAAAATAGAGAGAAAAAAAAAAGGACGCTTAATTGAATTCAACCAAAGCAACAGAATTTGCTGCTCGACTCAGAACTTGCATTTGAAAAACAACACTCGTGCGCCACCTCCCGGGGTACAAAACGCAGCGCACTTAACTTGCTCTCTAAAGGTATGAAACCAACGTAGTCTGAGAGGCTGTCCCGTGACAGGGACATTCAGTTTGTGTGCCTTCATGTTCTGGAGCTTAGGCAATAGTCCAAAATACTTCAGTCAATTCCAGATGATCAGAAGCTTTATCTTCTCGAGTTAATTGTTGCCTACGCGTGATTTTTTTTTGTCCAATATGGAAATGCACTGACAAATGATTGAAGAAAGAATGTCTCAAGTCATCTGAGTGTAAGCAGGAAAAATCACTTTGGAGCTAAACATGCCTGCCTCCTCATCTCCCTGCAGGGTTCAGCAGTTCTGCTTTCTTTTCAGAGCTAAAGCCAGAAGTTAGCATTGAAAGTCTCAAAGTACTAGGAAGAATTTGGATGGATATGATTTATCGGCTTTGAAGTTCATCTTAATAGGATTTAAAAAGACACGCTGAATGGTTTGAAAGAATTAATCATTTATTTTAAGCAGCAGAAAATTTGATTTTTACATAGTATTTATCTGAAAATGGCAAGACCTGAAAGTACAAAATACCAACTTTTGGAAAATTCAGTAATGACGTTTGGCAGTAATTGGGATAGACAACCTAACATCACCTGAACACTAAATTAAAAAAAAAAAAAAGACAGTACCACTTTTTTATGATCCACTTTACTGATCCTATTTTCCTTTCACTCCATGTTACATGGCACCTATTACAAAAAAAAAAAAAAAAAAAAAAAAAAAAAAAAAAGAAGAAATGCCTCTACTAGATGTACTAGATGGAATCATTCCTTAAAGGCGAAAACCTTTCCACACTTCCTGAAGAACCATCAAATAACAGTTGACATGTTGTTGGTCTTAAAAGGTTTCTGTATCTCCATATAAAATTTTCAATAAAAAATGTAAACTGCCTGTTTCAGATAAATCTTATTTAAACATTCCACCTTATGTAGTTTTATACACACACTGAGTATTGGCTAATGACACATTTTTTTCAGGACATATTGCAGTAATCCATGCCTTGGTGCTGTCAGGAAATTGTTGTTTGTCTTTTCAGTACCACTTCAGCTTGACTTGCTTGAATCTGTATTTTATTTTATGTTTTTTCCCAGAATTTTCCAGAGGACAGCTATATTGCAAATACAGCCATTTAAACATTCGGTTACATGACTTGCCTCTAAGAAAACAGGAAAAAACATACCCTTTACAGGTTTGACGTATTTCTGTGAGGGAAGGTAGCCTTCAAAGAAGAATATAATGATTAAAACAATGTAGTTTATTCAAGTATTTTGCTTACCTACAGATCACTGTAAAATAGCAGTAAGGCTGAATTGTTCAACTTGAAAAAGCAGAAGTTTCTCATTCAGAAAGAAGAACCAAAATCATTATGGTTGGTGGGAGACAAAACCAGACAGGCCTTCAATGGGGGCCATCACCTGCTTAAAGAATGGCGCTGACTCACTGTTCCTTGTGGTCCTCCCTCCCTCCACCCATGTGTTTCAAAAGGGCGGAGAACTAGGAAAAAGCACAGGTACACATCAGTGGTTTCCAGGGCTTACTCCCTGGAGGTCTGCCCCGTGTTATGCAGCTACAGATCTTAGTTCTGTATGCTGGGAAATAAGTCCAGGAAGGGAAGAGTGTGCCACACCAAGTGCTTTCCAGTACTGAGAAAAGAATAGCAATCTGGGGCCAAAAGTACGGGACCAGCAAGGAAGACCAGTAGCTAAATATGTCCAAGTGAGAAGTGAAAGAGGTCTAGGGGTTGGAGTCAAAAGAACTCTACATCCTCAGCCTTGATCTGGAAGTCTAGGAGAAGACTCAATAATTTGGCATTTCACACAATCGGCCAGCCTCAGCTCACCCTGGTCCTTCTGTCAGTTAGTGCAAGTCTTAATGGTGGCTTTTGCAGTACAGATTGACCCCATCCAGTGGTTTGGCTGCAGCCAACAAATAGATTTCAGGAAATGTTCCTGAGGATCCATTACTGAGACTCCAGATTATTCACAAGCCTCGTCTAAAGTCTAATTAGGCTCCAAAAGACAGAAGATCTGACTGGCTCAGAAGATTGCTCTTATCCCATTACCATCTGTCTTCTCTTTTCTGAACAGCAGAAAGGATTTCAGTAGCCAGAAATGAACAATTTTTTTAATTAGAGTCAAGTTTGACAGCAACTAATATCTTGCTAAATTGTACAGATGTTTCTTAAAAGGATCAATCAGTTATGCTCTTAATTTTTATGAAGTGAAGCTATGAGCAGCTTACTTATTCCTCTTTCTTTAATTTCCTTTACTTTCACATCAATAGGTCATTGTACTGTCAATAGGTCACTTTATATGACGAGGCACTACTACTACTCGTGTATATGAGGCTCATGTCAGAGGTCAGAATATGACAACCAACCAACCAACCTTGCTGTTCAGAACCTCTATAGAAATGAAAGAACATTCCAACAGCACAACAGTTTGGGATTATTGGACAACTTAAGAACAACTCTCCTTGAAAAAGCACCATGTTAAGAGGCTATCAAAAAGGTTAGTATACAAATGAGTTATCCTTCCATGAAACATAACGAATTCATAGAAACAAGAAGTTAGGGCCTAGTATAACCATCGTTTGATTTCAGCTGATGAAGAGTTAAGTGTTAAACAATTGATAGGTTAACAAGAGATACAAAAAACAATAGCTCTGTGGTTACAACTGACTAACATGCATAACATCAAAGCTGAGAACTGGAATGGCACCCTGCATTGATACATTGCTTTTAAGTTGGTCCAACATACAAATCCTAAGTGCAAGCCCTATGTTTTCTTCAGCTCTTAAACTAAGCCAAAAAGGCTATGATAAGATTTCTAAAACATGTGAAGGCAGTGGGATATAACTAACATGTTCCCATGCCTGAACTCAGGTTTAACTACTTTAACTCAAATCATGCATCTTCAAATCCGTAACGACTGAACTGATTGTATCAATTATCTAAAAGGCTACATTCAACGAAACATGGCTTTCTGACATTTTCATGGTACGATACTCCATTCACATTAGGAGAATGCTGGTTCTGCAACAAATATTTATATGTATACAAGGAATTATTTGGAGTGCTGTGATTTGGAGTACCCTGTCTTCCATAATAAATAGAGAATGTTTTACACCACTGTCCTTACCCATAGAGTTGCTTTTTGTTTTGTTTTGTTTTGTTTGTTTGTTTGTTTTTTTGTTTGTGTTTTTTTTTGTTGTTGTTTTTTGCTGTTGTTGTTTTTGTTTGTTTGTTTGTTTTTTTGTTTTGTTTTGTTTGTTTTGTTTTGTTTTGTTTGTTTTCCTCTAGGTATGGTTTAATTTGATCTCTGAAGTTAGTTAGCAAGAGTATAAAATGCCTCATGGAACTCTACTTTAAAAAAATGTATTGGGGAAAAAGAACACTGGTGAGACACACTTGGTAACACTGTAGTCTATCATTGCATTTATTCTTTCGTAGAAAAATGCTCAAGAGCATTATTTTTCTTAATGTGCCGTAGGCTAAAATGAACCCTCAAGGGCCTCTATTGCTCTTCTTGTTGCCAGAGCAACAAAGCAATACTCACCTGAATATCTGCCAGTGTAAGTATCAATTTACAAGCTGAGATGAATTTTGTGCTGCTAGCAGATGTCACTAACAGCATTTTTACTATAATCCAAATTTTAGGGGTGAGGTATGCCATGAAAACCCAAGAATATATTACTGTTTCATTTATGCTACTTGATTATTGCTCATATAATTCAAGTATTTCTATTAAAATGTCTTGACCAATGACATTTGAAACAAAAGGGTAAAACTGAAAGGCTTTTATGTGAAATCCTCTGCACTAAGAAGACTTTGTTAAACAACTCAGAAGATATCTAGCTTGTCGTCAGAAAGCACACCAGCAACCTTTCCCAATAAATTCCTTTGTAAAACTCCTTGTTGTAATGGAGCAAGAGAGCTTAGGGAAAGGGAAGAACCTAATACATACAACTGTTACTACTTTATGAACTGAAAGGGCTCATTGTTTACCACTGTATCAATCCAAACATGCACGATGTGTTTCTGTTTGAAACAGGTGACAAAAGCATTACTTGTATTACTGTCCCGTAGAAGAAGGAATATAACTTTGAAATGGTTTGCTGTGTGTGGAACCCAATGCAGGAGGATGACGTGGAACCATATCAGAACTGGAAACTTCACTCTTTTCAGAGCAAAGTCTATTGCTTTAAGAAAAACCCAAAGGCATAGCTTCTTCTTTTTATAAAATGCACTACAAATTCTAATTGTAGGACATTGTGAAAGAGACAAGTGGAAGATATGCTAGGGAGAAAACACCTAAGCTCTGTTGTTTCTTACATTCCTTTTAATTAATTGCTTTTCTCCCCTTACAAACTAAGAGGAAGAGGAGGAAGGAGGCAAACTCAAAATTTCCTCCTACTTGCAACTCCTAATTCCAAAAAAAATCAACTTTTCCATATGTTAGATCAAAACATGAATCATTACACTTTATGCAGCCAAACAGTCTGAACGTGCAGGAATTAAAAAGAAAAGGAAAACACAGGCACTTCCAGTTATGAACTGATATACACATTAGTTTAAAAAACAGCAGTGCTTTATTTTCACACATGGTACTTGTACTTCTGTAAAAGCATCATTCCTGAAAAAAAAAAAAAAAAAAGAAAAAAATAAATCTTTGCTTATTCCCTGCAGAGTCAGAGAGTCAGAAACAGAGGCAGTGTGAATCAGAAAGCTGCATGGAGGGATTACAGGCAGAAAAAAATTCTAGGCAAAGGATTGGGAGATTCTGAGCTAAGCTTCCTTTTTTTTTTTTTTTTTTTTCTTTTCTTTTCTTTTTTTTTTTCTTGTTACCCACACAGATTTGTAAACTGCTGTGCAATTGAAATGCAAAGGATTTTTTTTTTCCAGTTATTTATCAAAGAGATAACTAGTACTTGTCACTGGACTCCTCAACCTTGCATTGTTTATCTTTTGAACCCACTATGCAAGTGCTCTGGAAAAACGATGGAGGTGCAGTGCTCACTGACTAGATACACAAAAAGTTGTTCTGTCTGCAAAGAAAATGCCATGTTGTGACTTCTACATTAAAATCTATGCTTGCACAATGGAGGTCTGGCAAATACTTTCCTTCCTTCTCTTTCCCTTCATATTTTTCAGTCTCACTGCATGTGTTTTCAGTCAGTCAGTACATAGACTTTTCACTTGACTGACACACCACTGGAGCTAAACAAAAAGCCTCCCACCGTTGCTCATGTTTAAATACAAGCCAGCATTAAGGCTTTCACTTCACAGTCTGTCCATGAAGACATACTTTTCACTTGAACTTATATGTTGCTGAGCTCAGAAAAGAAAATCATTGTCTTTCTCATTTTGTTGTTTTATTTTTGTTATGCATTCCTAGAAATAGGAAAAGAGATGACAGAACGTGGACTTTAGGACTATAATGTCTATATGTTTGCAATCCAGCCTTAACTAAATATCACTCATCCTAAATTAAAACAAAACAAACAAACAACCACACAAACCCCCACATTAGGGGGAAAACTGAAAGGCTTTTTTATGCAGCAAAGTGGAAAGTTATGAAGTATTAATTTCTATAAAATCAACTACTTAGAAGCACAGGAGTTACATTTGGACATCCTGTGTTTAAAGACCAGTTCTAAGTCACATGCTTACCAGTGGTAGCATCCTTGTAAAATTAAGAGAGGTAGTCTTGTTTTACACTAAGGCTGAACAAGTTTGTTTCCCAGTTTTTACCTCCTCAAGCTATTTTGCAATGACGCTCAGGAATGGTGACCCTCTCAAGTGGCAGCAGTAATTCTGAGGAATGAAAACCCAAACTGACATTTCTTCTTGACCTCATTTGCTTTACTGCTGCATATGTCTGACCTTTCTCTTTTGCCCGCACCGTAAGCACAGCTTCAAAATGATGTAAACACAAAGCAGTATTCATTTAGTATGATTAGTAAGAAAGGTTATTATTTTTTTTCTCTCGTTTTCCTTTTTTTTTTTTTTTTTTTTTTTTTTTTACAGTCAGGGTTTGATTAGTTAGAAAATACTAACAGCTCCTTTTTTGTTAAAGAAGAATGGACAATTTTGTTCAGATAGTGGAAGAACATTATGGTGTTGTTTTTTTTCTTTCTCTTTTTTTTTTAAAAAGAAGGTACTACTGAGAGCATAAAGGCTCTTTGTACTGCAGTAGCAAATCCAGTACCGTAGCACTTATGAGGTGGTTAACAGTGCTTTGGTTCAGAATCAGTGTTAGAAAATAAAGCGTAAAAAGTTATGATATTGGGAGGGATTTCCACAGCAATTTGTAATGGATGTAAAAAGGACTGAGGCATTGGCTTCTTCCTGTTGGCAAAGTACTTTGTTCTTCATTCTGTTGAAGTCCCAGGTTTCACAATTGAGGTTCTCATTTCCATCGGTGTCGCACTAAGGAGGACTCATCATTGACCACGTCGTTGTCAGTGTAGCGATGCTGACAACGTGGTGGAATAAGCAGCAGGATGATCAGTGCAAGGAGGATAATCCCACACAGGCTCATGAGAGCATAGGAGGCAATCCACAACACTGGTTCATGGAAAGAAATGACAGAAACACAGTTGCTTGCAACATCTTCTGTTGTGAAGGGACCTTCAATCTCAGATACTGGAGAGCCATCGACTTCTGCGAAATTACAAAATGAGAAACATTAAGTCTGTAAGACACCATTTAAAAGCAAACAACAGCAGATCTATCCTAAATAACTATATACCCCTCTCCCTCCATCATCATGCATCTCAGCATACTTATTTTTAATCTGTTTCTTATTGAAAAAAAATGCTAGTACTCCATGTTTATGAAACGGAAATCTGAGGTATATGGAGACCATAACACTTCCACATCTACATAGGCTGTCAATGAGAGAGCGGAAATTTAACTCATGTGTCCCACAGCCCAACTTAAAAGCCCCAGTCACTGGATCACCTTTTCTTTCTGAACTAACATTTCAGAAGCATCAACTTAATGAAGCTTAAAAATTCTACATTACCAATACACTGGAGTAGTTCAGGGTATGGGGAGCTTTTGTTGTTTCTGGCGTTTGCAAGAACACCTCAGAGGATTCTTAGATCTTCTATGTTAGCTACCTCCCAAGGTCTTAGGGAGAGCAGCATGCAGGTTCTTTAGCTTCACAGGTACCTTAGAGGGCCATATCCTAAGCACAAGGCACTGGGCAGAAACCAGCAACATTAGCCTTGTGACTGGTACTGCTGAGATGAAAATTTAGAAGGAAGAGGAGGTAAAGCAGGGATGGCTCAGTAACAGACGCAGAGGAAAGGGGAATGTTGGAGGGGATGCTCAATATCAGTAGTGATGAGCTGGGACATGAAGGAGCAGTGCTGTAAACAGGCAGGGAGAAGCTAACCAAGCAACTCAAAAATGGATGAGAAAAAAATAAATCAAGAAGCATGAAGGGATGCCTTGGAAGCTGTTTTTGAACAGCCACACATCTTGGTAACATCACAGGCTGTGTGACTTGTTTCATTACCATCACAAGCCAGTACTTGTTAAACCAGTATTTACTGAAAAAGGTTATGCTGCCCATGGTTGTCACAGTAACCATGGCAAGCACAGCAAAGTTCCCCTGAGTTGTGGACAGGGCTACGTGTATTGTAAAGGCAGAGCAAGGGAGTTGCCTAGGGCAACAAAATATTCGGAGCATTTCATACCTGCAGGTCTGTGGCTGGGGAAGGATGTGTCTTTTAGCTTGCTAGGGGGACCAGGAGCACAGTTAGCCTGTGCATTTTAGAAAATTTTCCAAATGGTTGTATTCACTTTTCTAGTCAGATACTCCAAGACACATTTGTGTATTTCTTATAAAGTCCTCGGTTTTAAGCTTCCTGCTTCATTTCTTGTTCATTTTACACACACGCATGCTCATGCGAAATCATGAGTGACCAGTAAATGAGATACTGTAAACAGTATCTCATATTTACAGAGATATTTCAACAAATTTCCTGGAAGCACAGTTAAAGAGATTGGCATGAAATACGCTTTGGAAGGAAATGGAGAGATCTGGTATTCAGTCCCCGGCCTCCCATGACCTCATATTATATAAAGGTTTAAGTCTCATTAGAATTAATTCAACTTAACGGTAAGGTGCTGCTGAAGGGGGCAGTCCTGCTTGCCCTCGCTGCCTCTTTTGTGTTGATGTTAGTGATGGGTAGGTTGCAAGGACAGTCAGAGCAGCTCACTGATCTGATGGAAAACACACCTGTCATAACAAACTAATGCCAAAGCCAGGAATTGTCTGTGGGATCATTCACTGAACCAACCCTTTCTCCTGCTGCAAGTGTGGGAAGTCTTTAGTGGCATGGCGCTGTTAAAGTGTGCTGGGTGAAACCTAAGGTTGTACCCAGAAGCATCCTGACATTGGTGAGTACCAAACATGTGTATCTCAACTCATCAGACTGTGTATCCTGTATCATCAACACATCTTTGCCAAGGCACTGCTGTTGCACAGGTATGGTGAGGGAACTGCACAGGAATGGACAGAGTTGCAAAAGACTGCCTCGAAGGTCTGTGGCAGAAACAAAACTGAAATCTGTTCCATTTGTAGTCCCAGTATTATATTTTTTCTGCCATGCAATTATTTCGTGGAGATGTTTCACTCCCTGTCAGTCCCCCACCATTTACTCTGTCTCTATTAAGTCCTTCAGGAAAACCAAACTAAGCCACATATAATACTGATATAAAATGCAAGGCATAATTATTACTATTTAGGAATTCAGTATTTTGAAGAAGAAGAAAAAAAAAAGCAGTACAATTTTCCATCTTGTAGATAGCTTTGAAAATAAACAGTCCCTAATTACTCATTATTTGGCTTGAGTACAATAACTACTGTTATTAAAAAAGGCAATACAAACTTGTTGCCATAGTGGCTGACATTGTAAATTACATTTTGAGAATGCTTGATAGCAGCATAGCCTCCACTTTTTTCCATCCAAAAAGAAAACTTTTCCTTCACCCTCTTCTACCCCCAGGGAAATTGAAAGGAAATAAAAAAGGTGAAATTAGTCTAAATTGTTCAAACAAACCCTTAATATAAATCAAGTCCCATACTTAACCTATCATACATTAGATAATAGGATATTTTGGCATTTTCTTTTTTAGAATACTTGGTTCTAGCTACTTACAGTAATTTCTTGACCTTGAAAACAAATGGGATTTTCTATGTTATTGATGATTACAGGACAAAAATGGCACCTCTGGAAAAAATCTATTTTATAACATCTGTGTATAACTCAAAGTTGAAAGGGTCAAACACTCTTTCTTACTACCTTGGAAAGGAAGCAAACCTAGAGTTAGATCGAGTATAGCACAGAATAGTAGAATGCTGCCTGGAAGGGACCTTTGGAGATTACATCGTCCAGCCTCCTATACAGAGCATGACTGTTACTATCACTTGATCAAATCAGCTGCAGCTATGACCAGCCAATTGTTTAACCTCGAGGACAGAGAACCCATGATCAATCTGGGCAATGCGTTTCCTGTTTCAGTGCTGTACTTCTTTCCTTCTGAAGAAGGATTTCCTAACGTTGAACTCAAATCTCTGAATCTAACTAGTGGATGTTGCCCTTTGTTACATGGTTTCACTTGCATTTAGCCTTCATGCATTCAACTTGGCGCCCACCATAACTCCCAGCTCTATTTCTGCAGGGCTGCTCTTCAGCCAGCCCCTTCCCAGATGGTTCTCATGCAAGAGGGTTCTCTTGTCACGACGCAGAACTCCATAGTTCTTTTTTTCATTGAACCTCATGAGGTTTCAGCTGCTCAGTCCTCCATGTTACTATGACCTTTATGGCTTGAAGCTCTGTTATTCACCATGACAGCTGTTCTTCCAAGTTTAGGGCTTAAAAAATTGGTGAGGGTGCATTCTGCCTCATCACAGTTTAGTGTAGAAGTCACTTATGATTGCAGTGCTTGGTGCAATTCTTCTCTTCAAACACTCAAGCCTTGCTTCTGTTATTTTCTCGTTTACTACAAAAATAGCAAGGGGTGTAGTCCTACTTGATGCTGAAGTACCATTAGGTTGCATCACTTAACATGGTGATCTGAACATCTGGTCTCAGGAATGGGCCTGACCCCAAACTTTTCCTACTCATCCTTTAAATACTAGGATATCTCTGAAATTAAAAACAGACAACTTGAAACGATTCGGAATAATTAACAGGTAATAAATAAATAAATAAATAAATAAAAGGAAATAATTAACAGGTGGAGTAAGTCCTATAGGGCTTCACCTAATTGAGGAAAAAGCAAATTTTCCTGCCACAATGGATTAGCTTCCCACTGCTTTCTAACTAACTTTCATCGCTTTTTTTTTTTTTTTTTTTTGGGGGGGGGTACATCCTGGAGAATGAAATCAAAGGAAGGAGAACTGAATAGTAAGTAATTTCTCATCTCAAAACAAGTCTCAACAGAAACTTGGAGTTCAATGAAGTTAAGGGCTTTAGCCTTATTTTCTGTTTCTGCCATTTTTAAATTCAGCACATACCTGTTTAGTACCTTACAAAAAGATAGGCTTAACTTTATTGGTAACATCCGACTGTAAACAAGAAAGTACAAGTGAATACAAAGAAGCACAACCCCACCAAAAAGTCCTTTATATTTCTCTACTTTTGATGATTTATGCTGCCAGTAATTCAATTTAATTTATGCCTGCTAACAGACTAAAAAGATCCAAATAAATTACATTAATATAGTTGCTATGAAGGACATGGCTGGCCTCCGCAAGAAGCCAGTTAGGCAGCTTAATCCCTCACCCTGCACTGACTGCTCACCACTCAGTGCACAACCACTCACAGTTGTGGTTTTCTGATGAAAGCAGTGTTAAATATGGAAACCACAAGCTGTGAAGAAGTGAATTCAGAAATAACTGGCACATCCAGAAAGTCATCTGCCCCATGTGAATGAAGTCTGACATATCGGTTTATCTTGTCTCAGTCAGTGGTTTGTATCACCTGATTACTCAAGAAGCTAAGTTCCCATGATGTTAGGTTAGACATGTGCACGAAACATGGACAAAGAAACAATAATTAAATGCAATCTAACACCAGCCAGGGGTCATGATGTGTCCAAGCTCATGTGGATTCATATTTCTATTCAGCAAGCTCAGTTCTTCTGCTCTAGAGGAGGTTGGCAAATCTACATGCAGTGGCCAAACTCCGTGTTTCTGTTTAGCAATATTAGCATTAAGGTACTATTATGGTTCCCTGACCATTTTTCTCAACGTAGACGTGCTCTCAAAGCATTTCTTATGAGCACCAGCAGGCTAAAGTGCCCTGCCAACCTGATGTCAGTCAGTATGTTGTGTCAAAATGCCCCTTCTCCTCTCCATTAATGGCTGCAGCATGACAGGAACAGGAGGCAGCTCTAGGCTTGCTAAAATTGCAGTCAGAAAGCAAACAGAAATGTGACAGGCAGGAAAACCTGGCCTGTAGTATTTGTCTAGTTACACCCTCCTTCCAGATGCATTCAAAATGTCTTTCGTCACTGCAGGATCTCTCACAGAGGTCTTCATTAAGCAACCTGCATCTATGTCTGGATTTTTTTTATTTTATTTTTTGCTCAGCAAGCTCAAAGACAACAATTTGAACCCATTAACAATGGAGAGATTAAAAGGGAAAAAAAAAAAGGCTTTTAGAATGCCCTAGAACTACAACTCAAACTACCTAGTGTCTGTCTTTTTTACCCCTCGATTACCTAGTTGCATTAAGCACTCAGGTACTTACTGCCCTTACCTTCCCTATCATAAATACTGGGGAGTAAAGTAGCACAATCAGTCACACTCCATTTCTCAAGCAGATAATAGATGCTACAATGTTTTTTCTGGGCATAGACCACCTCTGTTTGGGATAGTAACTTCCATATGGGTACCCAGCCTTTCCCTACTCTGCAGTTTGTATGTTCTTGCAGTACCAAGGCAATGTCTCATCAGAAAGGAGAGGATACACCAAAATTTGTATTTGTCTTTAGCTACCCTTAGTGAGATAAGATGAATCATGAAAAAGCAAGAAAGTTAACCAGCACTGTGAAATCATCTTAAAATTATCAGTGCTTCTCTTCAAATTTATTCAGCAGCTAATGAAAATGTTAATGGTTTTCTATTTACACCAAGAAAACTATTTGTTTAGAACTAACACAAACATCACGAGTCTTAATTTGAGTCCCATTTTCATCTTTGCCTTGAGCATTTCTGAAGGGCTGAAAAGGCACAATTTAGAGAAAAACATGAGTAAAGTACTTCACTTCACAATGCAAAAATTAGTTAAGAATCCATTTACATGAAAATTAGAACAAGACTACATAAATAAAGCCGCATTAAAAATAAGGATTCTCTTTCCCCAACTGTATTGGGGAAACTGTACACACAGACATCTTAGAAAGAATATCCTCTCAGTGGGAAGAATGCAGCTAAGATATCCAAAGCTAATGATTTACTTCATACCAAAAGACTGTTGTGTGCAATACAGTCTTTGTGTGTTTTTTTTTTTTCTCCCCTTAAAATCTGAATGCCATAGGATTGCTCAAAAATATTGCCCTCACACTTCATTGGTAACCACACTGTCTCGCATCATGTAAGGGACAAGGATGTTTTTTTGAGAGTAGCAGGTGTTTCCTAACTTAGCAGTCCTGAACAGTATTTCTCTTACCTGCACATGGACTCACTGCAAAGCCCACTCTCCTCTGAGCTCTGTCAAATATTACGTAGAAGCCTTCCATTACTGTAGCACCAATAACCAGGGCATTTGCAGATGAAGAGATCCCAAATCGGTAGCACTGCAAGTTCTCTCCTATTCCAAGGATGGGTTGAATATAAAGCTATTAAAAAAAAAAAAAAAAAAAGTGTAAGAAGCAACACCACACACAGTATTTACAAGATGACAGTCCAGACCTTTTGATTTTTACAATCAAGCACACAAACTCCACTGGTAATCAAGAATTAATAGGATCAAACAGACTTCTGTATATAATTTAAATTTAGTCAAAGTGCTTACGTGCAGGTAAGAGGTAAAGCTCTTGGAAGTCTATGATTCAATTTGAACATAATCATTCAATACATGAAGAGCACCAGCAAATTCACAGAAACCATTTTTTATTGTATGTTCCATAAGGGGGGGATAGGTAAGAAAGAACTTGGAATGTTAACTTGAATTAGAGAAAAAAACTATTATTTAAAAAACATTATCAGGATACAATTGACTCAGAGCATTCTCTTCAGTGTCATCTTGATGTTTCCAGATTCAAAAATTCAAGTCACATTTTACCCCTTGTATCCTCAGGGAAGATGAAAGATTGACATGCTACATGATCAATACAGAAAAAGCTTATCGTGAGGCTTTACTATATTTCAAGTTAAAATGTACTTAAAAGGTTCATTCTCCCCTTTGCTCCTGACCATCCCCAGAGGTATTAGGTTGTATTAATAATCTTAGAGGATACGAGGCTGTATTGCAACCTATATAGGGGAAAAAAAAGCCAGAGAGCAAAATGAAAGTGGCACAACATTACATTCCAAAAGCTGGCATGGAATATTAATAAAAGATAAACCAACCAAGTAATATGAACTGGCAAAGAGATCATACAGGCTCCTTGCCAAGAGTGTCATTTTCAGGAGAAGTGCTCCAACTCAGAATGCCATGAAAAACAAATCAATTTGCTTCCCCCAAAATGAGAAGATCAAAATGAGTAGCAACATTCTGTATCAATATCTAATACAGCTAATGCTCAAGAAAACAAAACAAAACTTGCATATTTTTCCTGACAATTTGAAAAATTCATTTCCAGCTGCATGGACTCAACTCAAGGAAACTTTTTTTTTTTTTCTTTTTTTGGCGTTAGGTGTTGAGTCTTTTCTAATACACAAGTTTCTTTGTCATTTTTCCTTTTTAAATATTGATCTAAAAAAATCATTAAATTCCCTCACATGCAATAAATTATTTTTCTGTTACTGCTACAAATAGTTCCTACTTTTTAAGAGTATATGCGTTACAATAGTAAGAATAAATGTGTAACTGAATAAACAAAGAAAGATGAGACCTGTGGCAGGATAGAGATGCGAAATGACCTGCTGGAGTTCTCATCCCTCATGTAAATGGAGAGTTTGGGAAATAAGGACCAGGGTCTTTCAGTTTTATCCCAGCATGCAAGCTGTGTACCAGTCCAGAAACCAGAAGAGAATTCTTGTACCTATGAAAAAATGATGCATACAGATTACATACATTTTGATAGATTTTGATAGCTCTGCCCCAACACAAACAATTTAAAGAAGAAGATAGTTTTTTAAAAACACAAAGCAAAATACAAACTACATGAATGTTTAATGAGCTGCTTCCATTCCTCCCACACATTGTTTTGTAGTCAACTTAACTTGAAGACATAAAAATGTCAAAGGAGGGCTACAAGGATGGTGAAAAGTCTGGAAGGCAAGATGTATGAAGATCGGCTGAGGTCCCTTGGTTTGCTCAGCCCCGAGCAGAGCAGGCTGAGGGGAGGCCTCATGGCGGCCTGCAGCTCCCTCATGAGGGGAGTGCAGGGGCAGGCACTGAGCTCTGCTCTCTGGGGACAGCGACAGGACCCGAGGGGACGGCATTGAGCTGGGACAGGGGAGGGTCAGGCTGGGGGTTAGGGAAAGGGTCTGAACCCAGAGGGTGGTCGGGCACTGGGACAGGCTGCCCAGGGCAGTGGTCACAGCACCGAGCCAGCCAGAGTTCAAGAAGCGTCTGGACAAGGCTCTCAGACACATGATCTGATTTTCGGGTGGTCCTGTGCGGAGCCAGGAGCTGGACTTGATGATCCTTGTGGGACCCTTCCAACTCAGATATTCTGTGATTCTATGAACTTCAGGGTTTTGAAGCCAAGGGATAAGCCAAAATCCCCTAGCATCCAAGGGAATCAAGGTCTGTTGGTCAATGAAAAGAAACACATCCCTCTGTCTCTCTTGCTGCCCTTCTACCAACTACCAGTATAACTTGACATGCTTTTGAAATAAGGTTGATTAACAGTGTTTCTTAACGTATCCTTGACACTATCAAAGTGAACACATTAAACCCCTACAGAGCTTCTTCCCCTAAGACAGAAATCTTGCCTGAAGTGCATACTGCCTAAAACACACAAAGTTGATGTACTGCCAGATCAGAGGAAAACACTTCATTACTTGCATGCAATGCTTCGTGCTGGCTTGGCTCTGACTCCCCTGTGAAGCAACATATAAGGCAGTATCTTGTCCTGACATTGTAGAGCCAAGCAGCTCAGGTGCAGAAGAAAGGCGGAATCCAGTCTTTCTAACATCCTCATTTGTAATTATCTGTAATATTGATTGTTTTGCAAACAGCATCTCATACATTAGCTATATGGCATTTTACAAGTGACAAGTGTTCGCACCCTCCCACATACTTGCCAATTAAAAAAACATTCATTAAGGCTGTATTAGAGACCTTATACTTCCAGGTGCTTCTTGGGCTAAAAAGCATACTCTCATATAAACACAGAATGAGACTTACAGCCACAAACAGCCTGGTTTTACACTTAACTCTCAATGCACACTTTAGTAAGTCTCTTGGCATAGGACAGAAATGCTCTACCCCTCATGGCCAAGTCTCAGGTCACACCTGTTAAAACACAGTTCTCCTCTCTTTCCATTTCCTATTGGAAAGCAAAGCTTGTGATGCGAGAAGAGCTTCCAGGTAGCACCCAGACCAGACAGACAAAATCTATCAAGTGCTCTATTTTAAGCACCTACTTTGATTTCCCAGTAAGGCTGCTTATTACAAGGCATTTCTTTGCCTTACTTACGTATGCTGAACAAATGCGTTGGGAGGGATTTGGCTTTATGATACCCAAAAGGTTACTAAAATAAAGATTTTAAGTGTATGTGAGCCTTCCCTTCTCTAGCTTAACAACTTAGCATTACTTTGACTGTGTGAGGAGACATGCTGTTCTGACTTCAGCTCAGTGAGGTGCAGTAGCCGCCACTCCTCAGTGGCTCACCTCTACCCTTCACACCTGCCATCATCAAACTGTATCTGTAGCTGCCCCATAAAAGAATTCAGTCCATTTAAGTGGGGTTTAAAAAAACAATCTACACCATCAAAGAGCAGAAAGCCCACAGACTTTTTTTTTTTTTTTTTTTTTTTAAATGGAGCTGAATAAAAGAACACTACACATGCAGTTATGCCAGCATACCTGAGGGGGCAATAACATCTTGCTGGGAAGCTTGTAAGAAACAGCTAGGAGCAGGAACTTGTTAACCTGGTTCACCTATGGTCAGAGCAGTATGTCTGACTACAGCAGATGATTTTACATTTCAGTGATACATAGCCTGCCAGATGCACAGGGCACTACGAGTGCATTTGTGATGCCATGGTATAACTGCTGAAAGTATCCATTTTGCTACCATTGCTCTTACAATGCCAGAAGCTAATCCTTACATCTTGTAATTATTTTCTTATTTAATAGACTATCTCCTTTGTTTAGAGCTGTGAAAATAACTTCTGGTGTGTGTAGAGGGAAAGGAGTACAAGGTCCTTGAGTCTAAAAAGAAACCCTAGAAGAGAATGAATTTTTAACAGAATGAATAAAAATCATGAGGTGAAATGAGTGAGTGGTTCCCTTCTAATATTTTATTGATCAGTTGACTATTTGGCATGTGGAGGGCTCTTGGTCAAATGCCCTCCTGACCAACATCGGGGAGGAATCTAGACCACTGTAATCACTTCACAGGAGGATGTGTACCCTTATTACAAGAGCTCTGGGGTTCCATTCTCCACCCATTGGCAGCAATTTTCCCAGTCAATATTTAAGTGCTTTGAAAAGAGTAGAACTTTTCAATCAGGGAGATAGAGCTACATAAGATAATTCATATATTTATTTCAGATATTGGACATGTATTGGCAGTGAAGAACTCCTCAGGCCAAATCTCTGCTCTCAGTCAGGCAAAGGGTCTCAGTCTTGAACTATCAGTGTACAGGCAAATACCCTGCCTTTTGGTCAACTGGCCAACAGCCTGCTTACTGCATTTACCATGATTTGTCCATCCTACCACTGTCCATTCTTGAAGCCAGGATAAAAATATGAAACTTGTTGACATTGAAATATCTGAGATTTATTCTTCAGCTTTAACCTTCTCAATGCTGTTAATCGTATTCAAACAAAAATTATGAATAGCTTTTGTTAACCAGAAAACACTGGTCCAGTTACTCTATGCTGAAATAAATCCACCATGCCCTTGCCCTACTTCTAAAGCCCACTCTATTTCCAAAGAAAGATACTTTTAAACATAAATAATGAAGTTCAAAAGCAGCTTTCTTGGCATGAACAATCCTTATGAATGGCATCCATTCTAAACAACAATAAGCTTTATATTTGGAAATCAACTGCTTGCAGTAGCAGGTTCTTTTACTTTATAAACACTGTGTTTTGAATGAAAGGACTGATTTTTGTACCCTTAATACTATGCATTGGAAAGACAAGGATTAAGTCCATATTTCTGAAACACTTAGAGCAAAATACTCAGTCTCCACACTGTTTCTGATGCATTTTTATACATGTGCCTCTTGCCTGTATTTGGACTTATTCTCACCTCTCTTTCCCTCTTCTCCCTCCATCAAAGACCATCCATCATTTTTTATTTAATAATAGGAGTACACCAGGAAAAGTTCTTCTCTCAAGTCAGAGACCTCCTGACTTACCTGGCAGATAGCAAAGATGACACTCCTTTCAAAGATCATGCGATCACTTAATAGGAATTTAACATTTCAAGCAGAGTTAATTACATTAGCTTACCAGGGATTTGCGAGCTATTGCTTGCACAACAGCACTGAAGACTTTCTGGGGCAGACGGAGGAGAGTGGTCCCACTGTCTACTATCGCTTTATCAGCATTATACTAGGGAAGGAGAAAAAAGAGATAAATTACACACTGTAGTTAATGTAATGAAGATTAAACTGTTTCATAGTGATTACAAGGCTGTTCCTTTTTGGTAGCTGTCTTCATAAAACTGTACGTCACACTTTTCAGCAGCTCTCTTGAGCTGATAGCTTAAATTCAAATGAAGCTTGAGAGCAAAAACAATGTAATGACAGCCTAGACACAAGAGTGAATTTATCTGCACTAGTCAAAAAAATTATTCCATCTCACCACAGCTGTTGCAAGTGGCCAAAGTGTCCTAGAAAGAAGTATAGCACAGCCTCTCAGAGGTGTACGCTAATCCACTTTACCTCTCATATGTGTTGGGCACAAAGCACTCTCATGTTTAGTTCAGGCACAGGGTAAGCACACTGATGTGGCTTACATACATGTCCATGCCCTGAATTTTGGTCTCAGTTATAATAAAAACAACTCACTCTAATTTAAACATAATACAGCAGCTTGTTTTTAATAACTATTGTTTCTACCTTGAGAATAGTCAGGGAGCATAAGTCCTCATTACATGTCAGGTTTGGTTCTAGCTCAAGAGTACATCTTGTCTCTTAACTTCAGACAACCATGAAAACACAGGCAAAAGCAACTACAAAGAAACTGGAAAATTTCAATCCTGCTGCTCCAAAGTCTGCACAAAGTCCCTCAGTATAAAATTCTCTTCATTATAAAAACCCGAGTCCTCAGGCTGATGAAAAAACCTCTGATGAAATATCAGAGGTTTGATATTTAATCAAACTTCAGATACACTAAAATCAACGAATAAATATTTTAAGAGCTACATATTGTTTTATGGACCCTTAAAAAACTTAATTAATTAAGTTAATTGTAAAAAGAAAAGGCAAGCAGCAGTGGCAGCTATTCACATTAACTACTTTTGTTATGAGGTTAGGCAGCAGCATCAATATAACCAAACAATTATATGTTTATGGCATAATCAAAAGACAAGAGCAAACAGACAGCATAAACTTTTAGGAAGAGGTCAAAGAGAAAGTGAATTCTAGATACATTGGTTTAGATATTTTCAAGTCACAGGCACTATCTTCAGTGTAGTGATAAAAATAAAACCCCACATAAACTGACTGACTTTCTTTTTGAAAGAAGAGGTGCTATAGGCTGCCAAGCAGCACTGAACGAAAAGCAAACAGGAAAAGCACTGATATGCACCACCTGCCATTTATCCCACACTCAGAAACATTTCTGACGAGGGGAGAAAAATATTATGGCATTGTGGAATTCATTTTAACATATTTACAATACAAATATGCAATCGCCAAGATCACCACCTCAGGAAAAAAAAAAAGTGGGTAGATGCACAGCCTAAAAGGGCCAACCACTAACATAAAAAAGCATGCAGAATTCCTGCCTTATAGATTTCCATGCTGTGTACAATGTACTTTCTGTGTGCAGTAACTTCTCGCCTTCTCAGTCTTGCTGGTTAATATTTAACAGAGCACCCTAGGCAGTGTGCACCAGTGGCAGCTTTGTGCTTCCTCGGCCCTGCTCTGCCAGGGTCCTGGCCAAAGCTGCAGAGTTATTCTGGCCCTATCCCCAGATCTGAAGTGCAGGGGACTGTTTTTTCCTTGCCAGGAAAGGAGTAGTCTCTGGTGACTGTTACAAAAATGTTCCATTTCCTAGAAAACAATTAGGAGAAGACAGGGCACATAGTTCATCACTCCACAAAAAGAATTATGCATCCTTGGCAAGCCCTTAACTAGCTAACTTTTCATCATACTAGCCTTAATTTACTACTCTTCCCCTAAACTTCTGCTGGGAAATATCCTTAAATCAAGAAAGGAATGATGCTTTTTGTACCAGTGATGTGCATACTATGCTAATACATCCAAGGTGAAAGCAAACCATAGCTTAGAAAGAGTAACAATAAGAGGAAATTTTCATAACACTGCTACATTTTTAAGTGAGTTGTTTTTTGGAAACAGCATGTATTAAACCATCAGCACAAGGACTCCTCTTCAAAATATATTGATTGTTTTTTAAGGTAGGAAAGAAAAGCAAACGTATTTATGTTAGAAACCCAGCAGTTCTGCATTCCTAACAATATAATAGAGAGAAATTTAAATAGACCTTGGTCTGCTTATTAAGTTGAAGGTGATATGATCAATTTTAAATATTTTATATAGAAATATGAATTCCATATTTTATATGGAAATATATTTATCCCTATGTAAGTTTTTTATCATTAATTTCACATAATTTGTAAGAACTATTAAAACTTTAGAATGATCATATTCCACTTATTTCCAGCTAAGAGAACAAGCACAAGACAAAATTAAGATGTCTTAGGAAAACAGGGCATGAAAATTATAGAACACAAATAGCAACAAGCAACAGCAAGAAACAAAGGAAACACACACATATACATATCCAGAAAAACAAAACGGCTTTGGAGCAAAAATTCCACCAATATAGTCTTATCAAAATGATTCAGTGACTACAAAACATTATTCCTAATATGAACATGAAACATATAAATGAGGAAAAATAACTGGTAAGGCTGAAGTGAGCAAGATATGGGTTTGGGGTTCTATGACCATGGGACCTTGTTTGAGGATCACTGTCCGCTTGGGAGGGACACTAGTGGAGAAAAGACAGTTTCGCTAGTAGGATAGCTAACCTTGTTAGGACGGCTTTAAGCTAAGAAGGAGGGAGAGGGTAACCAGTAGCCCCATGAAAGAATGAGTGATGCACAGGGCTGCTGAACAATGGGCATGGAGTGATATAATCAGAAGGGATCACAAAATCGATGATAGGGGGCTTCAGAGGGGTCACCTCCAGCACTTACAGGCTAACAAGGAAAACGCCTATAAGACAGCATTATGGAGAAACCTCCAAATATTTTCTAGGAACTAAACATGTTGCAGTGTCCCCTTTTAAGTGCATACGCATGCAGTATGGGCAATAAAAAAAAAACGAGTAAGAGAGGTGCACGTGTCTGCAGGGCAAAGAATTCATGGCATCACTGAGACATGGTGGGATGGTTCCCATGACTGGAGTGTTGGAATGAAAGGATACAGGCTCTTTAGGAAGGACAGGCAGGGGAGACAAGGGGGCATCAATTGCTCTCTATGCCAGTGAGCAGCTGGAGTGCATGGAGCTCTGCCTGGGTCAGGATTAAAGGGAGCGCAGGGACAGGGGACATTATAGTGGGGGTCTACTACAGGGCACCTGACCAGGAAGAACAAGTGGATGAGGCCCTCTACAGACAGATAGGATCAGTCTCACATTCATACGCCCTGGTCTTCATGGAGGACTTCAACCACCCCGATATCTGTTGAGGGTACAAACATAAAAAGAAAGTATGGGACGAGATGTTTTGGGAAGCTTCCATGGGAAGCCAACCACCACAAGTAATTATATGCTTAGATACCTCCACGGGGCTCATTCCAAGATCTTCCCTTTTCTTTGTTTGACCAGAACTTTGGTTTGATTTTTCTGCATAACAGGAAGCCTGTAGTTGTTTAAAGACTGTTGTCTCTTTGAATCAATGCACAACCTTCAGTGTTTAGACACCTTCAGTACAACTGAAACTAGTCAAGGGGCTGAGCAAACTGCAGCAACTTTATTTTCAGTGGATTGTTCACTTAATGATCATAGATTGGTCCCTACTTTACTGAAAATGCTATCCACAACTCTGAAGTCCTCTGAAGAAATTTTAGCACGTATACATTACATTTCACATGGCTTATTCATTTCTTTTCAAAGTTACTATACAGACTTAATTCTAAGAGGAGACTGAAATACACATCTGCCTGCAAGGACAAAAATGATCAATTAGGTGCATTTCTTAAATAAACCTGTGTTTTATACAGACAGGAACAAACTATTGCAAATACCTCTCTGCAGTCCAGTTCCAGGTTCTGTCCTCCAACCTCCAGCTTGAGAATTTCAACCTGATAATACCACTCCTCTTTGATAGGTGTGTACCATATATCACCCCTGTAGAGACTTGGTTCAATGCCACCTAGAACCTGAGGGAAAAGAGAAAAGAATTCACATACTTTAAAATCCTGGATGTTTAGTTCTGGGGCAAGTACAGGTAAAAAGAGGAATCTTTCATTGTGATAGCACATCAAAATCTTAATTTAGCACAATTTCTGTGGATTTTGCTAACAAATTCTTTACCAATCATAGAACAGTTTGAAACAACTAGAAATTAAGATGTTGCTTCAGTAAACCACCATTCCAATGCTGGGCCAAATTTCCAGGGCCTTCTAACAAACTCACACTGATTTTCTTATGAAAGCTCTAGTATTTCAAATCAAAAACTTATCTTTGGTGGTTTAACTTAGGCAATGTATAAAACCAGGACAGAACTGAAAATTTGTACATTATAAATTTGCTTTATCAGATCAAAAAAGCCTTAATGCTGCTTATCAACATTTCATTTTTTGTATGAACGGACGAAATAGAATGTGACCATTGTGTTGTGGCTACCACTATTAGCTTCTATCAGGACTTTCATTGAAGCTGTCTGGGAGCATACCAGACAATCAGACTTTGAATTGAACTAACATAAGAAAGTTCTCTCTTGGGCTTCATCTATCTCAAATGTATTAACATTTACAGTAGTATGTGAATTTACAGCAAAATAACTATTCGTGATTAATTCCTTTGCTGATATGTTTATTTCAACATAATTCATGAAGAGTTACTCCAAATAATGATTTCACATAAATAATAGCCAATTCTTGGAACCACTAAAATGGGTGGAAAGACTTCCCTGATTAATAACAAGGGAAAGATCTGGTCCTCAATTTTTTCCTTTGCTCTGTTGTCTAAAAAAAAGACAAAGAGCCTTGATTCCTCTCCCCCTTTTCACATCATATAAAAAAGTACTACAGCATTTTGATAAATCTGAACAAGCTTAGTAGTTAAGTAAGGGAAACACAATAGGTAAGGAAGTGCACCATTAAATTTATTTTTTCTTTATTGAAATGAGGATCCAAATGCCAAAGTTTATTCAAACTTGAGAGAGAAAAAAAGAATGAGGAATGAAAACAAATAGATACATTTAATTTTGCTTAAATGCTTAACTTTGCCTTAAAAGAATGTAAAACATTTCATATATTTAACTACTAAATTTGGAAGAAATAAGATAGTCATAGAAAAGAGGGAGAGAGTTTAACAAAGATACATCTTCCCTCTCAGATTGACAGATACCCACAAGACTACCTCCGTTGGTACCACTTCCGGAAACAGGCAGTCCAGCACCACACATCTGCAAAGAGAAAATGTTGGGGATCTTTGCCTGCCTCACAAGAGAATCAAAGAACGTCTCCACAGAACTTGAAGGCTTGAAGGTGAAGAGAAAAAAAAGATATATTAATAATTGCAGAAGTATTCATTATAAAGTTTCCATGTAGAAATGAGCAAGTCATTCAAATAGGACTACTTTTAGCAAGTAAATTGAATTTCTGACAACCAAATGATGAAAATCCTATATAAGTCATTAAAAAAACAACACCTGTCATTTCCCTTCTGTTGTTCTTAAAAGCATTTTTACTCTTGACCATTGTCACAGAGATCCCTAAAGCATGAAAGTATTTTTGAACTGCAGTTTTCAAATTCAGATACTAGTTTTAGTTTTCAGGCAGAAACTCTCAACGATATTTTCTGCTTGCAAGACTCTTTGGGTTATTAGAAGAGACAAATATGACACGCCCTTCCCACCTCCCATGCTTAGTTTTTAAACACAGTTTAATTCTAAAGAACTTTGAATTCAATGCCCTCATTTCCTCTTCTTTCTTTTAAAGAACTTTCTGTCTAAGTTCAACTGATTACTGACTAACAGGTCATTTCCTACACTGTATACCATGACTACCTTTGCATCTATTGGAGTATTGCAATTTCACTGTAATTCAGATTTCTGTGTGAGTACATCTGATGAGAGGCAGGGCCACTGGTTAATTTGCAAGGTGCCAAGTGCTCTTACTGCACAAAGCATAAAGCAGCTTCTGAAGCTAACATTTAAGTCTTTGGAAGAAGGGAAAAATAAATACCCTGAATGCACTATTTGCCCAAAGCAGAGTCTAAGAAGCAGCTCCTCCCTGTCTGTCTGTTGACAGCGCATGACAGCAGCTAAGGCAGAAGTCAATACAATGATCACACAGCTCTTGAATAAAGCTTTTTAATTCCAGAGTGCAGACAGTATTGAATCATTTATTCTAAATAGATACATCTCAGTTTGTGAATTTTTCAGACAGTTCTGTGTAGGCTGGAAGCTATGACTATGTAGCATTACAATCACATTTTCAGTTTTAGGTTGTAAACTTACCAATTTCAGTCTATAAATTTTAGGTTCAAATTTAAACTTCTACCTGAATTTCTTACCTCCATAAGAATAGAATGTGTTTGGTTTATGCTCATAAAAACGAGGTAGCTAATATTTGTTCTGAAATTACCCACATTTGCCCTCCATCTCAACCTTTACTTGACGAATGGAGAATGCCTTAGAACAAACTGCCAAGGGCTTTGCAAGTTCATCAGTCCATTGACAAGTCTTGAAGGACATTATTAGAGCCCTAATAAATGCTTCCCACACACATACTAGAAGCCTTGTAACCTTTACTCTTGCACTTTGGTACTACAAGCTCAGTAAAAGCTTATTCATTACAGATGAGCTAAAATTGGAGCCTTTACCACCAAAAAAGACTAAATCCTCATATGGGACTGTGGTACCATCACAAACCAATTTGTTCTCTCTGGAATTTAACAAATGCAAAAGATCCTTAGGAATGAGTGGTTGGAAGGGAGGAACTTTGTGCTGACAGATCACCTACCCTCTTTACTTTAATATTTAGATTTCTATTTATCATCATTGCAAATGATAAAAGCAGGAGAAAGGATCATTTACCTTGGCTAAGGTGCCATAGGCAAGACCAAGAATCCCATGCCATTGAACCCCTGGTAAGAAGAAATTCTCTGATTCAAAAATGGTTGCAATATTGATGGTGTAGCTGCCATCAATTCCTTTGGGGATAGTAATGACATCTGTACCCAGCACTCCAGTCCAGCTTCCTTGACTGTACTTAACTGTGACATCGATCCCTTGAGATTTGTATGTACTTGACCTTCAAAAGGAAAAGATACACTTATGCATGTGCTGTTTATTTACAATGCAAGACAACAAAATACCACCCAATATTATTTTTCCCAGAGAGGAAAAATAGTGAAGTCTGCAAAGTTGATCACATATCCTTACAGAACAGGGTTATATTGTAAAAGCAGTACCATGTGATAATAATAATAATAAAAAACCTTGAGCTCCTGTTTTTATCCTGAAGCCATCAATGACTCAATTTTTCACAATGTGATTTTTTGTTTTTGTTTTTAATCTAAGATATTACACCATCCAGTGCAATGTGTCCCTGACTCGGACTAATCTGTCACAATAGAAGCAATACTCTTTAACTAGGGATGGAACATATTAAGTGGTGCTAGGAAATAAAAAGCTTCTGAATTCTAATCTAATACTGAAATGCCAAGTTAACTGAATAGCTATAGACTACTACCTCATTAATAGTATTAAAATTCTATTTTGGGTAAAATAGAATATTACGGTGAGCAACAGCAGTAAGACACAGGTTGTCTAAATCTGCAGTCTGGCCTGCCTATAAAGAAGTAAGCAGATTTGGATATAACTAACAAATGATTCACTAACTTATAGGAGGAAAGGAAGGAGTTCCTTCTAGACAAAGATAGCTAAAGCAAAGGAGCAAAGAAAAAGAATCCTGTTTAGAAGGCTTAACAAAAGTATTATAGAAAACACCATGAGATTTTTCATTTTAAAATTCTATAGTAAAAACATAGCCATCACCTTCCATCTGCATCACTACCATAGAGCTACAGAAGTCCTAGATCCCCTACAATCTATTTTGGTCCAATTCCTTGGCATGCAGTTTCTCCTTCTAGAGACACAAATGACCATGCTTGCTTCATCTGAACAGACTTTTAGCTTGACACACTTTTTAAAAGTAAATTTAAAAGAAGTACATGTGTGTAACACAATAGAAAGGTGATTTATCAAGTGCGGACAGCTTTATCCACCCAGCTTTAATCTAGCAGCTGCTCTGACAGAAGCAGCTGTGAAGCTGTTAGGTCTGTGGCTGGAGCACAGGAGATGGGAGCTCGCTGACAAGAGCCGACTCGGAGCCAGCTCATCCATGGATAGCTTCACAGCCACCCCTACCTGAGCTAGCCAGAAGAAAGCTGGTTTGATTTTGCCTGCTTTGGGGAACACTCTCCAGATGGCTACACAGACAACTCCCAACCTGTTTGAACACAGATCTCATCTTGTGGAGCGACTTGACCGTATGGACCATGCAAGTGATTCTCTTCCTATCTAAGGGAGAGGGGAGAAGGAGTAAGAGGCCAGGCTCTAAACCCGACTAGTTCTTGATACTCCCAATGCCTAAGCCTTCAAGGGTCTTCAGGACCCAGTGGCTTGTAACATCCAAGACAGCAGAAATAAATCAGGCAATAGGCCATGTTGATTATAGATCAAAATGCACAAACATGCCTGAGATTCTGGTACTTACTGCCTGTATCCAGTCACTGCTACTACGGTTTTAACTTTATATGTAATTTTGCATTTCTGTGACATTTAGACAAAGGAACGTCTCTGCTCAGTCATGGTCTTCAGAGCACCACTGTGATACCAGAAGTATCTTTTATAAATCGAAACAGAGTCCAAACAACTAGTGACATAAAAGAAACCAGAGGGACCAGGAAAAGGAAGGGAAAATACAGGGCTGTTCATGTAGAAAAGTGTATGGCTGTGCAACTGAAGAGGAATCATCTAAAACTGGAGAGAAAGGTGAGTACCAGGAGAACATCTGCAAATACAGACTGTACATATGACCAGCAACAGCAGGAGCACATAAGTCTTCTTCCCTCAGGTAGGAGGCAAGAAGAATCCCTCATGGATTGCACTCTGGAACAGGATACAGAAAGACTGGGATCATGTATTGCTGATGAACTTTTCTGTGGAAAGGCAGGACAAGTCACCTCCTCTGTGCCTCCCTACCTGTAGAAATGGGTATGAGTATGGGTATCATTTCACTTATAAAGCAATGTCATATTGGACACATATTGACACAAATGTCATATTGGAGGGGAGGTCTTATTATTTACATCAAGGAGCAAAATTCCTACTGTCCTAGGAAGGGATCTTATGCAGTCCTTGTGGCAGTAATTATATTCTGTTCTGCAAAAACATTTCCTGTTCCATCTTACTGACTGTTATCAGCCCATGTTTTTCCATCTCACTGCTCCAAAAGAAGGAAACGTCTTTAGAGGTCAAAATGAGAGAATTGTTTTAATTCAGAGGTAGAGTGTTTTGAGACAAACACACGGCATAAGAAATTCCAAACAAACCATTTTGGCTATGATACAAATATAAAAATTCATCTCTTCCAGTAGGACAGAGTGTACCTTTGCCAGAGGAAAGGATAAAGGTCTAATAGATGATAGTTCTGTGGTACCACCACTTCCTTCTCCCTCTCCTTAGCAGTTACCGTCTTCTCTCCATAGCACCAAACAGAAGAATGGTTCTCAGACCTTGAATAGCTCTCCAGCCTTATCTCAGAAAACTAGCAAGGAGTTCATTTCCTCATGCAGAATTGCTCATTTCCAGCCTATATCACTGGACAAAACATAGCCAAAATATTATTTCTCATGTCATTCTATATTTGAAGGATGCTTGACAAGGCAAAAGCAAAACCACTAGGCAGAAAGCCCTGCTTAACACCGACCTCACCAGACATGCAACTCCTTCATTCCATGCTCTTCCATTGCCAGTCTGCAATAAACCAGGACTTCATGTTTTCTTGTTTACCCATTCACTTTTTCCTAAGCACCCAATCAACATCTCTACAGAAAGCAATGGGAAAGAAGGGATGGAAAGAAGCAAAGGACCAAAAAATCTGAACAGAAATTTTGATCCCCTCTCTAGTGATAGATGGCACAAAACAAGTGATTCAGGGCCAATGACTTTAAGGCAAAGCAAAAGTGAAAACCCAACAACCAACCTAACTGTCTAAAGAATATTTCACAACCTAAATTACTGTTTTTTAACCAACAAGTCCCATTTAATTTGCAGGGGTTCTGGAACAAGTTTATAATTTACCCCAAACCATAAAACTTACAGTGCACACGACCAAACACACAGGATCATCCTGCAAAGCAGAAGCTTTGTGTTGCTAAATGGTATGTACTTAATTGTATTATCTCAGTTTATTGCTCATAATTTTCTTACCCGCCTACCTCATCAAATGATCATCTCTCTAGTAGTTTGCTCTTGAAACTTTATACCGTGAGGCAGCAATACTCACACTGAAATAAGACTGGATATTATTATAGATACTACTGCTGAATACTGACAGCCTGAGTATGTCACTCTTTCACATAACACGCCAACACTGATTTAGTTTCAAGTGTGAAAATCCTTTTATAAATTTAAGTAGCTCTTTTATCATAAGTAGCACATTCAACAAAACCTACTTATTATTTTGAACAGCATGAGAAACAAATACTGTGACTGCTTTTTTCAGTTTAGGAGGACAAATCAGGCTGTTGCCCAAAATCTTACATAACTTGGTAACTTATAAAACATGATCATCACAGCAGACTCAGAAATTTTCACAGCAGAATTTTGTAAGAGCCACTCAAAAACCAGTCATGAAAGAGTTCATGAAAATAGCTCTATTTATTTTGTACATAAAATGCCAGATAATTGAATAATGCAATTATATGATATAAAAATGTGACACATAACGTGATTTAATAAATTACTTCCAAAACTGCTCAGGGAGGGTTGTCCTGAAAAATACACATGCCATGTTCTTAGAGACTCTAAAACAAAGACAACAACTTTTCTACACACCCTCCCAATTTCAGTCCAAAAATAATAACACACTTAACTTTATATTTTGATAATTTGAAAGATATTGGCAATCAGGAAATTCAGACCCATCACTGTATTTCTCCAACACAATATTAATATTCTAATAAGCACACATCTAACTCAGTCCCACAAGATTTATTAACTTAACAAATTACTAACCCTTTACTCCCCTTGTCTTCAATTTGCAGTTTATGACTTTGATATGGAAGCACTTCATGATGATAAAAGAAAAAACTGCAGGACTAATTACCAGACAAGAGGTGATGTCTTTATTTAATTTTAAAGTGTCCCAGATATCATGGAACAAAAGTACACATAGACTATTTGTTTCACTTACACACAGGTAAAGGTCACTCTTGGGTCATTTTTCAGATCTGGCTGATGTGATAACAAGGCCCCTGCCTACCATCTGTACAAAATCGTGACTACAGAGAAAAGACTGTCCTAAGGCCAGTCTCAAGAAGAGAAAGCAGCAGGGCCCAAGGCCCTATAGGTCCATTGGCTTCACATCAGCTCAGGAAGAGACACAGAAACAACCTCCTGCAATCCATTCCTAAGCACATGAAGGACAAAAAGGTACAAAGGGACACTCAGTGAGCAATTTCACAGACATATCATGGCACTCTAAGACACTACATTAAGGAGCATAGCTGGCATTCCACACCTGGAATACTGTGGCCAGCCATGGGAACCCAGTTCAACAGGGACAGAGAGAAATAGGAGAGGAACTGGCAGAGGGCTACCAAATAGGCCAGGGACCTCAAACACAGGAGGAGAGCTTGCAGGGACTGGGCCTGTTTTGTGAATGAGGCTAAAAGGAGAAGTCATAGCAGGTTACACTGACTTGAAAGACAGCTACTAAAATGACACAGACAACCTTCTTTGTCAAACGATCATACAAGGGGTATTACCCCTTGAGTAACATTTTTTGAGGTTCAGTTTGGATATTAGGTAGTAATTTGCACTCCTGGAGAGTGTGGCCCACCACTGAAACACACTGCCCAGAGTTCATGGATTCTCCACCCTCAGAGGCTTACAGGACTTGGCTGGACTCAGCCATGGCTGATCCAATCTAATGACAGCCCAGCATCAGGGGCATTATGTACTAGGTGACCTACAGAATTTTCTTTCAAAGAGCATTTAAACGTCTCACCGATTCAATAGGGCCAAGATGCCCCCCAGATGATAGTTATGCTTAAACTTTGAAATGAAAAAATCACGATGTAGCCAGGTTCAAGCATGCTAATACCTGCACTTTATTCTGAACATATTCCCATTCTCCATCAATCCAAACCAAACCAGGAACTGCTATTGCAATTGCTCTCTTCTATTATTGCTTCAGTTTGAATCATTTGATAAAGCACCCTTAACTCTCCAGGGACTAATTTTCAAGGTTTCATTATTAATTTTGTACCAAAGTTCTGAAAACACAATGTACACAGAGAACACTGATAAGAGGCTGTAACCTTCAAGTGATTTCACAGTCTTTCTCAACACAGAGCATCTGTTGTTGTTGCTGTTTGTAACAGTGTGTGATTCTTATGAGAGGCCTTGCCCTTCCAAAGTAACGTCACTGAAGAGAAAAGGGAGAAGGAAACACTTGTGCTTTTAATTCCTGACAAGTAAGTTTCCTTATAATTGTAGCCACTACCTATGGAAGGGGACCGCTGACAAGCAAAATTCTGCACTAGTGCAGAAATAGCTCTCAGGTGCAAATTCTGGACTTTTCAGACCTATGTGAAGTATCTCCATTAACAGCTGAATATGTGACAGGAGGTTAGGCTTTTGTACTAGGCAGCATGGAAATACTGACTTTAACTCCATTATCAGTGCATCTTATCGGAAGAAAACAATACCCCATGTTAAAATACATGAAGAGGTAATGTTCTCCTGCCTCCCTGTCCTCTAAGTAATTTGAACCATATTCTTCAGCTAAAGATAGACACTGTTTTGTAGAAATTTACCTGAAGTAATTTAAACTAGAGACAGGCAGAAGGGAAGGAAGAAAAGAGGAAAAGTGATTCAGACTAAGCTGTGCTTGGCTATGACTAATGTCAGCTCTTGCTAAACAGCAAATTTTGTGCATAACAGGCACCAAAATCTCCAAGTTGTATGTTATAAACAACCCAATTCAGCACAGGGTCTGTTCCAATCACTGGCTGACTGAGGTCCTTATCCAAACTAAATAACAAATTAGTTTTTGACTAATCAAGTTTTGTGTCAAA
Organism: Aythya marila; assembly: GCF_965140915.1. Classification (NCBI taxonomy): domain Eukaryota; kingdom Metazoa; phylum Chordata; class Aves; order Anseriformes; family Anatidae; genus Aythya; species Aythya marila. Next base: position 92,896,641 of record NC_139042.1, read on the forward strand.
TGAAATGTCAAGTAGCAGATAGGACTACTGTTTTTTATTTTATTTTTTTAAGAAAAGGGAAATAAATTTACATTTCTAATTCCTTCCAAGACTATTTGGATAAGAATTTGGTGAAGTTGGTGTGATTTTAGAAATGATTTTTACCCTGTGATCTTCTTCCTTTTTCCCCAGCTCTAATCAGTATTGGGTCCAGATCTCAGTCTTGCTGTTATCAGTGAGACCGTTTGTGGTGTCAGTCTGGACTCTGCATCAAGGAGAACCAACCTTCTGGCTCAGGCAGCAAACACCCCAGTGTCATGGGATGTCAGAGAAGCCCCACAAACTTCCTGATCATCCTCTATGGCATGGAGCAGTCAGAATCTAAAAGACATCCTATCCCACCGAGGCGTGCAGAACAGGTACTTACAGCTCTGTATTGAAGTAGGAGGTGACATCAGGATCAGGCACACCTGCTACAGCAAAATTACTGCTTCCAGTGTCAACCAGAATATTTAACTGCCGAAACAGAAGAAAGGAGAGGTGGTTTTCATATTCAACTAAACAAACAAAAAAAAGAAAAAAAAAAAAAAAGAAATCATTAAAGTTTTTTGTCTAAGCTACCTTTAGTTTAAAAATGAAGACGACAGTTGTCCTGAAAAATAAATGCAAAATGTCACTTTGGGGAAAGACATGCTGCTGTGGCCCCTCTAGAATAGCTGATTATAATGAAATGCTGTAAAATAGTCATGGTCACAGAAGGGGAATATCCGCCAAGCCCATATTTATTCAGCAGATGAATTCATGACCATCTCAAATTTCTTTTTGGCCAAGTCCTTGTGTCTCAGCAACCTGTCTCATCAGGGACACATGCTGCTTTGTGCCCTCTTTAAAGTACTGCTTGCCTTAGGGCTGATGAGGTTTCTAGGTGAGGTCTGAGCAGAAAGAAGCAGAAACATGAAGCTTAGCAAGCACTGGGAGAAGGTGTAACTCCTTTTGAGCGGTAGCAACCTACCACAGTCTTCACTGCCTGGGAACAGGAGGATGGCAGACTTACAGACACAGTGAAAAGCACTGATTGGTCGGCAGCTTAAGAGGGGGACCACTTGTTCAATTAATTGGGAGGATGACTGAGGCCAAAAAATGACTAACAAAACCACACAGAAAAAAATGAGACCTTCCCTTTCCCCATTTGGCTCAGGTGACCAGTCAGGTTCACCACAGCTGTGTGAACACTTGTGCTAGCACGAAGCAGGTCACAGCATGGGAATGAGCTGAGATGCAGGATAACTTCTTTCAGCAACATTGAAACTACAGCTTGGGAGTGTCACTAATGATAATTTAAGTCTGTCACTACCAAAAGTGGTGGTCACACTTTTTTCCTGCTCTTGGCTGGATGTTTCCCATGGCTTCTTGGCATAAGTACTAGTACCCATGTGGCTGTGCTACAAATCCACTCAGGTTCCTTACCTACAGTTGCAAAAAACATTAGTAATCTGTCTTATCAGACAGCTACTTGAAAAGAGATGGGAGGAGCAGATACTAGAAAAGGGTGATTGCCCTTTTCAATTTGCTGGATTGTAAGAGAGAAAGATGGGGGAAATGAGCTCAACGATGACAAAGGAAATGGAGAAACAGAATCAAATTCAGAAAGGAGTGTAAAGACATAGGAAGATAAAGCACTTAGAGAAGATATGCTGAATTCTTCTTTAATAGATTTTAGACTGAGCACAGGAGAAAAAAAGTGTGAGCTGATGTTTAAAAACATTTTTGGTTTGCTCATGGAGGAGGAGGAGGAAGAAGGTTGCCCCTGTTTTACCTAGTAAATAAAATCTGGGACTGAGGACTGTTAAAAAAAAAAAAACAAACAAAAAAAAAAAACAAACAACTAGTAATCAATGGGACTCTCTTTTGAACTGCATGAACTCTGCCATTGGTATTCCCAGCCCTAATCATACAAAAATTTTAAGACTAAACATAAACAAAACCACAACTTCAGTCAAGTTATTTACTTGCCTCACTGCATCTCAGATTTTAGATTAAGTGAAAACAATGCATTAAAATTTATTTTGCAAACAGACATGCTAGACGGACTTCTAGAAAGAAAAGGACATATCCAAGTTCACCTGGCTCCAGGAGCTGAGGCTTTAAAAGAAAGTAAGAACCTGTGAGGCATGACTTGCAAGAAAATCCAAAGTTTGCTTCATACTTTGTTTCACCAAGATTAAAATCTAACATTCTGTCAAACACCTAACAAAGTAAGAACTGTTCTTTTTTATTTTTTTCCCCTCTCTTTTTTTTTCCTCTCTTGGATAGAAATTGTATTAAAAATAAATGACAAAGAGTAGCTACAATGTGTGCATCTATCAGGACCAACAAAAGTTGCCTCCAAGGGGTGCTGCAGGGCTTAAATTAATTAGCATTTCCAAGGCAGTCTGTGATGTTTGAGTAATGGGCACTATACATCAACTGAATAAATAGATATAGGTGTTACCCTAACTTCAGTAGTATGTATGACACTGTACATGGAGGAGGACTGGGGAAATAAAATTAAAAAGAAATAAAATAAAAAAAGCTCAACCGCTAACTATGACTTATATAAAAGATATTTTACCCCCCACACCTTGAATAAAATGTTACTATCACAGAATTCAGAAATCACTGAAGAAAAGGGCAAGTTTACTGCCCACAGAACGGAGCGAATCAACATTTCCAAAAGAAAAGTGGTATCTCTCCCCTCCAAAAAAAAGGGAAAACACAAAGGCAGCTAACCATGCAGGTCCCAGCCCACTCGGCCTTGGCCACGCTCACACGACAGATCGCTATTGAGGCTGACATTCCCGATCTGCATGTTTGTGCATAATGAGACGCAGGCGGCCAGGGCAGACACAGATTTATTGTGGCCCTTACAATAGTGCCAGTGATTAGCAGATCATTTTGGGGTGGGTATAACTGACTGGGTGCTCTTTCTCTGCCTGCCGCCCTTTCGGTCCGAATTTTCTTTAGTGCCTCCACGTCTCATTAAGATCCACTTTCATGTTGTCACTGCCGGAGACTACTTTATTCTGTGCCAGTTCTCTGACAGTTTAACTAGGCTGCTGGGCAGCTTCCAGACCAGCTCTGGTAAGTCACGGGGTGGCAGCTGGAGGCCTCATGGTCCAAGGCTGCCTGCCCTGCCCCGTCTCCAGAGGTCAGCCCTGCCCAGTCCCCTGGAGATGGAGGCGAACATGCAGCACGCTCGCTCCCCAGTCGCTGCACTTCACCACCCGCTCAATGCCAACTGAACACATTGAGCTGGAGAGTGGCCATACTTCTCTGTACCTTCACCTTTCCGTAGCAGGAAGGTACTGATGTTGAGGGAGAGCCAGCAGGGGTGTTTGCATCCTCTTCAACAGCCTCCTGGCAAAGCAGCAGAGAGACCATGAACCAGAGCTCTCCTTGCTGGCAAAGCAGGTCCACTGGATTTATGACAGCCACCTCGAAAGAATCGTGTCACTTACAGCTGATTACTGATTGGCATGTTTTGTCAGAAAGTGTCAGGTGAAGTCAGATTTGGCAAAAGCCAAGATCAGAGAGGCACATCTGAATGAAGCAATGAAGGAGAAATTGTCCAAAGGCTGCTGACTGATCATGTGCTAGTCATAAAAAACGAAAGACTCCTTTCCTTTCACACTGCGAGGCACAAAAGGAAAGCCTACAGTTGGTGGTGGATTTTTTTTTTTTTTGGACATTTCCGAGTTCAATTTCAGATCTACACAGCAGATATAAAAGCCCTTTTTTTTTTTTTTTTCCCCCCAAAGATCACCTTTACCATAGCCGTGTGTGATATATGGAGTAATAATTCATGTCAAGAAGATGGTTGATATTAATAAATCATTAGGAGATGTGGGAGTGTGACCATGGTTGGGACAAGCCCCATGGTTGGTGATAACATCAAGTTCAATTTCAGATCTATACAGCAGATATAAAAGCCCTTTTTTCCCCCAAAGATCACCTTTACCACAGCTGTGGGATGTGAAACCTGCACCTCATACCATACTGGGAGATTATTTTGCTGGATGCATTTCCTGAATAATATGGCTATTAATGAGAGGTTAAAAAAGACTCCTGGGTATAAAGTGACCATGATGGTAACAACCACCTGAGCCATGACAAACTTACAGAAGAAATCTGGCACCCTATCTGTATGCCATTAAGTTGTGCTCAAATCAAAAGCTGTTTACTGAAAGTTGTGAACATGGAAATGCATTGCCAGAGAGGCAGAAGTCTCCTTGGGCCATGCATCTTATATGTTGTTTTTTACTCCAATTGGTGGAGATGCTGAAAAAAATAAAACAGTTGTAATAATTCATTTCATCTGGTAGTCAAATACATTGTCAATACTTCAAGGATCCCTGAAGCTTTCCAGTATTTGATTTAGCATCAGCATCAAATAGCACTTACTGTATACTCTCCTGCTTCAATAATTTAACTTACTACTGTCTTTATTTTTTTTATTCTTTCCACTGCTGAATATTGTTGTATTTTGATACCAGTAAAATTTTTCTATTGATCTATCATCTTTTTTCACTCAACAAAACTTCTTTTGTCTGTGGTTCAGGTACTAGCCCTATCTCTTACCGCAAGTGATGTCGATGCAACGTCATCAACACTAGGAGTCATCTATCCCTACTTTAACTGCATCAGTGAGCAGTAATGTGCAGTTTGCAAAACACACCATGTATTCAGAAAGTGACTTCCTTGTCCTCTAGCAGGGACAAACCTTACCTCTGTTCTGACCTACACTGTACTCAGACTTGGTGAAGTTTCTCTTTCCTGTTTTAGTCTGAGGTCAGAAGTTTTTTGTAATGCTCAGAAAAACATACAAAACCAATCCCACAGGCTGCAAGTGCATAATGCATTTCTTTGAAGCAGCTCCCTGTGTGGCTTAGCATACACAGTCTTTGCCAGGTGTGGAATCCCAGGGCTTGCATGCAGCCCTGTTGCACTGTTGTTTTTGATGTAATTCCCCAGGTAACCCACCCCAAGACAGTGATAATCTTCATCCCCGTTAAAAGAAGGGCCTGTGGAAAAATACACTATAGTTTTTTCGAGTTAATGGGCCTGATTCTTCTAGGTCAAGCAATGAAGACTTATCACTGAACAAAATGAAACAGACTGAAAAAATGCATTTGGATCTTCATCCCTGCTTCAGCTGATGCTTGGGGGAATAAAGAACAGAGTAAGATCTGCAGAGTTAGACCCATAGATATAATAATGAATCTCATTCAGTTGTATGTTTACTCTGGGGCTCAGTCGAAATCTTGATGTTAGGCAATTGACAGCTTCCATCATGCAAGCCAGAAGGTCCAATGAAGCTGGATGTGTAAGAGACCACAATGAAAACTACAAATGAACATGCCTTCCCTGGGATTTTAACTTGCCCGAATGCCCTCCCTTTTTATTCCCCTCTCTCCCTTCCCCAGTAAAGTGCGACCATTTCATGCTAGTAACATTCATATGCCGTTCAAAATCTTGTCCTGCTGTGCTTTCTTGATTTCTCCCACACACACGCTTAAAATAGGGTTTATAGTCCTACTCTGCTTGATCGAGTATGCCACACAGTGAACCATCACAGAGTAAAAATGTGTGTTTTTTTTTTCCACATTTAGAGACTATAAATAGGAAGCATCCCATTACTGGCTCATGTGCTGTTGCCACATATCATGATGGCTTAGCACAAGTCCACACCATCTAAAAACCCCATAACTTGCAACATCTCTTAATTCCCTCTCTTTCTTATTTTGTCCCATACATATTAGACCCTACAGAAAAAAAAAAAAATTGTTAGACAGCGCTTAAAAAAAAAAAAGTGCAAAGAAGAGCTACATTTCTTGTTAGAGATTAGCAGCTAGAAATCATTTGGGTAACAGCTCTTCTTTTTTAAGCTGGTTAATAGATAGGAAAATTAGTTGCCAATTTAAATATTGCCTCATTTAACACAACGATTCCTAATTACATTATCAGCCCATCTGGCAAGAATTGCTTACAACCATCATGCAAAACAGAAAACACTCTAGGAACTATATGCTGTGTTTGCCCACAGTTATGATGTGTTATTATTGGCACAGACTGTCAGTCAGGTTATTTCAGCAATTTGTTTCTACAAATTAATAATGTTATAATATAAAGTGGCTTTTTAAGAAGAGCTACTGTACACTACTTTCAGTGTAATCTGGAATTAGCATTTACAGCCTAATTTTTAGTAAACTAATTCAGAAGACCAAGGTTTAATGCAGATTCTTCATCTCTTCTTTTTAAGATATGGAAATAAAATCTAATTAAAACATGAGTTAGGGGAACCTTTGGAAGCATGTTTAGATGTAGGGGACTGCAAAGTTGCACATAGACTGAAAAATCGTCAGTGACAAAAACACTTCTGCTTGTAGAATTATGTATATTTTGCTGGAGAGGCAAGACTGAAACAAAAAAGGGGTAAGTTTGTCAGTCCATACAAAATACTGGCACACTGCTGCTGAACACTGGAGAAGGGACAAGGTTCTCAGATTTTAGCAGTCTCAAGAACAGTCCCAGGACTGGAACAGCCCAGTCCTTGTTACTCCGCAGTACTTCACAGGATGTGTGTGGTGGGAAGGGACCCCTGGGGGCCACCTGCTCCAAGCTCTGCGCAAGCAGGGCCACCCAGAGCAGGCTGCCCAGGGCCAGGCCCAGGTGGCTTCTGGAGATCCCCAAGAGGAGCCCCCACAGCTCTCTGGGCAGCCTCTGCCAGGGCTCCTCACCTGCACAGCACAGAATTGCTGCCTGCTGCTCAGAGGGAGCCTCCTGGGCTCCACTTTGTGCCCACTGCCTCTTGTCCTAGTGCTGGGCACCACTGAAAAGGGCCTGGCTCCGTCCTCTTTGCTCCCTCCCTTCAGGTATTTATGGACATTGATGAGATCCCCCTAAGCCTTCCCTTCTACAGGCTGAACAGCCCCAGCTCTCTCATCCTCTCCTCACAGGAGATGTGCTCCTGCCTCTTCATCATCTTGGTGACCCTCTGTTGGACTCTCTCCAGCCTGCCTCTCCCTCTGCTACTGGGGAGGCCCAGAACTGGACCCAGTACTCCAGGTGTGGTCTCACCAGTGCTGAGCAGAGGAATCCAGAAAACAACTCTGCTGTCTGACTGACAGCCTGGCCACTGGTGACGTTTGAAAAACACCCCACCCAGAGCCAAGCAACTCCCTACAGCTTGGACTATAACACACTTCACCTTTGAGGAGGAGGAGGAAGCAGGAAGCCCATGTTACACTGGATCTGGGAGGAGAATTTCCACGCGGTGCATTGAGGGGTGTGGGGGGTGTCAAATCACAGGAGACAAATTATTTGCTACCACCCCCCCCCCCCAAGAAATCCTCCTGTTTTCACAAGAAAGGTCTAACTATTCAGATGAGATATGTGAGGCAGTACAAAGAAAAAAAATGGAACAGAGATTAATGATTTTCTAATGCAGTTTGCTAAGCAGGTGGTGCCCACGTTTCACTGCAACATCATGCTTAGGACACCGGAAGGTGATCTATTGCAGCTTGAAATCTTGGCCAAACCAGAAAGTCAAGTGAGTTACTAAAGATTATTCCTTCTCTGGTGATTGCAGGAAGTTTGTCAGAGAAAGTGTAGCACATAAAGTACATTACGTAGTAAACTGGAGAACAAATTGTAAATGGAGGCTCTTCAGGGCTACACTAGATTAAGCCACAAGAGTTTGTTTGGCATTTGCTGTCATTCCCCTCACCATATATTCAGTTTGTGTCAGGACCTATGATTTGGTCCCCTATTTATACTACCCTTACCTTCACTCTCCCCACCAAGCTCCTGAAACTCATCTGTTACGGGGCACTGTCACACTCACATTGGGCTAACAGAAGACAGAGTCTTCTGCCTTCAGTCTTTTCATGGTCTGAACTGAACTGCTGGACTGGGAAAAATACCATTTCTTTTTTTTTCCTCTCTGAAAAGCAATAATCTCTTTCTTAACCAGAAGATGAAAAGTACTATCAGGATTAGCCAATCTTTCCCTGCTTAAGAGCGCTGTGTGTTTCTGTAGCTGACATTTGTATTAAAAACACAAATGCTAAAGATGACTGATTGCTCTGAAGTATCAACTTGCTAAACTAAATTGTGAGTTGAAATATGAGCGTCTGACTCTGGGACTGATGAATAGTCATTTTGAAGAGAAATATTACAAGAAGTGCTTTATATATATTATCATTTTGACAATAAGGGAAGGCTATTATGGTTTAAAGACCTCCCTCCCCTCCCCAAAAGAAAATAAAATTTGGCCAATCAATCCTGGTAAAAAAGCAAAATATCTATTCTTCATTTCTGCGCTCTCCTTTACACCAGTTCTTTCACTTTCCTAAACATTAACATTCTAGCTGCACATGCTGTCTCATGTGGTATCTTATTTTTCAAGCTGAAATTTATTTGCTGTGTCTAGATTCATCATACAACACATCCATCCTATTCATGCTATATGAACATGCTTCGCTGTTGAACATGAGCTATTACTTGTTTATCTTAGAGCTGTGTGAATCGTAGCTATTTTGTCTCACTGCCTTTTCAGAAAAGATTAACCTTTTTTTTCTCTTTTTTTCCCAGATATAAGTCCCTCTCCCATATCACTGACTTGGACACCCAATAGCTGACAAAGTATTTAAGTGTGTGAAGCAACCCGCTCACTCACCTTAAACATTTATGCCTCAACCGAAGGCATGCCCTCTTCCAGACATTGTGTTTTAAGGAAAATCTGGACTAGTTAGAGGAAGTTCATTAATGACAATCATCTAGCAGTCTACAAAAATCTGTAAATAGACATTGGTAGGCTCAGACTAGTTTGCAAGGCTGTGAAGAACTGTGATCGTCTTTTAACATACGTATGATTACACATAAGCTCGTTGTCTCTTCACCAGCCTATTTCTAACTTCTAAAGTGAAGTAGGAGAGAGCTAGCTCTTACTAACAGCAGTAAGACACCAATATGCTCACAAATTTCAGTGAGGAAAAAGTATATTTGTTTCTATATTTATAGTAAGCATGTTTGTGAATTCGAAGATTACTATGTGCTTATGTAAATGGAAGATAGAAGATAAAAAAAAAAACACACCGTGAAAATTAAGAATGAAAGCAGAATACATCAGGTATTTACACATAATTATACACAAAGCCCTGATTAAACCAAAAGCAAGTTTCCACCTGTTAGTAGATGGAAATCCATCAGTTTTCCACTAATTACAATACAGCACTGAGAGACAAGAGAGAGAGGATGAAAACCACTGGAACCAACTCTCCCATCTAACTGCAATGCTCGCAAGGAATCTCAGTGCCCACTCAGCCTTGGTTTAGAGGGATGGACTATGTCTGATCTCTATGCAACATCTGAATTAGAAAGCATCTCATCTAGAGTTCACTCCTCCTTCCCCAATGACCGAAGTAGCTAAGGTGTTGGAGAGACAGCTATTAATTTATAAATCCAACAGCTAAAAAACAAAAACCAAAACAACACACATTAGGAGAAACACCTGCAGCCTCCCTCTACCACCAACCTGAGACTTGGAGATATGCTTGTGAATGCCACAACAGATTTCACAGTCACCCTCTCAACCTGGAGGCTGTTCTTGCTTTGAAACCACCAAACACAGCCAAGGTAGAGAAGACCTCATGGGCAAGGCTTTAAGTTCCTTGGACCAATGGCCACCCAGATGAGATAGCTACTAGTTCATGGAGAGGTGTGCGCTGTAGGTGGACTTGGGGAAAAGGGCAGTTTAAAACTCCCCAGTAAATAGCAGAGCAATAGAGATGGGGGAAGAAGTGCACATCTGTGTTTCACAATACAGGAACACCCGCAAGCCATAAAGGGTTTCACTGTCCCCAGCCAGCTCCTCCTCAGTAAGCCTCTACGCACTTGTACCCACGTGCTTAACCACACTTCATTCCTTAAGTAAAAGAAAACACTGCCAAATACTTTCAGTTGACCTGAAGCTAAACTTTCACTGTAAAACTTACAACCATCTCACTGGAAAAAAAAAAAAAAAAAAATAAATAAAAACACATCCACCTCAAGTGTCTTAAGCTAAGTGTCCTCTATGTCTGTTCTGTTTACCAGTATTTCTTAGGGCATAATTCTTCTAAAAATACAGTACTATGCCAAACAATTTCAGAAGTTTTTTTTTGTTTTTTTTTCTTAATAAACAAACAAACAAAAAAAAAACCAAACAGGAGAAAGGCACTCATCATACTAATATAATATCATACTAATATAATACCTTTCAAAATATGATATCCAAGCAGGGTTTTATGCTCTGTGTTGTTGTTTGTTTGTTTGTTTTTTTAAAGGAAATGAAATCAGTAAACCTACGTTAATGTATTATATGCAGTGAATTAGTATAGTTAGAAGCTGCATACAGCTTAGAATTTCAATTTTCTGAGGCTTTTGCTCTCCAAAATTAGCTTCCAATTTATTTTGTTAGTTCACCCTTTTCTCTTCCTCTATTGTTCATTAGAATCAGAGAAACTGTTGTGTGATAAACCTTGCATTTTTAGTCTTTTTCTACCTAGCTTCAGAAGTCCTACCCTGTGTTAAAAAAAAAAAATCAAAAAAAAAACCTCCAACTGCAGTGTCTGTAAGATTGAAAGAGTTTTGTGCATTTACGCAGAACCACACTACAACAAATAAACTGAAGAAGGCTTGACCCCACTAATCTTATGACCTTCCTCATGCTGTACAAGCTTCTACACTGTGAGTCACTATCCATGTTTACCATGCCAGTGGGAAATGATATAACTAATCAAAGGCCACATTTCAAGCTTCAACAAAGCTTATGAAATCCATTCTTAACACTACAGTGAGTGAGAGGTTAGGAGGTATCTCTATCCTCACAAGTGCTGTTGTATTTTTTTAAATCTCCCTTTTGTCAAATACACCATGGTACCCTTACATTTCAGTGGTGGGCAGTGCTGGCAGAAGCCTCTCAGGAGAGCCTCAGTCTCGCTCCTGTACTTCCTCATCCATTTAAAGGTCTCCCTCACACCAAAGATATGAATCTCAATCACAAATTTAAGTAAAGCCCTGGCTTTCATAGTGCACCAGCGATGTGAAACTAAGCGCCAAAGCTGCTCCCACAATACTTAAGGAGTTTTTGAAGGCAAAGATGAACTTTGAAAAAAGCTACGTTTTGAAGACAGGTAATGAGAAAAAGACATTTGCAGGATAGCAGTGAAAAAAAAAAAAAAAAAGAAAAAAAAAAAAAAAAACAAAACAACAAACCACAGCGTTTTAAGAATGCTGAATGTTTGGCCTGATCTCAAATGCCAGGCCCTTTTCCCTCTCCTCCCCCTGTCAGCTCACTCCTGCAGATACACTACTGTGTTCAGGTTTTTTCCTCCCTGTCAAGATGTTAGCTTTGTAGACGGGTGTTTTCAAGTGAAGGTTTTTCAAAGCCTGGAGAGCTGCAAGGAGGAAAGGTGAAGGAAGGACAATCCTGACATGACACATTGGGCTGAGCTGCTCTCCCCAGGCAGGCTGTCCTCATCCAGGTGCTGTACTCACACTGTAGGGCCGCCACTCATTGTAACATCCTTCCAGTTGCACCTAATGACTCGCTTCAGGAAGATCTAACTTGTATTTTTCAGTGCTCTTCTTAAAACAAGACATTGAATATTTATACAGTATTTTTCATCCATACTCTTAAAACACTGTAACAAAACCAAAGTGGATAAGCATATTTTTTATTGGATTTTCTCTATCTATACACCTCAACAGTGAAAGAAACATTCCAAAAACATGAAAAGCAATGGAAATGACTACATGAGAATGCCCACCTCACTGCTGAAGTGGAGTTTGTGGCTGCGAGAGCAGCCTCTCCCTCCTGGAGGCCAGAAAACCACAGACTAGCTCACAGTCACACATCAGCATTCCTGGATTAGCCAGGATTGTTGGACACAAGGAAGTAAAAACGTCAGCACCTTCCTTGGAAAACCAACTATGCAGCTCCTCATATTTCAAGTCATGACCTCTGCTATAAAAATGCCACAACTTGTACTTCAGGACAGGACTTGCAGCACTGTTACATTTTGATTAACATAGGAGAACTTCTATAGTATTTTACATGGCAGTATAGGGGTGTTTCCACCTAGTGAACAGAAGAGACTGGTCCCTGCATTTATACATCTTCAAACTCCTTTGAACTATCTCATCCCCATGTGCCAGAGCAGCTCCAACCTCCATTCCTCCCTTTCTGCCCCAAAACAGCCACCATCACATACTTCTGCACACCTACTGGGTTGCTGCCATATAGATAGCAAGGGACACGACTGGATCAGCTACTGCAGGAAAGAGGTGAAAGGGAGGGAAGAGATCAGAAAAACCACCAGGTCCAGCTATGTCAAGCACAAGGACTGTAATTTGGCTATTCAGATTGCATTCACTGCTAGAAAAGCTGTGCCACATCTCTGGGGAAAGGTGTTGGGTCAAACAGCTGCCCACTGCTCCGTGCTGTCTTGAGCGACCATGGAAAGGTACACAAGCAGCCCCAGGTCTCCAAGCAGAAGCAAGGTGATGCAACTCCAGTGTTTTAACTTCCCTTGTAATTAATACAGGGAATGCAACAGATGGAAGGCTTCTGCTCCCCATTCCACCTGACCTATTTAGGGTATTACCAAAGAGTACAATTTGATTGCCATCGTTGGCATTTCTTGGAATCATACACTGGTGTTCAAAGGCACACAGAGAAAGCAGCTTTCAAATCCATAACACCGGGAATAGCTACTTGATTGGGAAACAAACAAACAAACAAGCTGCTATGTTGTGTCACAATCATGTGTTTGATTTATTAAAAATAAGTACAATCTTTTTTTTTTTTTATTCATATTTATCCTAACATTTTTACTTAAAAATTGGCAGGGCAAGTTAAAAGGCAGATTTGATTTTCACGTGAAATAAGATATGATTTCTTATTTGCAAAAACAAAACAAAACACCATGCTACTCCCCATGCTCTTGGACTCATTTATTTTTCTCTCTCTTTCTCAAATATGCACACTTTACTCTCTTTACCCTGGCTAATACTGTGGAGGCAGCAGCTCTGGGAAATGAACTGGCTTTGCCTGTGGCTCATACATCATTACAATTGTTAACTAAGTTCCACTATAAAAATCTTTATTACACAGGAGAACACAGAAGCGTGCAAGAACACAGCTTTATTTTCAGATAACAGGTTGAGTTTGTAGGTCAGGAAGTTAAAAGACTTTTTTTTATTCTCGCGGGTTTACAGAGGTTGCTTCATGCAGAGGAGAGATTCCTGGTACTCTTTCCTCCAAATATCAGTCTGTATGTAGAAGTAAACTACCCTCTGCTTCAGCCAGGAGCTAAAAAACACTGTCTGATGATGGTTTCTCAGGATCTGCAGCAGCCCAGGGTTCTAACACTTCACATACTACCTGGAAGGGCTTTCCTAAAGTCTTGCAGCATGCAGTCACACTGCTGCCCACGCTGAAGCTCAGGCCAGTGGAGTTCTAAAAGTCTGGCTATTGGCAATGGCAAACACTGCAGGGCACACCCACCATTAAGAAAGCTTCCAAACCTTAATAAAAATGTGCAGATAATATCACTGGTATTTGGGCACTTGCCGAGACAACTCTGAAACAATAAGGAGAGAGCCAACGAAAGTTAACTTTAGCTGGAACACGTAACATGCGCCAGCATTCATGACTACTGCTGCTGAGAACTTTTACAATTTTTTTTTCATACATTATTTATCTCACCAGTCCAAATGCAAAAATCTGGCATATCGGATTGTGTGAAATGATAGTGCTATTCCCTGAAGGACTTTGCATCTGCGAAGAAATGAGAAGATTATTCTGTGACAGATAAACTGAAGCAGTGTGACTGCATCAGATGTTTTCTTGCTACAGCATTTCTCAGACTTCTTGAAAGTGTGACCACCTTTGGACTCCTCTGTCTCTTATTTGCAACCTGAGAGTCACAGAGAAGAAAAACGAATGAAATAATAAATAAAACTCTCTTTATTCACAGGAAAATATCAGCAGGATTGATGAATCAGTTTCTGACAGGCCTCACACTTCCCTCTCACCTGTGGCAGACATCTACCAGTCAGCACACAGCTTTCCGTATCATGCTCAGGCAGTATGACAACACTGCCTTGAAGCTCCTCCAAACTGGTACAGAGTGCTCTGTCTTGAAAAGATGTTTCAATTATCAATTTCTTAAGCTGCAAACACTGACAGTCAAAGTTTCTGTATTAATGGGCTGATCACAGTGGAATTTTTGAAGTTATGTTTCCAATTAAGTAGAAAACAGTAAGAGGAAAAAAAAAAAAAAAACTCTAAAGATTTTGCAGTCAAAGTTGTAATTTGGAAAACAGATCTGCACTTGAAACTTACACCTTCTTCCCTAATACTATTTAAAATGTCGGGGTGGTGGAGGGAGGTCGGGCGGAGCAGGACCCACCCTTCCATATCAGAGCTTTGTAGGTAACCATTCTAGTACTATAAAAGCCTCAGATGGCCAATCTTCTCCAGCATGCAGACTCCTATGGCAGTGAAGTGAGAAACTGGAAGAGCCTGGGCTGGGGAAAAAATCCCCTCACCTGGCCCTGCTGTGAGGTCTTGCGCAGGCTCCGAGGTGCGGGCCTCCAGGCGGCTCGCATCGGCAGATCCACAGACAAATATCAGAAGGAATCACCTGAGGGAGAGCTGCCAAAATGGTCCAATTGCTTTTCCCCTGTCAAATGGCAGGAGCTGGCCTTTAATGAGAGAAGGCTTATGGTCTGGCCCTCGAGTGCAAAGGTTACTCTTAGCTCCCCAGTTGTCTTTTTTCTTAAACAAACAAACAAACAAAAAAAAAAAAAAGGGAAAAAACCATGCTAGCAGGCAATTTGAGATCCCTAGGAATTGATTCAGGTCTTTAAATAGGAGCTTCCCAAGTGTTCCTGCAGCACTAATACCTTTACTCTTTTAAATTAAAACTGGACAAACATTTTCCCTAAACACATGCAGCCTAGCTTAACAGCAGTTTTTGCTAGTAAGTACAAAAATAAACCAACCATAAAGCTAAATAAAATCAACTAATTTTAGTACACACAAGCTGAGCAAAGACGACAAAAATCCACAAATAATTTACTTTTCACAATTTAAAATTATTAGTAAGCAGTGGTGAGTGGAACAAGGATTGCAGAGTGCAATTACTGTCTTAACAGATTCTCTTCAAAAGAGCCTTTTAATTATGACACATTAATCATATCCCATGAATTCTAATTTTTACTTGTATAAGATTTTTCCAGCTCATTTATTTTCTTCTGATTTGCTTTCCACTGTACCCCACAGACTTCACCTACTCGAGAAGGACTCTTACAAAATAGAAACGAAGATCCACAATATCTTTCCCCTGCTGCAGCCCTGTAAAGCAGTAGTAGTGAGAGGTCCAGCTGGCCATTTTTTTTTGACTGTGATGTAGACATATGCAGAGAAAAGAAGACAGATAGTCAGCTAACATGGTATTTTAAAACTAAGCGAACTCATGTGCAAAATACTGCAAATAAAATCTATTCCAGTCCTGGACTATTTAAGTGCTTTGAAAGGCACTGAGCCAACAGATACAAATTGAAATGTAAAACTTTTTTATTTTAACAGCAGCCTGGTATCTGTAGAACGCGTACACCATTTGCTTCACAAGCTCAGATTTGCATAGTAAAATGAGGCTGAAAAGCAGCAAGATGCATGACAATCCCATCAATGGCAGGAAAAAGCATTTCCTTTTTCTGGGGCAGCTGAATGCTACCTCCTTTACTTTGAAGACAATTTCAAATCCTAATCTGGTCAGAAACAGGAGCAACAAGTTCCTTTACTTATTTACATAAATTATGATTAAATCTATATTTTACAGCAAGTAAGAAATGGGAGAGTGGTGCATTTGATTCATACTGGAGATGCACATGTGCAGGGCTATATAATTGTCTCAGCTTCATCTTTCAAAGGTAGTTGCACTTGACAATGACCAGATTATATTTCAGGTCACTCACTTCACCTACAATAAGTGAGAAAATTCCAAAGATAAAAAAAACGTGGAGACAAAATGTAACAGTTAATGTGTCTGCACAGACTCGAAGTCACAAGTGCACTTCACAAAAAGAAATACCACTACAAAATGTAGTAATTTTTAAATGGGTCTTGCCAAAGACTGTCCCTAGACCTGACTGGCCTCTGGTCAGAGCTTATAAATAAATAAATCCTTTCTTGATAATCCCAAACATATTCCATGTGGGCTTTTGTTCACTGCCTTGTTTTCGTCTCACTCCTACTGTAAATCCCAGCTGATTCACTCCTGCATAGTAGACAACATGGTTATTTGCCCACTGGCTAATGTACCCGTTCCAATTGAACTGATGTTTTTGCCTTGGTAGGGGATCAAATGCATGGAACAGTAAAAGCATGAACCTGCCACCTCTTGCCTCTTCCCTGATCTTCACAACAGACCTTCTGCCACAACCCACCAGGAACCACCAGCATGATTGTTATGACCAGTGACCACAGATAACAGCTTCCAGCATTGCTCTGAAAGTGAGTGACTTAAAAGAAGCAATCTTGTGGGAAACTAGTGGGGCTCTAATCGAACCTACTTGTGCTGGGAGAGGAGCACATCCCGAGGAACAGCCATGATGAGCCTCCTCCCTCCAGTGTCACTGCACATAGACATTGCAGTCCATTACAACCCTCTCAAAAACACACCCAGGCAAAGCCTTGCTACAAAACACTAACTGTACTATACTCATGGTTTGGACTATTTTTATAGTACAGGTTCCACGACTTCCATGCAGGCCCTTTGCAAGGACTGGTATTGTATGAAGAGGGTGCCAGAATGTTGATCTGTAAAGGCAGGGACACTTTTGTCAACCTAAATCTGGTATGTTTGTTTACTTTGTCTTTGGCCAAAAATATATTATGCCTCACCACATTACACCACAGTATTAGTCCTGTCTCCTACAACTTTCAGGTCCTTGTCCTTTTATTTTGCTGGGATCCAACAGCAATCCAAAAACAAACAAACAAACAAAAAAACCCAGACAAGTAAAAAACAATAGCAACAACAAAACTACCCAATTTATCCACAGTACTTATCCAACAGCAGCAACAAACCCTATCCAACTGCATTTCCATAGTATTTCCATTAGAGGGATCTGGAGGGATTTTGAGGCTGCCACCTCAAAATACTCCAATATGCCCCAGTACTTGTCTTTGCTCCTCAAGCCTTCCTCCTTTCAGCTTCTATAAAAAGCTAAAAAAATCAACAGAAAAGGCACATGTAACTATTAAAAACAACAACAACAACAAAAAAAAAGAGAGATAAGAGAGATTTGAGTTGGAGCTTGCGTTCTGTCATTTGAACCTAGATGGATAACATTTTCAAAAATCCTTGTATCTGAAAAGAGGGTAAACTCTTCAACAAAATTGAGACAGTAGAGCTCAGCTTCTCAGAGAATGACACAGCTTCAGAAATCAGGCCCTTACCACCTATTATAGTAAGATCAGTGCAGTGATAAAATTGCAAAAGTAGCTGATTTTTTCCTCACACTATTCATTCCTTACAACTCTCATGAAATAAGAGCTATTAACAATTAAGAAAGAATGGCTGCATGTTCAGAACTTGCTAATGTGCATGTTCATCACCTTCAAAATATCAGGCTATAAATTATAAGAGTCCGTGACACACTTAAGGTGTTTAATACATATCCTTCTTTTCTCTAATAGCTGGAATAAATTGAAGGAAAGGTAACCTCTCACCAATTACATGGAATTGAAGTTTGTGTTTTGCAGCAACTCTCACGTTAACCTGCTAGACCCAAAACTCATGTTAACCTGAGCAAGCTTACAGGAGAGGTTTATGCTCACCCCCTGCACAGAACAAACTGCCATAAAGAACAATAAACAAAACCTCCTCATGCATAGAATGAAAGATTTAAAGTTCAGAAAGGGCTTGTGTGTTCAGAGCATAAATCAGATCCTGTTGTGGTTTCAGTACCCACTAACCAAAGCACACCTAGAGGACTCTGAGCTCTCAGAAGGTGCATGCTGAGCCTCCCTTTGCAATGATGTTGCACTTACAGTATTTACATGATTTCACCAAATGTGCAGTTTGGAAATACAATGAGACAGGCAGGTTTACCTCTGCTTCATATAATCAAGACTAACATAAGTGGCAAGATGAGACAACAGTAGGTTCTTTGCTAAGATATAATGCTGTCCAGATGGACTTCAGGAAAGCTGTGAAGAACACAGGGTGCCTTAGGAGTTTGACTATTCCATTTGTCAAAAGTTTGTAAGAGAAGCAAAATTAATATGAACAGAACTGTGGTGAAGAAAGTGGAAAAAACCCTAGATGATCTTTGATTCTGTTCCTCACAGGGTTTCTCAGGGCAGGCAAAACAGTAAAAGATAGAGCAAAGGTATTCCATCAGATTATTTAAAGAAATAAAAAGTAAGAGCCATGCACACAGTTCATATTGGACCCTTGCCACCTCATATTTAAATCTGGCATTGGAGAAAGCACACCAATGCAGACAGGTGTAAAGCATGTAATCCATCAGAAGTAGGACACAATACATCCTTGAAGAAAGAGACAAATACATCACACTCTTCAATACAATACAAAACTTTTTCCTTTTTCAGCTTTCACATAATTCCTAAGTAGAGCTGTATGTGAATTAATAAGAATTAGCTGGGGAGAATTAGTGACAGCTGACACTGATCTGGTAGCTAGTCTGGAGATCTATTGTTAGGATACTGTATCGTAAAACTGGAAATGGTCAGAAATAGTTTGGCTGCAAACACTTTGCAAAACTGGACTGACTGCACTCAAATTTCGTCCCTTGGAAAAAAAGAAAATCTGACTTCACACAACTACTCTGTTTTTATATTGGCAGAACAATTATTTCAGAACTGCCATTGTGAAGCTCAGCTCTGTACTGTGTTTATCTGCTGTATGACAAACCAGCATTGGAATGAAAGCCAAATTGCATGTCTTAAATGACCTGAAAAGAGAAGTTCTTTCATAGTAGCTTCCTTCCAAGAGCAGAAATTAAAAAAGGGAAATTTTCCTGCAAATACAATTGAGCAGTAATACAAGTTCAGCAGTGCTAAAGTCCCCTGTGAAACAAATGTTTATCCCCATACCGGCACAGCAGGCTTTCAGCACTAAATGCACGCTTGCAAAGTTACCAGGCACCAGCAGTCCTGTAACCACAACATTAAATCTTGTGCCTTTTTTCACCACCCGCTATTTGGTCTCGGTCCACTGCTGCCTTGCTTGCATTCGCTCACCCCCTTGTCAAGGCGCTGTGCGGAGCAGTAGCTCTGCTCCCCACCTTTCTGCTCCAGTTTCTCCATAACTCTTCCTCACTGGCAGGATTTCTTTTCCCCCAAGGTGAAGTGTCAGGGCAGCAGTGCCCTGTACATGGGCTCAGTGGTCCTGGGAGGGAACTGGGTGAAAAAGAGTCAGTCTGGGGAAGAGTCCCATGCTGGAGGGCTGTAGGGGAGAAGGGAGGTGTCCAAGCATCACCGTACACCGCAGCTTCTGATGGGTGACGAAGTCAGAATGGGAGGAACATTTAACAAGAAACATCCCTTTCCTACCTGATCATGCCCCACTCTGACTTCAGTGACTGCTTGCTCAAGGAGTTTAACGTGATCCCAGCACTTGGCAGGGCCAAGATATTTGCTTTTAGTGCGAGGACTGTGAAGGACGCAAGTGGAACCAGCCTGTAGCAGCTTTGCAGCTTTATGCTATTTGTTGTAGAGCAGAAAAGCAGCAAGTGCATTTGTGGTCTTAAAGTATTCCAGTTTCAGGCAGGAAAGAAGATAACAAATTCTTACCCAAAGCAGCTAATAAATTTTAACACCGCTCTACTGAGTTGCTACGCACTGGGGTCTGACTTTTTGGAAACCCAAATGCATTTATAATCTTACTTGCTTACATTTACAACCTTGGTGGGCCTCGTCCTGTGAATAAAACTTTGTACATGCTAACCACCAGTAGCAATCTTTTAAATAATTAATTTTGAAAGAACTCAGAACTTAGTTCGAAATAGTAAAAGCTTTGCAGCTGGATTCAGAGCTGTTTTTCAGATGTAAAACCAGAGAGGCAAGTTTAACTGAAACCTCACATCACATGTAATGCAAGCAATACTAGCTGTTAAGTGAAGTCTCAAGGTGCACTGAGGGCAGACATCCAGTTACATTATCAAGTGCCTGTCATATTTTTCCTTTTCCATTTCTTTCACTTTCAAAATCCCTGTAGACGTGTAAGGAGATGACATCCTTTACTTTCACTATTTCTTCCTAAAATTATTTTTTAATCTAAGACAGACTGAATTGCATTATTAGCCCAATCAAACCTGATATCTGGATTCTGGCAGAAACCAATATTGAATGTTCCCCTGAGTAATGAAGACCACACGATGCCACACTAACAGAGCTCACCACACACGCAGCCTGTAACACGGAGGGAAAGATTATTTCCCAGCCTCTGTGGCTATCAGGCCACGCTTTGATACATTGGACGGGGTCGGCTCCTGCTTAACTACATGTATTGATCGTACAACAACGCAACCCTGTTTAAATACAGGTGTTGAGCCTGATGGCACGGAGCAACAATCTGACCAACCCTCTTACGTCCAGGTGTAAAAAAAAAAAAAAAAAAAAAAAAAAAAAAAAAGTAAGGATCCCACAGAATCGCAAACATTTAACAGCCGCACGCTCCCCGTTGGCTAGGCGTTTCGGCATTCCTTAGCTCTTTGCCAGCAGCCCGGGAAGAAGAAAGGAGAAATCTTCTGTGCAGGGCCAAGGCCGGGGCTCGGCCTGCGAGAAGAAGGGAGGCGAAAAGCCCCGAGGGCCGGCAGGAAACGAGCTGGGCTCAGCTGAGCAGCCGAGCAGCCGTCTCGGCCGCCCCGTGACTCGGCGGGGGAGGCTCGGGGAAACTTCTCATCCCCCCTCCCAGGGCTGGCGCTGCCTACCCGCTGCTCAGCTCCAGCGGAGGATTTGGAGCGATTCTCGCCGGGGGAGGGCACTGCGAGCACATCCCCCCCCCTCCCCGGAGCGCCCAGACGCGGCTTTAACAGAAAATAGAAACACACCCGCGCGGATGGGTTACTCTAAGCTGCGATCGCGACGCTTTGCAATGGGGGGCCGGGGTCTCCGTCCTAAGCGGGGGGTCCCCATCCTTCGGGGGGGGCGGGGTCCAGTCCTAAGAGGGGGTCCCCCCTGGGCTCGGCAGCAGAAGTTGCGTCCCGCCCGGCACGGCACAGCGAGAGAAAGTTGCGTTTGGGCAGGAACGGGGGAGGGCGGCAGAACCCAGCTGCTGAGATGCGACCCCCCAAAAATATCCTCCCCCCTTCCAGAATATCCTCTCCCCTCTCTCCCCGGCCCACTCTTACCGCCTGCGGCGGGCTCCCCAGGAGCATCTCCAGGTAGTACCCGCGGCCGGAGTCCCCCTGCAGGTTGTCCACCATGGCCAAAAAGTTGATGCTGCCCCCGGGCTCCGAAGCCAAGGCCAAGCCCCCCGGCTCTGCCGGGGCATCCCGCTGCCGGCCCCCGCCGCTCCCCGGCCGCAGCGGCACCGGGGCGGGCGGCGACCCCCGGGGGGCGGCCGGCTGGGACACGCGGAGCGGCAGCGAGAAGAAAGCCCGGCACAACCCCGCGGCGCCGGCCAGCAGCAGCAGGAGGCTGGGGGCGACCGGCGGCGCCCCCATCCCGGAGGCACGTCCCGGCTGCTGCGGGGCTCGGCAGGGAGGCAGCGGTCGCCTGGTGCCGGGCTGGAGCAGCCAGCGAGAAGAGAAGGAGGAGGAGGAGAAGGAGGAAGGCGGGAGCGGCTTCCCCACGCCCCGGCTCCATCTCCCCCCTCCCCTAGGCGCCGAGCTCCTCCTCGCCTTCCTCCCGGCCGGGGAAGTTGTGCTGCTCGCTCAGGCAGCCCGGCCTCCGCCGGAGGGGAGGCGGAGGCTGAGAAACTTGGAGGCTCGGCCCCGGGGCGGAAAGTTTCCGAGAGCCCCGGGGGGATGGCGGAGGATCCGTGCCCCCCGGGGATCCGCGCTGTGGGGTGGCGGTGTCCGTGTGTCCATGTGTCCGTGTGGGAATTCATCTCCTGAATCAACGGCGCCTTGCCATAAAACCCGGCACGACAGACGCCTGCTTGTGAGAAAGACCGACTGCAAGGCTTTAAATGTCTTCATCATGCGCGGAATTAATAGCGGCAGGCCAGTGCGGCCTTTCGGGGGATGGGAAGGCTTGGCCAGCTTTGCCCAGGTACTTTGGTGTCCTAGGCACACCCTAGGCAACTGCCCGTTCTGTCCTTGGGTGTAAACCTGCTCCAAGCGGAGATCTCTCTCAGCGAGGGATTCATCCCTCCCTGCAAAGGAAGAATCCTCCTTAGGGTTTCCAAGTGTTTCAGTGAACTTGAGTGAAGTTTCTTATGGACGTGCTGGTGCTTGCTCCCAGGAAGACTGAGCAAACCCTTTGCTGGAAGGGCACTCTGGTTATTCGTAGCTAGCACCAGAGATGCTTGCAAAGGGTAATGCTTGCAAGGCGATTGGAACCCACACACTCATTCTGAAGGAAAAAAGGTGCTTTTACTTTCCTCACTGACTTGTTTTCTATACCCTGACTTGTGATTCAATTTCTGGAACCCTTCTCCTCGCATTGTAACTCATCCCTTAGATCATTTCAGTGCTGCTGGGGTATTTCAGCACAAGGTGTTGCAGTCCCTGACATCCACCTCAGAGCTCTCCTAAGGGAGGAGAAGTGCTCTGTCATGCTCTCAGCCTTACTGTGCTGGAAGTGGGAAGTGAGCAGTGGGATTGTCCTGACAGAGAACTTGAGTAGAGGGCATAGATAAAGGTTGCTCTGTTTTACTTGTGGGAAACAATGCATCTTACTGAAAGGCTCAATTGTGCAAACTCTGCACCTCCCTGGCCGCAGGAAGCTTTCTGCTTGCCTGACAAGTAGGAAGGTGAAATATTGCAGTCCTGCTCTGTGTAGCTCCACCTGCTCAGGACAGAAGAGCTGGGAAGTGCTGCACTGGAGGGATGGCAGCTGAACACCTGGGGGAGCAGCAGCTGGGCTCAGAAGAGGTTATCTCCAGGGTGCTACAGTAATGGCTTTTACTGATGTGGCTGGGATAGCAACGGGTTATGCTGCAAGGCCTGTCTGGTCAGAGCTGAGGCTGAAGGGGATTTCAAGTGGTTAGGGCTCTTCGTGGGTGAGCTGAGAGCTGGATAAATGCCCCTGCCCCTCTGAGAAAGGAAATGTGGGAAAAAGCCAGGAGTATAATTGAACACCCCCTCAGAGTGGAAGGGATATATTTATAACAGTCAGCAGCTATATACATTTTGTTTGAATTCTTTTACAGTACAGTAAGCCTTCCCCCCACCACTGTTGCTAAGATACATTACCATACTTCTGGGCAAAGCAATCCCTGTCAGAGGAAGTGTATAGTTCACGAAGTATAGGAGATACAGCATAGCCTTTAAGTGTTCAAGCAAAAATTTGTCTTTTTTGTCAGACCGTTTGTTAAAAGTTCCTCATGTGCTGTTTTGTGCAGATGTTGGTAAGTCTTACAGCACATGTATATCAGAGAGCTGCTGCATGGGGTGTATGTGTAACCTTTCCATCCTCCCAATCACATCATCACAGCCGGGCCCGTGTTTGTACAAAACAGCAAGTTGTGCAGTTTCTGTCTGCCTTCATCTCCCCTTTATTTACCTAAGAATCTGATGAGGCTTAGACTGTACTGTGCGCAGGTGAGTAGACTTTGTGCACTTATGAACAATAGCGGGAGGGGGCCTTGTAAGAGCAATACAAACAACTGCTTTTGGAGAAGACATAATAAACTCCTCCTAGAGAGCAGAACATAACTGTATACAATGTTCCATAGAGAGGAAATCATCTGTATGCAATGCAATTCTATTCAATGTGCGTGTTTATTTGTTTGTGTGCCACATACACAAAATAAATGAAATGTTGGAAATACATACAAATAAAGGAGTGTCTGGAATTCTTATTTTATAGAATTTTTGAAGAATCTATTTTTTTCTTTCTGTATTTTTGTTATTCCAAATATGTACCTTTGAGTAAATAGCTTTTAAAAACCTTTAAATATCAGCCTGTGAGAATAGGTCTCTTTAAAAAGTCATTATTTCCCATGTCAATTTGCAGGTATATCTTGACTTGGATCCAAGTTTGCATTCATTTACAGAACCACGGAATCACAGAATAATCTAGGTTGGAAGAGACCTCCTAGATCACCTAGTCCAACCTCTGAAACCATTTGCTTTGCTGGTATTATGGTGCTTAAAACCTTGAGCCACTTGGAAGTGAATTGATGCACATCTCTATAATATAACCTTCCACCAGTATTTACAGAGTACAATGTGTCATAAACATGTAACTGTTGTGTGTTATGGACAAGGTATGTCTGAGGGACATACGTGTCTGAAGTCTGAGGGACAGTTGCTATATGGAGATACTAAATTAGGGCTGTTGGGAAAACAGGAATGAAGAAGGCTGAAGATGCAGAGGAAG
This sequence comes from Aythya marila, assembly GCF_965140915.1. NCBI lineage: Eukaryota > Metazoa > Chordata > Aves > Anseriformes > Anatidae > Aythya > Aythya marila. Next base: position 92,921,230 of record NC_139042.1, read on the forward strand.
TGCTGGAGCTAATAGGAACAGAGGAACTCTGGATGACTAAAAAGAGATTCTCTCTTTCCAAAAAGGGAAGCTATTAGGGGACTGCTTAGACTGAAGTGGTTCTCAGTTGTGCCTCTGAAGAAGTCAGGCTGACCTATGCTATCATTATACAATGATAAGGCAAGATGGACACGAAGACTTCTATTCTAAAATTGCTTTGTCTACTTTCCATGTTCCTACTGTTAGCATAATCAATACTTCAGTTTTAAGAAGGCTGCTCTTTACCACTAATTGCACACTGATACGGAAAGAAACCTAGCTGGATCTGCAGTGTACAAATGGTTAATCTGAAGAGTGCAATAGCATTAGGAGAGGGGAGATTTTGTTCTTGCACCTCACTGGGAAATGGTCTTCTCTGTTTGCGGTCTTCTTGCATCAGCCTTTTCATACTTTGGGCCTAGTCCAGGGAAATACTGCTGGCAAGTGACAGAGCAGTAATCAATTAAGCGGCAGCAGAGACCACATGGTTTGGCTCTGTTGCATGTCTGCCAAGGCAGAACGTCTTCCAAAGCAATGAACAAAACAGCTGCCCTGTGGGGTGAGATAGGTGCTGTTCAGGAGAGCTATTCCAGTGATGCTCCTAAGACTCTAGTAGTATCTCGTGTGCCAAAGTGAGGGGCGTGGACAGTCCGGGGTTTTGTTTAAGGACTGAGCATGTGCACAACGTGTAGAACTAGCCCCAAATTTAACTTGTGGCTGAAGAATACATGGTTGGGTACTCCTGTGGTCTTGTAAACTGTGGGCCTGGAGTAGCTCATTGCTAACTGGGAGGGTGGGTGTTTGAGTATCTGCTCCACGTCTGAGGCAGACTTCAGAATTCTGGTTGAATGCATTGACCACTCACAGAAGACTGTTGTTTTTCCTCAGAAAGCTCTGCAGGCATCCTCGACTCTATTCTCTAGCTGGCACCACAGAAGAAATCATTTGTGGGTTAGACCTTAAAACGATCTGATATCGACCTTCTGATTCCAGACATTGCTACACCACAAATAGGCAATAGTTATAAATTTATAAACTATGAAAAATTAAACATGCAGTGAACTATAACAGGGCTTTAAAAACACCATATTCAGAGCTGGCACATACTGCTGAGATTGCTCAGATATTTTCATAACTGTGTGGGGCTGCAATCTCTTTGCCCAGAATTGATAGACTATTCATTTAACAGTAGGAGTAGAAAAACGTGCTAGTTAGTGGATATTCAGGAAACTAGCAACGTTGGTCAAGATTTTTCAGAAGTGCTTAGACCTCAACATTGTTTACTGGAAAATGGAGGAGATGGGATATAGAATCCTTGTGAAAGTCTGGGCATTAGTCACTTTTGGGAGGTAAATGCACAGAGTACGGTTTTGTTCCAGTCCATCTGTGTACCAGATGTTCAACAAAGGAGGTTATAGGCATGTTCCTGGCTGCACCCTGCTTAGAAGCTGCAGCCAGGATCTGTTTGTAAATAACCTTGTCATTTAATGGAGCTGTGTGTCCATATCTATGTCCATCCTTTGGAGACACTGAGGAATCTTATAACTAATACCATTGTCCACATGGCCAACTCAAAGCTGTGAATTTACTGTCTGTCCTTGTTTTCTTTGTGGTGTTCTGCTTATCAAATTCATGCTGAAAAGTTCAAGCACTAAATGATCTCATGAATGGCAAAGTCAGTTCCTGTAGCCTGTCTTTATATTTGTAGCCTGCTTTTTTTTCTTTTTTTCTTTTTTTTTTTTTTTTAATCCACCTTTCCTTATCAACCTGATGTTGATCATGACAGAGTCCCTGAAGACTGGATGCAGCAAGTATGTTTGGCCATAATCTATAAAGAGCTGCAGTTTCTTTAACTTATATTCCATAACTCAGTGTCTGCTGGTTGGACATGGAGCTTCCTTCCTTTCCCCTCCTCCTGGACTAATAAATTACTGGCTTCTAGTTTAGATATACTGAGGTAGTAAATAAAATCTGAAATGCTGAAAGCTGAATGTGAACCACAGAATTCAGGCCAAGTGTCTGATTGACACTTGGATGAAAAAGAATTTGAAATTATGATCTAGCTATCTGTAGTTACACAGAATTTTCACAGAATCACAGAATCACAGAATTTTCTAGGTTGGAAGAGACCTCAAGATCATCGAGTCCAGCCTCTGACCTAACGCTAGCAGTCCCCACTAAACCATATCCCTAAGCTCTACATCTAAACGTCTTTTAAAGACCTCCAGGGATGGTGACTCCACCACTTCCCTGGGCAGCCTGTTCCAGTGCCTCACAACCCTTTCAGTGAAGAAGTTCTTCCTAACATCTAACCTAAAACTCCCCTGGCTCAACTTAAGCCCATTCCCCCTCGTCCTGTCACCAGGCACGTGGGAGAACAGGCCAACCCCCACCTCGCTACAGCCTCCCTTGAGGTACCTATAGAGAGCGATAAGGTCGCCCCTGAGCCTCCTCTTCTCCAGGCTGAACAAGCCCAGCTCCCTCAGCCGCTCCTCGTAGGACTTGTTCTCCAGGCCCCTCACCAGCTTCGTCGCCCTTCTCTGCACCCGCTCAAGCACCTCGATGTCCTTCTTGTAGCGAGGGGCCCAAAACTGAACACAGTACTCGAGGTGCGGCCTCACCAGAGCTGAGTACAGGGGGAATAGTAGTTAGTAGGATTAATTAAAGATTTATTATTTTTTTAATGATTATTTGCAATCTGATAATAGGATCTTTTTGTTTTGTTTTGTTTTGTTTTTCTAGTGTTGAAATGATCCTTTATTTATAAAATTTGCCCCTTTTTTGTTCCAAAATAGTAGCAGGGATATGGATGAAGTATACATCCCACGGGAAAAACAAACAAACAAACAACAAAAAAAAACTATTACGCTGCTCCCAGTGACCTGGATCTAAATAATCTATTCTGTGATCCATTTCTTTCCAATGAAAAAATAACCTAAAACTGGAGCTCTTTTTTTTTTTTTTTTTTTTTTCCCAAAATTCTTAGAAAGATTGAATTTCTTCTGTGAAGGCACATAAAGATGAACATGTGCATGAAAAATGAATATGTTACTAGTGAAGTAGTCCTCAAGCACTGAAATATTCTTGGCATCTAAGCCAGAGGGAAAACCCAGTGCATCTGAGAGAGGTTTGCAGCTATCAGCTTGGCAAAATAAGGTTTTATTGTTATCCTTCTGGGCCTCTGGAGACCCCTGAAATGCTTTACTGGGGCTAGAGAAAGGTGAAACGGAATTGTGTTTTACAGAACCAACTCCAGTAGCAACTGTAATGCTAGTTCATGATGTTCCAGGGTATATTTAGCCTTTTGAGTGTTACTGCTAATGATAAGCCCCAAATGCTACTTAAAACTCACACATACTTTTGAAAACCGATAATGAACTGTTTTTAGTGATGAATGTTGGTCTTCCTGTAGGATAGAGCTAGAAAACAGTTCAGGTACTTTAAGGTTAAACAAGTCAATCAGTTAAAGGACTGTTATCCTACAGTCACCTGGTAATGATAGCAGATGAAATGATCCAGATAAAGTATGTCCTAAGGCAAAACACTATGATCCCACTTAAAAAAAAAAAAAAAAAAAATCCATGATCTTAGAAAGTGTGATTACATTATTAATGTGTAAAATTGTTACGTGCCTTTACACTTCAATTTTTCTCCGTCTTTACAAAAATTCATTATTCCTCATCAGATACAGGCTTATAGGTCTTCTCATAATTTATGTCTCCTGCCGTTTGTTTCAAGTACCCAACAATGAGAATAATTATGCTTGCCTTTTTGTATTCTTTGTTTTCAGGAAACAATGCATCAGGGAGGCTGTTTCAGAGACAAAAACTCTCACAGGCAGACAGCCAAGAGGCAGAAGTCTGAAAACAGCTGAAAAAACTTCAGGTGATTCTTCCCTCATTTATTGTATTTAGAGCCCATTGAGGTAAACCAGGCTGATTTGTTGCTGATAAGGGCAAGATCTGGCCATTTTACTTCAATTTTTCTTTTATCTGTAATAGTTTATACTACTGCTTATGATGCATATTAAAAATACATATTACTTGGAGCTGGTTGCATGACTTCTGGTTGATAATGCCCAGCAAATTAGAGAAGCTTATCGCTGTGCTAATCTTAGAGGGTGAACTTTTTCAGGCTGCAAGTCTGCCAGAGACTTATACTGTTTTGTGCAAGTTTGTTTCTGGCCTTTCTGAGAAATGCACTGGAGAAAAATACTGTGCTCTGCAGCTTAAAGAAAAACAGTCTACTGGGAGAATCTATTTATTTATTTATTTATTTATTTATTTTTGTGAGGAGCTGATCTGGAATGCCTAGGTACTAGAAAAAAAAAAAAAGTCTGAGCCTTGTCTAGTTATTATCCCCCCCAAACCTCAATTTACATGTGCACAGCAGCAACCCGCCTAACAGCTTATTTCTTCCAAAGACTCCTTTTACACTGAACTTGTTCCATCTCTTTGTTGGCCTTCATCTTCAGGCTCAGGAGCGCTGTTTGGTCCTCACCTGGGGCTCAGTAAGACTTTCTTTGGAGTTACTGCTCTTTGGTGCTGCACTGCTGGATGCAGGAACAGGGATCTTAGAAATGACTATACGCCTCTGAGGAGAATGCAAGAGGACAAGACAGCTTCCACAGTGATATGGAGCAGGGCTTGGTTTGGCAGGAGCCTCTGTGAAGAGGAGAGCTCTGAAAGTGCAAAGAGAAAGGGACATGCACAGCAGCATGACTTGGAGGCAAAGAAGGGGTGCATATGTGGGAGCAGCAGGAGCAGGCTATCAGCACAGAGCTGAAGAGCCTGTGGTAATTTTCAAATTCTTCTTAACGAATGAGAATATGAGTGCACAAATCCAACATGCCTCAGATGTATTAGTTTGTTAACTAATTAAGAATTTCCATAAGGGAATCTTTTTTTTTTTCTTTTTTTTTTCCTCCTCTTTTTTCTTTTATCAGATCAAGTAGACCTTCTGGATTCTTACAGGCATGTCATTGCTTTTTCCTTCATAGTCTCTCTCTGCTGGATGAGTTTATTGACTGCATTTTAATGCCTTCTGAAGAACCACACATAAAAAAATACTAAAAAAACCCAACACCTTCACAGTACTCTGGTCTCCATGGCAAAGGTTTGGCTGCTATTGCTTTTGAATGTGAATTTCAGGATATAGTACTGATAATCCTATTAGTCTGTCTAGGAAACAAAAAAATATGAAATGAAAGTTGACTCAGTGTTGCAGGTAATCTCCTTTATTGGACTTGTATGAGAATACATGTTTCAAAGAGAAAAAAACATTGAAAAATGGCTGTCTCGTATTTCAGAAAGGCTGAAGTTCCATATTTTGACTGTACAAAGGGACTGGGTGTGTTTTAGGTTACCTTATGTTCACAGTACCCTATCCATCTCCTATACCCTTTATGGGTATAACAAATGAGAGCCGTATCATGTGGTTTAGGTTCACTCTATTAACTATAAGCTAACTCTGCATTATATAGTTCATGATTACCACTTGGATTTGTAAGAAAGTTGGCAGGAATGCCTTCTGCTAGGTGACTTTGCAAATGTGGCTGTGGCTGCTACATGTAGTACCTAGGAAGTTGGTGTTTACTGTACTGTCTCTCTCCAGGGAACCAGAAAGGAGGACACAGCAACTCTTTGAGGCTTGGCAAAAGAAAATCAGAGATGTCACTTCCTACTCCATTCCTGCCAAATACAGTTAGAACTTTTGCTGCGGAGAACATCATTTAAGGATTGCAATTAAACCTTGACATGTGAAATACTTAATTTTCAGCAGCTGATGCCATAAACAGACTGCAGATACTAGGAATGGAGTATAATTTGTTTTTCTTGCAATGAATACAAGGTATAAAGTGTTTATTGACTTAAAAAGAAAAACTGAACAAACAGAATAAAGAAGAAAGCATGCACGGATGCTTTGAAGGAAAGAATGTTTTTATTTCATACTTTGAAGAAATTGTTCAACTAGTTCATCCGTGTAAAAATGTGACCCCTCTAATGCTGCCAAGGGCGGTGAGATCAGGGATAATCTGTTGAGGAAATGCAGCTCACGCAGGCCAACAGGCATGTTTTAAACTGACAACACCATTGTTTCAAAGAGGAAAACATGAAGGGGAGAAGAAGGGAAGTGGAAGGGGAGACCAGTACTGAAGGGTCTCCTTCAGCATGAAAGGAAATAGAAAGGGAGACCAGTACTGTTCCTTGCTTGCTGAATAACCCCATTACCTGTTCTGAGGAATGTTGTCTCTGCTCTTTGCTATAGAAACATGTAGATTTGGGGGACAGTCAGACTGCTGTATATTCTCCCCCATAAACTCCCACAAAAAAACAAACAAACAACAACAAATAAAAAACACAGCTGAATGTGATTAAGATGCTGAATAATAATTAATAAGCAGGGAGAAAGCATGAGAGAAAGCTATTCTGACGGTCTTAATTCTCACTTTAATGTAGGGCTCAACTTCATGTTCCTCGTGTTCTTCATGCTCTTTTAAAGTAGTTCTGGTATACACATGCACATGTTTATCTGTATGCATGCACTGTCTTTGCAAACCCTGTAGTCCAAAGAATAATTCTCAAGCCTAATGGGGGAAAAAAATAAAGCTTCCTTTGTACTTAGGAACATGAAATGATTCTGTCTGTTTTTTTTCCCCTAGAGAGGCCTGAGTCAGTGAAAATGTGGGATTGGAGTGGAATGTTTTTTCAGTATAGTTTTGACTCTTGCAAGTAGAGCTGTACTGGAATTCAGTAATGACTAAAGAGCAACCTCTTCTGAAGTTAGCACTGGTGATTGCTGAACATTTTCCAGTAGATCTACAGGCCATTTTAAGACAGAAATAAACAACGCCTTATTTGTTTAAAACTGCAGCAAAAACAGTTGCTGCTGAAACTAATCAAGGTACATGTAAAGCACATGTTTTCCTTCAACTACAGAGATTATTCTTCTAAGATACGTACAAGTATATAACTCAAGTTACTTTAACTCTCTGAAGTTCATTTGATCAGTGTTTTTGTCTTACACTTTTCATTTTTCAGTCTCACAGAGAATTTATCAGTGCCTTCTCTTATTTCTGGTTGTCCTTTCTCTATATTTTTTTTGGTTTCCTACTATGTAAGCTGGCATTTATTTATTTTTTTTTTCCAGACATGCAAGAATGCAAGAAGATTACTTTCTAAAGCACCTTTCTTTTCTTTCCTTATATTCTGTGGACAGCAGACTAGAAGAGTCTTTAGTCCTTGTTCTTGTTATCGCCCTGTGACTTATTTTGGCTGTAGTCATTTAACATTTTCATTTTGCTGTTTTTAAAGTCTCCCCTAGAGCTGTCTGGGCTACAGCTGAAGGTTAAAATTCCCATTTTCTTGAGTGGGCAGTGATGGTATACTTGTAGCAGAGATAAGTGGTGGTGGTATTCTATGCACTTTAGATGTTGCTCCTTCCCCCTGTCGTATGACTGCTTTGCCCCTCTGGGAAGAGAAACCCCAGACACAAATCAGTGTAAATCACCAAGCTAGGAATGCACTAAGTTAGAAAGAGATTTCACAGGTGAAAAATGTAACCTTAATGATAGTCCTTAAGCATTAAGGGATGAGCCCTTGAAGCTCTTTAACACTCCTGCTCTGTGTCATTCTACTACCACACATTCTTGCCTTACACAGGAATCAACTCTTCTGAGCTGTGTTTAACACTGGATAATTTCCTTCTTCTTCATTACTGTGGTACTGGGGTTTTAGCTCATCTTTCTTCCAACCTCACTGACTGAATTTTCTTGAGTTTTTGACTGTTTTGAGGTGCTTCTCTTAGAAGGTTGTCCAGGGTATTGTTTCCAGACTGTATGTTATCTTTACATTTACCCTATCAGCAGCACTTTTGCTCCTGGCCAGTGATATTGGAATGCTCATAGCACCTAGGTAAGTTTCTTCTTTCTTGTCTGCTCACATTCTCATCAATAATTCTGTTTCTACCTCCCTTATCTTCCTCTTGGAGAGATACAACTGTTTTAAAGATAACAAAAACAGAAATTCATTTCTTCCCCTCTGATTCTCACTATTCATCTTTCTTTTCTCAGTAGCAACATTTGTGTCATTTTGGTTGTTATTGCCAAGAAAATACCTTTTTAAAAACAAGTGGTGCTCTGCCCTAGACCCTTCTCTCCCACACTGTCAAAACAGGCATGTATATTTTTAAGTACAGTCACCAAGATTCTTCATTTTGGTTCAGTGGATAAGCTCCTCCATGTTTCTCTTGTTTTGTACCTCAACATCAACCATATTATCTATGCCTATTTTTTCAGTTCACTACATACTCTTTGCAGTCTCTTAAATCTTATGCAGATCAGACTGATTTTTCACTTTTTGCTATTCCTCATTGTTCCTATCTTGTATTAATACTATCTATTGTTAGTCTAATATTCTTACCCTCTTATTATGGTTGTTCTGTTTATTCTTCTCAGCTCCCTTACCACCTGCCAATTCAAATGTTTCATTTTAGCAGAGTTTTCTCATTCCTTAACATTTCTACATCATGCTTTTCTCATTTTGTCCTTTGGATTTTTTTCATTACTCCTTTCACTTCTCATTTGTTTCCACAATTTAAATCTCTTTTCAAAAGGAATTTCTATGTTCTACTACTTAATCCCCAGCATACTGTCTCTCATATTTCCTCAATGCTTGTTTTCTTTAGTAACTATACAGCCCTGGACAGTATTGAGCTTGCATGATGTTTGTGCGTTGTTGTTGTTTATATAATCCTCCTCCAAGAGTCATACTAGAAACCATTAATAAATGTATAGGCCTTTTATTTCCAGGTTCATCATTACCCTGATTATAAGTAGAAAAAGAATAATTTCAGGATTATATTTCCCAGAAAGACAAAAATATCAGGAGACCCCTTTTGAAAGGGACCAAAGATAAAAGAACTCACAAGTATCTTCTGTAGTGCCTGAAAAAATACTGCAGTGGAAGTGCAATCCAACAGTGGAAGGAGAGAGAGAGGAAAACCTTGAAGGATGTACAAGGCCCAGCTAAATGCAACATTTTGGGCTGCAGAAATTTTCTTGACTTTTTACGTCCTATCTGAAGCACACGGAGCAAGAAAAAGGCTAAACGGGTGCTATGCTGGAAGCCTAGAGGCAGAATCCAACTGTGAAGGTCAAAGTAAAATACATCTGGTTTGGGTATACACCATACTGTTTAGGGTCCTGATTTTATCTTGAGCCTTTTGTTATTTATTGTGTGTCTCTAGCACCTAGATCCTGCAGACAGGTACTTTAGGTCTAAGTCTCTTCTTTCATTAAAAAAATAAAAATAAAAAAAATAAAAATAATAAAAAAAAGCTTGCTTCTACCCTTACATTTCTAGAGGAAACAACATGTGATGTGAATATGTCTGAAAGGTTCATAGACCAGAATGTGGTTGCTATATGAAGACTTTTTATTTTTTAATTATGTTAGGACTTTTAAATCCATGTTCATGATTTGGAGGACAGGTGATTTGTTATTTGCCGTCATATTCACAGTTTTAACATGTGGAAATAGTTCCCTTTCCTATCAGAGATGAGGAGATGTAGAAGGATCGCTTCTTTTGGTAGGCCTTTGTAATAGGAGGAACAGTGGGGGAGAAGAGCATTTCCATACAAAAAACACTGAAGGAGCTGAGTTTACATGATACGATTACTAGGGGAGAGGCAGAGTTGTGTGCAAACTGAGGAAACTGGAAGAGAGTTCTGAAAAACTGTTTCATGTGCTTGCATGCCTGAGAGGATAAAGATCTCTTAAAGTATGCTTAGCTGTAAGTCCTGAGTGGGCTTATGCCTGCAGTTCAGAGATGTCAAGCTTGGAGACCTGCAATATGGCATGCTAGCTCTTTAGAGACCTGAAAGAATGGCTGGCTCCACTGTGCAGTTCAGTGATGCACAGCTGTGGGGATTTAGACCAAGCATTTGATCTCCTGTTTGGCTTATAAGAACCAGCATAGAACAAGGGAAAATAATGACAAAGCTTCTTAGAAAGGGACAGGATATGTTTAATGTAAGGGGAGCCTGAAGAATCCTGCACTTTTTGCTGCGAGGAGGAAAATGCAGATAAATGAGTCAAGTAATGAGGATTGGTCAGGAGATTTCTCACGAGGGTATCATGATGCTCATTAGCCTTGAAGGCGAGACTAGCCTGAGGCCACTTTCAATATGTTGTTTAAACAGTGGGCCTAGTTCAGGGGCTCTGGCAGCTAATTTACTGCTGCTTCTATGACACCTCAGGAGACTATCTAATTGCAGAAGTAGTTTAGCCCATGTAAGGGAATTCTTTAGTTTGAATGTCAAATTGTAGAACACAGCTATAGTGCTTTTGGACCTCGGCCAGTATGTGTGTGTCTTGATACACGGAGCCGGGTGGGTTTGCTGGTCTGGAGAACATCTGTCCTGTGGTCCCTTGAAAGATGTATACATGCTGGACACAACTCTTGGGCCTTTTCTGTCTCCTGTACTGCAGTGTCATATAGTTTACACTCACAAAATATCTCCAGAAGGAAATGTTCTTCAGGAGAAAAACCTCTTTGTAGTTTCTTCCATATCCCAAAAGAGTATTCAGGCAGACTTGCTGCTGGACTGTATTATTAACACATCATAAGAATTGGCAGCTAGTCTAGTCAGGTTAGTCTGAGATTAGGGGACAGAAGGGAAGAGGCTTGCACATGCTTCCCACCTAACTGCAAAAGCAAGGCAATGTTTGCTTCAGGGTGCCTGCATACCTCTCTGGGCAAAAGTCACAAAGTGGCATTCTGTCCATGGCTGGGTCCCTTTGTCTTCTCTCCTCCTGTCCCCTGACATTTTTGCTCTGCTGAAATATATCTGAATGAGCATTCCTATGTACATAGGGACACAATCATTTTAATATCATACAGTCATAGAAATATCTGGCTGGATGGGACCACTGGAGGTCATGGAGAACAGCTTCCTACTTAAAATCAGATTATTCCTGACACTAGGTCAGATCAATTGGGGTTCTCTCCAGCCAGGTCCTTCTGTAAACGTCTGAGGATGGAGAATCCATGATCTCTCTGAGCAGTGTGTTTTCACAGTGTGCTATGCTGTCTTATATGTTCAACCTGAACTTCACAAAACGTAACATTTAAATGTTACCTCTTCTGTTATTTCCTGACTCTATGGAGAAGGTTTTTTTTTTTTTGTGTGTGTTACATTTGTAACTGTCTTTCAAATCAGTGTAAGTTGCTATGAATTCTCCTTTTAAACTTGTTTACAAAACAGGCCAAGATCCCTGCAACCTCTCCTCACAGGTCCAGAGCTTGAGGTCCCTGACCTATTTGGTGGCCCTCTGACAGTCCCTCTCCTGTTTCTCTCTGTCCCCGTTGAACTGGGTTCCCACAACTGGCCACAGTATTCCAGGTGTGCTCTCACCAGTGCTGACCAGACAAGGATAATAAACTTGCTTGAGCCTGTTGTCCACGGCCCTCCAAGTGTGGCCTGTTGTAGTTTATTGTATGCACAGTGCGAGTGCACTGCTGGCTTTTCTTCGGCCTGGTGTCCACCATCACCTGAAGTCCTTTGGAAACAACTGAAGAGTCCCTTGAAAGCAACTGACAGTTGCTTCCCAGCTTGTGGTGATACATGGGGTTGTTTCACCTGAGCTGCAAAACTTTGTCCTTCTCCTTATTGAATGGCATGAGGTTCCTGTTGGCCCAATCTTCCCCTTCTTCAGGGTTGCCTTGGATTTAAGGTGTGCCATTCAGCATGCCAGCTATGCTCTTTAATGCAGTGCCTGAGAGTGCAGTCTGTCCCTCAGGTGAGTTCTTGGTGGAGATGTTGAACAATTTTCCCTCCACTGATGACCCCTGGGGCACTCTGCCTTACACTGTCAATGATCTTTGCTCTTTTGGGTACAGTGGCATAGCCCAACGGTCTGTTTGTCCAGCTCTACAAAAATAGGAATGCTGTGGAAGATGGTGTCAAAAGCCTGACTGAAGTGAAGGTGTGCTATAGCCCCTGCTCTCTGCCCATCCCCGTAGCAATTCATTTTATAGAGGGCAGTGAGGTTGGTCAGGCAGGGTGATAGGTCTGTGAAATTGCTCACTGAGTGTCCCTTTGTACCTTTTTGTCCTTCATGTGCTTAGGAATAGATTTCAGGTGGTGGTTTCTGTGTCTCTTCCTGAGCTGAGGTGAAGCCAATGGGCCTGTAGTGCCTTGGGCCTTGCTGCTTTCTCTTCATGAGACTGGCCTTATGACAATCTTTTCTCTGTAGTCAGGTCACCTTCCCTGATTGTCAAGATTTTGTACAGATGGTAGGTGGGGGCCCTGCTATCACATCAGCCAGCACTTGCAGCACCCTTGGGCAAATCTTGCTGATCTGGGTTAGTTTTTCTGTATAGTCTTGTAGTGGGTTTACATGGCAAGGTTTTGGTAGCGGGGGCCCATGGTGGTGGTTTCTGTAAGAAGAACCCAGAAGCTGCCCCGTGTTAGGTAAGGGCCCCACCGCTGGCCAGAGCTGAGCCAATAAGCAATGTTTGTGCCTCTGTGAGAGCATATTTAAGAAAGCGGGGGGGGGGGGGGGGGGGGGGGGGGGGGAAGCTGCTGCTCAGCAGCAGCTGGGAGAGAAAGCAATGAGAAACAGCCTTGCAGATGCCAAGGTCACTGCAGCAGGAGGGCAGGAGCTGGAGGGAGCTGCCGCTCACCCGTGGGGGACCCGTGCTGGAGCAGTTTGCTCCTGGGGGATGGACCCCGTGGGAGGAGCCATGTGGGAGCAGTGCTTGAAGAGCTGCTGCCTGTGGGCAGCCCCCCAGGCTCAGTTCGGGAAGGACGGCATCCCGAGGGAGGGACCCCACAGGGAGCAGGGGCAGGGAAGGACTGTGAGGGAGCGGTGGAGACGAAGTATCGGGGACACCCCCATTCCTCGTTCCTCTGCACTGCTGGGGGGGAGGCAGTTGAAGAGGGTGGTTTTAGGGAAGGTGTTTTGGTTTCTTTCCTTTGTTTCTTACTTTTCTAGCCTGTTAGTGGTAGGCAATAAATTTATTATCTCCCTATTCTGAGTTTGTTTTGCCCATCACAATAATCGTTGAGTGATTTACTGGTCCTTATCTCAACCCTTGAGCCTTTTGCATTGTATTTTCTCCCCCTTTCCCTTTGAGGAGGGGGAGTGAGAGAGTGGCTGAGGTGGAGCTCAACTGCCCATCTAAGTAAAAACACCAAAAATCTGTAACAAGTTACTCTTGCATGGCTGGCTACACTTCTCCTTCCCAAACTCTGTGATAAGCACAGCAGAATTAGACAAGCCTTTAACTCTGAAGACTAAGGAAAAAATTAAGCATTGAATACATTGCTACTTTTGCATTGCTGTGTGTGTACACTGAAGTACACACAGTATGTGCATACACTGTTGGGATGTTCTCAGAGGGTTTTAAACTGCTGATACTGATTTAAGAAAAATAAAGTCTTGCATTGCAGTAGATCAGACCTGTTCATATTACTCAAAATTATGTCTTAGCTGAGGTGCAGCATCTTCTGTCTGAAAATGTTTGTTGAAAATTTCTTAGTTAAGCTTCATTTTGATGAAACAGTCATGCTCTGCAATTGTAGGAAACTCAGAAGAATGTGCATCTGTTTTAAATACTTTCCTTGAGGTGTTGTATGGTTTCAGAGCATGTTAATACTGATAATGACCGTAGCTCAGCTGATGCATAGTAATTTGTTAAGCTGTGACACAATGTCGTCCTCAGAGTACTTTGGAGGGAGCTGATCAAAAGTAATGTGAGAGTGTCGGACTCCTTCATCTCCAGAACATTTGCTCTATTAAGGGCTTTTGTGTTCCCACCAGGATGAGAGCAATATAACTGTGTGTGACTTATATCCTCCTTTTTTATAGTTCTAGTAATAGGTAGTGATCTGAACAAGAATAAACTGGGGTACTCTTCTGTCATTTTAACTAAGAGATAATCAAATTATCTGAGAGATCTGAAGAATTTGATGAAGGTGGACCATAACTGCAAGACAAAGGCATGCTTTTGAATAATGGGAACTTTAAACAGTTATGTTACAGCTTATGTAACTTGGTAAAAAATTTAGATTCAAAGAAACCAGCCTTTTATTTAAAAAAACTCTTTCCCACTTCAAAGATCAAGAGGTTTCTTTATGAGAAAGGAAGGCAGTGAATTCATAACAAACAAGTCAAACCACAGATGCTTTGTGTAATAGTAACCTGTTGCAGGCAACAGAGAAGAAGGGCTTATTTCCTCTTAGTGTAAGAATGACTGAGCTGAGGACACACTGGGGAAGCCACACCAGACCATGCACTTTCTGAGCTCAGAGCTTGGCAAACATCGACTCAACGCCTGGAATAAGTCCAAACAGTTTTGGGGAAGTTATAGTTACCTGCTTTGCATCCACCTGCCAGCATTATCTCAATGTACCCTCCTCCAGCAGGAATCGGGAGAAATGCCAACAAAAGGCCATTGTGTTAGCTTTTCCTGGTGGAAAATGAGCTTCGTATAAAGCTTCATGTTGCCTTGTGCTATTTCTGACCTTCCACAACATCAAAAGGTAAGGTTTGTATCCAGGCTAAAAATATAGCTGGGGATATACCCAGTGTTTCAAAGCATAAGTTTAATATGCAGAATTAATCTCACAAAGAGTACTTTCAGTCACAGTACTTCCGGTCAACTATACTAACAGTGAGGTGCACTATGGATTTCATTTTTTGCTTGGAACTATCTGAAGTGTAGTAATTTTGGTAAACGCTGGACCTTGAGTCACAACATTTTAAGTAATACTATTTTGTGAAGATTGCTAAACACTTCAATCTCTTTAATAATTAAAACTTTTGAAACTAAATAAATATCCAGCAGGTCCTATGTGAGGCAATTAGTGGAGTGGGGTATTTTCTCCAAGGCAATGCTGTGATGATTTGAAGTACCAAACTATCACATCTGCATGTGAAAAATTAAACAGACTCACATTTTTTATTATCATCAATACAAATGAAAAACAAAACAAAGCATAAAAATGCCCTTAAATATCTCATAGTTTTCATGCCTTTAAACAAAAGCTATTATGGAGTAATGGTTCAAGAAGTGAATATGGAGTAATGGTTCAAGAAGTGAAAATATCAATTATTTTTTATTATTAAAACTCAGAAATGTTAAGGAACTAACTAATTATTCAGGTGGAATATAGTTTGTTGTTGTTGGTGGTTTTTTTTTTTTTTTTTTTTTTTTTTTTTTTTTTTTTTCCTCCATTCAGGAACTGTTTATAAACTGTTTCTGAATTCTGCAAATCAGTGGCTTATATAGATGAACAATTTTCAATTTACATGTGCAATCTATTCAGTTTGACTGTTTACCCTCTGTGATATATGTGTGGTTGCATGGCTACATAGATTTTCCTAGACTGAAGCACAGATTTTTTAAGTAGAATGCTGAATAGTAAATATTTGTGCCACTGCATTGAAAAACTTGATTATGTGCAGGCATTTTGGAGAGAATAGATATTTTTCAAACATTCACATGAATCAAAAAGCTATTCATTGGAATGTTTATGAACTTCAAAGCAGGGGTACATGAACAGAAAAGAGCATAAGAGTGCTTCAGAATTCAAAAAGGCATTCTTAAACATCAGTTGGCTGTGCCAGCCTTAGGCCAAGTGTCACTGCTGTCTCTCTGCTTACTGCTTAATATTCTGGTGATATAGGTACTGAATATTTGGAAAGGCAAAGCGTTCTGTTTTTGTTAAAATATTTATGTCATCTAGGGGTTGTAATCTAAGGGACTGCTGAGATCTGCAGGCAACCAGGAAAGGGAATGACGGTATTAAAAATGACTGTCATCCTTCACAGACAAAATTTTTTATTTTAATCTCTCTTCTGTAAAGCTGTCTTGAAACTGTTAGACTGGATGAATGATCCAGGTAGTCAGGGAGAGTTTGAAGGAATTGCCACCTGTTGACTGTTGAGGGACTCCAAAATAAGGCTTTGGAGGGATGTTTTGTGGTTTGTTTACTTGGAATTTCCCAAGTTTCTCTAAACTGAAAGGGACAAACTAAGAATAAGCTGACCACTGGTCAAACTGGATAGTTTCTACTACAAATGTCATACTTGAAGCACGGTGTGTGTTGTTTGATCAATAAATTACATGCAGACTCACCACTGATCTCATGATTCTTCAGCCATGAAAGAAATAATGTAATTGGGAAGGAGTATCCCATGATCGAGTGTGTTTCATTCAGCACTGAATCAAGTGCTACTTCTGTCCATGAAGATTTTCAAAACTCTCCTGAATGAGGCCTGGAGCAATGCTATCTAACTGTGAAGTTGGCCACGCTCTGAAGAGGAGGTCGGATCAGAAGTCCCAAGTAATCTGAATCTTTCTATCATTCTAAGTGCTGAACAAAGTGCCCTCCAGAAGAAGAAGGAAAAAAAAAAAAAAAAAAAAAAAAAAAGCAGAGGGCACAAGAAATGAGATTGATATCTGTTTCTTACTTGGGCCATAGGACAGCATTCCAAAGAGCATGACAGCTGGAGTCTTATCCCCTGATTTCATTGAGCTGGTGCACTGTTTCTTTATTCAGCCTTGTTTTTTCTCCCATGGACTTTTATCTCATGCCTAAAGTCACGGGAAGTGAAGTTTTATGCTGCATTTCTTCTGAGTTTATCAGAGAAACGTGGCTTTGTATTATGTTAACTGTCTTGGCTAAAAATACTTCTAACGTGTTTTTAAACAATATAAATATCAGGCTAGGAGAAGAATTGTTGTGTAATTAGATATAACAGTATGAAATGAAGACAGAAGTGTAGGAGAGAGAACAGGGAAGCCTTTCTTTGAAAGACTTCAAGGGAAAAAACAGAATTGTTTAAGTCATTTAAAACTAGTCTCAGAAGTGACTTGAGATTAGCCCCCTATAGAAATATTTGAGATCCCTTGTCTGAAATTACTGACCTCTTGCAAGTTAGAGAGGACAGCATATAATAAAGTCTAGTCTTTCTACATCCCAAGGATTTCTGCAGTAATGCATCAAAGTAACTTTATAAATAATATTTTGTTTTGCAAGTTGTTGTGGGTTAACCTCCGCTGTCTGCCAGGTGCCCACCATGTCGCTCTCTCATTCCCCATCCTCAGCAAGGCAGGGGAAGAAAATAAGATGAAAAAGCTTATGGTTTGAGATGAGTACAGGAAGACCTTTCATCAGTTACCTTCACAGACAAAACAAACTTGACCCTGGGAATATTAATTTACTGCCAATTAAAAATAGAGTAGGATAGTGAGAAAAGCAAACAAACAAAAACCCCAAACAAAGTGAAAACACCTTCTCCACCTCGCTCTTTCTTCCCGGGCTAAATGTCAGTCATGACATCTTGACTCTTCTACCTCCTCCAGGCCCTGAGTAATTTAGTGGGGATGGGAATGGGGCCTGTGGTCTGTTCATAACACGTCGTCACATTTCTCCTCACACTTTTCCCCTGCTCCAGCATGGGATCCCTCCCACAGTATGCTGTCCTTCACAAAAAGTTCCTATGTGGGGTTCCCACAAACTGCAGTTCCTCAAGGACTGCTGCAATATGGGTCTGTACCACAGGGTGCATCCATCAAGAGCAAATTGCTCCAGCACAGGTGGCAGTTCCCACAAGAACTTCTGTTCTGGTGTGGGCTCCTCTCCATGGGATGCAGCATGGATATCTGCTCTGACATGGTCCTTCATGGGCTGCGAGGGACAGCCTGTTTCACCATGGTCTTCTCCATGGGCTATCGGGGAATCTGCTCTGGTGCCTGGAGCGCCTCCTCCCTCTCCTTCTTCACTGACCTTGGTGTCTGCAGGGTTGTTTCCCTCATTCACAGCTCTTGTGCAGTGTTTTTTTTTTACACTTTCTTAGATATGTTATCACACAGGTGCCACCAGTGTTGCGGAGGGACTCAGCTGTGCCCCGCAGGGGGTCCATTTTGGAGATGCCCAGAACTGGCTGTGTCCAGCATGGGGCAGCCCCATGACTCTTCTCACAGAGGCCACCCCTGCAGACCTCCCCAGACTACCAAAACCTTACCATATATGCCCAATACACTTGTGCTGGCCTAAGCCTTAGCCTTTCTTAGCAGAAAGGGCTTCTGGATGTATAAAAGCTAAGGTATGTTTAGTATATTTAAAATACACTGTTGGCTGCGCTCTTACATAAGTCAAAAAATGTACTGAGAGAAGTCCAAGTGGGTTACTTAAGTAATGAATGGATGGCAGTAACTATTACAGAGAAAGAAATATAGGCTGGTGGGCTGATTTTCTTAAAGCTACAGGAAAGGAGTCCTGGTGTAACCTCTAATCACCTGAGGCAGTGCAGCCATCTGACCAGAGGGACTACTGATCCAGGGAGATAATCATTTGGTTGATGGTGGTTCATGACAGCCCAGATCACATGCTTGCTTAGCCTTATAAATTATCTTCTGTGAGTAAGCAGATGTCACCAGGTCTTTCTTAAAGTTGAAAGGGTAATATTCAGAGATCTGTTTGGGGCCAGCACATAAAGACATAACATTACTTTGAAGAGCCATTACCACTAAAAAATAAATTAAATGAGAGTGTTATCTTTAGCTTCAGCCTTGAACAATTTTATTAACTATTTCTAGAGAACAGCTTGGGACAGAAAGAAATGTTGTTTTGCAAAATGTGCAACTTCATTCTTGACCAGGAGGAGAAATTAATAAATTATTAACTACTTGCACAGCTCACAAAGCATTTCAGTTGAGGAGGGACTGTGTTAAGAATGATCATAAATTGTATGGCTAGGGCAGCTGAAAGATGCTGAGGACTGGGTTTGAAAGTGTTCAGGGGTAACTCTGTGATCTATGAGAGAGGGTCCCTGAGTCTGACAGTCTTTGCATGCTTGTGACAAGTATGCTGGTGAAATTTCAAGGGGTTACTAGTCGTGTGTGTTGCACAGTTTACAGATATTTGTATTACTTAGTGAATCACGTCTGAGAATAAAGTGAAAGATAGCTGTTGTAGTCAGTGAAATGACAAACGATGAAGGTTATAAAGGACTTTGCATTTTAAAGCAATCTCAGTGAATAATGGTGTAGGAAATATAGACTCCTTGCATGCTGATGTATCAAGTCTCTCATTTCAGTGTCTCATTCAAATCATGAAACTACTTAGAGCAGTACTTTTCCTTTGATGATAATAATGTTGTGCGTATGAAGCAAGATTTCATTTTTGTACTACCTGGAATATTTACAGCTAGTATTTTGTTATATGCTGTTACATGTGAAGAAATATTTTGTTTATCCCCATGAGGTGTTAATGTGTTGGTACAGAACCTCATGAAAATGCAGTTGTAGCAAGAGACAAGAAGATGAACCATTTAGATTGTCTCACGCATAAAAGTGCCAGCCCAGCACTGGTGTCGGATCAACGGAAGAACCTGATATATCTGTTGTGGTCTGCTGTTGGCAATTCACTTTACCAGGTGAAATGTCTGTGATGCTGAAAGTGGACATCCTACTGTCAAATACCTTAAATACAAGGACTTTTAGTTCAGAATAGTTGTTGTAATGTTGTGTATTAAGAGGACTGTATCCTGGCATTAGTACATTCCTGCACAGGAATTTGCTCCACAAATGTAAAAAGCTCTCTTCTCCCTTGGAACATCGACTTCTCTAAGTTCTGGTCTTCCTGACCACTGCTTATGTTTCACATTGAACAACATTGTTCTGAGACATGTAAATGAGATAACCAGTGCAGCTGATGAAGAGCTCAGATGCCTGCAGTATAATCTTACCCTTGTGACTTGAATGCTTTCTCTTTCAGAAGAGAACACTTAAAAGTACTGTGAATTTTTGTGGTTCTATTTTTGCACTCTATCTGAAAGAAGAGCACTGTTTATCTGTACAGAAATTTATTTGTCTTCACATATATGAACAAACCAACAAGCTGTTTATTTCCAGATGTAGATTTCGAAAAGATGGGAGCATCAACTTCTATGTGGAAAATTGTTTGTTTTGGCATTGATTCCTTGTTTGTTTTGGCATTGATTCCTTATAAAAAGTAGTAACCGTAATGAAAAAAAAATTATTTGAGTAATAACCACGCATCGTGTGTCACTTATGTACATTCATTTTAGCTATGCCTATTTTATCAGAGAAAAAAAAAAAAAAAAGAAACATACAATTAGGAAATGGATAACGAATTTTTCATTAATTTCTCCAAATAAGCTACATTTAAAAGTCCTTTGGTTGTTAAAGAGAAGTCTAACTGGGAATAATTTTCACTTTTGAACAATTTTCACTTTCTGGTCACATTTCAGGATATATTCTTGTTTTCCATTGCACTAAAGCAGGAAGAGTCCAAGCCTCTCAAACAGGTCGATTCATGTCCATTCCCACCAGATGTCAGTATGATATAGATAAAAAGAGGCACTAGCACAGAAACAAATACTTCAGCTCTGCAAAACTCTTATGCCAGAATTTATTAGTCATGGCAGTCTTGTAAGGCACATTTGTCTCTTCAGGCCCAGGATAACAAAGTCTATAAAGAATATTCCTTACTCTGATGGTGTTGGCACTCACCCAGGATGCCAAAATACCAGGCTGAGTCCCTGATTTTGAGCTCCGGGCAGAGTCTGGAGTGTAGGGGTGTTCAGTACTTATGGCAGCTGGCAGGAAGAAGATTGCATTTGTTTATATCTTTTTTTTTTTTTTTTTTTTTTTGGCATACTGTTTTCCATGATACTTGTGGCCAAAATATAAAACAAAACAAAACCCCACAATGCTGCTTCTTCCTCTCTCCAGCACCCCCTCTTGAAGTTCATATTTCTAGACCAGTAATGATAGCTAATTGGAACATTTTGTCCTTACAGTGCTTTCCATTTTATTTTTTTCTTTCTATGGTATTCCAACAGCTATCTCCCCGCCCCCCCCCCCCCCCCCCCCCCACACACACACATACCTCATCTCTGAAACTGGCCTTAAAATAATCTGAAAAGAAAAGCTGTGGCTATGTGAAGGCCATTCATTCTGTGAGGAAACTGTGCAGCTTTGAACACCAGGAGAAATAAATAGGGAGTCTTCTTGTGGAATCATTTGTTTTTCTCATCCACCGTGTCTCATTCTTGGCACTGAAGGCTCCAGAATCCTGCCTGCATGGGTGACAGAAAGGCAACAAAAGGAAGGTACTATTCAAATTAACAGGCCATTTTTTTTTTTTTCCCGCACAAGAGGATTCCTGTCCAGAGGTGATTGTACCTGGGATTAGTAGGTGGACATTTACTGTGAGAGATAAAGGGATTTTATTGCTTCCCTTCCAATCCTCACAAGCTGTCTTGAAATATATGTCTACTGTTCTCCAGCTTTTTTTGTTTTTCCCACAGCTTCATGCCTGTGGCTCTTCCTTGTCCTGTGACAGGGGAGTGATCATAGCTGGAGGCAGTGATTGGTCACCTCTTTCACATCAAACTCTGTTTGCCCCTGTTTTGCAAAGTAGGATTGGAGAGGACCAGGCAGGAACTCACCCAGGTCCCACCATCTCAGACAATTGGCTAATAGGTCACTTAGTCCAGGAAAGCCCAGGGAATATTCATTCTGCACGCTACAAACCCACACACTCCCCAGCTCCTCGTAGCAAGTTGAAAAACTTTCACACAAAGTATGCAAAAACTTTGAGGTGCCAGAAAAAAAAGATTAAGAGAGAGAAATGCCTATCTCATTCCTGGGGAAGAGTTTAGGATGTATCTTCCATCTAGAGTCTTCCTGACCTTAAAAGAAACATTTCCATCTACTCTCCTTTGTGGGGAAATGAAGTTCCAGAGATGGGGACTGACTCCCTTCAGATCAGCCTTGTTATTGCAAAGTCTGTGTCTTCCATAGTCCTAACTGGAGTTTAGTCCAGCTCCCATAGACAGACTGGGTAAGGCACGAACAGCATGGCATTGCTTGTATTGTGCAAACTCTGAAATTCATTTTTCAAAATTACTGAGGACTGTTGTGCAGCAGACTTCTTTATATGCCTCATTATACTTTTTTTGGCTAGTGTATTGCAGGCTGCCATATGGCTCAATATAAAAATCTTTATGGGTATCTGCTGTCTCTCATAATACATAAAGATATGTTAATTAACACTAATTAAATCAATCTAAAACATATATGAAACATAGCCTTACAAATTAGATAATTGAAGTATGTTGGCCAAGTCCTTAGCTTTTGGCTAAATACTAACTGTTCAAAGTTGATACCTCATGAAGGCACTGATAACACTCCTACTCTGTGCATGGTTATGATCTGTGGATATTCCCATGCTGGTAAGTTTTCTTCTTCGAAGGTACAGGAACAGGAATGTAAGTACATGTTGTTTTGAGCACAGCTCAAAACCACAGCCATATAACATAAGCCATCAATTACTGATTCAGACATTGAGAAAAAGCAGGAAAACAATTAAACACTTAGAGAAACACCTTTCCTCCCTCTCCCCAGGATCATCATCACTCCACCACCTCTTCTCCCCTCTTCTGTGTCTCCACTTCTCTTGTTCCTGTGTGTTAGAGTAAGTCCCTACCAACTCCACTGGGGAGGCAATGGGCAGCAGGAGGTGGGATCACTGTGTAATTTTCTTCTCTTCCTTCTCCTCCTTCTCCTCCTTCTCCTCCTCCTCTTCCTTCTCTTTACTTTACTTTACTTTACTTTACTTTACTTTACTTTACTTTACTTTACTTTACTTTACTTTACTTTACTTTACTTTACTTTACTTTACCTTACTTTACTTTACTTTTTGCCTTCTAATCTTTGCTTCCTGATCTTTTCCTCTACTGCTTCCTGCTTCTTTCTGCTCTGGTGAGGGATCCTCCATGAGCTGCAGTTCTTTCAGGGATGCTCTGGCATGATTTTTACCTCAGGGGTGTCCCTGCTTTGTGATGGGTCACCCACAGCCATAGTCCTTCTTGGGTGTTCTTACTCTTTGACTGTGAGTCACCCACTGCCGAAGTCCCTTTGGAATGTCTCTGTCCTAGCATGGCTTACCCATAGCCACAGTGTCTCCATGATGTCCCTGCCCCAAAGTGGGTTACCCATGTGCTGGCATTCCTCAGGGAGAAACTTTCTTTGACACGTAGTGCATCCTTCTATCAGTGTTTCCCCAGCTGTGTCCCCAGCAACCTCTTCCACATACCCCCCTCTGTCATTTCTCCAAATCCGTCTTTTTACTTTTTTGTTCACAGGTCTCCTTTGGTGTGTCCTCTTGTGTCTCCCGCCACTTGCCACCATTTCTTATAACTAAGTAGATGTGCCATCTGCTTCTCTGACTGGTTAAAATTTTGGAGTATAGGGTGCTTTCATCTCTTTCAAAGCTGTCTGGACCTGGCTGTGATTAGCCCTGGACAGTTCATGGCCTCCTCCCACGAAGGCCACTCTGCAGTCCCATGCAGTACCCAAACCCTGCCAGTTATGCTGGTACAACCATTCCCAGTGGGGCATAAGTGTCCTAGCTTATCGTCCAGGTGTCTGTCCATATACAAACAGTAGCTGTGACCATGTATTCCAGGGACTGACAAAACACATCGTTCTAATGTCACCCAGGCATCTCATTTCTGCTTGGCTCAAGCCTGAAGTCAGTCCTTGGGCAACTGCAATTCCTGTGTCAAAACTGTTACACATTGCAGCCAATTATTGGTGCTCAGTAACAGCCCTTGCTGTATCACCTTGTATCTACATATCTCTGTTGGGTTCCCATACTCTCATCCCTTCCTCTAAGTTGGTGTGAAGGTCCTTGCAGCTCTTGGACATAAGAAGATTCCATCAACTGGCTTCCCCAGATCAACTATATGGGTAACCTTGTTGTAAAAGGAAA
Source organism: Aythya marila (assembly GCF_965140915.1). Classification (NCBI taxonomy): domain Eukaryota; kingdom Metazoa; phylum Chordata; class Aves; order Anseriformes; family Anatidae; genus Aythya; species Aythya marila. Next base: position 92,945,065 of record NC_139042.1, read on the forward strand.
TTAAGTTCATTAAGCAGGACTTCCCCCTCCTAAACATGTGTCTGAAACCGATGATAGTATTGTCCTTCAGGTGTTTTTCAGTAACTCCTAGAATAATTTCTTCCATTGTTTTACCTGACACTGAAGTGAGACTGACTAGAGGGAATGGCCTCAAGTTGTGCCAGGGGAGATTTAGCTTGAAAATTAGGCATTGGAACGGTTTGCCCAGGGAGGTGGTGGAGTCACCATCCCTGGGGGTGTTCAAGGAAAGGTTGGACGTGGTGCTTAGGGACATGGTTTAGTGGGTGACATTGGTGGTAGGCAGATGGTTAGACCAGATGGTCTTGGAGGTCTTTTCCAACCCTAATGATTCTGTGATGTGAGCATATTCCAAGAAATATTCAATGTAGCACTATTTTTTTTTTCTTCTTTTTCTAAAAGATTTCTCCAGCTTGTGTATTTCTTTCAGATTACTTATTTATTTGAAGGAACCAAAGTGTTTGCTGACAGAGGCATAAGACCTTTTATAGGCTAAAATAACAGCAATCTATCTCCTGCTATGGCTCTCTGGCAGCTACTAAATCAATGACAATAAAACATCAATGGTTAACACAGTACAGTGTTTTCTGAAAACAAAGATAGGAGTGCTCATTATGTTTCTATAGTTAAGCACAAAAGGGTACGCAGCCTAAAACTGGACATTCAGCATCTACATTATGTAGAAAAAAATCTGGCATATTCTTCTCAAAACTGCAGTGTTAGAGCCAGACCGATAAAGAATTGTAGGGGCCAAATGGCAAATTTCCCAACTTTGGCAGTGATTTCCTGTTTGACCTTGAGAAATCACTTCCAACCCTTGATGAAGTCATGGGTGCTGCTATTTTTCTTTTGGTAAAATGAGAATAGCATTAGTTTTTGATCAGTTATTTGAGCATCCCTGAGGGAAGGCACTAAGAAAGTATTGATTATAGAAGTTGTATTATAAATGTTTGCTGGAGCAGAATTCAATTCATAGCTTTTCCACAGGAACAGGAGAATCAGCATTGTGAGAGAACTTGCACATGATGTGAAGTAACTTGGTTTTTGAGTTCAGTTTATTTAGGTTGCTTACAGATAAATCCTTGTTTGGAAAGAAATGATACTGGATTTTATTTGGTTGTATCTTTGTCCTATTAAAATCATATAGTATTACATTTTGATCTTTGTGGTGTTCCTTAAAAGGACTGAAAGTAATAGTAAAATATTTATTTTGTTTGGAATGCATTTTAAACAGAATAAATATTTATTGTTTCAGAAAGGAGTGTATGTACATTTTCTGAAATAACTACTTAAGCACAAGATATGATTTTGCCAAAATCATGTAAAAGTGATATAAAAAAGGCTCATAATTAAAAATAACATTGTTGCTTACTTAGAAGAGAGAACTGTAACAAGTTACTTTATTTCTTTTTATTCACAATACACATTGATGGTGAGGTAGGAAGTAATGTACACTAGCCAGTGTGACTGTAGGAGCAAAAGCACTTGTTAAGATTAAGGTTCATTTGCTGTAGTCATCAGAAAATAACATAGGTGTCAGCTGAAGGGTAGCCATAGAGTTGGAAGAAACATCCAAAGGTAATCAAGTCTAAAGAAGATAGGTAGACCTATGTGATTTCTGACAAATGTTTTTCTAACATACAACTAGATCTCTAGTGATGGAGAGGCAGCCTCACCAGGAAATCTACATTTCTACTTTGCTACTCTTTTCAGCAAAATATTTTTTCCCTACTGTTTAATCCTTCTCTTTCCTGCTGCAACTTAACCTTCCCTCCTATCTATTATTTCCATGAAGAATGGATTATTCCTTTTCTCTCTGTGACAGCCTTCTATTTATTTGAAGATAATTAACCTTTTTTTCTTTACTCTTCCTTTTAAACTGAATATCCTACTTCTTTGAGGGTTTCCTCCCCTTTGGATTCTTCTCCAGTCCACACTTCCCTGAAGAGCAGTGCCCCAGCCTAGAAGCAGCATACTGGCTGTGTTTTTGCAGAACAAGGCGATTGATTCATGTCTCAAAATCCTTACTTCTGGTTCTGTATCTCAGTGTGACACTTGCTATTTTCACAACAATGTGACGCTGCTGACTCATGCTCAGCTTGTCATTGACTGTAACACCTGCATCCTTTCTTGCAGAGCTGTTACCTAACCTGTTCCCTCCACCCCCCCACCCCCCCACCTCCCCCCCGGTTCTGTATTTGTACAGTCTGTTGAGTGTATAATATTGTACCTGTTGAACTTCATTCTTTTTCTCATTTTGCTAGTTCGTAAATATAGTTTTGCATTCTATTCCTCTGTGTATCCTCTAGCCTTATTCCGTAGTCATAGTTATTAATGAAAACACTGAACAGGACTGAATCTAGGGTTAGCATATGTGGATAGTTCTTTCTAGACTAGGTTTTACAGCTTGGTTATGTAAATAGTATGTCAGACCATATCAAAAATCTTATTAACGTTACAGCAGAGGACATCTTCTGCTTATCCTATATTCATAAGACCCCTTTCCCTTTTATAGATAGAAATTGTATTGGCTTGAAATGAAAAGCTTTTGGAAGCTTACAGGTATGTTCTTTTATCCCAGACTATTTACAGGGCTTATATTTACAAAGACCAGTCTGCACTTCCCTGTTTTTTGTTTTTGTTTTTGTTTTTGTTTTGTTTGTTTTTTGTTTTTGCTTTTGTTTTTTGTTGTTTTTCTTCCCTGTTTTTCTTTTTTAATGATGTGCACAGTTATGCCCCATTACAGCTTTCTACTACCACCTCACCTGTTTTTCCTTGTCCTCAAAGATGATTGCTAAGGCTTCTGAGATTGCTTGTGAGAATTCTGTAGAAACCCTAGGATAAAGTTCCTCAGGCCAAGACAATTACTATCTTTCTTTCATAAGGGAAGGATCCTCTGTTCTCTCTTTCGTTATGTCCTTTTGTTAATAACAGTAACAGGATACTTTACAGGGCACATGTTTGTAGTGAAGACTGAATGCAAAAAGAGCACTAACCATACTAACCATTGTGGTCTTTTCAGCATCATCTGTCAGTCACTTTACCTTCCTGTTAAATAGCAGAGTAAGTAACACTTTCCATGCTTATAGTAAACAAAGTTTTTTTTTTTTTAGCCTCTCTCTTACTATTAATGTAATGGAATAACTTATGGAATGATTCTTGTTACCCTCTGTGTCTCCTGCTCTTTGCTGTCTCCTCACGTGCTTATGTTATTCTTTTATATTTGTCCTTGGCAATATGATTAAATTTCCATCTACTCTGTTCCTCCATTTTATGTCTGACATCAGTGAGCAGCTCATGATATATCTAAATTGGTCTATTATGCACAGTAGCAAAATGAAAGATAAACAGTTTCAGCTCTTGATAATTTTGCCAAAATTACTACCATGCAAGAAGTGTACGTTTCTGAGAACTTTTAGCATTCATTATTTTGGGAAATTTGACAAGGTGAATGTTAAAGACTTGCTTTTCTCCCCTCATTTTCCCTCTCACTGCAGAACAATAGCAAATGCCTTTGAAAAAGTTCTTTGATAAGTTTTGAAGTAGGGTAACCTGTGGTTTAGTCTACTCTGCTGCAGAGATAGACCCTTGCTAGTGCTCTGTGTCCAAAGAGAGACCAGATGTGCCATTTATACTACATATCTTACTGTCCAATGGTTCCTAATTAAGGCAATGCAAATGACTAACAACAAATGGCTAACACTAATACAATCCAAGAGCTGACTTCAGTTTGTAGTTCAGCTTTAGATCCATATTTGAACTGCCAATGTGGTAAAATAATTTGTAATAACTACTGTAATGACAATCATCTGCATATCCCACTGAGATGACCGGAGAAGCTTATTTTAATTCAGCATCTCCTTGTATATGAAAATGAAAGACAAAGATTAATGCACTTCTACTGAGCATATTTGAACATCAGTAGTGAAGGTACATTAACAAGACAACTCTCTAAACCCAGTTAGCTAGAATAGGTCCCAAGGATGCAGTCTTATCTTGTTCGAGAAATGTCACCTAACATTGTAACATGTGTTACCAGGAAACATACTGTTTGATCATGTCAAAAGCCTTCAAGGAACCAATGCTTAGATAACCTAGAGATAGTTTGCCCAAAGAGTTTTAAAGGGAAATCCAAGGTAAGTTAAGAGAACTCATTTGTACAGTTTGGAATTAATGTGACTCATCACAATCATCTAGGAAAAATTCCTTTAAAATGAGAATAGAAAGAAGAATATGACCTTAGATGACTAATTTCATTAGTTTGACTAATGTTCGTTGAGGATTTTGAAGATTTAAAGCACCATATGAGGCTAAGTATTCTTTTAGACTGCTGCAGGGTTGGATAAATGATCTCACATTTCTCACCTGCCTACACTCCATGTTTCCACCCCCTCTGCTCACAATCTGGGTTTTGCTGCTCTCCCTGGCCTAATGTCTCAGTATGTTCTGACTCCTCCTTCATAGTGCCAAGATGCACTGAGGAACTGGCTTGAAGTAAAGGCAGACACAGATTCGTGTTTACTTTGTACATACATGTATACTCAGACATTACGTAATTTCTACGAATTCTTATATATATGTAAAGACACAGTTGTGGGAAAATAGAAATATGTATCAATTTTTAATTTCAGTGCACTTGCCATTGAGCTGGGACCTGTGCTTGGATAGTGTCTTGGAAGATGGTTGGCCCCCAAAGCAAAGGCTGAGGTAGTGCTTTGTGCAGAACGGGAGGTTTGTGGCAGGGGCTTCCTCGCATTCTGTGCATTGCTTGAATGAACAGGAGTGTGCTGCTCTTAGTCAATTCTCATTCCTACAGGAAAAAAAAAAAAAAAGTCCTGCAAGGCCCCGTAATTTGGCTAACTACTCAGGCCTAACATCAAATCCTTGGAGACATCATGAAGAGGCCTTCATTCTGCAGCAAACAGATTGGCACTGCAGTGATGATAATTGTAATTATCATGAGCATAATAAATAAATGGCAATGTATTTTGCTAGCTTTAGGGGCTTGAGTAATCTGGCAAACAGCTTGCTGCACTCTGTCACACAATAATGATATTCACTGCCAGCCCAGGAAGTTTACCTAGGGGCTGTGACTCATGTTTGTTTTGAAAGGCATGGCATTAAAGGCCTGTGAATTATGTCTGCTGAGAAGAACACTGATTTAAGTAATTACAAATGCAAAACTAAAACAAATCCACGAGGCAAAAAAATGCTAATTGATCACACTCTTCCACACACTTTAAGTCTTTATTTGTCTTTAAAGAAGTTTTTGCCATAGGGCTAGGTTCCTTGAGACCATTTAATTTCTGTCTGATTACTGGTGCAGTACTGTAAGTCTGCCTGCATATGTGTGTGACCTCCTACCCTTACCTGAGCAGGACGTGTTGCCCCATCACTGCTCTGCCTGCCAGAACACAGTGGGGTAAGGAAGTGCTCAGTCAGCTCAGGGAAAATGAGACGCTGGGTGAAAAAGTCCTGGTCAATGCCAGGAGTGAGTCCTTCAGATTTCTTTTCTTACCACTCATTAAAAAATTGGTTAACGGTCCTCAGGGTTCATATTGGCCCATGAAAGATTCATGAAAGAGCAAATGCACCAGTCCTGGGCATTTGCTAGTGCTGCTCCAGGTACAAAGCCCTGCTGGACTCCCACAGTTCACAACTGAGTTGTGGGTCACAGGCCAGGGCAGCCAATGGACCTGCACAAGAACCAGGAAAGAAACTTTATTTTTGTTTTGGAAATGTGTGGAGCATCAATTGAGCTGCACTGGACTGTACAGAAAGAGCCAGCATTGTACTTCCTTTTTATATTCATAATACTGAAGTTATGCTTATAAGCATGTGCAGCCATTTCCTACCAACAAAGGGCTGCTATGGAGCTAGCCATTTGCCATCAGAACTACACATCTCTTCCTATAGTGTACCCTCACCCCCACCTCTCCTTCCTTACTGAAGCCTATATCTTTATATTTCCAAAAAACCCACAACAGTGCCATTTTAATTGTGACAACCTTGGTGGTTTTGGTCACAGTCACAAGCCAATTTTCACTGCCTCCTCACCAGCGTAGTTACAGCAACAGCAGTCTTACAGCCTGGCATGAGGGAGTTTCTTCAAAATCGCACAATCTGTGATACAAGAGAGGTTCCATTTGCCACGTCTGATCACTTCTCATCGGCCACAGTGGAGCAGGCATCTGAGGCTCAGACCATTCACTGCTGCAGACCTTTCAAGTGTGTGAATCTTCTGGGCTTACCTGTTCAGCATAAAGTATTTTCTGTACCAAACTCTGATTCTGAAGATATACAGCCTCTTGTCTGTGAAGTTCTAAGGCTTTAAAAGGATCAGGAAGAGGAAAATAATCAAGGCACTGGAGCATCTCTCCTGTGAAGAGAGGCTGAGAAAGCTGGGAATGTTCAGCCTGCAGAAGAGGAGACTCAGGGGGATCTCATCAATGTCCATAAATATGTCCATCAAATGTCCATAAATACCCGAAGGGAGGATGCAGAGAGGACAGAGCCAGGTTCTTTTCAGTTGTGCCCAGCACCAGGACAAGAGGCACTGGGCACAAACTGGAACACAGAGAAACTCTGAATACCAGGAAACAGTGTGGGAAACAGTACTGACACAGGCTGCCCAGATTGCTGTGGAGTCTCCTCCTTGGAGACCTTCAAAAGCTTCCTGGGCATGGCCCTGGGCAGCCTGCTCTGGTAGGCCTGTTGAGCAGGGGTCGGAGCAGATGGGCTCCCTTCCCACCTCACCCGTCCTGTGATCTTGTGAATTATCTGAAGTCTTTTGCAATCGATCATTTTTTCTGAGAGTGGATTTTCTTGACTGACTCAGACTAATCTAAGTCCAGGCTACTAATAGTCCTGTCCTTATCCCTGTTGCTGGGTGTATGTTTCTAGCCATCTTTAAAGGCCACTAACTCCAATGTTTTTCAGCTTGTTGGGGTCACTGTGTACTGACTTACTGTAGCATCACAGTTGCTCTGATTCTAGGAAGGAGCCACTGTGTAACCCTGGATTTGGGGAAAGTTGAGGCTTGCCATGACTTGCTACTAGGGCAGATAAAATGTTATAGCAGGTAAGCTGATTTCTGGGGGTGCATTGGAAAGATGCTAGGCAGACATTAAACATACATTTTTTCTTGTCTGAGAAGTTATCGATGTACATGTTTTAATTCAAAAAGGTAGTTAGTATAGAGATGGTTTCTCATACTGTTTATCTCACCTGTAGGCAACTTCATCAGCTGCTAGCAAACAAAAGGTCTCCTTTGTGCTCAGAGGACTGCCAGCATTAATGTTCTGCCATTTTTATGCTGTAACAGATGCATGACGAGCACCTAAAATAAGGTGCACAAACTGAAAACACATTTGTGTCACAGATGGCTAGTTAGTCAAATGTTATGAATGGCACCTTAAGAGGAATGCTTTAGAACAGGCTCTGATAACCAAGAGATAAAATACATTTTTTTCCCCTTTAAAAATTGCTCCCTATAGTGTAGTTTTAGGCCACTGAAAAATTTAATTTCACTTCTGCTTCTGATCCTGCAAACAATTGGGTAGGCGCTTAGCAGCTTTGCTAAAGAGGCCAGAGTGAAGAATAAATTATAGCTTCAATCATTTCTTGTGTGCTGAACTGCAGGTTTCAGTAGCATGCTCCCTGGGGCTGCAGCGGGTGAGTTGTCATGGCAGCATGATGCTCGGTGCACGGGCTCTCTACAGCAGGTTCTCCTCCTTACTCTGTGTTCCTCTACTTCATGCCATGCCATCCAGCATGCCTGGGGTTCAAGTGGTGGGGCTACTAGATGCATGACTTTGCTGGTAAACTGAGAGATTTTTTTTTTTTATCATCAAACCTCATTACCTCTGCCAGCCTACCAGTTTCTCACTTGGGTATTGTTTAGAGTCACTGGCAACCTTTGCTATTGCCAAGCTTTTAGTCAAGATGAGTCAGGCTAAAACAGACATAGAAGAGTAATGTGTAAGACTTGGAAAAATAAGTTAAAAATTGTTTGCATTTGCCTTCTAGCTTCTGAATTATTCACAGCACATTTGTTAGGCACTTCTTTGCAAACTTGGAGGCTAGAAATCACTTGAAAAAAAACAAGGAAGTTGAGGTACTGATATAGTCTCTTGCCTCTAGGACTTCAGACATGAAGGAAAACAACATGGCTAACCAGAAAAAGCTAAAAACTGCTGCAGCTGCTGGGTACCCCACAAGACAGTTGCAGCTCTATATAGTAGTTCTGACATTGTCAGCAGCCTTCTAGCAAGGAAGGCAGCCCTTGGCCAGGGTCACAGTGGCCCCATTTCAGCTGGGTGACTCCTTATTCTCCTGGATCTGTCCTATCATTTCTTGAAGCCTGGGGAGGTTTGTTTTTCAAAAATTTGCTTCCATTTTTTGTTCATTCTCACAATATACTATAGTTATTTTTCTGTTGTGTTTAGAACAATTAACCTGGTTTCACATCTTCCGCCAGCATTAATTAGAAAATTTCCAGTATTTAGTATGCATGGCCCTTCCATTTGCAGACCTGTCAGAAGGGCTGGCATGAAGATATAGGAATATGTTAGGAACATGATATGTTATCACTGTGTATCATTCATGCTTGATATTTTTATGCATATTGCATTATCTATATAATGCATCCTATTCATACTGTATACATTTAAAATAACACATTTAAGAAGTTTTAAGGTTGCATATGGTAAGTGTTGCAGTAGCAGTAAGCACTGAAATTTCACAGAGAAATAATGAATCTTCTTTCATAACCAAGGGATGCTATGTACTTAAAGCATGGCGAATATGAAGTAATATATACTAAAAGCAGTAGTTCAAAAATACATTTCCAGTTTATAGGATGGTAGCTCAATAATAATTCTTTCCACTATCAATGGGATATGTTTTGATTCAAAGTTCCATTACAGAAACTGCCTATTTCTGTCAAAGTCTTGGCTCAGAAGATTCACTGTTGATCCCTGTGAAAAACAGGTGATTGGATTTTACTCTCATTATCCTGCCTATAGTTGTACTGAAGTGTGTTTTAAAAATATGATTCTGGGAAAGGAGAAGGGAGAAAAGATGGAGATTATAACAAACCCTAAGCATTAGAAATCAGACAGAGTCTCCTTGGGCAGCCAACTAACCAATATCTGCCTCTGATACAGTTGATGTTAACCAGTGTCAGAGCAAAGAGGCCAAACCAGGAGGGCTCTAGTTCTCGTTAAATATAGCATTTCCTTCTTGTAAAAGGATTATCAGAGGGAAAAAAGAAAACAACAACAACAAAAACAAGCAACAACAAAACACAAGAACCCATACAGCATTTGGGTAAATAGAAGTTGGAGTGGAAAGACTGGTTGAAAGTTGGAGTGGTACAGACTGGAGAAGTGGGCAGAAAAGGAAATAAAGATTGGTGTGGGGCAGGGATTTAAGGAGGACAGCTTTTCATAACCTACTTCTGTGAAGAAAAATGCCAATGTTCATAAAGAGAGAAGGAAGACAGATGAAAAATATGATGATTTTTGCTTTGTTGGTGTTGCTTGTTTTTAGCCTTTCTGTATAAAGAAATGGTTGGGTAAGTAAAGCATGGAGGGAAAGACTTCTGTGTAGGGTTTTACAAGATCACTGATACATGAGACACCAAATCTACAGGAGATTTTATCTAAGTGTTGTAGGTATCAGCTAGAATCTATTATGAGATGCAGATCAAGTGCTTGGTAGTTTCATATGCTATGGAAAAGTTTGGGGAGTGTAAGGGCATGTTCCTTTTGGAACAAGTGTTGGTCACTTGAAAGAGTTAAAGGACAATCAGTGCATTTCAATTTTTGAAAGACCTTGAGAAGTAGGGAATTCTTTTTCCTATTACCTTTTTTCTCACCCAGTAGGCAAGAATGAGAGAGTTCTCCTCTTAATTTAAATAATGGCAAAAGCATTAAAAAAAAATCTGTGTGTATTTAGAAAGATGCAGTGATTCAGTTACATTCTAACAGCTTGCTTCCCCCCCAGGAATTAAACAGCAGCTACTAAGGAATAACATTTTAAGTTCTTCAGGATTGGATGACACTCAGTCAAAGGTGTTACAAGAAATGGCTGAGGCTTTGGATGAAAATTCGTACTTGACTTTTAACAAGAAAGTTGCAAACTACTTGAAGAAGATAGTGATATGCTAATTTTTAGAAATTATAATTGGTATAAGCCCAGAAAGTTTAAACAGGTTCATTTGACATTGTTTCCAAGAAAACTCCCAGAAAACCTTTTGCCTCACTGGGGTGGGGCAAAAATTAAACTACAGTTGTGTGATGAAACCAGTCAACATTACTTCCAGGTAGATTAATAATTCTCCAACTTTATAGCTTTTAATGAAGCAAGGAGTTATTGTTGGCAGGATTTGCTCTGATTTCTCTGAGGTTTCTGAATGGCTCCGGCCTGCCCCTTTGATAGAAGAAAAATTAAGTCAGTTACAAAGGGAGCAGTAAGGTGGGTTAAAATCAGCATTGGTAATGGACCATGAGAGCAGTGCAGGTAATGAGGGTGTTAATATAAGGTTTCTCCAGAAATCTGTTCTTGGTTCAGTGCTATTTAGTATGTTCAGAGCTAATCACAATAAACCTCAGGTGATGACAGAAATAAATAAACAGGAAGTGGAAGTTAGCCTGTTAGTGGTACAGGCTCGCCTCAATCTCTTGAGGAGGTGGGTTCATCTGAACAACATGCATTTTACTAATGTGACATGCCAGGGCATCCATCCAGGGACAAAGAAAGGAGGGCTCACTTATCAGACGAAGCAGTGTGTTTCGGAAGCAGCAGATCTGCACAGGAGGCGGAGGCACTAACAGGTAATCAATCAAGCATGAGCTCCAGTGCAGCAGCATAGCTAAATAGCAATGAAAAAGGAGGCAGGGGGCAGTACTTCTGATTATTAGCGAGATCACTCTGGGAATACCATCTGTTCGGGTGTCAACACTTTAACAAAAGAGTGGTGACAAGTTAGAGCCGATGAACCATGTGAGGTCTGCAGAATTTACCTTATCAGAGAGCAAGTTGAGGATCTCAAATATTAGTCAAGATAGCAAAAATTGCATTGAAGTATTAGACAGTTTAACCTGTCAAAAGGTGGCTACATAAAACGGCCTGAAATTTCAAAGATACCAAATATTTGCAGCTGTTGTTGACATAAATAACTTTTGCAGGTGCTCAGCACCTCCCAGAGTATTTCTGCTTAGGAGCTTAGCCATGAAATCAGGAATGTGAATTTTATTGACTGATTCTGAATTTCTCTTTTACAATCAGGGAACATGGACAGCAATGGTTTTTATTTATATTTTTTTTAATATTTTTTTTGGTCTTACACCTTGAAGTCAATTCCCTCTCCTAGCCCAGAATTTTCCTCTGTGACTCAGCTAAAGGGAAGGCATCTATCTCCCCAGGCATGTGGCATCCTACAAGCTGTCCTGGCCTTAGCTGTGTGCACCTCTACACTCATTAGACAGAATAACTTTGTTTTCTTACAAAGCCAAGCCTCAGTTCCAGTTGAGCAATCTGCTATCTATGCCAATCTTCCAGCCTGATATCACTGACTGTATTGCAGACTTTTCTCCTTACTCTGCCCAGGCTTTCAGTTTTAGTCTGAATATTCCCCTTTTTGGAAAATGATTATTTAGCTAGGCATCACAAGCTAGCATCTCTGATATAACCTTTGTCAGGGTATTAAGGTATTTTTCTTAATGGTTATATAACAAATACATGTATTTTCTCCTAGCACTAAGCAAACCAGGCAAGAAAAGATACCAAGTTCTTGTGTCTATTAACACAGGAGTTCAGTGCAGCTTTACAATCTTTCCTCCAGATACATTTACCAGTATCTATTCAGGGAGCTGTACGAAAATACTGTGGGTACATTGACATGTTCTCTTGAAATCCTCACACTGTTCTTTGAAGAAAATGCATCACAGAAATATTTCAGGTGTCGTGCTGCCCATGAGTCATGTATAAAGCTCTCGCTCCAGTAACATTTTTCTTCCAAACAGTGTTTTTTTTTTTTTTTTTTTTCCTGCAATCTGGGACCCTAAGTGTTTTTCAGAGTTCCTGGTAACAGAGCTTCTGCTCACACAGCACTGTGTCTGGCAGCAGGAGCATGCACCGAGCTCTCCCATGCCGCTGGCACATAGGTGAGCAGCTGCTCCTGCCCCCAGCCTTGGGAAGCCATCTGGGCTCCAAAGCAGGACCTCAGGCAGGCGGGTGAAGGCAGTGGTGGTACTAAGACCATGCACTGCAGCAAAACATACATCCCCTGTTCTGTGGAGGAGGACAATAAGAAAGACAAGCACAAAAGTAGACAGAAGTCTCTTAGTTGCTTTTTCAGTTGGGTGAGAGGTTGCCATACAGGAGGGAATTAAGCCATGTGACGGAGAAGAGGCTGTGGGATATGCCACCCACTGGGGCTGCTGTCACTACAGCGTCAGATATGATGCCCGAAGGTCCTCCCCACTGAGACACACTGAGGAAAACCAACAGAAAGGAAGATTGCTAATGAACTGCTTGAAGGGAATGAAGGGAATTGGTAATGAAAGAGAAGAAATACATGGTGGCAGGGGAAAAGAAGACTTCGCAGATCAAAGATAAAATCTGATCACAGTTTAGATAGTATTTTTTATATATATATTTTTCTTCATAAATGACTTTTGGGAGAAAACTGCTTGCTTTCATACAGTTTTTCATTTCTTTCAAGAGGTTGTAGGCTTTCCTTAGGACTATACAAGAAAGGAAACTCTTTGCAAAGTCTTTCATTTTCAAAACTGAAAGCTTTTCTAGATTAGCAAAGAGGGAGGGAGAATGTGGAATGTAAACAAAACAGAACAAAACACAACCAACTCTCAGTTGGTTGAGTTTTCAGGTGTCAGATTGTGTCCATAACACCCACAAAACAAACTTTTTTTTCCCTTCCCTGGCAAATAAAACAGAAAATCCCGTTCTCTTCCCTTGCCCTCTCCCAGTTTCCAGTTGTAAACCACTGTGACTATGGGATGGATGTGATGGGCAGCATGAATATGATGAAGGAAGCAATATTGAAGGGGAACTACCCAGAGAAAGGGGCAGGGAGAGCAACGAAGGCAGAGGAAAGCTTATCTTCAGCAACGACCGCTACTGGGGAGAGAGGAATAGAGCTGTGAAGGAAGGGAGGCAGCAGGGTGGGGGCTGTAGTGTGTGAGGAGTAGAGTAGAGCTTAAACCTGGTCAAAAGGAGGAGGAGTGAGGGCTTGAGATTTGAGTTTGTATCACAGTGAGGGTAAATGCTTCAGTTTTAGGATACTGTTTTGTTTGTTTGTTTTTAAGAGAGATTGACTTGTAAAATTCAAATGTTGTTTTGGGTTAGCTGAGCTTCACAGTGAGATGCTTTTTAAACCTTTTGTTGTTGTTTTTGTGAATAAATGTACTTTTCAGAACTGGTGTGTTTAAAACTCATTCAGATATAGTGGTTGCTCGCCAACCCCTCCAGGTAATCCTGCATGCGTATTTATGTCTGGCTGTCTGCTAGCAGCCAACTAACTGTGCTGAACACATTTTGCAGGTGAGGAGAGAGCACCAGGAAAGTACCAGGTAAAGGTGTGTAGTTCAGGCAGTCATTGTGAAGACAGGAGAAACTACTGATTCAGCACTGTAATGTTTAGGTAAATGCTACAACAGCTATTTAAAAGAGAAAAGAGAGACACATTCTTCTGTATGACTCACTAATCACTGTCTGTGCTGTAGAGCCTGGAGTACAAATTCCTTTTGTCATGAAAATGCTTGCTCCTTTGATCCCCACAACATCATTAAACAGTTCTAAAGAGTAAGTAAATCTTTTGGCACACTCTTTGCAAAATAAGCATGTCAGGATTCAGACGCATGTGGGTGTGTTTGTGATGCTGAGGAGATTGATACTGATACAATTTTTAGCAGTGGGTGCAGACTGTGTATTGCGTTGGAAAGAGAGGGAGGCTTTCCACCTCCTTTTCCAAAGCATTTATGTAGAAAATTGAAATGCACAGGGTAGCCATGCAGGATCACTACACAGAGGCTGCCACTGCAAACTGAACACTATTTTGTCCATCAATGTTATGGCTATGCATATAAACCAGCCTATCGACACATAGTATGTGCCCATCAGCATGCTACCCAAAGTATTTTTGAAGAATGCCCTCTGTGTTCTCATAATTCAGGCAAAATACATAGGTTTTGTTTCTGGAGTGTCAGATGCTGTTGAGGACATCGCCAGCTCTTTCCCATGACCAGACAATGCTGCAGACTGGTGGAGCATGAGCTTCAAATTGTGCCCTGTCTTTGTGGGGACCTGGTGCAGGCACAGTGGGTTTTTGCGGGGGTTTCTTCCTTTATCAGAGCCCATGTGCATTTGAGTTTGTGAATCACTGTCTCAGCTGCTTTAACACCTGGCAATGGTGGTCTCTTCTGGCTCTGTGGACATGAGCTGAATGCCTGGGTCGACCGATCTGCAACTGGTAAATTTAGGGCAGGGGGAAATAGTTATCACTAACAATTTCACCAAAGGTTCTGTGGTATCTATGTAGTAACTTCACAAGGCTTTAGCTAAAATGGGAAAAGCTTATGAGCTTACTGGAAGACTAATGTAAAGCTAAACCATTCAAAGAAGAACGACTGTTTAGAAGTGTAAGAACAGCGTTCTCATGCCACATAGCGCTCTGTGTTAAATAAGTTTATACCCTTCCAACATACCATCTGGCAGCAAATAGTAGATTGGTTTGCATCCCAGCTTGTGATCTTGCAAGAAAAATTAAATCATATATAATAAAATGCACTTTAAAAAGACAACATTTTCAATAATGTTCAGTGGAACTAATGGACTTAAAAGTGTTTCCAGTTATCTGTCGGAAAATGTTTGGGTAAACAAGTATCTGCTCTCAATTGTGGTGTGCATAGGCATAAAGGGATTTATGTCATACTCAGAAACACTGTTGTTTGTGCACATATGCACCCTCCAAGTGTTCAGAACATCCAAATCTGCATTTGTGTCTGAGCCACTACAGTGGGAGGAATCGGATTATGGGTTTTAAACTGGTGTAGGCTACCCAAAGTGTGTGCGCAAATGGTTGTGTGTTTGGGAGAAAATGGAGCAAGTGTGCTGTTTTAGGAAGTCAGAGGGGTCCATACTGGTTGTAGTGTGATACAGTCTGTGGAAGTTCATGTGCCCAAAGCACCTTAGAATTGCCTTCCCTCTCTGAGCTGAATGCCCCAACATTTTAGGGGAGATTTATTTATGTCTATGTTGGGTAAGGCAATTACTCCAATTTAAAGCATCTTCTTTCTTAGTAATATGGTAATTCAAGGAACACTTTGGGCTAAATTCAGATCCATTTAAAGGATGTAGTAACTATTTGTTTAATTTTTTTCAGCAAATCAGGCAAAAATCTTTTATGTCATTAGATCATGTATCTCTAGGAAAATAAACAAGATAAAATACATACTGATGTAGCTGCCCTTATTAGGTTTAATACAGGGAAATTAGACTGCCCACTGGATGTATAATGAAATGATTAGGTAGAACCTTCTATCTAGCTGTATACACAGGGCTGCAGAGATTTGATTAGGTTATGTGAAAAATAACAACGGAGACTCAGCTTTATAAGGAGGATGGGTTAAAATAATTCACTAAGAAATTGCTGTAATTAAAAACACTCTAACTGGTATCCAGAGTCTGTTTGTCTCCTTTCATTAAGGGTACATTTTCAGGTTTACATTAATATTCTCTGTGCCTTACCTGTGTCTAGGAACTCTTTCATTTGTCACTCCATGTAAATTTAAATTCGAGCCTCCCAATCAGTTTTTTGAATTGCTAGGTTATTGAGTAAGTATATAATTCTTAGCTTAGCCGCTGAACATCTGTTGCCATTTGTGTCCAATATGTAATTACAGCAGGGGGAGCTGGACAATCGGAGATTAAAAAGATGCTGCTTAATCTTACACCACATGTTTCCACTTAAAAAGAATAATACGCTAGAGAAATCCCATTGTAACTCATGGTATATCTGCTTCTCTCCCTGTTCCTGCTCTGTACATAAGATTTCATTTAATTTCTCTCTGAAATCACTGAAGGCCTTGTATTTGGACCTGGGAGTGCATTTACTTAGGCCTCGTGTCGCCTGTGTGTTACAGCATGATCAGAAGGTCTCCATTCCTGTTTTTTTCCCAAATGAAAAATTGTGGTTTTCCTGTCCTCTGTGTGTATACGTGTATTTCTATGGACTAAAAATGGAGCTGAATTTTTATCGAGAGAACCAAACATCTGGGGAAAATGGGCTCTAGCATTAGTAAACTGGGCAGAAAGCTTGGATGTGGCTGCCTCTGGAGGCTGTTATTGTAATCTGCCCTCAAGTTTTGTGGTTAAGGCATCAAATGTATCTATGAAGGAGACCATGATGTGTCTTTCCCTATTCACAAGATTGGACTGCAGAATTTCCAGCAGGACTGTTCAGATGCATGTGCATTTACAAGAGAACAAGAAGTAGCAGCTGTGGTGTGGTGAAGGCAAGTGCTAGGAAAGGGGCAGAAGGCCAGTGGTTGAGCAGTCATCAAGATGGCACAGTATACTTTGTCTTACTGCAAAGCAGTGCTATCAATGTCTTTTCGTAATTACATTTATGCAAATGGGTACATAAAAGCTGATACAACACACTGAGCTTTAAGAAGGGACTGGAAGAGAAGAATTGGATGCTGTATGGAGCAAGAAATGATACTGCAGAGGCAAGCAACATGGCAGTAAAGAGTCACAGTGGTGTTTCACCTAAGTGTGAAAACGTGTGTTGGGCAAAACCGCAGAACATTCGTGGACTTTGTCCCACGTATATCCCATTGGAGATGCTGCTGACAGAGTACTATACTTGCTCAGCAAGGCAATATTCTGAGTGTTTTCTGGATACTTGGGCATGAACCAAAATATTCCAACAGCTCATGCAGAGGAGGGAGCTCTGATAGCAGTTCTGTTGGGATATTTAGCTTCTGCTAAGGAAGGAAGCTGAAGAGAGGCTCACTTAATCCATGTGTTGTAAAGGCTTTCTTGTGATCCTTTTTCTTCCTGCATGTTCACTGCGGCAATGTGCTTCTGTCTGTTCAGACCACTGAACTATTTTCCTGCCCATCCCTCTCTCTCCAGGTGTGAACATAGTCTTCACCTCTCTACAGAAGACCTGCACAACCACATTCAACAGCATCTCAACATTTGACAGTCTTCCTAGGGAGTTTCATGGGGCTGAAACCGAAAAAAGACAGTGTACATGGAGTTCAGATTTATGCCTTACTGCTTTAGTGAGGGGCATATCAGGAAAGCTACTCCACCTCAGCTAAAAGTTGTCCAACATCCTCTACTCAATGTAAACATCAGACCCTTCAAAAACAGGAACTCGAAGCTCTGACCAGACAGGCATATGCATGTTGAGTAACTTGTTTGAATTGTTTGCTGGTTCCGTTGAGAAGGTATGTGGAATAGCAAGATATAGGCATTGAACTGGAAGATGACAGATAATTTACTTAAGGTGTGGGTGTGTGGATGTGTCTGTCTGCAGTTTTTGTGCTGCTTAACTGCCAGTGGTCCTTCAGTATTGTTTTACTACACTTATAAACCTTGCAGCACTTTTGAACCATCCACAGTAAGAGGTAGGAAGGCAAGAGACAGCACTTGCATTACCCACACAGGTCTCCATGCAGTTGGCAAAGCTCATTCTCAGGCAATGTTAAATTTGCATCCACATTTAATACTGAAAACCTTACTTATTTTGCTGTAATATTATTGTTTTCTTGCTTTCCTGGTCACTCACCATTGGACTCCACTTGTCTTTGTAGGTCTATTTTTCCCCAAATCTTCAACCAACCTAAATTCCACCAAATTTTGATTGCCTCAGAAATATTTCAGGAGCTTTTCTGTAAGTTTACATTTTTCAAGTATGCTGTATAATACATTTTTCCGTCTTGTATGATGTCCTTGTAAAATCATGTCAGAAGAAACAATGACACTTAGCACACTGCAATTTAATTATCCATTAAAGTTCTTCAGGAGCCATGTTAGTCTGTGGACCAAAATAACAGTACAGGCATCTTTGCAAAGTTTCACTGGGTTTTGTCAAGGTCTTTAAGGTCCCTTCCAATACAAACCATTCTATGATTCTATGAAGATGTGTTTTTTGGACTAGCATGTTCCACTGCTTTATTTTAGTTATGCTTGAAATCCTTACTGATGAGATTTCTTGGAACACATGAACTCTTCCTTCATGTAAATACACAGTAGCATCCAAAGGAAAAAGTGGTGATTAAAATACATACATGTATTTAAAGAGCAAATGGTGTTACTGTAGCTGGATTGCATTATTTTGGTAATTCTAACTTAAAGAACTCTATTCAGTGGAAAGATCATAAGGAAAAATCAAGTTTGTCCTACTCTACCCATGCATTAAAAATTAAGTTCTAGGTTTCCATCAATATGTCTGCCCGCACTAGGTGCTGACCTGATCTTGATTTATTTAGCATTGTGTAGAGACTTCGTGGCCAAAGCCAGGCTATGACACATACCTTTGCTTTTTTGTGCTGCCCACAACCTTGAGATTGTCCTGTGGGGGGGTATGAATGTCACATAGGTGTGCTATTTCTCAAATGTTGCATGCTCTTTCAGCAAGGAAGTATGTTTTATTTTTCTGACAGTATGGACCTGATTTCTTAAACACAGAATGTGTTGTCTGCCCCTCCTTCCTTCGAAAGACACCTTTAGAAAACGATTGCAAATTCTTGCAGAAGGCTTACAGTGACAACACTGAGAAGACTCCAGCTCTACAAGAAAATGATTGATGGTCAGTGGTAAGCACCCGCATATTGCGTCCCTGTTGAAACACATTCATTTGATCTCAGGGGCATTCATTTAATCTAAACTGCGTTTTGCAAACTGGAGTACACTGCTCATGTTATAGTGAAGTAGGTTTTTTTGACAGTGCCCATTTGTGGGGAATAGTATATAACATGGAGTGTGTATTACTGAACCTGTCTTAAAGTAGAAAGATATGGGAGTTTGCTAAAGATGAGATATACTTCCAAAGTCCTGTTCCCTAAAATGCAGGTAAAAATAGCCAAGCTCTTCCTTTACAGATATCACTTAATTTGTTCTCCCTCAGCAAAAGCACTTCAGGGGCTGCAGAAACTGCAACTTGGTTCTCTTTAGAGAGAAGAATTTTATCTCCTGTCTCATTAGCTTGCTTCAAAGTTCATATTTTTTTCCCTGTGCCAGTCAATGTTTGCAAAGCTTCCAGTCTCAGAAACTCCTTAAAACTTGTTTTGCTGAACCATAGCCATGTTAGTGTGCTTTTCCATTGACTCCAATAGTCTCAGCATCAGGCCAATAAAGGCTATTTGTCAGTGTATCCATGAATTATATTGACCTGTATCGTGCCAAATTTCATCAGTGTGTTTGCAGTTCCTAAGCTCTATGGCACAACAAGAATGTTATATAGTTGGCACTGCTTGGAAATTGCACAGCTTTGTAGTGCTAGGCAAATAATAATACTATTTTCTATCTGCTAATGGAAGACATGAAGTTCTTTTAACAAATCTATATGCTGCTGTTCTGATGGGGGCATTTGTCTCCCCCCCTCCCACCCAACAAAATGGATTTCCTGACATTTCTGTGACCTCTTAGAGAAAGAATTAGGTGCACCAGTTACCAAGCAACAGAAAGTCAGGCAACACACTTTCAAAGCGCTCTAATTGCCCATAATGGTAAGAGCAGCATCCACATTCACAAAAGCTTCATAGACTTGATACTTATTCTGCTGCAGGAACTCATTTACCTTTTATCATCAGTATGGTGTTAAGCTGTAATCACCAGAAGGAGGAGATACAAGTCTGAAGGGTCTGTGAGACTTGGACCTGCTCTGCATATAGAAGGCCATAAGGAACAATTGTCCTTTTCACGATTCATTTTGTTTATCTAGGATATTTTAAGCACTTAACTCACAAGAGGGAAGGCACATTCATCTCTACAATATTAAAATCTAAGTGAATGTAAAAAAATAACTCACAAAGCATTTCCGAGATTTAAACGAGAAACCAAAGGAAGTCTTTGAAGGACAATGCATTTTGACAATTTATCCTCTAAGGTTTTAAAATGACATGTTTCTTGAGTCACACAATGAAATCTTAATGGAGGGAGGAGAAATATACGGTTGAGTATTAGAAAGATTTACTCTTTTCCCACAGCTCGTACCTGACTGCATGTGAGAAATCAAACTGTTCGACACCTCCTCATATGGCACATCTGGGTCACTGCGTGCCACTCCTTGAAGCTTTTCCTTCAAAGGCTGGAATAGTCTCCATCTACTCCTCACTACCCACTTCTCTCAGGGGCTTTAAGAAATATTTTGCTTCAAGCACCACATGGCTTCTCATGGAAACCACCATTATGAAGGGGCAATCCTTGTCTTTGCCACTGGGCCTTTCACCTTTACCTCATCATTTCCTGCAAAAGATGGTGTTGGCCATGGGCTGGGGCAAGCGGCACTCACTAACTTCATGATCCCACTGCTGTGCCTTGGTGAAGCCCTTTCAGTCCTGAATGAGAGAGGTTGTATGTCTGTGCTCTGGATATCAATAACCCTCTTTTCTCCACTCTGGCAAAAGCTAGATTTAGTGTTCAAATGGGGCTTGCCAGCATTTCTGTATATACATTCATTTATTTTCAAGCATACAGGTGTATTTCTTTAGAAACAAGTAAAGCTCTAGGGCTTCATTCTCATGTTTTTTTCTTTTTTTTTTCTTTTTTCTTTTTTTTTTTCTTTTTTCCCCCAGGGTTAACTGCAGTGACGATAATAGACATTATGTTGGCATAAGTAAAGGCAGGGACCAGAAGCCAAGTATTTTGGCTTAAGACCCAAAGCAAAGCATACTCTAGACTTAGCATGGCATTCTAAGTAAGAAAACACCTCACACATGAGATATTTCTGTAATATTTTTTTTTTTTTTTTCCCTTTTGGCTGTGCTTCTGTCCTCTCACCAGAAATGAAGTTTAATGGAGTAGATCATACAGTGGAGGTGAAATGGCCAGGGGCTCAGTCATGCACTCTGTCAAATGCCATAGCTCCAGTCCAGTAAAGCCCTTAGGCATATGACTGCTTTCAGAGAGTCTCACAAAATGATACAATACTTCAAATTGAGCCATGAATTACCAAAAAACATGTATACAGGATAGGTAGCTAGTCACTATTTTGAATTGTTAAGAGGGAAAAAGTGAAGCAGAGGTTAAAGTATCTACACGCACATAGACATTTGAGCTCTGTTTTTCTATTTTGGACCTTTTTACTTCAATGACTATGTAATTACCATAATTTCCAGTGGAGTTACTTTGAAATTACTATGTAGTTTACTGTATCTGTCTAATTAACTTGTCTCACAACTGTAAGTGGAATGTACCATCATTTCCAATCTGGAAAGCACTTCTTTGGAACCATATTCTGACAATTCAAGAATATTTCTGCTATGTTTTCGGCTCTTAGAGTAGCTATTGTTTAGAAACATACAGTCTTGAGGCTTGAGAGTAAATAGAGAATTATTGTGTTTGCCTGGTGCTTAAAATGAAGCCATTTTTCCTGTGTTTGGTTAACCCACTTTTAATAGGAATTGATCATACTGTGAATTAGAACTTCCATTAGGAACTACATGTCAGAAAAGCACAAGTGGTTCTGGTTGAATTTAGATTTTCACTGCTGGAGGGTGCCTGGGAGCATATTTATGCTGACTCTTGCTGTTAATGTGGAAATATAAGTGGTATCCTCCTGGAGTTATACTAACCCCTTAAATCTTACCCACCCTCTTTTTATTATAAATTCAAATATTAACCTTGTAATCAGCATTGCTGTTGGTAAATACGTCAAGAAATAAATATCAAGACTTATCTGTATGAGCAAGGTTTACAACTGAGAGTAAAATGGGGAGAGCAAAGTTGGAGAGGAAAACTGCAGAAAGGTTCCCATCCTAATATGTTTTATTTTGCCTCATTATTGCAATCATTGTGGAAACAAACTTTACTTCTAGTACATCATTACTGTACTTTGTATGATATCCTGATATCAACAACAGTTGACTCAGCCTTGTGATAGGAGAAAAGTATACAGATATTGTTATCCAGTTATGAGAAGCCTTTGTAGACAGCTTGATTAAAGCAAAACAAAACAAACAAACAAAAAACAACAGCAACAACAACAACAACAAAAAACAGTTCATGTCCTCTTGCATTTTTGGCAACACACTAATGAAGGTTTATGCAAGTTCCTGATGATAAATTTGCTATCACTGCAATGAGGGCAGTGAGAGAGTGAAAGAAAATTATGATATATACATACCCTCATGATGTATGTGCCCTCTGGAGAAAGAGATGCTCTGGCTCTCAGCATAATTCTGCATAGTTCTGTTTTCTTGTTTTTGGAAAGATTACAGACCAGAAAATAAGGGTTTTCTATTGCCACTGAAAGGGAAGATCGAGAATGTGATTTTCATTGCTCATTCTCCCCACCCAAAAGCACACAGACACATTTGTAAGTGTGCTCTCCAAACTGTTAACACATGTAAAGGATTTCTAAGTCTCAAACACTGTTTTCTGTCTTTCTCGAAGACTGCTGCAGGGAATGACTTCAATATATGTTTAGTTTTGATTTACTTTTTCTCAGTGGTTAGCATTATATTACATGGCAAAATATTAACTGTCCGCCATTAATTTTCTTTACCATTATTCCAGCTTTCTGAAGTTGATAAAGTCTCTGAAAAGTTTTCATTTGAACTTTAATCATCCTCAACTCATGCCCCTGAACATTCCCTATGTAGGTTTCTTATGCCTGACACTAAAATGAGCAGCGCTGCAACCAGGTCTTATGAGCAGTTGTACCTGTTACCTCACTTATGTACAATGGTTTTGGCACCCATCAGTCAACTATCTTAGTAGCATGCCAGGGGATCTGGTACCTCCAAGGAGAAGTTCCTTTCTGTGGTGTATATGAGGGAAATGAGAAAATTTTCCATACTGAAATGTCTCACAAAGCAGGGAGATATGTGCTCTCAGAGCACATGGCAAATTAGCTGGGTCTGTATGCAAAACCTTCCAGGGACTGAAATGAATTGAGGGAAACTGAGAGCCTTTTTACATCCTTAACATAAAAACATACGTTCACTTTCTGAAAGTTCAAAAAAACTTCTTTAAGAGGATAGGAAAATCCTCTTAAGACAATGGGGAATACTCTTAAAGAGAATGGGGAAAACTAACTTCTAACTCCTTCCTTCATTTTCTTCATCTAGTTAACTGTTTTTGAGTGACAAAAGTGATTCATATTTTCTTCACACTGTTTTCAAAGACAGTTCCACATGTCCTTTGCAGCAGAAGCCCATCTGTGAAGCTTTTTAGCTCTGCTTCTTACCTCCAGTACCTTCAGCTATTGTCCTGACCTGGAGATCCCATTTCTTTTGTGTTCAGGATGAAATCCAGTGCTGTATGAAAAGGATGATATGAATGTATCTGTCATTTGAGAATTCACATTTCCTGCTCTGGAAATTGGCAGAGTTTCCAGGTTCTGGACTAGCAGCTCTCAGCGTCTCACTGGCTGCAGATTCCTCTAGCTCTCAAAAATGGAAAATTGCTCTGGATTTGTTCCTGGAAGGCACTATGAGTTTGCAAAAAATGATTGCTGCAGAGGACCTTATCTGTATAGCAACCCTTGTTGGCATGCTCAAGAAAAGTAAGTTCAGAACTGTTGTGATATGTACCTACAACTGTATTTCATTTATTTCATAAATACTATGCAATATTACAGGCATAGATTAGTCAGTAAAGTCAGATGTATGTGCTGGCTGGGGCTGCTGGCACTTATTTATCACGCAGATAGCAAGTAGCAGTAGTAACTCAGTCCTACCAGGAATGGCAACATATATCTGCCACCTTGTTTGTGTGCTGCCTCCTCCTAGTCACCTGGAGGCTAACGTCAATGGAAGATATACCAGTTCCAGTCACGCATGTGAAATATTAAAAAATCAGTAAGCTGTAGAGATGGCATCTCTGTCTTCACTGTCAGAGCCTCCTCCTGAATACAGTAAGTACTGTGTTACAGCTAGAGAACAACTTGTTATCTAGCTTGAAAAGTGGCAGTCTGAGGCAGATGTAACCAATCAATGTCTGATTTTCATCTATTTGACTCAGAAATTGTTCACACTTTTGGCCCTCTGAAGCACGGGTTCTACCACATATCATGCTGTACCTGTTCCTAATTCCTGAGAGCATTGCTCATGAGTAACTTCTGTACCTAACTCATAACAAGCCACTCTTGGAGATGTGCTCTTGGGTGAGGGTTTTTTCACACTGTTTCAGAGAGAAGACTGCAGAAGACTGGCTGTGGTCCTAGAAACTATTTCAGCGACCACTCAGATGCATGGATCTGAGGTTGCTCAGGGCCTGGTCATTGTTACAGCCTTGTTGAGCTGGGATAGCTCTGTAGAGCTGGGATGTGTGCTGAGCACTGTGCTGGGCTCTGGGGGCTTTGTAGAGTTGTGCAGCCCATTTCTCTTTGGGAGAGGGACCTTTAATGTGAACTGCTCTTGCTTCTTTTGGTTTTGATCACCCCAGGTATCGCCATTGCTTGCAGTGATAATAAGTACTGCAGGGAAGGAAAAAATGGCCTTTAAAAGCCTACTGATACTATTTCATGAAAATACTTTTCTTTTAAAAATAAAGTTATCTTCTCAGCCACGGTAAAGATGAATGAATGTTGAGGAAAATATTTTTGTCTTCGTGAGCATCTTTCTATAAAATCCTCATGCCCAAATTATTTAGAATTTTGGCTGTCAAGAGGCCAGATCTTCAGAGTCCAGCCCTCTGAAACAGATAAAATGGGTGAAAAATCTCAAATTCAGAAGCCTTTCCTTTCCCTTCTGATCTTCTCCTTATCCAGGCACATATAAGTCTGTTTGGCCTTTTCTGTTTTTCTGAAAAAGTCGACATGAAAGGAGTTAAGGAACCAGCTTTTTGACTTTGACCTGATTTGTCCTCACTGTCAGGAAGCCTTTGCATTCTCACCTCAGACCCTTACCATTCATCCATGTGTCTTCCTCGAATGGGGTCAGTATCCTGTTCTGTGAAATGGATTTGCAGAGCATTAACCACAGGACAGGCTCCAGCCTTGCAGGTCAGTTCCTCACAAATTTTCTATGCTTACCTGGGAAGCAGTGTGGCCAGCCCCATGAGTAGAGCAGGTAGATTCTTTTTCACTATATTATTATATATTTTTTCCAAGGAGAGCTACTCCTTGCCTTCACAGGTACCAACAACCTGCTGTTCTGCAGACATGACCTTCAGTGCTGGGTAGGCTCAGAGAGGCTGTTTATGCGCACAAACTCTTGGAAAGTGCAAGCTATCACAGGGTGACCAGGTTGCAAACTCCTGGGTGCTACAAATTAGTTTTTAGCACTTCATAGAAACTCTTCAGGTGTTTTGCGCAGCTGTTATCTCCATCTCTGAGGTTTGTCTGGAATGCTTTGACAACAGAAGGCAGGAATCTCAAAATAACCTGTTCACTGTCTTCAAGAAGTTCATCTAAATGCAATGCTGTCAGTGAAGGTATGTTATTCTGTTTAAACAGGTTCACTTCCTGGATGTTCTTTTTCAAATCCTCAGTGGTAAAGGGAATGGAGGCCCATGACCTCAGATGAATATCCTGATCATGTCCACCGTCCTGTCTGAGGTAACAGCTTTCTCATGAAAAAATGCAAATGGTATTATCTCCTCACCTATGTCCCACTTTTTCCATTTTTATATCAGTCCTCACTCTTCTTTCTCACATGTGGTACAAGTGTTCCACGTTATTTGACTCCTCATCATGCAAAGGTGTTGTCTGGTCAGAAGCACTATGTTGTCTTTGCTAAAGCACTAACTAGGTAGTTTGATACAGCTTTCAATGAGACATTTCATGCTAACCAAGGAAGATATGCAACGTTTACCCATGTATATCAAAAGATATGATTGCATGATAGAAGTTATGCATGAGTTAGGAGCTAGACAGAATTAAAGTTTCATGGATCTCTTTTGTTCCTTTTTTTTTTTTCCAGCAATGCAATATTTTGAATGTAATTCTTAAAAAAAAAAAAAAAAAAAAAAAAAGAAACATGAAATCAAATCATATGAAGCTTTACTGAATCCTTTATATCAGTATTCATTCAGATTCCCAGCTCAGATCTGAACTAAATGTCAGGGAACTGAAACTCTTTTCTTCTATCTTTAATCCATGAGAAAAAAGTACAACACAGACATTGCTAGTGGGTCATATGCTATTTACTAGCAACAATTGCTTGAAGGATATGTCTTAAATTTTATTTCTGACTTTGGGGAGTGTGGTCACTTAGAGCTGTCACTGACAAGCACATTAACTTGGTACATTTGTGTGGAAAGACAGCATGAATCACCAGTGGAGATGTGAGTGGGCCACCTTACAGCTGAAGTCATAATTTCATATTTGCAGGAAGTGAAATATAAAACTAGTAAATGTTCCTATTTCTAAAATGGGCATGAGATTATGTTTGTCTAATCCTCCTATGAAGAATAAAGCTTGACCAGTGGTACAAGCAAGGAAGTGTTATAGAAACATTAACCAGTCTGTGAAAACAGCCATTCTCTTGGATCCTAGAGACACAGTCTTTGTCCTTTGGAAATTATACACAAGCAAATAAGGCATTTCTAACTTTGTCTTGAATTTCTAGTTAGCAGTGCCCTCTTCTTCAAAGAGGGGCCAATATATCTGCACATGTTCTGTATACTGGTATGTTGAACCTTTCAGTAGAGGTTATCATACCTTCAGATAGCTATGAAAGCCCAATATGACTGCGTAATCTATACACTTCATTGGAACTTTTGGAGAGCATTGACATGTCTTTTTTTTCATCTTAGGCATCCACACGAACTGATGTTTTCCAGAAGACTAGGTGCACATCATGGCCTGTATCATGCATGTACATTCTGTATGCGTTATCTTCCAGATTAACAGAGGGGTAGCTAGCTCATGTCCTGCCAGACCTCCATCTTTGCATTGACTGTATAGAAAGATCTGTGGAACCAATTCATGAAAGATGATATTTGCAAGACTTTTAGAAGTAAAAGTCTAAGGAATGTAGCCATGCACATGCCAATGAAGTTGCAGATGCTTCTAGGATTAGCTGAAAGCATTAGCTGATATCAGCACTAGGCAGCCCTGCAGAGTTGGCTCTATATCCAAAGCAGTTCTAGTCCAGGCATGAGATACCTCCTCTTTGACAAGAGCAAATAACTACTTCCTGTGTCATACTACAGATATGATAAATATCTAACAATGCAGTAGTCCTTTGTTCCTGTTCTACAGAAATCGATGCTCATTTTGGTCTCTGTATTACTTGAATGAGCATACAAAAACAATGAATGAATCAATGAGAACAGGAGCAGTAGTTCAAGGCAACGCGAAGGAATTCAAGGTAATGCAATTCTAAGGTATATGCATGCAAGGAAAGAAACCAGTCTCTGAGATTTGTGGACCAAATGGGATGACTGTGCTGCACAGACTCCTTTACCCACTAGCACAACTTGGGATATGTGGAATTTGGTCCAGTACAATCCAGTTCTAATGAAATCCCCTGCTGTACCACATAATAAACAAGAGGTGTTGACTGACTGTGTACTGATTGCAGTTTATGAAATGAACAGCAGGTGGGAGAGAAGCAATATGCATCCTCTGGTAGACCTCCAGATAACAATGCTACATCTGAATATATGAAGCACACTAGTCCTGAAAAGAAACCTTTTATATTGTGCTACTTGAAAATGGGAAGTGGGAGGGAGCAGAGTAGAGGGGTAAAGGAAAGGGGAATGTGAAATAATGGGATTTGTTTATAAGATTTTTCTTTACAGTCTCTTTGGTCCTTTTCTTATTTCATACTCATATTTCTCTGTTTCCTGACAGTTTTGTCATCTGTCAGCCCTTCCCAAGCAGTATGCCTCCAGATGATATCTACCTACCTTGGTGGCAGGAACCTCCCTGGCTATTCATCTGTCTCTTTCTTCCTGCCTTTATGTTCTGTCAAACTGTTTATTTCATATCAGGTTCTCTGTGCCCCATCTTGCTGCTGCCCTTAAGCCTAACCATCCATTTCCATTAAAATCTAAACATTAGAATCATAGAATATCCTGAGTTGGAAGAGACCCATAAGGATCATTGAGTCCAACCCCTGGCTTCACACAGGTCTTACCCAAAAATTCAGATCATATGACTAAGAGCACAGTCCAAATGTTTCTTAAACACTGACAGGTTTGGTACCATAACTGTGTCCCTGGGGAGCCTGTTCCAGTGTGTGACTAGCAATGCCATGTTTGATGCACCCCAGGATACAGTTGGCCTGCCTGGCTGCCAGGGCACACTGCTGGCTCATATTCAGCTTGCTATCAACCACAACCCCCAAGATCCCTCTCTGCGGGGCTGCTCTCCAGAATCTCATTGCCCAGTCTGTACATATAGCCAGGGTTGCCCCATCCCAGGTGCAGGACCCGGCACTTGCTCTTGTTAAACTTCATGCAGTTGGTGATTGCCCAGCTCTCCAATCTGTCCAGATCCCTCTGCAAGGCCTTTCCACCCTCAACAGAGTCAGAAACTTCTCCAAGTTTAATATCATCAGTAAATTTGCTCAAAACACCTTCTAGTTCATCCAAATCATTTATAAAAACGTTGAAGAGAACTGGCCCTATATTTGATACCGAATTGCACAGGTAGGCATCCAGATGGGTCTTGAATATCTCCAGAGGAGACTCCACAACCTCTCTGGACAGCCTTTTCCAGTGCTCTGTCACCCTCACCATGAAGTTCTTTCACATATTGGTGCAGAACTTCCTGTGATATATTTTGTGGCCGTTGCCCCTTGTCCTACACCCACAAACCACTGAAAAGTGGTTGGCCATATCCCTTTGTCTCCCACACTTCAGGTATTTATAAACATTGATAAGATCTCCCCTCAGTCTTCTTTTCTCAAGGCTGAACAGACTCAGGTCTCTCAGTCTTCCCCTCATAGGGAAGATGCTCCAGGCACCATATCATCTTTGTGGCCCTCCACTGGACTCTTTCCAGGAGATCCCTGTCTTTTTTGTACCGGGGAGCCCAGAACTGGACACAGTACTCCAGGTGAAGCCTGACCAGGGCAGAGTAGAGGAGAAGGATCACCTCCCTTGACCTGCTGGCCATGCTCCTTTTAATGAACACCAGGTTCCCATTGGCCCTCTTGGCCACGAGGGCACACTGCTGGCTCACGGTCAACCTGTTGTCCACCGGGATCCCTAGCTCCTTCTCCACAGAGCTCCTCTCCAGCAGGTCATCCCCCAGCCTGTACTGATACACATGGCTGTTCCTTCCCGGGTGCAGGACTCTACACTTGCTCTTGTTAAACCTCATTTGGTTTCTTCCTGCCCAGCTCTACAGCCTGTCCAGGTCTTGCTGAATGGCAGCACAGCCTTCTGGCATGTCAGCCACTCCTCCCAGCTTCATATCATCAGCGTACTTGCTGAGGGTGGACACTGTTCCTTCATCAAGGTCGTCAATTAAGATGTTGAACAAGACCGGACCCAGCACCGACCCCTGGGGAACACCACTTGTCAAAGGTCTCCAACCAGACTCTGCACTCCCGATCACCACCCTCTGAGCTCAGCCAGCCAGCCAGTTCTCAACCCACCTTACTGTCCACTCCTCTATCCCACACTTTCTCAGCTTGGCTATCAGGATGTCATGGGAGATGGTATCAAAATTCTTGCTAAAATTAAGGTAGATGACATCCACTGTTCTTCCTCCATCTACCCAGCTGGTAATGTCATCATAGAAGGCAATGAAGTTGGTTGAGCATGATTTCCCCTTGGTGAATCTGTGCTGACTACTCCTCATAACGTTCTTCTCTTCCAATTGCTTGGAGAGGGCATCCAGAATAAGCTGTTCCAACACCTTTCTGGGAACAGAGGTGAGACTGACTGGCCTGTGGTTTCCTGGATTCTCCTTCTTGCCCTTTTTGAAGACCAGAGTGACATTGGCTATCCTCCACTCTTCAGGCACTTCTCCTGTTCTCCAAGTCTTGTTAAAGATGATAGAGAACTGTTCAGCAATCACCTCTGCTAGCTTCCTCAGCACACATAGATGCATCCCATCAGGGCCTGTGGATTTGTGTGCGTTGATCCCACTCAAACACTCCTGAACCACCCCCTTCTCAACCAGAGGGGAGCTCTCCATTTCACAGACTCTTTCTCCTCCCTCCAGGGACCAGGAGTCCCAGGGGAGACTTTGAAACAAAGACCGAAGCAAAGAAGTCATTCAGTAGCTCTGCCTTCTCAACGTCCCCTGTTACCAGGATACCTGCCTCATTCAGCAGGGGACCCACATTATCCCTAGTTTTCCTTTTACTGTTTACATACTTAAAAACAACAACAACAGCAACAAAAAAACTTATTATCCTTTATCTACTTTGCCAGCTTCATCTCTAGGTGGGCTTTAGCCTTCCTCATTGCATCCCTGCAGGCCCTGGCAACACTTCTATACTCCTCCCAAGGGGACAGGCCCTTTTTCACATTTCATAGACCTTCTTCTTCCTTTTGATCTTGTTGATGAGCTCATTGCTCATCCATACAGGTCTCCTGCCCTCCTTCCCCAATTTCCTACTCTTTGGGGTGCACTGATCCTGTGCTTGGAAGAAGTGCTGTTTAAATGTTGCCCAGCTCTCACAAGCACCACTGCCTTCTAGCAAACTAGCCAATTAGATACTCCCAAATATGTCCCAGAAGAGGTCAAAATTGGCTCTCTGAAAGTCCAGGGTAGCAATCCTACTTTTTGCCTTACTTCTTCCACCAAGTTCCATCTTGAACTCCACCATCTCATGATTTCTGCATCCCAAGCTGCCCCCAACCTTCACATCCCTAACAAGCCCATCCCTGTTGATAAGAACAAGGTCAAGAAGAAGCAGCACCCCCCACCTAGTTGTGTCCTTCACTACTTCTGTCAGAAAATTATCTTCAACACATTGTAGGAACCATTTGGACTGCTCGTGCCTGGCCAAGTTGCTTACCCAACAGATGTCCAGATGATTGAAGTCCCCCATGAGAACCAGCATTCTGGATCATGACACAACTTTCAGCTGCTTGTAGAAGGCCTCATCAACCTCCTCCACCTGATCTGGTAACCTATATTACACCCCCACAACAGTGTCACCTATACCAGCTTTCCCTTTAATTCTCACCCACAAGCTCTGCATTTGTTCTTCAGCCTCCCCCAGGTGGAGCTGGGTACATTTTAATTGCACTCTCACTTAAAGGGCAACTCCTCCTCCTCCTCAAATAGAGGGGCCTTTGAAGGCTCCCTTGGGCAGAGTTTGAGGAGCATCAGTTCCTAAGGTCTAAGTTGTATTCCTGGGGGGGAAATGTCAATCTTGAGTATGTTATTCACTGGAGAAGAATGCTTAGCAGGGGAGTGATTTGGCAGGCAGCTATGTGAGAATGGGAAAGAATATAATAACAATCCACAACACAGAAATCATGTGAGAGACTTGGGGTCAGAATGAGAAAGTACTCAGGGATGAATCCTGAGGACCTGGTAGCCTAAGGGCTCTTGAGATTAAAACCTGGCCAGATGCACAGAAAAAGCTCCGGAAGGTGGGAGAATGGAGTGAACAATGTAGGTAGTACAAAGTTGTATGTGAAGAGGGGATGTGAGAAGAAAAAGCAGACTGAAACTAATGGTATTCACAGTGTACTGGGTAGTGAGACAGAGGGTTGGAGAAAGAAGGACTTTCAGGAGGAGTCAGGCCCAGGCTGGAAAGGAGAGGAAGAGAGATGAAGGAATAGCAGGCAGGGAAAGCTACCTGTGTTGTAACCTAAATCCTAGCAGGGGCAGGCTTTGAGAAGATATTTTTTAAGTGTGGTTGGCCACTTCAAATAAGAATATCCAGGGTGGAAGAAGGAGGAGAGATTGCTGTTATAAATTCAGAATATGGGAGCTGGGGCTTCTCAGAAAGTCAGCTCCCTGATAAGTGAAAAAGTGTAGCTCAAGGGTTGAGATAAGGATATGGGGATCACTCTACAATTATTGTCTCAGGCAAAACAGACACAGCACAGGAAGATTAATAAAATTTATTACCTATTGCTGACAGGCTGGAGTGGTGAGAAACAAAGAAACAAGCTGGGAGTACCTTCCCCCCACCCACTCTCTTCCACCTCTTCCTTGCCTTGAGTAGCGTGTGGGGGCTGTGGTCGGGCCATGGTGCTTTGCTTCCACCACTCCTTCACAGTTGCTATCTCCCCTGCTCTGGTGTGGGGTCCCTCCCATGGGGTGCCGACATTCCTGGGCTGGTCCTATGCAGGTTTTTCCACAGGTGGTGGCGCTTTGGGAGCTGCTCCAGGTGTGGGTCTGTGCTACAGGGTCTATTCATCAGGAACCCGGTGGTCTGGCTTGGGACACACAGGGGACCTCCCCCTTCCAATCAACTTCTCCTGCTTGGGCTACAGCATAGATATATGTTCCACTGTGGTACACCATGGGCTGGAGGGGGGGAGGGAGTCAGCCTGCTCCACCATGGGCCTCTCTGTGAGCTTCAGGGCTGCCTTGGCTCTGGCACCTGGAGCGCCTCCTCCCCCTCCTTCTGCACTGACCTTGGTGTCTGCAGGGAGGGTTTCTCACTCCTCACTCTCCCAGCTGCTGTTCTGCAGCAGTTTGTTTGTTTGGTTGTTTTTTTTTTTTGTTTTTTTTTTTTTTTTGTTTTTTTTTGTTTTTTTTTTTTTTTTCCTTTTCTTGGATGTACTCTCAGAGGCACAAACTGCATTGCTGGGCCCCTTTGGAGCTGTTTGAAACAGGCCCTTATCTGCCACAGGGCAGCTGCTGGATTCTCCTCACAGGGGCTATCACTGCAGCCCCCCTGCTACCAGAACCTTGCCACGTAAACCCAATACACTAGGGCAAGTAGGTCATTGCTGACCTGTAAAGTATCAGAGTTTAAATTAACTAATGAAACCCTAAATGTGATGGGGATAGAAGGGACTGTGATAACGGTGCTACTTTTGGGGGATACCAACATGAGACTAAGGATAGAATTATCAGTGGGCAATTATTGTACGTATTCGAGGCTGGGACTAACTCGGTAGGAAAGGACCTGATAATGAAATTGGGCATTCAAATAGTAAATCATTAGACTGGAATAACAAGTGTTATTGATGGGGTGCTCTCAGACCCTGAGAGCAAGGATGTATTTGTTTTTGAGTGGAAAGATCCTGAAATGGGGAAGAAGCAACAATACAGATGGACAATTTTACCTCAGGCATTTACAGGGCCACAAAATTTATTTGGGCAAGTTCTAGAACAAATTTTTGAGCAATTCCAACTTTTGGAGGTGGTGTTACTGTTACAATATTTGTATGAACCTTTATTGTCAGGACGAGAGAAAAGAGTTGTGAAGGAAACCACCAAAAAGCTATTCAACTTTCTCAGAAAACAGGGCTTGAAGGTATTGGAAAATAACTTAAAATTCATAGAAAGAGAAGTCATGTATTTAGGGGATCTAGTGTCTGAGGGGGAACGAAGAATAAATCCAGAGAGTACTCAGGGAATTGTTGAGCTACCCCTACACAAAACTAAAAAGAACTAAAAAGTTTCAAGAGAAAAAGATCTTTAAGGAATTAGGAGTCACAAAGTCCAAAGGAAAATAGATGCTTCCTGATGGGAGAGAAATGTTGAATAAAATGCTAATGAGGCAAATATTAACTATTTTACATCAAGAGAGTCATTGGGGAATTCAAGCAATGTGTGACTCTATGCTATGGAAATATGTATGGAAATATATATGTATATATATATACTCTGGCTGACCAAGTATGCAGAAGATATGTAGGATGTCAAAAGGTAAATAGGAAAATTATCCACAGTCAGCCCCAAATGGGGTGAGAACCAGGAATTCTACATTTCTAAAATGTACAGATAGATTTTACAGAATTCCTTAGAGTAGTTAGATTTAAATACTTATTAGTCTTGGTCAATTATTTGTCAGGGGGGGTGGAATCCTTCCCTTCGGTGTCTGTTACTGCAAACATAGTAACTAAAGTAATTCTAGAACAAATAATTCCCAGGTATGGAATTGTTGACAATATTGCCTCTGATCAAGGAAATCACTTTATGTCAGAAATATTACAAGGGCTAATGTGGACTCTAGGAAGTAAGTGGAAATTTCATACTCCTTGGCATTCTTCCTCTTCTGGAAGGGTGGGGCAGATCAGACAGTAAAGAAGCAATTAACGAAGTTCTGGAAACTCAACTTTCCTGAATGGAGTCCTTACATTTGGCACTTCTACAGATCCAAACTCCACCAAGAAAAGATGTGGGAGTTTCACCATATAAAATATTATTTGGATTGCTGTATCTGGACAAAGGGAATGAATTACCTCAATTTGAGACAAAAGTTGCTTTTCTGAAGAACTATATACTCAGGCTGTCCTCTGTCATCTCTGAGGGCCTGTGGATCATTAGCTCAAACCCCACCCCTGCAAGCCCTGATCCATCCATTTCAAGCAGGAGATTGGGTTCTGATGCGAACATGGAGAGAATCGAAACTGCAAATTGAGTGGGACAGACTGTTCCAAGGGATTCTGACTACTGAGATGACAGTAAGAGTGGCTGAGAAAGGGTGGACTCATTAATCCCAGGTAAAAGCATCAGTTAACCCTGATACTAGAGAGACTGCATTAACAAAGACTTTTAAGGTTAAAATTGTTAAAACTTACTATGGCAAACCTTTAACTTCTCCTTAGAAGAATTCTTAATTAATGAGTAAAAGGAATTGAATTACATGGAACTAGAGTGTTTCCAGGGAACACTCTCTGGAAGTGGGAAAAAAAGAAGGGCTGGGGGGGAGAGGTATTTAATTCCCACCACAAAAACCCTTATTTGTGATTTTTATTTTATTTCTTTATTATTATTTCTTAATTATTGTAGGGGTATATATAGAAACTATGTATTTTAAGATTATTTTAGTAATATCTATTCTCAATGGATTAGTGATAGAATGGAGGGAAAAAAAAATCAGCATTTCCAGTTAATAGAGAACATCTCTCGAGTTCTATTTCAAAATAATTGTTGAATTTGCAACCAGGTGCCTAGAAAGACTGAAAAGGCCTTGTCCTTGATTGCTATTCCAGCAGCAACTGTGTCTGGATTCTCTAGATTTCTAAAAGCATCAGATCATACTCAGTCCCAGGAAGGAATAGATTTTGAAGCTGAGCTCAGCTCCCTACACGTAATCCTGGCTACAATACAGTGTGTTATGAAAGGTGCCTTTTAAACAACACTAATAGAAACTCAGGGGGCAATAGTACTGACCCTGTATATGTAGATATTATCCACAAAGTAAGGAATAACCCATACTGCACCGAATACGGTAGCTACCGGAGTGCTAATATACATAACACACACCAGATACAACATGAGAATCCTGTAACCGGATGACCTGTCCTGAATGGCAATGGGTGGTACTGGTTATGTGGCCATTAAGCCAGTAAGATGTTGCCCCTAGGATGGAAGGGAGCTTGCACCCTGGGGGCAATAATTCCAAGTGTAACTATTATTGAAGACCTACAAAGCCAAAGCCCATTTGAGACCACACGCAGAATTAAGTAGACTCTAGATAATCCTCTAGTAAAAAGAAACAGGCCATTTCACAGTTTTGCAAGGTGGTTTTTACCTTGGTTAAGGATGAGTGAATTAGGAAAAGCTATTGTAAATATCTCAGCTATAACTGAAGAACTAGAAAATAACACTCTGGATGCGGTCCAGGCATTACAAAAGGAGGTAACAAGTTTGCAAAAATTGTACTTCAGAATCCAATTGTATTAGACTATTACTAAGCTCACAAGGAGGACTGTGCACTGTAATTAATGCTAGTTGCTGTATATATGTAGATCAAATGGGATGAACTCGATTGATCTCGAAAATATTTGGGGAAAAAAAATCATACATAGAGTGGCTTAGAAACATTTATGAAAAACTACATGTTTCTAAACATGTTTAGAAACATTTGTGAGAAACTAACTTCATGGTTACCTGAATGGAATTGGCTCAAAAAACTATTTGTCGGTATTATAGTAATAATGGCACTGTATATCTGTCATCCCCTGTGACATCCAAAGAAGAATATTGAACCTTAATGCTGGAAAAACTCAAGAGTGGGGTATGTGAAGAGGTGCAAAAACAACCATGGGAGTAAGAAAAGAAGGGGGGGGGGAATTGTTAGAAACAAAGTTGTGTTTTTGCAATAGGAGGTGTTCTTGCAGTAGAAAATTCCACTAACCTTGCATGTTCAAAAGTGATTGTGTAGCAGTGGGGAGTATGTTAAGCAGATAAGGGGAAGGTCCCACTGTCACAAAATAAGAAGGATAGCTAAGAAAAACAGGATGAGCAGTACGAAATCAGTAAAAAAAAATAAATAAAATAAATAAATAAAATCACAGGCTCTCTGGTCACGGGAGAAGAAGGAAAAAAAAAAAAAGGAAAATGAGAAATTAATGGTTGGTCAAAAAAAAAATGCACTTATATGGTATAGAAGTGCATCAAGGAGGTTGTGAACCTGTAGTACTTAGCCAATGAGGAAATGGGAGAAATTAGGTGTCGGGTAACAGGGAATGTAAGGTTATGATAAACTTTTACTGTGCGCTCCTGTTTGTAGGACGCCCGCCGTTGCAATTGCAAATAAAATAGCTTCACAGAAGATCCTGTCTGAAGAAAACTATTGAGATTTGTCTCATATTTCTAACAGGCCTTCGAAGGCTTCTAAAACAGACCTTCGAAGGTTTCTAAACACAGGCCTTTGAAGGCTTCTAAAACAGGCCTTCTAAAAGGCTTCTAACAGGCCTTCAAAGGCCCTCTAAGAGGCCTTCTAAAATGCCTTCTAAGAATGCAATTTATTGATATTGAGTATCAATGAAAATAATACAGCCTTTTCAGGGAGGAGGTCATTTGTGTGATGCTTTATGACTGTTGATTTGCGGTCAGATGGAATGGTCATGAAAGGGCCGTCAATCAGGCAAAGGTCATAAAATGCACACGTCAGCAATTAAAATCAGCTGTATTATGTGGGCACCCAGCAGGGCTGCCTAGTTAAGGCCCTGCCAATGTTTTGATTATTACAACTCTTTACAAGCATTTATGCTGTTCCTCTCGCCTCACACCCACATTTAATATTTGACCCTTTCTCTCTTCCTGTGTGGCTTAACTGCTTATCCTGTGCTTTGATTCTCCCCTGCAAGATGCAGTTTCCTGTATATTTCCCTCCCTCTAAGTCACACTAACCACAGAAATACAAAATTGCCTTATTCTTTTCCTGAAATGTAGGCCAGATTTCTCCAGTACCAGAATTCTGCCAGCAGTGCTTTTCTACCTGCTGTATCTATTGCATTTCTCCAGTACCAGAATTCTGCCAGCAGTGCTTTTCTACCCGCTGTATTTATTGCAAGCACCTTGTCTTACTGAAACGTCACCTCTCTCTCTTCGCATTTCTCACCCCTCCCTTGCTCCTGCCTTGCAGAGGCAGGCATTTTCATCACCTGCAGGCTGAAAGGAGAAAGGTACCCTAGGTACCCTAGGATTTATGCTGAGCTTATCGACTGCAGTGGCACTTTGCAGGATCGCCAGGTCTGCCTCCCTGCAGCTGCTCACAGAGAGACTGCATGGAGACGGTGTCTTTCTCTATCACCTTCACGCTCACTGCACGTGCTTGAATTCCTCTTTTCAGTGTGCCTCATGCTTCTCCCTATTGTGTTTGAGTCCCTCCCACAGATTCATCTCCCATACCTTTATAGTTACACTGACTATTGAGCTCTACCAGGGGAAGATTTTCTGGACCACAAGTACAGACTGTTGTGGGACTGTCTTCTCCATGCTACAGTGTGTATTTGGGGATGGTGTGCCTTTTACCATACATCTACCACACCTACCACCTGCACATGTATTGAAAAGACTGTATGATGCACAAATATTGAAAAGACTCTATAATGATTTTTGAGTACTCACTTGTCTTTATGTCACTATAATACTCCTTCACTGTAACACTTATGTTGCTTAATAAAATGACATGAGTGTAAAACTATCTATGGTGTTTCTGATTTTTATTTTTTTTTTTTGGGGGGGGGGGGGGGGGGGTGGGAGTGTAGACAGCCTTCAAATAAATCCTGTGCTTCTCGTTTTGTGATGTAGATTTCATTTTGGTTGAGAAATTACCAGAAGGACCTAGTGGAAAGATCTCTCCTGCATTCTCTTTGTGGCCATCTCTGATCAAGGAGTGAATCAGAGATTGTGATTGTGTCACATAAGCACAGGCAGGTAATGGCATTTGAGACTCTCTAGGGTATTCAAAACAGCAGCCAAGAGCTGGTAGATGTGATGAAGGCCCTTGAGGAGGCATGCATTTTCCTGGTGAGGTAGTGAGGAGTACAGTGGCTAAGTGATCTCCACTCTCTCTTGCAGCTGAATCCTTCAGTGAATGTCAAAATTAGACTGTACTGACAACATACCCACATTTTATGTTGCCACTTTCCCACCTGGTAAGAAACTTGGAAGGTGCAGGCATACTCTGCTTTAGATTTTTCAACTGCTTTGTTTCCCCATGCTAATTAGAGGCTGCAGTTACTATCCATGTAGCCTTAGAAGAGCAACAGCTGGTCTAGAAGTTCAGGGAACAAGGAGGGAACTTTTGAGATGTTTTGTGAAGCTCTGGATGAATCAGAGGAGTTCTGGAGAAAAGGCACCTGTCTCATGAGAAAAGTTTTGCATTCTGTGAGATTTGAGCCTACACTAATGGTTTAGTAACACTCACATTCTTTGTTACATGCAGGCTATACCAGCTGGCAGATGAGCACAAGGGAGCAATGCACCTGCTTGTGCTGCCTGCATGAGGCATAGTGAAGAGATTTTGTTCTGTTTTGCATGAAATGCAGTTTTTTTGCACAATAAGGTGCAAAGTAATATACTTTAAGTAGTGAGTTCCAAACTTTCAACTTTTGTTCTGGCTTGCTGAGACATATATTTTAAATAACATAACGATGTTCTGGTAGGAGTTTTGGAATTATATAATTGATGAGGAACGCTGAGTTTAAAGATCACTTTTTTATTCTCCCTCCACCCCCCCTACTATCTAGCACATATAGAAATAAAATCACCCAGCCAGCTGCGCACCCCTAACCTCACAAGTACTAGGAGTGAGCTCTTCTGCCTCTCCAGTGCTGTGCTTCCACTTCCAAGCACTTGTGGCTGCATGTGATTCCTGACCTCATTGAAATCAGCAGCAAAATGCTAGCTAGCTTCATTGCTGCAGGATCTAATATTCATGGCAAATACTTAGATTCCAGATGGCTAGGAAGATTTCCATATTCCATGTGCATTATTTCCATATTTTGTAGAATCATAAACATATTTTGCTTTTATCTGTGGTATTTGTTTTGTTGTGGCAGTGGACAGTGAATTATGTCCTGACACCGATGTTTCCAAGGCACTGATACCAATTTCAGAAATGTTTCAGAAAGTTCTCTGTATACTCATTTAGCTTTAAAAGTACTTACATGCACACAGTGCTGTGTGAGGACAAGCCAGAGAGGTTAAGCTGCTTGCTGAGTCACCACTAAAAATACATTAATTTATACCTTGTCAAACCATATTTTGGTAATTTATTTTGGTGTCCTTTTCTCCACTCCTTTGGTAAATGAATAGACTCTGTTGATGCAGTAGGCCAAATTAAGTGTATTTTTTCTTGAAGGAAAGAGTTTGGTTATTCTGTGTACGCAGTAGAAACCTGAACAAGAATTTGTCCATATGCTACTTGGAAAAATTAACTTAATGTTTGACTATTAAGGGCACACATTAAGCAGTGCTAGCTGATATAGCAAAGCTGATAAAGCAAGGCCCACCTGGTCAAAAGCCTCTTTACTCCCTGTATGAGCTGAGCAGGGCCTTGGACTCAAGGTTGGTGGCAGTGAAAGATCCAGGGTGGGAAGAAGATTTCCCCCACTAGCACGCAGCTCTGCCACTGTAAAATGAGGAAAGAGGAGATATGAGAGGGTGGGAAAGAGCATGGGCACTGGGGGAGGGATGTGAGACAAAAACAGGAGGAGCAATTCCAGGGTTTCATTGAAGTAGCGAGTCCCAGAAAGGTAGCAAGATGACAGCATGGAGGGTCTGTTGCTCTTCTTTTATGAGATCCTCCATCCTAGGAGTGAGAAGGGTACCTGCCTAGGGAGGAAGGCAGGGAAATGACACTTGACAGGAGGTATCATCAGCATGCCAGTCATGAGGCAGGGAATCAGCAGCAGGGTGCTTTCAAGAAACTTGCCTCTCTTTGCAACCTTTAGCAGCCTCATCTGTGCACCGTCACGGAGATGAGAGGTACGTGACGGCTGTGCTGATGAGGTGACAGTCACACTGATGGGGAGGTTCAGGGCTGAATGGCTTCCTGGAGGTGTGCAGGTGGTTGTTGATGCTTCTGGCTGATGTTTGGGAAGAGGTACTTTGCTTCCCTTCTAGCTTAAAGAGATGGCCAAATACAAAGGAATTAAATGTCAAAAACGCATGTCAGGACAATCCTAGATAAGCTAGCAAAAGCCAAGAAATTCAGGGCTGCTTGCAGCTAATGCTGTGATTTTTGCCAACCTGGAGAACACAGGGAAAAGGGTAGTCCCAAGGTCACTTCAAATCACAGGGCTTTGTGAGGCATCGTTCGTGTTAGCAGAGGAGTGGAGCTGGCAGATGAGACTTGCAGAGGTATGGGCCTATAAAAATACATTATTAAAGAAAATCTGAATGAAATGGCAAACAGAATAGAAAATAGCAAATAATACTTACAGCATTAGAAATTCATTTCAGTTTTATGGAATATAGCTTGGGTATAAATATAAAGCATTACATTAAAATTCATAATAACAGATTATAGTCTTCTCTCCTATCTGTACCACTGCAGACAGTGTGAATGCAAGAGAGCTAAGCTGAGCAATTTAGAGGCAAGATTGATAATTCATGTGGAAGCTAATGGTGGCTTCCTCCATTCACCACTTCAAAAGTAACCAAGATGTAGTGCCACCATCCCCAGTGACAGCTGTCCAGATATGTCAGCCTGACATCAAGGATCAAATTGCTGCAGGTGCTGAGCAACACAGAGAAGCTGTGCTGATGGGTGACAGCAAAGATGGAGGCATGTGCCTGACTCAACATGAGCTTCGTCTGCCAATGCCAGCTTTTTAATCTTCTACAATTTTAATAGATGTTTTTCTACAACTTTAAGGTATGCTAGTTTCTCTTTAAAATTACTCCAGCTGAACTGGACACATATCTACACAAAACAGAAGTAGCAGCAGTGCAGCTAAGATTTTCTCACAGTTTTCCTTTTAATAAGGCTTTACTAATCTTCTTGCTCTGTTGCTGCCAGAGGATTTTGGTATTGTGTCCTATGTAAGAGACAGGAATTGCTTTCTATTTCCTTGAATTTCCAGGAGAGCACCTTTAAAGTTGCCAAGGTGGGAGGGGAATGGATGATGTTAATCTGTGCACAGGGTATTGATGAATGTAGATGCTTGTGGCTGCATTTTCTGTGGCTCAGAGTCTGAGAAACCATTGCTGTTCCTAAGTTGCATTAATGACAGGGGTAACATTTTCAAAAGCCTCTAATGGGATATCTTTTTTTTAGTCAGTTGACAGATTTGAAATTTTTGCCTGAGGTACTTATTATGTTTGAACAATATTGTAAAATATTTTTTTTTTATTCAAACGTCATGATTACTGTCCTGAGCTCCAAGCTCATGTGATGTTTCTTGTGAAGCTAATCTGCAACCCAGAGCTGTTTTGCATTAGAAGACTCTTTGATTCAGCAATGTGAGCAAAGTGCTGCTGTAGGGAATACCTGGGCTGAGGAATTATCTGAGTTGTCTTTCTCCAAAAAAGAGCACAGAATTCTTCAAAAGATGATGAACGTTTTGTAGTAGATGTTTCATAAGACATGAATGGTATTAGCATTGTGATCTGGAAAGGCAGAAAAAGCTCACAGTTCTGACTGATGTGGGTTAGGACATGGACATTATCACTGGAGAACAGAGTTGCAGCATGGAGGTAACAGCATTGTCCCCATAAATACCTGGGGCATTTGTTCATCCTAGTAAATGCAAAAGAACATGGAAGAAGACATGTTTGACTTCATCACGCACAGCAAAAAAGTGCTGCACAGAACAGGTACACCGACTCACTGTCCAAAGTCAGTCATTGCTGTTGTTCTGAGGTCAGAGGTGAGGGTCACTAGGGAATTTATGCGGAAATCTGATCATTCCTGATAGCATCTCGTCTGCTCTGAGATAAGTTTTGCTGGTTTCTTATCGGTGTGCACCAAGTGCTGTGACTGTGGCTGTTAGCAGTGGAGGCCAGAGCTTTCACACCAAGTCAGGGAAGGCAGGGTTCCCTCCTCTAGCTGTGAGCTGGCTCTGAATGCGCCTTTACATTTCCAGTGTCCTGCCTGGCTTCATCAGCTCTTGGTGGCTGTCAGCCCAATGGAGCTCCAAAGTGTTAATTGGTGTCTCATCAGCAGGCCACCAAGAATCTCTGGAAACCAATGCCTGAACTCTCTGCTGCTTTTGTTTGATGTGCTTGCATGAGGCCGTGTGTCTTTGTGTTAGTGCTTGCTATGATAAACTTGTATTGATCCACGTCAGCTCAGGCATTTTACTTGCTATGCTCAGCAAGCAAACCTCCAATGGTCACAGGTTTTGTGAGATCATGTTTAATATCATCATAAACACTCATAAATAAAGATGGTTATTACTGTTAATCTGTAGTCATAACCTTGAAACTAACAGCCTGGGAGATCTGAGCTTCAAACGGGTGGGTAGCACTGTGCTGAGGAAGAGTGTGTGCAAATTGAAATGTTAGCATTGGCTTCATCCCTGGCTGTGCAGCTGAGTACATTTTATGCTGGACAATGGTCCTTTCTGGGAGAGGGAAAAGGAGTCACTTCATCATTCTGGGGCCGTATTCAGCAGCACACAGTCCACAGTGAGTCATTGCTGAAATGAGTGGCAGGGCAGGAAATCCCAGCTGTCGGGAGCAGTTGGCTCCTGTGCAGTTATGAAACATTCCCTCTGTCGCCTGAATCCCCCTGCCCCCAACTCTCCCCCCACCGACACCCCACAATTCCACTCCCCCAAGATGAGCAAGAGGCGATTTTTACCACCTATTTTGTCTAGGTCTGGATGGCTGAATCAAGCCCAGTATTTCTAGCCCTTGTGACTACACAGGGAGCTTAAAAAAAGTAGCAGGAGCAATGCCTGACTGGTGTGGTGACGGCTTCTGTAAGCAGCAATAGCAATAGCTCTGAGATGTATGAAATGCCCAAATGAATCTTTTGGGTCAATTTGAAACCTGAAGTTGGGAAAGGCTGACGTAGCTAATTTCACTGCTAATCAATTTAGCAGAAGGGTCTGGTTAGTATGGCTTTGTCTTAATCCTAAATCATTGCCTTGGACTTTCCCAAGGGTCTCCTATATGCTTTACTCTGAATGTGAAAAGCTCCAGTTTTCTCTCCTTCACTTTCAGCTTTGAACCTGTAGCTTTGCACTTTCTGAAGAAAACTGCAGTGTGCAGAACACTGATGATATACAGCAGGATAAAATAAACTGAATTTAATGTAGTATAGATAATGCAGTGGATTCTGCATTACTGTATACCTTTTCATGTTTAATCCTAAAAAGGCCTCTCCACTGAGATTATCTGATTTTTCTCTAGATGGCATTTTGCAGTTTTTCTTCATTTTTTTTTTAGCCTAGTTTTCTGGGCCTGCACAATAACAGGAGACCTTTGATTATTCCTTATAAAGGAACTAAATATATTTGAGGACAGGAGTGAGGATAAATTCATAAATAGAGGAAAGCCTACATGAAGGGCAGTCATATAGATGTGAAAGAGTGTCTGGGAAAATATGAGCCTTTCTCTGCCATTCATGGGT
Organism: Aythya marila; assembly: GCF_965140915.1. Lineage (NCBI taxonomy): Eukaryota > Metazoa > Chordata > Aves > Anseriformes > Anatidae > Aythya > Aythya marila. The sequence goes on from NC_139042.1 coordinate 92,989,152, forward strand.
GAAGGTATACAGATCCTCTTTATATTAGATACTGGGGGCCAGATGCAGGTAGTATGCATATGACTTCCATGTCTTCTCTTGCTCCAAAGCTCTCCAGTTGGAGCTGTATTAACAATGAGCCATTCTGAGTGAAGCCATCCATCCATTCTGGGGTGAGTGTACCCACTGACCATGTAAGTCAGGGAATATTGAACTGATCGTATCTTGGCTTACACTGCAGCTCCCAGCACAGCTGCAGGAGCTGTCAGAAATGCAGGAACTTATAGCTCAGAAGTGAATATGAGTACGTGACCTTTTGGTTCCATTGTCAGTGAGAAACAAAGAATTTTTTTAACCATGGTCTCAGGGACTTCTGGCATTCCTTTGGGGTATGAGTGGAATTATGGACATGTATGGATTTTTTTATCTTCCTTATGCTTTTTCAGCATTATGCAAGAATGGGGGGATAAAAAGAGAAAATTATTTTTCTGGATGTTTATTTTGGAGACATTGAGATAACCTTCCTCTCAGCCTCATAAAATATCTTATGAATCAAAACTGTAACTTGAAAGGGGAGAAGCAAACATACTGTCCCCCCATATTACACCAATGGACTAAAACCACAGGAAAACAAGGACTGAAAAGTGCAATGCAGCAAACGTTGCAAAGATTGCAGCCTGAGAGTTTTCTTGTTGGATGATCAGAGAGGGATGGGACAGGACGGTATGCACGCATTCTCTGAGCTTTATATTCTAAATCCTCTCTTTTAATCTTTACCAGACAGAACGATTTCTGGTGAATGAAGGCACTTCATACAAAGAGAAAGGTGACATGACACAGAATACCTGTAAGCAGAAGCTGTCATGTGTTTTTGATCATTTTTCTGCTGTAAAAAAACACCCTGATGCATCTCATCTTTCAAGAAGTAACCATAGTTGTGTCTCTCATTCTGTCTAGTTCCTTGTTAATGTTCACTGCTCCAGCCCTTTGAGCTTTCCAGCTGCTACACATGGGGTGAGCTGTGGTGCCAGGCAGACTTTCCATGTTTTGAGCTTTCCTATACGGAAAGAAAGAATACAGTGGGCTATAAATGGGAACACAACACAGTGGTATATGGGGCACAATAGGGCAGGATTGTGAGGATGCTGGAAAAGAAATTATTTTCTGAGTCTCAGAAAGATACACTGCAGAAGTAAGACATATTGTTGAAGTGGGCTGTTTTTATTTATTTATTTTACTTTTTTTTTTTTTTTTTTTTTTTTTTTTCAGTTTCTTTCCATTACCTTCATATAGGAAAACCTTCATAAACTGGTGGGTTCAGTAATCCAGTAAGCAAATATTTTTTTTTACAAGCATCTCAGATTGTGACCACTCTGTGTGCAATTGCGAATGCACCCAAGGAAGCAAGAACACACCTAGGACAGAAACCACAGGCACCATCTGTCTTTAGTTAGGAAGTGCAGTCTTTCTGCTGCTTCTCCACCCCTTTCGACTCCCCTCTTCAAACAGATTCCAGCTATTATATGATCCTTATATAAAGCTCCATTGTTCCTCCAACAGATTTCAGTACAACAACAACAACAAAAAATCATTTTATTTTCTCACTGATTATTATGTGAAGTTTTTCAGCAACTGAAATTAAATGGCCACCATTCTTATGCTGTAAATTACTTTTTTCTTTTTTTTTCTTTTTTTTTTCTTTTTTTTTTCTTTTTTTTTTTTTTTTTTCCCCGATAGGGAAGGGAGATGGGGGAGACACAGGTCACAGCCAATATTGTTTAAAATGCTTTTTATTCATTAAGCTGTTTTTAGCGATAAAAACAAGCTGTTACTATTAATGGCAAATGACTGCACACAGCACATTCACTCTAACAATTCACTCACACGGTCACTTATCACACAGCTTCCAGTTGAAGCAGCAGCTTTGAAGCCAACCTCAACCTTTTACTCAGAAGCAGAGGGTTATACTGGTACCCTGGTGGTTTCTGCAGAGTTTTCTGGGGAAAGTCCTTCAAAGGGTCCGTTCTTTCCACAGGCATATACAGAGTCTTGCAGTCTTTGCATACAGCAGTTGCCACCTTCTTGGATGTAGTCTGACTTACACAAGCCACTGTTAGGTGCTTATGTGTGCACTTGGCTGTATAACTGCAGCCAATTCTTGGTCCTAGATGTATCAATTCTTGTACGTTCAGCGGGACTATTAATCTCCAGGACTTCTCAGTTCTTGGGGAACTTTCACTTATTACATTCTCAGCATGTCTTCTTTTTGGTGTGGTGTTTTCTTGCAACATTTTTTTTCCCATTCAAACTTATAGGTAGCTATAGAACCCACTCACACAGAAAGAGCCTTTATGACACTGAAGTATTACATTATAAAGTTTAGTGCATATTTTATTTCTTTGCCATTAACAGTAAGAAGCAACACATTAATGACATGGAAGTAAAAAGAAATAGTGGTAGTTATTACGTTCATCCATCACTTATGCCAAACAGTGCTGCAACAAGGAGCATAAGCTGACAAAACATTGCTTCAAGCTGTGCCATGTCAGTTAAGTTTCTGCAGGTGAATACTGCAAGATCATCCCCGTGACTGCTTTCTCTGAGGGACTGTAACCAGTCATGGATGAAGTGGTTAAGATCAAACAGATCATCCATTCTCTCAACCCTTTCCTCCTTCCTCAAAAGTGAGTCAAAGTCAATACATTTTTAAAGCTAAAAAGAATTCATGTGAAAGACCAGACATAAGCAATAACATCCACCTTACATTGATGCTACTCAGATATTGAAAGTGAAAAAATTGAGAGTAGACAGGAAAATGCTGTATTTATCCTCAGTGAATTATGAAGTGAGGCTTGGTGTCACGCTCTCCCACCTCAGGAAAATGAATAGCTCCACTTCAAGTGTAAGGCTCCTTCCAATGTGAAACCAATTTTCTAAGCATCTTTCTCTTGATGGGACTTCCTCAGCAAGATCAGGGAATCTAAGGTGTTGCTAATGTTTAAAACCACAAAGAGTAAGAGGAGACTAAAAAAGTGAGTTTCTATAGTGAAACTTCCACTGCACAAAGTCAGAGTAAGTTTTCTGCAGGCCAGAATGACTCCTTCATCTAAACAAGTCAGGCAAGGGAGAAATTCTAGGTGACACTAACTGCATCCCAAATAGTGCCTGATATTAATGTGGAAACTGAGGACAGGAAAACCATTGGGGTGTTTGACTGTTTTATCATAATACCTAAGGTAAAGGATGCTTATGCTAGAAATCTCTACAAAGTGCATACAATGCACTTTTCCTGAGAAAAGGCTCTTGAAAGATGACCTTTGTGCCAGCGTGTCCTTTGGATTGGAGTATTCAGGAAAGGCGTGCTTATTTCCTTGCTGCTGAGGTCTACACACATCTCCATAGATGGCAGCCATCCTGTTTCTATGAGTTTTTGTCCAGGAAGAATAACAGAGAAGCCAAATGAAGAGACATTGTTGGAGTGCTACCAGAAAAGGGGAATCAAAAGAATATGGCTTTCTGCAATATAGAGCAGGTTGGCAGGGGGTCAGCAGAAGGCTGAAGGACTGAGAAGGTGATGGTACCTGGCAGTAGAGAAAAACCACCCTTTTAAGCAAAGGAAAATGTGTTCCCATGGCACAGATCTGAGAAAACTGATGTTTTGTGAACACCAGAAGACAAGATTTGTATCATATGTTTTCCTTTAGGTTTGAGCAACTACTCAGACAATATGCATTTCATTCTTCGTTTGTCACCAGAATGCCTTGATGGAATGTCAGTCTCTAAATCTGTCAGTTCTTTTGTCTGTTTCTGTATTTTGAGGGATATGTCCTTGTCTGCAGTTCTGGAGAGAAAACCTAGGAAATGAATACAGAACCCACTGCTGCTCTTTAAAGTTTTTTTTTCCCTTTTTTTTTTTTTAATTTATTTATTTTTCCTATAATGTATGTGTGCACCCCTGGGCTAATCTTGAATGAACTGACTCAGGAGAGAAAAAAACATAATCCTTTGGACCATTGAAGGTGTGTCTGTGCCTGTGATCCTGGCTCAGGTCTTCTCTGCCTTGAGGAGTGCAGGCTGCCATGCTCGGGGTGGCATCAGTCCTGCACACCATGCATGGGCTGTGGGAACAAGTGGCCTTACCAACTATGTCCTCTGTCTGCATCGGCAGAGATGTTAGTACTATCAATAGCTCCTGGGAAATTAAGCTGTTAGTGAGCAAAATGTGGCTTCTCCATTGTTCTGTGGGTAATACACTCTATTGATCAGATTTATTCACTAAAGCGTTGGTAAAATGTCTAATGGCATGTCCGAAAGCAGAATGCTTGGTGACTGTTGTCCCTTCTACACTGGACTCAAATGCCCTCTGCAGCCAGAAAATCTGAAGCACCTTTTGATAGCTGAACACAGTCTATTGCAGTTCTTCCTAAAATTTTTGAGGTGTGTGTCTTTTAGTGATTCTAAGATTCTGAGCAGATTTTTAATTCTTTGTTTTGGATACAATATATTGCATAATAAATCTGAAAATAGTCTTTTTTTTTTTTTTTTTTTTTTTTTTCTGGGTCAGCTGTCTATCGTTTCTGCTGGTTTCCATATTCTTGCTGATTCCTGTGAGAATACTCAAAGTATAGAAGGAGAGGTGCATGAACAAACAGGTCAGTCATGTTGCTTTCCTTAAAGATTTAAAGGGCTCACCACTTACTACAAAAAAATGCAACTTTTCCTAGTATTGTACTCCGTGCTTTCCTGCTCCTGGTCCCTCCTTTTCTTTTGTTAGCTAACCTGTGTGAGTGATCCCCTTCATTCCCTTATCTTCCTCTACTATTGGAAGTCTACTTTCCTATCCCTCCTCTGATCAACCTGCCTCACAAACACAGCTATCTAGAAGTCTTCTCAGTTTAAAACTCTCAGTTTCTGTCCCAAATCCTTCCCATTCCCACCTCTATCTGTATCTCCATTTCCTGGTACATGGTTCTCACGTAAACAATGAATTCTGGTTTTGTCATTTTGTGGAGTAGTAATTGTACTTGGCTCCAAAACTAGTGGTCTCCATACAAAGATACGTACAAAGGTTTTATGAAGAACAAACAAAGAAACAAACAACATAAAAGAAAATAAATAAAAGAAAATAAAATACAAATAAAATAAAGAGTATCTGAATGCAGGAAGTATTTTTCCTCTGGTCAGCCTTCTGAGTGGCTAGAAATGAAAGAATAAATGCCAAAGGTAATAAATATGAAGCTACACTACTTAAGATATTGTTAAAAAACAGCCTGGGGTAGAGCAAAATATATTTATCCCTTTTGTATAAAATTATTCTACGTACAGAAAACCTGAAATGCCAGGCAGCAATGTCATGGTTCAATGCAGAATAAAACAGGGAGGTTTATTTATTTATTTTTTTAAACAGCACTGCCTCATGATCTGTTCCTGATAATGTCAGGAAGTCCAGGAGGGTTGCAAATCCACATGGTGAAGAACAGGCTGGCAAAACCCTGCTGATGCCTTTCCTGAAGCAGGAATAGACATGAATAGGTGCAAACTTTGGAAATACTGCACTCATGCAGTGTCTTTCAAGTTCCTATACTTTCCTGTCCTCTAGCTCCATTTGGGAAATGGCCTCATGCTGCAGTGGGAAAAATGCAAGCTGATGAAAGAAAGCCGTATGGTGACAGAGTTCGCTCTTTAACAACTGCTGCTGATCAGGCCTTCATTCTATAATTTCTTTATATGAATAACTGCTGATGAAACTGAAAGATTTTTTTTTTTTTCCACCAGAAGAACTAGGTGATCTGGTCCACAATAAAACTGATTTGCTTGATTTAGGTGGTACCATGAGGAATATGTAGATAATATATTAGAGAAACTTATGCCTGCCATGATTTCTTAAAAATCCTAGTTCTAAGGAAACAAATGCTGTAAAAGTGAAGGTGGAGATACTTGTGAAGACTTTAAGTGAAACTTAGAACAGAGTCTGTATGATTGACTCTGTACAATATTCATACATGAAATATAAAATTCCAATCATGATCTGTAAGTGAAATGTAACAGTTAATTTACTAACTCTCATTAGGACTCTCTTTTTTTTTTTCTTTTTTTTTTTTTTTTTTTGCATGTACCCTTTGTGGTTTCAGTAGATTGTCTAGGCTGAAATTCCAATCAGACCAGTATGAAAGTGCTTAAAGAAGATTAATGGACTAATTTTGGTGTGTCTAAGAAGCTAAGTAAAATTTTTTTCAAAGTACTTCTGGTATTTAGATGCAGATATCAATAGTACATGTATTCCTGAGATTAACAATATGTATCAAAAAACTGATGCATTGCTTCTTCCTTCAATCATCTGGTCTTGAGGACAGTAGTTTCTGGGAAATAGTGTTTTAAGAGAAATAGTAATTAGAACACTAAAAATAGTGAAGAACAAAAATAGTGTTCTAATTACTATGGTGGCTGCATTTTGATTACAATGAATCATAAAATCATAGAATGGCTCGGGTTGGAAGGGAGCTCAAAGACCATCTACTTCCAACCCCCCTGCCATGGGCAGGGACACCTCCCACCAGACCAGGTTGCCCAAAGCCCCATCCAGCCTGGCCTTGAGCACCTCCAGGGATGGAACATCCACAACTTCTCTGGGCATCCTGTGCCAGTGCCTCACCACCCTCTGAGTGAAGAATTTCCTCCTTATATCTAATCTAAATCTCCCCTCTTTTATTTTAAAACCATTCCACCTCAACCTGTCATTATCCGATTGAGCAAACAGTTGCTCCCCATCTTTTTTATAAGTCTCCTTCAAGTACTGAAAGGTTGCAGTGCAGTCTCCCCGGAGCCTTCTTTTCTATAGACTGAACAGTCCCAGCTCTCTCAGCCTTTCTACATAGGAGAGGTGCTCCTGCCCCTTGATCATCTTTGTGGCCCTCCTCTGGACCTGATGATGATGATGTCTCCTTTGCTTCATTGTCATGCCATAAGCATTTTGCTCTTTTGTCAGTATTTTAGCTCTTGGTGAAGGTATGTTGCTGCTTAATTTTTGGTATCATTTTTATCTTGCTTTGAAATACTTGAGTTTTCAATACTTAACCTCCTACCACCTCTACCACTGCTTTAAACTTTAAGCATATTCAGTCTGATGCATTAATTCAATGATTTAATCACTATAGCTAATTGAAATGGATGGTATGTTCAGGATTACTTTGAGATCCAAAAGTTTGATCTAATAAAAACCCAGAACATTTTCTATCTTCTCGTGAATGTTTCTGCCTATTACGCAGTCCCCCTTGGGGATAGGTTTGAATTCCTTACAATTTTATTGGGGTGAAAAAAAAACAAACTAATCCAAACCAAAACCAACTAAAAAACAAAACAAAAACAAAGAAAAAAAAAAAAAACACCAAAAAAAACATGACTTGGGCTGAAGATATTATTTTAAGTGACAGCTTTTTCTATCTTTGTAACAACCCTCCTATTTGCAATTCAGTGATGGTACGGATCATCAGCTTTCACTTTTTGCACAGTAGACTGCAAAACAGCTACTCTGTGTATTGAACGCTGAAAATTCAAGCTGATAATTGTTTTCATAGAGAACTTCATTTTGAGATGCTGTGCCTACCCACCAGAAATTTCTAGCTCCCCTAATAATTTGCAATTCCACTATTTCCCTATTATATATCCAGTGACTATGGATTCCATTTAGTGTTTACTTCTGCAAACACAAAAAGCCTCCATCATGCCTTACTCCATTCAGGCACCACAGGCTTTGTTTTGTCTCTTTTCATAACTTTCTCAGAATACACAGCATGTATCTCACTCAAAGTTCTCATTAATACCCTTTACATTTTTAAAATAAGTTTTTTATTTTAAAAATAAGTTTTGTTCACTATGTGGAAAGAATGTAAAAGTTCTTTCTGGATATATACTAAGATAATTAAATGTACTTCAGGGTGATATAGGAATTCAGCAAAACGTGAAACAGGGAATAATTAAAATTATTACTCCTTCTTAACGATCACTGCTGCGTTTTCTTTTGTAAGGAGTATCATATATATGTGACTGTGTACACACACACACACACATATAAAATGTCAGGGCAGAGGGGAAAAGGAAGGAAAGTAATTTTACCTCAATCCTATTCATTCAAAGAGATACCTAAATGTTTGTCAGTGATGGGAACAAAGTCAAGGTCAAAGGCAGTGGCCACCAGATGGGCCTGAGATAGGGCTCCATCACCATTTGCCACCTGTGCTTATTTCTAAGTTTTCACACTAGAATTATTACAGAAAGCAACAGCTTTATGTAAGCAGGGGGTCAGAGATAATATTATTGCTAAAATCAGAGCTGTTTCTGTATCTCCCAATGGCTGGGCAGAAGACAGAGGCAGGAGGTAGCTCCACGTGATGACAAATTACCAAAGTAGGTGTTTTCTGGGAGAAATGAGTGCCTGGCCCTGCTCTGCAGCCCTCCTATCATTTCATACTGCTAACACTGAGAGCATAGGAAAAGAAAAACACAAGGTGTACATCCTTGCCTAGTGTTCAATACGAGGACCAGTGGGTGAAGGGAATCCTGAATCTGGACTGCTCTCCTCCTTATCCTTTGTTCCCTGTCTCCTGGGCTCAGATGTGGCAAGAAAGCAGTACTGCAAGCTGTTTGGGCATCTCTGGGCTGAAGTGCTCTGTGGTGTTCGTGGAGAGAGGCAGAGGAATTTCATGAGAGGTGGAAGACAGAAAAAGGCAGACAAAGTCCTTGGAAAACTTCATAAATTGCTTAATATCTCCCTTTCAGCTTGCTTCTCACACATCACCCAAGACCCCTCTTTGCCCTTGACCACTCCACTCCCTTGTATATTTCTCTGTGATTGTCACAAAAATGGAGTCATGTCAACATGCATGAACTGGACAAAATCAGTTGTTTTGCGCCTTGTACTCACAATGGAAAATAGAAAATATCAGTGTTACATATACTACAAATCAGTCTGAGCTGGTCTGGCAGGGTGACATTGTCTCCATAAGTGTCACCTGGATAAAAAACACAAGGAGTCATCTTGAACAAGCCTTGTCTATACCTTGTTTTACCCAGTTCACCTGTCTGTATTTTAAGCCATTTCTATGCATTGTTAAGACATTAGAGTACAATTTATATATATATACATGTATTTCGTATATATACTAACACTTACCACCGTATCAAAATATCCATGTTATCTCATTCTTGTAAATACAACCTGGGCTTCAATCCTAATCAAATACAGTGCTAGTAAGCATCCCACATATTCAAATGGAACAAATGTATCAAATCATTATGTTATTTTTGAAGAAACAAGGAAGCGTCCAAGGACTCAGTTTCTTCTGCTTGCATACCTGCAACAGATCCAATCAAACTATCTGCTTGGCTGTGTAGTATTATTTTTCTATTTCTTAATCTTCTCTTACACTTGTGTTTAGTTTTAAATTAAAGAGAGGTACACTGGACAAAGTAGTTCAAAACTAACTCAGATACTGGAAGCCTGCTGTGTTTGTATTTTCTATCAAATTACAGATAATGTAGCTTTCTTAACAGCTCTACTCAATACAAAATTGAAATCAGATATCCCTACAATGTGTTTCACCTGATAATGAGCATATCCCATCTGAAGGGCAATGCACATTCACATTCACATTTTTCCAGTTTATATTGCTTTATGTTTTTTTTTTTTTTTTTTTTTTTTTCTTATGCAGAAATAATGCAGATAAAGTGTAAATATAACTGGTTTTAAAGCCTGTTACACGAAGGCATCTGAGAAGGTGGGATATAACTTTCCAAGGCATACCAGATTCTATCACTATATGAATTGGTTACTTCTTTCAAGGGTAGACATCAGGGCCCTGAGGGCACTAACAGAGCAGAATGGCTCTGACCAGCCTCACTTGAGATCCCCTTTCCCTGCTCATGGGCATGGAAATCACAAGGCAGACCAACAATGAGGAGGTGTAAATAATCTTTTGTAATAAAGAGCAAAGGTCTTGTCATTTGATGATAGTGACATATGCTAATTTTCTCACTATCATGAGTTATTGAAGTAATGCAAACTGCTCTAGTTAAGATTTTACCCATTATTATTGCTGTAACACCCAAAGGTTTAAATCAGTATCCTTCTGGGATATTGTTCACTTTATGAACATGCACTAGGAGTCCAGAGAGTTTATACGCAATGTACTGAAAAGCATAGGAAAGGGAAAATCATCATCTTTGCTAGGAGGGAGCATCAACATATACAAGGTCAAACAAATGCCAATCAGATGTATAGAGATTGAGCTAATCAAGCATTGGCAAAAGGAAATGGATGTGATGAACTTTTCATTCCCTTTCAGCCCTCTTTATGGTAGTCTTCTCTCCTCATTTTATTTTTTCTTTAAGGTTTATACACCCTAGTCCTCTAGACTAGCTGGCTGGAGAGTGGGAATGGAGATGTGAAAGGAAGTGGGAGAGACAGCAGTATGGTGAAGTCCTTCATCAATGCTGGATGGCTTGAAGCTGGGGATCTTTGCTGCTAGGAGCACAGGAGCGATCATTCTTTAAGCTCATGAATGTGAGCTTAAAGAAAGTCAGTGAGTTAACACAGGAGATTTGTTGTATTAACTCTAATGTTTTTCCTACTGTAAGTAGATTAGTGTTAAGACAGTGCTTGCTCCTGATTTGCTAAGAAACCTAGGATGACTCTCTCAGCTTTTTCATGAACATAGTAAGACCTGTGCATGATGGTGTATCACAGCTGAAATGGCTGTAACCTGTGTCAGAGAGAGGTATGAAACATTTGCTTTCTCTAGATATTTTTGGCTGTAAAGTTTGGGTTAACAATACTTTTCACTGATTCTTCTGGAAGACTTATGCCACCCATTAAAGTAGGTCATTCAGATTTTTTACACTTAAAAACCTTCCACAAAATTCTCACTGGTGTACATGTAAATAATCTCTAAATGATGCACAGCTACCAAATTTTAAGAAGTTTCACTCACTGACATACTCATTATTCAGATAACCAAATATTCAATCAGTCTAGGGTTTCTCCTAAAGCTTCACAGTTCATGAAGTTTTCACTGAAGAACTTTCCTTGCTTTAGATTCCTTCCCTGTACTGTTTGGGAAGGCACATTCATCGCTCCTGTCCTGTCTCAAATCAGAAATCATCTGCTAGCACAAGTCATTCAATAACTTGTCTTTCTAGGTGGGGTAATGGCAAGTGGTTGTCAGTGTTAGAGCAGGAGGAATTGATGTTCTTACATATGAACCTAAAAATTTGTCTGCTGCTGTAGCAGGATAAAATTTGAGTCAGCTCTAATACTTTAGAGGTGGTTCATAACAAGGTTGTTGTGAACGTGAAATGTTTATGCTACATATGAAGGGCATTCAGTTTACACATGAAGAAAAGTAGTTTAGAGAACTGTGATGCCTTCTCATGTTCAGGACATACTCTCTCTGGCAAAAAGGGATAGTTTTTATAGCAGGAAAATAAATACAAATAATTTACTTTGTAAGTATTTTATTTATCTGAAAATAAAGTTTTCTTACCGCAGCAGGACGAGTCAAGCTGAGCCCTGCAGAAGAGACAGAGAGGTTGGGGGTGTGACCTTCTAGAGCCATATTACAACCAAGCTGATCCTACTGGGACTCTGCAAGGCACAACAGGTGCCTACTAGCTCTAAGTCCTCTTATCACCTATCTTGGCATTGAAGGTGACCTTGGAATTTGTCCCACCTGATGGAGATTCCGTATGTGTTGCAAAGGAGCTGCTTCACCTGCTACAGAGGCTGGAGCTGACTGGGGCAGGTAGCAAGATGTAATTCTCTGCTGCAGCTGGTCCTGCATTATTGGCTCAGTGTAGTGAAAACGAAGGTGTAGGTGGGGCCAGAACTAGCAGCTGATGGTTTAAAATCAACCTAGAAGCTGAAGGCAGTATTGTCACTGGGCAGTATCCCTGACTGCATGCAGTTATTCACTTCAGCTTTGATGGTTGTGTTCAGTAATGCGTCTCCTCCCCTTAAGTATCTCTTGACCCTATGCTGCTCAGTCTGTGACCCTTGGGCTTTTTGTCTTGTTTTAGGTGTCCTGCATTTTCTAACAAGAAAAGGAAGCTTTGTTGGTTTGGTGAATTCATAGCCTGACTTGCTGCCATCACACTGGCCCATGCTTTCCACAGGCAGTAAATTTATTTTATAAAGAGCTAACAAATTTCATGAGAGAAGACATTCTTTTCAAAGGTACACTGATATACAGAAATGGTTATTTCACATCTGGAATCTCTCTGTATGGGAAGTTTACATAATTTTATAACTCATCAACTTTAAGAGATGCCCAAGCACACTGAAAATAGGACCATCAAATTGTAGGAGATAAAATTTTCATAGAAAAAGAAAATTCCAGCAAAATAAGCAAGGTCTGTGGTGTTTCTGTCATCCCATAGGAAAAAAAAAAAAAAGATATTCAAAAACAAACAAACAAAAATCCCCAACCCCATACTGCCTTTTATTTTTTAACTCTGTTTAAGAAAAAATGAAAATTTCCCAACTTCCATTAAAAAGATAAAAGATGAAAAATATACTTCTCCACGTTTCATAGAAAACTGCTCTGTTAAATCTAAAATTTAAATCATAGTGTTTGATTATCAGTACTCACCAAGAGGATTACAGAACAGTCATTAAATCTTATTACAAAGCGAAGTGCAGAAAGTAATTGCACATATTTGTAAGTAGCTTAGAATTGATTAAAAATGCATAAAGAAAAACTGCAAAATTTTCTGCAGGCTCAAGCCTACTAGCCCCTCTGGGTAAACACACATCAGCTCCTTCCTCCAATAACCGTCTCTGTTTCCTCCTGATGTGGCAAGATGAGGATTTCTCCCTGCTTTAAGGACAATGACACTGTATGTGCGATGGCTTGAATTGCTGTGAGCTGTAGGAGATGGGGAAGGCCTATATTCATGTTAAAGTCAGGCAGCTTTAAGAGAAGCTCACAAATTTTAATTTAAGCCATTCCTTAGGCTAAGCCTTTCCTTCTCCACCCCCATCTTCCACCAAGGGCTGTTTTAAAGCTGTGTTTTCAAAGCTGTGTATGGGGAATTAAGTGCTCCGGTTCCATGACTGTTAATGTGATTTTGTGAGCAAATACTCTCTACTCCAGCACAGTGCAGATACCATAGTCTGCTATGAGGTTTTATACATTCCTTGAACTCAAAGGAGCTGTGCCAAATCAAGGTAACTTTAGAAATGTATTAGCTCTGAGTAAGTTGCTGGCACATGGGGCTTTCTGCTGTTTGTGTTTGGGCTGGTCAAGGAGGCAGACTTTACTGGCAAAGGCTGGGCAGGAAGCAGGGCTGGGAGAGTTGGGTGCATTAGTTGTTTGGATGTCACACAATGAACTAACTTAAACAACTTTCTGTGCTCAGTTTTGGTCACTTGTGTAAAGATGTGTCCCCCACAAGACAGCCTTTGCCTAAGCCATGACAAATTTGATGTATAATGCAATGCAAGCAGTAGTCTGGTCCCATGCAATCCAGGGCTCAGTATGCAACTTGTTAATTTTAACTTTGCATTTAAGCTACTCACATGTCTCTCCTGGAAGTATTCAAAATATTCTTGTGGCACTGTTGTGTCATGGTTTTCCTTTCTTCTTGGATTCACCTTTTCTCAGCAAGCATGGTAGCTGGTGGTTAGGTAGTAGGTTACTTTCTGATTCTTTTTTTTTTTTTTTTTTTAAATCAAAATGCTTTTTCCAACATAAATCAAACAAACCTCATATTTTTCATTTTGAGCCCAAACAGTTTGAGGAGAGAACAACACCAGTGCACAGGAAGAGAAGGGACATACCTTTTCCATCTTCTCTCTCTTGTCACCTTCAACCTGTGGCAGCACATAGACAGAGCTGGGACTGGAGCCTTTAACCACTGTGAACGAGGCAGAGAGAAGCTTGGCCTCGAACCTGGTGTGCAATCATGAGGTGACTTGTGGTGCAGTCTCTCTAGGATCATTTTTTGATCACAATTCTCAGAGCTAAGGCAGTTTAGTTATGCTCTACTGTGCCCATTTGTGGGGTTGTGGTAAGGAGGGCATGCAAGGTTTCTAATTACCCACCGCATATTGACAAATTTATGACATTTCATCTTATTTTCCTGTCTCAACTCTGACAATCATGTGAAAATAGAACTGAAAGGATTACAAAAGATTTTGCTGTTCTGTATTTATTTAGAACATCTATAAGGGCTTTTGAATAATCTTTGTAACTAGGAGAAAAATGCACATTTTGTCTACTTATCTTCAACTCACTGCATAGAACTAGACCTGGATGGCTGTCCTTCAAATTAATACGAATTTAAGAACTAAAGCATTACATAATGAGTTGAGAATATATCTCTCAGAGTTTACTATTGATTTACTGTCCTAACATTTCTGAGAATTACCCGTTGCATAATCTATAGAACCAAATGATTTCTTTGCAAGGTTACTGCTATCTCTTAAGGTTTTATCTAAAGCCTTGAAAACTGGTATTTTTTCCCAAAGTCACATAAGAATCTTATGTTTCTTTCTGTTGTAAAGAAAGTTGCTTGCTACAAGGAGTGTGCGGACAAGCTCAGATGTCTGAAACTCCGGGAGAAGCAAAGGCCTAAGGGCCAGGAAGCTGGCCACAGAAGTGACCTGGCACTGGTGGTGCCCTCACTGACAGGCACTGCCCTGCAGGGTCTGAGCATGGTGGCTGGACCTGGGGTCCATTACAGCCACCAACAGGGTGAAGATGTGAGCCAGGGCCAGCATCCATCTAGGACATCCAGTTGTGAACTGAAAAAGACAGGGCCAGGATCAAGGGCTGGAGACAAAGCTTTGCTCTGGGCCCAAGGGGTTCATCTAGGGGACAGGACCAGAGGCAGAGAGAGGGACAGGCTACAATGTCTGTCTGAGGGGTCCATGAGGAGATGAGCTGTCATAGTATAGGGCTGAGGCCCATACAGGAGGCAGGCCCATGCGCAGGGGTGGGGGTCCAGGATCAGACAGGTCAGGGACATTGAGGACTATTAGTACTTTTAGGTCACTGACACTGAACCAACCAAAGGCCAAAGAAATCTGAATATAAAATGAATACACAGATTATTTTTTGAACTCATAATTTTTAAGCAGGTTTCATTAATAAGGAAAAGACAGGGATACTTCCTGAAACATAGTTCATTAAAGAACATGGGCTATGCCAGAAAAGGCTCACTGTATGCTCTGGTTGCATCTACTTCACTTTTTCTACACACCATAGGCTTCAGCACTGATGACTACTGAACACAGATTACTGTGCTAAATGAGTCTTTGGTCTTACCCAGTGTATCTGTTCATATATTCTTATATCCCTCTGGAGAACTATTTACAAGACACCCACAAATAATAAA
Source organism: Aythya marila (assembly GCF_965140915.1). Lineage (NCBI taxonomy): Eukaryota > Metazoa > Chordata > Aves > Anseriformes > Anatidae > Aythya > Aythya marila. The sequence goes on from NC_139042.1 coordinate 93,004,521, forward strand.
TGCATTAAAATAAAGAACTGCAGAATTTCCTTTTCAGGCTATTTCCCAAAGCAATGATCAATGGTTTTCTACTGCGTTCTTACTATCCTACTCTGTCAGAGATACTCCAACTCCCCTATGAGGAACGTGAAGTGAAGTTCACCCCACACAGCCCTACTGCCTGTGGGCTCAGATGTCCCTCAACAAGAGAGCCACATCATCACTTAGTCTTTCTGTTTCCCATATTTGTGCAGTTCCAGTAGCAGCTGGGCACTGCAGGAAGTGGCAGTTCTCTGGGGAGATTATACCTCTGGAAGCAACCTAGATATGGGGAGAAAACAGTGGACTCTTATCTCACTCTGCCAGCTTGATGTTTACTAGTGATTACATGCATCTACATAGAAACCCACACAATATGCACACTCTCTGGTCTCCCCAGTTGCTGCTACCTCAGACACACAGGCCCCTGTGACCATGGTCTGACTCTGCTTGCTGGCACATAGATATCCTCATGAAAACATGCACATAGAATAGAGAGCCCTTGATGCAGGAAAATAATCAGAAGCAGTTTGATGAAAAGACAGAAGAGACATCAGTGATCAAGTACAGAGCATGTCCAGGTAGGTGTACTGGTCTGTATCCTGTTTTCACATGATCAGCTGTTTTATTCCCTTATCCGTCTGTTTTCCCATTGTTATTCCTCCCCCAACCTCATTGAACCTTCCCTTTCCCCTCCTTTAGTTTCTCCCTTAAATGTCCCACTGAAGTCTTAGGCAATCCCATGGTGCTCTTCCTATATTGCATAATGAGCGCCATACCCATTGTGTATTGTGCTGAAAGGTGATTGGGAGTGCCTCTCCTGTTGACTCATCTTCATGTATGTCACCCCTGAGACCATGGGACTGACAGCTCTCCTGAGATGGCTCAAGCCAGGTTGGGTCAGGGATTGAGGAGATTGTTGGAGTTCATCCATCCTCATTCGTCAGTGCTCTCTTTGGTTTAGTCATATAAGTGCTCCCTTTGGTTTAGTCATATAACATAATAATCACAGAGCAGACGGTCTTCTCTTCTGTATTCCACTTCTTCCCTTGCAATTGCTTGAAATAATTATTCTTGTCCTGAAAATAAATATTTGCCCCTATTTTTCTAGCTCATCCTTGTTGAAAATGATGTAGTATGTTTAAATAATCAGTAGACCACTGTGTAATTGGAATGTGTGTAATTTCAGTTACAATAATTATTATTCTAGAGGTTTTCTGGGTTTTTAACCCATGTCAGACAAAGCTACACCTAGAACAACTCCCTTCTGAGCACGGAATGCACTCAGACCTATGGCCTGAAGCCTCACTGAAAGCTCAGCCCCCTTCTTCCTGGGTCTGACAGCATCTGGGGCCTCTGGCCAGGCTGCACTGCCTCATGGCATGGTCTGTTTTCCACAAGGGCATTGAATTTCCTACTGATTCCTTCTTTTGGGACATCTCACTTTTAAAAAGCTAAGATGGTTTCTTCCAGGTGTGGAAGAACTGTACCTGCCTGAGTGAATTTCTGGATATTGACTTGCAGCTACCATCCTGGCTCTGAGACGTGCTGTCAAGGTCAGGTAGCAGAGAGGACTCCTGATATAATGAGATAGAAAGCAGTAAAACAAACCTCTGAATTGCCTGAGATGTGAAAAATTCCCAGGCCACTGCTGAGAGGATTGTAAAAATCCTCCCAAGTGTGCTAACTGCCCATTGATTAAAATAAAATAAAATAAATAAAAATTCATTTTTACAGTACTCATTGACATGTCACATATACCAGGAAACCTGGTTGCCTGTTCCACCACTAAATTATAGCTATAGGCTGGGTCACCTACAGATTGCCAACAAGATTTTTTTACTTGTGAATAGTAAAAATAAAAGTCTGTCTAAGAGAAATCCCAAACAGAAAAAGCTGCCAATTAGCAGGTTGGTTTCTATGATTCTGACCTGGTAAGCTCCTGAGCTGATTCCCAAGGGCAGCCAGTAGGCTCCTCTCAGACCCAGGTCTCCGTGTCTTTCTTCCAGTCTGGTCTATAACATCAGCAGTCAGAGATTCCCTGCAGGTCTTCCTAACTGGAGATGAGCTCTCCATTATATTTTGGTGTCTGAGGAGCTGTGCTTCATGCTGCTTTCCAGGTACTTCATTTTGCTTAAGTGAAGCAACAGTGTTACAGATTCCCTTACTCAGACTTAAGAAGCATCTGGGAAAAATGGGCTTTTTCTTGGAGTTTCTGAAAGTCTTGACATACTCCCTTTCAGTACTAAGGAATGGGAACTTCTGTAACAGATTTGTATTTGTAAGTGCATTACTTAGGAAACATCTGCCTATTGTATTTAAAACTCTTGATCCATTAAAGCTTCATATTTTGTAGCAGATCAGAGATTTCAGTGGTCCTTTGGCACTTTCAGATTGTCACCCAGCAACATTTCAGAGTTATTTACCCTCTTTTCCAGTCACATCTCACAGCAATGAAAGAAATTTCATGAAATCCCAGAACTGTTTGCTTTGACGTACAGCTGTAATAAGCCTGAAGCCAGCTGATTACTACTGAAAGGGATATTTTGAAAATCCTTTTGGTCCTGATTTAGGAAAGTGTCTCTATCCAGGGATCACAGTTCAGCATGTGCTTTAAATGTGATGACAAGCCATGGAAGTCAAAAAGGTTTCTATGTATATGCTTCTATGTGATCCTGAATCTAGTCCTTTGTTGGTAAGAGGTATCCCTTATTATTGCTCTCACTCTCTTACACTATCATTTGTTTATCAATAGCAATGGAGAATGGAGAAGGACTGCAGTTTCTTAATCACTGCCTGGAGAAAACTGTAAGCTGATCCCAGTGTAAATGAACATGCATGAGAATTTGCTTTAATAATTTTCAGTCCCCTTGGTAATGAAGAAATTTTGTTTGATTTTTGCCATTTTTGTTTTTAATCTTTTTACTTAGTGTTTTTAGGCAATCACTATTTCAGTGGCTTATGTTCTTGGATTTTTCTTTTTTTTTCTTCTTCCCAGGAGATAAAAACATTAAAATCCTCCCCTACTGAAGTCAGTGGTGAACTCCCACTGAATTCAGGATTTTACTCAACCAAAGAGTTTCTTGCAAATAAGGTATTTAGATACTGCACTCCAGGGTGATATTCACAAATTTAAGACTGTTTCCTCAAAATAAAAATTCTTATATATTAGCATGAGAAGGCCCTAACTGAAATGTTTCTTCTTGAAAATGGATTCACAGCCCTGGAATTTAAAGTTGTCACCAAAAACTGCTTTGACAGCAGTGAACTCAGCTGTCCTGGCTGTTTTACACAGTGCCAAAACAAATGGTCAGTGGTTTGAAAAGGAAAGCAAAGAAAGAAAGAAAGAAAGAAACAAACAAAAACCAAGAATGAGAGAGTTTGCCTTCCTGCTTGGCAAATATCAGATAGATATCATTTAGGTGCAGACTCAGGTCCATTACACTTGTGCAAATCTCAGCCAGGCAGTGGTGCCAGTTGTGGACTTGTGAATCCATGGAGGACTTTCAAGTCCCAAGTAGCCTTAATCAGGTACTGATCCCAAAGTCACACCTGCCTGGGCTACACTTTGCTCAGAGGAGTTTCCAGTGCTGGAGTCACCATATTATTTTGCATCCTTCAGCTGCTTTCTGGCCACAGGTTGAAAGTCCCCCCAGTCACCCAGGGCAATTACTGCATGAGGTCACCTGACAGGACATGGCTTGTCCCCTGGCAGTGGAAAGTCCAGGTGACAGGGTGCTGAAGGGACCATCATTTATGTCAAGGGCTCATTTTGAAGGCAAGTCCTCATATGTTGGCCCAGGGGCACAGCCACCTTCTAGCTCTGTAACCCCTTGCCTTGGCCTGCATCTCTTTGTGATGGTGGAAGAGGAAGACCATAGGAGGAAAAGGATGAAGAGAAGAGTTCTGCACAGCACCTTCAGGACTGCTGGTCTGAGCTCTGAGGATGGGAGAAAGAAGTCATATAACATGTCAGAGAGAAAATAAACAGCTAGGTGGGTGAGCCTACAGCAGAGTGAGACCTAAGAGGCAGATAACTGCATTGGTAACCCTAAAGCTGGCTCCATGATCCTGTGACACACCTGCTTATTGGAGAGGAAACTAGGAATGTGTGAGAGTAGTTCTCTGACACAGTGAACAGGTGGATGAAAGGATTTAGGGATGAAAAGGAAGTCCAATGTACCTACACAGAAGAGAGATTTGTTTCTGAAAGGCTTTTTCTCTGTGTAACACAGGAGAGGAGAGGAGAGGAGAGAGGAGAGGAGAGGAGAGGAGAGGAGAGGAGAGGAGAGGAGAGGAGAGGAGAGGAGAGGAGAGGAGAGGAGAGGAGAGGAGAGGAGAGGAGAGGAGAGGAGAGGAGAGGAGAGGAGAGGAGAGGAGAGGAGAGGAGAGGAGAGGAGAGGAGAGGAGAGGAGAGGAGAGGAGAGGAGAGGAGAGGAGCTGGAAGGGACCTTCAAAGATTGACTAGTCCACATGCCTGACCACTTCAGTACTAACCAAAAGTTAAAACATATTATTGAGGGCATTGTCCAAATGTCCCATGAACAGTGACAGGCATGGAGTAACAACCACCTCTCTAGGCAGCCTCTTCCAGTGTCAGACCACCCTCACGATAAAGACATTTTTCCTAATGTCCACTCTGAATCTCTCCTGGTACAGCTTTGTGCCAGTCCTGCCAGTGGTGACAAGGGAACAAAGACCAGTGCTTCTCTCTCCACTTCCCCACCTCAGAAAGTTTTAGAGACCAACAAGTTTGTCTCTGAGCCTCCTCTTCTCTAGAGAAGACAGCCCAAATGTCCTCAGCCTCTTCTCATAGGACACCCCTTTACCAGCTTTGTTGCCCTCTTCTGGAGTCTTAAAGGTATCTTAATGTCCTTTTTATATTGTGGGGCCCAGAACTGCACACAGTATTCAAGGTGAGGCAGCACCAGTGCTAAATATAGTGGGAGAATCACCTCTTTCGACTGGCTGGCTCTGCTGTGTTTACTGCATCCCAAAATGTGGTTTTCCATCTTGACTGCCAATGCACACTGCTGACTCATGGTGAGCCTGCTGTCAAGCAGCACCCCCAGATCCCTTTCTGCAAAATTCTTTAGCCAGTATACTTTGAAAGGTATAAGTAATTTCTTTTAAGAAGGAAGTAAAGCAGAGATGCTTTGTGACTGAGAGAACCCCCCAAGCTCCTCAGCTGCCATGGCCATTTCTATTTTTATGACACCTGGGTGGAATAATAGATAGGGCTGCATGGGTCATGGGGATGCTGATGAAAAGGAGCTTATTTAAATCTGAGAAGATTAAGCACATATCAGCTTTGTATGTCTGTCTTCCATGCAGACTAATTAGTGGACATGGGAAGATGAACAATGAGAGAGAAAGATTCTGAGAGAGATCTACGATATGACCTAACCTTTAAAAAATGACTACCGAGCTTCAGTATCTCTCGGTCTGCATTTCTCTATGAACAACTCTCAGTGCATCCTAAAAATTAGTCCGCTTTAAGATGTCACTGGATATGCATCCAATAGGAAATGGCACACAAAATCATAGGTCATATATCAGATAAATATCAGGAACTGCAATTATAGAGATGTGCATTCTTACATATGCCTACGTACACGTACATAAATCTGCCTGCAGATCTAACTAGTGCAAACAGGTAATTCTAGCTATTGTTCGACTGTATGCCAAACCTACATAAAATGTACCTGATTATGGTACAAGAGCTCTAAAAATAAAATATTAAGGTAAAATAATACTGTACTCTTTATACAAGTACTTCAAATGGAATACATAATACAAAATATTGATTCAAGAGGGTTGCTGTATTGAAAATCAAATGAGTTTTTGCCAATGCTGAGAGCAGACAAACCCAGCGTAATCAGCCTGTTCAACTAATCATTACAGCAGTGCTGTTGGTAGCACTCTACTTAACAGTCTGTCAGCAATTCCATTAAAAACCTTATTTTTCAGGTTCTTATATTTTGGCCATAAAAAGTTGCTCCAATTTGAAATTAAAAATGACTTTAGAGATGTGGTGGAAGAAAACTCTGTTGCCCCTCTGCCCCAGTTGCTTTTGAAAGGTCTGATGCTAGGTCATCAAAGTCAGCAAAAATTTTGCCTTTTTTTGTCAGTAGGAGTAGAATTGAGATGAAACGGTCTCTCTGTGATTAATTGCAGTTAACAGTAGCTTTGATTTTGACCTTAGCTGAGCTTACATTCTCTGATATGTTTTAATCACCAGCATGTGAGGAACTTTGAGGTGTCTCTCAGATTTTTTCCTCAAATCATAGTTTCCTATGGTGCAGTCCTTGGGAAGAAAAAAACAAAAACAAAACAAAAATAATAATAATAATAATAAAAAAAACAACCACTTTTGTGATGTGATGCTTTGGTAAATGAAGGCCAGCACTGTGGCTCAGATTTCAAGTCCAGTTCAAGCAGTTGCCTTCTGTGCCAAAATGGGACCTTCCTAGTATAGCACTTATGCTGAAAGCTGGCACTGGAGGCAGTGGACTTTAGGACAGCAGAGTAATCTACTATCTTGAATAGTGCAATGTAACATTTATAAGATTTGACATTTAGCTGGACGAGATCCTGAGCAACCTGATCTGACATTGCTTTTGGACCTGCCTGGGGATGGTAGTGGTTTGACCAGGTACCTCTTGAGGTCCCCTTTCACTTCCATTACTCCATGGCTCTGGGGAGTTATTTGTTATGCAAGACTCTGTAATGTCTGCTAATACAGAGAGCTGGTCAGATTCCTGTTCACAGTAACATATAAATATAAAACTTTCTGTTGCTTTAGGACATTGAGAGTCAAGCTTTGCTTTGATCCATTATAGTTGTGATTATATGTTGCTGGAGAAATGGCTTGGCTTGCTCTTCCATACCCAAAGTGAATGATTTATCTGACATGCTGTGAATTCAAATTTTTAATTCTTTGTCTCTTTGGGGACCACTTAAAACTTTACTTACACAAGAGAGGTATATTGAGGTTATTAAAAGGTACTTTTTAGATTTCTTAGACAGTGACTAAGAAACAGCATGGCAGCTACAAGAAAATAATCAATATGAAGGAGCACGTGAACTGAGAAGTACATCAAAATGTCATAAACTATGCTAGATCTTAATATGATAATTTATTATTTGCAGTCATGTAATATAAATCACACCAGTCTCTGTATTCTAAAGAAAGTAAAACTATCAGTGTGATGAGAAAAGTATCAGTTTCCAAGTAAAAGTAATGTCTTGGTTTGAAAGTTGGCAAGCTTTGTGAAACAGAGAGGGGAGACTATGACCCTGTAGAAAATCTGAAGTAGGATGACTTGTTGAACACTGGGAATTTATTTCCATTCCTAAAATGGCACAGCAAGCTTGTATTCGAGTTATGACAGATATACATCAGAGTAAGAAGATAAAAATTATCCCTATATAAAGCTATGTACAAAGCTATTTACAAAGCTATGTGTCGCTTTGTAAAATGAAATTGTTAATAAGATCAAAAAAAAAAAAAAATGATGTATTCATCCAACTATTATGATATTTTGGTCTAGGTCTATTGCTTTTATAATTAATTGTTTACTGGCTCAGGAAGTTTCCTGAATACACACAAGTATGTAGAGGAGAAGCTTTTCCCAAATTCTATGTAACTCTTTACTTATTGTCTACTTAGAGTCAAGCATGCCCGATTCTTCAGTTACTGCTAGCTCCTAGCCAGCTCACCTACTTTTGAAACATCTATTTGCTGCCATCATTTCAGTGACTGCTGTACACTTTGGTTGATTTTGATGCTATCTGTTGGTCAGTGTTGAGGTAATTTCTAATCTTGGAACAGGTGTTTGTTTGTTTGTTTGTTTGTTTGTTTTTATAAGACTGAAAACGTTCTACCGTGTGGCTTTTAAAACTAATAAATAAATAAATTAACAGTAGTTTCTGTGCTCAGCCACTTTGCAGTCTTATACCTTCCTCCTGAGTCAGCTACTGTGCTTGTTTGCTCCATCATTATCCTGGCTGAAAAATGTCAGAGTGATGGAGTACCTACGAACAGTTTCCCAGAGAAAAAATGAAGGGATTTGCTGAGTGAGCACGAGATGTGTTCTACGGAGAATCCTAATATCTGGTGGCAAAACCAGGACAGAAACAGGTCCCCTTGCAAAGAGGCTAACCAGTGATGGAAACAGAATTGTCACAGAGCCTAAGGAGCAGAACCATTTCTTACAGTTTTTATTTTTCTGATGGTTGTGACAGGGCTCACACACAGACACGCACATACATAAAGTATGTGTATATATATTTATAAGAAGAAATATGTACACATGCATATGTATATAAGAAAACCACATCCCCAAAATGTTAGAAAAATGATAAGAACTACTGGTACATATTTTAAATGATTCCCCTCTCCATGTGTCTTGACACAACATTTAATTACGTGACTGCATACTAATTTTTCCAGAGGCAGGCCGTACCCTTCAGCATATGTAAGAAGCAGAGTCCTTGGAAAGGGGTGAAATTCTTTCCAGTCTGACTTGTTGCAGTGGAGTTTCCTAATTGTATTTTTGAACAATGTTTAGAATTTAAAAAATAAATAAATAACCTTACAAAATTATATTTCCACCCTCTCCTGTCCCTGTCCCTGATCTGCTTTGCTCTTCCTATGTATAAGCACATTGGTTGTAGGATTGGGCTCTACCATCAGTGGTGTGGTCTTCTTTCAGTGGAGAGTCACAAGCAGCTATGCATAGCTGCTGTTTCCACCAGCAATGCGCCTGAAGACACCCTTTGCTATTTGTATTGAGTGGACAACAGAGAGCAGGACTGATCTCCAGGTCTCTGGCAGCAAATGTGCTGTACTGGCTATCACTTTCAAGACTTGTCCTAAACAGCATCTTGCACTCTTTTTCCTTTTCCCACTCATTCCTCCCTAACTGCTCCTTGCCATTGCTATTTCTGCCTATTTCTTTATCCCCACTCTTTTTTTTTTTTTTTCCTTAGAGGCTTTATCTCTGATAATGAATTTAGCATGTTTTCCTTTCCTTCAGCCTCTGAGGCCCCAGCCAAGTAAACTTTTGAGAACAGAATAGTCTCCCTATCTTCTTTTCCTACTAGTGATATCTCAGTAGAAGGGCTAGCAATTTTAGGAGGAAATCCTGCTCAGCACCTCCATCCTTACATGTAAGCATTTATTCTGCTTGGCATTGAGAACCTGCAAAGAGATGGAGGAGGCAGGCTTAGCTCACATCTGTTAGCTGCCCAAATGCAGCACAGAACAGGTCATTCTGCATTAATGAATTGAAATATATTGTTTGCTGTTGAGGTTAATCCCTAGCCAACCCAACAGCACATCACTGGGCCTACTGCAGGTCCACCTCTCTCTACTGTACCATCATATTTCAGGTTCCTGGATTTTGGTAGAAGAATACTTAGAATCTGTAAAGAAAATGGTTACATTTTTTCCCATTTCTTTTCTTTCTTCTTTTTTTTTTTTTTTTTTTCTCTTTTTTTCTTTTTCCCCCTAGCTGGTCAGTTATAATTTGTTGAGAAATGCTTGAAATACTTTAGCTGAAACCTCTCAATAGGATCATCGTCAGAGAAATACTCTCTGTGAAGCCTGTAGCCTGGTCATCACTGTTCAGTAGCATCAAAGGCAGCAAAAAGCAAGGGGTTTAGATTGGAAAGCACTGGGAAAACTTCATTATCCCCATTACTGCATTACCAGCCTTCTTCCTGGTTGCATCACACAGCTCTCCAAATCACAAGCAGCATTGTAGAAGTGGGAGAGTGGGGGCTTTAACAATCTATCTCCACAACCTTCTGGGAGACCTATGGCCTGAGTTAATTATGTGTTGACAAAATCACCTTTGGCAGGTTGCCTGGAGCGTTGTAACCATGGAGGATCATTTCTTGTCTCTTTCTGGGTGCTAAAAAGAGGTAATACCCATACGAGGAAGCCCTGAAGCTTTCTAACCCAGATGCAGAACAACAGGAGCTGTTCTGTAATTCATACTGCATACAAAAGGAACATGTTCACACCCCCAGAAACCCTTTTGCACAACGAATAAGAGTTAAGACTCGTGCTGAGCATTACTTTCCAAAGTAAAGCAAAAGATTTTCCTGTCCCCAAGTGGATCTGAAATGAATAAGAGGAGGTGTCTTCATGCATGCTGCTTGGTTTCTTGCATATTAGTTTCTCTGTGTAAATTGGCTGTCTTTTTACCAACAATTATTGTGTTCCACTGATGGCAAAACTGCCAAAATCCTTTGTGGAGGTGGAGAAATTAATTATTTTTGCTCAGGTCTGAGAGTATCAAAAAGGGAAACTTGAAACCTTTGTTCTGTTCAGTTTTATTCTACCCAGCTCTTAAGAATACAGAATGATGCTGTTCACTAGAGAGAGATGTACTGTATTATTTCAGAGGTTTATTGTTACCAATATAATTTGGGAATGTGCTTTGCTCCCTATGGAAAAAGAACTGTTTCACAATGTACTGTACTTTCTCTTCTGATGTTCTTGGTCCTGCTGGATGAATGTGCAAGCAGTTTGGATAGGACATTCATTCTCCTACAAAGTAGATAAAAATTATTCAGAGGATGTCCCTGGTCACATACTGATCTTGTTTTTTGTACAGTGGAGCCCACAAATAGCTATAGCAATGTCTCCCATCTCCTGCCTCTCTATACTTTCTATGATGTTAGGAACCATGCAGGTGTAGTGGAGGTGGCTATCAAACTTGGGGTTGAGATGTTGCACAAAGCAGGGTGCTTGAGCTGTCTTTCTATGTCTTAAACACTTCACAGACACAAAGTGTCATAACAAATTAACAAACATTAATTCCATAGAGTTCCTGTGCCTGGAAGTGTCTAGAGGATGTGTCAGTAACATGGTATGAAATAAGGTATCACGGGGTTCACAGAATCCTCTACCAAACCAACAGAAGCCAGCCTGGTTTCTGGGGACACCTGGTTTTGGGAGGGGACCTGCCACCCAAAGATATGACTACTAATCCCACCCTTGCTCAGGAAATACAGTGGGGTGGTTGTCCCTGAGTTCCATGACACAACTTTCAGGGCTGGCAATCTAGGGTATAATGAGATGCTACATGAAAAGTTGGGTGTAGATGGGTGTTCTCAGGGTTATTTTCATGCATGGACATGAATGGGTTTTGTTTTGTTTTTAAATAGTCACATTTCAGAGAATAGTAACTTATTAATTTCTAATTCTGTTCTGGCGATTATTATTTTCTCAACAGGCACTCAAAGCATTTTTTTGAGGAAATCTTGCTTTTAACCATCTCATGGTATCCCATCATCTTATGGTTACACACCAGCAATTCCACCAGCTCCTACCCATCAGCTGTCCTTTACTCCCTCTTACATTATGCCCCAGGCCTTGCTGTTCAGAAGTTCACTTCAACTGACGACAGCAATATGGATGTACTGCAGCTGTCCAGCTGCAAAGAAAGGTCCACCACTTAACATTTGGCAGGCATCTGATTTTTGTGCCTTGTAGTCACATCACAGTGTCGTTGCACACTGTAATGACCAGGGTGCCTTAATGAGGAAAACCTCTCGCCACTGCTGATGCAAAGTTGACAAGTAGGACATCAATACCCAGTGAGGTCAGATGTCCTACCCAAGACTTTACTTACTGTTGTATTAAAACTTTACAGACACAGGAGAGGGAAGAGTGTGGTGCTTTTTTGCTCAGTGTTGTGTAGGTTTTCTTATTAAATCAGAGAACAGCAGACTGTAGCCACCAGCTCTTCCTCAGGAACACAGCCCAAGCAATGTAGTTTGTTTGGAATGGGGCTGTGTGTTGGGAGAAACTGCCCTCACTAAGTGTTTCTAATACCCCTTTAACTAAGATGGACAAATGCTCACTGTCTGAATACACAAATATATTTTGTATATGATTTCAGTAAAGTTTTGGTCCAGTTTTCCTAAGTTTAAGGCTTACACATATTCCTGTGCACTGCTTCATCAAGTTCCAGAATAACAAGAGGTTTATGTGTAAGACCATTTTGTCTCTGATTTAGAATACAACAATAAACCATTTAACACTGTTCTAAGAGGGGAAAAGTCATGTTCTCTTAAACCTGAATTTTAATGAGTTTAGAGTGAAAACCAAAGTGAAATTAAAAAGAATTTTCAGTGCCATAGGTGGCCAAGCCAAGAGGGGAAAGTATGTTACCCAATTTGTTAGGTTCAGTTTGAAATTTTACCACATACAAAAAGCTTCACCCTTTCCCTTACATAAAGGACTTTGTTAGGATTTTTTTGCAGGAGCAAAATTTTATGCCTTGCTCATCTCACAAATGGATCTCAATCTCCTATAACCTTAATAGCAAAGGTTACAAAAGGATTCTTCAAAATTCAGTTTTCATAAGGAAAAGCCCTGGAGAACAAATGATATTAGTCCCGAGGAAATTACTTTTACTGCACGTATGTGACTGTAACAGACTGAGAACAAAAATCGATGGCTTATCCGCACAGCAAGAACCCTTGAGATTATGGAAAAGCAGAGCTTGAATAACTTATTTTACTTTCTGAAAAAGCACTGGAAGAAACACAAAACAAAACCAACACAAAAAATCAACCCATTCTCTGTGTAATGCTCTGTGCTTGCTGCAGCCTTATTTTCCCCATGTATATTGCAGTGCTGCAGAGTACCTGTGCCTAAGGGAACACTAACCTTTTCCTCAGGTGCAGAATAGGAACATGAGAAATTTAAGTTTTTGTTGCAGTGTGGATTTCCTGAGTGATATTTAGTAATTCATTTAATCTTACCATGTATCAATTCCACACTATAACAGGAGGCTTTTATTTTCCATTCTTTTCAACAACATTGTGAAAATGTATCGTAAAAAGTTCAAAAGATAAACAGCCATGGGAGCTATATGTAATTATATAGATAGATAACTCTTATTTCTCCTCTTTTTCTGTTTTCTTTTAGATATCTTTATTTGTGATTTTAGTAGAAAGCAATGATACAGAAGCCTGTACTACTCTAGAGTATCTTGAGAACTAATTGCATTGGAGTGTTTTTTCTGTGTAAGGAAATTGGGTTTCTCTTCTGGCTGGAAGCAGTATACAGACAGTGAAAACTCCCCTAGAAGGGAGTACATGGGCTGAGTGGCTTTCAATACCTTTATATGATCATTTGAGAGGGGAATATTGGTCTGCAAATTGGAATAATTTAGGTCAGTTTCTATTGTGTGTATATATATATATATATTTTTTTTTACCAGCTGTCCTGGACAACAGACTAATGCTAGTTTTGAGTTTCTGTACAGACTATTCAGTGTTGTCAAGGTAATTTGCACTGGTCTGCAAGTCTTCTGAGTTTCTATTAAGTCAAGTGGGTGATTTTAAGGGAGTTCTTCTGCCTCAATCCATTCACAAAGCAAACCCTGGCAATTGCTGTTGTGCCTTGGAGTTGTTAAGTTGGGTTTTCTCAACCTGCAATTGCTTTTACTGTAAGCAGATAGGAAACGATGCATATGAGTTAGTGACTGTTCTGTTCATGTTTGTCTTGTATAGGTGCAATGGATATATATATATATATTAGCATACTTATTTTCACTAGAAGTTACTTTGGTTTTGGGGGCTTATGAAAAGTTTCCGAGACCCATCTGAGCCTATTTAAACGTTTAATCTATTTTGTAACATGTTGTCCCTCTTCCTTGGGGTACAAGATGCTGACACAAAAATGTTTGAAGACTTTATCCCAACACCCCAAACTCATTTTCAGTCCATGGCTTCTTAGGAGCATTCGGCATTTGACTAGCCAAGATAAATCATCACTTGACAGAGTGACTGACAGCTTTACTCATTTGACGTGATGAGTGCGTGTCAGTCTGTCAGAGCACGCACCGTCGCTGAGCTGGCATAGGGTTGGTAGCCCTGTTTTCCTCCCTATTTCAGCCGCTCCTGTTTAATCACAGGTTTCCTCTTTTGTCTTTCCCAGGCAGTGTTGCCATGGTAACGGTGTCTCTTGACCATGCTGCCTTCCTCCCATCAGGGCTACCCCTGTCAGCCTCCCATCAGCAAGGTTTCACCCATATCAGAAGCTCTCCCTTAAAGCTACTTTACCAGCATACATGCGGGTAGTTGGCATAGCCCTTGGTAGAGGTGTCTCTGGATGTTGCAAGTGGAGTTGCTAGGCTGGCACATGGTTTTACATTGCACGCTTCTGCACATTAATCACTGGGGAGTAATTTCCCATGCAAGGCATCTGCAGCAAACTGCTCTTGGAAAAGTTCAGCTAAAGCTATAGCTTTCTGTTAAGGTTTGTAGGCAGTGACGCAGCATGGTAGACACAACACTCTGCATCTGTCTTTTTTAAATAAGCCAAGAGTTTCTGTTTTCTAAAGTGACTTATGAGTTTGGTTTGTCAAGCCTGTATCCCTTGAAAAAACCTGCATTTTCAATATTTGTTAGGTAAACCAAACAGAAACAACCCTTCCTTTCCCTCACCAAAAATCTCCTCTTTTATTTAGACTTGGCCTGATGCTGGTACTCTCCAGCCTTGATTCACCAAAGCTAAACATACAACTTCAAAACCACTTGCTATTGCCAGGATAGAGATTTTCCCAGGCATATCATACAAAAAAAAAAAAAAAAAAAAGTTATAGTGTTTTCTATTTTTTATTTTTATTTTTGAATTGTTGCTTGCTGGTTGCCCCTCAATCATTTTCCTAAACCCTTTTAGATCTATCTGACTTTTGAAACAGATTAATTCAACAGCTTTACATTTTTCAGTAAGACCCAGTGGTTAGAAGAACATTTTATAGGGTTTGAAGATTGTATTGAAAGGATTAATTTAAAATAATAAAAAAAAAGTTTCCATAAATATCTAAATGCATAAATGAATATATTTTTAATGAATTATACAACAGTCTGTCACAACAGGCTATTTATACAAGAGATTTCCATTTGACAAAAAATAATGCATCTGTTTATTAAAATAAGGATTAGTCTTATGTGTGTTACATGTGCATGCTGTTTTATACCTTTTTGTGAAGAACAGCAAGTTCAAACCTAAATGATAGACTCCATACACAGTGCAGCTAGTGAACAGGTATATGGATATGAGGTAGAGGAAAAGTATAGATAAAATATAGAGAAAGTATCTGGGAAGACATGATATAATTTATTCTGGAAACCTTGCTATTGAACAACAATTTACCTAAAACTAAGCTGAAACATATCCAAGGTACAAAATTAAGACTGTAAGAGAAAATTGTATACATCTAAAGATGTATTAGTAAACTGGATTCCCTCTTTATGTAAGGTAGTCACTTGATATATGGGCCATGGGTGCTGCCTGGCATCACAAAAAATTCAGTGGAAAACTAGTGAAAGTGGTAGCTTATTACTCTAACTGGTAGACTGAGTAAAATGGTACCCAACATATCTAATAATCTTAAGTATGGAAACATAATGATAGGATCTAAATTAGCTGATAAAAAAGAGTCACTAGGGAGGCCACTGTGAATAATCCTCTGAAAGTGTCATCTCATTGTCTATAGCATTCAAAAAAGCAAGTTGGATTAGAAAAAAGGAAAGGATAAAAACTGGAGAGGAAAACCTCATATCTGTGCCAAACTCCCTGGTGTATGTATATTCTGAACACTTTACAGTTTTGGTCATACTATTTCAGAAATGTCAGTGAACAAAAAAGATGTGGAGAAGGCAAAGAAAAATGGCCAGGGATATAGCATAGATTTCCAGCTGAGTGGAAAGAGTTGAAGTACACCACGCTTCATCTTTGAAAAGAGAGAAGCACCAACAAGGGCTAAAAACCCACAAATGTTGTGAACAATTTGAACAGGGAGTTACTTTTGCTGTTTCTTATAACACCAAAACAAGGTGACTAAATAGCATATTTAAGACATAAATATTTTCACTTACCATTTAGTAGAAGCTGTAGATCTAATTTCCACAAGATGTTGTGGATTTAGAAATATAACTGGGCTGAAAAAATATAATTGGATTAAAACCAGGATTCAGCAAATTCATGGAGACACCTTCATCAGTGGCCACTGAGTAAGAAGTTCAGATGCAGCTGTGGCTGAGAATCTGCTTGTGTTGTTAGGGCAGTATACCAGGGCAGGAGTGCTGTTTTCTCTTCCCATAGCACCACTGGAAAATGAGGTTCAATCACCACTTTGAAAGAAAGACTTTGCACTCCACATGTACTTTGATCTGGTCCCACTGGTCTGTTCTAATATACCTTCTGACATGATGAGATGGAGATAAGAGTGTTCCCCTGTTCAGGTTAGCTTGTCTTTCTCGACAAGGCTGAATAGACTGGAGCAAGTACTCTGCTAACACAGCTCCAATGCTCCATTGCTACAGAACTATTTCGACTTCTCAGTTGCATAAGGCTATTTCTCAATAGCTTCAATTTCTATGCTGACGGCTTTGTGCAGATATAGTCAGTGTTCAAAATTCATATCTATTTATTGTCTGAGGGTTGGATTTTCACTAAAGAAAAACATTATTTAATTAATGTTGTTATTTTATTTAGTGATGAGTTTTTTAAAACAACAACAAATCCAATAATTTAATTTAAGTGAGAGCACATAAAGTTACTAGTCATTATAACTTAGAAATGTCCCTGACCTATGAAGTAGCGGTTATAAAATGAAATATAATAGGTCAAATTCCTGTAGAACTATATAGAGGTTGAATTTGATTTTAAATAATACTCTAAATCTTTTCCATCAAAGCTCTCAAAGTACTTTGGACTTACATGACTTAAATCTCAGCTGGGTTTTGGAAGCTTTTTTTCTGAAAAAATATCACCATAAAATGGTATTTTTTCAAGTTCACTTTTATAGACTTTTTTTCCCTGTTGCTTTGGACATAAATTACTTTTCCATTCCTGGTAACTAAAGTCCTGGGTGGCATTCACTGTCTGGAAGTAGCTACAGGAAATAGAAAAATTACAGTTTATTCTGATGCAGTGGGGTACCTATGAAAATGTTCCTATGCACAGCAGTCCTATTGAGACTTTCAGTGAACTCTGTTACACTATTCATTAATTACAGAAGAAAATCAGGTCAAGAATAGATTCCTGCCCCAGAGATTATTATGTTCCTGTTACAGCCATGTTGTGCTAAGAAATACCAAACCACATCTTTTCACTTCAGATAAATTTCAGTTTGCACCGCCAAATAACAATATATAGTGTAAAAGCCTCTAACCTAAGCCAGCCTGTGGACAAAATTTCTCCAGATAGACATAAAATTGTATCAAGAACAAATCCCCATATTTTTTTCTCCAAAGCTAGTAAGAATTTTACTTTTGTTTGCAGTAATAGTAATGTAACTTCAGCATTGATACCTACTTGAAAATGTGCAAGTTCCTGCTTTTTCATATTATTCTCTGAATGAAAATGTGAATGACTTTGGTTCTTCATTTTGTTTTCAGTTTTGGGGCGGCAAGGCAGATGGGAGCTCTTATTATGTTTAAACTGTTTATGCCTGGAACTGCAAGTGGAATGTCACATACTTCTTCATCAGCCATAATGAGTCAACGTATGTGAAGAGTTCAAGATGTTCTCTTCAGTAAAGCAAGGCAGCATGCAATGGAGAGAACAACTCCATGGTTTTGTGTTCACAAATAATTACAAATACTTAAGGAAATGGCAGCGCTACATATCTGAACAACATAATGCTCTTCCAAGGTCAGATAGCAGTGTTAGGTGCATAATAATGACTAGTGCAATGTACTAACCTGAAGTACTGCTCAGTTTTACTTGTCTCACCTCAACAAGGATGAAGAAGTAAAAAACACACTGAAGTGACAACAAAAATGATTAGAGGTATGCAGAGAGTTGCTTGAAAGGTAAGATTAAACAAGGTAGAAGTAGCTAATTCCTAGACTGTGCAACAGGAAACATGATAGGTGTGTAAGAGATGGGTCTGTAAGAGAAAGTCTGATAGAGGAAATGGCTTGGACTCTTTGTTTACTTTCTTATACACTCATGCACTGGGTAGCTATAGAATGCCAAGTAAGTAACAGCTTGCAAAACTCCTATCAGGTTCTTTTTCCATATATTATTCAGCACAGAAAAAAAAAAAAAAAAAAAAAAAAAAAAAAAAAGGAACTTAAGGAACTTACTGCTACAGGATATTATTAAAACAACTCACTGATAGCAGTGAAAACAACTGCAGTAGAATATGAAAAATGGAAACACTTATTTTCCAAAGGACACAGTCTTATGAGAGCTCAACCCTTGCACTTCAGGACATAAATTAAGATCTAATTAAGTGGGAACACAAATTAACTTTCATCTTGGTCATAAGGGTATTTATTGCTTGCACTTCAAAGCCCTGTCAGGCAATGGCTGACACTGGTGATGTGTCTGACAAGATGTGACACAGGCCTGATTTGGTACAGCAATTTCTCCAAAAAGTAGAGAGTAGCAGGGTTGTGTTATTCCTATCATATATTATCTAATATGCTTGTCAACCACAAAAGTGATGAAGTATTAAGAGGTTATGTTTTTAAGAAGCTTCATATTCCAAGAGACTGAAATATAGAGTAGGGTTTAGAAGACAAATTCTTTGGAGCTGAAGTTTAAGTGGGAAGAATGAAAAAAAAGTGGTAAAGTTTGGATCAGATCCCAGTTGTCTGATCTGTTCTGCATTACATGGATTTTTCTCAATAACACATTCTCTAAAGTGTTATCTAATGATACCATCACTGGCCTGAAAGGTCCTTAGTTACTCAACATAAATGTACCAGGCCTGCTGTCCACAACACGTGACTGTACCTTGAGGTATAATATGTTTAAACAAGTGAGCTTAGTTTGGTATTGCACAGCTGACCTCTCAGCTCCACCACTTTGCAGTTTAAAAGTCTGAGCACTTACCAGGTATTTGGGCAGCTTTTGCAGCCTGCACTGAGCAGCATGTTACTGCAGCTACATTGCCACAATCTATAGAAAATAAAACAAGCTTGGAGTCACTTTTCAGTGGTGCTGGCAAAGCTGAATGAGGTCATCCTCATGGAGCCAGTGATCAACACTGAAGATAGTAAGGAGTGGAGGAGGGCTGAGCTGAACCACTGAAGAGAACTGTATGAGGAAGGACAGAAAAGCTGCACAACTTTAGGAGCTGCAGATAAAAGCAGGAGAGCTGGAGGGGTTCCTGGAGTTTCTGTGGCCCTGAGAGAGGCCCTTGGGTGTTGTAGGGTCTTGTGGAGCCTTTGGAGGGCTGGGGGTGCTTGCAGGATATTTCTTTCTCTCCTGTCCCTCAATTTGTCATTTCCTGGAAGAACCATCCCCCTGCTTCTTTACTTATGGCTGTTTCTTTTATGGTGCTGGAGCTCCTTCCTCCTGCCCCAAGTGACCATGTACCTGCATACCCTTGCAAGAAGCCCCTTCACCCTTCTGCAGTATTTTCCTTCTCCTCCTCTTCCTCCCTAGGCAGCTTTTGCTCACTTGAGCTATCTGTGTTGCATGAAGAGGGAGGGCTAGGGACAGGGAAGGGGCAAGGTCTTCTGCAGCAGAGGAAGGGCAAATATAAGTGAGTGGGGAGAGCAGTGGCAGAGGATGTGGTTGGTTGAACCTGGAGGGTTACCACAATCTGTTGCTCAAAGGTCAGTCACTCTCTCTCTATTTCTCCGAAGCAGGGACTCTGGGATGCATAGTAGTCAGCTGCCTTAGACAAATGCTGGCTTTGTCTATACATAGATCCAGTCTTGTACATGGGTACATTTGTCTGAGCTACAGTCACCTCTTTGACTTACAGAAAGAGTCTGAGCTCACCCTGGGAGGATGGAAGCTGGTGGTGGGTGGGAATTAAGGGGAAGGATTACTGTTGTGCCTGCAGAAGGCTCCTGCACATTGCCAAAATTATTTGTCTGAGACTTAGACAAACATCTTGGAAAAATCCAGTCAACATACTTGTATGCATCCCACAGTCAAAGCGCAGGCACGTATTTATCAGAAACCTATCATGTACCAGATGGTAGAATAAAGTGGTTGTTTAAACACACTGTGACTTAGGGTAACCTGGCATAGCACATTCTCAAAATATGCTGCATGTGTTTCTTCACAGATCTCAACTAAAGTATAGCAATGAATATCTTCTTAAAAATCCTGGTAAAACAACATGTCTTTTGTTTCTTATGTGTTATCTAAGAGTTGCTACAGCAAATACAAGGAAAGAGATCTGTAAGTGGGCTTCTCTGAATACAAGCAATGCGGAAAGAGTGATTCTCTTTTAAAGTAGGGGCCTCCAACCAGTGCAGCAGGTTAAGTCTTGGGGGACTTGCATGTCAGAACTTACCCAGAGCACTAAAGTGCCATGAGGTTGACTGGCTGCTCTCCACAGAAGCCCATATCTGTTCTCTTCCCAATATTCTGGCCCAGAATGTATACATGAGCTTTGCCTATGCACAGAGATTTGTTTAGATTTGGTTAGCATGGAGATAGCATGCTTCCTGAAGTGGCATGCTGTAGTGAGTTCATGTTCCCCTTTTTATGGCTCTGTGGGGAAGCTATGACTGCCTGCATGGTCAAAATGCTCTCTGCCTAGCATCTGTGCTTAAAAGACAGCCGTTGCTCCCCACCTAACATGGCTGTGTTGACTCAGTTCCATTGTTGGGTTATAAGGTAAGTTCAGGAGTTTCATAAGACAATGATTGCAAGCAGTTCTTTTTAATAAGTAAAGCAAAAATCTACTGGGAAAAGACAACTTATTCTTTGCAACATGCCACAGCCTTGTCTTGATGGGTCAAATTCCTGTGATTCAGAGCCCCAGAGGAACTCCCCAAAGCTTTAATCATTGAGAATATGCAATGTGTAAAGCACCAGCTTCCTTGGGGGTGAGCATCTCTAAAATTTTCATCAAACCAAGTATATGGTAAGAAAATGTTTCTTATTGAATTTTGACAAGTACACTTTCATAGTTTCTTAATTACTTTTCTCAGTTCCCAAATATTCAAGTAAAAAGAAAAATAGAAAATATTGCACTTGAATATTTGGTACAGGTTTTATTGTTTGTATTTTTTCTCTGTTATATAACTGCTTTTCCCTTCACTTGAAAGTGTTATTACTCATGTGTGATTCATTATCCTCTCCCCCACCTCCCATCTCTGTTTTTTTCCCTTCTGAATATGATCTACTAAATTTTATGACAATATTTTCTGAATTACTTTCCATTTCTGCTAATGCTGTGGAGGGAATACAGGCAACAGAAAGCAAGCAGGTTTCTAGTCTCACTTATCTATTATGTGAGGAATTATGAACTGAATTCTGCTTGTGGAATCTCCTCTTCAAATAATGTCCAAAGAGGCTTTTACACTTCAGCTAGTTTTCCTTATAACAAATTTTGGTAGCCAGATTTATTGGTGTGATGCCCATGCTAGAATCCACAAACTTGGCTCTCAGAATTTTCTGGGTGACAGAACAAATCTCTGTGTAAACCAAAAGTGGGCTGGATCTGAAAGCAACTGCAAGACAATAAACATGCAACTCTCTGTGCAGTTGTACAGAATCACTCTCTAGAGAAAAATAACAAAAAAACTTCTAAATCTGTCAACAGTAGTTTTATCAGTAGGCAAGATTTCTTGTGAGTACTACCCCATCCTGTCAAGCATATGGTCAATGACTCGCTGTGTCAAAGGAGCAATAGCATGTCTGTGAAATGCAAAACACCACAGGATCAAATAAAGCAGAAAAAAATACTAAACAACACAAAATGCATTGGAATGATCTTTTCTTCCAACGCAAGGCCTCGCATAAAATCTGAATTTTCTTGATCCTGTTTAGTCTTTTTCATGAAATCTGCTTAAACTGTGCCTTGCTAGTTCAAATGGCTTTGATATACATGTATATACATATATATAGAGAGATATAGATAGATATCTTAAAATCTGTTTGTCACTGCTGCTCTTTTCCCATGAGGTAAACATACGTAGTTCTTTGCCGCTATCTGAAGTTTATTTTCCCTGTCCCTGAGAATTAAAAATAATGATAGCTTCTTCAGATGTTTGCCAGGAGTGTTATGAGTATGCTGGATTGGGACCAGAAGACAAAGGATGGCATCTTGATGCTGTATCCAGCCTTGCATTCTGTAGCCTCTGTGATTTCACTGTTCTTCATCTGTAACTACAGGGTCCGTTGCTGAGGAAAACATGGACAAAACCGTACAGTTTTGCATTTAGACTTTAAAGTCATGTGATGATACCTGGGCACTAAAGGCTCTTCTCAAGTTTGTAGTCTGTAGAATAGGATTTTGTAGGGACCTACGGTGATGGAAAGCCTACCAGCCATAAAGCCTGAGACTCTGGCTGAGTAACCTTACAGGGGCATGTGATTTGGTGTCCTCGCCATAAATCGGAAAAAAATAGGAGGAGTGTATTTTATCAAAGTGCTACTTAGTTATTTTTATATTAATTATGTCAGAAAGAAAAGAGAACAAGTCATATCATCAAGATTAATTGTAGAATAGGATTAAACACTTGTTTCTCACAAACCTAATTTATAAACAAATATAACATATGGAATTATTGATAAATGGTGTTCATTAGATGAATACTCAATTTCTATCACATTTCAGGTATTAAATGAGATTGCCAAAATAGAAAAAAAAAAGAACTACAGTTTGAGATAAAGCAATTTTTATTTAATTGTTATTTTGCTATTAAGAATCTTTATTATATTTTAATATAATTAAAATAAGTAAAAATAATATCATCAACTTCTAAAATAACTTCTAAAATATACAGATGAATAGTGCTTCATAAAATGAAAGGTAAATGAGTGAAAGCATGCATATTATTAAAATATGTCTGTCACTAGTTTTAACAGTAATTCCCTTTCTGTGTGAAAGAAAAACTATTGTTTGTTCAATCTTCATATAATGCAGAACATTCTGGTCTATGACTCTTGGGCACTGCAATAACTGATAATGAATTAGTAGAAGAAATAATGAGTTTTAGAAACCAATGTCTTCAACAAGACATAAGGTACCATCATGGCATTATGCAACCTATTACAATAAACACAGAAAACTTCAAAGCATATTTTCCTTCCACAATTGCAAGATAATAGTAGATCATTATTAACAAAATTTAGTGATCAGACTTAAAGGGATAATTCAATAGTACGCGATTATTTAGTAAAAAAACAAACAAAAACAAAAACCAAACAAACAAAAAAAACCACCACAACTCTGAGCTTTGGTATTTAGTTAAAGTAATCATTATCTATTTTAATTACAGACCCAGGATGGAAATGCAGCAGAATTTAAAAGAACATGGTATTTGCGCACATTTAAAAGCTTCCCTAAACAGAAATGCAGGACACATTGAAAAAGAGTAGAAATGGATTTCTGCATTTTATATAACACAGGCAGGAAGGTGTAAGCAAACGTAAGAATTGTAGGAAAATTCTCCTTCTTTTGCCCCTCATACACATAGATGATAGCTATTGTAAAAGGGAGAGTGCTAGTTTTCTGTTTTGCCTATGTTACTTGATACGCATATACAGGACATAAGGGGCTGAGAATGAGCTAAGTTGAACTTGCAATAAAATAACGGTGCTGATAATACTAGTAAATCCTTTGTTGTATTTAAATTGGCAATTAGTTTTAGTATGGCTAATGACATAGTACTATGACAGTAGCATGGGTATGGCTTTAGTATGACTAATTGCCAGGACACCTCTACTGCCCTTGCAATTCTGTGACCTTTAGAATGAAAGTCAACCTTAAGATAATAAACTCAGAAAGATATGACACGGTATGTGTTGCTGTAAGGTCCATACAGAGCATACTGTTGTCAGGCAAATGCACTGCAAAAATTATGACCTCATTGCACTTTAGCAATAATAGGAACTGTGAACAAGGTAACTTATTAAATTAGGTTATGATTAAATTCAGCTTAAAAGACAGAATGCAAACCATATCTTCTTATAGTTACAGTACTCCCCATGTGAACAGAGACAATTAGTTACCAAGGCAAATTTGCCTCAGATATCAGAAGTAAATCCTATAATCCAGTCTGATTATTGTTTTCATGAGAAACATTTAAAAATCTGAAGATTGCTGCAGAGTAGTCACCTTTCTTTTTTTGCTTCTGTTATAACCTTCTCAGATACTATATGGAATAAGAATCCTTCACAGAGATCTGTGGAGGCATGGTAGGTATATTGATTTTGGATATCCCTAAAATCAGAGCCTGGCATGAGTCTGAATCTGTAGAAAAATGATTTGGATTCCAGTCAGGCTGCTATTCTAGAAAAGCAATTTTTTCACTCTTCAAGGATAGGTTTTGACTTCCTTTGAAGCTGAGAAATTCCCAATGGAGTCTTTTAGAAATAAATATTGATTTCTCCTTTTCTCTGTCCTTTAGACTAAATTGCAGTAGTCCCTCTCTTATCCGTCCTTGCATTTTTTCATATGGTTGTCAGTTTATGTTGGTACATTTGATTATTAGGAAAGCTCCAAAGTCCTAATTCTGTTACTCATAGTTCTAAATAGTTCTTGTCTTAAAGGTTTTAAAGAAAGTGTCTCTTCCTTAGGAAAAAAAAGCATCAAAGGACTAAACACTCTATATTAGGTAACATTCCAAATATATCATCAGTTCAGGAAAATTCAGTTCACAGTACATTTGATTATTCTGTGATGAAATCAGGTATATCCATCTGACTCTGGATAACTTTTAAAATTGATTGGAACTCCATCCAGATGTACATGTATCAGTCATGTGGGCCCATGTGAACTGCATGAGGTTCAATAAGTCCAAGTGCAAGGTGCTGTATCTGGGATGGGGCAATCTCAGACACGAGCACAGACTGGGAGAGGAACTCATTGGGAGCAGCCCTGTGGAGAAGGACTTGGGGGTTCTGGTGTAAGAAAAGCACAACAAGAGCAAGCGGTGTGTGCTTGTAGCCCAGAAGGCCAACTGCATCCCAGGCTGCATCAACAGAGGGGTGGGCAGCAGGTGGAGGGAGGTGATTGTCCCCCTCTGCTCTGCCTTGTGAGGCCTCACTTGGAGTGCTGCATGGAGTCCCAGCACAAGCAGGATGTAGATCTGTTAGAGTGGGGCCAGAGGAGGGCCACAAAGATGCTCAGAGGGCTGGAGCATCTCTCCCATGAAGAAAGGCTGAGAGAGCTGGGGCTGTTCAGCCTATAGAAGAGAAGGCTCCAGCAAGACTGCATTACAGCTTTTTAGTACTTAAAGGGGGCTTATAAAAGAGACAGTGATTTTTTACTCAATCAAATAATGACAGGACAAGGAGGAATCATATTAAACTAAGAGAGGGGAGATGAAGATTAGAGGTAAGGAGGAAATTCTTCACTCAGAGGGTTGTGAGGCACTGGAACAGGCTGCCCAGAGAAGCTGTGGATGCCCCACCCCTGGAAGTATTCAGGACCAGGCAGGATGGACCTTCGGGCAATCTGATCTAGTGGGTGGTGTCCCTGTCCCTGGCAGGGGGGTTGGAGCTGGATGGTCTTTAAGGTCCCTACCAACCTGAACCATTCTTTTCTACAGCTTTCTATGGCCAAAGGCACGCCAGGGAGCGATGTAATTTCTCACAACTAGTGCTCTTCTTGAATGTCAGGTATCTACTTATGGCAAGACTGAGAATGGACCTAGATATAAAAATGAGACTGTTTGTCCACAAGAAGATGTCTTCATGCTCTAAGTTTGTATCCTCTGCTTAATCATGTGTTATTGTAAAATTGGTAAGAATACCTGTATACAACTTGCAGGACTTCTAGCAATATTAAAGCATGGAGCTTTGCATGAATGTATAGTTCTTGTAGCTTGAGAATTAGAATTGTTGGCTAGTCTCTTGATACAAAAAACATTTGTGCCTCTGTGACTGTGTGACAGTGGAACAAAAAATACTTGAGTATTTACCACACTAATCTGAAAACCTGGGACCTTCCATGGAAATAACACTTCCTTGCACGTGCAAGGGAATGACAGGGAAAGTGGCAGACTGGTTATTTGTTCATAAATGGAAAAACTTTCCCCCAAATAAAGTAGAATGACTGTTTGTTTTAGTAATTCCTAGCAGCCTGGAGGCATGCCTGTGGCCAGACACATTATTTGCAGCTTCCTGGGTGCATTTGTAAGCACTCATCATAAAAGGTCCCATTCATTTTGATACATAGAAGCTTGAATCAAAGCATTCTTTATACAAGTCTTGAAAAGATGCTGTTGAAGTTGTGCTTTGAGAATAATTATGCTTGAATCTTTGTTCCATTATATCTTATTAGATTAATGCAGCAACACAGCCACCTAAATAGCCAAAGCTGAAATTAAGTCATGGGAAGAAAAGTGTAAGAATAAAGGACTGTCCTTTCTTTTACTGTCTTCTGGAACATTTTAAAGGGACTATTTACTAACAACAATATATTTTTCTCCTAGAAAATAAGATTCACTGAAGTCTAAGGGCTTTAGCTTAGATTGCAAGAAGAAAAAATAATTAAACAAATGTAATACATTTAAATGTGAAAAGGACAGTGGTGTGTGCAATTCTGCACATGATGCAGATCCAGTTGTTTCTTTATATAGCTGAAAAATTTCATATCCCTCAAAAGCTTTTGTTCCAGTGTCATTACAGGAGACTGTTTCATAGCAGCTCCACAGCTCTTGAGAGTTATTCTTCCAATGTCCTCAGGCCATACCTATTCGGTGTCCTGGGCATTTGGTAGGCTGACACATGGAGATACCACAAGAACATGAAGTGATGAAACATGATGCAGGCAGACTGAACTTAATTAATGGGCTTTCAGCAAAGCCGCTTCCAGGTAGGACTCCGTCCTATACTTACAATAAATTGCCAACTTACCCCAGGGCATTTTTGGTTTAAATTAGCCTGGTGAGATAGTTATTAAGGTGTGTGCCCACTAGAACCTCTGGCTTATCACTGTCTCAGGAAACTAGAACTTATATCAGTGCAGTAAATATGATGAGTCTTTGAAACTATAAATCAATTGATCTTGGAACAAGTGCTCTCAGTAACAGTGGATGCTGCAGAGGAGGTAAGTCCTTTGGCATGCCTGTCTTCTCTCTGGAGCACATTAGTTTTGCTTGTGCTATGATTTGAGCAGTTGCTCATTTTTCACATATTGCATCTGGAATGATTCCAAAGAAACTGGGAGATAGTTCCATTGACATCTGGTTACTGACATATTAACAAGGACTTTGGCTTCCATTTCTCACATTTCTTCCTAAGATCTTTATATTGTTGAATAGTACCAGCATGAGGGTCAACAAAACTTCACAGCTTCCTGCAAAATCAGGAACTGTAAGAGCTGGTCACTTTGAGGTGTTTCTATTCCATTACATGATAAAATATACTCTTATTCTTTTTTTATTTTTATATTTTTTTTATTTTTATATGCTGATATAAAAAGAGCTTTCAGATTGATTCCTTGATTCCTGCAAGTGTTTATGCTAGGAGAGATCTTGTTGCATATGTTCACAGAGGGTGAACATAAAAGGGGCCCAAAGATAGACAAAAAATCTGTTTGATTATCTGACAAATAGTTACAGAAACACTTTGCATATTTACCCATTTTATAAAAGAAACATATTGCTATGCAACAAAAATGTGTTTACTGTAAAATGACATAGACAGTAGTGCTTGCAACATACTTGAAAGAGTTGGATTTCGGAAGCAGCTCATTTGCATGGAACATAAGAACATTTGAAGGCTACGAGACAGCATCAAGGGATAAAATAAAAACATCCACTGGGACTGATCTCCATTAATCTTAGTTTAGTTTGGTTTTCTTTTCCTCTCAGGAGTGAATGTTTGTTTAACTATTAAATCAGCTCATGAAATCATTCTGTTCTCAAAAGTATAGTGAGTAAGTGCCTTGCTGCCAGATTAGTCTAAATGCCTCTTGAATTGATGCTAACTTTTATTATATACATAGCAACTTATATTTCTATCCCTTCATACAAAATAAATGCATTCTTACTTATGGAGTAGTGGTCTTTCTCAGTTACAGCCTAATTTTACAAGCTAATTTTTTACTTAGTTATCCCAATAGATGGCTGGCATTCATGTTTCAGCCAGGCTGTGCCTCAGTGAGGCATCAAACTGAAGCCAAATTGACGTAGCACTTTGCAATCTCAATTTTGTTAGTAAAGAGAATGCCTAGAGTTTAAAAAGTGTTGGACCTTTGATATGGAAGAGTAAGATAGTGCAACAGAGAACTTTTAAGCTCAGCAAGATGATATTTTTTAACTCTGTGAGATCTGTGTAACAATCTCTATGTATCTGAATGAATGATGTCTTCAAGCACTAAAGTTAATAGTACGGTAAATGTAGCTTTTACAATGCATACATATATAAAAGAGAAAATAATTGTATTACGTAACTAAACAACTAAAATCCTTCTTTCCAATCCAATACTTTAAACTGTTACATGAGAAAAAAGAGGATTTGGAAACCTAACCAACAGAACAAGTTTCAGTTGCTTTTAGTTAATGTGAGGTTAAATATATTTTCCTCTGTGACTTGGTAGCAGAACAGAGACTTTCCTCTCTGGATAGCTATGTTAGATAATGCCTGGGTTTAAAAACGAAAGCCATTACCCTTTGTATATAACTGTGTGGCAGACTCTAGTTTCTTGTGTGTTTTCACAGAAAATGTAAACTTTTGCTGATGGTCACAGTTGAAGAGATTAGGGTTTGCTGTTGTATTTGATTCTATAGCTTATGGATTTGCAGATTTGAACCTAACAGTGAAAATAGAAAATTGTCTTATATTACTCTTCCAGGAAGCATCGAGATTATTCAGTGGTATTTGCTGAGGCTTGTATTATTCCTGCTCTGTGCCTTGAAAAGTGGCACTGGAGTTGTTTGAGGCTAAAGAGAAGGAAACTGGATGCCAGCCATATAAGCAGGTAAAGTTTCTTCTCCACTGAGTTTCTTCTCCACTCTGGAGAAGGTAAGAAACAGCAAGTTAACATTTTCACAGGGAATGTTTGTGTTGGCCTATCTCATGACACACACACAAACAAAATGGCTACAAAAATTGCAGCATGCCCATCAATGGAGAACATATTTTGTTTTTCCATAAGAACAAATTGGACTACCATGTGTCAGTAATAAGTAAGATAAAAATATTAACAGCAATCCTGTTTTGAGATACGGAAGATCAACCGAATTCTCATGTTTCTTTAAAATCATTTTAATATGATTAAAAGTCACCTCTTCCCACAGCTATGGTGTCTTTTTTCATATGTAAAATTCACGCAATAGTTAATAAAGATGTCCAGTATCTCTCATAATAAATTATCTATCTCTAGATAAGTTTATGGTGACAGTTTAAAGCACGCAGTAAGAACAGATGTTAATAGTAACAAAGGTGAGACATAGGTACCTATAATTAGGCCATGGAAAAGCAATTATCACCTGTGCTGCTAGGGGCACCAGTGTCCCAACAGATTTTTTTTGTTGTTTATGGGGTACATCTTGTCTGTACCAGCAATACTGTGTGGGATGGAGTTCCAGCTGAGAGACATTTCATTCAGAGCAAATATTGAAACTTTACAGATGGCTCTCTGCAGCTGTATTGAAAAGACAAACAGCCTCCAGACAAGCCAGCCCCACAGAGCTTTTTACTTGCTGAGTTTTAACAAGGTAAATGAATAGCTAGGCAGATGGAGAACCAGAGCTGGGATGAGAAAGTAATGGATGTTGCTGGAAACGGGTGTGCTGATGTTGCTCGAAGTGGACCCCTTCAGCTCACTGTGCAATGAGGAGGCAGCAAGGGTGCATAGTGCTCTGCTGAAGCCGAGAGCACGACCCACCAAAAGTCTGACTTGGCAGCATTACAGGCTGGAAGGAAGCAAGAGGGCTGCACATGCACCCGGACAGGCAGAACCTGGCTGCCAAATCCTGCCCTGACCAACCCCATGGGGAGTGCCTGACCTCTGCTGACACTCAGCCTCTGTCTTGCTCACAGAGACAAAGCTCAACTGGTTAAACAGGCTGAGGTTCTCTCAGCCAACTGGTGCTTAAAATCTGCTACCTATGACTCAGCTTTCCTTTTGCCCCCTTTCTTTATAACCATGGCTGCTTATCCGACCACCACAGCCATTTCCAGCTGTGTCCCTTGCCTCTGCATCTCTCTTTATTTCTATGAGGACATGCTTCAGGCATAAATATCCCTCAAAGTATTAATTGAAAGGTGAAGAACCAGCTGCGGCTCCTGATTGGCCTTTGTTTATATTGATAATGTCATTCTTCAAAACTGTGGAAGTTTGATCAGCAGAGTCTATCTTTGCTGCAGAAGGAGGCCAACAGCCACTGAGAAATATGTCTGGGATGCTTGCTAAATCTGTCCAGTCTCAGCTAGCAAGTACTTAAACTAATTTTTGGCAATAGCTATTTAAATGGCCAAAGCTTAAAATAAGCAACATGATAAAGTCTTCCCCTGCATTCCACTTTTCTACCCTAAATTTTTTCCCCCTTCAAACTGAAAGTCTGTGGTCAATGGGGATAAGGCTTCATTATGTAGGTGGAAAACAGGAAACATATTTCAGATGACCTGCTAAACAAACTAATCTTATTCAGAAAGAAATATCTTCCTTTTCCTGGATACATAGAAAATCAGATGCATGGTAGGGCCAGAAGTGGGAAATAAATAAATAAATAAATAAATAAATAAATAAATAAATAAAAAGTGGATTTTGCCTTGGGTTCAGTTCATTACAGAGAATTTCACTCCTGTGCAATGAATGAGGAGAATTCATGTCACACAGGTCCTAGGTAAGTGCAAATTTTTGGTGAATATCGTGCCATGTTTACTGTGAAACAGAATTGTTATTTTTAGAAAGGTCAAAAATGAGCTCTTCTACTAAAGAGTGGATTTCTCTCAGTTGCAAGGGTCATGCATTATGATATGTGAAAAGTTGAAAAGAAGAAAAAAGACTAGTATATCATGAATATATAACTTCATTATGTTTTTGTTTTTCAGCCTAAAGACATTGCTGCATTCCCCATGAACATGCTATATACCTTTAGGGCTGCAATAGAAGAGACATTTCAACTCCCTCAATTGAGTTGCAAATAATGGAAGATTTCTCCACTGAAGCTGCAGTCAGGCAAAGGTAGTTTGGTTTCAGAGATGATGCAGTAAGCCAAAGCAGATTTTGAAATCATGGTAGTTTTCTACAGTGCTCCATAGCTCTATGAAATAAGCACACATGGGGCTTTGGGCTCCTCTTCACAGCCATGCCTGGCCATCCAGCTTTTTTCACAGTCCCATATCCATCATTCCCTCTGTGGTCATAAAGTTTCAGGGCAGACATGATTCTAGCACAGGTCAGTGGCCTCTTTCCTGAGGCTTATTTCTCTCTTACAAGTAATTACAGAATTGTTCAGTATGAAACAAAATCATATTTTGAAATCATTGACTGTATTTACAATTCATTCAATATCTTTTTCCTGTGTTGCTACCATTTATCTATCAATAGGTTCAGTGGTCCCACCTAACAGATATTGTGGGGCAACCTGGTTTTCAGTGTGCCTTCAAGCTGCTGTGCGTGTAAACATGCAAGTGTACAGTCACCTGAAAATATCAGCATGTTTGGTGTGTGAGCATCAGCAAGAACATAATTCATTTTGTCACCTATGTGAGATGCTGCAGTAAACTATGTGTAAAAACTTATTGGATAAATACATTTTGTGCCATAAAATTCTGTCACCTGCAAAAGCAGGTGTTAATGCTTCAGGAAAACATTCATATTGTAGACAATGTTGCAGATTGCAGAAAATTGGAGTGTGTTTGTGTTTTTAAAGCTCTTCCTTTAGCATTTGATTATTCTTTCAGGGCCAATGTGTTGCTGCTGCTTATCTATACATTGACACGATTGGTTCCACATAGAGCATTTGCTTGTATCTAACTTTGTTTGCAAAGACTATTTCAACATGATGCCGATGGGGGTGGGGGTGTGAGAGGAAGACAGAGAGAGAATATTTTTAATTAGTTTTGTGTAGGAGGGAGGGAGAGGACAGATGTACATTTTAAATGTATCCTTTTTTTTTTTTCTTTATACATTTTTCTTGTGATATCAAGCAGCAAATAGACCAATCACAACAGGCGGGTAGCTTTATTTGTTCTGTTTTTGGAAGACTTGGCACTGCTAAGCACTCTTATGATGCCTTATTGTTGTTCCTGCTTGACATTCCCTGTCCTTGACATCTCCCTCCCCTTGAATCGATGATGACTGCCATCTTAGCCCTCAGGCTTCTGCACGGCTGATTTCTATTGAGCTAGTCTTGTTCGCTGTTTCTTGCTGCCCTACTTTTGCCCCTCACCACCCCCTCTTATAAAGTCTACGGCAACTTTAATTTGGCTTGTGACCGTGGCTGCTGTCGAGAGCTTTTTGTTTTTTTGAAAACAGGAGGTTTGCACACCCAGCAGTATTTCTGGTGGGCTTTTCTCTGCTCTGGCGAGTGGCGTTTGCAGAGCATCGAGGGAAACGGCTGCAACCAGGCTGCATCCTGCTTCTAAGCAGTCTGACACGAAATGGCAGTTTGAGGCGATCACGGTCACTTGCCTGGATAATGTATTTGAATATAAAAGTGAACAATTCACAGTAGCAATGTAGTTTCTCAGTGGATATGGCTATCATGAGGTAATCGCACCCATGGGGGATTAGAAGCACTCGTCTGTTCTTGATTCTTGATCACACCCCAAGGACGTGATTATCCCATGCCAGTAGTCATATTTCTTGTTATATCTTATTGCTTAATTGCAACATCTTACAAAAAAAAAAAAAAAAAAAAAAAAAGAAAGAGAGAGAGAGGGAGATCAGGTGAGATATTGCTGAAATCACTGCAAGAGAGTTTGATAGTTTCTGAGCTTCTAGCTATGTTTATTAATTACCCCTTCTCAGAGAATATCCACAGAGGCATACTTTCAAGAGACATTCCCCCTGTTTCTCACACAAACAGATATGTGGCATAGTCTCTTTCCTGGTGTCTCATGCACTGCTGCAGGCTCTTGATGTCAAAATATACCAGCTGAGAATTTAGGATAAGAACAGCCATAGGCTTTCCTCTGGTCCTCAAGACATTTCAAGTCTATACTTTCCTGATTAGTATAATACCCTGTTTTATCAGGACCACAAATATTTTTTCTCCTGGTCTCCACATGGTAACTTTTACAGCAGTGCATGGAAAGCCTTAGCATAACAGAAAACAGAAAAACATAGGAAATTCACCTGGGAGTCCTCTAACCTATATTTACTTTTTCCATAGTGAGAAACATTTGAACAATTCCTTAACATTTATAACTGCACATCTATTTGAAATAATTGAAACGGAAACGTTAAAAGAAATTACATTTTGCTAATCCATTTACAATGGTATAAATTGCTTCTCATAGCCAACTGCCAGGCTGGCTGTTTTATTTAATAACTTTAATGCTGAGGTTCCCTGAGGCAAGGAGACAGTTATCCCACCAACTGCAGAAGGTTTTACTGAAGTGTCCCCTGGCTATTGTCCAGGGACTGTGCAAGAGTCTAGCTAACAGGTTCACTTGCATTCCCCATCTCTGACAAATACAGCTGTTATGTTTTAATGCAAACTAATTCAGAATGAAAGAGAAAAAGGCATAAACAAGGCATCCTACCAAATCAGACTCTTTTATTATTATAAATTTGTGTCTGGGAAGCTAATAATTTATCATTGTAAAATATTATATTTTAAGAGCCTGGTACTGAGCAATTATGACTTTACCAGCAGAATCACAGATGTCCCTTAAATTTAAAGGACTCTCTGAAAGAAGCAGTGTCTGGAAGGACAACTCACAAGTACAGTCATTTGATAGTCATTGCTCTACATAACTGTATCTATGGCATTTATTCCCAAATTCAGTAACATTATAGAAGATAATTCTTTTTCTTCTCTCCATGATTTCAGGCTGTGAGTAAACATGGTTTCTCTGTTTAGGAGTCACCTAACACAGGGAAGATGAGAATCCAACCCATTTCCCCTGCTATGAGCTCTGCAGTATTCTCAGTCTCTTTTTCTTGTCCTATGAGGGACAGTGTTAGATTCGGGCTTGGCCCTTATCACATTAGTTCAGCATACTGTTAATTGCTTCCATCTGATATATGTTAGAGGAACACTGGGTTTCTCTAAGGATTGAGAAGTTGCTGAGTAACACACATGAATCTGCTTTTCAATAGTAAGACTGCACTGCTATACATGTCCAAATGCTGTAAAATGTTAATTGTTTCTGAAGCTTAAAGGAACATGAACTCCGTTATTAGGGGGCAGACTGCAGAAAAACCTGTCAAATGAATTTTTCGTAATTATCAGAAATAGAACACAGAGAAACTAGCAAAGTGTATTAAAATGTCTGTGGAATCCATGTTTTTATTAAAAATAATTAGCCATTGCTAATATATTGCTAAAATAGCAAAGATATAACCTGCTATGTCTGTGTTTTAAATTGTATCAATCATAACTTAATTATCTTTGAAGTATATAGGATCATGACTGTTTGTTGTTGTTGTTGTTGTTGTTGTTGTTGTTATTCCCCTCAAAGAAGTGCATTTTTATTTTCAGGAATGTTGCCCTGAGGACAAGATTTGAAATTGTTCTCAAGCAGATAGTATAATTAAGGATTGATCTGCACAGTGGGGAGAAGTTGGATGAATCAGATGCTGACGTTTCTTTCTTTGCACTTTTTCTTTATGACTGAAAGTACGGATTCCTCCCAACTAACATAAGACACTTAACTATGTTGAAGATAAAGAGTTAGTTTAGATATCCTTGATTGTCAAAGATTGTCAAAGACAGATAGGCACTTCCAGATGGCAATTTATTCTATATCTCATCATTGGCTTTAGCAGGAGCCTAAGGCAAGTATTCTCCTGACTTAGACACCTCAAGCAAGTACCTGAGGTTGAAATAGGATGAAAGTAAGCCGAAAATTTTGGTTTGGTTTAGCAGAGACTATTTCTTCTCAATTACCTGACTTGGAAACAGTGATAAATATTCACATGGCAAATCTGCAGTCATAAAGGGAGGTCTTTAGCTTGTTTTCAATACCTTGATTCTCTCCCTTAAATAAAAAGAAGAAAGTTCAGCAGTTTTTTTTTGAAAAAAAAGAAGAGTTCAGCAGTATGTCAGGAACTGGTCTTGGGATCCCCACTGAAGGCATGAAACCTTTAGTTTAAATGCCCGTAGTTTGATCCTAGCTCTAAATCAAACTTCTTGAAGAAATGTATGCATTGTGCTGTCAACATTTTTATGCAGAAAATACTGGGTCCCAAGGTCACAGTATTTCTTTCTACATATAGGGATATATAGGGAGATGGATATCTCATGCCTTTTTCCTTCATGCTACAGTAGAAAATAATATCTGAGGAAATTAATCTGCTTTGCCACATGTGATATTTCCTTTGTTAAAAAGTTATGTCCATGATAAATCAATTAAAGAACAGATTTGAAGAGACATGCACTGAGTCTTTCAAAAGAATACCTGGTTGAGATGGCTAAAAATATATACCCTGACAAATAAAAATGGTTTGGGATATGAGTTGCCTATCAAGCTCTTTCTGTGTAATATGAAACTAACTATCAATTATATATAATCATCCTGTCACATATAACAATAAAATGCAAAAGGCCATAAAATAACAGCACAGAATATCATAAATAACACTTATGAGGCTTATCTGACCGAAGACGGGGAAGAGCAACAGAAAGATGCAGGTCATTATCTACAGATGCTTATGAAATTTGTTTTGATTACAAAGAAGAGGAAACAATAAGATAAATCTGAAAATAGACTGGAATGTAATCTAGGGGTATTCTGTAGATTAACCTGACTCAATACTGTAAATATCTTTTACTCTGTGAAACCTCAATCAACATTAATCAATTTGATAAAGCTGCTGATGCTCTCTAGTAATATATATAATTATTGAACTTTATAGAATATTTTTGTTGTTTCATTGGTGCAACTAAACAAATGTTTCTCTGTAATGCATTTTCTAGGATGCTGTGAGAATCATAGAACAGTATTTACATATCATGAGATTTAGTATCTTCCAAAAAAAGAAAAGGATTAATGAAGAACAGCCTTTCCCCTAGATGAAAGGACATTCTCTCTAATGGGCTCTTCACAGGAAATTGAGGGAGGAGCTCAGTTTATAACTCTGCAGACCAAGAAATCAAGGCATCCTGAATTTCTTTTTGTGAACAGAAACCCAAAGTTTTGGTATTACCTATTTGACTCGAGGAAACTCCCTGCAGTTTTATGAAACTGGTTTAGCAATATTTTTTTTTGTGATTCCTAATTTTTAGTTTAAGCTCTGATCCTATCTGGCTTTAAAACTTGCCAAATTCATCTTATCTACCAAAACAGAGAATTTACTTAAGAGATTAAGATTTGGAAAATTTAAAGTCACAGTCACCTTGTTGATTAACTTATTCTCTTCAGTGCATGACCAAGCCCTCACTTGTATCTTGATTAAGCAGTTTCCCTTTGGTGATGCCTGCCCTGGTATTAGTTGGGACTGAGTTAATTTTTTTCCTAGTAGCTAGTATTGTGCTGTGTTTTGAATTTTTGATGAAATTAGTGGTGATAACATGCTGATGTTTTAGTTTTTACTGAGCAGTGCTTACACAGAGCCAAGGACTTTTCAGCTCCTCATGCTGCCCTGCCAGTGAGGGCGCTGGGGGTGCACCAGGATTTGGGGAGGGACGCAGCCAGGACATGTGGCACAGACTGACCAAAGGGATGTCCCACACCACATGGCATCATGCTCAGCAATAAAACCAGGGGAAAGAAGGAGGATAGGGGGACGTTCAGAGTGATGGTGTTTGTCTTCCCAAGTGATCATTATACAAGTACATGTATGTGATGTGCCCTGCTTTTCTGGATGTTGCTGGACACCTGACTGCTGATGAAAAGT
Organism: Aythya marila; assembly: GCF_965140915.1. NCBI lineage: Eukaryota > Metazoa > Chordata > Aves > Anseriformes > Anatidae > Aythya > Aythya marila. The sequence goes on from NC_139042.1 coordinate 93,041,468, forward strand.
AGTGAACAAATTCCTTGTTTTGTTTTGCTTTTGTGCATGGCTTTTGCTTTCCACAGCGAACTCTCTTTATCTCAACCCATGAGTTCTAGCACTTTCACCTTTCTGATTCTCTCCACAGTCCCACCTGGGGAGAGTGAGTGAACAGCTGTGTGGTGCTGGGCTGCCTGCTGGGGCTAACCCATAATGCTGCCTCTCTTCTGGCAATGCAAAGTTTATGCTTTTCAGCTGAAGCTGGCCATAAAAGCCAGACTGCCGTCTGAGGTACTCTTCTGGAGTATTCTTTAGTGTCATGTCAGTTTTCAGTAGTTTACCTTCTTACTTCATTTGTTGTTTGTTAAGTGCTTAGTTAGACAAAAGCTAAAATCAGAACCTACATGTAAAAGAAAATCCCCGTAGTTATTACTGTTGTTTCACAGTCTGGCACAAACTACATCTCTGCTATTTCCCTATATTACTTATATAATAGATCTTATGTCACCTCTTAAAGTCCAAGTTCCTTCTGACTAGGCAGATATAAATTATTTCTCAGAATTAGTATGATTGTGACAAGATTTAGATGTACAAGGTGGATACAAATGCCCAAGAAAGCAGGTGTGTCCCATTGCAAGGCAAATTTGGTCTTTTACCTGTTATTTTTGAACAGCTCGAGAACTGAGAGTAAAATTTAGTTACATGACAACGATAACGAGTAGAGGACAAGCATCAGTTCTGTGCAAGGAGGGAGGTTGTGGTGGGGAAGTTGCATCAGAAAGGTAAGAAACAGACCTAGGAAATGATTGCTTGAGGGTCCTTTGTTGTCACTAACGCTCATTAGCTGGTGAAGTTCTTGCTGGCTTATTAGCTGTTAGATCCTGAGAAAATAAAAAGAGATGAGCTTGAAAAACTTTAGGACTGTGCATTTCTAAGTCTTTTTGGTTATATTGCAGAAAGAATAGTTAGCAACTCTCTCTCTTTCACACATTTTTTCCCCCTGAAGATAAGCAGTTCTAATAGGCTAATTTGAGTTATTTTGTTATTTTACACCTCTTTTATGCTCTTCACTGTAGCCTTGACCTCATGATTACTGAGTAAGCTTCATAACTGTATCTGTATGACTGCTTCAAATGCATGTTCAAATGCATTCAATGGCATGTTCCCTTTTTAAATTTTATGGAAGGAAGAGAGACCAAGAGAGATCTGATCCATTATGAATGGCTCTGAGACATTAAACCAGTCTACGGGAGAAAATCTGAGGTTAGTGCAGAATTAAACCTTGTCACAAATTTTTGAAATGAATTGATTTATTTAATTGATTAATTGAAAACCTTTCTAAAATTCTCTGAGAGAAGTTACAGGTTAGATGTCTAAGAATTGTTTTTCAGCCAAAGAGATTGGTTTGCGGTTTAGGTGTGTTACAGCTTCAGAATGTGGCCTTGCACTGAAGAAGTACACCATGAGGGTGGCAGTAAGAGCGGTCTGAGACACCTTTCTGGAATCTAAATCAAACAAATCTCATAGGAGACTCTTTCAGAATCTATTTCTCATTATCTTATAGATAATCTAGAGCCGGGGCTCAGAAAACCTTGTCATTCATCAGGGCTTTCACTGAACTGCTGAATCTTGGTGCAAAGGAAGGGTCCAAGAAAAGCCCCCAGTGCAGGAAGCCTTTCAGCTACAGATTGTTAGGAGTGAGGTAAGGTGTACAGGGAGTCCTGGCTTCATACATGGCTTGCTTTTCTCCATCTGCTACTAGGAAGTGGCTACTTTGTGGAAGTGGCTACTATACAACTCTGTGGAAGGAAAACAAAAACAAACAAACAAACAAAACACACCACCAACAACAACCAAAAAAAACCCACAGACTTTCTGTTCAGTCCAGGAAGCTTCTCTTGTCATGTGGTTCTTCCTGTTATCTAAAGACTAAAGAATAACATAGACCATGCTGTGACTATTCTGAAATCTCACAAAGAGGGTAAAAGAAAGTCCTTCTATATTTTATTAAAAGCATCTTTCATAATGATATATATATATATTAGTTCTTACTTTATCAAAAACCCTAATTTCTGCTGAATTGATATATCTTATACACATCCAGAATCTGGATTGTCTGGAAGTCTCTGGCTTGTGACTCCAGAAAATCAAACAGCCTGAAAGTGGTAACAAGGTCATGATTAGAGATGATGAGCGGTGTTCGTATGAGTTGGTTTCCTTGCTCATTGAAAACCTCTGAAACTAAAGTTGAAATTATTATAATAATTTTCAAATTTGGAGTAAAAACTAAGCAGGTTCCTTTCCTAACACTATCACTATTCGTTCAAAGCATGCCCTATTGATCTCGCAAGAAGAGGTCAGGAGAGAAAATGCTTTCAACTTAAATATTTTTTAGCATTCTAATGTGTTTTTTTTATTACATGTAGATCAACCTCAACAAAATATATTTCCTAATCTTGCTCTGCAGGGCAATTTCTATTTTTCTTTCCAGATTATTCCAGCTGAATGTCAGATTTCCACTGCAAGCTACTTAAAATGGACAAAGATTTAGCGGTATTGGATTGACAGCTTGAACCAAGGTCTTTTTTGGAGCTGGTGTGTCATCAGAGAACAGAGCACATGTATGCAGGGTAATTTCTGAGGATGCTCTTATTTGGAAGACCCCTTGAAGCAACCGGCTATCGAAGTTTCTTACCCAATCTGCAAGGAGAAAACAAATAGAAAGGAGGCTCTGAATCACAGCATGTTTAGGAAGAAGGATAAATTTGCTGTAAAGCTCACATGTGAATTCATTTGCCTTTTGAAGCCTTAAGGAGGCAACTTTTAAATCTCTACCCAGTCAGATCAGAACATGCAGCTATATCCAATCCATAGGAGAAATTACAATCATTTTGGCTAACATATTCTGACACAGTTAATAACCCCAATGAAGGCAGACCCAAGGTGACTTACTTGCTGTGTATTGTTGCACACAATATATTAATCAGAAAAGCTCTGCTTGTGGAACACCTTGCAATACATCATTATGTTGGACCCAGCAACCTCAGTCTCCTGACAAAAAAAAAAAAGGGGGGGAGGAAGAGGTCTTTTGGGCTAGGTGAACAATCTTGTTTGAATTTTGATAATGCAAATGCATTTTGATTTATTGCAATATGGAAATCCATCAGGGGAATATCATACTTCCCCTGGTATGAATATCATGTAAGTGATAACAGCCAAATATCAGAACTGGAATGAAGAGAAAAAATATTCTATGGGTGACATTGGGTGGTTTGAGGTGACAGACAGGTGTCTGCAAAACCAGACAAAAGCCATGGGGAAAATATAGGAGTGTGCCTATCTAGTAAGTGTGTACCTAGCTAGTAAGCCCTGATACTTTGTGGCTACTAAATCCTGTCTTTTTTTTTTTTTTAATAAATGTTGAAGTCAACTCTCCTTTCATCTTTGTGGTAAAGAACAAGATCCTGTCTTCCTGTGTCCTTTTTATTTCTCAAAATACAGTGTCAGGTTTGGTCATATTTATTTATTTCGGCAAGATTTGTGTGTATGTGTATGAATTTAGGTTTTCCTGTGTATTTCTCAGAGTTTTGTTTGTTTGTTTGTTTGTTTAAATTTTTGATCCTTAAACGAAGATGTGTAGAATTAAGTATTGCTGGTCACTTGTTGTCCAGAACAGTGTATTGTCAAGTCTGTACTTCTTTCTCTTCCCCGAATCTCAGAATTCTTGCTGTATTTCATAGTGTTTCCTCAGCTGCTTGAAAGGTTAAGTATGAAGTTAATGAAGTTATCACCTCTGAGGAGAAAGACAAAACCCTCTTATATTAGATGAGGGCAGATAAACAGAAAATATATTAATTTTTCAAACAGTTTATTGTAAAAAGTGATCACTCTAATTGAAAATTAGAGATGTTCAGAGCATTTACAGACATTCAGGGTGCAGTTTTCAGTCACCCTCAGATTTGGCCAAACTTTGTTGTCCATAAAGTAAAAGGGATGTTTCCCAGAATCCTCACTGGAAGCAGGATTTAATCCACTACTTTGTCCTAGGTTATCACCTATGTACTCTTATAATATTGATATTTGTCAAAATATGAACATCACTAGGTCTGCTTTATGGCTCTCTGCAGGACACTGGTGTAGAAATGCGAGCGGGTTCACACTGTCTGTTTTAATATCTAGTTAGAGAGATTCTGTCTCCTGAGAAGTATGGCTAGAAGAAGTCATAAAGCACTAAAAGTATATTAATGTACAGTTTTAAGACAACTCATACAGCCTCCTTACAGTCTTGGTATCTCAAGAGTGCTTGTTTGTCAGAGCCTTGCAGTTGACCTTCAGGAATCTCTTGAGCATATAAATGGAGCTGTGATGTATAAGAGCTTCTTTCCTTAGATGTTGTTTTGACATAACTTGACCCTGAGTGTCTTTTTGAGAATGTTTCAGGATTAACAAAATAACAAAGATGGTAAATTCAGTGATTTGGATGTTGCTAATATTAGAGTTGCCTTGGCAATGACAAATAAGCTAATTGGGATATAAAGCACACTACTCAAGGAAGTCATTCTCCGTCATTAGAAGCAAATCACGGATGATCAAGTCTGATATATTTAAGATAAACTAAATTTCTGGCCTACTTCTAATATATATTCTAAGATCCTTAAGAAATCACTTCCTAGAACATATAGTAAAAATTATTATTATGTAATATTAATGAGATTTCAAATCCTTAAGGACAGTCATTTCATAGGATATAGTGAAAGTTCAGGGTTTGCTAGCATTGTAAAAATTGATTTAAAGAAATTAAGAACATAAATGAATACTCTGAATAATAAATATAGCATTCAGGGTCCCAGGATAGAAACAAATTATCCTTTAATAAGGCACACAAAGTCTCAAGACGGAGAAGAGATACCTTTCTGTGCCTGCTTGCTAATAGATTTATACGTATTTTGTTGGTGTGCTTCATACTGAGCAGTAGCCAGATAGAAAGATTGCTATTTTTTAAGAGCAAAGGACATAAATATCTTATTATAATACTGCTATCAACAATTTTACATAAGTGTATGGTTGTAAAATTACTGTGAAAATGTGGTATTTTATTATCAAATATTTTTCTTTTACTTCTTCCATCATTTACTTAACTTGTTTTGATTGTCTGCATGTTGTTTAATGAAGCCTGTAATTGCTGGACTTTGTTAAGCACTGATAAAATAATAAACATACTATTATTTCAGAAATAAGACCTGAATATTAATTATTTGGATGTTAAAAGTATGCTTATCAACAACAGCAAAGATTCTCTCAACTATAGATTGGTGAGCTTTGATACAAACTCTTTACAGTGAATTTACAAAATCTTTATACTGCCATATGAATACTGCTGCCCATTACCCAGTGTTTTTCACACATAACCTTTCATCTCCTGAGTCTGAGCCTCCTCTGAGTTACTGCAGGTTTATGCCAGAGTGATTCCATTAACATAGTTCCTCATGGAGTCATCTGGATTTACAGAAGTTTAAAGTAAAATCAGTAGACTGCCTGGGGAATTCTGTTGGAAATGTATCTTGCCACAGTGAAGAGTGTAGACAACTTGTCCTGTGACAATTTTGGGTTGCGTGAATGCTAAATTTCAAAACATGTTTTAGTGTTCACTTGGTCTGAATCTTAGAAAATTCTCTTGCAAGAAATGTGATTAAAATTAATTATCTGACTATTTTTCAGAGCTTGTAATTTTTCTTCTCCTTTGTCACATTTGGTTGTTGTCACAGATGGCCAATCTAGGGGTTCCCTTATTTCCTTTCTGTCTGGTGTGTATAGTTTGTGTGTGTGTGTGTATTTGAGGTTTGCATATCAGGCAACAGAAGAGAGGTTGTGCAGTCACAAAGAGAAACACAAAGAGAAAGTATCACAAAGAGAATGACTATTTCTATCTCTGTTATTAAATATTCTTCCTTGGTATACTCAGTATAAATATATAACACTGTCTCTAGGCATTTATCCTTGTCATTCCTTGAAGAAGTGTTAGACTTTTCCCGTTCAGGAAAACAGCTTTGCTTTTATTTTGTAAAGACACACATCTTTCTGATCTTGTGTTAGTACTTTCTTTTGGATGTTGTATTTCTTCCACTGAAATCATGACCAAAGAAATCAAAAGCATTGCTGAAAATGCTTTTGACTACTTTTTTTCTGTAAAATTCAGAAAATAAAGGAAAAAAAAATACTATAAAGTTGCAAAGCAGCTACCAAACACACTATTGCACTAAACAATATTGGTTTTATCTTCTCCTTGCCATCACTTCACAGATTTCTAATCAAGACAGACTCTTGAACTCCGATGGGAAATTGGTGAAAATAAGAAAATTTTCAATTATTTTCATGTCTAAGCTACTAAAATTGATTTTTTCAGATGTTATCAAGATGGAAGTGTAAACTAATGAGTAACTGTGAACTAATTTCCACATTCACTGGGAATTTCAGAGTTCATTGCATAAACACTTAGCTTTTTTTTTTTCCCTTAGATCAGCAATGTAAAATTCTCTGCCTCATTTCAGATAGTGTAATTAATGAATCTCAAATATTCTTAATGCAGTATTTTAGTTTGTGCAAGTACATTGTAAAAAGTGGAAAAAAAAAAAAAAAAAAAAAGGTAAGCAGTATGAAAAGACACAATTTTAGAAGGAGGAGTAAACAACTAAATAGGTTTCTCAGTCAATTATCCTGTCCTGTCCCAATAAAAACATGTTCAATATTTCAAGATATTAAAACTTCTGTAAGCTTCCACTTTTACAATGTACTAAAGTAGAAATAGTTATTCTTTCTTGAAAATTTATTTATTTATTAAAAAAAAAGAAAAAATATAAAATTTTTGATTAGAATAAACAACTACACCACAGTTTTAGAGCTGGAGTTTACAGGTGGCCCAAACTTTAATCCCAAATCTGAATATGTCTGGAGACTGGGACAAGATTCAGATTTTTTGACTTGTATTGGTATGTACTGTTTCTTTCACCACAATAATAAGATTACTGTCTGTGTGCCATTGCAACAGATCATTGTTTTTAAAACACGGTGTATTTTAACTGATGTGATGCCAATACGCATGTAAAGTCTTCCTAAGCTTAAATCCTGATCTTGAATTGCTTCTGCTCTTGGCAGACTTAGTATAGCCTTCCATGAGGACCTTCTGATCAGCCACTCACACTCATGGAAAGCTGACCAAAAAGAAAATATCCAACCTAATTCACTTTTACTGTGAGGAATTCAGGACAGATTAAAACAAGACATTCATAATACCTGTGATTTCCTGTTCAATGGGGGAAATATTCTTGAGATTTTTGACTGTTTCTATTGAAGACTCAGATCTGGGCTTTACTGTTTCCTTTAGAATCTGTAAAATGAGTGAAACGAGTGATGTTCTAAGAACTGCAGGCAGATTGTAATATAGCTAGCACCACTGTCACTTGGCGAAATAGGTTTCTGTTGTTCACAGATCAGTCTGTGATATAGTCCTTCCTTTGTGTCTGACCACAAAACCTTTGAGTCCAATCTCATATTCAGCTGCAGTTTTTAGTTCATACTTTAGTACACTGCCTCTCATTTAGTCTCCACAGCTTCAGAAATACTGTGGTTGTTTTGACCCCTTGCAGGAACCAAAAGCTACACATGTCAGGGCAAGCACTTCTGGCTTCTATTCAATGGTTCCTCAGATACCCTACTGTTTTAGGAAGGAGGTGTAATGTACATTGAGGAGATGAAAAGCGCCATGTTTATCAATACTTGCTTTGATGGGTAGGATAAACCTTAATCTTACACCTTAATCCCACCATCTACCTCAGATCTGATAAAAAAGGGGTAACTCATTTCACTGGAGCTGTCTCCAAGATTAACTCCAAATATCAACATGGTTGTACTTTGAATGTCTCCTCCAACAGAGAGATGTGTATGGATTTTCCAGCTAAGGGTGGGTCTAAATAGGAACTGTAAAGCAAATGGTGGGTATTCTGGGATCTGACCTCCAGTTTATCTCAGCTCTCAGAGCAAGCTTTTTGTTTAGCTGAGATATGAAAACACTGATGCCATGTGTTTTAAAGTCAGAGCAAACATGGAGCTGTCATAGACCTCATTTTGAGGGTACTGTTCATCAGCTGAAGATACAAGTCCTTGAAGTTGATCTAGGTGGTGGTCCTTGACCTGTGACAGCACATTCCACTTATTTGCTGTTTACATGTGATTTTCACTTATGGATAGAAAAGATAATAAAAATACCAAGCATTTTTAGTTTAGGTTTGTTGATCCAAATCCATGTTAGTTTGAATCAGCTTTTTAGACTAGCTGTAAAAAATACTGCTGCCTTCTCTTGTCTGCTGTAAACCTCCCTGAAATAAAACCATGGTCTGATCCCTCTAGACTGAAGCAACAGTGTCTTATTCTCTCATTGTCACATATCTAATTCCTGTATTTTGCCTATGAACATCTGAAATCTGAGACCCCAGATCCATTAAGTGTCTATTTACATGTACAATCTTATTCATCTGAGTTAAGCACATAGATAACGAGAACATAAGAGGGGAGAAAAGCATTAGGCAAGAAAAGGCAGATACAAGTAGCCTCACAGTTAAGCACATGTTGGTGTACTGATTTTAATGTTATTAAAAATTGAAAGGGAGAAAGAGTGTTGTTCCATGAAGATACAAAAACACTGTTTTCTTTTGTCTGCTTGCTATAGTATATGTTCTTGAATTTAGCTTGTTCAGTTTTGCTTTCTTTGACACAACATCACAAAACAAACAAACAAACAACAACAAAAAAACAGCCAGGCGTTTTGGAGACTAGATGTTTGTGTGTAGGTCAGTTGTGGATGGCTGCTTTCTTACTGAGTGATTAACAATAAATATTCCTGTCACAAACACTGGCTTGAATTTTCTGGAAAGTAATTAATTGCACAAGTAGTCAACTAATAGTGGCAGCTGCAAGACATAACTTAGCCTTTTTCTTACTAATGTAAGTGCTATGCTTATGCTAAACTGTTCTGAACATCTCCAGAGTATTTTGCATGTCTGAGAATAATATTCTCCATCCACTCCAAATTCATGTTGGCAATTTATACAAGCATCTTATCACGTTGTGAGGAAGATGTGAGAAATGGTGGGGAAAGGAATATTATGGAAGAGGATAAGTGTAAGGATATGTTGCTGTTCTGTCCATAGAAATTTGAAGTTATTTTGCAGTTATTCTGCACATCATTATGAAAAGAATGGCTTCCAGCTATCAGCTTTGATCTTGGTGTACTTCACTATGTAAAAAAGATGATGTGACAGAAGGGATGGAAAGAGAAGTTTACCCAAGAACTAATAGAGAGATAGGTAAATGTGCCAGTTCCTAAACAATAAAATGTTCTTATCTTGGTGACCTGAATGAATATGTTTTTACTCTGTTCACCTCCCTATTATACAAACAAGTTCTTTAAACAGGATTGTCAATGCTAGTAATTTATAATACCTGCATCTTACACAAAAACTCATCTGTAGCTCTCCCAAAGTGCATTGCAAATGATGTATAGATTATTAATTTGTTGAGCAAAACCTAGGTGAGATATTGGTTTTTGAGATGTGAATATGTTAGCATAACTTTTCAGTATGTGGACATATTAAATCCTTTAATAGATATGAAACTAATTGTGCAAATTTTGTTTTCCAAAACCTGGGAGGGCATAAAGGCCTGAGAGATTAGATATTCCTATTTCCTACAACACAAAAAAAAATCTATTCCCACACAAATTTAAGGAAGCCATTGATAAAAATAAATAAATAAATAAATAAATAAATAAATAATAATAATAATAATAAATCAACTCAAGTCACTTATTAGAAGATGTTCTACTTCCATCAGTCACTACTGGTTTCAGCACAACTATTTCTCCACACAATCCTTACTCACAGAAATTGTAGCTTCTAATCAAATGTTCACTTAAGTCTTAAATAAAATAGCCAAGAACTACAAAAGCTAGCAGTACCTCCCAGAGACTAGCTCAGTATAACTTTTGAGACAAAGGCTGATTTTTTTTTTTTTTTTTTTTTTTAGGGAAAGAATGAAATAAAAACTTCACTGGGAAACAATTCACATCCTTAAATGATCATCAATAAATCACCTCTTTAAATAATTGTCAACGAATCTGAACATTCCTACCTATTCACAAATATCCCCTACAATTACGAGTTTCTTCTGCTTGCTTTATTGGACTGATAATGACTAGTAGTCAGCAGTACACAATTTAAATTGGCAGTCCACATAGCACGTGCAAGGGGAGAGCAATTAACTGAAATACTGAAAAAAAAAATGAGTTAATTTTCATTCAGTGTATTTCTAAAAATACTTCCAGGAAAATAAGCAGCTAATGTTTGCTCTTGTTTCATTATTCTGGGAAACTGGAAAAAAAAAATAAAAGGAAAAAAACTTTTAAAGTTGAATGGAGCACAGTCATGAGTGAGTTGATTAGCTATGCAAGGCGTTGCCAGACATCTGCAAGAAACAGTTCAATAACCTGTAGGAGATGCAGACACGACAAGGTACTAGAAACACATGAAGGATTTGCACCAGAAGTTATATGAACAATCAGTCTTGGATTCTGCTTAACTCCCCATTCCTGAAGGCCCCCTGAAGGTATCAGAAAATGTAATCTTTCCAAAATGATAAACAGCCCTTTCTCATCTTGGTAGTTTAACTTCAGAAAGGTGAACACTACCTGTTTATTTGACTAAGTAGTAATATGTAGAGGTGTTTTGTGAGAAAAGAGCCCAGCTGCCTTTTATTCTCTGAAAACGTAACTTCTGCTTGCTCAAGAGTCTCTCATAACAGACAGACATAGGTGTTGCCACAGTGGTGCAGAGATACAGACAGATATTGTTGTGTCACCAGTGAGACTGAGCTGACCAGCTGAATCTATAATTATGGTTCAAGCTTTTTAAAATATTGTTTTTATTTGATAGTAAGGGAGTAAGATATAAAACCCTGTTATTCAGGCTGTAGTTCTGCTTGCTTTAATGTCAGCGGGTAAAACTCTCTTCAGTTCTGTTTGTACTGAATTACACTGCATAGATCATTCTCAGTTCACTTTCTTTTAATTCTTTAGACTCCTAACACATAACTGCATACTCTATGTAAAGCTGGCAGCAGTGGGGAACAAATTGATGTTACTCTTTTCTGTCAATTAAAATTTCAGGGGATTGAGTGGACTGGAGGAGAAGGTGTCTGCACTTTCATGATTGCTACATTTCAATCTCGGAGTTTCAAAATTGGCATCTCCCTCATTGTGTAGCAAATCCCTGAGGGAGAACCACAGGCTTCTAGTTCTGTCCCATTCTGTGTTATAAATGGACTCCAAAGCAGACTCTCCTTTACACACTGTCCTTTGAATCCTGTGACTCACCTTCATAAAAGCTGTCTTGGTCTTGCAGTGAAATTGCTCCTCAGCTCTCACTTCTGTAGTACTGAGCAGCCAAGAGGAAGGGAAAGACACACAGCTCTGTAACCCTGCTCTACTGTATACTGTCAAAACCTGCCAACGGTTCTTCACGCAAATGAGCTTCCAGCTGACAATGTATGTTTTTAATTTAACTCACATGGTTATACATGGGCAGGTGAGAAGGGCCCATTTCCCTTTTTCATTTCTTTTTTTTTTTTTTTCCCTGTGCTGGTAAATGTATTTCATCTTGAAACTCTTGCTTTGGATTAAAAAGCTATTGCCTTTGGCACTAAAGCTGCACAGCAGGCTGAGGAAAGTAAAGCTTCCTTTCATTGCCATGTTTGAAACTAGAAGTCATCATATTACTTTAACAAGCAGAAATGAATGAAAATGTTTAATATGATTATGCAAGCATGAGTAGCCGTATTACTGTGTTCTAACTGCTGCAGATTTTGCTCTGTGTGATTCCTCATGCTGGAGGATAACGTGATTGTCTATTTTCCACTAACAGTCAAGTTAGGATTTTGATAAGTCTTGTGAGGTGAACTCTCTGGTGATCCATTTACCACCTTTTCAGAAATACAGCGCCTTAAAAAAAGGCTTGAACTGTACATCTGGAGTTAAGTTTTGCTGCCAATGAGCATTTCATACCTCACAGTTATGTATCATTAAGTCTTTGCACACAGGAAGAAGTAACAATCTTCTGTGTTTGCTTCTGTTGTGGGACTGCGTAGAATAGAAATTAGTTCTTGGCTTGTGACAAATCTGAGCAAACCACTCAGAGCATAGCCACTTGAAAAAATCCCTGTCATAGAGAAAGAACAGCATTAGCTTGGGTGCCAGAAGCAACGTTATCTTGTGAGCATGGTGTTTCTCCAATTAGTTGGCTCTGGATGTATTGTGCTGTATTGTGCCACAAAACGTGTCATTAATTGCTTTGTGTTTCACCTCAACACCAATTTGGGTGCTGATTATGATTGGTGAAGGAGGCTGGGATTCATCTCTTCTAATTTTTGGATATTGAAGTGGGAGCTGGCTGAGCCTTCTTTGCATAGCAAAGAGAGAGAGAAAGTGCACCTAATGATATCAGCCTCACCTCTGTCTTAGCCGGGAATGAATATTCTGATGTTGACCGTTTCTCTTCAGACTACAATTTCTCCTTAAAAGATTCTTATTTTAGAAAAGGAATTTTTATTTAGAATAAATTACAGAATTACAAAATCAGAAAATCATTAAGGTCGGAAGGGACCTTTCAAAGTTTTCTAGTCCAGTCCATCTGTTAAAAGCAAAGTCAACTACAGTTGTGTCCAGTTGGGTTCTGAATACATCTGAGGATGAAGAGCCCACAGCGTTTCTGGGAAATGTATTCCCAGTGTTCAGTCACCCCTAGCGAAATAAATAAATAAATAAATAAATAAGTTTTATAGGAATTTAATATATTTCAGCCTGTGCCCATTTCATCTTGTCCTCTCACTGGGCAGCAATGAGAAGAATGTTTCCATCTTTTTCACTCCTTCTGCCAGGTATTTGATAAGATCCTCCCTGAGTCTTCTCTTCTCCAGGCTAAACAGTCCCAGCTCTCTTGGTCTTTCCTCATGTCAAATGCTCCAGTCCATTAATCATCTTTTCGGTCCTTTGCTGGACTTGTTCTAGTGTGCCCATGTCTCTCTTGTACAGGAGAGCCCAGAACTAGTACTCAGATGTGTCTCAACCAGTAGTGGGCAGATGGCAAAAATCACCTCCCTGGACCTGCTGGCAGTGCTCTTCCTAGAACCCAAAGCTGTCCTCAATTTTGCCATAAGTGAATGATCTCTGTGAATTTTTCATTTTTATTATGATTTTTTTTCTACCAAAAAAAAAAAAAAAATCCAACAAAACACCTTGATTAGTCCTTCTAGCATTAATATTTTTTCTCATGCTTCTCCTCTGACACAGACAGGCCTAACTGTACCCAGCCTCAAAGCTTGTCAGATGTGAATCAGAGCCTTGCCTTGTTAGTGCAGTAATTAGTCCATGGTGATAAGACCTCTCTCTTGGTGCCTCATTAATGTGGCTTTATGGCTTTTGGACTGGGGCTGACTCATACCTGGCCAACTCAGAGGATGGGCAGGATTAACACAGAGCTGTCTGCATCAGACCATGCAAGTGGGCCTCTCTAGGTTGTAAATAAATTAAGGAAAGGATTGTTGGTTACAATGGTATTGAGCTGCTGATTATAAGTGAGTACTACAGGTGCTACTACAGTCTGGATGGTAAGAATATCCACATATTCATGCTAACATCTTCATTGTCTAAGAAGGGACATTATTTATTTTTATTTTTATTTTTATTTTTATTTTTATTTTTATTTTTATTTTTATTTTTATTTTTATTTTTATTTTTATTTTTATTTTTATTTTTATTTTTATTTATTTTTAATCTTTGGAATATGGACGCACATAATTTAGTGTTCTGATTTTATCAAGTAGTAGTGAATCTGAATGATAAATAAGTATGCTATGATTTACCCTTATGAGTTTTCCTAATACTTTCTTTTTACGCCTTTAAAATTAATTACTGAGAGAGATGGTTACTGAACCATAGTGCTTAAGAACTGTGTTTTGTCTCCTTCTCTTCCACTCCCAGCCTCTTTGCAGAGTGAGACAAAATGGTCACTATGCACATTACTTTGGAGAAAATGACCTATACAAGACATAAAGTAGTGAAGAATTGTTCCCATATACTTGGATTAGTGGTTCTGGGCTAAATTAAGCTCACTGCACATGTGCAATGCACCAAAGCCAATGTAAGGATCTCATGAAAAAGTCCAGATTCTGGTAGTTATTCTTCCAACATACACTGGGGACTGAAATTGCCATTGTTAAAAAAAAAAAAAAAAAAAGTCAGCAGAGGAGGGGATAGACTTACCTATATAAAAAGTACTAAATGCCCTTTCATTGCAAAAGAGGACCTAATAGTAGAAGTTTTTCCCATTAATCCATTAGTCACTCATCTTAATTTTCTTTTATCATTACCAAAATAATTGAAAACCCAGATCTATATAGGTAAGTTCCTGCAGGCTCGTAATTGTTTATTGTATCTTTTGAGCCTAATTAAGAATCAGGTACATATTGTACTAGCCTTACTAGAGAAAACTAAGAAAAAGGTATTATCTGTGTAGGGAGCACACAACACAGTAGGGCTAGTAGGCACAAGAAACAAAGTGGATTAGGGTGTTTTGGAAGCACAAGGGAACACTTAGAAAAGAATTCAGTTAAAGTTACAGAAAAAGTTACCATCTGACAAGAAGGACCCAGGGGCGTTGGTTGATGAGAAGCTTGACATGAACCAGCAATGTATGCTTGCAGCCCAGAAAGCCAACAGTATCCTGAGCTGCATCAAAAGAAGCATGCCCAGCAGGTCAAGGGAGAAGATTCTGCATCTCTACTCTGCTCTTGTGAGACCCCACCTGGAACACTGCATTCAGCTCTGGGGTCCCCAGCACAAGAAGGATGTGGACATATTAGAACAAGTCTGGAGGAAGGCCACGAAGATGATCAAGGGGCTGTAGCACTTGTCCTGCAAAGATAGGCTGAGGAAGTTGGGGTTGTTCAGCCTGGAGAAGAAAAAGCTCCAAGGAGACCTTATAGGGGCCTTCCAGTACCTAAAAGAGGCTTACAGGAAAGCTGGGAAAGGGCTCTTTGTAAGGGGGTGCAGTGATAGGACAAAGGGTAATGGCTTTAAACTTAAAGAGGTTTAGATTAGATATAAGGAAGAAATTCTTTACTACGAGAGTGGTGAGGCACAGGAACAGGCTGCCCAGAGAAGCTGTGGATGCCCCATCCCTGGAGGTGTCTGGGCAACCTGGTCTGGTGGGAGGTGTCTCTGTCCATGATGGAGGGGTTGGAACTAGATGATTTTTAAAGTCCCTTCCAACCAAACCATTCTGTGATTCTACTATTCTATGGTCGCTTTCTTAACTAATAAAATTTTATCATGACATCATCAGGGTATAGTGGCAGAGAGAGGACCTAAGAACAAAGAATGGTTTTCATAAGTCTTGCAAGATATTTTTCCTTCCATAGACAGGAGAGACTGTGAATAAGCATACAGGCAGATGATATGGAAATGGATATAAGGATGATCGAGGCCTGGAGAAAACAAAAACAAGAGGTTGATGGTTTGATGACTAGCAATGAAAAGATGGCTTCATATTCGGGTTTCTTACTTGAAATGGAAAGGATTTTTTTTCTTGAAGTAGAGAGTTATGAACATTTGTAAACAAAGTGGGCTTCTGTGACCTGTCTTAGGTGGAACATCATATTGAAACATTCACCCAAAGGCTATTTTAGGTTGTGAATCTTGGCATCTTTGCCTGCCTTCTACGAGAGATATCATTTCACATTGTCAAATGCTATTCAGAAGTAAATTTTTTTCCATAGTATTTTAGATGGTAAACTTTGTCTTTGTTAAAAGTGTTTTTAAGTCCATTTGTTCAGCATTTTTATTTTAGCCTTTAGACACCTTTGTTCTTTACTCACAGCAAGTAATCTATGTGTCCTGCAAAGCTACAAGATCTTGTCTTCTAAAAATGTATGAACATTTCTGATTTACAGGATTCACTTGGATCTAGAAGCCTGTTTTTTTTTGTCACTCAGAAGACATTAGCTTATGTAAAAGCAGTTGCATGTTCATTTAGCAGTTGTATACACAATACTTGCACTTCCTTGTTGTAGATGAATTCTTGATTTACAAAGATACATTAAAGTTTGAGATCAACCAGCTATTCCGTTAACCAGCAGTTGCTAAAAAAAAAACAAAACAACAACAAAAAAAAAAACAGCAGTGCAGTTCGTGCAGTTCTTGCTATAGATGTTGTAATTGTTCTTACTGTTCTTGCTATACATGTTGTAATTATTCAGGCACCGAACCAGGCTTTCTGTGAATCAGTATTCAGTTATAGGAACCTCAGTGGGAAAAGGTGCTAAAGGGATAGTTCTGAAGTTTTTTTTGTAATATACAAGAATGTTTCACAGATGATTTCTCAAAAATGGGAAGCCATGAAGTTTTATCATCAGATGTCATTCACAAGTCTGGTGTTTCTCTGTTTTTCCCCAAGAGGTATAAATTAAGACATTATCACTATTATCTGCAATATACTTAGATGAATCTCTATTGCATTGTCTTGCAGAGATGAAATAAATCCAGGCCATTTGGAGAAAAAATGGCATTCATAAATAATATCAGCTTATCCACAGATAACAATACAGGATTTAATTTGAACCATTTAGTACCAGGTTACAAATCTTCAGCAGTCTGTAAGTCAGTTTTATTTTTTGCAGCAATATGAATTACTGTGGTTTGATGGCTTGATTTGTTTGGGTTCACATAAACTCCCTGTGAATAAAATCTGCCAATTTTCATGGCAATATAATTTTCAGATGCATATTTTTGTATAAGTGTTCAATACATCTTGGTGCCAAGAACCTGTGCTTATGCACTGTCCAACATACAACATTATACCACAGTGGTATCTTACAATAATATTCTTTGAAAAATTAGCTGTAACCCTAAAAGCTCAGCTCTTGCACTGCACACAGGTGAGACAGACTGTCATCCCTCCCCTTTCTTTACCACACCTTTGCAACTTTTAACAGGAGCCTGGTTAAGTCAAAGGACTTGTGCCCAAGGATGTGGAATAAGATAGCATAGAGCTGATTGTGGACTTGCGTCAGATTTTACAGGGTGCATGGAAAATGTCTTCTTTTTGCCTCATGTCACAAGTTGGAAACTGTTATTGGGTGTATATTACTGTTGTTAGTTGGGGGGGAGAGGGCATATTTTAAATTATTGGTAGGACAGTAAGAATGTGATGTGGTATAAGTATGAAACTCTAGCTTTCTGATATCTCTACAATAAAAAAAAAAAAAAAAAAAAAAAAAGAGATGAAGTCAGGAAAATATAGGAATGTAAGCCTTCTCATACAATATTGACCTTAGCTTTGTCTGCGCAGCCATTGATGTTAAAGTGAAAAAGGTGCAAGAAACATAGAAGGTGCAAATATAAAACTTTCCCCCCAAGTCTGTCACTATGACTACTAACAACTACGGATTTTTTTTAGACTTTGGAATTAATTACCTCAGGAAGTCATTATGGCAATTGTAAGCGTCATGCTCTAACGTTTAAGACTATCTTCAATTATTGAAGTTATAAAGCTTAGGATTCCTGAGATCCATATAAAGTTTGAACTCTATGGTGAAATATGATCTTTGCCTTAGTGACTTCTAGTGGCAATGAGATTCACAGTTTATTAACTTATGTAAGGAAAAGTTTCCTCTTAGTGGTGTTAATTATAGTCATAGGCCTAGCTTTATAAATTGATCTTTTTTGCTATGCTAGGCACACCTCCTTTTGCTTTAATAGCTATAAAAACAAAACAAAAGATATTTTAAAATTATTTTTATTATCATTTTTTTAATAAGGGCACTTTCACACATCCACTTTTTATCTTATTTTATTTTAACATTTAATGTTAAGAGCAAGAAATTTTATTTTAAAGAATAGAATTGAGTGACAAACTTACATGTTTGGCAAATGTTTCTACCTTTGAAGCAATATCAGTGGAAGCCTGGGGGAGACAAAGTTTCAGAATGTTAAAACTACAAACTTTCTTTTTAATAATACATGAAGCTGCCTTAATAAATCCTTATGGAAACTGTAACAGCAGCAGCTAATGACTGGTTTTAGTTAATGACCCATTAACATGTTAGCAAAGCAACCACTAACTGTGATACTTGGCGAGAATCAGTTTCAAAGGGACGATTAATATTAAAATGTGATGTTGATTTATTAACCAATACATTTGAAGGTATTACTTTCTACCTGGAGCAATGAACACATACTGCAGTGGCAGTGTTGGTAAATCAGTAATTCTGTGAGGGTTAATAATCTGTTTTTTTCCAATCAGGCAACAGAAGAAAGAAATAGCTGTCCCTCCCCAGGGATGTTATTTGCTGAGGCAAATTTCAGTCTTGGATGGTGCTTTAAAACAATGTTGCTACTGTGGGTCTTAACAGGGCACCTAGAAATCTGAGTCATGTAAAAGCCAAAGATATGAAGACCTACTTTTGCCTAATGAGGTCAGGGAAAGGGACCTTCCATTAGTTCTTTACTGAGGAGGCCAATATAACGAATAACATTTAAAAATAAACAAACAAGCAAACAAACAAACAACAACAACAAAAAACAACAGTAAGTAAACTGTCTTGGGATGTCTAAAGCCACTGCTTTTATGTACTTAATAAGTATTTTTTGGACATATGTTACAGGCCAAGACTCCCATTTCTGTATAGTTGTGCTCTTGCACAACAGAAAGCCTTCTTGAATTGTATCCTCGTGACTATGCCTGTTGTTGGAGTCAGTGCTTCTTTGGCACGAATAATATCTGTTATGTGCCGCTAGTTCTCTTTCTATGTGTATTTCAAGTTTGTGTCATGTATATATTTGCTTTTTGCTTTATTTCCACCTCAGATAAAGTAGAGACAAAGAAACCCACCCTGTGCTTAGAGGGGTAGATAACCAAGTCTGTGTAGGGACCTCTTGAGGAACAGGTTCCACTTCCTCAGGTGAGGCTTCATGAAATTGCTGTCTTTTGCACATCGAGTTTTATGTTGTTCTACAAAATTCCAGAGTTATTGATTGTGGCCTTCATCCTCATTGCTTCTCAGAACTGAAGGCTATAAATCACCCAAGAAACCTTTCACTGAGTTTCAGTTCTTCAGAACTGAAAGACAAGCATGTTCTTGGCACTTTCATTACCAAGATTTGCCTGCCTGAGCAGTCACTTGACTTCAGCAGGCTTCCTTCCTTCATTCCTCTCTTCAGTGTGTCAGATTGTGCCATGTCCCAGATCCCCATGTCCTTTCTATCAGGAAAGCTCCAATGCTTTGCAAAGAATTAAACTTTTTTCTTCTCTAACTCTACAAATGGAGTCACTCAGGTCTAGAGACATGAAATGTGCATTTGAGGGCTACTACTTCCAAAACATCCTAAGGGCTTTAAATCCACACATCTAACTTAAGTGTATTTATGTTGTAGTTAGATCCCTTTCCCTTGTTTGTAAATAGTATTGTGGTAGGGTTCAGCTGCTCAAACATGTCTCCATGGGGTACACTGTGGGTGAAATTACAGTATCAGTTACACCACTGGAACCAAATAAGAGGCAAGGTCCCTCACATCCATCATGGGGTGCCAGAAGGTAATGGCATGTCAATAGGTACTTACCTGCCTGGACATGCTTAGGCACAATAAAGCATTACAAAGTGGTCAAGCAATAGCTATTATAAGTTAGCTATGATTCTAACTGGCATCCTGCCAGCAATGTTTTGGCCAGTCAGCTAAAGAGAATATTAATCTGAGGTTGATCCATAGCACTGTTTTCCTTTGCAGTTTGTGTCTGTAATATGTAAATGTGTGCATTTGAGCTTTTTGAACGTTTGCTAGTCAGCATGAGATGCCTGTCTGCTGAACAGTTTGCTTCTCCTGAGGCCACTTGACCATGGAAAAGTGAGCCCACTTACCTACAAGGTTCTACCAGCACAGTGAATGCAGATGAAATTGAAACAGAAGCCCAGTAGCAATTTGTCCATGGAGAAACATGTTCTCTTGAGTAATCCAAAATACTTCGCATTCCCCTGACAACCTTTGCACACTAACAGTACCACTGTATAAAGGTGATGATGATAAAGGCAGACTCAATTTATTATTGAGCTGCTGTTCAGTGGAATCTTTGCATGTTGAATTTTTTCATCTCAAATCCAGAAGATGTGAAACAACTGATCCCAGTGAAGGGCTCCCAACATGCAGTACTGTCTTGAACTTTGTTCCTCTGAAGAGAAAGAAGATACACGTAGGGTTACTGCCATGTCAAACCAAATTAGAAGTTTAGTCATGCTGTTTCCTTATTTGTGTCACCTACTGTTCTCAGTTGCTGAGAATCACTGTAAATACAGATACAGATACGCTCTCTTAGTCAATATGGGTAGTGTTTTATTTCAGGAGAACGAGTTGCTTTTTTTTTCTTCTTCACTTTTTTTTTTTTTTTAAGGAAATATTTGTTTAAACATTTGCTCAAGAAGCTGTCTTCTGCCCAAAAAGTCTTGCCCTGTTTTTTGAGTCTTTCTTTCTCTTTTCCACCAATGAACAGTGGTAAGACGCAGCTCTAATAACCTGAGGAGTTCCCTGAGATTATAAAGGAAAATGGAGCCAGGACACGTTCAGAAAGCCAACTCTGCACTTCAGTTTATAGCAGTAATGGAGCCTGAACTGTTGTTCCTTGTGACAAAACAGCTAATGGTGCCTGATTTAAAACAACCTTTGCACGTCAGTGATTCCAGTGCCAAAGACACCGGTCATTCTGGTTTCAGGCTTGGGTAAAGCCTGAGACTGAGCTATGTATATCAACAGTGATCAGATAGAGATGACAGTGAAGATTTTTTGCTTCACTTTTTTTTTTTTTTTTTTTTTTTTAAGACTTCTTGGCCCAGCTTGGTATAGCTGATGTGGCCTTTATTATTATTATTATTTATTTCAGAAATGACAGCAAAAATCACATTGCTGCTTTTTGGCATCTCAGAGAATGCTACTGCACAGTTGCTCACCTGCCCTGAGGCTATGCTTCATGAGAATTCACAAGTCTGAAGTGACCCCTCACCTCCTCCTGCGTTTAATGGGCAGCTAAAGCAGCTGAGGTGCTGAGGACAGGCAGTGCTACTTTAGGCTTACTTACAACACCTAGCTTTGGTTGTCATCTAATCCAGTTCTGATGCTTTGAATGAGCAACTTGGTTAGAGCCTAAGTGAGGCTGGGGCTTGGATAAATGCCAGCTTGCTGATTCTCTGCCTGATGAAGACTGAGGAAAACAACTGGAAGATTTGGCAGAAATTACATCAGCATCCCTAATTGAGAATGTGCACCTGCCACTTGCTGTTCAGATCTATAACTCAGGTCTTTCTAAAATTACACCTGCTCCTTTCGCATGTTTAGTTAGAAGCTGTTGACAAGATTGTGTTTTATTATCTCTGCAACTATTTTTTTCTCTGAATGTGGGGTGACAGGGCTCAATGTGAAAGCTGTTTGGAACTTCAGCTGGCGAAGTGAGGAGAGCCTGGCCATATACTCACGTTTAACTAAACCCAGATGCTACAGAAAGAGGGGGAAAGATGACAGCCTTGCACATGAACATGGTTGCTGTGAAAAAAAATGTTAATTTGGTGGAGGGAAGGGGCTTATTAACTTACCGAACTAGCTTTTGTTACAGCTGCCCATAGGTTTTAGATATTCCTTTCCCTCTGAAGGGGACCCAAGTCTAGGAACTCTGATGTCTCTGTGAGAAAGCCTCCTTGGGAATAATTGTAAATAGGCAACTAAAATATACAATATTATATACAATCAATGGGAGAAAGTTAGCTGGGTATGTAGTGTTCATCCTTCTCTATTGTCTTCTTTTTTCCCCTCTTCCCTATTCCTCACATTTTGTTCTTTTAACTTATGTATATTCAGAACCACGAATAATTAAGATAACAGTATTACATGATGTTCATCCAGCCTGAAGAGAAAGTTGAGGTAATTTTAGGTAATTACAGAGGGCAAAACTGATCCCCAGTTACCTTCAGTAAGGTATTGAAATAGCTTTCACATGAAGATAAGATCTTTCATAAGATCCTTCATAATGTTATCTCTTAGAACTATCTCCATAACAATATATATGGTATTAGAGAGATATATATAGTTATACTTGCATTTGTAATGACTTGGGTACTTTCAGAAAGAAAAAAAAAAAAAGTGCTAGGCAGATAATAGAAGATCTTGAAAACAAACTCAGAATATGCTTTCATGAATTAAAATTGAAAAATATGTTTAGAATATCACAGGGAATGGAAGTCTATACATTCTCAGGTTGAGGTGTACCTTGTTCTATTGTCTTAATCAAAAGCAAACAAACAATAAACAAACAAAAAACATAAGCAGAGTGCTACTGTGGGACTAGGTATGCCTACATTCACCTCCTGGCTTTTCTTGCCTCAGAACATGCATGAAGATTCTCAAGTCTCAGGGATGCTAGTGACATGAAATCCCTGATTTGCTTCTTGGCAGGTAGTGGTCTGCTGCACTTATTCCTACTGAAGTATCAGAACAGAGTAGAGGAATTGTTCTTCCTCTTGACCACCTATATCACCCTCTACCCAAATGCTGAGAGTGCTAGCCTTGAAAGTGGGAGATCCATGTTCCCTTGGAAAAGGATTCCAACTCTTTTGCCTCAGAGAAGATAAGGTTACAATGGCACTGTATGATAACTTTTAAATAGCTCTCACCCTAGCTATGTGAAGAGAGTATAGAAGATTACTACTTTGGGAAAAAATAGGAGCAGGGTTTAAGTATCCAAGGCAAGTGAACTACTGTGAACAAGATAGGGTAAATAGATTCAAGGTTTTCTTTAATATTTGATGGAAAACCCAAGTCTCTGCCAACTGTTGGGTGTAGAGCAAGTACAGAAGTCTACTGTCTCCTCTTCTGCTTCTCCTGAGAGAGGACTGATGTGGTGTCAGCACTCAGCCACTGAACACCAGTGACCATTGCCCAGTTCATAGGCAGTGGGCCCTTCTCTCTTAGGTGCTTCCCATCACTTGAGGCTTCTCTCCACTTATTTTATTTGAACCTAATTCTGCAGTACCTAATTGTTCTACAGTACCAGGATGCCGGATGCTATAATGGGTTGTGATTTCTTATATATATCAGTTCACTTAAAATTTAACTTTTGCAATGATGACGAGTTCAATACCTGAGTCCCTTAATAGATTAGCCCTTGACTGCCCTGTGTTTCAGTTCTTTATTGATACAGGCATTAACTACAAAGTCTGAACTCTCAGTGATGCTGTGGAAGACAAAGGCATGAAAGATTGTCCAGTGCAGAGACACAGTTGTGAGAGGGCAATAGAAGCAGATAAGGTAAGTCGTGAGGAAGAGTCTGGATCTTTGTAACAGAAGGGTTTGGATCACATCTCTTTGTAACAAAGATACAACTATCATCTATCCACTCTGTGGAAGCCCAAAGCACTTCCTGGGAAACTGGATTCTGCATATTTAAATGTTACTCAATCATCATGAGGCTTTCAATAGCACTCATTGCAGGGTGAGACTGTGCACCACTAAGGAGCATTAGGAAGCATCCCCCAAGAAAAATGGTGGGAGCAAAGCATTAAACAATGTTCTTGATCTTCATGTTTTAGCATTAAATTATTTCCTAGACATTCAGTATTTATTTTCATGACATTTACAATATGACCTCCATGCTACAGGTTTAGGAAATCAACAGCTGAAGTATTTAATTTAAGAACCAAAAGCAAGACTATCTGATATTTTTCTCCTCTGCTGGGTTACCAAGCCGTCTTGATAGATTTAAATCAAGAGGAGAGTATTTGTTTCACTACTGATCATTACTTCTTAAGGAAATTATATATAAAATTCCAAGGAAAGATATTTCTGAATAAAGGATTCCTGCTGTCCATCCTATCATAGAAAAATAGTACTGTTCTATAGAAGACTTGCTGTTGTTTCCATATATTTAATTTAGGTAAGAAGCAAAAGGAAGCCAAGTCCATTGTTTAGATTCTTACAAATAATAAATCCAGTATTTTTGCAGTTGGTCTTAATTTGAATTTTGATTTTTTTACCCTTTCTTCTTTTTTCAACAATCCTTTAACAGGTATTTTCAAGAGTTATATTTATTTGCAGGGCTACTAATATATTGTCACAAGTGGTCTCAACTCAGGGAATTTCACTTAATTAAATTTATTGTCAATGAATATAAACTTTTAATTACTAGTTTGGGTATTGGGAAACAAAGACAATCGATTAAACAAATACTTAGGGAAACTTCTTACCTCTCTTTCCCAAGGTTCATCTTCACTCTAGACACCTGGATTGGAATCTCTGGATTCTTCTGTGGGCTCCAGACCCCTGCGGGTGCCCCTTTCCTAGTGTGATTTACCCACCGGCCACAGTCCCTTCAGAGACAGACCTCCTCTTGTGTTTTCTTTTGTGCATCCTCATGTGTCTCTTTTTGTGTGTGTGCCCTGTCCCTGTGGTTACCACCCTTTATTAAACTTTCCTGGTTGCAGATGCTGCTCTGGCTGCATTACTGGTGGGTGATGCTGGACCCAGCTGTGGTCTGCACGGGGCACTCCTGGCCTTTTCCCACACATCCTGCATCCCCCTGCTACCCAACTTCTGACAATTATGCCTATTACATATATAGGGAATACACATAAATCATGTATATATACGTATGAATCATTTAGTCAAGTCTGTAGATATCTGGCCAGTCCAAAAGTTAAACAATAACTAATTCCAGACTTCAAATGCTTCAGGAACTTTACATCTACTGTCTTGTCTTATTCTTTTATTTCCTTTTTTTTTTCTTTTTTTTTTTTTTTTTCATGTAGTACATCTTCCTTTGTTGTTGTTGTTGTTGTCGTTGTTCTTCCTGTTGAGTACTATGCCTTTATCAGTCTGTTGATCAGTTGCACGTATAACCACGTCAGGTATTCCATACAGCCTCTTCAGAATGAGGATGTTCCAAAGACCTATCCCCATTTCACCTGTGAGCTCATCTTAAAGGCCTGTGCCTGTTTTGCTGCCAGTGTGACTACCATTCTGTTCTAGGGAAAACCACTTTAAATATTCTTTTACCTTAACTTGCTGCTCAGCTGTATGAATGCCTAAGGAGAAGTTTCATTTCTCCCAGGTGGATAAGGAGCTAAATGTCTGCAGGACCTGCATCTAGGATCTGTGGTCCAGGTTGCAAGACAAACTAGTGCTGTCACCTGTCTGGGAGAAAATATTAGATTCCGGAGAGCTCTAACACACTCCCTCATTTACTCACATATAAGTGAGAAATCAAGCTATTCCATTCACTGAAAGATTTATGACTCAGCAAGGATATTGCAAGTGAAGAAGGTCAATATTCGGGATCCTTCCTTTGAAAATACAGTTTTGTATGACTGATCAAACGTCCTTAAAAACGGTAAGCACCGTCCTACGAACAACCCAATGTAATACTTTTCCCCAGTGGCCCCTCCAGCGTGCCGTCTAGAACGCCTCGACGACGACGAAGCATGCACTTTGTGCGCACACAGCCGGCACAGCGAACAAATTTACCTTTTACAGCGCACCTGGCCGGCGTTTCTTTTGCTCTCCGGGCTTTTTCTCCTGCTTTAAGACCGCGGAGGGCTGCAGGCGGGGCTGAGCGCTCGCTGCGCGGACCGGCGGCCCCGCAGGCTGCCAGCAGCCCCCGGTCCAGGCGGCCGGACCCGGTGCGCGCTGCCTGGCGGCTCCGGCGGGGGCATGTGGATGTTGGCCGTCGCCTTGCTCCACAGCATCTCGCACGGTGAGCACTGCGCGGGGGGTGGGGGGCTCGGTTCTCCGCCGCGGGGAGAGGGGCGAGGGCTCCCTGCGGTTGTGTTGGCGGCAGGCTGACCTTCCCCGGGGGAGGCACGGAGGAGCCGTCTGCTCCCCCCCCCCCTCGTTTTGGCAGGTTATCATTTTGGTTCTTCTGAAGCGGCAGCCAACTCCGTGCCGCCGGTCGCTGCCTGGGAAGGGAAACTAACGCGGGTGGTGTTTGCGAGGTCCGCGCTTAACGCGGTTTGTGCTCTCGTGTGCTTTTAGAAAGCTACGTGTAAGAGCTGTGAGTGTTATTTCTGGTGGGTTGCATCTAACGGTTTCCTCGAAATCCTTATATAAATACATCGTTGACACACCAGATTTAGAAATGAGTTTTTAAAAATATCTGCTGCCTTTACAGAAGTATACTTGGTAAAAGAAATGATTAGGGTAAATATCCGAGTCACAGAGGAAATATCTGTTACATGATTTAGAAGCATCTGCTCCCTGAGAAGTCCTCTCTTAACATTAACTATTAAAGACGAATACTATATCCCCAGTGTCTTGTAAAGCTTGTTTGGGTGAAGCCATTCATCTCTTATGTGAAAGGTTTGTAATCCTTTAGCTGGATGTATACACATGTGTTTTGCCATTTTCCCACAAAGCTTTGCCAATGACCATCAGTCATGACCTGAAACAGCTGCTGATCACTTCTGGAAACCATACTGAGTGCAGAGGTTTATGATCTGAGTTCAGAAATGAAAGCCTGTACTTACAGTGCTGAAGATACCTGATGAAGATCTCAGCATGTGAATTTAAAATTAATGACAAATGTTAACATGCTAATTCTTTCTGAGTTCTCAACAGACAAAAAGCCTGAACCTCATATGGAAAGAGAAGTTCATATTGCTGCAGTTTTCTTATATTCAGAAATTTATTTTCTTACTGTAATTTGAATTAATTAGTCAAGGAAACAATAGTTGAAATTTTTAGCTTATACAGCAGGATGTTTCAAGTGTACTGAATTCTGTGATTTTGGAAAAGGAGATGGTACATCCATTAACTCTTTGATCAACCCTTAACTTACATATAACCATAAAAGTTAGTGAATTTAATAAATCAGCCTTGAAATAGCTTGGCAACATAACTAGGTGGTGACTCGCAGACCAGGAAAACAATACAATATTCATTTGAGTGAAATCAAATACTTATTTTATATTATATGGAGTATTGATGTATACCTTGCCTCTTAGGATTATTTTCCTTCCTCAGCATCTAGTATTTTCTTCTGTTAATTTTTTTTTTTTTTTTTAATAATGCTATTTTGGTAGGAAATCTTTTTAATCTGTTTATTGACTTTTAGCCAACTGAGTATAACTTTTTTTTTTCCCTCCCCCAGTCTAAGCTTTCAGGCAAAGGTATGTAGGCCAAAATAATAACAAGTAATTCTCTCAACGTTGCTGTGTAAGAAAGGCAGGAGATGTTATGCAAGACAGGTGTACCTTTTTAAGACTTCTAGATTAACATTGAGCTAAAAAATGCTTAAAGCCCATCGTGTTCTAGTCCTATCATTTAACAGAAAGAGTTATTAGAAACAGACAGGATCCAGGTTTATACAACAGAAGCAGGAAAGTATTCTGTGTGAGAGGAATTTAGGTGGGAAGAGAGAGAGAGAATAATATCTTAAAGAAAGAGATGAAGTGGTGAGGATTTGATAACCATGTATAAACCATCATGTAAAAAAATGGACGTCCTTATTTGCTTTGCAGAACAGGAGATGTAGAGGCTAACATCACTGCTCTATGCCTTCTGTCAAACAAATGAGTCCTCCCCACCATATGACTGTGTCCTGTGTGCTGTTCCTGTATCCCAGGATGCTAGGTGGGGATCTTTTATTTTTTATTTTTTGGTAGTTTTGGAAAAAGTGTTCCAGAGCAGTGGGAGAAAAGGCATTTTAGCTACTTCCCACTCCTCCAAATTGCAGTCTTTTCCAGGCAAGGTGGGCATACTCATTTTCCTTTTCCCTTTTGTATCCTGTAAAAATGATATTTACAGTGATTACTTAGTAGCAGTCACTTTATAAACACTTAAACTCAAAGAAAAAAACAACAACTGTGGTAACTGTTAGTAAATGTAGGATTTCTAAACAAGCCACTATTATCTAAAAATAAGTAGTGGTGGTGAAGAGACCACTGACAGGTGGATGTACTTAATCAAAATAAAACCACCCAAGGAAAGCTGAGCAAAACTACCACAACACCAATGTGAGGTGGACCTGAATCAGCTTCTCCGTGGAGAACAAAGCCAGCTGTTTTGCTACAGAATCTGAGAGGGACTCTGATAAATATTGTCCATCCCCCCTGCCCAAAGCAGAGGTAAGTACTATGGCAGGTTGCACAGGAATAGGTCCTGTCAGGCTTTCATTGTTTCCAAGGATGAAGACTTCACAGCTTCTCTGGGCAACCTGTTCCACTGTTAAACCACCATTAGTGGACTTTCTTGTTTTTTCAATCCCTTAACTAACTTTGTAACCCCTCACTAGACCCTCTGCTACATTCATGTCTTTCTTAGACAGGGAGCCTAGCTCTAGTACACAGTACTCCAGATGTGGTGTTGCCAGTGATGATGTGATAATGGTGTTTCTTTTCTTCTCTGACAGCAGTCCAGAATACTGCTGTTGCTCTTATTTACCCAGATGTTTATTTTACTGTGAAACCCTTCAGTAGACAAGGTACACCATTGCATCTATCAAATGTTGCTTTCCTCTGTTGCTGATGTCCTTCATAGCAGCACCCTACCAAATATCTCCCATGAAGTACTTGGAGTCACTTCCCAGCTCCAACCAGTATATCAATTTCCACTTGTTAGCCAGACTCTCAGACTAGTATTTTTCTGCTCTTGTCTTTTTGGAAGGAAATTCTTATATAAGATCTCCATTAGCCTCCTTCAGATCCTGCCTGTGGACTTACAGTTGCTTCAAAATGTGGCAATGCTTTGCTGCTATGGTCAGTGGTAAACTTGCCTTAATTTAAGGTGTTAATGGTGTGAGTTGTTTTAGCTTCTTTGTATAGTCAATGAAAAGAGAGAAACAAGAATATCAGGTGTGCAATTTGTGTTCTACTTTGGTTAACCACACTAAGTAGAGAGAAATAACCTTAAACGTGCATGTTTCTCCCTTTTGACTGCTAACAGGGACCAAGATCTCTGGCAGAAAGCGAGAGCATGGACAAGAGAAGTTTGCTCTATATTTTTGTGTTTCTATGGATTACTTCTTAATGTGAACGATATGAAGAAAGTACGCATCTTCTGCTTATCTGGAAATATTTTACATTAGTGAAACTTATATTCAGTATTCGAAGGTAAATACAAATGCTGTTACCTCTATAGATTTTTCTTTTATCTGTAAAAGCAAACAACGTTAGGTTATTATGAATAATTTTGACTCCACAGTGCATTTTCTAAAGTGGTGTGCAAGCACATAGTCTCCTGGTGGTCTGTGATAATGTGTATAAGATGTGAAAGACTCTGAAAAGTTAACAAAAGCAGAGGTTCCCAATTAGTTCTGATGACCACACCTGCAAACAACAAGTTGCAGCAGGGCAGAGGCAGATGCTTTGCACCTGGAGCCCCTTTCCAGAATTGGTGAGAACTGTAATGTGACCAACTCTGAACAGCTGGCTCAGCAGTAGGTCATCTGTGTTGAGGAAAAACTTGGGATCCATAAGGTCAGCCTCTGTGAAAGTCTCTCCACTATATGTAGTCTGTTTTGGTGAACTGTCAGGGGGTTTTATGTTTTTATTTTCTATCCCCTCTCCAATTTTGTCCCTCCTCACCAAAATACTTTCCACCTAGTTGTTTGTGAAGACCTCCTCCAATGCCTTGCTGTCAAATGTTTATAATCTCACAGAACAGTCTTTGTTACAAAGTGGGAACAAGAATATTTTATGGAAATAAGAAGCAGAAAGATCTTCAGAGGTTGAGCTCTGCTTGTCACAGGGAAAGTCTATATGGCGTGAAGGGGGAAAAAAAATCACCCATACATCATTCATGTCTCTCTCTAAGACAAATTCTGATATACCAGAATGAACATTCCCAGCGCAGATATGTGAATGGGGAAAGTTTTGGTTTAAGCTCGTGCTCCTGACTCTTGGGGCAGACCATCTGGAGAACCTATGACAGTCTGTTTTTGTTCTTGCGATGTTATCCATGACAACAAGTTGGCGAAGAAAGCATTCATCACAGGCTGTCCCTGAAGCAACCTTCTCAAGGAGCAGACTGGAGCTCATGACGCAAGAAACGCTTCTGGCCAACTCCTCCCGTGAAATGCACACCAATAACTCAATGGAAGCAGGAAGAAGAGCAGATGGAAGGGCTACCGTTGCCCCACACGAGCAAATGCAATTTATATCTGTTTCCTTTCCTCATTTTAACACCCTCCCCGGTAGGCTGTTGCTTGGCAACCCTGCCTCCTTGCTCCACAGCTGCTCTGCATTTCTTCTCCCCCCCTCAGCCCTCACGGCTGCACTGGGGTTGGGAAGAGGCATGACCGCATGTGCTCCCAGCAGTCTGCAGGCAGAGATATTGCCTCTTCGTCAGCACTCTAAAACAGGTAGGAGCTGCACAAGGAGGAAGATGAGAGGCCAGAGGACACTGCATTTTCTGAGGCATGGCGAGCTCTGCTCTTCCTGTTTCCTTCTGCATACTGACTGTGGCCAGGGGGGGTATTGGCTCCCAATAATTCAATTCTTCTTTTGTTTATGTGGTTGCCATTCTGTGCAAGCCACTGGCATCCTGGGCAGGTAACAGAGAGAAAGCAGTATTTGGCTCAGGACCAGGTGCAACCTTCTTCTCATATAATTACAGTGCTTAATGAATTGCACTGTAAGAATTATTAAAAAAAAATAAATCTGCAGAGCTCTGAAACAAAAACTAATTTATTCTTTTAAAAAAAAAAAAAAGCCTTGTAGAAGCTGCAATACTTCTTTGTATTTCCTTCCCCCCCATTCTTTTTTAATAAGAGGCAGCTCTGTATACATACATGCCCATATTCAAACCCAGAGTAGTCCTATGACTCTTTTTTAAAAAAAAAAAAAAAAAAAAAGACTCAGACTCTTATCCAAATAATCAAAAACCAGATTTGAAGGTGAAATAGCACTCTTGACTCTGCCATTTCATATTATGATATATACTGTATGGCATAGCTATGCCTATGATTTCAGTATATGTAGTTCACTCCATCGTATCTTGGTATTAAAATCATTTTGTGCTGTGGTCTTTAATGTCTTGTCTTTATACATACATCAAACACACAAAGGGTTTAGTTCATCTGTATTTGGAGACTTTTAAATGGATATCTGCAGTGCCACAATGCTTGTATGTCATGTTATACTACTTTCCCTTATGAGAACCAATTAGTACCAAGAGAAACCTTTATGCCCTTCTGCAAGCCCAGTTTTTCACCCAATTGTCTTCTGTTATCTTATATGCTGTGTCCCAGCTTTTATCTGGGAGGGATTATGTGCCCATAATCCCTCCTCCTCCTCTCCCCCCCCCTCCCCCCCCCCCCCCCCCCACACCTTTTCTATCCTAGGAACAAACTTGTCTGTATGAAGATATGAAAATAATATATTATTTTTCCTGGCCTTTTCCTTCTGAAAGAGAATATTTTTCTTGTAGTTGACTGATAATCCTGTAAGTAGGCAAGAATCTTACCTTTTTGTTTGTTTGCAAGGTGTAATGCAAAAGAAGTCTTCAGGCACACGTGCAAATGATAATAATAGCCCTATATTTTGATGATCTTGTTTTAAAGAGGAAAATCTGGTATTTTCCTCAAGAAAACATCAGTCACATAATTCTAAAATTCTACCCACAGACTGGATTGGATTTTTCCATGCCTTACTCTACCATGTTTTTCTAAGAAAAGCCTCTATCATAGGGAAGGAGAAGTTGACAATGTTTGAACATACTGGCCAGTTTCAGTTTGGTTGATGAGTGTAAGAAAAACATAGTTAATTCATTGCGTTTATGTGTGTATAAGTAACATTCACCTGGGCAGAGAAGAGAAAGTAATCACACTCTAAGTTCTTGAACACATTGGAAAATAATAGTTATTTGAGAATCTACTTAGGTATTCAGTCATCTGACCAAACACCAAGATGAAATTCTTGGTGTTGAAAATTCTTGAATTCTTGAAATTCTCTTCTCACTGATTCTGTGCTCACAGAACCACCTCAGAAAATAGGCTGTCTTGCTTTTGTCTTCCAGATGTTTATGGAACGAGAGCTGCAGCAGTAAAGAGGGAAGGGAAAAAATATTAATTTTCTGTTTTAAGCTTGGTAGGCAGAAACAGTCTAATAAGTCATCTACGCTGTTTTGCAAGCTGCTGCATATCAAGACTGGTTGATTGTATGCATATTGTAAAGACAGATCAGGTGAGAAAGTGCTTTTCTTTTTTTTTGCCAGATAACAATATTTTTGCACATTATCAATTTAGAATAGTTAATGGCTTCTCACAAAGCTTAGGAAGCAAATTGTACTTATTGCCTTATTCTGGGAGGTGAACAAGATAGATGTCAGTAGTATAGATGCTCTTAAAAATAATTATATGCAACTGTTTAGATTTCTTTGTCCATCTTGAGTATTCCCAGTATTCAGACTAATGAACAGCATTTCAACTAGTATCTTCATAATAGTACCAACAGAACTTGAAATTGCTTTTAAATTCTTAAGTCTCATGGAAAATATTTAATTTTTGCAGCTTGTTCTGATAAAAATGGCTGACTGTGAGCTTATAGATACAAGCATTAAGCTTAGTAGCCAATGAATATCAGAAGGTTTAGCGATTGGTTTTGACAAGCATTCAACATTTATCTGAATCTTCCCAGTATCAAATCGGGCATGAAGTCTTGTGAGGAAAACCTGTTTTCATGAGGCTTTTGATTCTTCCATTTCTAGACCAATAGAAACTACTGAAAAGCTTTCCCACTTCTGCTTCTCTTCTATTCTTAACCATTGGCCCCTTCATGCATCTTGCTTCATTATGGCTACAGTGATAAAGTTCTGGACTTCCACAAAATTTGGTGAAGACTTGTTCAAATGTGTTATATTCAGCTTTAAAATAGATTTTATTTAGAAAGAAGTCTCAGATCTGAAAACTTTGGATTAGTATTTACTTTATCCAGATATTCACAAGTTCTTTACATGACTCCTCTTTACGTGTTTTTATTAGAAGGGGAAAAATATAATTACTGAAATGATCCAGGCTTTGCTTCTTTACTGGTGCTCTCTTGGGGTGATAAGCTTCTGCTTTTTTTTTTTTTTTTTTTTGGTTTATTTGTTTGTTTGTCTTGTTTTTAAGCTAACTGGGACTACAACTCCCTCAGTAGAAGTAAAACCAGATCTTACTAAAATGAAAATTGTAACTAAATTTATAGCTATAGTTGGTTTACTTGGATGATAACCCCCATCAATTATCTTCATCTAGTCTACAAACTAGGTGACTGACATTTTTGTTTCTATTAACTGTGCTGAAAGAACACACTCAAGAAGACTACAGTCAGGGAAAGGGCTCTTTAATAAAGAGACCCAGAATGACTTAGAAACTGAGGGAGGAGTGAGCCTAGGTATCTTTTCTTCCAGAAACTGGACTGATCGGTCATCTAGATTCTTGTTTCACCTATGCTCAATTTTATCCACTAGCCCCTCCCCCCAGGTCTTCTGGCTGTTGAGAACTATCTCTGACACCATGCTTTCTCTTCACTTTTTGGACCACAGGGGTCATTTCTTGTGTCTTCTCACAAAATGGGAGCATGATGTACACACATTGCATTTACATATCTTGCCATTTAGCCCTTTCCAGGTTTACTGAACTGAAAGGTAGAAGGCTGGGCTGATCATTGTCAGTCTGATTGTGCTAGTGGTATTTCTCTGTACTTTATGTTGGTGGCTCAGGACACAGCATATCTTGAATGTGTACATCCAGGACTGTCAGAAAGTATGCTGATGTTCTCAATGCTCCATTGAATTGGATGGCTCAAACGTTTTGGGGTTTTGTTGAGGTCCTAATACAGGACTTTTTTGCTTGTGTTTTCTGCAGTATATTGTAATCTGGACTGTTCATTTTTTGAGCTACACTTAGGATGATTGTCAACTGGTGTATGCTGTTGCCATTTCAAGAGGTCTTACTCAGAGTCTGCGTGGTAGCTGCAGAAAGCTACAGAGTAAGGATGATCAGCTTGTTACAGTCAACCAGTACAAGATCTAAACCCTGTTTAAGAACTTAATTTAAGACCAGTGTAAGCTTTGAGATCATTAATCACAGCTACAGGAATAGTTGCACAGGATTTATTATTATTATTTTCCAGAAAAGATGCATAATTATCACATAATCACTTTATCACATAATTTGAAATTATGTGCAATTTCAAATTGAGCTCTCTTGCTGGAAAATGCTTGAGTTTGTTTTAGGGAGAATTCTATAGTTTCTATCCACCTGATCTAGAACACTTTTGTTGGCTTTAATCAAATGGAAAACCACAAAACAGGATTCTCCTTGGTTGATGACCTTAAGTAGCCTTGTTTGCTATTGAAGCCTGGTCATGCTTGATTTTTCAGACTTGAAAGATAGCATTCTGACCAATTTCTTGTACTCTGAAATGTACAAGTTATCATATAGTCTTGTTTCTCCACTTTGACAGATTGTTTAATTTTGGTTTCAGTCAAGTTATTCCCTGAGCAGCAGAGCCAGTGAACCCTGCTTTCATGCCAGTGTGTCCTGTCTTCTCCTCTCTCCCTTAAACCCAGCTCGGAGCTATGTCTGAATATACCGAGTAGCTGGCTGGCTGATGGTTAAAAAGAAGTTATATATCCATTGAAAGTTGGTCCCTTGCCTTTAACAGTCACAGAAGAACAAATTAGACTCTTCTAGTTTGATGCTGTTGTTGCTTGAAATGCACTGAAACTTACAGAAAATCGCTTGAGATTTCTTTACATGAAACTGAAATTTGTCAAGGGCTTCCAGAGTTATGTAGATGAGTAAAGGAGGTAGAAAGCTAAAAAGATGGTATGTTTGTTCTGTGTGGTACAGCATTGTTTCTCTTAAGCCCAAAGTATATTGGGCTTCAAAATGGAAAATAAAGCAGTTCTGAAAGAGCTGCATGAACTTCTCCAAAATACTCTCAGATGAACAATTATGCATTTCTGCTAGTCACTATCTCTCCTCTAAACAAAAAGATAAAATACCAGTCATTTTTAACAGAACTTCCCTCCCAGTAAAAACAAACTTCCTCTTTCTTCCCTGCAGATATTTATATTTCTTTTATTCATTTTAATAGCATCAGATATTTCTTTGCACCAAGTGACTTGTCTGGATACATTGTAGCCTTAAGGGCAACCATGAGCAACTTGTCCTTGCCCAGTGTTAGTTAAATCTCTCCTACTTTCACTTCAGGACTTTGGTGTCTTCTGGCTGATATCCCAGCTGAAATGTGATGCAGGGCATGTCCGTGATGGAATTCACTGTGTTTCAGTTATGACTTTGGTTTTCTCAAGAATTAGAGTGCAAGGCTTTATACAAGGCTTTATACAAGGCTTTGCAAGTGCATTTTGGTCAGTTCTTTATGTCTCTAGAAACATCTCCAGACAGATTCTCCTTCCTGTCTGGCTGTCTTGCTGAGTTTTTTGTTTATGTTCATCCCACTGTTTTTAGAGAGGGGTCATCCTTTCTTGCATTTCATTGTGGTGAAACAAGGCTGAGGCCATCTCTGCCTTTATACAACTTTTTTATTATTATTATTATTATTATTATTATTATTATTTTATTTTTTATTAATGATGTCGTATGAAGACCCCCAAATGTGAAGTGATCCTGCTTGGTACCGCATGGGGATTTTGCAGGTTGAGAGTCTGTATAGCTTTATTGTGTTTGCTTTTCATTTTATAGCTTAAACTCAGAGCAGCCCTAATGCTGTTATGTATTTCACAGTATTGATTTTTTTTTTTTAGCTGTCTTCCTTTAATATTTTTTCACTTCTTTTTTTTCCTTTTTAGACCAACCTTCACATTATGAAAGAAAGAAAAGATGCAGAAATCGCTTTTAGTTACAGAGACTGTAATTTATTCTTTCTTTATTGGTGGGGGGGGGGGGGGGGGAGGGGGGAGTGAATTTGTTACCACAGGAAAAAAAAAGAACCACATGAAAGGCCAAACTATATCTGGGGCTGTGGAAGTACTGGGAAAGGCAGAAGTTTCTTCCCCCTCTTTCAGCTGTGCAAAGACTCCTAGTCGGTTCTTGGACGTGCTCGCCTGCCTGGGCTGTGACCTTCCAGCAGGGCCCCCTCCTCCGGTCCCCCCCCACGACTTGTCAACACATTAGTCATATACAACTCAGCTGATGCCAAACGGCCGCAGTTCAGCCAACTATTGAAAGGCAGGCTATTCCTCTGCGTCCTTCTATTGGTCTTGGGTTTTTTTTTTCCGCCGCGGAGCCTCGGTGCTGCTTTAAGACTGCGGGAGGCAGGGGGCCGAGCAGCGGGACCGGCGCGATCCGACAGGCGAGGGGAGAGGAGAGGAGAGAAGGGGAGTGGAGGAGAGAGGAGGGGAGAAAAGAGGAGAGGAGGGGAGAGGCGAGGAGAGGAGATGTGCCCGCCTGCCGCCGGGCCGCCGGGCGCTGCGTGAGGAGCCGGCTGGCCGGGGCTGGGGTCTCGGCGCTGGGGGCTGCGGGCTGCGGGCCGGCCGCCTGGGCCGGGGATGCTCGGGTGCCGGCGCCGGAGGCCCCGCTCCTCACCTGTGGCCCTGCCGGCGCGGCCCCGCGGGCGTCTCCCCGCGCCGAGGACGCACCTGGGCGCCGCGCCCCCGCCGCCCGCCCCCGCCGCCGGCCGCCTCTTCCCCCGCCCGAGAGCCGGCAGGCGAGCGTCGGCGGAGCCGCGGGGCTGCAGGCGGGGCTGAGCGCTCGCTGCGCGGACCGGCGGCCCCGCAGGCTGCCAGCAGCCCCCGGCCCAGGCGGCCGGACCCGGTGCGCGCTGCCTGGCGGCTCCGGCCCGGCCGTGGGCGCGGCGGGCGAGGGGCAGCGGCGGGGGCATGTGGATGTTGGCCGTCGCCTTGCTCCACAGCATCTCGCACGGTGAGCGCGGCGCGGGGGGGTCCCCTCGGCTTGCCGGGAGAGGGGCGAGGGTCGCCGCGGCGCCCTTTGTGCCGGACGCGGCCGCCGGGAGAAGGGCGAAGGCGCCCCGGGAGCCGCCGGTCCCCGCCGGGCGGGGGAAGACGGGGCTGGCAGGGCTGGGGATGGAGGCGCTTTCCCTCGCCTCCCGAACCGCCCGAGTGCGGAATTTTTGCTAAGTGCCGGCTGAGTGCGCGGAGGCTGTCTGAAGGGCTTTCATCCCTAGCTTTCGCGCTGAGACCTTTCCTGCTTTTACCTTTGCTTCTTAATCGCCCCGCGCTTTCACCTAACAATTTCATTTTTTTTTCTTTTCTTATTTTTTTTCCTTTCCTTAGTATTTTTTTTTTCAAATACTTTCAGATTATTTCCTCTCCGTTTTTTCACTAAAAATCTACCTGCTCCCCGGTAGTTTGGTTTTTTATCCCCCCCTCAGTCACTTATGTAAAAATATGCACGGATAAGCATTACATCATCTGAAAATGTTCGAGACAGTCGATTATAAAGTTAGGAAGGAGAAATTAGAGTGGAGATGTAATGAGGATAAACCTATTCTGTTTTATTTTCTCTTCATTCTGCAAACTCTCTGACCTTTTTTTTTTTTTTTTTTTTTGTAGCTTCTCGAATATTATTATTTTAAGTAATATTATTATTTTAAGTGTGATTGAAAAGAGTCACATAAAACATGTTTAAACTGCATAACTTTTATTAAGATGTGTGTTATCAGTGCGGTTTTAAGGATGGAAAACAAATTCTGCTGTAGTGTGTGATTCTAGCTATTCCACTACATCACCTGCTTCTCGGATTTGAGAACATAGCATTGCCTGTAATACATTACACCCTGACAGTTAAAACAGAAAGATTAAACACACAATTTCCAATATAGGCAAAGCAGGTAGAGTGGGAAAATGATTCTTGCATTGAATGAATGGGAGAGAAGCAGAGGGCAGAGCGTAAGGCTTTCCTGGAAGATACAAATAATTGAACCTCTACCAGAGGGTGAGGGACGAATGCTGGATGAGGGTGTCTTCACGTCTGCTTAAGTATACACTGGATGAGGAAATGCATTGACAGGCATGGCCAGTCCAGTGCAACTAGCTGGATAGGTCATAAATCAGGAGGTGAATCTTAAGCATGTGTTTAGGGCTATCTTGAGATTTTTTCATGTTCCAGGTACTGCAGAATGCAAAATGACTGAAAATCTTCAAACCTTAAACTTTACATTTTTTCATTTTGTCTAGCAGTAAGACAACTGCAACAAGTTTTAACATTAAGAGGTTGCTTGCTTATTTATTTATTTATTTGTGTCAGGCAGCACTGTGCCTTTCTCTGTTCTATTCAGGCAGATCTCTTGGAAGGAGATACTCGCTATCAATGAGACAGAATCAGTCTGAAAGTATATCTATTTTTTTTACCAGTGCCGTTCAGTTAATCCTAGATTTGCACAGAAAGGAACACTCTTTCTATACAGAAATCTTACGTTTTTTAAAAAGAACATATATACTTTCGTCTGCTGTACTGATTATATATATATATATATATATATATATATATATATATATATATATATATATATATATCATATGCTCCAAGTTAGGTAGTTCCCTTCTCCCCCAAAGGATTTTGAAGGAACCGAATAATTTTACTTTACGAGGTTGAAATAATATAGAAATTGCTTTAATTTATTCCTTTATCTATGAAGTAAGTAGTAATTTCACTTTCAGTATCCATGTGTTTTTGGACCACAGTCAAACAGGAAATTGGATTCCAAATGTTTTTGTTTTTAATAGTGTAAAATGTAAGTGGTACATGCATCTGCATAGATTCTATACTGTCATGCAGCAATGTTTATGCACTTGTGCATCCAGGTTACTAAAATAAAATATTTTATGTATGCTGGTATTGTAAGATAAAAGCATTGTAGAAACACTTAATGGATGGTTCAATGATTCTTTGCAAACTTAAGTGTTTTTATTTCTGACATCATACCTGATGTCAATATAGGTATGCATTTTGAACCTTTTTAAAGGAAAATTTTGGAACTGACACCTATCTTCATATTCAGTAGTACTAATAATAAAACCCAAGTTGTTCAGTTTTATTTCTGACTATTGTATCAGAGCCAAGAGTCAGAGAATAATATTTTTAAAGGACTTCAGGTTTTAATGCACTGTCATATCAGATATGTATCTCTTTGAAGGAAATGACTGCATATATAAATAGAAATGTCACATATACATTTGTTTTCATTATTCTATCTATAACTATATCTAATTCCATTGTGTGAGAGGTAGTGTTCTTCTATGACTATATCTTTGAGGAGGGGGGAGATGCTGAAGCTACCAAAGCTTATTTAGCTTCTTATTTAACTCCTTATGGAACCATACTGAATTAACTTCAAAAACAAGTACATGTATGAGTGGTTTTCAACTGTGTTACATCTCATTCTAATTTTAACCTTAAAATGTGTAAGATTGTTCATGTTTATAATCTGTGACATTGTGTTTTTTTTTTTTTTTTCTTTTTTGGGGGGAAGGGAGGAATAGGTAGCTTAAACCCATAAAGTGTTAATTCATTTTTTAACCCTGTAGTTGTTGTCTTGGGCTAAATTTCTACTGAAGATAATGGAAATTATCAGAATAACAATAGCAAGATTGGCCCCCATATTTCCCTGCAGTCACTCAGCACAAATACATTTTGTCAAATTAGATATGAGTGGTGCCACTGGGTAGGCTTTGTGTTTGTAAAACAGCTTCCTTCTGGGGACAATAAAATACTGACATGCTGTTACATCCAATTAGTATTTCTGAAACCT
This sequence comes from Aythya marila, assembly GCF_965140915.1. Lineage (NCBI taxonomy): Eukaryota > Metazoa > Chordata > Aves > Anseriformes > Anatidae > Aythya > Aythya marila. Next base: position 93,081,281 of record NC_139042.1, read on the forward strand.
GAAACAAAACCTTCCCAAATACCCTGTTAAAGTTCTTTGATTTATAAAGGCTTTAAACTCTCCATGCTGAGAGTTTCTTAAAAATACAGGTAACAGGTACTGTTAACCACAAACGTACTGCAGCCCTAGTAAAAGCATTTCAACCTTAATAAGTGCACGGGACTGTACAGACATCAGTGGGAGCTATGCAGCTGCATTCACCACTGTGAAAACCTGAGTCATGCTCAGTTACAATCCTGAGCAATACTTGAAATTATCTTCAAGATTACTGTACCTGTACTGCCTTCTATGTTACTATACTGAAGTATTCCATAAGCAAACATGTACATTCAACGGTGCTGATGAAGAAAGTCCATTATAGCCTGGTCATAACCAGTAAGGGGGTATTTTGCTGATAGCAGGGAGGGGAGACCATGAAAAGAGAACACCCTCCTTCAAAATCCTGGTTATAATTTTGTGTGATAAAGTTAGTTCAGAATTAAGGGTGCTCTTTTCAGAAATTAATATCATCCAATAGCATTTAATCTGTGGTATAGGTATGCTGAACCAATTTGCAGTCTGCTTTCTGGCTGCATTTCTTATGTGCCTGGTGTCCAGAGTTCTGCTGAAATGAACGGAGCATCAGGAGACACACGATGCAGTACAGTTGACACTAAAAATAAATTCCCATTAAAATTACTTCCCATTTGAACCTGCAAGTCTAGAGTACACACACATCTCTTTCCCTCTCCCTGTGTCTACAACTATGGGTTTTAGTAGTGCACTAGAATACTGAGAAGAGCAGCGCACTGAGCTGAGAGCAGGGGTTAGGCTGGAGGAGGAGCAGCATCGATAGTGCTGGTGGTGCCAGTGATGCACTCCAAAGAAAATGGTGACTGTGCTAGGCACGAAACATTTAAGGAAGAGAAATCATCTCTAAAATCTTTGTAGAAACATTGTAGTATGTGTATAGCTTATGTGGAACTGCATAACCAAATCTTTTCCTTAGAAGTGTCACTGCATGTGCAGGAAGCATTGAGGTGACTGTATGTTTGTGGAAAGCACAACACAGCTGATGGTGTTTCTAATCTTGTGTTACCCATCAGCTACAAATAGCTATTAATTCATTACCCGATGTCTAATAGAGAAATCTGTAATAGCTAAGAAGTCCAAGCACACTGGAGATCTCTATTCCCATTTCAAAAGAAAGCCTTCACCCTGGGCTGTGCTCAGGAGGGATGACCCCAGGCCTTAGCGTGGCTTGATGCAGGATGCTGCCGGCACAGCTGAGCTGGTGCCACACGACACTAGTGGGCAGCAAACCACACGAGTCTGGCGGCATTTCTGACAAGCAGTGAAAATGCACGGTATCCAAAGGAGGCGTTTTGTCTTTTTTTTTTTTTCTTTAAATAAGTGGTCACTAAACTTTTTGACTAGTGGACACTGCATTTTCTTTCCACAAGGGCTGAATAACAGATGTGTGTGACAATGAAGGTTGTTTTGGGAACAGTTTAAAGTTAGGTTGATTTCTGCAAATGATAAAAACAAAACCATAAACCCTGCGAAGTAGCTTGCAGCTATGTGCTGGTTTTCTTGCTGATTTCAGGGGTGTCTCCTCAATGATGCTGCATCCAGAGAAGTTTTGAGTTGGTTTCAATTTTGTTTGTTTTTGAGTAAATTTTGTCATGTAATATACCATTAAATTAGATTATTTGGGAAAATCTTGTGGGTTTTAATGAGCAGCTCATCTGTAAAGTTCCTGTAGCACATGAGCTGTGCAAGGCTCTGATTACAGCAGCAGCTGTGCTCAGGATGGACCTCAACTTTTTGTCTCTCTGCCTGGATAAGTGTCCTCATGAATATGTCATTTTCTCAGGGGCAGTGGTGATTGGAGAGTGAAAATAATCTCCTTTACCTATTCAATAAACATTGAAAAGATAACAAGAAAAAGATATGAAACTGAACGTCTTGGGGGGGGGTGTGTGTGTGGAGGGAGATTGCGGGTAATGAACTGAGGAGTAAAACATATGGATAGCACTCTTTTCCCTTAAAGTTTACTCTAGTTAACGTGTCAAATCAAGGCCTCTTCAAATGTACTACTCATTTAGACTTTGATTTTAATTGAAACATGCTATGTCTTGGTCTGTCAGTCTAGAGATCTTTCAGATTTCCATTGGGGAATGCACTAATTCCAGCTTTCACTTTAAGAACTGGAGAAGGAAGAAAAAACATGTTACATTCAACTTAATTATGCTAAGGTACAATTATTTGATTTTTTTTTTTTTTTTTGAAATTATTTCTTTTGAGTTGCTGAAACTAAAAGTAGTAAAAAAAAAAATCAGTTTAAGCAATACAGGTCTGTAGATCAGAATACTCAATTATTTCAAGGTGAATGTGTAGGTGTATGCCATTAAAACACTTGTTTCACAATATAGCTTGAGATATTTCACAATCCATTTTAAACAGCACTTCCTTTCTTTTAACCTGTTTTGAAATCAATGAAATTAAAATTTCAAACAACTTTATTATACAAAAGAAACTCCATCTTCTCAATCTTTGTCTTTCTTTTAAATGCACTTCATCAAACAACTGATATTTTCAAAAATGAAATCTCATAAAATGAGAGAGATTTTATAAGAGCCTATCGCAGCACAATGTTTTGGAGCACTGAAGAGAACCTCTTTAAGAACAAGCCACAGATTCCTCATGTACTGTGGGCTTCAATTGTCATTGCTTTTCTTTTTATATCACCATTCACATTTTTATTATCTCAAGTATTTTTTTTGTTAGAGTATTGGATTACTCATCAGAAAGAGGTTCATCAATGGGCATTTATCATAGTGAAGTGGGCAACAGATATTATGATGTACCCAGATGAAAGAAAGAAAGGCAAATGGATGGACAGAGAGGGTGACAGAGATTAACAAGTCTTCCCAGCATCCCTGTTTAAGCTATTTTTACTTAGAAAGCAGGGAGTAAGGTTTAAGAGTGAACCGGCAATCCTATTTATAGAAAGACATTTTTAAATGCAAAGACTCGAAGAAAGAGAGTCACCTCCATACTAAACATCAGCCTCCCTGGAGCTCCCTGGTAACTGAGGGAGGGAGCAGCCCGGCGACCCAAGCTGCATTGCTGATGTGCCTCTGCTGAAGCTTCCAGAAGGACAGAGCCTACACAAGCACAGGGGCATGGGCCACAGCATGGCCTGAGAACTGATCTGAAAATAGCCCACGGGTGCATGTCAGTGTGGCAGATGCACAAGGACACATGCAAGGAAATGGATTTGCACCACCTGAGAAACCGTTGGACTGATTAATATTCAAAGCCTTAACATGCAGGCCGCTGTAGAGCTGAAGACAACTGTTCTGCTTGTGTATCTCTAAATCTCGTGTGCTGGGAATATAGTTCCTTCTGATATCAATATCTATATTTATACATAGTTTGTAATTGCTTAAAAGCTACTGTGTATGGAATATCTGGCACTTGTTCTGCTGTCCAAGTGTACTGATGCTATTTTCTTCTAATTAATCACATGGTAATCCCATGCAGAAGATTTATGGCTTTAGATTTCTGTTTGTATTAGGCTAAAATGTATCCTTGGTAACCTCCTGTCATCTAAAGTAATTTTTGAAGAAAGTTTTGAGGAGCCCTCCAATATCTTAAGAATATCAGAAGCATGATTCCTGAAAGGACCAAGAATCTTTCAATGCAACTGGAATATAATTACGTTGCACGGTGGCTTCAAATAGTCATTTATCTATGTAATCTACTCGCAGTGATTCTGTAGATAAGATCACAGTGCTGCTCTGTCCATATAAATATCTGTTGGCATGAAATCTTTACATGTTGTTTTGCCAAGAAGTGGCTTATGCTAAACCTGCACATTAAGGGTGTTTGTCTCCATCATTTTTGAATGGCAGCCCTTCACTGTCCCACTTTATTGGTGCTACAGAATTAAAGAATTTGCTGAAAGTTGTCATGAAAGAAAGGGTTTAAAACTGCTTGCGTATTTTCAGCTCTGCTCTTTAGAGGCATCTCCATTATAACATGTAGTTCAGTCTCCTGGAGGTTTAATAATATGAAGTTAAAATACCAAATGTAAGTCTTTTGACACACATATTTTGTTTAACCTGACAGAGAAGACTAGGTGGGGTATTGAAATGTACAGCCTTGGAGGAACCCAGGTGCTGTTGCTGCCATGTGTGCTGGACTGGATGAATTGCATGGTAGGATTTGAATGCACTGAAATGCTGGTTGATCATTTGCTTTTTTTCCAGACCACAGGAATGAGATGCATAAAATTAAAGCTCTGTTTTTTGCTTGCATGATTGCTTTGTCCATCAGAAATCCTTATTTATTATTTTTATAAGCTGTATTATATTCTAAAACTGAAAGCATAAAGAAATTCCCTGGGATTTTCTCTGGGGCTGTTACTTGGGATTTTGGCCCTGACCTGGGAATCACACCTTGAATGCATAAAGTCAGTCTCTTGAAAATGAAGAGGTGAGTGCATGACATGCTGTTAGACCACTTCTGCCTTGATCTAAGGATAGGGGCAGTCCTTGACAAAATCCTTTTTGTTAAGAAAAGCTGATTCTGATGTCCCTTGAGGAGGAGCTTAGTGAAAAAAGTGTCATTCAAGCAGACCAGACTGAGGTGGCACTCAATTTAAACAGGAAAGCCTAGTGTGGTTCACTTTCCAGAACGTCCTACATCTCCAGCTGGCTCTACACTTCTCTTCCCATTAAGTAGTTTGCTGTGGGTAGTATCAAAATATACTGGTGTTCATGTATTCCAGGGAAGAGAGGTGGACCATAGTTTGTGTTGCAACTGCAGTTGAAAGACATGAAGCTAGGCCTCACTATGTCATGATAGGTAGTTAATTTAGGAGATTCTCACTGAAGTCTCTGTTGCCTCAATATGTCTGTAGAGCTTATTGGCATAATAAAGTGAATCCTGGTAGTCTAGAGTAATGATCTGCTTTATACTAGTTCATGCTTTCAGCTGTACATATTTGGGAAGCTTCCTTTTGTACCTTTCCTTTCTTCCTAGGTCTGTTGTATGACTCAAAGGTTTCTCTATCATCTTGGCAATGTGTGTGTGTGTGTGGTGTTTTTTTTTTTTTTCTTTTTTTTTTTTTTTCAACCTTATTGCATAGGGGGTTCTAGAAAGCAGCTTTTTATCATTACAAGGGTGAATGGAAAGCACAGAGAGTAAGGCTCAACAAGTGATGGGAGATGCTTGCCCTGTTTGGTTGCGATATCAGATGAGGATGGCGCTTTTTGTTCTTGGCTTTTTGTGTGTGTTAAAAAGTACATAAATTGATGCTTGGGGGGAGAAGGGAAGGGAGGGGATATGAACAGTTGGATAAGGTGGATAAGGTGAGGGAGGGAGAAGGGAGAGCTTCAAACTGTGTAGAGATCTAGACAGCATTGCAAGTTGTATGATGAGAAGAGGCAAGGCAAAGAGCCTGAAGCCCTGTGGGGCAGCAGGAGGATGGTGTCCAGAGGCCAAGTCTGAGCGCATATACATTATGGCAGGAGGCTCTGAAGTCTTTGTGCTTCACAGTTTGCAGTGGGGAAGGCAAGGCTGAACCAGCTCCTTTGCTAACAGGAACTAACAGGAACCATGAGTAGGGAACCCAACAAGCTGTGGCTTTGGGACTCCCCATTGCTGTTTCCTATATCCACATTGCTGCTGGTCTGTACCAGGGAGCAAGCTGATATTCCACGTGGGTCCTCTGTGCTTTGTGAAGGGAGAGGTCAAACTCCTGACTGTTTTTATCCTTTACCTACCTGTATTCAGCCTTTTCTGTCATTTATGTCTGCTCATGTTGTTTCAACTGTGATACAGGCTTAATTTGAGGCCTTATGCACTTTTATCTCCACCTTATTCTTACAGTTGTTTGTATTTATTTGGGTAGCAAAAGTATTTCTTGTCCCTAGAAGTTTGTCCACTGAAACAACAAATGTATTTGTGCGAGTGAAGGGGGATCAAGGACAGAAAGCAGACCTGTGAATGTCAGTGCGGCTGTAAGGTAGGATGTGTGAGTCCCCTGTCTGAGCAAAGGACAAAGAAACTGAGCTCCTTTATTGGGCAGAAGGGAGATAATTAATCCTCAGAAAAAGAGGCTGAGCTGTCAGGCTTTCACAGAAACACACTGGCAGCTGTGATTTGTTGTTCTGCTTTTGGGAGCCACAACTGGCAGGTTTGGTGCAAGGGGGGCTGCTTGGAGCATGCGCCCGAACACCCGGCCCTGCTCCTCAGGCCCTCCCTGGGTGTTGGGTCCTGCAAGCTCTGTGTGATGACAGAGGTAAAGGCTTTTGTCTGAAGGTCTAGAGGCGAGTGTAAAGGTGATGCAGAGGAAAAGAAATACCCATCTGAAGAAACTGTAGCTATAGCAGTTCAGTGCATATTTATTATGTTCAAAAGTTAGTCCCTAGTGGATAAAAACAATTATAATATTCCTACCACATCTCAGAATATGTTTCTATAGAAGAGAAGAATGCTGATTTTTTTTTTTTTTTTTTTTGGTGATTACAAAGGGAGTTAATGAGTTTAAAAATATATATTTTCCTCAGCTCCATAATAGCGGTCTGACTGCTCCTTAATTTTGAGAAGTTTTGAGATTTTTTTTTTTTGATCAGTAAAATGTGTTTTTGTCTCAGCTGTGTTCAAAGGAAAAAAAAAAAAAGCTTGACCACTATATAATGCAAATGCAGTTACTCTTGTACCTTACATCATCTCTACCAATCTTGGTCCCTAGTGTGGACATTCATTAGAGGAGGGGATTATGGCTGGCTGAGTACCTTAGCTCTGGCATTTCCAAAGACCAGTGAATTGGGCCTTGTGCTCAGAGAGTTCTGTTTAAAATAAGGAGTATGTATTAAATAGCTAGCTCATAAAAAATGAAAGAATTAGGACATGGCACAATGTTGGTGGTATCATGACATCAGAAAGTGGATGAAACAGGGAGCTATACTACTGATACCATCAGGGGATGCTATCGTTTGGCTCAGGCCTGTTGCACTCTTAGAGGGCAGTAAGAAAAGAGAGATTTAGGGAGATCATAGAATTGTTTAGGTTGGAAAAGACCTTTAAGATCAAGTTCAGCCATCCACCAAACACTGCAAATCCACCTCTAAACCATGTCCCCAAAATGAATGGTGGTGGTTTTCTTGTGTTCCATATTATTTCTGACCATGGTGCAGTCTTAAGTAGCATTACCAGCTCTATGTCGCTCCCCCATCACTTCACTGTACTGCTTTTTTTGTGTGTGTGAAGTGATGTGGAATCTCCTGTCTTTGAAGACAGGGCTTAGAATGAAACAAGCTAGATAGTAAAAACAACTTAAAGTTATGTGATTTTAAAATATCTTACTTTTTAATAAAATTACTTTTGCTTTTTAATTAAATGGACTCCATATATGCTGGTATATGACCTCCCTCTTTGATCTGGGAAAGTTTGCAGGATGGTGGTTCTACATTAATGCTAGTGAGAAACTAATTTATATCCTTTTATTAATTCATCTATCAGTCACGTTTCTTATTAAAAGTGTGACAGTGCCTTAAAGTGATATACTGTTGACACAGCTCTTTGCTGCTGGGCTGCTTTTTGGAAATGTCAGCTGCAGTGGAAAGCTGCACACTATGCTCTTGAGAGTCTCCAGGCTGCTTGCACCAATTGCATATAGTGCCCAGTATGCAGAAAACCTAGGGCATACTGGCCTTATGTGGTAATTGGTTACCTTATTTTATTAATGTGCAGTCATTCTTAGAAGGCTAAAGGATTATTAGTATAGCTCTGTAAGAGGGATATAATCAATTTAAATTAGCTCACCGTTGAGCCTATATGATCTGGCATCTTTAAAATGTAGGTAAGCAGCTCATCATTTTGATTTCTTATATAATATTGTAGGAAACTTTTTTCCAAGTCCAATCTTATCTATGAATGGTGCAGTTCATCACTTAAATATTTTTAGTGTCCAGAATAATAATCAATTTGAAAAGATAGTTATTTTTAAGAATAAATTACTTTTTTTTTTTTTTTTTTTTTTTTTTTTTTTTTTTACATAAACAAAAGATGATTCCTATGATCCTCTCCACCCGGCATTCTGCTTCTCCCCTTCCACCTTCCCACACAATCTTCCAGGCTTCCTTCTGTCCATACATATATTTTCCTGCCCACTCTCCAGACACAAGTGTTGTTTGATTGTTTGGGTATGCATTGGGATGATTTTCTCATCTACCCAGGTTTCTGTTTTAGAAAAGTGATGTGATTTTACCAGGAAATCTAGACAATGTTAGGCAGAATAACTCTCTTAATATGTCTTCCTTTCAATTCTCACCTTCAGCTCTAAGCCGAAAAACCCAGTAGTGCTGATTTAGACTAATTACTTTAAATGCAGTTTGTAAAAGGATGCTAATACTTTGCTATATCCCTGAAGGTCGTCTAAGTGATCTATAGTTAAACATTCATGTGGGAGACTCTTGGGGGAGACAGCAAGGAATGATTATAATGGAAACACTGTGGGCTAAAGTGTGTGCTCATGCTCAAGTCTTCATCTGGCAAAGTAGGGTAGTGGATTGTTTCTGGGGTTTTAGAGCTATTCCTTGTATCTGAATAAGATATAATTTGTAGACTCAGCTTCAACATCTCCCATGCTGGAGAACTGTGTGTGGTACAGGACCAGAGTATTTAAACTGCTTTTTCAGCACTGTGAACCTCCATCTCTGTTGTGTTTCATTATGGAAAAAAATAAAAATCTGTGCATGATCTTGTGTCATTAAAATGTGCTGGGTGCCCAAGGTGTTTCTTCATCTGTTCCTCTAGCAGCTTTTCCCCTCAAGTGATTATGCTAATTAGTGTTTGATCAGATGATTAAATTATAATTCGATTAATCCTGTGCGCTAAACGCTCTGAATGCATTTCCATCGCCTGAATGCCTTGTGCTTAAGCATTCCTGTTTGCAGCTTGATATGAAGCTCTTGCCTTTTCCTGTACCTAATGGCTTTTTCTATTTTAAAAGCACTATAGTTCCCTTTGACGTTAGGAAGCAGAGGAATGGGCTTTTGTTTCCTACTGTACTGAACAGAACCAGAAATATGTATGTTCCCTTTATATGAACCAATTATTTCTAGGGATTATATATATATATAAAAAAAAAAAGATCAAATATGTTTTTCTTTTAATACATACCCCTCATGTTCCATTCATAATATACTGAGGCAAAGCAGTGATATAGCTAAGTCTTCTATCCATTCCCATTATGAGTTGTGCTTTCCCCTAATAATTCTCCCCTTTTCAAAGCTGAATTTTTTTTTTTTTGGTCAAGAAGGCTCTTCTCTGCAGAACGTATTGGTATGTGTGTGACTTGGTGGGGAGGGGGGGGAAGCAGAAGGATGTTTTTCCTCCTTTAACTTACTTTCCTATCCCTTTTCATCCAGGCTTATTTCTGCATGTCACCTGTATGAGATAATCTCCAGTCGGAGTGTAGAAAACAGGACACAGAATTTATAACCTTGGTGCCACTGTGAGATGAATGTTTAGCTGCAGCATTACTTTCTTTGTCTTTGGGGTGCTGCATTTTTAGGTTATTTAATGTGACTAAGATACATGGATTGGAGAGTAAAAAAAAAAAAATGATAAAAAGGAGGTACTTAGGGTTTAAATATTAGATGTAAATAGTTATTACATAATTGGATGTGTTAAGTCATTTCTCCATTTTTGCAGACGTAGGGTACTCTCTCTGAACATCCATTGCTTCCTCTGTCAGAGACTGCTGGATAGTAATGAGTGGCCTGAGTTCAGAAAAGAATGCTAAATTTAAATCATTTGGTTTGTTTCCATTCTACAGTGCAAAAAAATAAATAACCCCAGCATATAGCAACCTTCCGCCCTCTCTTTCTCCCTCCATTTCTCTCCTCAATTTTCCTCAGGGGACATGTGAGACAGATTGAAAATAGGGTTGCCAAGACCTTGTCTAGGGGGATTTGGCTTTGCTGTACCCCAGGTGTGGGAAGGTAGAGCAAGGAAATAGGAATATAAAGGATGTTTTCTCTTCTCTCTCCCTCTCTTTGTTTACCTTAAAAGCTGTCAGAGACTCATAGAACTCCCGTAACATCTTATTTCCCTTCTTTCAGACTGTCTAGGAAGCAATTTTACCTGTGAGGTGACTGGCATGTTACAATCTATTACCAGCCATAAAACAACATGGGGTAAATAAGTCTCCATAATTAAGGTCACAGAGGCCAAAAGCACCTTCATACTTTAAAGCACAGCCATGTAGCAGTAATTGAATGTTGAGATCTCATCAAGCTTATAGTCTATGTCTTGTCGATGAATTCAGCCTCATCTTTCGCCGGGGCCCTAGCCTGTGAGTCTCTCTCACCCTTGGCTCACTGATGTATGGTTTTACCTTGGGTAGTCAGGTGTGCATCCTGGGCAATTGTCTCACTTACTTACACTCTCCAACAAGGTTGTGGGCAGATGTTCATTCTGTAAACATCTGTGCAGATTTAAGGAGCTGCAACCTTTGGATGCCTACTTCTGCCTGGCAAGGAGGGGTTATAGTTCCTGCAGGTTACCCTTTGAATAGTGGTGCTTTTTTTTTTTTTTTTTTTTTTTTTTTTTTTTTTTTTGAGTGCTCTCTGATCTCTTTTAATAACAGGCTAAGATTAATGCAAACCTCCTGTTTTAAATTGCAGCTGATATAGTTGTCTGTAAGCAGGACCACTCACATGAATCACTCTGCTGTCATAGCTGTGTGGGGTAGAAACCTCCATCTGGAAAGCAGTGATGAGTAGCTGGAGGCAGTAATGCCTTCAACTGATTCAGATAAATAGGTCTGGAAGCAGGCTTGTGTCAATGTCCCCATTTTTAGAACTGAAAGAATTAGGCTAAGCTGAATTAAGGCTCTAATTCTAAATGAAAGTGCTAGCTTAGGGTGGTGCTTAGCTCGTTCTTTTTTAAAGTTTAATTTCAGATTCATTTCCTGAGTCTCCCTATGTGGACAGGTCCTCAGACTCTGCCTAGCCTTGGGTAAGCTACTTAAGCTTGTGACCTGAGGATGTTACTGCAAAATAAGCTAAGCTGTGTGGGAAGTGCTCTAGATATTCCATGTAAACTAACCGTATGCCTGCTCTTTTTTCTTAATGGAAATCATCTTTTGTGTGGTCTTCCACAGCAGGCAGATGGTGATCTTCATCATGGTGATCTTAGAGTAGGGTAAGTAGGAGTATCCAAGTAGGAAACTAGCAATATGTCTGTGGAGGATGAGGTTCCCAACGAATTCTTCTTAACTGTGGATCTCACTTCCTTATCTGTGTGGTGGGAACAACTTTTATACCCACCTGGTAAGCAGTCTTTTGGCTGAATATAAATATCCTTAGCTCTTCTGACTTCTAGATGTTGAGAAAATCGTGTCGTGCAGTATGCATGTGCTTTTGAAAATGCCATCTCTGTGTTATTTAGCAGTCCTTTCCCTGGTAAATACACATGCTGATAATCTAGCAGTAGAGGTCAGTACTGATTTGCATTGGAGAAGCAAACCTAAAATAAGGAGGAAGAGGCACCTTCTCTAACCTACAGTATACAAAAATACGACCCATTTTTTTGTTAATGTTATCCACTGCTTAAGTTGTGTTGTTCTGTGATACCTTCATATAAAAAACTAACAGTGGATAGGATGACACCACCAAGGTCCTTAGGTTTAGCTGTTGCTATTTTAAGCATACAATCTCTTCCTAAGTGTGTTAAACTCTGCTTCAAAAGTATCTGGACTGTAGTTAGTCTGGCTTCCTACCTTCAAATAGTTACAAATAAAGAGGGATTGTGAAGATGGTCTGTCCTGGGGGACAAGTAGTTCTGAGCTCAGTGGTCCTCAGTCTTGCACAGAAACTTGATATATTTTCTTTTCATTTTAAAACATGGCACTGAATGCATCTGTTCTTCGTGGCAGGGATAGATCCTCTGAAACAACCCATAGTATTAGCAGATTTGTAAGAAAGTTGCTGTTGACTGACACACATGTTGTCCTTTATGGGAAATAGTCGCACTTCCTCAACCACTTTTAATGGATGTAAACCTTCCTCTTTCACTCTCCCAGATACTCTCCCTCACCTTCTCACTTTCTCAATGTATTTGTGGTCAGCTGGTTTGATTAAAGTTGAGTGTGGTGATTTAAAGCTTATATCAGCTTGGTGTCTTCAGATTAGGTTGCTCTTCATAGTTGCCAGTGTTGTGGTCTGGTGATCAGGGCTGTGCACAGTTTCACCTGGAAGGGTAAAGGAGAAAAAGAGCAAGCCTGCAAGAGGGAGCAGCTCCCTCCCTGTCACGGTACTTGAAGCCTGTGCTAGTGCTGGGGAGAGAGACCATCGCCCTTGGTACCCTTGTCCCAGTTTCTAGCCCACCTGTGTATATTGTTTGCGCTATTGACTACTCAGAACTTATAATGTCTTTTCAGAAATTGCTGCTCCTGTGTTGCACGCTGAAGTACGTAGTATGCTTAAGGAAAATGTAATCAATTCTCCTTTTCTTGTTTTTATTTGCAGGTATGTGCAAGGTGCAACTTCAGGCTGGCTTAGTGATTGTTGGCATGTCCAGTGTTTAAATGGGCCATTTGTAGGCCTGAGAACAGCATGATGTGGGCTGCTGCCTTTTGGATTCCACCCCACAGCAAGCTGTTTTGAGGACCCAATGTAGAAGAAAAAGTAACTTTCACTCTCTTCATCCCTAAAACAGTTTACAATTAGGATTTCTCACATTACAGGCATCACTGGTCCACACTGGAATTGTATGGCTCACCACCTCTCTTGCAGAGGGAAAGAAGTGGGTCAGAAACTTATCAGAACCTAGCAAAGCCTACAGCTACTTTCTCATACAGTTTTGGCCCTAACTTTTAAAACTTAGTCCTGGGGTGTTTACTTTTTTAAAAGCTCCATTGATTTATTCCAAGTATTTTTTATTTATTTTTTCTGCCAGAGAAAATATCTTATGTGTACTGCTTAAGACTTCACAGGCTTTTTGCTTTTCCATTTTCCTCTAGTCTTCAACTCCTGCAGATATCTATTCTGCAAGAAGCATGTGCATTTAGAGTCCTGTCCTGTCCAAATGTCTTGAAAATTCACTTGCCATGTATGTGGCTCTGTTTTCTCGTTTGCAACAACTATTCTGCGCATATTGAGAAAAAGAGAGGGACAGGGAGGTACTAAAATGAGAAAATGGTTCCATGGCACAAAACTGATTTTTTTTTTTCCTTTAAGAAAAAAAAAGTCTACTGAAAATTCTGAGTTGGGTCCATGAGTCCCTAATAAGACTGTCTGGGGAGTGGGGTGTGTGTCAGGGAACATACAGCACGTGGGTTATCCAGTGTGTTGTATTTTCAAGGAGGAATTAGTTCTACTTAACTACTTTATAAACTTAATTTCTGTGTACTGTACATACTTAAACACTATACAGTTCATATGGGGAAGATTTTCTTTGCTGTAGGGCGTAGAAATTTTAATTTTCTTGCTTTTTGTCTTTACCTCTGACATTAGCAATAAATAGTACTGTAATGGCTTGCACCTCAGCCTACTTCCTCCTGGTGGCTTCACCTCTCCTGCCCTGGATTTTCTCTGGCACCATCTCATAGCACTTGTTAGTTGCCACATATTGATTTGAAAGGAAGGAGAGCAATTCACTTACATTTTATTTTCCTTAAGTCATTCCCTTTTCTGTCCTCCACCAGTCACACCAGAAAAGTAAATATTCAAAGATAATCCAACCTCAGAGCTGATTAAAATTGAATAAGAACTTTTACTTTAGCCTGCCAGAGAGAAGCTTGGATTCAAACACCTGGAGTGACTTACTTTTATTCCCTCTTGGAAAAACTAACTTAATCAAAATAAATGTGATTCCACAAAGTCAATATTTCTTTCATGTTGTGCCTGTGCTTTCATCAGGTTGGTGTGTGTATATGTGGGGAGAATGGTTAGAAAGAATATTCAGAAAAATGCTTTCTGGCAAAGAAAGAGATCACAGTTCAGATCAATGAAATTTCCACAGAAAAGAGAATTGGAGTGATTTAACTTTATCAGCCAGAAATCTTACATCTGGGACCAGTTATATCTTACTGGCAACTCTAGTGAATAAACTTATTTGAAAAAATATCATAGGAAAAAATAATTTTGTTAAACCTCAAAAACAAAACCTGGCATGCAATTTCAAAATGAACACATGTATTTTTACAAATCCATTTTGACTTTTGATCATGATAGGTCATAAAAAATGTGAAGGTCCTAGCGAAGTGGTGTTTAATTTGTTGTGCTGTGGTACATGATTGCAACGTGCAAATGTATGAGAAAATGTGTCCTTTCGCAATTGAAGCTCTCAAGGGACACGTGTCAGCAGTGATGCATTAGCAAAATACTGAAAATATGCATCTACCTGAGTTCTGTTTCCTCACCAGTGTACCCAAACCATTTTAATCCTCTTATTTGTGAGACCCTAGCCAATTTATTAGGTCTGACTAAAAGTCAAAGTATTAGCCCTTAAGCCCTACCCAGTTTGATCTGAACTATGAGGAATCTGTTCCTAGACGGGTCTCTTTGGCCTGTTCTCCTCCATGCTATCCATTCAGGAATGACACAGTTGCTTTGTATGTGCTGGATATGAGGAGTTGGTCATGATACTTATGTGTCTATTTGATCTTTTGGGGTTTATTCCAGGATAAGATTGTTATAGCCACAATTAATGATCTCGAAGTACTGGGGCAAAATCAAGACTCATTTCTGGATGATGCTATAGCTAATATTAACATCTGAAAGACATGCATTAGTGCTTGCGTGAGGAAACCTCTGTGTGTTTTATTATTATTATTAAGCAATCAGGGCAGCAAGAAATGCTTTCTAGATCCTCTTTGTGTATGTATTTTCACTGCTTAGCTCTCCTAAACCAAAGTTCCTCTGTCTAGACTGGGAAAGACATTGTTTATTTCATATCATAAAGAGGTATGATGCTCCAGGACATAGGAAACAAGATTGAGCAACATTATATAGCTTTGTGATATGTGCTGAAGTACTAAACATTATTAGAGGTATTTGATATTACAAAACATCCTGTATTTTCTAGTACATGTAGCAAGTAATTGCTTGTTCTTGACTGTATTCCATTGTTTTTGGATCTAGTTAACAGTTGCATTTGTTAGGACACAGTTGCCCAATTAATTAAGATATTGATTGGAATATGAAACACTGCATGAGGTATTATTGACAAAGAGCTTCTATTGCCAGCCTGCCCTTCTCTTCATTCAGAAAGAAAAAGAAAAGTGAGCTTTGAGTTATCCTATGTGGTCATTTTTTTTTTTTTTTAAGGCATGGTATGAACATTTTATAAAAACTATTAAAAAGAAATTAAAGAAAAATTCCAATTTTATGTTCATGGTCTGTGGTCTAACTTATGTGACTGAAGAAATATACATAGTCCGTGTATACGTGTATATGTAGTCTATAAACTTCATAGACTACTGATATACTTTTAGACATACTGATTGACAAGTCATAAGTAGTGCTCCCAGCAACATTTTAGTTCTGTGGATTTACAGCTCATTATCACTTATGCTATCTAGTAAAGATTTAAAAGTGGTACATTTTTGAACCTGAAATAGGAAAAAATGTGACTAAAATAATTACCTCTGAAATGTGTATTACTAGTGTTATCGAATCCTTATTTTAGCAGAGGTGCGCATTAGTGTTTTAAAACTGAGTAGCAATTGACATAGTTTCAGTGGAAATATTTCTGCATTGAATTTGAAAGTGTATTTGATCTTAATGGCTCCATAGTAGGCAGATGAACAGTGTTATGGTGTCTAGGCATTAGACCTTAGAAGACCTAAGCTCAAATCCCCTGCTTTGCTGCGTATTTTCAGATATGATGTCAAAGAATTTGCTTGGTTTCTATAGGTGCTGCTACCTCACTAGTTAATAAAGGTGTTCTGTGTCTAAAGATTTTAGCTTGAACGTGGTCAGGAATGGCCACGACATGGGTACACCATGCTGGTGGTTAGTAAATAGAAATTTGAAAGAAAAAAGAGTTTTTATTGGGGGGTGAATCATTACTGAAGAGAACAACCCACAGAAAGTCTTATTCTAAGCAATATAACATTGCAGTACAAGGCAATGCAAACCTTGGAGATGAAGGAAGTACATGTCATAAGGATGAAAGTAAATAAATTACCCCTGTGTACCTTAGTCTGAAAAACCTAGAATGCTCCAGCTATATGCACATCCGATTGCACTATAGTTCATGGTTAAGAAGGAAATGTGTTATTCAGGTGAGAAATAAGTTCCCAGGTATCAATTTTATTTTTTCTTCTCTGGATCAAGGGAGCTCTTTCAAGATAATCTGATTTCAGCATTAACTGTGAATTCCTCTGGCTGCCTCTGGAAAGCCGTGCTCTCTGCGCCAGGCAGTAATTGCGTTAATCATCCATTTTTAAATAACCGCATTTGAAGTTAAGTTGAGAATTGCTTTTCAGATCTTTAATTTGCTTTGGAAAAGTGAAATAATTCCCACAAGGGTTGTGCTAATCAATATTCCAAAGGCAAGTAACCTTTGCTAATACTTGAACATGGGATACTTGATATTGTTCTGCTTAAAGAATTCTAAAGAAAAAAAATACTCCAATTCCATCTGTGATTTGGCAGGTTAATAACTTTTCTGTCTGCCAGGCATAAGGATTTTTAGTAAACAGGAGATTCATCAAGTGCAGAATTGCATTGTATTATCATCTTTTCATTGTTGTTGTTTTTATTTTAAGCCTTCTTTCTAATATAAATTATGACAAATTGCGTAGTTGTAAATTTGAAAGTCCCTAAATGGTGTTTTTGTCAAAGCCTTTATGCTGAAATGCTTACTTGGAAAGATTTTAAACCTCAAGAGCCGGGGGAGGGGTTTTAATTATTATGCATCATGACACAATGCATTATGCATCATGGTTATTTTTCTGCTTTTTAAACACTTGTTATGGATGATGAGACTAATATAAATGGACATACAGTGAGAGCTGCTGCAAAACCTTCTTATGATGTCATATTCTGTTTCCAAGGAATTTCAGCACTGCTGTACTATGAAACCAAAGGATAAGTAAACTTAAAAAGGCACTCAAAGCGTGCTAGTAATTAGCTGCCAGGTAGTCATCAAGGCAAGGTTTTTCCAATGGTCCTTTCCTGGTAAACTGGATAACAAACCCATTAGTTGAAAACTAAAATGATGGAGTGTGGGTACTGTTGTCTTGAAATTTGATCATACTTCCATTGAAACCACCTGAAAATTACTACTGAGGCTCAGAATTTGCTTTAACTTGCTTTTCCCCCCACCCAGGCATGCACACTACTGAAAATATAGTGGTGGTGAGACTGATTAAAGAGCTGATTAGATACGATAGATTCAGTGTTAGAGCTGCTCTTTCTTCTTTCGTGCTCCCCATTCACACCCTGCCCCAAATAAATGGTGACTTTTCCCTTGAAAACAATCTGATATTTAGGTGTTGCAGAGATAGAGGAGGAAAAAAAGGGAGAACTGTGTATTCTTTTCTTTAATAAAACCTATTTTTTAATAGTCACAGAGATTGCCTGGGCTGCATCCTGTAGAGATTGAGGGAGAGAGAGGAAGGCTGGTTTGTCTGAATAGATATTTAAGGAGTCACAGCAGGCAGTGGATTTGTGAGAGGAAAAAAAAAAAAAAAAAAAGACTCTACTTCCCCAGAAGGCAAATAGAATACAATATTTCATATTTGAGGGTTGGGGAAATGAAATTTCAGTGTCATCATGGACATTACAGAAGATATCGCTCAGTGACCCACAGACAGCTGGCAACTGCATTTGTCTCTGAGATGCTTATCAGGAAAATCTCAAATCCACCCTCCTCTGGCCCCCTGTATAAGCAGAATTAATTGGCTGGCAGTTGTTGATTTTTTTTCTCCAAAAAGGGAATAAAAAAGTCCTCTTCTCCCTCTATGTATGTATGCTATGTATGCTGTTTCATAAAGGCTGCTTTGGTGCTGCATAGACTGCTGCTGAGGAATACATTACATTTGTAGGAGGATGGTGTCACCTTCACTGCCCAAGCCTGAACTGTGAAGTCACATACTGGTATGTGAGGAAGGGCTGCAGATCTGCCTGTGGCAGTGGTGCCACACACTCCACAGCTGGGAATAGATATCTGCCTCCGGGCTGAAGCTGGGGATGCAATCTGGGGCTCTGCCATGAGACATGAAAGCAAATTTGGGTTATTACTTTTTTACTTTATTTTTATTATTATATTCAGTATTCCTAGAATTTTTTATATTTGTTGTTACAGAAAGATAACTACTGCCTCCCCCCAAATTTAATAAGACAGTAAAAATATCTTTGCTGTGTTTCAGTGTTGTTACTCTGCAGTAGATGTTGGAGATAAAATCTTACCTCTTGCTTTCTCCCAGTAGCTCTGGCTAACCTTCTGTAATGATGTAGAAAGAAATGTTAATCATGTAGTCCCTCCTTTTCATTGCCAGGGAGGGCACTGAATGGAAGCCCATGTTCAAGAGCAGGACCTGCATGTCTTTGTATCTTGTTTTACCTATGCTGGGATAGCAAGAAAAAGCCAACTCTAAGATCCTATTATCTTATATATCCTATAATGCATCTTATAGATGTATTTTCAACCAGTGAGAGTTCTGTTCAGTGTCTGGGATGTTTAGAAGAGCCTCTGTCATGTCAGCTTATGTGTTGAGTTCTTGGCAACTTCCACTTTACTCTTGGGCCATGAGGTGCTTTCTTTCCATCTCCATTTATTTTGCCCAGTGCAAGCCTTTGAACAATTCATCCACATAACTTCTCTATGCTCTTCACACAGGATTTCTTCTTTGTTGTCCTATTGAAGTTCCCTACAGTGTCTTCCATGTGCAGCTACTTGTTCAGTCCTAACTTTTCTTTGTCTTGAAATGTCCTGGGACTTGCAAAAGATCCTTGTTTAAACTGTGATTATAGTCTTCTCTTTGCAACTCCTACATACTCGGACAGGTGAAAAGAAAATAGGAATGGAGATTATACAGTAAGCAACAAGATGAATAAATCTGTTTTTGTTTTGTTTTCTTTGACTCTTTTGCTCTGCTTCCCTTTCTGTCTGCATCTTCCCATCCCTTAATGTTATGCCATAGTTTATCAGAGAGATTTTCAAAGAGGGTATAGGAACATAGCTGAAGAAAAAAGAAAACAGCAACAAAATTTGAATGGCTATGTTTCTTCTAGACCCTCTTGCGCCATTTCCTTGATGTTAAAAACCAGTGTCCTGCCAAAAGACACATTGTAGTTCAGGTTATTCTAAAAATCCACATTTCTTAGGATGGGCTGTTACTGCTGCCATGGTAACCTGTCTCCTGGTCAAGTTGGATGGGCATGCTGTGTTTAGCTAAGATGGATGTGACCAAGCCTGGTGGTTGTACCCACACAGGTAACCTTCCTTTACTGTGGAAGAGCACAAACAGAGAAGAAGGAAATAAAACTTTTTTTTTTTTTTTTTTTACAAAGGATGTTTTCTGATATCCAAAAAGAGAGCACAAAGCCTGAATTACTTGTAAGATGCCAAGCAGAACCTGCTCTGCTAAAGTGGGAGTTCATCCTTCATTCCTGCAGGTGGATCCTGTGACCAATGATCTTCACAGTAGTGAAGTATGTGGGAAAAAAAAAATGGAATGAAGAGAAAAGTACAGAGCTAGGAAGGCTAGACCAATAATACAGCTGTGAAATCTAGCCAACTACATTTTCTCTTTAATTCTGAAAGGCATCAGTTCTCCTGGACAAGTCTTGCAGTCCCTCAGCTCTTGAGGGAGAAGCGATTGAATGGTACTAGCTTGACCCAAGAAAAGAGAAAACTGGGCTGCCCATGTTTTCCTTTTCTTTGTAGAAGTTTCTGAAGAGAATTATTCTTATTTCTCCTCCTTTTCCCTTTCGTGTCTCCCCATCTGCAATATGTCCTGTTGTTTTTTCTTCTCCCTGACACACCCTTCCCTTCAACCCCCTATAACAAAAGAACACATTTAAATGCATTCACACTTTGTCTTGAGGTTTATTAGTAGACAGCATGGTCAAGCATATCTGTTCTTTCTTCTCAAAACCTTTATTTGAATGCAAATACAGCAATATGGATGTGAAGTTTCTGGCTAATAATATAATCTACATTGCGTGCAGTCACAGAAAGGGGTTCCTTGCCACCTTTCTTTCTAACAGTGGTGGTGGTTGTTACCTTTGAACATCTTCTGATGTACTTTCCTTAGCCTGAGGTTTTTGAATGTGTCCTGTGCAAAACTGAAATCCCTATTGTTGTTAGGCACTACTGGGTGAACCAAAGGAAATGCCAATACTGTGAAAAAGTTGTGCCAATTTACAGGAGGATTGTTCCCACTTCACTGTGCCCCTGCTGTTTCAATGTGTTTTATTAGGCTGTAAGGAGATCTGAGAAGAAAGGACAACTAGGATGTGTTGCTGTGCTGCTTACTCAAATTTGAGCATGTTCAGCACACGTGCATTGTTGGTTTGCTTTCGGTCCCATTAAATTTAGTCTTCTTTCAGTCAGCTTCTGTGGGTGTATTGAAGTTGTAGTAAATTGCTTTACAGAGAGCTATACTGTCTTTACAGAGAGCTAGACTTTTTGTCTTTTAGAAATAGTTTATGGTATCATGGCTCTGTAAAAATGCCATAGTTTTGTATAATAAACCTAAATAAGAGTAAGCCTACACAAGATATTTTTCTTCTATGTGTATCAAAAAAAAAAAAGTTAAAATTCATAATTAGGCACAAGACATTTCTAGAGTACTGGTTGATCTCTTTTTTGTTGCCATAAGGCTTAGTAGAAATGTATGCTAGAATAAAATCCATACTGTTTAGACTGAATACCGACAGGGAACATTGCAGCTGAAGCTATTGCTTATGTGTGATGCTCAGCTTAGCAAAGGAGAGGGCTGCACCTAGTAGCCAAAGATTAAATGACCTATCAAAACTCATTCCCCTCTGCCCCCCCCCCCCCCCTTTTTTTTTTTTTTAAGCATTATGGTGAAATGATTTTTTTCATATTTTTCTGTATTTTTTATTTGTTTTATTTTTTATCCAGTTAGGTTCTTGTTCCAGTGAGTCCTTTTACCTTGTTTCATTTATGATAAATGCCTCTGTTTCAGAATCTTCCTGTGCTGAACGCAACATAGAAGCATGTGACTAGACATGAGGATGAAAGAAAAGCTATCCATTTTCTATTCATTTTGTGAACAAAAATGTTCACAGAACTTGCCCTAAGATATAGAAAGAGAGAAAGGAAACTCATTTGGAGAATTTTTGGCACTTTTTTTGATTTTAATTAGAAAATTTGACATCTGCAAAATAAAGTTTCCAGTTGTTATTAGCTCTCAAATTAGTATTCTCCATTTTAAGAATGCTTCCTAAAAATTTTCGTCAGATGAAAATGGTATACTGAGCATAAGCATTAAATAGGTTTTTACATAATTAAGAAATGAGCAGCAGGCTGTGACTTTGAATATTTGCAGCACAGAATGATGATTCTCTCATTGCTGAGATTCTATTAAATTTGACAATGAGAGAATTCATGGTTGACTTGTGCTTGGTGGTCTGTCAAGTCTGAAGCCAGTGCCATTTATTGAGGTTTATAAACTCTTTACAGAAGCTAGATTTTCCTTTGTACGCTTTTTTAGTACTAAGGTTAACCCCCTTTGTGACTTAACACCTATGCAGTTAATGTGTGTGTAGGGAGAAATGTCATTAATCAAGTAGCAACAGCTTCCGAGCCCAGTGAATTCTGATGAATAAACTGTGGAGCTATGTTAAGATATAAATTAAAAAAACAGAAGACTTTGGGGGATGGAGAACAAGTACCTTTGCCAAACATATCTGATCGCATCCAGTTTGCCAAGTTAAGCAAAGAATTTTTAACATGAGGAAATAAAGGGGAGAAAGCTGTTTTTTGGAGTATAAAATGTCTGGATGCACCACTTATGCAGATGAATGTGACAAAGTAGAGGAGAAATCAATATTTAGAGATTTCTGGATCTTTCTTGCTGGAATGCTTTCTCCACAAACAGAGAACAAAAGGCTAATATTTGTTATTTGCTTGCATGGAAATCTTGAGGTGTTCTGAATTGTATGCAGTGTCTGGGAAATTTTTATCTATTACTGATGAATTTTACTAATTTGTCAGCTGTTGCAAATGTAATTATATTTGAGTTGACAGTTGTTATTTAAAGCTTTAGTTTCAGGTGCATACATGCTTCCCATAAATCTAGCTTTTTATTCGTTAAAATATGGTTCCTATTGTCCTTCCAAGAGCAAATTTTAATCTGTCTGGGATTAAAATGGATGCATCAAAATAATTTTGTGCATTTTGGAAATGTTTAAGTTTAGACCAGTAAAAATACTTTGCATCTTCTTAATCTCAAAATGTGACAATGTTTTATGTAGGTGGCTGCAGAAAGAAGAGGAAGAAAGGGTAAAACTAAACTGTACCATTGAAACAGAAGTTTTCTTCTGTTGGCTAAAGCAAATTATGTATGTTCTATAATTATGTTTTCTGGAGCTCCTGTTAGTGTTGATGAGCTAAATACATTTATTAGTGAAAGAATAGGCCTTGTTTTATATGTCTATGTAGTTTAACATATTAAATGTACATTATATGGTTTGTAAAGGCACTATCATGTCAAAATGGCAGGATGGATGAGGGATGGAAGGTTCTTCTGGAGCCTATAGTATGTTATTTAGTTACTTTCAAAGACCGACTCTTATTAAACTGAAGTTATTTTTATACAATGGAATCTTGTTATTCTACCCCCTTAGTTGTGATCTTCACCCAGCCTTTGTTTGTTGTATATTTCTGTGGCAGCATATTAAATAGTGGGACAAACGCAACATTGCCTCTAGTGCTTTAAACAACAACAACAACAAAAAACAAAAGCAGCGAAAACCTCTTTTTACCAGGTAACTTTTTCTGTTTTTTTTTTTTTTTTTTTTTTTGTTTAAGGCAATTTAGGAAGCCTAAGTGGTTGCATTATATTATATTATATATTTATATTTATAATATATATTATAAATATAAATATATATTATATATAATAGAAGATACCTTCTCTCCAAAGATAACTTCTCTCCAAAGGAAACTTCATCAATATCATTTAATGCAAACCAGTGGTCTTTAAGGCAATGAAGATATGAGCTTTGAAGAAGACAAAATACTGATTGGAGTGTTTGTGATATTTTGCATGTGAATTTCTTGGGGTAGAATTTTAAGAGAAACTGAATTATGGTGGGACATTCCCTTCCTGTGTTCCCCCCAACACTTTCCTTTTCCTTGTAACAGCAGTAGCTGAGCTAGTATGAATGATATCTTTTTTGCAGCACTTAAAAATCAGTGAGAAGACTTAAAAACTGACAATTGTGGGCCTATCTGTGTGTACTTGGACTGCTTGTCAAGTGTACAATGTAATTATTAAAAAAAAAAATTCCTCTAAACTTCTTTACTGAAAGTATCTGGATGAAGGGGGAGCTGTGCCTTCCTTTCTGCAGGTGCTTTCATAGCTTAATAGTTCTGGATTGTGTTCTGCAGATTTTCTTCCATAAACAAAAAGTTTTTCATCACAATGTCTTTTTCTTATGACAAAATGAACATTGACTTCCATCCCTGCCTCTGTTCTCCTTACTGAAGGGAAGATCTCTCTCTCTTAATTTTTGAATGAGAGATCTGTCTCTGTAAGAGTCTGAGGTGGTATTTCAGACACAGTGACTGAATTCCAGAACGTCATATTCAAGCCTTTTTTTTTTTTTTTTTTTTTTTTTAAAAAAAAAAAGACAACTCTCCAGATGAAATAATTTTTTAGCTCTGTTATGAAAGATTTAAATTCCTCTTTCTGATATGATTTACACTGTTCTATTAATTATTGCTATTATCTATTTCATCATTCTTCATAAAATTCACCAGGAGTGCAACAGCAATCCACTGGGCTAGCATTAGTGTTGGGCACTTCGTTATCTTGTTTCAGCTGTTTGTACATGTTTTGCTTGGGTGTTTTCTGGGTGTGGTGGTTTCAAAAATACCTCTGCTTATTTGGACACTGAAGGGTGGGTGTTGTACAAGACAGAATCAAGTATTTTATAGCTGTTCAGCTGTGTGGTATTAGTTTTGTCCATTTCTGTTTGAAAATGTCTTCTAAAAGATGAGAAGCGTAATGTGGTATAAAGTAAAGTTAGGTACCAATATCACAAGATTATATCTGCTTTTCATTTCTCTAAATCCTGCCCTCCATTTCTTTTTAAATTATTTTTTTATGCAGTCCAGCCACGAGTGGCTGATCACATTGAGTTGTTCTCTGTAACTGACAAGATTAAAAGTATCGTGTACAAGTCAATATGAAACCTTAACCTCCTCTATAGGGCTACTTGCCAGGGAGCTACTGAAAGAGTGAAGCATAATTATAACACCTCCCCCCAAAAGGGGTGCTTTTTAACATTTTGGGAGGGCTTCTGCAGGTGGTGAATGAAAGTTGGTTCAGAACCAAACTTCTAAATCTGTAACAATAAAAAAAACCTGCAAATGATAGGAAAGCACATGAAATCTCTCCAGCACTGTACACCCTCACCAGGCATGCTGCCAAAACCACAGCTTTTTAACTAAACAAACGAGCGAAAGAAACCCTTAGGCTATGGAACAAGAAAGTTTTTGCTTCTAACAAAGAAAAACAAAATTTGTTTTTGAAAACGTAGGATTTGTGTAACCAACTGAATTAAAACATTATAGTACCTGGGGTCATGGGAATCCCTATGGGCTGTTTGCTTCAAGCCTTATTTAAAGGAGAATCTGTAAAACTATTTTTGACCTAAATAAAGCAACAACCATAACAAGCTTTTTTTTTTTTTTTTTTTTTTTTTTTTTTTTTTTTTTTTTTTTTTAAGATGATGATTCAATAGGAGATTGTCTGCTTTGAAAACATTTCTAATATGGTGAGGGAAACATCAAATGAGATTACATCAAAAGGTGAAATAGAGCCCCCCTAAGGGGAATAGCTGCACATAATTCTGTACAACTTCCACATTAGAAATAAACAGTGTATTATAACAGCTTTGCATAGAAAGGCTGAAAAGTCGTATTTATTTTCTAAAAAGAATTGAGTTATTCCTGCAATTCAGATATGACAGTATGGTAAATCATTCATCTTGAATTCAGATTTGCTCCTGTCCCATGGAGAGCTCATGTTTTTGTGGTTACCAAAAATTATGAGCTAGTGGACCATAAAACACCCTACAGAGAAAAGAGAGGGCCCCAAATCAGAAGTGACCTATTGTCATTGTCTGTCGTATTTTACTTGGCTTGGCTGTTATCCTTTAGCATCTCAATACTTGATTGATTCACTCTGCTCATAGAATTTGTTTGGGAGGTACTCTGGTGGTAGCTGGTGGTAATAGGTATATGATTAGACTTTTTCTCTGTGTTTTGTGGAGGGGTGAGGTTTGTGTTTTCTCTGTGTATGAGATAACAGTGCAGCAAATCTTTGGATAGTGGGTAGTGACAGTAAGGGCTTCAAACCCCATGGGGACCCAGTGACTCCTGGTGCTTGGGAGCCATGAAGCCCCACGGAGAACACGTGTACAAGCTCCAGTATGTTGGTGAGCTGCAACCATGGTGGGGAGATGGCAGACAGTGAGAGAGGAAGCTGCAGGAGGTTTGCTGTGAAATACTCCCTTTTAGCTCAGCTCCTAGAACCACAGAGGTCTTGCAAGATGGGTGTGTACACTGGGGGTGTGTGGTCTCATGGAGTAAATGCAGAAGCAGTAAGTGTGCGTGGCTAGAGCTAGAATCCAGCAGGTGAAAAAAGAATGACTTGCTCACATGAGAGAGTAATATGAGGGAATTGCAGGGATGGTGTAGAGAGTGTTCAGGTTAGTGCAAATCCAGCAAACAGGTGCAGTGCCAGAGTCCTCTGAGGCTGACTGCCAGCAGGGTGAATGTGGAGCTGAGCCCACTGGGCTGAACCCTGCGTTTCATGCTTCCTAGGCAAAGCACTGTCCTCCAGAGCTGTGTGTGCTGTTGGGAGCCACGGGACAGATCTCCCTGCAGCTCTGGGGTATGGGAAGTGCACAGGTGTGCTGCATTTTCCTCTCTGCTGGGCTGATGAAGGAGCTCAATCCCTCTCTCTCCTTCCTCTTAGTGGCACAACCATCCTTCTGTGCGCCAGTCATGTTTCCTTGCTGGGGCCATACAGACAGTACACCCTCAACTATGTGCTTGCAGCAGAGGGCATTGCACTTTCCATCGCACCTCATGCATTAATTTTGCATTAGTTCTCCATGGCAGGTGGGTTTATTTCCTCAGAGCAGTAGCGTGTGTAGTTTGCTTCCTGGTGTAGAGGAGAAATAGCAGGAGCCAGTGTGGTAAGCTCTTTGGGACCTGTGGTTTCCCTGCCCTATACCACTTCATCCCTGTTCACTCACCATGACAAGGGGACTTTTAAGACCTCAAAGCAAATGAGTATCACAAATCGTTTGGAAAAGTTGGCATTTCCTAAGATTTACAGCTCTCTAGCTTCTGTAAAATATAGATTTGTGTCTTTTTAACTCTTAGTATAAAACTCTGAATTTTTCTCCCCTGTTCATTCATTTCTGAATAAATTTTTAGAAATTCATTGAATTTCTGAAATTCAGTAGTGCAGATTTTAACACTCATTTGTATTATTCTTCACATTAAAATCTTTCTGGTTCAAGCATGGTATAAATGTTGGGAAATCTTAAAATATTTCTATATGAAAACTAGGGTTCTGCTGCCTGCCAAGATCTTACTTTGTTTGCACTGTTTGCCATTTTTCTGAAGCTTCACATCCTGAGCTTAGTGATTTGTACAGAACTGTAGCCTTTGTTGTACTGTTACTAGATGCGTTGGGATAAATTGAAGCTTAATAATTTCTGAGCTGTTCTTTAAAGCTTTCTTTTTTTTTTAAAAAAATAATAATAATAATAAAAAAATATATATGTATATGTTTGTGAAAATTATCCAGTCCAAAGATTTTGTTTGCTTGTTTTTCAGTTTGTTGACATGTTTGTCTTGTTCCACAAATGCAAGACCTTTTATTTGTTGCTTACAAAAAAAACTTTTTAACCTGTCTTGGATGTTATTGCACATCTTTATACTTTTCCCTTTTCTTGAAAAAGTCAATGTGTTACAATCTTCGATTTTTTGATGATACCCCCCACAAGGGGGATGATTCTGACACCTGAGACCAGGTCACAAAGCTTAAGTCTCATGTTTTTAAATGTAAAAATATTCAGTATTTTTGAACTTAGGATTTTAAAGCTAATATTCATAACTGGGGAAAAAAGTAAAACCAGAATCCTTTTGAAAAGGTTTTTTAGAAATGGCCTTGTTGAGATAAAGATCTTATTTTATTCATTTCTACTACTTATACTCTGAATCCTACCATGTTAATAAATAAATAAATAAAAAAAATCTTCTCCCTATTTCCTTGCAGTTTGGACAAATGCTAGGACAGCACAAGACACGTGGTGCTCAGGCTGTGCTGAGACATTGGTGCAGCCTTGTCCAAGCACCTGTGAGGGGTGTCCACACCCCTGCCTGAGGCCCTTTTGTGCCATGCAGGGAGGTTTTGCTGCTTCTCAGAGTGTCTGGAGCCACCCTTGAGCACTGTCTGGAGAGGAGAGCAGTCTAGAAGTTATTTTTCCAATTTTCTTCAAAAGTTCCTGTTTCCCAAACTACTTTAGGCAGTTCCTCCTCTTTTCTTTATTCTTGTTCTTCATGTGAAGAAATTGCTCACCTTGGTCAAATCCAGAAGTGACTGTGGGACTGTACATTGGGCATAATTTTCTTCTCTTGTCCTGCTGCGGCAGAGATGAGGGGGAAAGACTTGTGCTCAACCAGGGTTGATCCCAATTTTGCTCTCCTCACCTCTACATGTAGATCAGCGTGTACATGTGCAGTCATAGCCATGCCAAATGTCTCTCTCCCTCTCTTTCACACACAATTCTAGCTGTTGTTTGTGCCTTGAGTGGGTTAATACATTAAAATTGACCGAGTTGTGAATGGGAATTGTCTGAATCTCTAGAGCAAACTAAAACAAGAGTGACATGAGAAAAGCAGTCATCAATTGTTGCCTGATGATAGAGAAGGTTTTAAAAATCAAACACTCCACTATAGCCTGACTGTGCACAGAGAAAAACCTAATTAATTATAAATAAGATTAATAAATAATTTAAATGTATCACTTATTTCTTTTTTATAGTTTAACTCAAGAAAAATCATTTCAATTAGAAATTTCAACTCAATCTGAAATGCAGAGAGGCATGATGGTTCAAGATGGATGTGAAGTCCTTTATAATTCTCCTTCAAAAATCTGTGACTTCTTTTTACAACTAGGGTGATAAAGGGGGAAAAAAAAAAGATTCCTGAGAGACAAAAACAAGCAAAATTTCCTTTGATAGGGTAACAGAATGTATGTTTAATTTATGAATTAATAAGCATGTTATGTGTGATGTCCAATTTGTCAAAAATGTCTTATTTCCCTTAGCATTCATGTTATATGTATGAAATAGATGCAGTTTTTTTTTCTATTAATTATAGTATCCCATTTCTTCAAGAGTAATGAAAGATAATTCATTCCTGTGCTCTGACCCTAACTGGCTCCTTGGTATTACTGATGAGTTTTTTTTTTGTTTTTTTTTTTTTCCCCCCCATTCATTTCTGACCTTGTGAAAGTATTTATGTTGGACTCAGTGATGATGAATGCAGAATGAACAAGGCAGATTAAGGATGAGAGAGTAGATCTAGAGGGTTCGTGTCCCATCTCCTTGGTGACATCAGCTTGTGTACACTCCTTAATACTCAAACCTGAGGTCACTTGGCTCTTCTGGAAGATCTTTGGGCCTTGAAAAACATCTGTTGGCTATAGCTGTAAAAAACGTTTATGATACTGATATCTCCAATGCTGACTTTTCCCCCCTCTACTTTTATGGCTTTTAATAATTTTAAGGATTATAACTAGGACTATGTTTATTTCCATGTAGATCTTTGTTTTTGTCTTACTGTTTATTTTTCTCAAGTTTAAACAGGTATGTCTGTATCTGTTTGGTGATGACTCTATTCTAAAGCACAAAATATGGTCTAATTGCTTCAAATTACTGCTTTTCCTTTCAGTAGTTTCTTGTTTTGTATTTTTTTTTTTTTTTGAGCTACTGCTATGTAATTTCCCTGTTTGCTTGGATCTATCACTACACATTCTCCTCAAGAAACAGGCTGCTCACAAGTTATACTGGTGTATGCTTTGTTAGGTTAAAAACTGTCTGGATAGCTGGGCCCAAAGCGTTCTGGTGAATGGAGTCAAATCCAGGTGGAGGCCAACTGGTGTCCCCTGGTGACTAGTGGTGTCCACCAGGGCTCAGTACTGGGGCCAGTCCTCTTTAATATCTTCATCAATGATCTGGATGAGGGCATTGAGTGCACCCTCAGTAAGTTTGCAGATGACACCAAGCTAGGTGTGTGCGTCGATCTGCTCGAGGGTAGGAAGGCTCTGCAGGAGGATCTGGATAGGCTGCACCGATGGGCTGAGGTCAACTGCATGAAGTTCAATAAGGCCAAGTGCCGGGTCCTCCACCTGGGATGCAATAACCCCAAGCAGAGCTACAGGCTGGGAGATGAGTGGTTGGAGAGCAGCCTGGCAGAGAAGGACCTGGTAGTATTGGTTGATAGTCGGCTGAATATGAGGCAGCAGTGTGCTCAGGTGGCCAAGAAGGTCAACAGCATCCTGGCTTGTATAAGAAGCAGCGTGGCCAGCAGGGCTAGGGAGGTGATCGTCCCCCTGTACTCGGCTCTGGTGAGGCCGCACCTCGAGTATTGTGTTCAGTTTTGGGCCCCTCGCTACAAGAAGGACATGGAGGTGCTTGAGTGGGTCCAGAGAAGGGCGACGAAGCTGGTGAGGGGCCTGGAGAACAAGTCCTATGAGGAGTGGCTGAGGGAGCTGGGCTTGTTCAGCCTGGAGAAAAGGAGGCTCAGGGGCGACCATATTGCTCTCTACAGATAACTTAAAGGAGGCTGTAGCGAGGTGGGGGTTGGTCTGTTCTCCCACGTGCCTGGTGACAGGACGAGGGGCAATGGGCTGAAGTTGCGCCAGGGGAGTTTTAGGTTGGATGTTAGGAAGAACTTCTTTACTGAAAGGGTTGTGAGGCATTGGAATGGGCTGCCCATGGTAGTGGTTGAGTCACCATCACTGGAGATCTTTAAAAGATGTTTAGATGTAGAGCTTAGGGATATGGTTTAGTAGTGGACTGGTTAGTGTTAGGTCAGAGGTTGGACTAGGTCATCTTGGAGGTCTCTTCCAACCCAGATGATTCTGTGATTCTGTGACTATACAAAAAATACATATGCTTACATCTGTGGACAGTTGCAGGTGAGAAATATTGAATGTGGTGAGAAGAAAGTTTTATTAGAACTTGTTTGGAAAAATGCCAAACCTAAGTTCAGTGTGGATGTTTTATTTAGGCTAACATCAACCTGCTGAGAAGTACTCACAGAAGTTTGATACCCTGCCATATCCCACTTCTGATGCATTTAAAATTCTAGGGATATTGGGCTAATGTACAAAGTGTTCAGCAGATCTCCCCCCTTTCACGTGTACTCTAAACCACCATTAGCACTTTTTTTTTTTTTTTTTTTTTGAAGGTATTGGCACAGCCTAGACAATTTCTAGAAGAAAGAAAATGTTTATAGATTATACTAAAAATAGATGACTGGCAAATTAGATTGAGAGATTTGCAGATTTTAAAGGTTACACAGAAGAAAGATTTAATGTGCAGCACAAATACTGTTCTGTGGCTGGGCAGAAGCTGAAAAACAAAAATAGGACTAGGAAATTATATGAATCAGGACGGAATCAGATCATCAGAAGTCTTAAGAAGGTGCTGTGTGAGGTAGCATATACTAATTACGGGAATAATTATCAGGAAAAAGAAGGGAACAGGAAGAGTGAAATCAAAGAGGAGAGAGCAAAGCTGGCAGAAATAGAAACAGAGCAGCAGCATCTTATGACCGTGACTGAAAAGGAAGGCGTGTATACTTATGATATCTAGCAAAGCAAGATGGCGTTATTTATACAACTGTCTTAAAGGGAGTGAGTAATTAACATAAGTCCATATTCTTCAGGTGAATTTTGTAGCACCAATGAAATAGCCATAATTTTTTGTTTCTTTCTACAGGGTTTGAGCATTTCTTTCTATGGAGTTTTCTATCGAGTGGCTGACAGATGTTTTTCTGTCCTCACCCATAACTTTAAGATCACATATTTTAAAAGTTAGGTAAAATGTTCTGCGTGCCATTTGGTGATACAGTGGCTTGATTAAACAAAGCCTGCAGTGAGGAAGGGGTGAGAGTTAATTTGAGATCAAGGTAAGACATTTAGGTGACTATATATAAATGACTATCTGCTTGCAAATTAGGTAGGTGGCAAGCTCTGATTTAATCGGTTGAATGCTAGCTATTATAACCAATGGGGAGCAGGGAGCTACTCAGCACATCCTGAAGTTGACCTCAAGTTGGAGACTTAGTTGGCCAAGTCTAGTTGGTTAGTATCCCTTTTGAGTTCTGTGTCATATTCCACAATCAGCTGTCTTGGGAGGGTTGGGTCCTCCTGCAGGTCCAGCTCTGCGTTGGTGTCTTGTAGAACAGAACACTAGATGTTGATCTTTAGTCAACTAGCTCTTTCCCCGTTTCTATTTCTTCTCCACCTTGAAGTGGTCGTGGTCAGCTACATCTCTTCCTACATGCTTTGGAGAGATAATTTGGATAGTTGATAGGCTATGATGGGATATGGACTCTTGGATTTTGGTGTCTTAACATTAATTTAACTGAAACCTACAAAGAACAATATAGCTATTCATGTAATAAGTTTTGGTACTATCTCACCCAAATCATGTTAGAAAGATCTGGGTTGTTTCCATCCTGCTCTTAGGTGTGGAAATCAATCAGAGGTTGCAAAATTTTCCTTATTTCTAGAGATCTTTAACTACAGTCATTGATGTTGCAAGTAAACCTTTTAACTTCACATCCAATGCTTCTGCAGATGTTTCACCAGACCAGTTACTCATTGTTTTCTGGTCATGGTTGCTTAGCAAGGAAAAATGAAAACCTCAACAATTGTTTCAGTCCTGTATGACCTTACAAAATGCTGAGATTGTATTATGTGTATTAAAGAATTCCAGTATTTTTTAAAATTATTTTGTGATCAAATTCTTATAACCCTTAGATACAAAAGCTTCATATTTTTTTTAAATATTCCAGTTTCCATTTGAATTCAGTGTAGTGCTGTCTCTTGGTACATGGAAGTCCTGATGTTCAACAGGCCAGATGTGCACATCTATGTTTAATGATTTGGTAAGGCTCTTCTACCTTTCTCTGTTCTGAATTTCCTGAGAAGAGCTCATGAGTATGCATTTCTGATGAAGCATTTGATGGAAAAACATTGTAAAATTTGTTCCCCTTCCTTATTCAAAGAACATTTTTGTGTGGATGTGGAAAGCCTATATTTCAGCTTATAGTAGAATCAGACAGCTAATGGGGGTGGGGAGTAAGGTTTTAGAATTAAATTGAGGCTAAAGGTGTACTGGAGGAGAAGTCTTAAAGAATAAATGCTCTTTGCTCTTAGGCTTTCTTCAGCTCTTTTCTGATCTACTGAGGCTTTTAATTCCAAGGGCTTATTTTGTTACTTGGAGGTCTGAGATTTCAGCATTTTCCCAAGGCTATATTATAGACTCATATGATAAACATATTAATGCTACAAATATTTTGTTTTATGGGTAATAAAACAAATGTCACTTGTGGTAAGTTATCCTGTATGTTTATCTAGTTCAACAGATGTTTTAATGCCCTTTAGCAATCATATTAGCCCCTATTAGTAGCTAGTGCATGAGAAGTTGCAAAAGCATCTCTGGAGAGGCAGTGCCACTTCAGGTTGACTTATCAAGGGCCTGTGTATCAACAGGCTGCACCATGTTGCTGTTTTTATTATGTGATAAACTGGCTGGGGAATAGTTTCCTCCTCATACGATAATTCTTTTGATTGCATGATGGAAAGGGGTTTTATTTTATTGTAGTGAGTAAAAATAAAAGAGAAAAGTCTTTATTGAAGAATAACCAATATAGGATACAAAATCATTTTTTTTATCAAAGGAAAAAAAGTTGCTCTGAGTAGAGTGTACAAGCTGAGTAGTATAAGTCAAAATCCTTTTCTGTAGGAAACATTCTATTTAGTGTATGAAATAAGAATGGATGAAGATTTGACCAAACTAAAACAATTAGGAGAGCTGGGAATAGGTATAAGAATATGTTGAATGATGTAAAGTATTCAGATGTCTAGAAAAAAAAAATTACCCTATTTTCTCACCTTACCTGTTTAGTGTGGGTCAAGCATTACGTAAAGAAAACCCTGAATGCCTGAGGGTATTGGAGACATTTGTTAAAGTTTATAACAGAGCTCTTACTTTGTGCTGTAGCTTCCATCTCCACGACGTGTTGGTTTAAAACAGTGATTTGTTTATGGAGAGATAAGATGACCTCAGAGTACTGTGGTAAAGTTGTACCACACTGGACTTTTTCCCAAAAGAGTGACAGGTGTATGTTCTCTGTGGTGGTTGTGTCCACAATGGCTGCTGGAACAAATGGAGAATTTGACTGCTACTAGGAAGGCAAACAGTATTATTGCATGGGGAAGGGGGGGTATGGACGGATGGACACATTTCTAATTGTGGCCAAGACTCTTGCTCCATGCTCCACTGAAAAATAGATGCTTATCTGTTAATATTACCTAAGGTCGGTAAGTTAGTCCTTCTGTACTTGATCCCAGGCTCTACAGCCCCATAAATGCTTTGAGAGGCCATTTTTGCTCTCCTGGCTTGTGGCTCTTCCATAGGTGGTGAACTGAGTGCCTAATGTCTCTTGAGTAGTTTTGTTCACAGCTTTGATGTGAAGTTGTTTTATGTCAGGTGCATTTACTGAAAGTAGTTGTGTAGGTTCTAGCTGCAGCCTAGGAGATCATAGCATATAGCTTGCGTGCTAATGCATATTGAGAAAAAAAGGTCACCATAGGCCAGACCCTAAGTACCTTTTGGGATCTTGTAGCTGAGATATATTCATTGTCTGTTTCCTTTTGCTTTTTAATTTGTTTTCCTTCAGAGAAGTATGTTGGCATACTTATGTTTTCGTGTTTCTTGTAGTGAAATGTTTGTCTGAATCCAGCTTATTTAGTACACAGTTATATAGACTATGTTCCTACCTCCAAATGTTTCCTCCTTGGGCTCAGTGAATTTTAATAAGGTCCCATTAGTTTGAATTAAGTATAGAAGTAAATTGGCTATTATCTATGTGGTTGTTTTGCTTGTAACTTGTATATTTTTGTGTCATATTCTTGTGTAATATTACTGAGGACATGAAACTGGAGAACATTTCTGTTTCTTCAGCTCCAGCCCCCTGTGACAGCAGGCAATCATAACATCATTGTGTAATCTACCTATAAAATGTACTTGTTGGGTTGTTTGTCCCTCTTAGTTGTATTGGGATAATTTGTTTTATTTTGGCTTTAAAACATTTTAATTTTCTTACCAAATACCTTCACAGTTAACTTTGTTTCTTTACTTATATTGTACTTGAGCTTAAGCATCCCTCCTACTTTTTCAGTGTGCATCTCTCTGATGTAAATACACTTGGAGGAGGACAGTATTTAAAACTCTCTAATGCATTATGAATTCTGTGCATTATGAATCAAATACCAGCATAGCTGATCAAAATTAGATTTATTTTCTTCCAAAAAATATAATAAAGAGTGAACCATTGAGCATTTTATTTTAATTCTGTAGGATTTACCCAGCACCTAATTAATTAATGATAATGATAATGATAATTAATGATAATGATAATGATAATTAATGTTTTTGTTTTTACATGTGATATTGAAATATACATGAAAATTCATTGATTAAAGAAAGCAGAGAAAATTGTTTTAATCCCACCTTTTAAAATAAATCTTTTGCTTCTGTTTATAACAATATCTCGTTTAAAATCATTGTTTCAAAATGCAAGGTAAAGGGCTTATTTCATTTAGTGGTATGTAAATATATAACTTGTGTTTACAAAGGTATCTGTCAGTGCCCTTACAATGATTTCAACCCTTAACCTGGATTTTGGCTCACCTTTTTAGTGCAGGAATGAAAATATAACCTCAGGAAATAGGGTGGAAAATCTGTCTATATTACTGTGTCATCTGACATTCTAATCACATACAGAGTTCATCAGTGTGCATTAAGGTAGTAGTTGATTTTTAGCCTAAAATATTCCCAGTTTTACAGCTGCTTTATTTCCCTTATCAGCCCTCTACCATTTTGTAGTTGTACAATCTCTGATATGACCATTTGTTGTGCACTGGGAGAACCTATGACAACCTCTGTCTGCCTGCATCCTGTAAAGGGCACAGATGCTGTAGAAGTCTGTGGAAATGTTCATGAAGACATAAAACTATGTCTTAAAACTATGTCATAAAATTATCACTCAAAGCTGTCCTGTTAAGATCATTTTACATCTTGGAAACATGCCCCCATCCTTTGCCATTCTCCTGTGTCTCAACTTTGGTTTTAAAATAGCATTAAATGTTATGTTAATGTCTCCCTTAAAATCTATCCTTAATACATGTATTAATCAGGGTAAAATACAGTATCCCAAAACATCGCTAGCACTAAGCATTAACATCAAGAAAATATGTGTAGGTTCTGCTTAAATGAATATCTAAACCTTTTGTATTCTTAAGACAAGTCACCTGTGTATATTTTTTTTCAGGTGCTTTATAGCTTAGGCAATTTATATGCACTTCCTGCATTAAAATAAAGGTAATTTTGATAAATTTTGCTGTTAATTCTATTATTCAAAGATTAGTGAAACTGTGCCATTCAAAGCAATGGGCACGCTTAAGATTCTCTACTAGGTTGTTAAGCATAACATATACTCATTTCTTAACATGGATCTCACTTTCATAATGCAACATTACAGTAATATTTTTATAAATAATAGTAATGTATCTATCACCTCTAACTGCATATAATCTGAATAATGACTAGACACCTCTTCTGTCTCTGTGAATATTCCTGATGGTATCTGAGATTGTATGTGACCTATATATGTGTCCTTCTCCACTGTAATCAACGTTTCTTTCACTGTACATCTGTCCTGTTCATCCATTGGCCTTTACTTTGCTAGGATTGCCTGTGGAGTTTGAAGGCACAAATCAAGCGTATAGTATTAAGGCTGCCCATTTTTCTCTTTTAGATAGGCACATAGCATTCCAGTCCTGAGTCCCTCCCAGTGGCAGGAATTCATGTGGAATAAAAGATTTGGAATGAAAGCTTTGAAAATGAACATCTTTTAGTAGTTTTATACTCCTAAATCTTTGTCTCTGCACTTGGAGTAACCTAAAAGCATTTATTAATATTTGATGGGATTGTGAAAGCCCTAGGTATGTAGATTTATGGAAACGTACAAATGGCTCATCTGAGCTTAAACATTCTTGGTCCCTATCTTTTTGCGAAAGGCATGTATGCCCCTTAGAAGGGGAGTGCCCGTACGAGGACTCAGCTTGATGAAAATATACGCCATTGCATACTTATTCCAATAATTTGTAGGTGATGCTAGTATGAGATGAAAGCTTTCACATTTTACTTAGTGAACTGGATGAAAAAAAATCTTTTGTCTCGTTTTTTAAAATAGCTTGGCCAAACTTTGCAGTAGCCTACAGATGTTAGATCATTGCCTGAATCTCCATTCTGAAAAGGGGTTTGCTAGGTTTTTAACAGCTAACAGCAAGATCTGTTAGTATTTTTGATGGGAATGAACTTTGATTTGTTAAGCTAATGATTTGTAAGAAATTAGATTTGGGATCTGGAAAATTTGGGTTAAGGAAAGGTCAAGGAATTAAAAGATTATTATAGGCAATAAAAACCAGATGGAACACAACATTATGCAGTGAGGATGAGTTCCTGTCAGGGCAGGGCACATGAAAGGCAAAACACCCAGGGGAAGAATGAATGTGAATTTGCCAGGACCAGCAAAGCAACTGATGTCACACAACGTGAGAATGAGGTACCTTCATTTTGTTTCTGCCGTGTAGGTGCAATAACAGAGCTCGGGCTGACATTTCTAGTATGTTACTGTTATTCTCTAGCCCCAGATGTGCTGCTGTCCTCCACTAATATCTTTCCATCTGGGTGAACAGTTCGATTTATATATGTAAAAATAACTCTACTAATCCATGTGACACTGTCCCACAGCATCCTGCTCTCACTTGTCTAGTGCATTGGCTGACAGCTATCTGGGCTATCTGAAGGGTGCCTTTCAACCCTCCTTTTCTCTCATAATCTCTGCTTTGTGAGGCTATGAGTTCAGGTGATATAGTTCTGCTGCACAGGGCATGTGTGTTCAAGAAAAGTTAGCGGCTGGCTAGTAAGTGGTAGAGCTGAGCTGCGAGTTTTTTGTGCACAGCACCAAATGTCCCTGGTTCAAGCCTTGCACCAATGTCAGCCACACAGCAATGTCATACACCACCATGGGAGAGGTGAGCAAAGCAGGCAACACCAGTGATCAGGCCACCCACAGATGGACCCATTAATCTGTTCAGTCTTGCTGCCCATCAAAAGTGAAAGTCAAACTTGCTGTGGGAGCCCTGCCAGATTTGAGTCGTCATTGTGCCTGTGGGATTTGCACTGGAGAAGATTGCTGCTTGTCCTGGGAAAATTAGGCAAGAGTGACACAATAATATTTTTGTTCTGTGTGTAACACACAAAATATTGCCATTACACATTTGTCCTGTTATTTAATTTGTGCTGGTAATGTGTATTGCTCATTCTTAATGGCTGTGTTTCCTTGGTGCTTCTGCAGGAAATTATTAGGCCAGTATTATGTAATGAAGGTTACTTAAGCCTACGCATGTGGTGTTGTCTATAATAAAACCAGGGATTAGAAGGAGCATGTGTTCCAAGATAAATAGAAAGCTTTGGAATGACCCAGAAATAGTTTATCGTGACCTTATTTAGTGATGGGACAACTGAGGTAAAGGTGATCTATGGTTGGTGCTAACTTGTCTCTACTGACTTCTAACTTGCAAAAAGATCCTCCTTCCATGAAGAGGATAAGTTCTCTAAAGCAAAATCTCTTTTAAAAACAGAAAGTCGGTAGGCTGAAAAATGTATGTTACCAATTTGTATCCCTGTTCAGTTTAGAGGTGGCAATGCAAGCTATAACAATGAGTGTAGCATGTATTCTTGGACATAGTTGCAATTAAATAACGTATTAATTAAAGTTGCATTGTAGTATTTATATAATTTATTTTAGAAGTGCAACAAAAATGAGTGCGTATGAACTCATGACTACAGAATTTAGTTAGAAGGTTCCATTGTGCCATCTTTAACAGAAAAACAAACAACAAAAACAGGAATCAAAATGTTCTGTATGACTTTTTACTCACAAGCAATAACTAAAAAAGTAAATAAAAATATGTATTTTTCTTTATACCCTCATTTGAGGAGAGGAAAGGATTGTCTTTAAAATTATTTCACTTTCCATTATTTAATAACACTGAAGATTTCTTTCCTGAGCTGTTCCATGTCTCCTAAATTTTTTAAAATACTATTTTCCTCAATACTCTTTTTCCTCCTCCATACTGCTAAGACTTATTTGTTTAGTGGCTGAACTTACATAAACAACCAGCCTTGATTTAAGGAATCCAGATGATTAGCAGTTTAGTAACCTGTTTGGTGCACTATCCCAATGGTAATGATTCTGTTTTGTTTGTTTGTTTTGTGTGTGTGTGTTTGCTTTGCAAGTGCATGTTTATTACTTGAATTTTGCTGACCTCTGCTTTCAGTATAAAGGCTGAAAAAAAATAGTGCCTCTTTTTCTTGAAATTCTACAGCTAGAAAATGCACAGTGAAGCAGCTTTGTCTCCATCACAACTTAGTGCTGAATGTCTGCATGTTAACTGTTTGAACAGTCTCTTCTTTAGTAAAATCTTAAAGCACAAAAGTGAGATTAGAATATATTTGTCCTTCATTTTCACAGCAAAGCTGCAAGGTTGTACTTGGCAGAGGTCTTGTTTTTCAGAAGGTGTCTTTCTGAGGACTCTAAGGTCCGTGCTTGAGAAAGTATAACATGAAGTTTTTGGATTAAGTTCAACTGGCCTAAGTCTGGAATTCTGACATCTTTTATAATTACAGTCTGGTAGAAATGTTTTACAGACTTTTGTGATGGTTATTCCCTAGTCCTTTTTTCGTTGTCATTTATTTTCCCCCTACACACACTAATTTTTCATCCTCTTCTTTTCCTGCCTCCCTTCCTCCTTCCAATTTCTTACACCTTTTTTGTATCTTCTCTTGCTAGCACCCCTCCTGCTTGTGTCCATTTCTGATGAAGAAATAATAGAATAAAACTGGGTGAATTATTTCTTTATATCAGTCAATTAAATTTTTGAAATGGGGAAGAAAAGTTTGTTTTTGTGGTTGAACTGAAATAAGAAAGATGAAGTGAAACTAATTTAGAGATGAAACATAAAAATGTCATTTAATTTGAATGCCGTCTTGAACTTGGGGTCTAACAGCCTAAACATATGAGGGACAGGGAGAGGAGTGAAAAGTTGTATTTAATTTCTCAGGTTAAAATAATAATATTATCTTAAATAGCGAATAGTATTGCTATGAAATGGCCACTGTTTTGTTTAGGAAATATTGAAATAAGTCTTTCAGCAATTTAGATAAAGCACTGAAATAATGTTATGTTTTAAAATATTTTCCTATCTTCATCCCTTTTTTCCCAGTCAAAACTCTTTGCAATACTTGACCTGAAATAGTGAATCCTTTCACCACTCTCTGCTTCCCCCAAAATGGTTTTGGCACTTTGTAAAGGCTATTAATAGCTTAGACAGCAATATCCATTGCTTGATCTATCATCTACGAAGCTAGCCACTCCTTTGTAGAAGGCTATCAAGTTGGTCAGCCATGACTTCCCCTTGGTCAATCCATGCAGACTATCTATGATGACTTCCATGCTCTTCATGTAGAAATGGTCTCTGGGATTAGCTACTTCATTATCTTCCCAGTAATGGAGGCGAGGCTGACCAGTCTGTAGTTTGCTGGATCACTGTTCTTGGCCTTTTTGAAGATAAGAATGACATTCGCTTTCCTCTAGTCCTTAGTCACCTCTCCCAGTTACAATGACCCTTCAGAGATTATCAAGTATGGCCTTACAGCATGAGGTCAGCCACCTCGAACAGCACTCATATAAGCATCCCATCAGGGTCCATGGATTTATGTATGCTTTGCTTAGGTATTCCCTGACCCAGTCCTCTTCCAGCAAGTGTACGCCTTTCTTTCTCTAGACTTTCCCCTGATCTCTGGGACCTGAGATTCCTCAAGGCTGGTTTTGCTAGTAAAGATGGATGTAAAGATGACATTCAGTACCTCAGACTTTTCCAGTGAAGCTGCCTAGAGATTTGACATCATACCTTTTCCTGTAGGCATTAAACTTTCTTTTAAAACTAATTATTTTCAGACAAATTACTTTCTCTGGAGAGACATCTGTATTTAGAGATTCTGATGAGAAGAGGACACAGCAAGTGGTGCTACTGATAGCAAATGATTGCAGTTCTTCCTCTTCCAAAATATAAACATCTGCTCTGCTATATGTTCATTTTGGGGTTTGGGCTGTTTTCTTTTTTTCCTCTTTTCCTTCAGTTCCCTCCTGCAGGATTTTGTACTTTACTGGGATACTACTCCGTGTAGTACAGCTCAGACTTGATACCTTTATGCCTCTTTTGTTCTTTTTTCTCTTCCAAGTTGAAAGTGGTGCCATTCTCACACTGGAAAAATAAATATAATGAAAACAAATCAGTCTGCTCACAGATACTGGCTTTTTCTTTCCACCAATTGTAATACGAGGATGCATATACTAAGGGTCAGTTTTGTCCAAATGAGAAGTATAGATCTAATAATGTAGCAGTATCATTTTACTTTTTTTTTGTAGATATTTCTTTTTGTCTCTTTACCATAAACCTATTTTCCATGTAAAATCTTTTACAGCTTTTCTCTATTATCAAATGCACAAAAATTTGATTTTCTGCAGCATTTGGCCTCTAAATCAGTTCCTCTGTACTTTATATTTATAATGAAAGGAGTTGCTAGCTTACACCTGTGAGGTAGAGGGCTGTAAATATGATCAATAGCTATTTGTATTCTATTACTTTTATCCTAGTTATATTCTTATGGGCAGGATGTCAAATTCATTGTAATATTATTGATTAGTCAACATACTATAATAATGACAATTCAGCTTTTTGTCTTGATGGCAGGTTCATGGAGAAATTTGGAAACCATTTGTTATGTGAATAGTGATATAAAACCTTGACATTAACACCAACCATGCTGCGTGTTCCCTTCAAGTTTTTAGCGCATTGAACATCACCTTCCATTAAGTTTAAGCATGTCATGCAGCTGTACTTTAAAGAGCTTTACTTGTTCGTACGTTAAAAAAGATGAGGCAGATGAATATGTTTTGGATTTCCCATGCTGCCAATGGATTGCAGGAAGAATTCAGCTTTCCTTGGAGTTGTGGTCTAATTGATACTTTTTAAAAATAATGAACTATCTTACTAGTTGTACTTTTCTGCTGCAGATTTAATTAGTGTTCACCTCCCCTCCTTCCCCCTCCCCAAGTCCTTTGCTAGGCTGACAGAGCTAAGAGGAGGGAAACTGAAGCAATTTGAAACCTTGTTAGAAATTTATGAAGTGCTAAAATGTTTTATTCCCAGAGGCTGGTTTGCCAGCTGTCACTGGTGAGCCATTTGCTGCCTGCCTTAGAGTGAGGATGCCTGTGATAGCAGGGGGAGGCAGCAGGCCACAGCCAACATGAGTGTGTACATCGTTTGGCAGATTATACACTCCGTAATTAGCAGGAAGTAGAGTGAAACTAATTATTTTTCTCCTCAATTGGGCCAATGACATTTGAGAGTAGGACGGATGTTGTGCTAGATGGGGAAAGAATGGAGGTGGTCCTCCATCTCCACATCCACTGCATTGGCACCCTCTGTGCTGGTGGGGATCCCACTCCTGGATGTTCTACTGAGCAAGGAAAAGTACCTGTACCTCTCCCATGTGCAAAGTCTGTGGCCAGCAGTAGGAAAGCTGTGTATTTGCTCTGCAAACTTCCCCCACCCCTCTATTATTAGTGGTATGTGAACATGATCCCTTTTGGCCACAGAAAAGTTAGGGAAAGACACTGTTCCAGGTCACTTCTTGAGCAATGCTGTATAGGATGGTGTGCAGGCCTTAGGAAAGAAGGTGCATTTGTCACTTATTAAGTCCCCAGCAGCTCTGCATGTGAGTTTAGAATGACTGATTTGGCTGAGAAGTAAACTTCCAGTAGGCTGTCTAGGCAAGTCAGTTTTGGCAAAGGGATAAAGAGTCTATTAGTAGCTTTAGTGTTGAATTTTAATTTGTTTCATTAACGAGAATGAAAATCACCCTGCTTCCATGTTATAGTTCTCTATTACAAGGAACAGTCACCCCTTGCCTGCACATATAAGCTGCAGTTTGGAGAACAGATATCTTTTCTCCCCTATAAGCTTGACCTTTAAAGTTCATTTCTGTCTGTGCATTTCTAAAGGAAGACTTTTACAAGGTCAGTTTGAAGACCTTATTATTTAAGTGGAGTTACTTGAAGCACAGTGCACGAAAAGCATACTTCTAGAAGATGAACAACTAGAAAATATATTAAGGGGGTTAAAAAAAAAAAAAGTAGCTGCTGATTTCTGCCTTCAACACTGGGTGAGCTTTAGTGTTTTAAAAAGCAGTCACTGTTTTTTGGCTTTGCATTTTTTTGACTAGCTAAAATCATTGCTTTATATTTTCAGATTTTAGGCCTAGGTTCTGTTCTCCATCACCTAGGTCATTTGGTCTGTCCTTTAATTAGAGTAAGAAGTGCACTTTTTGTGTGTCTGTATGGGGGTTTCTTTTTTTCTTTTGTTTTCCCCCACCCCATCTTATATTGTTCCCTCAAGTATTGTATTGATCATATTCTTAACACCTCTAATGACATTCCCTCAACTCCCTCCCTAGGCAGATCATTTCTTTAGTTAATTGCTGTTAAAGTTACTAAAAACATAATGTGTGTAGCCTTATTATTTTCTTCCCCTCATTTGGTTTCAAGGCATTTTCTCCTCATTATGCCAAATAGGCCTGAGGAATTCACATCCATGAAATACAAAGACCAGGAAAAAATGTGTTTGTGTATACTTAGAAAGAGAAGCCAACAATAACAAGGCATTTAAGTATTGGCTATGTACAAACTGAGCTGCATGCTCCATGTAGACAGTACACATCCTTAAAGAATGACCCATTTGTAAAAAAGCTTTAAAAAATAAAAACAAAACACCACCTGCAAAATGAAAACAAAACTATTTTTCTGAAGAAATACCTGAAGAGTTTTTCTGAAGAATTTAAAAGTAACTATTCTTTTGTATGTTTTAGTTTGTGTTGACTCTTGATCTTAAAAACATAAAAGAATCTGAGCTTCTGAGGATTGAGTCTTGAATGCATCAAGCAGACAATACTGCATTTACATTATATTGATGTTTAAAGTGTATTTAAAGACACTTGACTTTCACTTCTTTACCTACTTCCTCTTCTTATATGTGCAGACAATGCACTTTTATGGAGTGCTCTTGCCTAGTTTTCAGCTACCAGTGTTTGTGTCGCAGCATCTCACATGGTCCATAGAGGAACCTTGAGAATCTTTGGAAGTGTAGGTGAAACTCAAATGTTTAAAGTCCTTCATCTTCAGGCATTCGAATTCACTTTTACATCACTGTCTCTCTGACATTCCGAAGTGGCTTATATTGCACTGCCTGGGTGACCTCCCTGCCCTCTGATGGGTAGCTGTGATGTACTTCTTGTCAGAGCTCACCGCAATCTACCTTGCTAATGTAAGGTAAAGTCCAAATGAGAGTAGAGCTAACCTCAGTTCTTCTTTTACACTTTCTCCTCTTTCCCTGTTAGCACATCCCACTACCAGTGTTCTCTCTCTTGCCAGCCATAGGTGGGTTGGAGCTGTGACAGCCAAGTACAGGTGGGTGAGTGATGTATGGGGGCTCACCTGGCCCTATTGTGAGCTCAATAAGGTCAGTGCAAGAGCAGGCTAGCTGGTAAGGCTGGGTAAATTGGTGGGCAAGGGAGCCCTGCCACAAAACAGAGCATGTGTCTCTGTCTCCCACTTAATGCTATATGTTTGCTCTCCCTGTCATTTTGGGAAACTGGCAGATGTGCTTATGCCTGAAGCTTGCCTGGAGTATATAGGGTGTTGGAACACACAGGGATTCATTGTTTTCCTAATACTGGGAAGTTAGTGCAGCTTAGGGGATAATGGAACAATGAAAGATGAGTCAAACTGTTCTTCTGGGGATTGTGTCCTCCTGGTAGCTCTTGGAGAAGGCAGTGCTCTCTACAAGAACTAGATGGGATTGCTGGCCGTATTTATTGTGTTTCGTACAAGAGTGCTTGCCTATTATACTTTGCCTGGGGACCCTTCAAGCAGTTTACAGGTGTTGCGAGGACAGAAAT
The DNA here is from genome assembly GCF_965140915.1 of Aythya marila. NCBI lineage: Eukaryota > Metazoa > Chordata > Aves > Anseriformes > Anatidae > Aythya > Aythya marila. Next base: position 93,125,962 of record NC_139042.1, read on the forward strand.
GGAGAAAAAATAAGGAGTTGTGTGGGGGGAGGAAATAATTTCCACTTTAGGATCATGAACTAGCATCCAAGTAGAGAAATGTGAGGTGTGGACAAGGAAGGAATAGCGCTGCAAGCAAAAGGGACCAAATGGAGGTTGACAGCAGAAGGAAGGCTTGCTGTTGGATGCTGTCAGAAGAGCAAATAGCATGCTAACGTGTATTCAGAAAGGTGTGGAAACTAAATGGCAAGAAGAAGTGAGACTGTAAATACTGAATGATATCCTAGCACTAGTGAAATAAATTGCCAAACTCTCACTTGACTTCACTGAGCCCTGGATTTATCTAACAATGAGTTTTTTTTTTCACCCCATCTCTAAAAGAAGTCCAGAGATGCTACACAAATGATTGAAAATGAAAGGGGACTTCCAAGTGGTGGGGAGAGACAATAATATGATTACAGTTCTTAGTTGAAGAGGTGTCATGGCTGAGATGAAAGATGTAAGAAACATATAGCACAGAGAAGATGAAGTGGATTGTCTTAGGAGTTAAGAACAATAGAACATTGAAAGAAATGAAAAAGAAACAAAACAAAACTATTTTTCCACAGTATATAGCCTGCTTATTTCATAACCATAAAATATTAAAATATTGGGGATCGAGAATTTGGCAGGTACAGGACAAAAAGATTGATTTTCATAAGATGAAAGGCTGGCTGAAAAAAATGTCCAAAATAAAAAATAGGGTGAAAATACAAAATTTATCTTTGTTTCTGACGGGATGAAGGACAAACCTCCTAATAATCCTTGTTTTTAATTCGTGACATTTTGGGTGGACACCAATCCAGGCTATTTCAAAATTAAGGAAATTTGTTTTGGAAGGTATCTAATTGCATGTCTGTTTGTTACAGGCCTTACTTGTTAGATTTACTAGTTGTTGTCTGAGATGGCCTAACTGACGAGGAAGATCCCCTAAACAGAAAAGAACACTGAGAAAAGAAACTAAGCCTAGATATGAATCTTTGTTTTTACTTTTCTTCACCTGTTTTTGAGCTTTCTCTGTACTTAGTACTGCACCGTTACCTGCATTTGCATAATAAATTTGTTAAAAATACCTAATTATTTTACAGTGAAAATCTTAGTCTAGCTTTTAAGATTAAATACTGTTTAAAAAAAAAATATCTTAGTGATCAGAATTTGTGAGAAGTTTCTGTATTACTTAACCTTCAGCACCTCAGCTGTGCATATAGGCAAAATGTTTTTCTTTGTGTGGAATAAGAATCAGTGTTTCCTTTCACCTAAGCAAGACAGATCTTTTGTGAGTTGCTGCCAGAAGAGTGGCCACCAGTGGCTGAGCTCTTTGAAGCAATGGTACCCCCAAAGTAAGCTGTTGCAAAGTAATCTTTATAATTGCTTACTTGGGAGCAGGGTGGCTCAGTGGTAGCAGAGCAGCCACATCAGTGAGGAGCTCCAAGTAGCCAAGCCTACTTAAGCATCAAAGTGTGCTGCAGGTATGGTTGCACTGCAGTAAAACTTCATCTGTTGCTGTTTTCTTAAAGCAAGTTTTGTGGGGGCTTGTGTAGAGCTGTGGTTGAAGCAGTGTGACTACAGCTAGGTAAAAACAGCTACTCCTGTGCTTTGCAAAGACTGGTGTAGCCTTGATCTTGGGAGAGGCGGGGTTACACTTCTTTAACCTTCTGCATGACTAGTGCTGCATGTTTGTCAGACTCGGCAGTGCCCATAGTGAGGTTGGCAGGTACCTCAGCTTTTTCTGTGAATCTTCAAGCAATTATTATATTTCTTGCACATCTGCCTTCATTCCCCTCCTTTACACCAATTATAGAATCTTAACGTAGACCTGAAAAGAAGGTTGCTTGTCAGTTTATTTTTCCCACTTAGATGGTTGCTGTCAGACTGCTTCTTGCCTAGGAACTTCCTCATGTCTGTTGTAGAAAGACACAATATCTGAGCCACGTCTTATATGATTAAAACATGAAGCTGCAATTTTAATAAATATAATGCTGTAATAAATTGTTCCGTAAAGATATGTTTTCTTTAATAATGAGGTCTATAGCAAACCACCTGAGTCTCCAGATGAAACTTTCATATATTCCTCTTCTTTTGCACTCAGTTTAACATCAAATATATTCTTGTCCATTACATGGTTAATGAGTCATCCTACCATTCTGTTGAAAGTTAACATATACAGGCTTTGCAGAAAGCCTGTGTAAAATTTTAGTATTGGCAGAGTGAATTTGCACAATCTGCTGATTTATTAATATTCTGAAATCCATGTGAGCCACTTATGTATACCCTTCATTTCTTTCATGAATGTTACCTGTGCTTGTTATCAGGATAAACCCAAGTTTCATCCATATCAACCATACGATTGATAATTTCTACATAGTGCAAAACCGTGCTTCAGATCATCAAAATATGGATCAGTTAGAGGGCTTTTCCTGTTTACTCAGGTCTCCCAGGATAAGCCAGGTTATTGTTTTTCTGACCACATTTAGTTTCTTACACCTGGGATCCATTCTGCAGGATAATGTTTTGGATGAAGACACTCATGACAACATCTGAGGAGAGGTTGCTGGAAACTGCAAAGTGGGGCTCGCATATTGTCCCCAAAGTAGTTCACCTGATATTTTGTGCGTGTGTGTATTTAAGAGAAAGCAATTATATTCTTAACATCATTTACTTAAGATGCTCAGTTTGATGTAGCACTTGTGATCAGTGTAGCATGATATGCTTGCCTTTTTCCCACTAGATCAACCACATTTGTTTATTAGTGAGATATATACGTAGAGAATAAAGATCCCAAGGGCTGGAATCTGGAAGAAACAAATTAAAACAAATTATTTCCAACCTTTCTAAGGATAAGAAATACAGAATTTAAGATCCTGTTGAAATCCCTGTGGAAACTGTCATATTATCCTCTGAATCATGAAAGCATCAGGTTTCTACGTACATCTGTGGTATGATACATTTTATTGTTTTGTTGTTGCTTTACACAATCTGAAAAACTGTTCCTGTATTTGTGCATGTGTTTGGTCTTGTCAAGGATGGGGCTGTTGCTGTGTGGATAAATCACTGATTAGAGACACAAGAAATGCCTGCTTGCTGCCATTGTTCTGCCCTTCCATAGTTGCCTATATTCTCAAATATTTGTTCAATTTTATATTAGGTAAGAGAATTCTAAAGAAAATCACATGCGAAAGTAAGACTGTTCCCAAGGGTGACATTTTATTTGATCCAAATGTAGAGTTGCTTTATTTCCCCACTCTCAGGGCTAATGTTCTGGGAGGCTAAAAAGGACACCTAAGCTCATGAAAACTGATACAAAGGTCAATGTCTTCCCTTCCTTGCAGCCGAGTCCTTCATGTAATTAAACGTGCAGTACTTGAAGCTTACCTAGTGCTTTTTTTGTGTGTCATCTTGACTAAAGATGACAACAGATCAATGGGAGAATAAAAACAAGCCATTAAATATAGGTACAAGCTTAAGCCAAGTATTCATTTCACTATGGAACAATAAAACAAACCAGCACATTCAGAATTTTGCTGAAAAGGTTGTTAAAATACCTGATTATACACGATAGTGTTTGGCAGATATCTAGGAATGTTTAGTTGAGTGTTTTTGATTGGAAAAAAATTGATGTGAAGTATATTGGGAGTGGGATAGGTGTTGTGTTTGGGTGGTTTTTATTTATTATTTTCAGTTATTTTTTACAAGTCTGGGAACCAGAGAACCAACAACTAAAGACAGTGCAATTCTCTATAGGCAGCCACAGTATTCCAAGTTGTGGCTAATGCAAGCAAATGAAGGGAATAGAAAGTTTTAGTTGTGCTGTAGCCTAACTACAGTGTAGAAAATAGGGTGGTAGCCTTTGCAGGGGAGTAATTATAATGTAGCTGTGTGTCTGTGGGTTCTTGCACTGTCATTTCCAGCCATGAAGCACTGCAGGTGGGCCATTAGTTTGATCTAGCAAAATAATGATTATAGTACCAAGCACGGTACATTTGGCCATTAATTTGCCTGTTTTAGTGTACCAGCTGTTTGGTGTGTACACCTTTAAAGGTGATATAGCAAAGTGGAAAAATTCCAGAGAAAGTTTAAAATTCCAGAGAAAGTTTAACTATTTGTGTGTGTATATCAATATATGTGTGTGTGTGTGTATACTCTTTCCTTAACAACTTTGTCACTAAGGGAGAATATTATTATTTCTTCCTTTTGTAATTTACCAGTCAGGTGATCTGATTAACGTTTTCAATTCATAGAAAGGAATGGTTTAAGATGATCATAACCATCCATGCCAGACACTACATTCCCACATTTCACGTTACCATTCCCAAAGTGGTGGAATAAAGATACTGTCTTCCCATTCTGGGAGGCATATTTTTTAGTGGAAGAAAAGGAAATTCCCATCTCTCCTTCCCCTCCACCTACAGACACTTGAGAAAAGAAATTTTTGAAAATCCTGGATGAAAAAAGAAGAGAAGGAGAAAGATGAAATAAGATTCTCTGATTTGACCCTCAAAGTTGAAGTGACTGACCTGTGTGCTCTTTGTACATTATTTGCTCTGTATTTGTGCATGCAAACAGTCTCTAGGGATAACTGGTATTTTCCTCTATGCGGACTTTGATATGACAAAACAGTGATAAAGTTTCAAATAATAGTTGGTGGATTAAAAAAAAAAAAAAAAAGAAAAAAGAGCTTTCTATCTGAATGTTCTACCCTTGGTGTTTCTCTGTCTCCATATGAGAAGCAATATAGGAGTGATGAATTTAAACTCCATTAACACCGCTGTACATAGTTACAGTGTTTTTTTTTGTTGTTGTTGATATTCCTTTTGTGTTCTATCTGTATGAAAAGCTTCCCCTTCACACAGTATTTTGGGTGAAATGATGGCTAGGAAGCCAGTATTTTTAGTTATTGGGGTTCCTGGTCTTCTCTTTTACTTACCTTTTTCCTCTCATGTTGGTTTCTCAATGCTGTACTGATTAGTTATGTGCTGGTATTAGTAATGCCACTTCTAGGACTTGATCCCATGGGAAATGCTAGTCATGGCTGATTATCCAGAAGCCCGTTCTACTCAATGAATTTACCGACCGCTGCAAACCTACTGCCAGCTTAAACCATTATGCTGCACAAAACTATTTCCTTTTGTAATAATGCTTTGAACTGGGCATAAAATAAAAGTATTTACAAATACACAGGAAGTTCAAAAGCAGCTAAAATTTCTTTCTTCTGTTCTGCTATGATTTGCTTTTCCTCTGTGTGTAACATAACCTTCATACACCTACAGCTGAACACACTTTCAGAAGTTGCTGTTTTCTGGCAAGCATGTCCACTTATCAAGTCTATGGGAGCAAAGAACTCTTGTTATTCCATAAAATAATTCCCATTATCTCCAAATAGTGTTTGTGTGTACTCTGTTACATCTACCTGTGGTTACACATATATATTAGATGTGGATTCATTTGTGTGATGGGAAAGCAGACTACTATCTTTCTATCTTAATCTTGTTATTTACAGATACAGCAACTTTAAAGAGATAAATATAAGTTGGGATGAATATAAGTTTAAATAAATAAATAAAGTAAATTAGACGATTTAATTCCTGTTCATATTCCTGTTCCAGCACAAAGTGTCATTAAATTGTGATAGTGATTACACATAATGACTACTTGATGCTTTGATTTTGCTCAAAAGATCCTTTTTATCTCATCATTATTTACACTTTAAGCTCTGCTTCAGATTCTACGTTGCTGTCAATTTATAAGATGCAGATACTTAATTAGCACTGATTAGAAACAGGAGTGTGTGTGGGAGAAGCTATTTTGCCAAATACAGTCATTTTATTAAGCCTTAAATATTATGATTTAACGTGGTTGATGAATGAAAAGGTGTATTTGCAGCTTGTTAAGGTTAGTGTGGTCACACTGATTTGAATGCAGACAATGAAGCTGATGGGAGAAAAGTACATTGTTATGGTTGGGAGCTTCCAGAGAAAGTGCTTTTGCCCTGGCCTGGCATAAAATGTAGGAACTGGAGCTATAATGATTTAATAACTACCAGCAACACAGGAAACAATAAGAAAAGACTTGCTTAGAAGTAGACTTTTAATAAAGAGCTAGATAGTAGGACATCTCTACTAGCCTTTTCTTGAAAGATGTTGTATCGTTTACCCAGACTCAGTATAATGCTGAAAAATAATACTGGAAGGAAGGAGCAAGATTTATGAGAGGAAAGGGAAATCCATAAAGGTAAGTTGGGAAGGTGACAAACCAGAACAAGATAAGGAAACTGAGATGATTTGAAAATTAAGGATGGAGGAAGTCAATGAGTGTGGAAGAACATATCATTAGTGAAGACGTATCTTGCAGGGCTGAAATTCCGAAGGATGTCCATGTTCTGTCCTTCAGTCTTCAGCAAATAGTGGTAAAGTCAAGGTGAAAAACATTGAAGAACAACCTAGAAAATTACCAAATAAAGCAAATATTTAAAAATGTTCAACTGTGCCAAAGCAATTCAATCCTTAAGAAATCAGTATTAGGAACTTGATTTTAAATTATTTTAAAACTTCTGCAAGGGCTCTCATTAAGTGTATTCTTTCATGCATACTGCACTGGACTGAATGTGGTTAAGCAGAAGAGTACATTAAAAGCAATCTTCAAAATGTGTGTTGTGTCCCAAGATGGAAACAAACAACAAAAAATATTAAACCTTACCTCATGAAATGCCTGTTCATGATAAAACCAGATTTTGAGAAGCAGCTTGCTTAAGACATGAAAGATCTGGTGAGAATGATGAAGAAGCAAATGAAACATCAGGGAGATAATGTTTTTGCAGAAAAGCCACATGAATTCTCTGTAGTGACCTCTTCGACTTTTCCATTTGTGACGCTCCCGGCAGCAGAGATGTTTTAAAGTTGGGTCATTGGTCTCTGGTCCATATAAAGTGTGCAGAAGGTACAAAACTGGACATGAATTCCACGATTTGTCTGCACTGGCAATTCTCAAGACCTAAACTGCCTGCACAGAGAGGTTTCACAAGAGCAGCTTTTCAGTCCATTGTCAGGACAATTGTACTTGATATTGCTGCACAGCTGAACTAGAAAATCCCTAATAATTCTGTGCACTTTACTTCACTCCCCCGCTTTGAGGCATAAAGTCTTTGCCATCCTCATTTTCTTTGAAAGGTAATTCTCAGGAATGATCCATAACTGCAGTGCAAGTGGAAGAAATTTTAGAAGAAACTCAGCCATGGATGGGAATCCTTCAAGAGTTGTAAATAAAAATAGATATGCAATTACATACAGAAAGTGATTTCTGTTAACCTTTTGCTTATATTGACTTAGATTTTCTATTTTTATTTGGGTATTTAATGTCAGGGATTTTTGTTGATTTAAAGGACTACGGTGGAGAATTATAGGCTGGCAGGTCTTTGTCTACTTGAGAAAGAACAAAGTTATTAGAGCACATAGGTAAATGCAATATACTGGGGAAAGAAGTTTGATAGAGTTTTTAGGGAATCAAAGTGGATAGACAAGGAGAATGCAAGAAAAAAGGATGCAAAAATGCGGTCAGTATAACATAATTAGATCTTTAAGAAGTGTTCATCAAAGTGTCATGTGAAATAGTATGGAAGAAAGATGCCACAGGATGAGAGATCCTTATGAAGATAAATGATAGCCTAGAAAACAAACAGGAAACAAACATGATTTTCATGCTGTAGAGAAATCACTGTCAGGAAACATCTGGATTATGGATTTTTCAACATACGCATAAATGAACTGAAGAAGGTCATAAATCATAAAGTGAAAAGGTCTTCTGATAAAATAGTATTTAGGATAGCACAACACTATACAAGTGTAATTCCCCATGAGAGACATCACTGGGGAGTATAATGGAGAGTAAAGTGAGTGTTGAACACTGCAAACAGAAAAAGTAGTAGTGTTATAATGAACTTCAAATTAGCTGTTACCACTAGGAAAGTATGAGAGACTGTTCCCTAAGTATTCTGTATTAGCCACTGTTGGAGGTTGGATGATGGGTAGACAGAAGGTTGGGATGTAACCAAGAGACAGACAAGCCTTGCACAGCCTAAGGACTATTATCTGTTTATCTGCTGCTGCTGTTTTACGTTGACACCAATGACACAGCCAGGAGCAGTCTGAGGAGTATCAAAAGAGATTACAGAACCTTGGGAGTGGCAGTAAACAACTCGGGCGCTTTTTTTTTTTTTTTTTTTAATGAGTCTTGCCAGTCACAGGAAAGGGGATTGAAAGGGCCAGTCAAATCTGGCAAATCAACAGATGGTTTTAGAACTGGTGCCATAACCAGGGGTTTAGCTGATTAGACTATGGGATTTGCTTTGAGAACACTGGTCTGCTGGGAGCTGATGGATCCACTTGTCAGAGAAAGGGAAGAAGATCTTTGGTCATAGGCATCAACAAGGGCTTTCAACTAGAATTTCCAAGGGAGGGGAACCTCTACTCCGCTCCTTCCAGTTCAACACTGATGTCAGTGATAAATGCCCAGAGCCTGTAGAAAGGGCCATGGATCGGCAGCAGAGCACCTGAAGAGCAACAAAGGAATTTCAGCCACTCGAGACAGTAAGCCACGTTCACCACAGGCCCAAATTCCATCTCTCTATGTCAATACATGGAGAATAAATATGCGTGCCTATAAGGTTATGATGTCATTGGCATTATGGAGTTGAGCTGGGATGGCCACCATGACTGGAGTGTTGGAATGAAAGGATACAGGCTCTTTAGTAAGGACAGGCATGGGAGACAATCAGCATCAATTGACCTCTATGCCAGTGAGCAGCTGGAGTGCATGGAGCTCTGCCTGGGGTTGGGTGAGGAGTAGACAGAGAGCTTGAGGGTCAGGATTAAAGGAAGGGCAGGGACAAGAGACATTATAGTAGGGGGTCTACTACAGGACACTTGACCAGGAAGACCAAACAGATGAAGTCTTCTACAGACAGAAGCAACTTTGTGTTCACAAGCCCTGGTCTTTGTGGGGAACTTCAACCATCCTGGTATCAATTGGAGAGAAAAGACAGCAAAGCATAAGCAATTCAGCATGTTCCTGATGATAACTTCTTTCTCCAAGTGATAGAGGAGCCAATCAGGAGAGGTGCTGTGCTGGACCTTGTTCTCACCAGCAAGGAGGGTCTGGTGGTGATTGTGAAGCTTAAAGACAGCCCTGGCTGCACTGACCATGAAATGGTGCAGTTTAGGATCCTGAGGGCAGGGAGGAGGGACTAGTCCAGTCTGCCCTGGACTTTGGGAGAGAAGACTTTAGCCTCTTCAGGGATCTGCTTGGTAGAGTACCATAGGACATGGTCTTGGAGGGAAGAGGGGCCCAACAAAGCTGGTTAATATTTGAGATACTGGGAGAATGATGAACCGACCATCTGTAGGAAACCATATCTGAGACCAGCTACGGAACTTGAAGCTGTGCAGGACCTGATGAGGTACATTAATAGGTCCTGAAGGTACTGGCAGATGTAGTTGCTAAGCCAATATCCATCATATTTGAGAAGTTGTGTCAGTCTGGTGGAGTTCCAACTCGAATGGAAGAGCGGAAAGATACCCCCACCCCCCCCCCAAAAAAAAAAAAAAAAAAGGAAAAAGGTAAAAAGGTAGACCTGGGGAACTACTGGCCATTTGGTCTCACTTGCATAGCAAGATCGTGGAGCAGATCCTTCTGGAAAGAGTAAGACGTGGAAATTAAAGAAGAGATTGGTTATAGTGAACATGGTTTCACTAAGGGCAAATCATGGCTGACAAATCTATTGGCCTTCTGCAATGGGGTTACAGCATTGATGGATAGAGGAAGAGCAACTGATGTCATCTACCTGTACCCATGCAAAGTATTTGACACTGTTCCACATGGGATCCTTGTCTATAAATTGGAGAATCATAGATTTGAAAGATGAACCACTCAGTGGGTAAGGAATTGGTTGGATGGTCACACAAAGAGTTGCAGTCAATGGCTCAATGTCCAGGTGGAGATCAGTAATGAGTGGTGTTCCTCAGGGGTCAGTACTGGGACCACTGCTGTTTAACATCTTTGTTGGTGAAATGGACACTGGGATTGAGTGCACCCTTAGCAGGTTTGCCAATGACACCAAGATATGTGGTGTGGTCAATGTGCTGGAGAGAAGGGATGCTCTCCAGAGGGACCTGGACAGGCTCAAGAGTGGGTCTGTGCTAACTTCATGAGGTTCTACAAGGCCAAGTGCAAGATCCTGTATCTGGGCTGTGGCAATCCCAAGCACAAACACAGGCTGGGTGGAGAATGGATTGAGAGCAGCCCTGAGGAGAAAGATCTGGGGATGATGGTTGATGAGAAGCCAAACACGAGCCAGCAATGTGCACTTGCATCCCAGAAAGCCCACTGTATCCTGGACTGCATCAAAAGAAGCATGCCCGGTGGGTTGAAGGAGGTGATTCTTCTTCTCTAGTCTCCTCTTGTGAGACTCTAGCTAGAGTACTGAATTCAGCTCTGAGGCCCCAGCATATGGATGTATTAGAATGAGTCCAGAGGAAGGCCACTAAGATGATCAAGGGGCTGGAGCACCTCTCCTACAAAGACAGGGAGTTGTTCAGCCTGGAGAAGAGAAGGCCACAGGGAGAAGGCCATAGTGAACTTCCAGTACCTATTGGGGGCCTACAAGAAAGCAGGAGAGAGACTCTGTCAGGGAGTGTAGTGATAGGATGAGGAGTAGTGGTTTAAAATGAAGAAAGGGTAGATTTAGATTAAATATTCATTAAAAAATATTTACTATGAGAGCAGTGAGGCACTGGACCAGGTTGCCTAGAGAAGCTGAGGATGCCCCATCCCTGGAAATGTTCAAGGCCAGGATGGATGGGGCTTTGGACAACCTGGTCCAAACCTTCCAACCTGGTGGAAAGTGTCCCTGCCTATGGCAGGGGTGGAACTGGATGGTCTTTAAGGTCCCTTCTAACCCAAATTATTTTGTGATTCTATGATAACGTTTTGTTTTACAGTTATACATTTTTATTTTTTTTTATAAAGATTTAAGGATTAAAGAAAGATTTAAGGATCTAATAATTTGTTTCCCTCTCCTTTATGTAGGACATTGTCATCCTATTGCCAAAACTAATTTAATACAATTATTTTTTGCAGGTATTCTTAAGGCATGATCTTTATAAATAATTTTTCTAGGGAAGCTGGAAAGGAACAGATTTGTTTGGCCTCAAGTTACAACAGCGTAAGAAAAGTACATAGTGCTGTTAATTGAATTGTGTAAGTCTTAAAAAAAAAAAAAAAAAAAAAAAAGAAAAAAAAATTCATGTAGGCCAGTCCCACTGAAGGCCACTGATGCTATTTACTATCCTTTTGGATACATTTATCAAAACGCTTCTTTAGACTAACTCTTTTAAAGTGTACAGTTGGAGAAGAGAATGCCACAATTCAAAGATGATACCATTGCATAGTGGACTGAATATATATATATATTCAGCTATGGTGCATATTACTTTGTCTAATGCCAAAAAAAAACAACCAACCAAACAAACAAACAAAAACAAACAAACAACAAACAAAGCATACACACACACACACACACACACACAAAAAAACAAAACAATAAGAGATTTGCTGCCATGAGGATGTAGGACCTTTTTTCCCTCATTGCCCTTGCGTCAGAAAGTGATACTTTGTTATTTGTATAAATAACATTAAATAAATGATGTAATAAATAATTAACATTTGAATGGCTAGAAAGCACAGACACAAATTGTCACTGGTATTTAAATGCTCAAACCACTGGAATTCAGTAAAGCTAGGTTTTGCAGTTGCTGAGACTTTGAAGCTTGTGACTACCTTGTAGTGACACTGAAAATCTGATGGGGGACTGAAATAGAGATTGCTGAGTTGCAGCCCAGTGTTTCGTGTATTCTGTTTTTGTTTTCCAGGTAAGCAAAGAAGCTTTTAAGGCAAAATATTCTTGAATTTTGTCAAGAGTATCTAAAATGTCCATATACTGCCTGTTCAGTGTTTTCATATACATTTCTTCTTTTTCTCAACTAATTAGCATGCTAAACTTGCCACCTCCAAACTCTGAATGTTAACTTGGGATCATTCATAATGTTAAACTACTCTTCGAGAAGTTATTTTTATTTTGGTAGTATCTCTCCTCAGTTTTAGGTTTTATGGAAAAAATGTGAGGTGTTGTCATTTTATTTTAGATATGTTTATTTTTTTCATCTTAAAACCTTTCCTTTTGCAGCAAAACCAAACCTCTGAAACTTTTAACTGTCATCAAGAAAAATAAATGTACTGATGTCCTTGGAAATAGATTGTGTGTATTTTGAAATACTAATATTTTCTGTATGTTTTTTTTTGGTATGAATTATATATTAAGCCCATGGAAAAGAAAGCAATAGCCTGCAGCTGTTCAGATAGAGAACATTGCAGAAGTTATAGTTTGTTTGTTTTTGTTAAGAAGCCAAATTAAATGCTGAATATTTGTTTCAGATCTGCCTTTTTTTTTTCCTCTCAAGTGATAGGTACAGTGAATGTCTAATTTCGTTTTTGATGTTTTTGTTATTAAGATTTGAGTAATTTGTCACAACCCTAATCTTCCATAGCAGTAGTCATGAAAACCAGTACATTATGCTTTCTTTTTATTTAGTGAGATCTAAACAAAAATTAGTACATCGTGATGATCTCAGAAGCAGTATAGGAAAAATGTGAGCAATAACTAAATGCTAATGAGACTTCTTTTCTTCATTATGCCTAGTTGTGTTGTAGTGTTTGAGCTACTTAATGCCTACATAATTACTGGTTTTGTTTTGATGCTTACTAGAGCCAAATCACTTCAGGCACCTTTCAGCAGTTTGATTATTAAAATATTCAGTATTGTATACAACTTGAGTTCTCTTTGCAGAAGTGGGGCTGTCTGCTTACACTTATTGTTACTGGCTGCTTATGGTGACCAGAAGTAATTGTTACGTGGTGGAATCATTTTGTTTTGTTTTACTATTTTTCCCCTCCCCTTTATTTGAACTCTGCATTACTTGAGAGCCATCCCTCAAGCAAGACAGGCAGCTGTGCCCCCTTTGCTTTAAGTTCCTCTGCCAGTGCTGCACATGGTGTGTGGGAAAGGCTGCTCTTGTTCTTCAGATGGGATGTTGCTGTGACTCAGCCCAAGCCAGCACTGTCTGATATGACGGGCAAACTGTCAGAAAAAATACAGTCAAATTGAGCTCTTGTCCCCGTGGGTGAAAAAATCTAGCACAGTTGTGAAGTAGCATTAGTGTAGCAAATCGTTTAAGATGTGCTGCATGTTCTACAGTGGTTTGAAAATGCACAGCAGCCCAGAAAATCCAAATGGCAAGTGGCTGTGCTCTTAGAGGGGTTTCTAGACCAAGCAAAGGTTTGCTTAAGACAGCCTTTTCTAGAACCAGGGTTTTGATCCCTCCAGAGTCATCCATAATGATATTGACTGTCTTGCCTCTGACCCAGGAACTTCTTCCATTGCTGCATTTTCAGGAATGAAGCTTGACGTGTTCTGCTTCTTCAGACTTTTGGAATAAGAACTAGTGGAAAGGGGAAGAATCACAGAGAAGGGGTGGGAAGCAGTAAACTCATGCTTCCTGAATAGAAATTCCCTTAAGCCACAATACTATATGATGTATGATGCAAAGAATTCACCACACTGATATTATATTTTGTCTGATATGCTAGTAGGTGATGATGGTGACGTGGGACCATCAAGACTACAGGTTTTGTTCAATATTTCCTGACTAGGAAATAGAGAAAAACACAGTACTACTGTTTAAAGGTGTCTGGAACAACTCTGTCAGGCAGTACAGCAGGGGTAGCTCTAGCTATCCTCATGCTTTGCTTATCCCCATGACCTGGTGGGTAGATTTTGTGTTTTCTTATAGGGAAGAAACTGTTGTTCTGAGCAGAACAGTGTTTATGTTGGAAATGGTGTGCTACCAAAGCTTTGACCTGATTCTTTCTGCATTTTATTTTAATGCTGAAGGATTTAACAATGTTTCTGTGTGACTTCTTGTGGTAAAATCTTGTACTTCATATGCTGATACCTGTCAGCATGTGTTTCAGATGCCTGTGCTTGTATTTACTATATGAGCTCGCTGAAGGTGTCTGAGTGAAGAGCTGTGCAGACCCAACCTAACTCTAGACCTCCATTCTTATCTTTCATTTGGGACAATATTTTTTTCCCAAATGTTCAGTTCCTCCAAGGAGAACATACTTTCCCTTCAAGTGTCTGAATAAGGAGGAATAATGTGCATCAGGACCTTTCCCTCAGCTTTCATCCTCTACTTTGTGTCCTCTGATAGTTGAATAATACTTTTGCTGATCAAAACTTTAAGCTTATTATCCTATTGTAACAACGGGGTAGACCTTTGAGTGGTACATGCTCAACCCTGCTATAAATGTACAGAAAATTTTACTAGAGTCGGTGTCCTGGAGTGATGACAAAGATCAGTTTTAATTTGTAGATGGCAGGGCTCTGCTGAACTTGTGGTAATCATTGCTGGTGAGGGCTTCTGAAGACTTCTTGAGGGCAGGGGAGGATGGAAAGCTTTCAGGGTCTGGTGGGAGACTAAGGCCCACCCTTGTTGTGGACCTTACCCACATGAAGTGAAGGTCACATACATGAAAAGTCAGAGAAGAGACCATCCCAGAAAAGCATTCCAACTGTTTTCTGAATCCAGATGTTAAACCTTGCAGGCTCTTGCATAGTGTTAGAACATTCATATGAGATGTGATGAAAATGACAGAAAAATTAATAGGCTGTGGGACTCATACTGTAGTTGACTGCTCTGGTCTAAAATACACTCATATCTATCTGTGGGAGATCTTCTACATCATTTGCTTCCCCTGCAAATTTTTATTTTACTTCCATCTTTGTGTGGAAGATGGAAGTAAAATTATATATATATATATATATATATATATATATATATATATATATATATATATATATAAATTGATTATTTCTTACACAGATCCAGTGAGATATATGCTAGCCTTTGCTGTTTTTTAGTTGTAAAACCCTCTTATCCTATTAGGATGTGATGCAGGTGGCTAGCAGTGTACTATAAAAGAAGTATTAGGTCTGCTGCAGTGTTTTCAGACAAGCCCCAGACTGAAAACTGATAGATCTCAGCCAAAGGATCCTTGTAAGAAATGACTCTGTTTATGGAAAATATGGTAATTTTGTAAGTCAGTCAAAATAAAAGCTATACAAATATTGATTAAATATTTTTTTCAGAACTCCATGACAAAGCTAAGTAACTGTATTCCTACTGCTCAAATACATATATATGTATATAATATATATATTTATTTATTTTTTTGAGAGAGGGAGAAAAGGTAAATATGAGGCTCTTATTTCTGTATTGTTGCTTTTGATGATCTCACAATGTGTCCTTTATGAGAAAATAAGTGGACTTAAGGTTATGAATGGACTTTTCAAGAGCATGTTTTTTGTCCCTAAACTGACAATTATTTATTTGTCTTTTCCTTAATTTCTCTCTCTCTCTTTTTTTCCTCTCTCTCTTAGATAAAGGAAAATAATCTTACCTACACATCTTATTCTAGTAAGCACTGGAACACCTATCCCACATAGGCTGAATAGGTAGATATTCATTATTGAACACACAATTAAAAGTAAGCGTTTAACGACAAGTAGGTTATTCGTTTTTAGCTGGTTAAAGGCTCTCATGACTTGTTTCCATTGCATTTGAGCATTAGCCTGTATGCTCAGGTCTCTACAGTACACTCTGCTAAAACCCACACTTCTCCCCCTTCCAGAGATATATCTCGTTTATGAGTTCTACTTCTTTTTATGGTTTGACCTGAAGACCTTTTCTTTTAATTGTGGAAGATTGCTTTGATTTAATGGAGGCTGCTGTCCTGTGAGAATGATAATGTAACGCTTTGTGATTTTTCCTGTAGTGTTTTTTTTTTTTTTTGGTACGCAAAAACAATTGCATACTTAATTATCCTCATTAGTGGTTCTGATTTTGAAACTGATTCAAATGAATACCCTTTTGGAATAAAAGGTTGAGTGCTAGCATATTGAATCAGAGTAGCAATTTGAAAAAGCATAGTCAATTTTTTGTTCCTTTTGGACATGTAATTTTGTAGTGTTTAGCCCTAAAAAAATACTGGCTGCAATTACACAACACACTACATAGGAAGCAGTTCTTCATTTAGAGATTACATACTGTGGAAAGAATTTTGGCTTTCTGAATGATACCAATTACATAATCATATACATTTAAGCAGCAGAAAAACTAACCAGCTCATCTGTACTTGCTTCAGACTATATCCTTTTCATTTTATTTCCATTGCATCATACTGCAGTAACAATTGTAACAATTTACATGATCAGATGAACAGCAAAAAGTCAAACACCCATGATATGCTTTCATATGCTTTTTTTTTTCTTTCTTTTTTTTTTTTTTTAAACCATGGTAAGCTAAGTCTTTGTAATAACTACTGAAACTGACTGAGTGAAGTTAGTGAATAACTCAAAGTTTGTTTACAAACATAGCCCATCTTCTGGGACACCCTCTGCCACTATGCTCTGAATATCAAGTCTGGGATAAATGTCCAGAAGGAGTGATCAGGATTGATTTTGTCATCTTGCTTCATCAGTCTTTGATAGACACCACAAAGAGAAAGCAAGGAACATTTTAGTCAAATTCAGAGGTTTCAGGTTTCAAAGCACTGGTCTGAGGTGCACTGTCTCTCTCCCTTTGCCTTGTTCTGATCAAGGCTCCTGCAGGTGCTAGGGCTCATTTCAAGCCTAGCAGGGTGGTCTGTTGTGGACTGCTAGCAGGTCACCCATGCACAGCTCTCGTTTTGGACAAATTAGCATTTTCTAATTGAAAAGTTGGTGAACAAGGTTCTTCTTGGTTCTGCTTGTTCACAGTTTAGAAGACCTCAATAAGAAGTATTGGAAAAATTTGTTTTGCTCAAGCAATGGATGCTTAAGCAGTTGTTAGCAGAAGATTATTATTTTTTTTTTTTTTTTTTTTTGGGGGGGGGGGGGGAGGAGGTGGAGGAAAGGAAGCGGGGAAGAAAAGTTCTTTTCCTGCCAATTTTTCTCATGAACACCTGTGATCTGACCAGTGCGAAGCACAAAAGTTATATTCCTTTCTGTAGGAGATGACAACTACAGACAATAAATATATAAATAAATTCAGGCTTTCTCAGCAGTTTGCAAGAAAGTGGCATTGATCAAAGAAGTCAAACTGGCTGATAGCAGATAGACTTTTCATTTGATTCCATTGTTGACTTGATTTACAACTGTTGTATGTGGTGTTTAATTGGTGCTTTTGTATCCACTTATAATAGTGTAGTAATGTAATAGTCATCTCTGTTAATTATACTTGTAATCTCAAATCTCGAAGTTTGTACATTTGACTTGATTTTGTTTTCCATATTCAGGCCATTTTGTGTTGATCTAATCTTTTTCTCATCTTTTCATCATTCTTTAATCATTCTTTCTCATCTTTATTATTGTTGTCTTCTTTGTTCTTTTAGTTTATTTTAGTAACGCATATTTCATAGCCTGGTCAGAGTTTTATCTAGTGCTGTTTTGCTATTCCCTGGTCTGGAAGGTAGCTATCTTGCCTTCACCTGTATCTCATTCCCTGCATGAGCTCTGTTTTACCTCTCTGTCCTCAAATTGTCAGGAATATCCAATCCTTCCTGATTTAGAGAGGTATATGAAATTCCTGCCAGGAGTAAAAATCTAAGCCAAAATTGGAAAAAGGTCACTCATTTTACTCTTGCTGTAATAAAAATTATAATATTTAGCAACCTTATACTTTAGTCATTAGATAAAACCCCTAGAGGGAGACATGATCACAGATGGATTGTTGCAATTCCCCATCACTCTGATCTTTTCACAATAGCTGAAGTAATTTCTCTAGGTTACTTTGCATAGCCTGTTACTTGATAATTGTGCACTCTAAGCAATGCTATTGTTTGTAGATGTCCATTTTTTTTTAATTTTTATTTTTTATTTTATATTAGTCTTTCTCTCTCTCTCTCTCTGTCTCTCTCTCTCTCTCAAAAAGTGTCAGCAATGGTGACATAGTAAGGCACCTTGAAAAAAATTCATCCTGAATAAAGATGTAGTCTACCTAGACTTCAGCATGGCCTTTGACATGGTCTCCCATAGTATTCTCCTGAAGAAACTGGCAGCCCATGGCTTGTATAGGTACACTCTTTGCTGGGTTAAAAGCTGGCTGGATGGCCGAGTCCAGAGAGTAGTGATGGACAGACTGAAATCCAGCTGGCAACTGGTCACCAATGGTGACCGGTTAGTATCTTTAATATCTTTATTGACAATTTGGATGGCGGAATTGAGTGCACCCTCAGTAAGTTTGCAGATGACACCAAATTGTGGGGAAGTGTTGATCTGCTGGAGCGTAGGAAGGTCCTGCAGCGGGACCTGGTCAGGATGGGTCAATGGGCAGAGGCCAAGGGGATAAGGTTGAACATGGCTAAGTGCCACATCCTGCACTTTGGCCACAACAACCCCATGCGGTACTACAGGCTTGGGGCAGAGTGGCTCGAAAGCTGTACAAAAGAAAAGGACCCGGGGGTGCTGATTGATGTCCACCTGAATGTGAGCCAGCAGTATGCCCAGGTGGCCAAGAAGGCCAACAGCATCCTGGCTTGTATCAGGAGTAGTGTAGCCAGCAGGACCAGGGAGGTGATCATCTCCCCGTGCTCTGCTCTGGTGAGGCTGCACCTTGAGTACTGTGTCCAGCTTTGGACCCCATCACTACAAGAAGGACATTGAGGCCCTGGAGTGTGTCCAGAGAACAGCTACAAAGCTGTTGAAGGACCTGGAGCACAAGTCCTGTGAGGAACGGCTGACGGAACTGGTGTTGATTACTCTGGAGAGGAGGAGGCTCAGGGGAGACCTTATTGCTCTCTACAACTACCTGAAAGAATGCTGTGGGGAGCTGGGTGTTGGCCTCTTCTGACAGGTAACTAGTGATAGGACTAGAAGGAATGGCCTCAAGTTGTGCCAGGGGAGATTTAGATTTGGAAATTAGGAGACATTTATTCTCAGAAAGAGTAGTCAGGCATAGGAATGGGTTGCCCAGGCAAGTGGTGGAGTCACCATCCCTGGGGATGTTCAAGGAAAGGTTGGACATGGTGCTTAGGCACATAGTTTAGTGGGTGACATTGGTTATGGTTGGTCCAGATGATCTTAGAGGTCTTTTCTAACCCTTATGATTCTGTGATTTTAATGACATAGCTCACCAACACCGCACCCTGCCACTCATCCAGACTGTCTGTGGCTCTTGTCTGCATGAAATAATTTTCATATTTGTGATTGTATTTGTAATACTTCTTCTACTAGTTTGAAAGGCACACCAATGCACTCTGCAATGTTTCATTTATTATTTGTGTGTGTGTTTATGTGAAAAAGATTATTTAGTACACTGTATTGTTTGGATGTTGAGAGGGTAATTAACCTACATGTATGATATGATCCTATAATTCAGTATCTTCATACATAATTTATTGTTTAGAGGTATCCAGACATTTTATTTCAAATGTTTTGTGCTTTTCTGGTTGCTTTTTCTTACATTAATTTATTTAAACTGTCTTAAAGAATATTTGCCTTTAACAGTGAAGTATCACATTTTTATTTTCCTCTGATGAGGAGGAGTTTAATATGGTGCTTAAGTTCTGTTCTTTAAATTTCTCAAATTTTTTGTTGTATTTGGGTCCCAAAATTTCCCAGATAAGTTTAAACACTAAAAGTCAAATGCATATTTTACTAATAACAATGGCACTTCTTTTTTTGTTGTTTAAACTAATGACACTAATGACAAGTAGAATATTGTTCTTCAGATGTGTACACTTTTTCCTTAGCTTTAAAGAAAACTAGATGTGAAGGTATTCAGAACTAAGTTAAACTCTGCCTAATAGCCATATGTTTTTGAAAGATTATGCTCTTAATCTCTCTTTAAATGGTGGAGATGAAGGACCAGATCAAGTGCATGATTTGCCCCACCAAAGTGGGGTCTGGAGTGTTCTTAGACTGTGTTTGTCATTCTATGTTAGCTGTGAAGGAGGCTCAGGATGGCTACTCTCCTAACCTAGGCATGATGCCTGAGGTATCTCAGGAAATAGCATATTCCAGAAGGCACACTGGCTCCTGTTCAATTTTACTTTTTATTTATTTCCTTAAATTTTGATTGAAGATTGATGTGTTGTTGAGACTACCTGTGTTCCTGGTCACCTATTAAGTCTGTATCTCATCCTGTTTTGTACCTGCCATATGTGTGTGACAGTATGCCAGCAGCAGAACTCCAAACTGTCAATTTTTACTGGAGTATGTTGTCCCATGATGGTACTAAATAGTTCCAGGCACCTACTGTTCCATCTGCAGACTATAAGTGTCAGTGCTGGGAAGAAGCTTACTGAAAAAGGGATGTTCTAATTTGCAACAGAGGTGAAGTTTAGACTTTAT
Source organism: Aythya marila (assembly GCF_965140915.1). NCBI lineage: Eukaryota > Metazoa > Chordata > Aves > Anseriformes > Anatidae > Aythya > Aythya marila. The sequence goes on from NC_139042.1 coordinate 93,146,474, forward strand.
TCTATACTGTCCATTTTTATGTTTATACTTTTATTATATTTTGGGGGGGGTGCCTCCAAATTTCCCGCATTTACTTTGCTGGTATTTAGCAGTGAGATTTTTTTAAATTCTAAGGTGAGACTTTCTGTGACCTACTAGATCTAAAGAAAATAATTAATTGTTTCCCAATCCATCAGTCCCATCACTGTGGAGAAAAGGAAAGGAAATAAGGGAAGTGATTGTCCTGCTCCACTCTGCACTGGTGCGGCCTCACCTCGAGTACTGTGTGCAGTTCTGGGCACCACAGTACAAAAAGGACATTAAACTGTTGGAGAGGGTCCAGAGGAGGGCGACGAAGATGGTGAAGGGCCTAGAGGGGAAGCCGTATGAGGAGTGGCTGAGGTCACTGGGCCTGTTCAGCCTGGAGAAGAGGAGGCTGTGGGGGAACCTCATCGCGGTCTACAACTTCCTCACAAGGGGTAGTGGAGAGGCAGGTGACCTTTCTCTGTAATCACCAGTGATAGGACCCACGGGAACGGTGTTAAGCTGAGGCAGGGGAAGTTTAGGCTTGACATCAGGAAGAGGTTCTTCACCAAGAGACACTGGAACAGGCTCCCCAGGGACATAGTCACTGCACCGAGCCTGTCTGAATTTAAAAAGTGATTGGACTGTGCACTTAGTCACATGGTCTAAGCTTTTGGGTAGGCCTGTGTGGTGCCAGGTGTTGGACTTGATGATCCTTAAGGGTCCCTTCCAACTCAGGATATTCTATGATTCTATGAAATATTAATGTCCAGGGCTGTGGCAAACTTGATACTGTGCTGTAAGACTGGTAAGGCTGTTGCTATAAACCTGCTGTAGTGCAGAAGAGGAGTCATCTGCTTAATTATATAATTTATATTTTCTACTTTTATTTTTATTTTTTTTAAATAATCTCAGTGCTCTCTTTGCTTCAGACTTTCACTTTGATTCATATCTTTTATCTATATTTCATGCTGAATTTGATTAATCAAAAGGATAAGGAGAGATTTTTTCCTTTGTTTTTCAGTTGCTATTCGTTCAGAACCAAACTTTCCCCTTGAATAAGCATTGTGGGAATAGTACTCAGTTTATGAGTAGGACAGGAAAAATAATATAAGTATCAAATAATTGTTAAGATTTGTTTTCCAAATATTTTTAAGACTATGTTGAGTTGTCTGTCACCCAGAGGTACCTCAGTTCTTTCATGTAAAGATAACTGTGGCTTTAAGAGGTCAATATAGCATATAGAAAGAAGGGTGTGGAAGAATTTGAAAAACAAAGAGCTAGCTGTAAAAATCAAAAATATTATCTGAACTTACTAAAACTGGAGAAAGAAAACTAGAGAAAAAGAATATGATGAAAAGGAAATATGCAACACTAAGCTGCTCTAGTATGTTCTGGTCATCCTTCATCTGTGTTGTAGCTGGTGCTGATCCCTCCAGGATGTGAGGTCCTACACAGACCAAGCCCAAGCCTGACTCAGTGTGGTAGTTTATGCAGCGTCTTCTCTCTGGTGTCTTGGTGACACTTCTTTCAATCCACTAAAAAGGATTATGAAGAAACATTTTCAGCCTATTTTGTCTTGTGCAACATATAATGAAGCCCAGGCAAATGACACCCTTGTAGGCAGAAATACCAGAGGTGTTATTTGCTAGGCTCTTATGTAAGACTTTTGCATCGACAGCATATGTATATGTAGGATCATAGTGTCCTGGAGACCTAAGCAAGGAGTGACATTACCAGATAAGAGTAAAGTTAACCTCCGTACAAACTAAAAAAGCTAGTCCAGTCTCTATGTCTGTCCAGTCTGTTTACGTCTACCCAGACTAACTGGCTGCACAATACTCAGTCTTATTTTCTGTTGCTGAGTGTGATCGACTTACAACCCCACCGACCAGCTTGTCTTGAAATAAGCCAGCTTACTTGACAGGAGACTTCTCAAGTGCTAAAAGAGAATTTGTATCCGGTTGACATGTTCAGCACTTTGCTAAGCAGAACACGGCAGCGCTGTCTCTCCTGAAAAGGAAGAGAAATTTCCTTGGCTATTATACTTTGTCAGTTCTCTTTATCACTTCAAGTAGTTGAGTCTAAGAAATTTTGACTGAACTTGCAAAAAATACATCTTTCCTTCCTATTCTTGTTGTATGAATAAGATTATGGTATCTATTTAGCCTAAGATTCAAGAAATGTCTCTTGTCCTGTGTCTATCGATCTGATAAAATCTTTATGTGCTTCTCTAACCATATGGATAAGGAAAAAGACCTTCACTTCGTTGCCCTGAAAAAAAATGCATACAGGTGTAGATTGTGTTTGTCATTTCGGGGTTGGGGTACCCAATGAGTTCTGAGATGCAGGCTTCCTCCTGTTTCCCTCAAGTATTATTGGTTTCAGTAATAAATAAATAAATAAATATTTTTTCCAGAAGAATCTTTGACTTTCTTTCCCTTGGACTGCTAACTGATACTGATGTCATCTATTCCAAAGTGCTGATATTTTTTTTTGTCCAGGCCAAGTGTAATCAGACGCCACTGCTGCTCATTTGAAGTCCAGCTTAGAGGTTTCATGGGGCCTATTGTTGCAGAACTAGCTTTTGGGGAAGGCCTATGTCTGTTGCTTGGGCACTTGTCATTTTAGCCATTGTTCTGGAGATAAAACATTTTAAAAACCTTGTTTTCAGAGCAGTATTTAGGTAGTATGAGTCTAATATTTTTTTCCTCCTTCTGTTCTTACCTTTGTTTTGGTTCATCACTATTTCTATTCACTGTTTTATAGCTCTAACTTTCATCAGATTTCCCTACCTCTCTCCCTTGTAACTTTTAGTCTGAGTTTGCTGCTGTTTACTGTAAAATACAGTGTTTAATTGGATTGCATTTTACCATTAAGTAACATATAATTCATATAATTACATATCGTCTTTTACTTGCCTCAGTTTCAATTAGGTTTTGATGTATCACTTGTTCTGTTACTTAGCTAATCTCTTTCTTCCTATGGAAAATTGCAGAGAAATATCTTTTTAATAAAAGACCCTGAAATCTCATTTTTGTTGTTGATTGTATCCAAGTAGCTTATGCATTGTTTTCCACTACAAAATGCATCTGGATTGTCAGCATTGTGTATATGTGTGTATATTACAGCACCATAGTTATTTTCCTTGTATCTTTGTGTGTTTGTCTGCCATTAAGATGAATGTGTACCAGATGCTTCTTTAAAACGAAGCACTATTGTGCTGGCTGATGGATGGAAATTTTGTCAAAAGTAGTGAAAGCTTCTACAGGGGATACAAAGCAGCTGGAAAAATTCATTGTTATGTGATGCTAGTATGAATCCCTAGTTTGGCTGTGCTGCATTTCGATTAGAAAGTTAGATTCTGTAGAAGTGTCAAACATAGCTCCCGATATTATCTATTTTTATGGCATTTGCAATTTGGTATTCACCTTTCTTTGCCAGCAAGTCTGCCATTTTATATGAATGTTGAGAAGCAGTTTAACATAAAATTTGGCCAGTGTGAACTGTATTTATTACCTCTATGTGAACACCTTCTCGGCCAATGAAAATTAAAATGCCCTATTGATGATTTCCCTTGTATTTGTAGAGAATAGCTTGTAGAGCAGATGAACAATGCCAAATTTTATTTTTTTTAGTTCTCTATTATGTTACCAACAATACCGTTCTCTGCTTCAAAGTACAACTATAATTAGAAATGTATTATGTAAAAGTGGCACCATCTTATTCAGCTGTGCTTCTTCTTGTGTTTAGTCCTATTATGTGTCTTTTTGCTTTTCTGAAACACAAGTTTCTGCTAGAGCTGAGCCAACTTCTTGCAAAAGACTTATTCTGAACTAGCACCTATCTCATCTGTATGCACGGAATTGTTGGCTCCAGTGCTTGAAATGTGTTCTTTCTAAATCTCCAAGTGCCTTTCATCTTGTTATGCGATGTCGTTTTATTTGGCTGTCTTCTGCATGTGAGATATCTTTCCCTATTGCTTTAGGAGAGTCTTTCCTACTTCTCTCTCTCTAGGGACTTCCAGAGCCAATCCCAACATCTTTTAAAGTGGACTCTGCTGACAGTCAACACCAAGATGACATTTAGAAAAGAATCTCTTCCCACCTTATGCCTCCTTCCCTCAAATTGCCTGGAGAGAGAAAGAGAATAGTCCATTTTTTGTTCCAAGCTATTACAAAACTAAGTAACAGAGGTAGACAAAGTGCTTCATGGCTTCATCTTGGGATTGCTAGTTATTTCTGGAGGACAATAGCACCCATCTTGTGTAAATAAAGGTTAGACCTGAAATCAGTCTTGTTGATGCTTACTTGGGCCTGATGAATTATAATCACATTTTCAAAAACATACTTCTTACTTGACCTGCACAGGAAAATCACGTCAGAATCTTCTGTACTCAACACATTTTGAAATATGCATCTTTTTTAGTAAAATTGGTAGATTTTTGTGGTGAGCTGTATATACAAATATACTATAGGGTGGTATTATTGATAACATCTCTTTTTACTGAAAAATAAAAATCTTGTCTTATGCTGATTTTCTCTCAAGCAGAAGAGCAGTAGAAAAGTATTTCAGATGAAATGTCAGGCCATCTTCAAGCTGTCTGAAGCTTTCAGACCATCTGGGTAATAGCTGAATATCCTATGGAGGAAATGTGCAAAAGAAAGAGGGTTAATCCTGTATTCTGACCAATACTGACATGTTTCAGTGTGACAGAAACTGTTGTTCATGGTTGGGCAGGGGACTACAGTCACACAGATGGCAGAACCACCATTACAATAAATGTGCTTTGTACTTAAGTTTTTAAGTCTTTGTTAGAAAGACCTGGGCAATTATGTAATGTATCTATTAAGTTGTATCTGTATTAAAAATAGGCATGTATTGCTATTTAGGATTTACAGGGATTTTTCATTGTTTGCTTAGTCCTCCTTATTACTTTATAAATCATTCTGCCATGGAAGGACTGTAAAAATAAATTTGTAAGTGCTAACAGAAACAGCCCATGCTTCAGGCAGGAATTTGATATTAGAAATTTCATGGAATCAGATAACTACTAGATTTTTACTGGTGTTACAAAAAATGCTACATCAGCAAATGCAAAAATGATCAGATTTATTTCAGTTCACAGTACAAAGTAGGAGTTTCTCCATTTCATCGTTGTATCCAAACCGTTTATTGGGTTTAATTCAGTGTTATTTTCTCCTAAAATGAGAAAGGTTTTATTACAGTTTGCATTAGGATCCAAATATTTTGTTTAACTTCCCTAACATCATAAAAGTTTACATTTGATGTTGTGACAAATAACAGTCAAGTTGTTTTGTGTAGCTGAAATTTACTAGATTTTCAAAGTCTTTTTTTTTTTTTTTTCCCCTTTCTTTTGTCTTGCAGTTTTCAGTGAAGATCTACACGCCAGTCTATATTTTGTCAATGCATCTCTGCAAGAGGTAGTGTTTGCTAGCACCACAGGGACATTGGTACCCTGTCCAGCAGCAGGGATCCCCCCTGTGACGCTCAGATGGTATCTAGCAACGGGCGAGGAGATCTACGATGTCCCAGGGATCCGCCACGTCCACCCCAATGGCACTCTCCAAATTTTCCCCTTCCCTCCTTCAAGCTTTAATAACTTAATCCATGATAACACTTACTATTGCACAGCTGAAAATCCTTCAGGGAAAATCAGAAGTCAGGATGTTCACATTAAGGCCGGTAAGTACAGTCTTTTATGTGGCTCAAATGGGATCAAGGTGGGAGGAAATTTGGGTGTTTCAGGCAGTGAGTAGCCAGTAGTCTTGCATCAAAGGAGATGGGCCAAAATGGTAACCTTTGAAACTCTCAGAATATTAAGTAAGATAGTGTATTCTTCTGTCTTCAAGATTTGATTTTATTTTGATGGTGAAAAGTTAGTTTTCCAAAGATAATAATCAGTTGAGCTTCTGGACAAGTATACGGAAAAATGAACCAATAATGAAGTAATTAATCAGACCATGCTTACTCATTAAAAAGCTGTGAGAGAGAAGGAATTGGTATTGCTAGGATTTTGTATAATATTTGGAAAAAAAGTGAAATGCTTGCCTAATCACATCCCTTCTTGGTGTGTGCAGACTGGGTCAAACAGTAGAGAATTAAAGAGGGATCAAAATCAGACTTTTTGTTACAATGCATAAACATATGCATACTTTTTGAAGGTTTTGTGTACCCACTTCAGCTAATTAAAATATTCAAAGAAACAACAAAAAAAAAAGCTAGTCTGGAAGCTGACCTTTGCCTAATGCAAATTTTCATAGACTTTTTGTTGTTGGTGGTGGTGGAGCTGTGATAGTCTTTTCTTAGAAAAGAAGTATCTTTTATTTGGAAATATGCCTTCACAGGATTTATGTAGGGAAAACCGCGAACAGTTACCAAGTAGACTTTGACTTCTTGTTTGTAAGTAAGAGATTTTTTTCTGCTTTTCTTAAAAATAAGCTACTATTCAGAGATTAGTAGTTTATAGTCAATTAGAAGGCGAGTTTGGTTCTGTTTTTTTGTTTGTTTGTTTGTTTTTGTTTGTTTTTGTATTTCTGTATTTTGTTTAATGAATTTTTGGACATGATATCTGTCACACTTATATTTAGGAAGAACATAATATTGGTTGTCCTTTGTGGATTTGTTAATACATCCCAGTTTTGTACTTTTGGGGCATTGTTTCCAATTTTTCTATTTTTTCAGATAAACTAATGAGATGTTATAAAGAATGCTAAAACTCACAACTTTGTTAGGTAAGGCTCCGAACTAATACTCATTTAGTTATGAAAGCATAGGATTTAGATGATAGAATGTGGCTGTGTCCATTGCTCAGCATTGACCCATTTATCCATGGAATTCCAAAAGAAGTCTCCCTGTCCTGCTTCAGAGGAAAAACCTCCCAAACGGAAGCAGGGTATGAAAAAAGACTTTGCAATAGGTACAATAAACTAACAACTGTTTTTAGGCCAAGTCAGAAATGCCTTTTTTTTTTTTAACACCGTTTCCTCTCCTTTTTAGCGTCTTACCTCTTGGTCCATTATTTATATAGATAATCTGAAGCTTGGATAGTAAGTTATACAAGTCTCTTTTCTTCCTATGGACCACTGTTGTGTGCCAGAGCTGTTGTTGTGCCTGACAGGAGACAGTATCTATTGTCTTGGAGACTTTAATAATCTCCAGAGAAAGGAATATACAGTTTTGAGAAAGTCTCCTATGTGTAACAGTAAATGTATTTTATGTTCAGATGGTAAACCCTGTGGAGCTCAAAGATGAAATGATAAACTTCATTTGTTTTTGTATTACTTTCAGTCACATTTCTGTTCAAATGGTAGTAGAGATAAGCATTCTTACTTCCTGATGATTATGGTGTTTTTGCATATGATGCACCCCACTCCTTCCCCTCTCCCCAAACCAAATGAAACAGAAAATCAAAAAAAAAACACTCTAAAGAGATAAACCTATAGCTAAAAAAAGACAGACTTAGCTCTCTTCCAGACCAGTCTGACAACGGAATAAAGGCGTTTACCTCCCTTTCACCTTCAAGTTTTTCCGTGCAATAATGGCAGGGACCTATTTATTTATTTATTTACTTTAGAAAAGACTGAAGTTTTCGTATATATTCATGTCTCTGGGAATTGGGATTTTCAAAACAATCAGCAAAACATCCATGGGAACTGGCAAACTATTATCTGGAAATAACTGAGGAGCCTCTGAAATCCCAGTAATGTAAATTTCTCAAACAAAGAAGTGAATAATAAACCTCTTTCCAGTTTTTGTGCCCTACAGGTGGTTTCTGTGTTTGCTTATGGAAATATCAACTGGTCAGTCAGCTTTAAAATAATACAGGAGATTTTCAAAATGGCCAGAAGTTTTGGGAAACAAACAAACAAACAAACAAAAAAAACCACATCTTTAGCAGTGTGTTAGGATATTGCTGTTAAAAATAATAATAATAAAAAAATAAAAATAAAAAAACAACACTTGCCTGTAAATGATGGAGTGTGAGCATTAGTCAAAAGTCAGCCTCATATATATGACCTATGTTCTCTGGAACACTCCCTCCAGTGTAGAAAAAGATTGGGGGGACTGCTTCATTACAGGGCAACCACCGTTGTAAATTCATTACATTAAAGGTACTTATAATATTATCAGTTCAGCAACTGTGTCTTTATCAAAGGTGTGTTTATAATAGGGTTAATAAAAATATCTTTTTGATTAAAAAGAAATTGTTGACTTTTTTTTGAGTAGTCTATCTTATCACAGAAGATGGATTTATCTTGATTTTTTAAAAAAAAACAAAACAAAACACAAAAACAAACAATATTTAATTTATCATTAAATTTATTCACTTTTGGCTACAGTTCCTAACTGCTATATTGCTACAGTCTTGTTTAGGGTTGAGGTAGGGATGGAGAATTCTGGTCTTCCTTCTCACAGTGGTGGCACTAAACCTAAAAACTTGCTACTGTTTGCATTTGTGAAAAATACAGTTACACTTCAGTACACTGTTTGTTTGTTTTCTTTAAAGACACTGAGTAGAAGTGACCTTTAAAAATTCCTATGCTCCTGGTGTATTGAAATACATGCACAAAAGCACTTACTGGCTCTTAAGTCTAGATTGTAATTGGTAGAGCTCAGTGTATGTTTGCAGGCAGGGTATATGGGCAAGAAGGGCCACTGGTCAGCATTGCTGACTTAGTTACATTGCTGCACTGGGATTGTTCTTGGCAATAATTTTTACCTTCAGACACATACATGCCTCAGACACATCGTTTTACAATGCATTCACCCCTATTTTCATTGAAACTCTCACTTCACCACTACCTCAAGATACATAATTACATGTATGTTGGCTGCAGTGATTTATTTTCTTGCACCTTCACCTTATGATACTGTGGAGGTGCTACAGTACTGCTTGTCCTTCTTGTCTTACCCACTCACTACTACTTGCAGTATATAACATGTTTCTTCTATGCTCTATCTTCTCCTCTGTTAACTATTACTTGAAGGCTTTTTACCCCTCCTTCTTCATTGCATTGTTTCAGTGTCAGTTTTCCTTCTTTCCATTCTTTTACTCAGTGAAACTTCATCTCATCCCAGCAATACTAGTTTGGTGTTAAGAATTTGTCATGTTCTTTTTTTCTCTTTGGCTAATTATTTAATTCTTCCATTTTCCAGTCAAATCACATCCTGGATCTCAGTGCTCTCAACTTTGCTATTTGAAACAACTCCCTAACACAGTTTCTGTTTTCTTATCACTGGCTTATTTCTTTCACTGCTGGTCAACTGAATGCATTTCTTACCTTACCTGCTATCATTTCTCCGTGTCTCAGAAACACTTTGCTTTTTCTCTGGCTGTCATTTTGTGGTAGTTTTACTCAAGGGGGAAGCTGAGCTCCACCACAACCACACTCTCACTCCCCTTCCTTGAAGGGAAAGGGGGAGAAAATATGATGCAAAGAGCTCAACATTTGAGATAAGGACAGGGAGATCACTCAACAATTATTGTGACAGGCAAAACAGACTCAGCATAGGGAGATACAGTAAGATTTATTGCCTATTACTAACGACCAACAGAAGTGAGAAACAAAGGGAAGAAACCAAAAACACCTTCCCCCCATCCACTCTCTTCCACCTCCTCTCTCTGAGTGACACAGGAGAATAGGGGCTGCAATCAGTTTTACAGCACTTTATCTCCACTGCTCCTTCTCAGCCACTCTTTTCCCCTGCTCCAATGATGGGGTCCCTCCCACGGGATGCTGTCCTTCCCCAACTGAGCCTGTGGGGACTGCCCACGGGCAGCAGCTCTTCAAGCACTGTTTCCACACGGCTCCATCCCACGGGGTCCAGCCATCCCCCAGGAGCAAACTGCCCCAGCACGGGTCCCCCATGGGCAGCAGCTCCCCCCAGGCCTCCTGCTCCTGCGTGGGCTCCTCTCCATGGGCTGCAGCTCCAGCCCAGGGCCTGCTCCTGCGGGGGCTCTCCATGGGCCGCAGCCTCCTCCAGGCCACATCCACCTGCTCCACGGGGGGCTCCTCCACAGGCTGCAGCGTGGAGATCTGTTCAAGTGGGACCCATGGGCTGCAGGGGGACAGCCTGCTCCACCAGGGGCCTCTCCGCAGGCTGCAGGAGAAATGCTGCTCTAGCATCTGAAGTGCTTCCTGTCACTGACCTTGGGGTCTGCAGGGCTGCTTCTCACTCCTCACTCTCCCAGCTGCTGTTGTGCCAATTTTTTTTTTTTTTTTTTTTTTAATCTCCCCCTTCCAATCCCCCCCCCGCACACGCACACTTAAATATGCTCTCACAGAGGCGCAAACAACAATGCTTATTTGCTTGGCTCTGGCCAGTGGCAGGCCCATTACCTGACATGGGGCAGCTTCTGGGTTGTTCTCACAGAAAGCACCCCTGCCGCCCCCTGCTACCAAAACCTTGTCACATAAACCCACTACATGCTTGCATCGATTTTCTCTTTCAGTTTTTCAAAATCCTCGATGACACTGTCCTTCTCTTCTACACATTGGATGCCTTATTCACCCACAGTAGTTGTATGTAATTTATACCTTTTGATAGAGCAGAAAAAAATTTGTGATGGAAAAGGTGGCACGAGAAACAAGACAAGCAGCTGAAGACTTAACTGCCTATATAAATATGCAGTTCTTGCAAAATTCTTTCTCTTTGCTCCCAGGATGACATAGGGAAGGAACACAAAAACATGGTGAAGTGCAAATTTGGAGTAAATGCAAAGATCTGGCCTCTTTTTTTTTTTTTTTTTTTTAATTATTTTGCAGTCAGCCTCGCAATATAATTTAATCAGATTAAAAAAAAAAAAAGTCACACCTGAATAACATTCCTGGGGGAACTTTGTGATTCTAACCTAAGAATTAGGAGGTATGTGTGATTATGATTTCTTTAACGAAACATGTACTTCTGTTTTCAGTTTTACGGGAACCCTATACAGTCCGTGTGGAGGACCAGAAAGCCATGAGAGGCAATGTAGCAGTGTTCAAGTGCATTATCCCCTCCTCTGTGGAGGCATACATCACTGTTGTCTCATGGGAGAAAGACACAGTCTCGCTTGTCTCAGGTAGGCTTTTATGGCTTTCTTTGCCACTTGGCAATGGCAGCTGTGGTTGCTGTTTTTTTGTTGTTGTTGTTGTTGTTGTTGTTTTTTTGTTTGTTTGTTTTTCCAAAAATGCCTAATGTTTGCTTTGAATCAATTATAGCTGAATGGTGTGTCATCTTTGCAGTAACATATTTCACATTAGCGCTGCTGCATCCTTATGACTGTGTGTGACATGAAGGTTTTAGACAGCCCTACTTGTTCTAGCATGCTTGAGGGGGAAATAACATGTTTTTTGTTTTATGCCAGACATAAAATTAGCTTCCTGGTACTGTAGCAATAGGTTTATGTTTTAACTTTGATAAGGAACCCCCACTACATGCCAAATAAATTTGAGTGTCATAAAATGTGTTTAGGTGTAATTGTTTTTCAGTAGTAATGTTGATTAAAGAAATTCTGAGTTTAAGTTTATGTTTAAATGTGGTATGTAATTGGTAGTCATACTTTCATAATATTTTTATCTAAAATATTTTCTTAGGTAACACTGGAGTCTTAGGCACATTGCAAACTGGGCTGTAAGCCAAACACATTGAAGTGAAAAAATCTATTCTAAAAGTTATATGTATTAATCTATTTACTGCCAATTTGTGGTATTGCTTAGGAAGTACAGGGACTTCAAGCAGGGAATATCCAGCATTTTAAAGCATAAGCATTTTAAGAAATTCATAAGAGACTATATATATACATTAAACATATTTTTAGTATGGTACGTATCTAAATTATATATTACACACAGTGCTTCTGTAGGTATACATACAAATGATTTACATGTACAGGAATTTGAAATATATTGTTCCAGGGTAGTGCACAACAGGAAAAATAGTTTAAGTTAAATGTTGCTACAGAGGATGTTTAAGAGTGTGTTTGTGTTTATGATCCTACAATGTGGGGTAATGTTTTTTCACTTCTCAGCAAATTAATAATCTTTCGTTTCTGACAAATGTGACATTGATGGAAATATTTATGTTTTTATATGACTCATGTTGTAGATTTTATTTCTCTCGGTAGTTTATTGATTTCTTACATAAGCATTTTTTGGTTGTTTTTTAATATTCTAAATAGCTCTCTAAAGATTTGATAGCTATTTAAGTGCAAGATAATTCATGATCAGTTATCCTATATTACTGCCATGTTGTTTAAGCTTGGTAAATCTACATTGTTACGTTCCTGGATTTTGGTCTGGCATATTATTTTTGTCACTGGGCAGCAGACATAAACGTGTCTCCACAAACAGGTTTTTAAAATCTGAACTGTAGAACTCACCAGTGGAACAACTCAACCAATATAGTAAGGTTGTAGTGAACGTAATAATGAGCTTTCTATTATTCTGCTTATGAAAATACAGAACTATGGTTAAGGTTATCTAATCCAACAGTGGGTGGATGCGTCTCCTTGGCTTCATCTTAAAATAGGCTAATAGATGGTTCATATACATCTGTCCATAAGAGAATTGGTTGACAGAAAGAATATGTATACCTACATAGTTAACTACTTTAAGATTTTTTAAAATTCATTCATTTTATATTACAAGAAAACATTAATATTTTTTCTTCAGGAATAAGGACTAGGACATACAGGTCTCTGTAACCCCTTCTTTAGGGAAGAAAGTGTGACATTTCTGCAGACCATCATGACTGCTTTGTTAAGATAATTTCATCCTAGTTAGTCTATCTTGATTTTATCCTTCAGACTTCTGGGGGATAAAAGTGCATAACAACGTTTAACCACAGAGACTGCCATGGTTCTTGTTGACTAGGGTACTATCACTAAGAAACTATTACAGTTTTCAATACTTAAAAACAGTTTCTAATTATCTCACTATCCCTTACTTTGACAGTTAGAAACCTAAAATATCTGTTTAACATATTGGATCATATCACATAAAAGATTTAGTTTCAGAGATGAAATCCCAGGTTAGATTACAGTTTGATGCTATCTGTTGTGCAATAGGAAAACGTTGCTCCAGTTTAACCAAAATGATTGTAAGATTTGTTTGTTTACCACTTACAGTCTTTAAATGCAACTTAATAGTGACAGCATTTAAAAACCAGAGCCCATGTGTTTTATATATAATATATATATACATATATTAAAATTGCATTGAGTTTTGCTCGTAATCAATTTTGCAATAATCTGGCCATGAACTCAAATGGTGGATATTGATCAAGCATGTCTTCTTGGAATGTCAGTGCTGATGAATAAGATGCAAGATGTAACACAGCTATTGAGCCATTTTCCACTAATGATCAGTATTCTGAGGAAATTTATATGCCTACTTATACAATCATTATCAGCATGTTTTTTGTTTGTTTGTTTTTGATTGTTTGTTTTTTGTTTCCCAAGACAACAACAACAAAAAAAAGTGGTGAGGCTTCTTATGTGAGTGGTTTAACAGACAAACTTTTCTTCTGGAAGGTCTTAGTCCCAGTGCAATTCTTCCCAGTATAATTTAGAATAAAATTATATTTTATTTTTATAGAATTATATATAATGATAAAATTATATTTTATTATTATATCATATTTGTATAAAATATTTCATATACCTGAATATCTGTAGCACCATTCTGACTGCTAGGGTAGAAATGCATGCTCTCACGATAGACACAGATAAGAACAGCAACAGGCCTTTGCAGTTATAAGTCCACTACAAATGCATGAAATATATCTAATTTTCCCATCTGTGTCTCCTAGAAAAAGGAATCAAACATTCCAGTGGTGTGTGTAGTGCCTAGCAATCTCTAAAATGCTGGCAAAATAGAAGGACCAACAGCAATTTTGAGAAGTCTTTGTGAACGTGCAAAGTGCATGTTGTCACTGTACAAAGCTCTGCAGCCGTATCTTCAGGATCTTTTTTCAGGAAGATGCTTCTTGTCTGAAGAGTTGTATATTGTCAGTTGACTTGAAACTGAGTCTGAAATTCACTTGAATTATAAACAGTGTAATAATATGCAGTTTTCTGCCTTGTATTTGCATCAGTCACCAGCTCTTATGCATTTTCATTAGATGACACTAAACATAAAAGCTTAAATAATCCTCTAATGTTGTATGACTGATAACTGCATACAGCTTGCTTAAAGGTCATGTTTCCTTTCCTTCTCATTGCTCTCCTTCACAAACCATTCCCACAGAAATAGACTTTTGGAACCTGTTTTGTGTTGACCTTGTAACCATTGAAAACAGCATAGGCCCTGCAGGACCAAAGAATGCAATGAAGTACGTTTTTGCAGGCTACAGCTGTAAAAAAGAGGAATGATAGCGTAGAAATGTGTCATGGGTGCAGACTGTGCTCCTGCTGCTGTTGAGCAACTGCGAGGCAGGTGGGAGACTATGGCTTGTCTTGTCTTTGTTCTTCACACACAAAATAGTGAAGCTGGACTAGAGAGGAAGGCAAAGACATAATAACTGCTGATTCTGCTCTGTCTGGGTGAAAACAAAGAGCAGAGTCCGTTCATGTGTTAATTAGCCCCGGAGAGAGCAAAGGATGGGTGTGGTTGTAGGGGAAAGAAGGCAGAAAGGAATTATTAAAAATAAAGGTCAGTAGAAAGGATCAACAAAGAGACAGAAAAGAGAAGAATGAAGAACAGATGGAAACCAAGAGAAAGGCTGAAGATTAAATTTTGGTCAGTGACTACATACTGTATTTTCTTTATGAATGCTATCCTGGTGCTGATAACTATGAGGCATTTTCCAAGTATCTGAATACCTTAGTGCCATGAGCAGGATCATGAATAGGTTCATGCCCTAACCTTTCTGAATTCCTATTTTCCTGTCTAATGACATACCTTGCAAGAATCTGTCCGATATACATAGAATGCAACTGCTTTAAAAAGGCAGAAGAGAGACAGATAATAACAACTGTGCACCATGACATATTTAAATTTGTCCAGAAAGAATAGCAGCTCGAATGAAAGGTGTGTAAGCATGAATGGAACACAGCTCCCCGAAGGACTTTGACTGACATGCAGACGACAGCCGATGAGCCTTTCAGACAGCACACTTTACTTCGGCCAGAAATTAGACACAGTGGACCACAGTTTGAGAAGTGTCACTGATGTACAATGACCTACATTTGATGTAATGAATTGCATTATTTATTTACATGCCATTCCTCAAGTCTTGTCTTTAAAAGGCTCAGAGGCTGTTGGATCTCTTTCTGCACAGAGGGCTTTTCTGAACTGCTGCGGTTGACAGCAAGCAGTCAATGTTTGCCAGTAGTTATCACGTGGCGGCATCTGAAATGCAGCACTGCAGTTTTTGTTTGTGCTGGGGTTTGGAGATTACAACACTGATTCTGTTTACATAGAGTGATCACTTTTTTTTTCATTTTTTCTTATTTTCCAGCTATGAGGTTTGTACATAGAGGGGAAGAAGAAATCTCTCTTTATAAAGAGTGGTCCTGTGTGCAGAGACCTGTGCTCAGAATTAGATTATTACTGATGATCACACTGGTTAAGTCCAGCCATTTGATTGAGGCTGTGTCTAGTAGAGATGAGATGTGATCTTTCTTGTTTTGGTTTGATGTCAGGGCTTAAACATGGTTGCCAAACAACAAGCATTCAGCAGACACTCAGTGTATGCCACAGACTGCTCTTAGATGCAAGCTTTTTTCTCGGTCCAGGTGCAGTTGGCTGAAGTGTGATTTTTTACACTTTGGCAATGTATATAAAACAAAAAAAGTTATGAGTGTAAACTACCTTCTATCAGAAAGATGGCAATGGGATTTAAACCTGCTATTCAAAATTGTGATAGGGCAGAAAATAAAGCAGTCAGACTCCTATATCTACTGAACTTCCTTGACTCCCTGGAAAGATAATGTGTGTAGTTTTCAGCAATGCTCAGGTCAGACTGTAGTTTTGCTTTTGCAGTAATGTGTTTTTTAAGCTTCTTGAAGAGGTGTAAAGTGCACATGCCCATCCCTAAAGACAATATGCAGCTTCCTCACTTTCTCTTTCAACAAAGCTGTTTTCCTATGGGACTTTGGAAAAAGTCATTTGCTACATTATTTAAGAAATGTCTCTTTACCTTCATTTTTTCCTAAGAGCACCATTCTTTTAAGATCAGACTATTTCAGAATCCTAGAAAGTGGAGACAGTAAAAACTTAGCACTTCCTGGTTGTGCAAACATTTTAATGCTTTGCTTTGACTCACTGTAAACCAGGATTGTAACAGAACAAGGCAATGTACCTCAGCTCTTCATTGAAGGACCTTTCTTCTGGCTACTCTGCAGCATACGGTCCATTGTTTCCTGAGACATTACACTGGAGTATTTTGATCAGACTAGTCATTCTAAAATTAGAGCAGAGGGGTAAATAGGATTGGATGCAAGGGGTTCCATGGCTTTATAGATGTTTAGAGTAGCTTGGAGGGATGAAGACGGACAGCATCTGACTCGCATGTCATAGGCTTGTATTTTGATAGCACAGAAGATAGGTGATAAGACTGTAGGCAAAGGAGTTTGCATTTAACTGTCACAGGAAGCATACATGTGAAATTGAATTGTTAATATCACAGACACTATTGTTGTCCTCAGAGAAGGAACTTGCGGATCTTCTTTGGCATGACTGGATATTGTGGCTGCTCTGAGGGTGGGTATTTGTGAGAGACAGGGAAGAAAACAGTACCTCAGTGTGGTATCTTATTGCCTAAAGTGCTGAAAGCTGAAATTTGTTTTGTCTCACTCCAGCCAGCATATTTAATACTAGTATGCTTTGCAATTAGTAATAATATTACTGGCGTTTCAGTAACAAAATGTGTCTAGGGGACAAGTATGTTGTAATCTTTTTTTCCTCTGTTTTGGATGGCCCTCTACTTCCATCAGTTGGAGGTATCCTTTCCTTCTATTCACTTTAAAAACAAATAAAAAAATAAAATACATCCAACACCCCCTCAATCCTCTTTCTTTATTTTTTCTCAACCATCTATTTTTTTTTTTTCTGTGCTTACTCAATTAAGAAGCATGAAATCTTGATTGGATTCAGGCCCCCTTCAGAATTACATCTTGTGCTGTTGTGAATTAATTGAAAAGAGAGGGAGAGAGGGAGGTTGTAACTCTGCTTTCTTTGTTAGGGCTTCAAATATTTGATATGGTTTATTGATACACATTTCTCTCTCTCTTTCCATCTCCATGAGTGTGTGTAAGTGTATACACCCACATATATAGATACCTATCATGGATCTCTACAGGCCTAAGAGTCTGTTGGACCACACAAAACATTATTACATGTGATGCCTCAACTGTTCTGTTTTACCACCTTGTTATTGATGTTGCAGGTCATGAAGAGGTTTCTTTCAGCATGGTTGAATTCAGTGGCACAGTTAGTTTCTCACTGGAAATATCTGTCGTATGATCTTCCCTCCAAATGTTCTTGAAGTTTCATTCATTTTCATGGGGTGAATCCCATTTTATCATCTGGCCAGACCTTTCTGGCCTCTGTTCCTGAAATATTAATTCTCTTTGGGGTTTTTCTAAAACCTCTAAATAAATATGGGCTGCACTTTAATTAATGTGGTGTTTACCAAATCTTTATTAAAGGTGAAATCAGAGCAGACCGACTGCTAATCTTCATAGGGGTTCACTCAATTTTCCATTTTGCCTTTGTTCTTTGTTCACAACTCTTAAAGCAGGTTTTGGTTTATACAATTTTCCTGAATATTTGAAGCAATATATGTATTGACTTGGTATGATATACAGGATATTTTTTTTTGGTGATATTTAGACAGCAAGACCTACTACTATCAAACTTCACACCAATGGGCAAGGAACAGTAATATATGTGGGTGATATATATGCTTATATAAATGCTTTTTATTTTATTTAGTAGTGGTCATAGCAGTGTTTTCTTCTTTATAATCTGCTTTGCTAGTAGCTTGTGATCTTGTCACCTTGAATGGTAACAGATGAACAGATGACCAAATTAAGTGCTGTACGCTGGGGTTTCCCAACAAAATCCTATCTAACCTGAGCAAACAGCCAATGAGCTCTGACAGTTTTGCTGTGAGGGGACAAAATCGATGCATGAGATTCATTTTAATGAGTGCATGCCTTACTGCCCAGGACGCATTGTACCATACAGCTTTCACCTACGTATGTGGTTTAGTTGCACTCTGAGAGGGGTAAAATGTCAAAACCACCACCAGCCATGATATTGATCTGTATTATTGTTGTTTTTAATGCATCAAGGAGACTCCTAACAAGTGACATCTGTAAGAAACAAAAAGAGACGCTTGTTGTACTAGCTAACTGATTTCCAGCAAAATATCGTTGTACAGCACAATGTTTTCACTGTGGATAAGCCTGCAAATTTTTAGAACTATAGATAGTCATACAGATGCTCATTTGGTTTGTCTTCCCCAATGAGAGCAAATTTATATCTGAAAGGTTCATTAGAAGAATGAATCATTAGAAAAAAATGAAGTGCCTGTGGGGTAGATCTTTGACATCAGCATCCCATCTCTGCTGTTTCACCTGGGTAGCTAAATTGTAGAGGCATATTTTAATACCAGTATGTATGTTTTCTCTTCAGACAAAGTTTATGATGAGGACCAGGAAATATTTTAGTTAGAATCCAAGTGAATTTTTACTGTCTGTGATCTGATAGGTGAGCTCAGGCTGTGTGACTGCACTGTGGTGGAGCATGCTGTGCTCTGATGCAGCAAGGTTGTGGATCCAAAGGCTAAATACTTTTTGATGTAAACAGTGGCTGTCTCAAATTTCTTTGGTTTTGTAGAAAACTTAAAGCTAGTGAATTTCTCACAAAAGTCAGAATGCAGAAGAAGAGAGATTGAAGTGCTTAGATGTTTTTTTTTTTCCTCAATAAAATTGCACTGAAATTGATATTAGATATTGTTTTTCATGGAAAAAAAAAAAAAGAAAAAGTCTCTCAGTTTGCTAGTTCATGTTTTTTTTTTTTGTTTGAAATAAACTCTCCATATTTTTACCATGCACTCAAATACTGTTTATGTTGAATGAGTCAAAATGTTTACTGCAGGCCACGGAGCCCAACGTGATGCCATGCTTTCAGCTGGTGAAGGAGTGTGATCTGCACAGACCTGTCAACAAAAGCAGGTCAGCAGGATTGAGCAAGAAAAAAAAAATCAATAAATCTTTGAATTAATCATGTAGCTGCCAGAGAGAATTATGGGTGCATGGAATGAAGGAAGTAGGTATATATCTATGGCAACTATTCTCTCCTGCCTTATCGTATCCTTTTCTTTTTTTTTACACCTGCAAGTTTTCTCCTCTCTACCTCCATCTGAGTGGTCCTGTCTTTATTCTGATACCATCATGGAATACTCACCACTCATTTTAAAGTGACTAATTCAATATGGATTACAAAAAGCCCTTACTGTTCTCTCTCTTCACTGCTACTTTTCTCTCTGACTTTTGTGTGCACTCAATATGAATTAATACAGGAATTTCACCTCCACGTAAAACTAAGATTGCACATCTTGTGCAGTGAAGTAGAGCAAAAGCAACTGCTGCTTCAGTGAACAGAGGAGTTAAAAATTCATGCCCATGCTTCTGATGTCTCAGGTGAGTGGCCATCCTCCTTGAGCCCTTCTGCAGCAGCATGGTGGGGGATGAGCCCTAACCAAGATGGGGCTAAACCCATGGGCCAGGTCCCTCATCCTAGGGCTAGGCACCTCTGTCTCACAGGGAGCCATGGCCAATAGACATCATTACCAAAACAGAACATTTCAAACCCTGATCTCTGAAGCTGGGCCACAGTTGGATGCAGTCATGAAGAATTAAAAGCAGCTCAGGAGGGAGCAACCCGACACCAGGGATGTGCTGGAGAGGACTGTAAGGTATTATGAATTAGGAGATGCATCCTCTTGGTATATCTTTGTGGCTTCAGCTCTAAGCTTGGGTTTCATTCTCTCTTTCTGTGAAGGGTTTATTCTTCACTGTGGTGCCCTGGAGGGACTCTTCTAATATAGCTTCCCCATGCAAAACTTTGTTTTAGCCTGGAGAAAAGAAGGCTCAAGGGCAACCTTATCACACTCTACAGGTACCTCAAAGGAGGCTATAGTGAGGTGGGGGTTGGTCTGTTCTCCCACGTGCCTGGTGACAGGATGAGGGGGAATGGGCTTAAGTTGCGCCAGGGGAGTTTTAGGTTGGATCTTAGGAAGAACTTCTTTACCGAAAGGGTTGTTAGACATTGGAACAGTCTGCCCAGGGAAGTGGTTGGGTCACCATCCCTGGAAGTCTTTAAAAGACGTTTAGATGTAGAGCTTAGGGATATGGTTTAGTGGGGACTCTTAGTGTTAGGTCAGAGGTTGGACTTGATGATCTTGAGGTCTCTTCCAACCTAGAAATTCTGTGATTCTGTGATTTACTGCTGCCCTGCTTCTGAGTCTGGTAGTGAGGAAGGCTGGTGAAATTAATGCTCCAGTGTCTTTAAATCCTCACCTGCTCTGAAGACAATGCTCTCCTGTCCCTCCTCTGTGCCCAACAAAACTCTCCAGCTGCAGAACTTGGTCGTGCTCCACCACAAGGATATCTTCTTGGCTCTCTGCCCAGGGATCAAGTCTGTCTCTCTTTCATCTGGGGAATAACCTAGTACTGGATGCTCACTTTCACTGCAAATTCAAATTCATTTTCCTCTTTTTTTCCATACCTTTCTTTTCAAATAGATTGTGATATTCATAAAATCCTCAAGAACAATTACCCTGCTACTTGTGGAAGGTCAGGGCAGCTCTGTGCAGGGATTATATATTCCTGCAGGGAAAACAGAGCTGACATACAGCGTTCTTTTTTTTTTTTTTTTCCCTTCCAATTTCATGCCTAGTTGTTTTTTTTTTTTTTTTCTAAATGTTTTTCCAATTTCTCCATTAAAAGAGAGAACTGAATTCCTGACACACTCAGAAAATGCATTTGAGTACAGCTGTGGATCTGATTTTTTAATGTTTGAACTAAGAAAGAGACAGATTATAATTTTTTAGTGGCAGAGAATATTTTTAATGCCCTTCCTTTGTAAAATGTCCTCCCCAACTGCATCTAGTTAAATATTATTGTCTAATAAACACACATTTTACTTTACAGAGGCATAACCCATAGAAATGTAATGTATTTTTTGCTGATATATATATATATACACACATATATATATTTTTCTGCAAGCGATCAAGTGCTAACTTGAGTGCTAATGATGGAAAAAATATTTCTCTCTGCTTTTTGGAGTTGCATTTGTTTTGAGCATGTAAGCATGTCTGTACTGAGGACTGAGAGTACTCCATTTTCTCTTCTGATCTATTGCAGTTTTTTACACAACATGGATGAGAAAAACATTTATTTAAAATTAGAGAATGTTTGTAACATGTAAAAGAAGAAAAAAGGCATGAACTGAAATGCTGAAATTAACTTCTGGAAAAAATATAGCTATATTGTCAGTAAAACAGATCCCTTTAATGTATTAAATAAGATGCAGGTTTTTTTTGTTTGTTTGTTTTTGTTTTTAAGGTTACAACTAAACAGAAATATTCCATATGAAGAAATACTGATTATAGTTACTGTGTTCTGAAAGCAAATCACTTCTGTAGGTTATTTGTTTCAGTGAAATTTCAGTGCAGTTGTCCAGCGAATGTAACAATCTTTGTATTTATGCACAATATAATTTAAAATATTTTGAGATCTTATTGTATTTTTCTGAAATATTTTGCAATTTTTTCTAAATTATAACAAAATAACTGAGCAACTGCTGACGTAAGTGGAAAGGTCAGGAAAAAAAAAAAAAGAAAGAATTGGGAAAAAACAGCCCCTCTCATAAATTCTATTGTATTTAAATGCATATACCTTGTGGAAGAATCCAGTGAAATAAGGGGATTAATGTAATTCTTTTTACTCACATAGATGTTTATTGAATGTATAAATATACTGAATATCTTGAAATCTTTTTTTTTTTTTTTCTGAAAACAAAACATGGATTTTCTTGGAAAAACAGCAAGAGAATCAAAACTGTTCTTTTCAAAGTGGATGTTTGTTACTTGCAAAAAAAAAAAAAAGCAAAAAGCAAAAAAAAAAAAAAAAAGCAATTGTAGGGATGGAAAGCAAAAGTGTACCTATAAATAGGAAGTGTTTGGATATTGTATGCTGTGCCACAGCACTTTTATAGAATGAGCGAGAAAAAGAGAATCTCTCTAAGCCCCTCTAAATGTCAATTCCCAAAAAAAGACTTTGTGAGTTGCTGTATGCATTTTCAGAAGGGATTTAAGAAGTTATTTACTAGATTTTGGTTTCTTTCTCTTTCACATGTAGTCTTTGTTTCTTTGTTTCATGAGCTTTGTTTGTTGATAGTACTTTGCATCTATTTTATTTTTCTTTTTTAAAGTGCTAAAAAAAATTAGATATCACAAGGCCTGTAGAAAATCAGAAAAGCTTGTATTTCTGCCTGCTTTGGAGTCTGTTCCCTTATGAGAAATTCAAAATCCCTTTAAGTTAATTCAATTTCTAAGCCTCATTTTACATAGATGGAAAACCAAACCAAACCAAACCAAACAAACAAACAAAAACAACAACAACAACAACAACAAAAAACACCAAGCTTCAAGATTTCCTGTTACTCATGGAGGCTGTTGTGAAAGCTTGGGCAGGCTCTCCTAAACAAAGTTCTTTACTTGGGCCCATGCTTTCTGCCTCTTCCCAAGTGCTAACAGCAAAAGGTGCAGATTAAGTGTGAGGGAGTTTTGTAGGAACATGTGGTACTTTGGTGGCAATATTTTATATTCCCATGAATAAACCACATGTCCTCAGTGCTTCAGATTTATGGAGCACTTATTACCTTGGACTGGAGCAGCCTGTGTGAGGACCTGGAAGATGAAGCTCAGTGGGAGAGGTGGGTTTGGAAAGCATTGCTTAGAAAAGTAGTCAGTTGAAAGAAGATGAATTTCCTTTTGCTGTGGCATTTTCATTTAGATTTATGTTCTTATTACATTCGATACCTAAGGGTAAATTGTTGTAAGGAAACCACAGGAACATTGGACCATAAATGTAAATGTCCTAAATTTGTCAATTGTATATATATTTAAAATCAGTGCAGTTTTAATCAATGATAATTATTTGCTTTTAGAATCAGAAACATCTTCCTCTTTCCTGTCTTAAGGAAGATTTATTTTTTTTCTTTCTTTCTTGTGATTGATATCCATTGCAGGAGACTTGTGGGATTTCAGGTCTTTCTGAGTTAGCTGTACATTTTTTCTGTCAATTACTATGTTAGGAAAAATATGTACTTGTATGGCTGAAAACACTGCCTTCCTGTAGGAAAAGTCATGTTGAACCAAAACAAAGAAATAAAAGACTGCAAGGGTTGCAGGAAAAATGCTACAGTATTTTATTTAAAATATTTTCAAAATGAAGTATTTTCCTTTTCCTATTGAAAAGTTAAAACTGTCTCGTAACTCCTCACATAATTTTTATAGAGGAAAAAAAATTGTAGGACAAAATTTCCATGATTTTTGGTTGATTGCTTCGTTTTGTTATCAATTATAGCAGTGTTACTTTTTTTTTTTTTAATCATTTTGTTTGTTTGTTTTTGATGTGCTGCTTATTTTTCACTCTTTTATGAATTTCTGCTTTGGAAAAGGAGTACTGAACATTTTGGGTTAATTTAAGTAAAATGTGGATGCTAACATTCACGTAGGTTACTTTCTTTGACATAAAATTGCCAGAACTCAGAAAAATTTTGTGTGTAACCACTAAACTGCACCATTTATCTGAGCTGCTTTTCTTAAATAAAATCAATGCTATTTTTGCATTTCCCTAATGGGAACCTATTAAGCTAAGTACACAGGCATTTTTAACCTCAGACACATTGCAGGGGCAAGTCAGTATGGGATTCAATCCAGCATATTAATGAGGAGCATTGCAATACATGATCCTGTGTTTGGGCAGCTTGGCTACTGGATTTAGAAACAGTTTGTTAATGTGCTGTGTCATGTCAAGATGCCAGTCTAGAGGGTAGTTTAAACCCATCCATCTCTAGTACTCCAACAGGTATTTCTTTGCCTGCTTGACTGTTATTCGGAATACTTTTAATGCTTCTGTTCAGAATTCTCATCTTTTGGAGTTCACAGATGGCCATAAAAAATAAATTCTGGTTTGAAGCTTGGCTCCATATGATTTCAGTTTGAACTATGAATGATCTATTAGGCCACTGTATATTTATGGCCTTTAAAGTCAATAGGGATGGGAACTGCAAAACAGTTTAGGAAAGACTGGCTGTATGAGTGTATACTATGTGAATTGAAATGAGGGGGAAACTAGAAGAGCAGGGGAAGGAAAAGTGGTTTATATTTATTCTGATTTGGGAAGTGTATTTTTGCTTGCTTGTTTTTAAGAACAAGAATAGACAGAGTTTCGAATAGAACAGCAGTAAAATGTATACAAGAGATCAAAGCCAACAGACTGCAAGCAAAAATAAGGCTCCTTTCCTTCTTATACTGCAACAGGTATCTTCTTAGCTTTATATAATGTTGACCTAGAAAGACTAGGAAGAGAGAGAGGAGAAAGCAATTAGGCCAGGTCTCAGCATAACCAGCTGCCTCTCACACTTAGTCCAAATGTATCCATCTGTTCCCAGGAGAGAAAGTTTCTTTCTATTTCTAAAACAACAGGGAGAGGTCAAAACGTGACTTCTGGGGGTTTGGAGAATCTTAGAATTGAGGTAAACTAGGGTTATTTATTTATTTATTTATTTATTTATTTGGTTAAAAAACTTTCTTTGAGAAACTTTTATGATTAACATATCATGTTTTCCTATATATGTGAATATATATATATATATAAATGCCCACTTCCTTTTTCTCTCCTCTTCCACAAGGCCTTACACTTTCTTTGCTAGCATAAAAGTGTGAATTTAAACAAAGACATTTTTGTGGCATCCCCCCTCTTCCTTACCACTCCAGACTAAGGACATTTTAAGAAATTGCATGATGTCTGCAAATAGGAAGTGAGGATGTTTAAAGGAAGAAGGATGAGGAGAAAAAACATTACACATATTCTGTTGCATTCAGTAACTGAAAGTTGCAGGGAGAAGTTGGGACAAAATAAATAGTTCTCTCTCTATCTGGTGGTGTTGTGACTGGGAGATAGACAACTACATTGGGGAACAACACTGGATAGGGGCTAAGCAGAGCTTTATGTGAGTTATTTCCTTTACTGATCTCTGGCAGCCTTACTCTTATGTGTCACTTTGTGCTTTTGAGGTTTAATTATTTGGGAAATCTTTGACTTCTACATCTGTTTTACAAATCTTAGGCAAAGGGATTAGGGTGTAATCTCCAACCAAGTATGTGAAGGAAAAGAAGGAACTAAACATGAGTTTCTGTTCTATTTCTTTTGGGCAACTTTTCATCCAAAGTGACCAGCATGCTTCTATTTAAACACTTCTAAAATAATAAAATTCATTAAAAAAAATGCTGAAACTAGTACATCCTCTAAAATACTTAAACAGCATAGACTCAAGCAGTCGAATAATGAACTGTACTATGCACTTAAAAAAAAAAAAAAAAAAAGCTGATTCAAAGCTTTATTTCTTGTTGTTCTGTTGAATCATCAAGTTTCATCAATAGGGCTTAAATTGATAAAGTATTTTGATTTGAACTTCCTTTAGTCATTATGACCCCTATCACTTGGAGATAGCTGATAACACAATTACTGCTATTCATTGGCAGGCATTGAAAATCATCGTTTGCACTTATGGGGAAAAGGGTTCAATGTAATTAAGAAATATGCCAGACACTCATGTGAAGCCCTATCTGTTGATCACTGTAAACCAATAACCATCATGGTGGCCTATAAAGCAGTTTCCAATTATTGCTCCTCTGTGCACTTCTTCAAGCATAGCACTCCCAAATCCATCAGAGAAGACACAGGAGGTTTTTCCATTTCCATTTTTTCTCCAAAAGGTGTCTTCAATTGCCTCCTGGCAGCTGGAGGATTGGCCCTTGGAAATGTCAGGCTCCAAAGAAGAAACTGAATAGTCTTACATAGACACAAGGAGTACCTAGGAATTGGGCCTTGTGGTAGATTATTTTCTGGTTTATGATCATTTAGTTAGGCAAATTTTGGTTCTTGGGGGTAGGGAGCTGAGGTGACAGCAAAGAGCATGCCTTCAAGATGTTTAGGCTCTGCTGTCTTTGTAGGCTTAGAACATGACAAATTATAGGATTTACATTCAGATTTGTCACCTTGGATGGTGGTTATCTGAGGGATGTTAAACTTGAATATGGGGATAATTTGTGGATGGTAACATAGCATTTATACTGCGGCCTTCAGAAGGGTGAACCAACCTTGGAGGAGTGTTCAGCTGTGTCACAACCTTTCCAGAGCTCCTACAACAACTGCAGGCAGGAGTGGAAAAGGGGAGCAGAGTTGTACATGGTTCAGCGTCTGTTGCAGTTGGCTGCTTCCTTCCCACTATCCTGTCTTATAACTTTTTCTTATTCCAGTGTTAGATGGAGTCATATCTGTAGATATCAAGTAAATCATTTTGAAGAATCCTTTTCATTGCTTCCTTGATGATGAGTTCAGCTGAAATTTGCATTTCTGAACATTTGGCTAAACTTCAGGAAATGCCTTTATAATATGGAGAGCAAAGCAGTGGAGTAAATTTCAGTTATTTGACAATATATTAAGATAGTTGACGATAGAAGGGCCCATTGTCTGAAGAGTCCTGAAATTCAGCAGCTGTAGCTCAAAATAAGCAGCAGCTATCATGGCCCTCAAGTGGCCTGTGTTAGCCAAAATGTAGATGTTCTTGTACCTGGTGGTAGGGTAGATCAGCCTTGTTAGATATATTCACCAAGTGAGTTTCCATGTCTGTTTTTCTTGAGCCATTGTCAAGATCCAGTATAACTATGGGTCCACAAACTCTCATGCTGCTTTCATGTTGCATGAGCAGTCTCAGATGTCTTTGAATTGGAGCCCTTATGTAATAGCAGTGGGCATGACTCAGTTTTTTCTAAAAATAAGCAAACCTTTTTGTTTTATTTTCTGTAATTAAAAGGGTGACTGTAAAGTTACTTTAGAACACTTAAAAAAGACAAAAAGCAGTTAGCCCCTTTCCCCCTCTCTCTTGGAAAACAGTGCAGAATAGTCCTTGATGTATAAACTGTTGAATTGGCAGAAACATGGAAATGCTGTTATGATAAATCACAAGCACCCTTCAGTGGCTCAGAGGATATTAAAATGTCATAGTGAAGCAAATCAGCATTCTCATTCTTTACTCCTGTCTTTGAGGATACATTTTGCACACTATGGGAAAAACAGATAATTATGCTAGGAATTAGGGGGACCTAAATATTGCTGTACAGCAGTGAACGATTAACAATATTTCTCACATAAGGCTTTACACTTTTCATATATAAATCTCTTCCTATGCAGTAAGTAGTAATTCAGTAAGTGCTATCTCTATTCTGCATATACAAAAACAGACATTACATGAGCATGGGATAAATATCTAATCTGTCTCAAAGTTTTGGCTAGATTTAAGGTTCTGTGTTTCAACATCTTCTTGGCCCTACTCTGGGCAAACTTCAGGCCACATTTTCATAATGTTTTTCATGGTAAGTTGGTGTTTTCTGTTTGACTCCTTTGATTTTGACTATTTGAGACTTTGCTCTGAATAGAATCATTGAATCATTAAGGTTGGAAAAGACTTTCAAGATCACCTAGTCCAAACATCACCCTACTACAAATGTCACACACTAAACCATATTCCTAAGCACCAAATCCAACCTTTCCTTAAACACCCCCAGAGATGGTGACTCCACCACCTCCCTGTGCAACCCGTCCCAATGCGTGTCTGCTCTTTCTGAGAAGAAATGCCTTCTAATTTCCAACCTGAAACTAAACCTAAAAGGCAGGCAAATTAAGGAAGACCTGTGAAAGACCACAGTTACAGATGATTTAAAGGACCTAAATGATTTGGATTTATAAAAGTAAATACTTTACAATACCAGTTGAGAGAACTTGTATAATTTCAGCAGTTATAATTTCAGCTTGTTGCAGTTTGGTAAACAGTCAAGGCTGATGTCTTTTCTTTGTACATTCTGTTACTTTTTATTTTATTTTATTTTATTTTTATTTTTATTTTTATTTTTATTTTTTATTTTGACATTGTAGAAGGCATGAAAAATGGCACTAAATTTAGATGAAATTATCAGACTATGGCTGTTCATGCTCCTGGGAGAACCTTAACCTATAAACAGAGACAATGAATCAGACTTTTTGATTAGCCTTCACTTATTAAACATCCTATTTAAGGGCTGTTCTGACTACAGGTTGGAGATCTATCAATCTAGACCAATAAATGGCAA
Source organism: Aythya marila (assembly GCF_965140915.1). NCBI lineage: Eukaryota > Metazoa > Chordata > Aves > Anseriformes > Anatidae > Aythya > Aythya marila. The sequence continues at coordinate 93,174,917 of NC_139042.1, forward strand.
TTTTGACAGCTTTAGGTGTTTGGCTTTGGCCCTCCTATTCTAAGTGGATAACACAACTTCTTGCTTTAGGTTGTGTAGCTCCCTTTTCTATCTGAGGAAAACCATAATGTTTTTTCAGCCTGTGGTGATTTTACCTAGCTGGGCACCTGAACACCACAACAACCCCTCTCTCGCTCTCCCTCCTTAGAAGAAGAGGGGCACAAGAAAGTATGCTGGAAAGAAAAAACAAAACCCAAAAATCTCATGGGTCGAGGTAAGGATAATTTAATTAAAGGGAAAAGGAAGTTTGAAAACAAACAAAAACAAACAAAAACCCAACAAGCAAGCAAAGGCTGTGTGGAAGCACAGAAAGAGAGAAAAGAAATTACTCTCTACTTCCCATCAACAAGGTATGTTCAGCTGCATCCCAGGAATCAGGGCCTCTTTACATGAGGAGTTTCTTTGGGAGGACAGACATCTTCATAATGAGAGTCCCCTCCTCCCCCCTCAGCCTCCTTCCGCTTTCCCACCTTTTATTGCAGAGTGTGACACCACATGGTATGGAATATCCCTTTAGTTGGTTTAGATCAGCTGTCCTGGTGATGTCCCCTCCTCACCTCTTGCCCACCCCTGGTCTGCTGTCTCTTGGTGGGGGTTGGAGGGAGTCTGATGCTATGCCAGTATTGCTCAGCAATTAACAAAACACTGGTGTGGTAACAGTGCTGCAAGTGCAGAGCACAGCACTGTATAGGCCACTGCAGGGAAAGTTAACTCCACCCCAGCCAGACCCAGTACAAAGCCCTTGGGAGATATTTGTGTAACTGAGGTCAAAACACATCCCTGTAGACAAACATAAGTCTCTCTCTTCCTCAAAAATTCCTGTGATGATGGATGAACCTAACTTCTATGAAGTGAAATTCTGAAACCTATCTTATGTCTTTCAAACAGAAAGCACCTACGTAAGAAAGCTATCACCAAGAAAATCGCCTGGTTGAGTTGGTTTTTCCTCTTTATGTGTCTTGTTCTAAGTTCCCTGTTCGTCTGACATTCCAAAACAATGTTGCTGCTCTCTGAGGAAAGAATATTATTGCCTTACAAATACAAAAATGGAATGGAATGGAATGGAATGGAATGGAATGGAATGGAATAGAATAGAATAGAATAGAATAGAATAGAATAGAATAGAATAGAATAGAATAGAATAGAATAGAATAGAATGGTTCAGTTGGAAGGGACCTACTAAGATTATCTAGTTCAACTGCCTTGACCACTTCAGGTCTAACTAAAAGGTAAAACATTATTGAGGGCACTTTCCCAATGTCTTTTGGACACTGCCAGGCACAGGAAATGAACCACTTTGCTAGGAAGCCTCTTTCAGTGTTCAACCACCCTCACAGGAAAGAAATTTTTCCTGACATCTAACCTGAACCTCCCCTGGCACAGCTTTGTGCTGTTCCCGTGTGTTCTGTCATTGGTGACCAGGGAGGAGAGGCTAATACCTCCCTCTCCACTTTCCCTCCTCAAAAAGTTGCAGAGAGCAATAAGGTCACTTCTTGATCTCTTCTTCCCCAGACTGGACAGCTCAAGTGTTGCCAAGTGTCAGCCTTTCCTCACGTGACATGCCTTCCAGCCCTTTTACCAGATGAGTTGCCCTTCTCTGGACACATTCAAGGACCTTAACGACCTTGAAGTCACACCAATGCTAAATACAGTGGGAGAAAGGGGCCTCTTTTTGCTGGCTGGCTAGCTATGCTGTCTTAAATACATCAAAATGTGGTTTGTCCTCTTGTTGACAGGCCACAGTACTGGCTCACATTGATCCTGCTTTCAAGCAGCACCCCCGGATCCCTTTCTGCTGAGCTGCTGTTTAAGATGTGGAGTAGGAAAAAGAGAAAGACAAGTTCAGCAATGTGGGCCTGAACTGAATGGTAGGCAGGCTATTCCTCAAGTAATGATGCCAGTGCTTGCACACGGGAAGTCACAAATGACACTGTAGTTGCTTTAACTGTAGGTTTCATATTACCATTGTTTGGTAAAGCTTTTAAAGAAACTTTGCTGATGTCAATTAGGGAACTTGACATTTTTATTTAAGTGTTTCTAATCTAAAAGATTTAGTTGCCTTGACTTCACACCTATTTTCCAAAAATGTAGTGACTAGACAAGATCATAAAAAGCACTATAACACCTGTTGACAGAGCTGATTATGACTGAAAACAATAGAAAGTAAATACCTTAGTATGTGTCAGAGGTCACTGAAAAAGCATATTCAAGGCTCCTGATGTAAAGCAGATAGATATTCTGTTATCTGTGGATGTTTTGAAGAGCAAGTTGCTCTTTAATGGGATCCTCTTTTCATTGGACTGTCACCACTGACTGCTCTATTATCTGTTCAATTATTATACGTTTCAAAAAATATGACTTGTTCTGAAAAATTATAGTTAAAAAAAATGAAATGAAAGTTTGGAAAAATGTTGTAGCTGTTACACAATATGCTAGCTGATGTTCCTATTAAGAACCAAAGCAGCTTTTGTAGAGGGCCTATTTTATGCAAAGGCATACATAGTTCTTTTCTTTTGCCTCAAAGGATGGATGATTTGTATTTTAAAAGGAAAGGATACACTTGACCTCCATAATAGTTTTGTGTTGGAAAGGCTGAGTCACCCAGGTTTAGAACTGCTACTACCACTTCCTCTTCCACAAATGTGTGCGTGCCTTTTTACAGAATATTCTGTATTGTAGTTTGTGCACAACCAGACTTCATGGTGACAGGAAAATTTGCATTAGTTTCATACAAGGGGGAAAAAGAGGGCAGACAAGAACAATAGATTATGTATACTGAACATTGCGGTGACACATGGACAGTACCTGAAGTGGTACTGAACAATTATTAGTTCAATTATTAGTGGACAATTATTAGTGAACAAAAATACTGAACAATAATCATAAAAATGATTAGCAATGTCATGCTAATATAACCTTGATGAACCCTGTGTAGTCTCCTTCTTCATGAAAATATCATGTATTTCTTCCTGAATAAAAGAATAAAAGTCAGGATAGCTTTTTTTTTTTAATTATCATTATTTAATTTCATCAAAAAATGCATTATAAAACTTCTATTTGTTTTAAAACTGTGGCTATTGATCAGTGTGGAAATGAATAGTGACCTCATTTTGCAAAGTTTCTCAATCTTGTTGTGTAATGAAAATATTTCCAGCAGTATTTTTTTTCCTGTAGCTAAGCACAGGGTCTTGTATTATTGTTCACCACAGAATACTGATGTAGACAAGTCAGTCTCTAAGCTTCAGCAAATGAGACAGTTGCCTAGGGCAGAGACTGCCAAAAGGGGCTAAATGTCCTTGGCCACTCTCTCCATTTTCCCACTGCATGGGAGAGTCTTGGGGGGTGTTCACAACAGCCTGCAGTTCACCAGTATGTCTAGCACCAGGTATCTGCAATGCAAATTTTTGCATTTTGTAATGTAACATAAAAGTGACCACTCCAGGTGCTGTTGTATGACAGGATGGTCTGGATCATGACCACAAAAGAAAATGCTATGGACATTTTATTCTCTCTGAAGTCTCATAAGTATAATCTTCTGCAGTTCCTCTGGCAATCCAGTATTTCTTTGTCCTGCCTTTAAGGAGCAAACGCAGCATGCTGCTGCATCTCTGAGCTAAGCAACGGTCTGTCCTTCGGGAAGGGAGCTGTTGCTTTGCTCTATGCTGAGCAGGCCTTGAGAAAAATTACCTAGCGTTCCTTACTAAAAATTGAGTGCCATGGGACTGTGACCTATGCTTGTGTGTGTGTGTATACATATATAGGTAAAGGGAAGGCAGAGGAGAGAAAGATGAATAGCGTTCCTATTAATTGCTCCTGCTCCTACTTGCTGAAAAATGTCTTCTTGGAGAGATGGTTCAGCAGTAGGTGACTGCAGCAGAATATGAATGGGGACTATATGGTCTTTATGCTACCCTTTGTAAATGGATTATTGCCTTCTGGCTGTGGTTTACAGTCACTAGCATGATCAGCTTGTAAGCAGAAGGTTGTGCCTTCCAAGCAGTTTCCTAAAAATTGAAAATCTCTCTTGTGTATGCATATTTAAAAGAGAGATACTGCCTTTATTATGCAGACAGAACACATATAAAGGTAGACGAGGGCTTCATATAGCATGGTTATCTTTGAATTTTCTTTCAAATAAAGCAAGCAAAATTGGGAGCATATTTCTGTGTGGAGGTTAGAGAAATGTGTGTCTCATCTAATGATAAGCAAAGGACATCTGGTTATACCATCCATCAGTCTATTGCCTAGAGCAACAGATATTCATGTTTGACATCTCTGTCTTTTGGGAGGGGGAGGAAGGAAAGGAAAGACTGTTTTATCAAAATGCAGGAGCTGAAGTTGTTGGCTTCTTGTGCTGTTTTCCCCAAAATTCTTTCTAGTTGCAGTTGCTTTGTTCACTGCTTGTGGACAACACTACTTAAATAGATGATCATGTAATACATCCCAAAAGATTATATTAAAATAATTTGAACATTAAGAAGGTTAGAACATTAGCTTTAAATATTTTTCTTGCTTTAAGTTACAGAGGATTCTTTACTTGAGAAAATCTTTTTTTTTTTTTTTTTTTGGTTAATGTTCCAAAAACATCCTAAAAGATAAAAACATTTTATTTAGTCTTAAATATATTGGCAGTGCTCCTCTAAATTTTGACATGGGTCAGTGGATACTGATTGACAGTACTAAAATCAAGAAGAAACTCTTTTCCTACATGGTGATGTACAGCTGGAGCTAGTGTCAAGTATGTGGTATTTGTAAGTCACTGCCTTGAACGTAGCTCCTCTCTGGGCCGTTAGTAATGAGAAAAGGGTATGGCAATGTATAAAATTGGTTGTATTCAGTTTTATGGAAGGTTGAATTAGAAATGGATATCATTAGTTTTAAGATATTTTCTTATGAATTTTTAGTGTAAAAGCATGTCTGCACACATTGAAGAAAATTTTCAGTTGAATCTAAAACCTTCAATGTGAAGCCAGTTATGTTCATGACAGAAGATTTCTGCAAGTCTCCTTGTTGAGAGATAACTCATTTATTTCAGGTAAAATTTGTTTTCTGTCTGTCTATATCTTGGTGGAAATGGCAAATACAAGTTTGTACTTGTGCATTTAATAGAACTGAATATGGCAATGACTGATATGATACTTTAGTAATAGATAAAAAGAATCTGTAACTAGGGTTTTTTTTGCAACTGCATGAATAATTGAATTTCTGTTCTGTTTGGCTATAAAACTAAATAACATACTTTTTTTGAAAACAAATCCAAAACAAGATATGAATCAAAAATACATTTTCCCCCATTTTTTCCTCTGTGTATGGGACAGAAAAGATAGAATGCTTCCTGTGAATAACACAAAATATTTCATTCACGTTGAAGCAAAGCCTTTGTTTGTGTATTTTTAGCTAAAGCAATAAACTACAAAGGAAAAAATTTGAAAAAATTGTTTGATTTTGTTATTTAAGACAGAGAACACCTAACTGTATATTACATTCTCCAGAATTCAACTTTTTTCTTCTGTTCTTCCCAAAACTGCTATCAGCAAATGTCTTCCACAAACAGACCAATTTCAAACCTAATTCTATTTTGAACCATGCATCTCAGGTTTCCGTGCACTAGAGGGCAAGTTCTTCAGATAGACATCTGCCTGCCTCTATTTTTATTTTTATTTTTATTTTTTTCCTATTTGTATAGCACTGATGGAATCATTCATAATTTTCATTTGTACTGTATTGAGCTCCTAGCACTTTCTGCTATGGGAACAGTTTTATAATCATATTGTGCTGTCCTATTTTGCAGATGCAAAAATTATAATAAGCAAATATGAGAGCAAGTCAGTTTTGTTTTTATTCAGTACTTATTTGCTGTGGTGGCAGGGATTTATAAAATCCCCGAAGAAGATAAGTAACTTAATTTCTGGCCCTTCAGAGCTTAATTGCTGCAGTTTAAATGCAAATGTTATTATTTCTTTTATATTTAAATAAAGATTAACATTTCAATAATAGGTGTTGCTTGAGAAGCTGGGCTTTCTTTATTCCAGTGTCTAAAGTTACAGAAATAAGATCTTGAAGGTGAGAAAATAGGTATTTGAAGCATGCAAAATCATTACTGTTCCATGCAAATTATGAAGTCATGGTTTTTCTGACTCATATTTTGTGAAAGAAACATGGTTTTCATTTATTTTGTTTTCAGTTTGATGTGTTTTGAAATATATGTAGTTCACATTTTTTTTTTCACTTACGTGTTTAAGCTGTTGAAAGTACTTTTTTTGTATTGCCTGAGATCCTATTGAACTATAAAAAGCTGGTGCAGAATTAAATAGAGGAATACAGTGGAATATAAGTTGTTAGTATGTGGTGTTGGAGGACTTTTTAAAACCTTGATGTGTTTATAAAAAAAAAAAAAAAGAAAGAAAGAAAAGAAAAAAAAGGTAAAACCTCCTCCAGCTAGAAAAAAAAAAAGGAAAACACAAAGATAAAGGTATGCCTTTAGAAGGGTCACACAAAGTATATAAAGCTTAGGCCTAAGTAACAGATCAAGAATTAAATTAAATGACTTAGAAACAAAATTCCACTTATAGCTTAGAAACTTGCAAGCTCCAGGTCAGTTTAGGAAAGTCACTGTGTTGGATGTTAGAAATTGGAGAGCTTCTGAATAAACTAAAAATATCTAATTTCTAAGGGCAAATATTTTTTTCAGGCTTATGTTTTCTTATTTAATCAAAATCTAGCTGCTCTTCTATGAACTTGAAGATAGCAGTATCAAATGTGCTTAAAGTAAATATAAGTAATATAAGCTTAGAGGTACTTCATATTTACGTAGTACTGTTATATTGTTGCAAATGCACAGCTATAATGGAAGTAAAAAGCTGGAACCTCCAGGACCCCAAAAGATCCCTAACCCTTAGAAGTCTCCTGTCTGTGCAGGCTTATGCTTAGTATGCCAATGCCTATTCCTGCTGAGGGCAGTACTCTGTGACAATGGCACGCAAGGACAGATATTGGGTAGGAAGGATGGCCTCAAAGCAAGGATTAGCTTTTTTATGTAAACCCATGATGAACCAATCAACATGATCATGAGAGAGGGCAACAAATCACTTCCCAGCCAAAACAGGTTAGCTCTCAGTGTGCTCCAGCACAGGATGATCATAAAATCATAAAGGTTGGAAAAGACCTCCAAGATCATCTGGTCCAGCCATCCCCCTACCACCAAGTAGGGACATGTAAACCATGTCCCTAAGTGCCACATCCAACCTTTCCATAAACGTGATGTTAACTTTTGAAGTTGAGCATGGCTTTTTTATCATTTATTTTACTTTTAAACACAGTTCAGCATCTGATGGGCAGGTTGTCTGTTGGCACACTGCCAGTAGCACAACTTTAGGCTCACTCTGTGGAGATAAAGCACATTAGGAAACTCATAGCATGCATGTACGAAAAGAAAGTAAGCGATGAAGAACTGAGACTATTTATATGTTTTCTTGTTTATTTGTTGTATAGAAAGTAGATTAAGACAATAAATGGTATAAACCATTCAAGTTTTTTAAACCATCATATTGTGCAGCCTCTTGCTCTGCATTACAAAGTAACTCTGTCTTATGAAGAATGATAACCTGCTTCTAAGGCCCATTCTAATTATACACCAACCTTGAACTCTTAAATAATCTTTGTTGCATGATTAGAAATTAGATTCTTGTTTGACATACCCTTATCCTTTACAATATATTTTTTCTATAGCTTTGCAGAAATATCAGGAACAGGAATGAAAGAAAGGTACATTTTAAAATGGACTAAGAAGGGGAAAGGAGGAATTAAAAGAAGGAAGTAACAGAAATACAGATGAAGGTGTATTAGTAGCAGTGTTTCTTCTGTGGTATCTTCTGTCCCAGAGGATCTTAAAAAGCTTTACAAAAATGTTCAAAGGAAAAATGCAAACGTCTCTGCTAACCTCTGTGTGGGTAGGTGCAAAGAACTTCTACTTAAAAGCCCTACAAACCATTCTAATTCCACACTGAGTGATAGATGTCCACAAAGATTTGACCTTATCTTTTTCATCCGCAAAAATAGCCTGTATTATCCAGATTTGTTTTTCCAAAGGCATGGTACTATCACTTGGTTAGTTTGGATACACAGACCATAGTTGTATCATCCTGGTGTTTCTTGGTGTAATTTTCTGAGTTCTGTGCAAAATATTCACATAGAGATGAAATCAAAATGAGTGACCTTATAAGTAATATCTTAGAAAACTTTGCTAATTTTGAAACTTCAGGAGAGTCTCTTCCAAAAAGATCCCACTTGTTAGTGAAATTTATAGGGTGTCTTTCACTACTGATTAGTGTGGTGCTCTGGTCAAAAAAACAGTATCTATTTGGCTTGGGTACCATGCAAACAGCAAACAAAGTACTATAATCCCTGTCTCTATGGTGTGGTCTCTATGAGTGTATTAGCTACGTCTGATTGCAGATTGCAGCGTGTTGCATGGAAGCAGGGCAAAAAGGAATTGCAGAACCCAAAGGAGGACAATGCTCCTGCAAGACGATCATGGTGTTTGACTTGAAGGTATCTAGTAAGGAGAAAAAGCAGGAGTACTAGCCCTCAGCTTTGCATGAGGGGTGTTGCAGGATGCTGATCAGAGCAGGATGAGTTTAATGCAACGGGAAAAGGCAGTAGAGAAAGTATCTGCTGTGAGACAGTAAGACGTAAATTCTCATTACTGCAAACAATGCATTTGATTAGCTTTGGAATGAAAAGGTCTCCAGATGGAGAGAGCACTGACTTTGTAGTTTGCTAAAATGGCAGGTGACATGTAGTCACAAGTAATTAGCTGTAATTTTAAAGGCTGTGCTCCCACACAGAGTGGATGGACAGAGGGTGGGTATTTTAGTGCATTCAACGTTTAAAAAAGTAATTGTCTTCACAAAATTCAATATTTTCTTTGCTTTATAAAATCTCCTGCTTCACTGCTGTAATTCTAGCCAGTTAGTTGATCTCTCATTTTTGACTTAAGAAATTCTTATCTTTATGCTTAAAATTATATCAATGTGACTTAAGTAGACTACTGTGGTATGATCACCACTGTGTAATAGATATGCAAATGTTAATAATACAGATGGCCTTAAGACATCTTGAAAATCTCTTTTTAAAATGAAATGTGGATGCCAGATGAAGTGAGGATGTCAAATTTTATCAATTTTGTTTGCTTTGATACAGTGACAACGGTATACAGGTACAGACACTAAGGAATGTGCTTACAGACTTAAATTTGACAGGCTTCTCTGAGCATTTTTCCTGCACTGAAATGCGTATCTTCAGAAATATTCATGAAAAGATGAAAGATTGTGAATTCATTCAAACAACTATCACTCCAGCCTTATGTTTACTACTAAGTGCAAATATAAACTAAGAAATACAGGAACACGTTTGAGTTTCTAAATCTCTGAAATTTTAATGAAGGCAGTTCTTAGGTAGTTGTGCAACAAAATCTGTCTTCATCTAGGAGGTTATTTTGTTTGTTTGTTTGTTTGGTATGTGTGTAGAAAGGCTAAAAGGAGTTATGTTTCATTAGGAAAAAAGTCATTGCTCACAGTAGAAAGCAAGGTTTACTAAACAGGTCAATGCTGAGATCAAGTTCCCTCTTTTTGACTGTAGAACAATTCTTCTGCTAGAACTCTAAGATGACACATATTATTTTCTCCCATGTATCACTTTTGTAATATTTAAAGAATTACTGGTAACATGGTATATGTTTTTTATTTTAAACTAGAGAAGAAAATTATCCTCAGGGAAAGATCTGCTTTCTTCTGCCCCCCCCCCCCCCTTTTTTTTTTTCCCAGCACTAACCTTCCACTTTCTTGTTCCTATTGATGTTGAAATGGGAGACCATAAGGATACACTTCATAGATACCTTGCCAACAGCAAAATCTTACTGGACAGAATGCCAGTCTCTTCTGAAATTATAGGATTTATAGCTAATTCTTGCAAGTTGTTCCTCTGATGTGTTGGCCTTGTTTGTTTTTTTTTTTTTTTCTTTTTCTTTTTTTTCTCATTGAAAGATACGATCTAATATGTAATTCTTTTCTGAAATTGGCTAATCTATAATAATGTAAAGAATAGAGTATTAGATACATTCTAAATAAGAAGGCTTGAGTGGTATTCATAGGAAAAGAAAACTACCTCTAAATATATCTTAGTTTTGGGGCAGACGATTACTTTTATGTTAATCTGCCTGAAGGATTTGCATGGGAAGATGGGTGAAGAGCTGCAAAGTTCAAAACAAGTAAGGTGGAAGTAGTTCCATAGGGGAACACCGAATTCAATTTGTTAACAACAGTCTAATGCAGTGCAGATTCAAATCTTGCAGTCCCTGTCCCTTTCTAGGATCAGAAGAACCTTGAAAAGATTATTTAGAAATTTACTACTGAAAAACATTTACTGTCAGGTAAGGTATGATTCATGCAGTTAGAATTAGATAAGACTTTTTTTTTTTCTTTTTTTTTTTTTCTGGTTACTGTGGAGAAATTCAGCCTGAACCTTTTGGATCAGTAGCCAACCCTTGCGCATAACTTTACATCCTCACCAAGTGACATTTGTGACATTCCCTTGAAATCACTTGTATAGTGACAATGTTCTGGTCCACCTGAAAGAGAGAGGGTGCTACAGGGTAATATTATTTGTTATCATCCTCCAAGGATGTTGTCCAGCTTTGGGTCAAAGGAAGAGGTATCACGTCTGTCTTCCCACAATTCTTCCTGCAACTGCTCTTCAGGATATTTTGTTATCATCTGTCTTTATCCATTGAAATTTTCATGGGTTAAATGTACTCTATATTCAAGTACTCTTCAATACCATGAGTATTTGGCCACCTTTAGTTGAAAGGTTTGGCTCATGTTGACATTTATCTCTCAACTTTCTGTTTCACTATGTTATTTACATAGATCCAGTGCCTAGATCTTGGACTAAACTTCCTGCCCTTCCCAATCACAGTGCAAACTGAATATGGCTTTGCATTACTCCTTCCCCAGGCAAGTCTCCAACCTACACCTTGTCACCTCTATTTCCAAGGTCTTCAGAGGCAAATGAGAGGAATACTCTTTCTGCTCCCACCCTTCTGTACTCTATATACTGGCAAAGAGCTACGCACCTGGTTTAATCATTCTGTCCTCAGGCTGAGATGATGCAGCCAACCCAGGACTTTCATACAATTCCCTTTCACATTAATTCCTGTCTCATGTCTTAACATTGGCAGCCTCTGAAGCAATAGCAGAAACTGATGAATCTCCAGGAATGACATAATGTGCCCTGCTTGACCACCATTTTAGTAAATTTCACTTGTGAGAACCTTGGGCACATTTACTATTATTCTTGGCAAAGAAACACGTGTTCTTTGACCCCTAATGCTTTTGCAATCCTTCTGTTTTATGCTTGACATTGTTTATGGCTGGGACATTGTTACTTTTCTTCATAAAGGCTCATGTAGTCCTATGTTGTAGATTTTTGATGGAAATAGCAGTGATAATACACCAATGTTTTTAGCTGTTGCAAAGCAGTGCTTACACTGAGCCAAAGACTTTTCTGCTTCTTATGCTGCTCTGCCAACAAGGAGGCCAGGGGTGCACCAGAAGCTGGAGGGGACACAGCCAGAGCAGCTGACCCAGACTGACAAGATGTCACATACCATGTGGCATCATCCTCAGCAATAAAAGCTGGGGTAAAGAAGAAGGAAAGGGGTGTGTTTTTGTGTGTGCGTTCAAAGTGATGGTGTTTGTCTTACCAAGGAGCCGTTACATGCGATGAGACTACCTACCGATGCAAAATAGTGAATTAATTCCTTGTTTTGCTTTGCTTGTATGCACAGCTTTTGCTTTACCTAGTAAACCATCTTTATATCAATCCATGAGTTTTCATACTTTTAACTCTCTCGTACCCTTATCCGACCTGGGCAGAGTAATCAAGCAGCTGTGTGGTGCTGAGCTGCCTGCTGGGTCTAAAGCACAACAGTGCTTTACCTTTTTTATTTGTTTTGATAGCCAGATAACATACCTTACAGTTTTTGTAGACCTCTGCTACCATATTTTTTCTTTAAAAACTCTCTTAATTCCCAAAGGTATGTTAATTTTTTCCTTGGCTTCTGCTCTATTTCTTCCATATATAGTATCTGTTGATGTCTTTTTTTTTTTTTTTTTGATTTTTTTTTGATTTTTTTTGACTTTTTGCTTACATTCATGCCTCTGCACATCTCTTAGTGGCATCTCTTGGGAAACATTTTCTCTTTCTTCATGTTTTAGTCTTGAAATCAGTACTTGAATATAGCTGTATTTTACAGATTGGCTATTTTGCTATAATTAAGCTTCATGAATATGAAGATTCATGTAGTATTCCCATGGTGTCCTACAGTTAGGTTTAGCAGTAAGATTTTATCTCATCTCACTGTAACCCATTATCATGTCACTTTCACTAAATTGCAACACTATAAAGATTCTCAAGAAATGCAGAGTACGTACTTGCTAATTTTTGTTTTTTATTTTTTAAGCCTATATAGACTGCAATGATTGTTTAGCAGACAGCGGAGTCGGAAAAGGGAGGAAAGGGTTGACCAATATCTGAAAATCATTTTACTTACAACTCTAGAAAGAGTTTGGAATTTAATAAAGCCTATAAAAATAGATAGTGTCATCTACTGAACAAAGCCATGGACTGGACGTTTTGAGCCCTGATTGAATTTATAGGACTATTTCTGACTTTCTATGTGATTGACTTGGACTGTGGCCCTTTATATCTTTTTGCTTTTGAGCAAGTTTCACCTCATGTTCTTTCTCTATTTCCTTATTTATTTACTTATTTATTTATGTATTTGTAAAAGAGTGTCAGATTTTCACAGCAGGTACTGGCTTTAATTACATCACACAGTGCAAGCAACTCCAATCTCAGCTATCTTTTAGGCAGTGGTATCATGCAAATTGGGATTATATTGGAATACTCAAAATATACTTCCCAGGACATTTCTGAATATGTGGAGCACAAATGTATCCTTTGCACAGGAGTGAATTAAACCTCAAGTAAAAACATGCATGGTATCAAGTTGTCATAGGAAAAACAAAACAAAGCAACAACAACAAAATACAAACAGATATTTTCTTTCTACAAAAATTTAAAAACTTTACAGGAAAATATAACAATAAAGAAGAAAAGGATTGAGAAATAAGCTGAAAATACTGTATAACATTAAAAAAAGTAACAGTTACATTTTTAATCAGTGTATGTACTTACACACAACTTTTTTAAAGGATATTGTATATATTAGAATAGAATTGTAGATTTTTTTTTATTCTGTTTTTCAATATAGAATTAGTGACTTCAAAACATGACCTTCAGAATTTGTCTTTAACCTTCTAGAGTTAACTAGCATAGGAAATAAGGAATCTTTCCCACCCTCTTGCCTCCTTTTTATTTTTTTTTCTCCAATAATATTTCTGACTCAAAGTATTGATATAACTTGCTAAGAGATAATTATATATGTTTCAGAATAACTTGCTGATCAGTTTTATAACTTTCATCTGGTTTATATTCCACATAGTTTTAGCTTTCAGCAATATGCAATTTTGGTGTATGATAGGGAGGTCTCATGCTAATCAGATTTACTTATTCCCTCAAAATATAGTACAGAACATTAATTTCATGCTATTTCAAAATGTATTATCCAAGCACCAATTCCATTCAGAGTCACAGAAAGGCTGATTTAGGATTTGGAGGAAAAAAAAAAATCCCTGAAAGATGGCAACATAATTTTCAGTTCTATGAAACTAGGTCTTGTCAGAAAATCTGATCTCACTCTTTCTTTTAAAATTGTTTTAAGATTCAAAAATATGCTAGACGAGAAGTACTGTGATAATGGACTGTAACATTAAGTAATTAACTTACTGTCACAAAAGTAATTAAAACATTTATCAGCAGACAGAAACTACATAGAACTTTCTAAAATAGTTTGCAAAAACCACCCCAGGCCACATAATATGCTTCAAAAGTAACAAGTACTGTGAGTCTCTTCTTGGCTCAGTGTCTGTCAATATATTTATCAACTGGAAGGAAACATGAAATAATTCTTGCTAAAAAGTATCTCAGCCTGAGAGCCTACATGCTAGGCAGTGAAGATGGGAAATCTTGTTCAGACAGGGTGGCACTTGATAACATAGGACATGTTGTGCACAAGAGTGACGTAGAAGAAAGTCAACACTGGCTCCAAACTAGGGTTGGAGCATAGCAATGTTTCTCCATCATTTGGTTGTTTTAAGATAACTGAACACAAGGTTATGAGAACAACTGTAAGAGTCAAGAAGGGAGTGGAAGAGTTTAGATGTCTGTTTCCTACTCTGTGTCTTAGGATAGCTCAATGAATGGAAGCTGGTGAAGACTTGCCAGTGCTACTAGCCACCTAACTAACATTTATAGGCAGAATTGAGAGCAGTGATCCAAATTATGCTTAACAACTACGTTTGTCTCAATAAAATAGGCTTCTTTGAACACTTTGGCTCTTTTAACATAACAGAACACAAGTCATGTTGTTGAAGCAAAAGAATGTGTGTCAAACATATAGGCTGGAATGGGGTCTTACTTGAGGAAGGTGCTTTGGGATGGTGTGTGTTGTGTAATTTGGCTTGCACTAGTGTGGTGAAACAATTAAGCTGCCATGAGAGCAAGTAAATACTAAGTAGAGAGAAGATTATAATACATGTATTTTGTATTTAGATTCAGTGACAAATGCAGCTGAATTTCATATTCTGGATGGTGAACTCTTTGAGAGAGTTTAGTAAATGATTAATAAACTGTCCCAAAAGGAGAAACTGAAGGAGTTTGCTCTTCAGCTTCTTATTGACTATCTAGATAGAAATTATTTATTCAGAGATGTTGAGTAAGACCAATAGCTAGAAGGTCTGTGAGGATAAAATGCAAAGGCTGAAGCTAGTTAACAGTGGGAGTGAGAATAAATTCTCACTTTTTTAATTGTTTTAACAATGAAAACAGTCCTTTAAAATTTGGCATTTATATCAAGGTGTAATGACTTGCAGAAAGATGTGCTCTAGCACGACAAGAAATTATGAGCTTGGATCACCAGGATAAAGATATGATCTATGCTGAGATTTGTGATTATTTCAGATCAATTAAAAAAGAAGTCTCTCTTAAAAAAGAATAAACAAATAATAGTGTGTTTTCCAGGGTACTGAACATGAAAACCATTTTGTCATACAATAGGAAAGATCTTGTTAAGAAACTTAAAATGCAGTGTCAGTTTAATATAGAAGTGTACACTGAAGAAAAAAACATAGTTGAGTCACTCTCCCATCAATTAGTATATTCACTTCTGCGCATGTAGTTTTCTGTAAGACGTTGCTTTTTCCCCTCCCCCTCTTTCTCTCCAGTCTTCCCACCTTCCTCCATGAGTGAGAATATTTGCTTCATTTGTCTGTTCATTGGCCAAGCATGGCAAGAAGCATAAATTGTGCGAAGACGTATTTTCAAAATAATAGCCTTATTTCCTTATTTCTGTCCTAGAATGAACAACTTCTCAAGGACTGATTTTGATATATTATCCATTTCAGCTGTAAAAAAAAAAAAAAAAAAGCTCTGTAGAGAAGAGATTGTCCAATATGTCACACTAAATTAAAAACAGTATTTTTTGTGATATGAACTGGTGTTCTGGAGGGGTGGAGCTGTGACTGTTCAGCTTAAGCTCCTCTCAAGGTAAATTCCAAACTGGATTTCAGAAGTGCTGCTTATTTCTGAAAATATCCTTTTCAGACAATAATTTCTACATGTAAGTCAGAACACAGAATGAACTGTGCAGAATGTTACAGAATACAATGTTCTACAGACCTGCATTTAATTTACTATGTCTTCTCGGGAAAGTAGTAATTTTGTTCTCTTCAGAAAACACAGAAACAAAAGTAAGAAAATGTTCCTTTTCTCACTTGGGGCCATACATCAAGCATGCCTCTTAAATGTTTATATTTGCCTCTTAACTTTGCCCTCTCTCCTTGTTTTGGGAAGCTGCAATATCAGAGAGCTCAGAGAAGGTCATGCTTTGTACATGTGTCAGGCTTGATTGTAATGCCATGCTTCATCCCTAACTTTTATTTTCCCCTGAGGACAGACAGGCAAAAAGATTACGTTTAATATCACAATTAGCTTTCCTGAAGCCATTGTGCCAGATGAAAGATACAGCCAATTGATGGTAGAGATATAAAAATAAACTGTCCTATTCCCTGAAAAAATGTGTATAGGAAACTGTAGGAATTGTTCAGGCCATCTTTTTGCACTGAAATACATAATAATGCAATTTAGTTCAATCTTGCCAGCTTCAGGAGGTATTTAAAATAAAATAAAATAAAATGCAACTCCAGCTTGTTTGACAGCCCTATGACTGATAGGGTAAGTGACAATAGCTTTTTGCTCAATGCACACCAGGGAGTGTCTAGAAATCTTGTGAAAAAAGATGGAAATGCAGTGGTGTCAAGTTGGTTGGGGAGCTGAAAAGACTGGTGGTGTTGCTAAGAGATAAATGGGATGCATGGACTTCAGCCTGTGAAACAGTGAAAACAAAAGTAATTAAAATAAAATGAGGAAACATTAAGACTTCCAGTCTCTTGTTTGGGTATGATCAAGTGATTTTCTGGGGTTTATAAGGTGGCAAGGTTTCCAGTTAGAATTATTCAGCCATATGGAATGAGTGATACATACTCTGTTCATACGTAAATACATAAAGTGTTGGTTTTTGTTGCAGTTGACCAATAGCATGAGAATATGATGTAGTGGCACGTGTTTGATCTAAGTAGCTTAGGCGGTTAATAGGTGTGTATAAAGTTCAGAATAGCAGTAAAAATAAAAATAAAAAATATTGGTCTCACAGTCTGACCTCATGCCTGCTGAATTAGTTTATCAATCTGCAGTTTAGTGAAGATATTTTCCATATGTTGCTGGTACTGCTTTTTTTTTTTTTTTTTTTTTTTTTTTTTGTGTGTGTGTGTGAAAGCCTAAAGAAAGCAGACATTTCACCCCAAAAAGAATAGGCAAGTGAGCTTGCCCAAAAGAATAGGCAAGTGATTGCTACAAATTTTACAGTATGCAAATTCTGATATATATTGCAAAGGATTTTGTTGTTCATGCTAAAATTCTAGGCCACCCAGGTAGCTTAGGTCTAGAATGTTTCTGATTTCCTGATACTTATTAAATTCAGCATGTAAATGTGCAGAGTTCTATTATGAGACTTGATATGTGAATGAGACACCTTGGGTTCATGAATGATGTTGGTTTCCTTCTTCCTTGGACGGAAGGGGTCAAGGTTTAATATCACATAGACTTAAGTATATTGATCAGAATGGAAGAGTTTGAATGAGCAGGTTTGAAATAGCTTAGAGACAGCTTAGCTTTTCAAAACTAAGGCTTAGACTGGTAAAGAGTAACTCCCAGGCTAAAAGGAGAAGTTCTGGTGGAGTTTTCCAAATGTATTTGAAATCTATGTGGACAGGACTATGTAGCTTTCATGGTTTGCAGTAACTCTGATCAGGCAACAAGTAGTTTTCCTTTCAGTTTATTCATGACAGTACTTCCTCTCTGCCATGTTCTCAACACATTCCAATGGAATTTGATATTGAGTAACTCCTATAATCTGGTTACAACCCTAAAAAATCTCTGAAGTGCTTTAAACTTTTTTTTTCCCCTGAATTGCTTGCAGATATAATATAATAACTTAAATATAACAGCTTAAATATAAATATAAAGTCTAAGCTGTAAGTTCACATATGCCAGTGGGGGTTCAGTAACATTTAATTGATGGGCTTAAATGACAACGTCTTCTGCTCTTCAGATGGCCACCACTAGAACCACAACTGCATCTGATGTTTTATGATGTTCTTGATAAGATATATTAATAGAAAAGGTCTGACAAAGGTCTTGAAAAAACGTGTCTAAAAGCAACTGCCTGAACAAAATGCAGTTTCCTGAAGATGTACCATTGGCCAGAGATACATTTTTTTTTATTTTTTATTTTATTTATAGTTGCTTTGATTACACCACTGTTTTCTTGGACTTTATGATGAAAAAAATGGCTACCACCTTCTAGAGAAAACTGATGTTTGCCGAGTTGTTAATACAAACAGCTTCATAAGGCTGCCTATTTTTCATTCAAGACAGTGAAGAAGATTGTCATTGGTGTCAGAAAGAATGGTATTATGCCAAACACAAAGGGCGGGGGGCAATTGCTCACAGGCCAATTAATTGTGGACTAATGATCAGTCTGTGCCTTCCCTCCTCTGCTGCCATTGTGGTACTGGTGTTGAAACAATTTGATGATGGCAAGGGATGATACCAAGGAAACTGGGTGGGAGGGAGTCTTTTCTCTGAGAAATGTAAGGAGGATGTGGGAAGGATGGTCCTGGAGCTGGGGGCCTTCTTTGGAGTGATGCAGTGTCAGCGTGCAGTAAGAAGAGAATAAAGTGCAATGGCTGAAGGACATGACTTTGGACTCTTGGGAAGATATATCATGAGAGTGCATAAGGGGTTGCTTTTGTCACATAAAATTTTGGAACATGCCTTGTTGGAGGAAGGGGCTTGGCTCTCCCTGTATGTGGTACTTGGTCCTTTCTGTTTTGCCTTTTGCAGTGCCTAGGATAATGGTATCACAAATAATCATCCCTGATGAGATATTAATGTTAGCAGAATAGTTTAACAGATCATCTGTTTGTACTTTGGTATTTCTTGGAAGTCAACCAGATTCACTCTCACTGACAAATATTCATATAAATTCACCCATAAATCCACAACACTCTTATTTTCTACCATCAATTCAGTCAGTATACATTATTTACCTGATAGTTGGCCCTTTTTTTCCCACAGTTAACCTTGTCTGTCTTACTTAACTCCTTCAACGCGAAGTATATATGAAAGCTGATTTATTCTGTACTGAATAGGGAGTACATGGAGGCTCCAATTCTATGCATCATCCAGATACTTTTTATTAAATCAGCCATGTACATCAATAATCAAAAGAAAGACAATTTTTCCAAATCTATGGACTACTCAGCTGAGTCCCCAGCTATGTAATCTAGTCTCTGTTCAATTTACCAGCAACCCATTGCCTTTGAAGCAAAGAATACTTTCTCAGTTCAACATCTTTAATACTACCTTTTCTACTTATCCACAGTACTGTGTAAAATATAAAATATACTTTGCCCTTTAAAATGGATTTTCTTTAGCTTGGCTATCATTATGTTTCTTCGTGAACCTATTTGTATTTATTTGTACTAATTAATGTGGCAGTAGCTTTTGCCCAGACATACCATGCTTACCAGGTAAGACATTAATGTACCCATGTTAGACAGAGAACAATGTAAGTAATTCAGTGATATCAAATAAACAACTTCTGTGTAGCTTTGCTGTTTTAAGAATACCACCTTGCTTTCATTTTTTTCTGTTATGGCCTATAAAAGGTATGATACCTCACTTCCTTAATCTGCTTTAAATCTCATCTGAGATTTAAACCAAATTTTATTGTCATTTATATATGTTTTCACTACAGCCTTCCAATATTAATTGCAAGCAACATAACCATGTAGAAAAATTTTCCTCCTTCTCCTTCCCCCACAAACAAGCTCTTCTGCGGCAATTAGTCAGTGGTTAGGTGCTTGTATGGATGACTTTTGGTAACAAGCCTTTGGAACCCTATGGCTGTGAACATTTCTAATACACTCTAACTTAGAAGAGGGTGCTGTAAAGTGAAAGATTAAATCTTAATTTGAGCATAACTCAGACTTTGTCTTCCAAACCTTTTGCACAGAAAGTGTAACTGAAATTATGTTTGTACTTGCCAGAGAAGTTATATCTTTACCCACAATTATTCTGTTTTAACCTTGAAGAGCAAACGAGCCAAATATATAAATATATATCTTCATGAAAAATCTCCATGAAAGAACATCTGATGATAATAATTATTGTTTTTCTGAGACAAGGCTCATAATTGAGTCTTGATAGGCAGCAAGTGAGTCAGCAGAAACCTTATTCATCTTTTCCTGGAATAGGTGCCTCTCCTTTTACAGAGGACAACCTTAATTTATTTTATCCTGCTGGAAAGCTCTCTGCACAGGTTGCTTTTTGTTCTCCAGGGCAAAAGTAACTAGTTGTTTTTCTTTATCTAAGCACACTTCTGCTTATAATCCCTCCCTCCCTCCCGCCTCAAACAAACAAACAAACAAACAAAAAAACACTAAAAGCAACAACAATGGCAACAATAACAACAAAAAAGCAACCTTTAATATGCAATATTTTATAGCAGTGAATAGTGTGAAATGCTGATCATGGGGGAAGTGTTATCATCTGGTTCAGAGCAACTAAGAAGATCTGAGCTCAGTTCCCATATTTCCCACTAGTCTTCTCTATGACCTTTATCTAGGTAGTTAAATAAATTGGACACAAGTAGCTAACACCCCTTCAGCTATTTTGGATATCTTGCTGAGTGCCAGCTTGTATCACTAGGTGCAAAATAAGATAATGTTCCTGGAAGTGTTGTCCACCATTATGTCTGATCTCTCTGGTGGTTCCTGTCATGCAAATGGTAGCCACTAACAAGTGGAATGAAAAATGACTCTGTTCTACATTTCCTATATCTAATTATTTCATTTTCTTTTCTAAAAAACAGACAGGGGGATGAAAAGCTTCTTGGTGTGACAGTGGACTAGTTTATAATGAAGCAAGTTTTTCAAAATACCTTTGATTTTGACATTTTTTTTTTTCCAGAGAATGGCATGTTAAAATGCTACTAGATGGCTGGGAAATGTAAGTACTGTATTTGTCAGAAATTTCTTCAGGAACCTGACAGAACAATGGTACTATATATGACAAAGTACAATTGGTAACATCAATAACTTTATATTAGCTGTTATACTGGTGTCTGTTTTAGAACAGTTATTACAAGAGTGAGTTGGCAAGGCAGCAGCTCTTCAATTTAACTTTCACCTTTATCCAGTCATCTTGCTGGTCTCTCTGTTTCAAGTAATGTTTTCTCCTCCCTGTTCCTCTTGTGTGATGCATATTAGTACTACCTGTACCTGTTGCAAAATTTACCTATGTGCTAATTTTTGCAAGCCATAAAAGAAAACATACTAATTTCTTTGGACATATTTAGAACCTCTGTGTTATTCATCATTACCAAAGCTCTAGGTGGAAGATAAAAATGGGAGAAAATATTAAAAGACAAGGGAAGCAAGCAGACTAATTCTTTATAAAAGAGAGGCAATTAAATGGTTATACTTGAAGAACATGTTTTACATTTGTCAACTCTACCACTCTCTTTTGATATTCAAAAAATATTGTAGTTAGAAAGACAGCTTTCCTTTGCTACCCATCCCCCTTGATAGTCACTGTAAAACTTGTTCTTTTGGTCCATTTTTCTTCTCCCTTCACTTTTTTTCTCTGTGCATTTCTAAATATGCATCTTCTAAAGAAGCTGTATTACAGGCTGGCAAGGAACATTTGATTCCTCTTAATAATGTTTGAAGCCAGCTGATGAGGCTGTGCTAATTACCTTGGACTCAATGTGAGGACGCAGACAGCAAGGAGGTGTAAGGAGTTAGAATCATCCCCTCCTGCTCTTCCTTCAACTGGAGTAAAGGTCTGCAGTAGTCAGTGCTGAAGGGAAAGGTCCAAGGGAACAGCAAACCCTGAGGTTTCTCTGTGTAGTGTAAGAGAAAAAATACATGGGGAGGTATGAGGGGGAAAAAAAAAAAAATAAAATAAAGATGCATCAGCTCACTAGGGCTGGTGAGTGCCTTTTATTTCTGAAGGTGGGGTTGGTGGCTAGTTGTAAATGTCCTTTGACTTCCGGGGAGATGTAATACCATCCTATTTTTCTTGTTTAAACACTAGTTGGTTTGCAAGGAGGGCACTTACTCTTGAGTGCTGGAAACTCTCTGCTAAAAGTGACCCTCATTCCCGTACACACTTTGGCTGAAATAAGTTGGTTTCTTTAAAAAAAAAAAAAAAAAAAAAAAAAAAAAAAAAAAGATGATATATCCATCTATAGTGCCAAGCAAGATTGGGATCAACTGTCTTTCCACTTCAGCTTCCAGAAAAAACCCACTCCTTTTACATAAGATAGTCCAGTGCAGAGATGTGCAACACAGTCTGAGCTCAAAACTATTGAAATCCTTTACAAACCATCTTCTTACCACATATTGAAATATATCAGTTACAGCTTTTATTTGGAATGATCATCAGAGTTAGAAAGTTAAGACTTAGCAGTAGCTAACACTTAGTCATAAGGCAAAACCAAATAGCTCATTGTAGCACTCCTTGCAACCATGTACATATTTCAAGAGGGAAGATCTTTGTTTCCTGCAATCCCTTAGTATAAAACAATATAACAGAATGACAGTCTCTTCAACCAGTAAGTCATACCAGGGCGTCAGTCAGAGCTTTGAGAAGAAGAACTTATTTAAGAAGGATTTCTACTTGTTTTGGTTGTTAGTAATTTAAAAACAAAGAACAACAACAAAAACTGTTTCTCATTCCTTTGCCTTAATTTGCTGGGGGTGTTAAAAATGGTGTAGCTAAGAAAAAAACAAACAAAAAACTGGTCTCTGACTGCTCTGCATATTCCCCCCTGCTGCCTCCTGCACATGTCAGCAATGCATCTTGGTAAGGTAGCTCATTTTATCTGACTGGTGTCCCCCAAATACCTGAATATGTAACAAACCAACCAACCTCTATGTCTTTTTCTCAGACTACTCATATGCTTAAATGGGGTCAGCACACAGCAGCAGAAGCATTTATGCAGGTTATAATGCGGAGCAGGGACAGTAGTGGTGGGTAGTGCCAAGAGACCAGTGCAGGTCTGAGACCAAGGAATTGGGTCTAAGGGTAGGAAACCCCGCTGTGAAAAGTGGAGAAAACAATAGCTTGGCTGCATGCATGGGAATCCCAGCAGCCAGAGGTATCTTGGCACACAGGAAAGCCATGAGGGAGTGTTGAATTTGAACTTTCTGGATTTCCCACAATTTTTAATAACTGCCTTCATATAGTGTATGTGTAAGTAACTAAGGAATGTTTTTCCCCTCGTTCACTTCATTTTAATTTTAAGAGGAAAACAAATGCCCTTTATCTTGAATACCCTCAGGACAGTCTTCACGGATAGTGTTTAATAAGGAAAGTTGACACAGAACATTAATAAAATAAAGCTTTAATAGCGTTACCTTGAATCAGTCTTTGAAAAAAGAGAAGTTGGCAGTGAAATTACATTGGTCATCTATCTTTTCAGTCACTGGAAAAAATATTTCCCTCACAGCTGAGTCAGAACCAGGGAAGGGGAATATATGCTTTAATATTGGAGGAACAATATGTTTAGTTTGCTCAGCAAAGAAGTTAGTGTTCTGGCTTAGTCAGCAAAAAACCAGTTCATAAATACTTGCGGTGAGTCCATGTGAGTTTTGCTTAGAAGAGTAAAAGAAGATTTAAGTGTGCTCTGCATCCCTGGAAATAACAATTATTTGTACATATTACTTGGTTGGTGATCTGTTTTCTCTGGTCCTGTTATTTTGTTCCATAACAAACTGAAATTCATTCATATTTGCATGTCATTTAAACATTTTTTACATATTTGGAATTGAGATGGCCAGTCACATTTTACCATTTGCATTAGGTTGGCTCAATTTAGGCTTTATAGATGCTGTATCTTTATAAATGGTCCAATCAGAAAAGGTAAAGAAAATTAATCTAAAGTGGTCTCTAAACAAGTTTTCATTAGATATCTAGCAAAGAATTTTATTGTACTGTAAACAAAGTTTATAATTGTATATTTCCATTCATACTTTATCAATGCATTAGCTTTGGTTTTAGCATTCAAGCATTTAAAACAAACAAACAAAAAACCCTTTGCATAACAATCTGAAAGTTCAATTTGTGCACCATAACTTTCAGTCCATTTGCCACAGAATCATTTTGTTTTCTCAACAGTTGTTTGACTTGTAGCACAGCTTGTAGTGGTGAGACTGTAAAATGTGTGTGTATAACTTCTGTAGTAAAAGTGAGTTTTATTCATTTTTGTAAGCTGAGACACATTGTTGAAATTCTTGTAAAGGAACCAGACGGTGGCTGCTTATTTCCCAGATGGTTTATTCATCAAACAGATTATGCTGCCTTTTTCTTTTTCTTTTTTTTTTTTTTTTTCCCTAGCCAGTGGGATTCCCTGTCTTCTGCTGCATGCATTACATGGGATAGATTAAAAAAAAAAAAAAAAGTTTTAGCTACCCTTTTACTTCAAAACATACATAAAGTTATCTTTATAAAAACATAGCATGTTATTTGGTGAACCAAATATAGAATATAAATTACGTTTTATCTCATGCAACTCAGATGCAGGATTTGAGCAGAACAAGTCTCATGCAACTTGAATGAGATTCATACTCTAAAAGCAAACTTTAACTTCCTTTTACATGGCATATTGCTGTTACTGGATAAGCTTTTTCTAAGATGGTCATATGCCTTTGCATGATATACTGCCAGTTCTACCTTTAAAACACCACCATCACCACCACCACCAAATCTCTGTTTTTGCCTTACTTAAAATTTATCCTCTTGGACAGAAGTGGAATATTCTTAAAGTTGTTCTGAAAGCCATTCAAGAATACTATTCAGGTGTTGTTTAGCATGTAATTAATAATGCAGACTTCTGTGGAAGCAATGATGGAACAATTCTGATCCTCTGAGCATCGTCCTTTGAAAAACTAAAACATACAAGAGCAGAATAGAAAGAGAGTGTTATTATCAATAATGCACACAGGAGAGATGCTTTTGGGTTATCCCATCTAACAAGTTTGTCGTACTTACTTGAGGTTTATTGAGTGTTATTCTGATTAGAACAGAACAGAACAATTCATTTGGAAGTGACCTTCATAAATTATCTAGTCCAACTGCCTGACCACTTCATGGATAACCAAAGGTTAAAGTATATTACTGAGGGCATTATCCAAACATCTCTAGAACACTAACAGGCATAAGACATCAAACACCTGCATAGATAACCTCTCCCACTATTATACCACTGTCACAGTAAAGAAATTTTTCTTAATGTCCAGTCTGAAATTCCCCTGAACCTCCCCTGGCACTGTTTTGTGACATTTCCATGTATCTTGTTTCCTCGTCTCCTTAGGAAGTTACAGAAAGCAATGAGGTCACACCTCAGCTTCCTTTTCTGCAGACTAAACAACCCAAGTGTCCCCCTCTACCCTCGTAAGACATGCCTTCCAGCTCTTACAGCAGTTTTGTTGCCCTCTTCTGGATGCTTTCAAATACCTTAACATCTTTTCTATATTGTGGAGCCGAAATATTAAGCTATTCCTGTGTAGATCTAATGATCAGCATCTCAAATCTGTGCTTCAACTTGAAGACCTTGTCTAAAACCTTAATTAGTGAAACAAAATAAACAAACAACAACAAAACAAAGCAAATGTCAAAGGACACAAAAGTAATCAGAGATCTTTTTACCACTTTGTTAGTACATATTGAGTTATCAGCAAGCAGTTGTACTAATATAGTGATACAGTATAAAAAAAAAAATGAAGTCCGGGTATAGATGTACAGATGCTTCAAATTGCTATACATTAGTACCAAGGTTAAGTAATTCTCAAAACCCTAGCTTTGAAATTTTCCATCCTTTTATGCACATTATTCATTTGACTAGGAAAATCCTTAGGAGCCAAAGATGGAGAGTGCCAGGTGTAGTTAAGAGTGTGTAATTAAATATCATTAAGAGTATGATTTTACAACTAGACAGAAATTCATTTTCTTCTGTGACAATAAGGAAAACGCTTTTTTTTTTCCCCCAAAGTTTTTTGTTGAAAATGAGAAAAGGGAAACTACTAGCATATTTATTTCATTCCATCTAAAGCATGGCTGAAGTGAAATACATCTTGCAGTTATTATGAATATAGTATAAAAAATACAGCTCTGACCTTGGTGCTATCCCTTGTGGCTGGCTGAAGGGTGCTCCCAAATGTTCAGGTAGTGAATAATATTGCAAGGACAAATTCGTGTTGCCCTTTGCTGGGCAGAAGCTTGATTTGATTTAATGTCTCAGCTCCACAGGTACAGATGTTCCAACTTAAGAAACAGGGGACAGTTAGATTTCAGTTCACCACCTGATTAAAATAGCTTTCTTTTCTATTAATAAATATAACCTTGATTCTACACCCATCTTCTGTTTGTTTAGAAATTTCCTTAATAGCCATATACACAGACCTAAATATGCGAAGGTGCCAGCACCTTGCAGTTATGAACTTGCTAAACTCTTGCAGTCCTCTATTACTGCACAGGCTTTGCATCTTCAGCCACTTTTAATGCTTTCTGTTTGTTTGTTTATTTATTTATTTATTATTATTATTACTTTTGTTATTTTCTCCAGCTGCAGCAAACTATAGCTCTGCCTGCCTGCGATAGTAGCGGCTCTGCTTGCCCGATGCCGCATGGCTGCACAGGGTGCACTTCTAGAGTTGTTCTCCTTCCCTGTCAGGAGAAGCTGGAAGATATACCCGACAACCTGACACATTCCATTTACCCACAGCTCCTCTAAAATAAATGCATTCATAGCCTTGGTTTTCAAGCCTAGTTTGAAAGTAGCTGTAAGGATCTTTGTCTGTGACTTTCACAGCTACTCTTCTTTTCCTTATGTCTACTTCATACATATTAACTTATGATACTGCAGCCTACCAGAAACTTTTGGAACTCTTCCATCAAGACCATTCATGGCTGTTTCAAGCCTCCTAATATGCATAGCCTCATAATTTCATCCAAATCTTTTGATGTTGATTTTTTTTTTTTCCCTCTTTACCATCTCTTGTAGGGTTTTTAGAGGCTCTGATCTTTCAGAGGTCAGTATGGAAGAAGGAAATACTAAGAAGTACCTAGTACATATTGCTCTGGGAAAAGACTAGAGGATGTAACTAATAGATACTTGGAAGAGCAAAGATTAAAATATCACATACAGTCAAAGCTAATATCACTTTTTCAGGGGAAGCCTGTCTCATGGTTACCATATATTTCAGGCCTTGTAAAAGCTGCTTCATGCAATGCAAGTGATGCTACGTGCTCTTGAGTTTATTCATGTTCTCTTTACTTCTATGGCATGATAGAAAAACCTTCCCCTTTTCAGGTGCTGTGAAAACCACTGTCTATGAACTGTGAAAGGGAGCAATAGAAACAGTGCCTAACAGCTTTGTATCAGACAAAATGGCTGGCAGTAGGAGAACCTTCCAACTACAATGCTGTCCATGGCACCTGGTTAATACTCGATTTACTAGTAATACTGAGAATTTGTTACTTTAAAGATGCTGCCATAAAGAGAGGAAGTTTTTTTCTGAGACATTATACTTCTAAAAGAAATGGGAGATTATCTGCTGCTGCCTCTTTTAAGGTTAGCAGCCATATTTTATGATGGGACTAGTTCAGATTTTCTTAGGGCTTTGATAGCGTCATAAGTTCTTTCAGCTGCTGTAGGGTTATACGTGTCATTACCTGTAAACTTAAATCAGTTACTACATCTTAACCAGTTATTACATCTTAAACTACACCTTAAATCAGTTATTACATCTTAACCCCAACATTCAAATCTTATATTAACTGCTGGGAAATTCATCAGTCTGTTTTTCAGGTTTGTTGCTTTGACTCATTATTTGGGAAAAAATAGTTAAAAAAAAAGAAGTTGGAAGATGGGAGGGATGGCTAGGGGGTTGATGAAAGAAATTGTGCTGGAAAGAGTTGAAGAAAAACAGAGGATATCTTCACATAAATAGTTGTTTGGACCTTGGCCTTCAGACACATTAAATCACTGATTGCATTCCTCGGGCAAAGCAGGCTTGATCTGCTGCCTAGCACCTTGTTACAAGATGTGTTAATTCTGTAACGTCAGAAGGATATATTGATATAAACACATATATTTATTTATTTTTCTCTATCCACAACTTTATTGAATATATATATATATATATTAGAAATATCTGGGAGACTGGTACAGGTCAGTCTCAGTGATGCAATGTAGCCCTGCTCTGCAGCTGGGACTTTGGAAAAATGAGCAAACTGTGACTTGAATACTTCAGTCTGTTTTTCTACTTTTGTTAAGGTCCTAGAAAATCTTTTTTTTTTTTTTTTTTTTTTTTTTTTTTTGTGTGTGTGTGTGTGAATGCAATTAAAATAGGAGGTTAATAATTGGCAACAGAGGGATAACTATACGTATAAATCTCTCAAACTGCCTAGTTTTCATTCTGGATACTTTGCTCTACAACTCAGTCCACCCACAGTGGACCCTCACCCATCCCACTTCCTAATGGTATCCTCAAACATTGGGAGTAAAGGAAGATTTGTGCAACATAAAGACTAAAATATCCAGGTTTAGATGGGAGGGGATTGGGAAGAAAACTCCAGCATCTTTGCATAAAGAAGGTCTTGCCTCCAGCCTGTTCTGTTTTCCATGCCTGCTTAACTGGGCTAACAGCACTGATGGTTCTCTGTAGCTCCCACCCTGTAGGCTCTGATCCGGCTCAGATGCTGCTTTTGATTAAAGCCTAGTAGCTGCAATAAATATAAACCAATTTGTGCAATAGCTTAGCAATATGGAGCAGTGCCCACAAGGGAAGCTGCCTGTGAACCGAACAGCATTTGAGACAGACTTTCTAGAGAAGGGTGGCCTTTCTTGTGGCATCTCACCCCTCTTTCTCACCAAGCTCTGTAAGATGCAGCCTGATTTTAAAAGAAGGGATGTTCATCTTGGAGAAGCTGGGGGAAGAAATTGCTGTATTCCTTTAAAAGCATAAAAATAAAAAAGGCTGTTCATTTCTTTCATATTTTTCCTAGCCTGTAATTATTCCTAATCAAACTACAACAAACAGTAAACACTAAAAATGAAATAAACGCACTGACAGTTTGCCAATAACGAGCAGAAAATGTTCCATCTGTCTAGCAGTGAGTAAAATGTGTGTAATTACTGCTCATTTTTCTTCTAATTGCTGAGTTATTAGTTTAAAGCTTACGCACAACTGGTGAACAGTGCCGACTACCCATTCTCTAATTACAGCCCCTGCTTTGCTGTGCTTGAAATCAAGAAAAGCAAAAAGCAGAAAATTTGCATTTTAAAAGAGTTGTCTGATTTAACCCCTCTGGTAGAAGCATCTTTTCAATATTGGCCTTGCAGGTCAGATCCTTGGCTGACAGAAATCAGCATCTAGGTATATTAGCTGACGATTTGTCTCTCAGTGGAATTATCACCACGCCTTTCTTTCCTATTTTTTCAAGTCTACATCTTAATTTCTAGTTTAAAGAAGATTAAATGCTCTGAAATTTATGGTAGGTCAAGGGAAGTAATTTCAATGAGGAAGCAAAATTGTGATAGCCACAAGTTAGTAGTACTTACATTACTTTGTGCTTCTTTTTCTTTATCTGATTATCTCAAAGTGGGTCAGATGACGGTATGTCTATGCTTCAGTCTGCTCTTTAGCCCTAAGATAGCTGAGCTGTCTTTATTTGCCCTGGGAAGGCTAACTCATTTAGAGCCAGGGTGTGCCTGAGGTGGCAGATCTGTGGTCACACAGTCTTGGCCACCTTTTGTTCATCAGGTTTTCAGATGGCATCTCGCCACAGGGGCTCTGAAGTCCATGAGGGTTAACTTACTTCAAATTAACTTTGAGTGTGGTTCAGTATAGCAGTATAGCTTCATGACTTGCATCTGAAGCAGGATGAAGCCACAGATGCAAGTCATGAAATGAGATGCTAGAAAAATCAAAAAAAAACAGGACAGAATTCATTTTTCTGGGTGAGCACTGTGTTGGTATGGTTTAGGTGGTAAAATCTCCCTCTCCAAAATCACAGCACCTAGTCCTATCAGCAGTACCTCTGTGTGGATTACCCATATCTACAGAGTAGTTGAGATGCCCCTAGGATATAATGGTGGTTATATCCTAGGGGCAAAAACCCTCCCAGAAACTTAGTAGGTGTGAAGGCTTCCTGTTGTCTTGGCCTGATTTTTGGCTGCATGTGAACCACTCAGTTTAAAACCTTCTGTTTTAATTTGCCCATAAAATAAAATAAAAACTCACTTTTCTCTAGCTAGTGTTATTTCTGGTGAACAAGATGTGAGGAAATTCTGTGGGAATCCAAACGGTATAAACTATGAAGAAAATCCAACTAGCCGTTGTGCCTCCGTACAAGGTTTGTTTCATAGTTTTTAGTCCTGATCTTCCAATACAGGCCATCTGTTTCTAAAGAGAATAAAGGATGTACCACCCACGTTCACATTCATTGAAGAATAAGGTCAATTAAAAAAATATTGAAGAGAAACTATGCATCAAAAAAGTTAGAATTTAGGCACTATATTTAAGGGGTTATCTTAGCTTTAAAAATAGTGATGAACTGTGTGAAGTACTAATTGCCTGGGATAAGCAGTCAACAAAAAAATAAATAAATTGTTTTTGCTTTAGCTGTAGCTTCAGACTTTAGAAAGCGTTTGCACATTTGCTTGCCCAGGAAGATGTCTGAGGAGAAAAACAGTTGTCTTTGATAATGGCAGATGTGAATGCACAGCAGCCTTGCCTTGATGTGCCTGTGTAACTCTTGCAAATGTCAGTGACAAATGCTTAACTAAAGAGGAGGAGAGGAAAGATTCTGTACATTCATCTGGTTTTAAGAAACAAAAGCATACAGGAATCACACCAAGACAAAACAAAACAAAAACAAAAACACCCCAAACCAACCAACCAACAACAACAAAAAAACAAACCCAACCCTTTTTAGGATGTGCTGCTTTGGCAGAGAGCAGGGTGGTTCTGGTGATGGTTTAACCTTGTTGTGGGACCAGAACTGCACATAGTGAGAGGTTGGGATTTGAGGAAAATGATGGAAGAACAATAAAAAATTATTTAAGCATTTTTGCTCTGTGGCTAGAGAACTGAAGCTTTCCTCCTGCTTTTCAGTTCTGAATAAATGTATTTGCTTCATGGTCTCACATGCATATTATGCATAATCCTTTAGATATGCTTGCCAGCTGTGTAGTAGAGATAGGGGCTGCTGGGACTTTGCTACTTTAAAAATGGTGGAGATACTTCACCAAAAAAGAGCAGAAATAAAATAATTATTTGCATAATCTTTCTAGAGTCACCTAGATTTCTTGAAAGCAGCTTAACATGTTTGGAATAATCTATTAGGGAAATATTTAGGGAAAAATACTTTTCCTTCTGACCATATGCATTTGATTTTTCTCTCTTGGTCTAACAGATTTAAACTGCTTTATATTCATTTTAAGAACATTTTATTTCAGAATAATAAATCCTATTTTAAACACTGTAAGTTCATTCTCCTCATGCAGAACAACAGGGAAAGATTTTTTTTTTTTTTCCCTGCAAGATTAGCTCACTGCAATTTATTTTAGCATAGGTACTGTACTTCTGAATGTTCTTTTCAACTCAATATATATGAGCTTTTTCTGTTTGTTGCACTGTTTGTTATGTTTTGCAAAGAAGAGAATACCCCTTTCTCTGCAGAATTTCAGGGAAGAGGGGACAATGTGAGCATTATACAGATAGGTAATCTTCACTATAGTTAAACTGCTTTCATACAATAAGAACTGCATGTGTAAAGGTCTTTATTTTTGTCAACTATCTCAAAAATATTTTTTTCTTTATTTTTCCCCTCCCTCCTCCTAGAAATTAAGATGAAAATTAAGTCCAGAGGAAAGGTAGATATTTTTCTCTGAAATAATAAGATCCTTGTGTAGTTTTGGGTCAGAGCTACCAGTGAACGAAAACTGGCACTCAAAAGACTGTCGTTCTACCAGAAAAAGAAAAAAAATCCAATTGTAGATTGCATTTTTGTGCTTGCAATGTAAACATCTGATATTTTTTTTATTACAGTATAATTGCTCAGTATAGCAGTGTAAATATCCAATAAAAAATCAAAACTTATGTAACATAGTTGTTTTTTTAATAGAAAGGAGTTCAAACATATTTTCTGGTGCGCTAAGAAGACTGCATAATGGATAAGTGGAGAAAATATTCTGAACAGCTTTGTGCAGAACACTTCTGCGTTAAAACAGTGCATTTGTATATTATGTTGTGGCATTGTACATGTATATTTCCTTGAATATAAGGATAAAGGTTTCTATTAGAGATTTCTAATCATCTCTGTTGCAAACACAGCAGCTCTTTATTCATTGCTTTAAGGACTGCTACAAGTGGTTAAAGCTGATTTAGCTATTCATAAAATATCATTTGCCATCAGAATAGAGCTACTTTTGAAC
Organism: Aythya marila; assembly: GCF_965140915.1. Classification (NCBI taxonomy): domain Eukaryota; kingdom Metazoa; phylum Chordata; class Aves; order Anseriformes; family Anatidae; genus Aythya; species Aythya marila. The sequence goes on from NC_139042.1 coordinate 93,207,264, forward strand.
CACCCTACTTTCACAAATTAAATGAATTTCATATCTCATGACTCTGCAGCATCTATGCTGAGGCTTTGGACAGCTAAAGGGATAGCTAGAGCTGAATGCACAGACCTGGCATAAATGGCACTGTGTGTTTATGCACAAAGGAACAGGTCAGGCAGTGCAAAGAAAGTACTTGGAAGCATGAAATAATTATCTGATTCATCTCCATTGGAGGAGTATGCCTTGCTTTCAGGATCTACAATGTAGGCTTTCTTTCACCAACTTGATATGGCAAGGTTAATCTGTTCATAGGCTCTAGCTTTGTCTGCCTAAGTTGCATTTATGAAGCATTTTTGCGACAGTTGGCTTGTCTGGTGCTTAAGACAATTTTAAATGTGTTTATTTTTGTTTTAACTTGAAGTGATTCACTGGTATGAAAAAAAAAATTTTAGATGATATCATCACCTGTGAGGGAAACCTTGAACATATCTAGAAAAGTGTTTTCAGCAGTATTGAACACTGAGGAAGAGTGAGAAATTTAAAGAAAATGGATATTTCTTGGCCAACATTTTTTTAAAAGAAAAACAAATTTACAAATAAAAAGTTAACTTCAGGTTTTTGAAAAGGTGTCACAAACCATACAGCATTGAAAATGGTAGTAAAAGCTATAAAAATAGCCTTGCATCTACATGAAATTTTAAGAAAAATAATTTTGAGGGATTGTTAACACCCTTTATAATAGAAGATAACTATCAGTTTTATTGTAACTGTAACATATGTGAGGATATTTGTTTAATTCTCCAGTTGTCAGGCATGAGGTTGAAAGTTTTTAATAGCCTCTGGCTATCAAATCTACAGCCTAAGGCTCCTGTTTATAATTTAATATGAGTAATTTATTATGAATAGAGGAAAAACAAGAATTGCCCAGTAGCTATGAAAGCACATTTACATTATAATTATTAGGCACATAACAGCTAGAAAATAGATAAAAGGAATTTTAGAGTAGCATTGGCAGGAGAATAGTATCATCTGCTAAGATAAAGCAGAAAAATATGGCTCTGGAGAAATTATGTGTGAGGGAAGCTGTGGTTATAGTCAAAAGGTCATCCTCATCTCAGCTGCTGACTTGGTTGTAATGTAAACCACTTTCAGAGAGTTTTGTGTGACTTAGGAACATCATTTTTCTCTGCTGTCTGAGCTTGTGCACAATAGTTACAGAGGCATCAGTACGAGTGGTTTTCAGGGCATATGACTTTGGCATCAGTAGATGTGTAGGTGACTTTTAATTTTGCTTTTCTTTTGAATGTTTCCGCTTTCAGAAAACTCAGTTCCACAAAGCAGATAAAATATGTAGTACTCCTCCCTAGAAAACAAAACCCTCTAGACTAGATTTCCCAGAGATCTTGGCACTGAAGAACACCTACATGGACCTCAAGCAACTGGTCATATTTTCTCCAAAGTGTCAGTGTTCACTGCTCTCAAGTGGGAGAACAGCTGAAAATCTTGTCCATGTTAGAGAGCAACTGAATCTCTGTTCTGACTGTTTAATCGCAGAGAGTTATGTTGGAATTTCCATATATCTTCAACATATTTTAATGTCTCATTTACTTAAATAAGATCACACACTAACCATTTAGATATTCAAGTAGATGCCAAGGGTTTGCTTTCTGAAGGTTATGCAGACCTACCTCTACCTCTGATGCAGACTCACTGTTCATCTGTGACAATTTAAATACCCACAGACATATAATTGCAGCCTGAGAGTTTCTGGGATTGTTCCCCGTGACAATTTCTCTTCCCACCCACCCTCTTTTTCTTTCCACCTCTCTCCTTTACCCTCTCTTTCTTGTTGTTTCTTCTGCTAAGGACTGCCATTTATGCCTCAGATTCCTGGGCATGGCCACTAGTATGTGTCCTCATGACCCTGAACACTTGCTTGAGGTCCTCATGTATGACACCTTGTTGGATGAATTATTTGCCATTGTCCAGAAGTCTCACAGTGTGTTTTGACCAGATGATGTGAGTTGACATGTGTCCTCCTTCTTCCCCACCCAAGTCACTACAGCAGGTCACGGGTGTGAATCATTGCCATGGGTCCTGCCTTCTGCAGCTAATGTTTATATGTGAGATGCCAACAAAATTCAAAGATAGGAATAAGGATTTATTTTGTAATTGTGAAGTAGGATTCAGGAGTGGGGATATTTTGCCAATAATTTGGAAATAAATCTCTGTTCACCCTCCCCCCCCGCCTTTTCTTAAGGTGAGAAAAATTCCATGAAAAGGGGTAGTTGTGATAACATGTGATCCTGTCCAAATGTGAGACAGTTATCCTATTCCTGGTGCACTTTGTGGGAAAAGCTTCACTGTGATTTAACTCATCAAGCAGCGAAGCACCACACAGCCACGTCCCTTTCCAGGACACAAGGTTCCTACAGAGGCTCCACTGACAACGTTACTAAAATAACCTTTGTGCCAAAAACTCTGTGTTTTCAGTCACTATGAGCATTACAATCTGCATATGTCTACTCTTGTCAGGATGTTTCAAAGGCAAGCTCATAAGCTCTCAAGGTCTTGTGTGATTTCACAATTCCTCAGGAGCGTGGTACACAATGATATGTGGCTATGCATTACCTCATTCCAACCGCAGCAGAGACTACTCCCTAGCAAGGGGGTTTAAGAAAGCAGGATCAAACCTATCCTTAGAGACTATGAATAGAAATATACCTCTTAATTTAATGTTATTTTTGCATTTGGCTGTAGACAACAGACCACTTTTTTTTTTTTTTTTTTTTTTTTTTTTTTTTTCCTTTTTAATAAATTCTGGAAGAGTTAGAATGTGCCCATTTTATTCCTGCAGTGAATCTGTCCTTATGCAACAATGACCTAGGAAAAAGCATATCCAACAAGGCAGTGAAATCAGAAAGTACACATCTGGGGATAGCAAGGGGACAATAACATTCAAAATTACTTGAATAAAGTAGAAGGCTGTGGCAGAAAGATGATGCATGCAATTGAATTCAGAATAAGTGAGAGCAATGAAGCTACAAAGGAAAAACCAGAAGGAAATAAGATTTTTAAAAGATGCTTATCACAGAACCCTAATCAAGATAATGGAAGTACTAAGCAAACCCTGAAAATCTTACATTCTTACAGATATTACACACCACTTGTCACATCATTAAATGCAATTTGTAAATGGCAAAGAAAGCTGTCAGATATGCAGTGTTCTCTCTGTCTGCAAAGAATACTCACAGGTTTTCAGTAGAGAAAAAAAAAGCACTGTCTATTGAAGTCATGGAATTTGATTAAGGTATTCAGTCCTAGCCACTGCAGACCACTATGTACATGTTTAAATGTCTTTCTGCATTGGAGCCTTCATTTTTTAATTCAACTTCACTTTTATGAATGGTAGCAAATATTTTCATTTTTCCTGCATCTTTAACAATAAATTATATTTTAAAAAAGCATCAGTTTTTAGTCAAGAATTAAAATATGTTTGATTCAGCTTCTGCTGGTTTAATATTGCCCATGTGGTGAAAATGAACATGGAAACATCTTCCTTCAAGTATCTTGTTTTCTCCAAGTCTCCAAGACATGCCATTTTAAGAATTGTGTCATTATAGCGTAATGTTAAACAACTGTTCTCTGCTTTTGCTAATAGTGACATGAACATACCTTGATTAAGACTTGGAAGCAAATCATCTCTGTGTTGACTAGGTGCTTCAATTACTTAATTCACAAAGCAGAAAAAAGATACAATTCATACCATGATGCAATGATTTGCTGAACATCAAACACACCATATACCTTTCTAAGCAAGACAAAAATGATAGAAGAGAATAACCATTGCTGCCTTTCAAGGATTCCTGTGGTGATAGAACTGATTTACATTTTTAGTGGGCTGATTAGCAGAGATTTTGATGTTTAGATGCACCCTTGAAGTGATTTTCATGTATGTTGCACTTATCTGAAACTCATTTGGAGTGAATTTGAGTTGTCTGCAGATGTGTGACAGCTTCATCCCTCCATTTTATAATGGAAAGAACATCAAGAACAGGGTGGCCAGACTTTATGTTTACTTTAAGGTATTAGGTTGTGTTCTGAAAAGTTAGCCTAATGATTTACTTGTACTGGGCTCACCGTGGTTGCTCACCTTTGCTTTACTCAAGCCTGACAAAGTTGATGGCCTCTGAACATCAAAGGGGCTGCATGGTGCCCATGTTGTCTTGTGGGGGACCATAATTCCCCATAATTCCTCCAATTCCTCATACCCTGCAGATACTTACTGTCCTTACACAGTGAGTTTGCTGTGCTTATTCCCTGTATTCAGGGAATACTAATTGCTACGGGCTTACCTCACAGGAAAAGTTTAAGAGAGTGGGTATATTTTGAACAACACCTGTCAGGTGCAGCACTGTGTGGGGGAAAAAGCCTCTTGCTTTGTTTTATTGTCACTGATTTCTGAGGGTTGGTGCACTGGAAAGCCTCCTACCCTCAGTGCAGTGCTGGTGCTGTTTTTTTGAGCATGGAGGTGGCTCCTTGTACAAGCTGAGATCTGGTAATGGGAAAATCATTGACTGCCATGGGGATCTGAAACCTCTCCTATGAATGGTGATGCTACAGTACCCTCTAGCACCCCAGCAGTCCCAGGCACCCCTGCCTTGGGGCTGAGTTGATCATTTGCGAAGTGTGGAGTTTTAAAAAACAGAATAAAATATATATTTTAGAGTTTCAGTAGGAAATCCCAGGGGAGGTAGAACCGTGTGCCTGTATCATATGTGGAGAAAGCTCTTGTGTCAGTGGGTTTCATTAGTATTTGTTTGAATTAAGTTGCAGGTCCAGGAGCATTTACTTACTATATAGAGGAGATCACTCTATAGTTCTAATTAGACCCTGCCATGCAATTTGCTACAAATTATTAGAAATACTGATGTAAAATCTCCTATTTATCTTGTCTGTAATGTGAAACTTGTGAATGTTAAATTAATTGTGTCCAGAAGAAGCTTTACAATGGTAACCTCCATAACACTAGTCTGAGAGTGCTTGAGACTATTCTGGGAAAAGCAAATATACTTAATTACGAAAAGATTTAAAAAGGACTAATATTCATAAGAGCAACTTCAGACAGAAGTTGACTGAGGTAATGCCACAGAATTGCCATTATAGGATGATTGCTATTAAGTTTTTGATTACCCAATAACAGAACAAGCAGTACTGTGATTAACTGCTCATAGAAAAATAGGGAGCAGTTAAACTGAAGGAGTGCTGTCATAAAATCCAGAAAAACTCTGAGCTGGATTGCTGCAGATAAGTAGCTGCTGCATATGCTATGTAAAGCATATAAACTAAGTAGTAGCTTCCAGCAGAATTAATGTAGGCCCAGCAGGGACTCAGAGCAAAAGAATAAAACAAATAGCACTGGGCCATTATGCTGTACTGTTGTGTCAGAGGTTTTAAAACAGTTGTGTAATAAGCATCTTTTTACTGTCTTCTGTGCCTACTGTTTTACTTTTTTTTTTTTTTTTTTTTTTATTGCAGAACAGAATCCTTCTGAAAGTCTGCCTCTTGGGCTTGCTTTCTTTCTTTCTTTCTTTCTTTCTTTCTTTCTTTTTTGGATAATGATCAATAGCACTATGATAAAATCAGTAATTTCTATCTGACTGTATATTGATAAGCAAGTTGGAGAGAGGAAAGGGAATGAGCGCTTAGGCTTACTTTTGCTTTATTTTAATCAAATGACATAATTTGTATTAGGTAAATGTTTTGAATATAAGGTAAATATTTGGCCTTCTTCCACCATAGTACGTTGCTGCTTGTGTTTGAAATAAACATCCATAAGTAGGCCATTTGAACATAGTTGAGAAAATAATAGATCTCTCATATGGTAGATGTGAACCATTCTTCTGACAATAAAATATTATTTGTGTCTGTTGGTCCAGCCCAACTGGTGGTGAGAATCACCTGAAAATATAACCCCGCCTGATCTGTGTACCTTATGCAATTATTCTGTCGTAGGCACAGGATTTTGCCACATTTCTCCTCCTCCTCCTCGTAGGAAGAGCTCTGACAAATGTTCCTCCCCTTGCTATGTGATGAGGTGGTAAATTATTCTTCTCAAAAGTTCTACAAATAATGGATCCTCATTTAAAACCATCTAATACTTTCATCTAAAGAAGCAGAGCTATGGGGATATAGCAGGAATACGGGCTGGTAGTTGCATGATCGCTATGAAATTATGTAAGGTAATTGTCAGCGTCTGAATTCCAACCAGCTAACTGCAATAAACCTGTAGTACCTAAAAGGTACCAGAGGCTTCCAATGTTTGGCAAAAACCAGCAAAGATATAGCTGACACTTCAGATGCCTTACTTACTCTACTCCATTGCAGAGGTCTTGCTCTAGCAGTTGCACATCTGAGGGGAAAGGATACTGTTAGATGAGCCTCATATTGCAAAAGAGCAATGATGACTGCAGCTTTAAGCATCATCAGCTTCAGAGGTGTGTTACATTGGTTGTTTAAGTAAATAATTAATATTAATGAAAGAAGTGAAAAAATGGTCTCTTTGTATACACAAGATTGAACTTTCTCATGCTTGTGCATCCATTTAAGAAGCGCCAATATATCTATGCTGAGGAGATGGAGTTTACTTGTACAAACTCACTTAGAAATTGTGTGGGCCATGTATTCACCTTTTGTAACTCATGTGCCTTGATATTTACATGCATATGTGAGAAGGGGATGAGCAGGTGTCGGTGGAAACAACCCCACTGAAGCACAAATGAAAGCTTAGTTTGGAACAGCTTGGAAACATTTTAACATTCATATTTTTGATGATATTCACTTTTCACAGTGTTATATGAGAATGAGACTAAGTAGCTTTGATTCTGGGAACATTATTTTTATAGTTGGCTTCTGAAGGTATCCTTCTAAATTTTAACATTTCATGAAAAAAAAAAAAGATTCGTTTGCTGTAGATGAAGCCTCTATTAATATTTTCTCTGTTCAAATCATATTTGCACAAAATTGGATCATTCATTTTATTTCAGAGCAATGCAAAGAATTATGAAATATATACTGTACATAAACATTAACCTTTATTAACTGCTTTAACTAGTAAGTAAAGGGAGAAGAAAATGTTATCTTCTAGCAAACTCTTTACAATATCTGTAACTTGCAATATTTCTTGCTTATAATCTTTCTCTAAATCTCTAGACATTTATTGTTGAAAATACACTCATTCATTATTTATTCTGATCAACTGTGGGTTGTAGCTAGAAACACCTTTAGGACCCTTTTTAAAAAAAAAATAAAAAATTTGCTAGGTAAAATAGCAAATTATTATAGTGAAAGGCAAATTATGTATATTAAGACAAAAAAGCTATTTTGAGGTACCATTTCCCATCCTAGCATTACATATTACATCCTTTAAAAAATAAAATATTATTTTAATGGAAAACACCTAAAATAGGAAGGGATTATATGAAGACAGAAGTGCCTTATCTTTCTGAGTTGCAAACTTGGAACTGAGAATACATGAAAGAGAGTGTTCTTATACTTCAGAATCTGTATTCATTTTAATGTTGGTCTGAGGTTCTGCCAACACTGCAAAATAAAGAAACTATCTCAGTGTACATTTCCATATATTAGGGTTTTTTGTTGTTGTTTTTTGTTTTTTTAATTTTTTATTTTATTTACCCCAAGTACAAATAGCAGTGGAAGAAGCTTTCCTTTGGTTTGCCATACCTGAGAAACATGCTTAGAGTGGTGCAATTTCCCTGGGGTAGTTTCACTGATACCCCTCAAGAAAGAAAGAAAACCATCATATGCAATATTCTGTTCATAGAATCATAATATCATAGAATTGCCTGGCTTGGAAGAGACCTCATAGATCATCTAGTTCCAACACCCCTGCCATAGGCAGGGTGGCCGTCCACTAGATCGGGTTGCTCAGGGCCTCATCTAACCTGAACACCACCAGAGATGGGGCATCCACAACCTCTCTGGGTAACCTGTTCCAGTGCCTCTATATAGCCCTATATAACCCTCTGTTATATAAATCTTTTTAGGCCAAGAGACCTGCGTTCCCAGCAGGTCACCCATAGTTTCCTCTAGTATCACCAGGTGAACCTTGCTTGAGGGGACTAGACATCTTTACGTTCTGAGCTGAGAGCCACCCAGGAAAGAACTTGACATCCTTGGAGGAGCTGCTGACTGACACTCACTGAGCTTCCCAGGGTTCAGGCTTCTTTCTGAATTTCTCTGTGAAGGAATCAAAGTCAAGATATGCCCCAAAACTGGGCTGTATTTGTATCCTTCTGGTGTTCACCTTTGATAAGGGCTTGTGCCAGCGCTCTGCTGTGAGTCCCTTAATGTATCAGAAAGGCTGAAATATACTTGTGAGCATATCCTGAAAACAGAGAATTTGACCATTTCCCTCTTCTCCTCTGCACCCTCTAACTGAAGTGATTTTGATCATATATTGATCAGTATGTTGTACCATTAAGCAGTAGATGTAATGAATTTGCCCCCCAGCTGCCAGTGCCAACCACATATGGGATAATAAAATACAGATCACAAAGAGGGTACATGCAAGCCGTATGTGAATAAACACTTTTAAAGTGCATTTTAAATAGCATTATTTATACTTATATAAATTTAGAATTTTATTACAATAATAAATGGAAAAGAATTATAGGGTGAAAATGCCAGATAGCACAGAAAACTTGATAGCCTGGCAAGTTTATATTGACTTGACACAAAGAGGTTACAGAAAGTGTTCAACGTGCAGTTCATATTGAACCGATTTGAGGGTCTTTATTTTACAGCTGGTGGAGAAGGTGTACTTTCCACTGTGCTGATAAAATGTCACCTGTTGAGCTCTGTGTAAACTGACCTTTTCTGGATGGTCACATAGCAGCTGGGATGCCATCTGCATAAAGTGAGATGGCAGGTGATAGTGAGGGAAGAGCAAATACTCTTAGCAGCAGTGGCAGCAGCAACAGCAGCTAGGACCTTTCAGTTGTGTTTGTTTTACTTGCCCCAGTGTTTGTCAACAGCAGATGTGCTCAGGAAGTTTTGGTCTTGAAACTGGACTGAAAGGGAAGAAGCCAGACTCACTGTGTGTGTACTGATTTATACCATCAAATAAATAATAACAAAATAAGTCCAAGTTGCAAAAAACATCATAACAGGAGAAAAGCCAGGCTGAGAACACAGTGTTCTTTATTAATGATTAATTTCTTTCATACTTCTCTTATATTTTTATTTAGAAGCAAGTCAGTGTTTATCACTGGCTTGTCTTACCCTTCAAATCATGCAGCTTAATCTGTATATTGAGAATTTCTTTACTATTATAAGAGTTATTACTGTACATTGAAATTTTAACACATTCATAAATTTTAGGTTTCTAAAGGCACAGAAAGCACTACTGGAATCTAAACAAAATATATTAAAGTAGACTTCTTATGGTTTCAATCCTTGCTAAAATTGTATTAGCAATATTTTCACCTCAGAGAATCTTTCAGGGAAACTTGATATTTTCCCATTTCCTTTTAATTATCATATAAATTAGCTATACTTTTGGGAAGAGTGGATTTAGGGAGTCAAATAAAGATTTTGGTCATTTCACTCTGTTATTAACATTTTATTATTAGCTACAATCTACAGCAGAAAATGAAAGAGCAAATATTCCAGTTGAAGTGTATTCAAATGCACTAATGACAGGTTAAGAATAAAAATCCAACAGATATTTAGCTGTTGCAAGACCATGCTATAAATTATAAAACATTAAAAAGTACAGTGCTATTTGTAGAGTAATATGAATGCAACAATTAAGAGTATGAAATGTGACAATGAAAAAAAAACAAAAACCTTCAACTTCGGCAGCTCATATTGCAAGCAAGAAGAATAGTTTAAATGCCATCAGCTTTATGGAAAGTTTACAAGCTATGCAGGCTATAGCAGTTAAATCCCAATTTTCAGTAGCGATACATAACTGCATTTAGAATAATCTGAACTGGGGTTTGGGAAAGAGGATGTATTACTCTATCAACAACTTCAAAAAAGAAATGAAGCCTGGGAAGAAAATGCAGAAATAAAATAGGGAAGGAAACTGCACCACTTTAATGATAGCTGCTTTGCCTGTGAATATTAAAAGTAAAAGCTTTTTGCCTTGTGACGATATAAGGAATGCTTCTATTTTACAAACAAACAAACAAACCACACACAAAACAAACAATCAAAGAAACAAACACCATCCAGTGGCCAATGGATCTTCCTCTATTCATTGTCATGCACAACAAATTTAACGCACAATTTATGTCCCCCAAATCAGTTTTCTGTTATGAATGGGAGAAAACTTCCAACTATTCACTTGGTCCCTTTGTTTTACTTTTAGAGTATTCAGATGGTTAAAACAGCAGAAATGCTCCAGACATCTAGGAGAAATACCTTCTTGTTCTTTAGGGACAGCAACAGCATAAAATTGTCACTTTGTTCTCCTTCCTATGTCTTTCTCTATGTTTTTACACTGGGTTACTGCTTTCTTCCTCTAGTATACTCTGAAAACCCTTTAAGGCAACTGAAGGCTGATAGAATAGGTAACAATATTAAAAAGGAAAAGGAGTGTGTAAGAAGGATTTAATAGGACTGATGAGAAAAAGAAATAAGCCCATATTTTTGCCATGTCAACAAAAACACGAAAGTCATAGAATCATTAAGGTTGGAAAAATACCTTCAAGATCATCTGGTCCAACCATCACCCTACTACATATGTCACCCACTAAGCCATGTCCCTAAGCAACAGGACCAACCTTTCCTTGAACACCTCCAGGGACTGTGATGCCACCACTTCCCTGGGCAACCCGTTCCAATGCCTGACTGCTCTTTTCTGAGAAGAATGGTATCCAATTCCTGCTAGAGGTTGATAGGAAGTTTGGTAGAGATGTGTCCATCTGTGCAAACCCACACACATGCCACATGAAGCAAAATCAATTTGCAGAGAGGCAAGGAAGATAAAATTTATTAATTCCATAAGAAGGGTGCTATTTTCTTTCTTCTTCTTGAAGTTGTTGGGTTGCATAGAGAATTGCAGGAGCTAGTTTGCAGATGTTGTCACCAGAAAAACAACAATCTGCAAAGAAGAACTTCTTTGAACTGTCAGGGTGAATTTAGCTCATCACATATAAACATCTATGATGTAAATGCTACCTTGGAGTAAGTCATCTTATATTATTATTAAGAGACAAGAGTAACAGATGTTTCTAGGGAGCGATTCATCTTTTCTTGAGGAACACATTTATGTCTGGTCAGAGAAATTGTGTCCTAAAAGCATCTGTTTTTATCCATTTGCTAAAAAGAAAGCCTGGACTTAAGAGTTTCAGACATAGACATTAACAGTGAAGCTGTAACATTAGAGGAGATGAATCCTACATTAGTGTTTAGTTCTGAAGGGTTGAGATTACTGCATGAAGAAGAGATTGCCTGATTCTCCTTGAAACACTGTGAGAGCAGATAATGGGACAAGAATTTCTGATTCTCTTTCTGGTCCCTGTGGGAACCCTCTTGTGTGCTAGTGCCAACAAGATTTATATGGCAAACCACGTTACTCCAGACAAGCCAGGCACTGAGGAAAACAGAGGAGTCTCAGCTTCAGCCTGCCTGGCCTTACATCAATAACTTGCTTTATCAGTTTTCCCTTAATGAAAGCTGTGGAAGAAATATTTTGTCTCCCATACTGCACTCTTGCTTCAAGATGCACACGGTCATCCTTATTGCATAGATTTAGGAAGCGCCTATAGGTGATTTTAACTGATGGGGATAGAGACAGTGATAATTTTTGAGCCAGCACTTTCCTTCTATTTGTTTGTGTAATCCAAAGACATTTTGAGGATATTGAATTTCCTTGCTACTTCAGAATGATCTATGATAAGATAGTGGCACCCTAAGCCACTATCTTTTACTTAAAATAAAAAAAAAATAAAATCAAATTCATACAAAATATGTAGTGCATTTTGGTTATTCGTAGCAGCTGCTTGTTTCCTTGGCAGTAATTTTTAGAACACAGTTTTATTTGTAAGAGAATTATTTGATAAGGTAAGGGAGAAAAAAGATGGTGTGTGTCCTGTGTCCTAATCTATCATTGTTGTCGGTTATTTCTGGGTCAAGCAACTAAATTCCTGCTACAGAAATAACCACTTCTGCTTCTCACTTTCCTACCAGTTATTCTAGATGAAGCAGCACACAAACAAAAAAAGACCCAGTTGTACAGTTAGGGCCAATACATCAGTTTCTGTAATCTGTGGCTTGACAGACCTTTGGCAATTTATGCTGTTTGAGGATGTGATCTGCATCTTTTATTTGTTTCTGAAAATCTAAAAAACGTCTTTTATTTTTTATTTAACTTCTTCATTTGCAAAATGCATTCAGCTTTGCTATCATTAGTGAGGGATTCATTCCTCCAATGGTGAGACCTGTGAAAAACGTCAGAGAACTTTTCCAGGGCCAGCTCAGATCCTATTCTGCCTTCAGCATATATTTGAATCTACTAATGCCTGACAGAATACGTTCAACCCCCAGCCTCTTACCTGTCCCTCGGAGGCAACCACTGAAGAGCTACATTTTTCCTATCTTAATGAAAAAGTCCTACATTAGAGGCCCCCTTCTCTTTATGTTTCCTTGCTTTTAACTGGATTCCAATTCAAAGCAAGAGCCCTTACATGCAGAAGAACATTTGTTTGCAGAGAATAATTCCTCCCTGGTGTTTGTCACATATTTATTTTGTCTCAGCATTATAAAAAAGGGTCTTGTTGCTGACTCAGAAGGAGCTCATTATGGAAAGACTTCACCTTTCAGTTGCAAAAGATGTTTCCTTGAAATGATAATGTAATGAGTGTTAGATCAGCCGTATGTAGCCGTTAGGCTATTCTTTTGATCGGTTGGAAATGCATTTGTTAAAAAGCTGCTTTATTGATTTCCTGGCTGGTTTTTATACTGTTTGGATCATCTATACACACACACACACACATCACATTTTTACCACTTCAAAGTGGTTAATAAATTCACACTGCTCAGGAGATTGAACACGAAATGGAGTGAACCCTTTCTATAGAGAACTCTGTTGTTCAACCTTTGATAGAAAGAGTCTTAACTGCATGCTGTCTCCTTTACAATATTTTTAAAACAATCTGCCACAAAGGGAACAGCATACACTAAAGCAAAATAATGTCACTCCCAGGCATATAAACTGAATAAGGGGCTGTAATTAAAATTTCAGTAAGTACGTGTAACAAAATATTACTGAGTTTATAGCAGGCTCAATGCAGATATTGTTTCCTGCCAACCTATCCACGTTTACCATTTTCACTTTGTTGTTTTTATGATATATTAGCACTATAAGTTCAATACATGGTGAATGTCAAAGATGAAACCTTTGCCTCTTCATATAAATTGCTAGAACTATGCAAAATATCTCTAGTTGGATTTCATGAACTTTATTGGCTATGGATGATATCTCTTGGATCACAGAGCTTAACACCACTGTCTGAACTCCTCCTTGTTTATAGGTCCCTAGTTTAGACAATAAGCAAGCAGGTTATTGCACTGAACCATAGAGTGAAGTGTGGACCAAAATTTGTATTTGATGACATTTTACAATATAGTCTCTGGTTGTTGTTTTTTTGATGTTTCTTTTTCTTCTTCCTTTATTTTATTTTTTATTTCCTTTTGTTTTTTATTGGTTTGGTTTACTAAACAACCTACTAATATTCTTTTGGATCACAAAGATGAAGAGCCATCCTTGAATTACATGTATATAGGTGAGCCTTGTGAATGTAAATCTTAAGGAATTGTGTTAATTACTCTGTTGCAATTCACCTTTGAATCCCCAGATGACACTCATTACAGAGCTTGTCTCTTCCTCTTCTCTACTTGAGTAGAGCTGCAAACCTGTGTCTCATAACAATGTGTTGATAACGGTAGCACCCAGCTCTTTTACCATGTGAGTTCTATTAAATATTATCTAAACATTGACTGGGTATTTAACACAGGCCAAATGGCCATGCTACTTATTTGAGTGGCTGGCTTTTGCAGTGTTGAGGGTAGGATATCAAGTCAGAATCTGTTGTCTTAGCATGAGTTTGAAGAGTGTTCAAGTGGTTAAATTAAAATGTGAATATTGGATCTTTCTGTTGTTGTGAAATTATTGAAGTTATCAGATCTGAAAGTACATAAATGACATTATCTAGAAGGACTTAAGGCTGTTTTTATTATTTAATGTATAATATTAATAATATAATATCCACACATATGCAGTATTAAAGGAACCTTGAGCAAGCAGAATAGAATAAAAATATTTAACTGAAACCATTTACATTAGAGTCCTTTATCCATAAAACAGATAATAGACTTTCCTACCTCTCAAAAATATTGTGAGAATAAATACTTTAAATACTGTATAGAACTGGAGTATTATGGTAATTGATGCCATATGTCCAGCTATGATAGCTAGGGACAATTTCTGAAGAGACAGGAATTTTATTTGGAGAATCACAGAATTGTTAAGGTTGTAAGGGACCTTAGGAGGTCTTCTTATCCAACTTTCCACTGGAAGCATAGCCAGCAAATCTTTCCACTATCCAGTTGTATTCTATGAATTATAGGTATCTGACCTTGGAAGAGATGAATAGTCATCCTAAAAAAGCACCATTTAATGAGCTTTCATTTAAGTTCATTGGCAAAATTGAAATGAAGCCAATTGGAAAATAAAATATTTTTTTCAATTCTTGAAAAGATACACCAGGCAATACAGGATTGGGTTGTTTTGTTTCTTTAATTTTTTAAATCTTAATTATTATTTTTTTTTAGATTAATAACTATATATATTTTTTCCAATGGTAAAACTGGGTATTTGCTTTTTGGCCTTTCATTTCAGGAAGATACAGCCTAATAAATGCAATCCTGGCGCATTTTGGTGTTATCAAGTTAGTATTGTTCACTAAAGCAGAAAAATATTTCTAGTTTCTGTCCCCTTTTTTATTCCTTTTCTTCTAAAATAATTAAGATTTATTTTCTTCTAGGCTGCTTCTTTTCTTAACTAGATTCAGATGTATAGACAGAATGAAGAAAATCACTATAGTTTTTAAGGGAGGATTTTTTATTTCTAGACTTGTGGCAGCTTTTTAAGTGGTAGTGTTTTTCTTCATCTGATAGGATATAACTTACTGATCTCAGGAATTGTATTTCAAAACATTTACAAATACTTAAGATTTATCTTTTGGGCTAGTGAATATATATATATTTTTTTTCACCTAGCCCAAGTGAGAAATCAATCCCTCTCTTATAACATGCATCTATAGAAAGATGTTCTAATGTGCCTGCTTAGCAAAGTGACAGGAATACATGCCATAATTTACCACATTTTGGTCAGTGATTAACAGGAAATGATCTTGACATACGTGGAGAAGGCAACTATTCAACAAATGGACTAATCTATCCTAGTATATTAGTAGTCATCTTTGATGAAGATAGTTTCTAGGTTAGTACTCACACACACACACACACGCACACACACACAAGACAAAATAATAAACCAAATGCAAAAAGACAAAATACAAAAATAATAAACCAATAACAACAGCAAAAATTCAATATTCAGTTTTAAGAACTATTTGCATGGCTGTTTATATTAAACTGGGATAGTATATTAAAAATCTACATGTATATATCTGATAAATGTACTTTTAAAAAGTGCACAATATACCTATCAATTTTTGAGCAGTAGATCTTTTTGTAATTTTTCACCTTTCAAGCACTGAAACATCATTTTTATAAATTACGTTTTTACCCTTTGATCATCTCTCAGTCTCATTTACTTGCATTTTCTTTTAGATCATTGAGTCCTTTGAAAGCTTAGTGGTCTGTACAGCACTTTGGACCCACGTTGCAAGCTCTGCTCTAGATGCTATGCCTCATTAAGCATATGAAAATGTATTAATATATTTCTAAATAAGTGTAATATTCCCAGCGTTACTTTTCCATATAAACAGTTGCTCTTCTTGCTAGAGGTGTGCCAGGAGTGTAAGGGGAAATTTCTGACCCTGAGGTCGAAGTAATGACCCAAGAGACAAGCTGTCTCTCTCTGTTGCATGCACTGTGTGATATCCACACAGGGAAGAAGTTTTTGAACTAGTACTTCAAAGCAGAGGGATCCATTAGCTTTAGAAACCAACTCAACCAATGTATAATGAATGGCCAAACAGTGCTCATGATCTAGTTCTTTATTATTATTTATTTTTAGATTTTACATTACTGCTACTTCATCATCTTGTTTATTCTCCTTGCTGTTTGAACTATGCAGGAAATACTGTTCATTTCCCATTGGAATTTGAGATGGGATAAGGCCACGTTATCTTGTTCTTGATAAAGCTACTGTAATTTTTATTCTGACAACTGAACATTGTAATATGTCTGAGCAGTTAACAAACACCAAGGAATGATTATGAATGTGTGCTGTGGCTTGGAAATACAATGGGAATGCTAAACAGAGTTTCAAGTGTATATGCTAACCAACAAATAGAAGGAGGGAGGGAGGAAAAAGTTTAGCTCTTCTGACTGATGTGTGATGACTATTAGGAAGCAGGAAGCAGCAGTATGCCGGAGCCCTAAAAGTCAAGCAGCAGTATGCCGGAGCCCTAAAAGGGCCTGGACCACAAAGGTTACAAAGCTCTGAGTGCTCAGGAGGAGATGGGGAATCAACTGACACCAAATGCACAGTGGTAGTTTAACTGGAGACTTTGCTGTCATTCTCAGAATTTGTAAGTCTCTCTACTGATTTCTTCTGAAAGTAGAATGTTTTTTGGATCTCTATTGAGAGTGCTTTCCTACTTCAAACCTGTGACAGAAGGAATTGTTGTTGTTCTTGAATTGTTCCTAGGGTATGTCAAACAGCAGTAGCCTGCAGGCAGCACTGGTGAGATCATGGCTGAATTGAACCTCACTCAATCTCTATGCTAAAAAGGATATAGAAAATTAGAGCCCAGAAAAAAGCTCAGAAATAATCTGACATGCTGAAAATGCACCTTGCTGTGAGTAAGTTAAAGAGCAAGATCTATTTTCCTTTTCAAATGTAATGTTTACTTTTCAAGAATGGTTTTACTGTGATATAAGTATATACTCAGGGAAAAAACTTTTCTAATTTAATGAAACTACCATCAAATCTGTAAACTACAGGCTTGTTACAACATTCTCATTTGTTATTTTTTTTAGGGTAGTTCTTTTGTAGATTTAGCCGATATAACCATGGGAACATGCTGCAAAGTGTTGTGGTCATTTATTCATCCTTTTATCTTTCAGTCCACTCCTTGGGTAGCCTTCTAAAATATGTTTAGGACAGCTGCAGGGTGCTGAAGAGAAAGCAGAAATCACTGAGGCAAAATGTCTGTGCTGTGTGATAGGAAGGATGAGGTGTTGATAATGTTGCTGCAAAATGCTCTTACATGGATTAATCTCTTTCTTAAAACAAGGGTGACAATATTCTTTACTCCACCTGGCCTTTTTCCAGTTTGTTAAAGTAAAGTGAACAGAAGGATTTGCAACTAACATAAATGGTTGTTAGATAAGGCTTACTGGCCACATCTGTACTGCTAAATAAAGCAGGACTAGGGAGTGAGCTGGAGTACCAGACTGTCCAGTGCTGATTGTACAAAGCCTGCCAACTTGTTAGTGCACTCTTGGGCATAATTTTCACCAGCTAGCCAGATACTGTGGCCCATAGTCCTGAGGAGACCATGTACTAAATCCCCTTGCCAACTGAGCAGTAGGGGTAAGACAGCAGCAGTCATAATCCTGCCATTTTACACTGTTCTACTTTTCTATTGTAGGAAGCTTTGCAATCTTGGACTCCAGAAAGTTGAATACTGCGAGGCTCTTCCCCAAAGTTTTAAAAATACTGCTGTGATGAGCAGCAGACAGGCTTCACATTATGTCATGTTCATTTGAAATGGGAAAAGAGGATGGTGGAAAATGAAAGTTCAGCCATACAAAAGTCTTGCTACAAGGACTGGAGGACAGCAAGTTTCATGTAGAATGGATTCAATAATGAATTTGACTAAGAGGCTACAAGCATGAGTCCTTGCCCTGTCATATTTATGAGTATAGATGTAATAAACTCTGACCTCTTTGTGTCCAAATGGTAGTTGATTTTCCTAATGAAAGTGGTGAGATTGTATTGTTGAAGGGAATGTGTGACTTGCTTTTCTAAAGACAACTTTGCCACATGCAACTGGACTCTCCTTTCCTCTAGTATATAATATTGGATGCAAACCTTACATTTGAATCTTGCAGGAGCATAGTGTGCTCAGCTGCTCATGCTACCTGAAAGAGGGCTATTTGTTCCCCTTGTCTGAAGCACCTCAGTGATGAAGATCTGTAGGTATATCAGTCTGGTGCTGTAAAATTTACAGTGGTATTTTGACAGAGATGCCTATACTAGTTCACAGACAGGCAAATAGAATATTTGTGTTTGTTCAGTATTGGTCTAGGTTTATTTCTTCATGGAGCCTTTCCTTGCCAAATAAGAACATGAGAAACAATGGAAGTCTTAACAAATATGTCTTAGGGTCAGGAGAACAACCTGATGACTCAGAGGAATTACTTACAGACAGTTTAGAATGTTCTTTCATTGCAAAGTACAGTTAATATCTGTCTTATACCAGCTCAAATAGTTTTTCTCTCTGCGATTTTTTTCCATCTGAAGCAGGTCTTCTTGAAATCAACACTAAAGCAAAAAGGCAAAATGTACCTTTTCTGTAAAGTGCAGAATTGAATAGCCAATAGAGCAGTGAGGTCATTCTTTTTTTAATTGTAAAAAGGAACTTAACAAAAGGCTTCAATTATACTTCTGATTACTGTTTTAAGGCATATGAGGTCTTGTCTAAATTCCTGGCTTTTGGCAAATGGTGAAGCTGAAATACCTCACTTCACATGTTAAAAAAGTCCCCAAAGAAATACTAAAAGAACCAAACAAAAATCTAACTCAGAGAATCTGATAAAATTTCATTATCCCATAGAGACTTTTACTGTTGGGGAGGACATTGAATTGATGAATACGTAAAATTCTAGAACAATAGCATTTTAAAATCAATTTTTACATTTTTTTTCATCCATAAATGCACTGCATAATTAGTACTCTTCTGCCTTTAAACTCATAGGAAACATTTGCTGAAAATGAGCAACAGAGCTCAAGGTCAGAAACCTGTTGGTATTATATCGAGATGTTCTGTACTTCCTAAACATTTACATCTTTAAAGGAATTTTTTCTCAATCAAGGTGATATTTTGGAAGTTGAGCACATGTTCATGTGTACGCACACATGGGAATGATAAAGCCTTTGTACTGAATTCTGCTTTATTATTATTATTAATTATTATTATTATTATTTTCCAAGCTGAAGTGCACTGGTTTAATAGCCAATGCTTTGCTACAGTTAACACTTGTCTGGAAAATAGCCACACATAAGAATTCACTGACTCAGAAATGAGAGAAATAAAATCAATCAGCAAGCCAGTGAAAACAAATCTGATGAACCTCTGAGCACTGCTAGCATGGATGATATTCTCAGCTTGCAGGTTCAGCTTTAATGAAAGCACCAGCAGGGAGACAAAATTGGAAAGAACACGTTGTATTGTTGCCGGTTTTCTTCCCATATTCTGCAATCAGTGGAAACATATCTGGGTAAACAAAATTCTCAGTGTTGGTTTATCTGTCAGAACAGTCTCAGAAGTTTTGTAGAAGGAGGACAGTAGTCCCTGTGCTTAGTACCTTGAAGGATCAGTGAAAATGGAACAGTAGCATCCTCAACATATTATTCTTCTCCAATTTAATTGGGGTTCCCTTCCCTTCCCTTCCCTTCCCTTCCCTTCCCTTCCCTTCCCTTCCCTTCCCTTCCCTTCCCTTCCCTTCCCTTCCCTTCCCTTCCCTTCCCTTCCCTTCCCTTCCCTTCCCTTCCCTTCCCTTCCCTTCCCTTCCCTTCCCTTCCCTTCCCTTCCCTTCCCTTCCCTTCCCTTCCCTTCCCTTCCCTTCCCTTCCCTTCCCTTCCCTTCCCTTCCCTTCCCTTCCCTTCCCTCTTTTTTCTTTCTCTCTCTTTCTTTTCTTTTCCCCCACACAAATTGACATGGGAGAGCATATAGTACATGCATATATATGCATAGTAATGGTTATATTACATTGCCCAGAGAAGCTGTGGATGCCCCATCCCTGGAAGTGTTCAAGGCTAGGCAGGATGGTCTACTGGGACGTGTCCCTGCCCATGGCAGGGGGTTTGGAACCAGATGATCTTTAAGGGCCCTTCTGATCCAAACCATTCTATGGTTCTATGATTATATGATAAAACACATATACTTACTTAGAATTGCAAAGTGCAAAAACTCCTACATCATATCCATAGGCATCTTTTTGAAAAGGTATCCATTGCAAGTAGCCTTTAAATGAAAAGTAATGTAATTTAATGCACCTTTATATTAAAGCATGGCTAGTGCCAAGAGATCATCAGACAGTAGTGAGGAGATTGAAGAACTGCAAATAGTTAAATGAGAAACTTTGACAGTACTGTAAAAACAGCATGTAAATAATAACCAGCAAACACATAAAGTACTTTAAGAGAGAGAGAAGAAAATGGTGTTTGCAAATTAACCTGTTAAATGTTACTAATATGAAAACATAACTCTGTAAAAAGTCAAATCATTTTATGTATGTAATTTTCCTTTTTTCTTTCATAAGGAAAGTAATGGCAGTGGCTTGTTGGCTATGAGACTGGACTATATGGCATATAAACATCATGCACTTACACATAATTCCTTCTGGCTCTGTTTTCTGATTGTTATCTATGAAGAGGGAATACAGGTTTCCTGCCTTGCTATATGACCTATGTACTGCTCAAATCTTTTCATATCTTTCTCTTGGTCAGAGTCTATGGTAAATTTTGAGGAGCTATGTGCTTTTCCTTATATTGAGTAGATGTTAACACAAGATAAATAAAGAAATGACCAGTTAACTTTGCAACTTCAGTGTAAAATTAGCTGACTTAAAGAAATGGAATAATTCTTCGATTCCCTTTTCCATAACTTGAAGTTCTTGAATTCTTGTTTTCTGCAACTTGAAAATGTTGATTCTTTTGAAGAGGTGAATACATCTCCATTTATTTATTTTTTTTTTTAACTTTGAGGAAAAAATTAATTGAATTGATGTTAGCATAAATATTTTCATATGAAGCAGTCATTGTGTATGCTGGAAAATGCATTAAGGACAGTAGGTGGCTGAATGCATCAAACAAAATCAGGTTTGATGTATGATGAATTTTAGCAATCTGTTGAGTTCTTATATTATGACTGGAAGGGGAAGAGATCTATCAGTATGCAAATTAACTTCATACTAAAGCAAGTATCTTCTAGTAGGCAAAATTAAGGTGTGTGTGAGGGCTGTACTCGTATTCAGGTTCAAAGGGTTCGTTCGAAGCACTGTGTATTCTATGAACAGACATTGAAATGGCTGACTAAATGACAAACATCAGCTGATGCTGAGTTGCAGGGAACGTAGGCTTTGTTGGTGTATTTTTTTAAGAAATAAATAAAAGTAACTTCTGATTAGATGACCAGATGCTGATAAAAATGTTCTGCTATGTCTGTAGAGTAACTACATCAAGAATGTTGATAGTTAGGGAGAAGTAGCAAAAGGAGTAGAATTGGGATGAGCAGTATCTTCCCATGCACTTATTTTGCATGGGAAGAGGAGCTGTCTATAAAGAAAGTGTTGCATAAGCTTGCCTTGATCATTCAGGTACATGGGGCATCCTAAACATTCTGGAGCTCCGTGAGCAGGGAACAAGGAGATGAAGTTAGCAATGGTATGGAACAAATTGTATGTCAAAGGAAACTGCAGCAGAAATTAATAAAGGCAACTTGTGCAGTTCTCTGCCCACCTCTTACAAAGAAGACACAAAAGTCAGAAAGCTCTTTGGAGCTTTTCTGGACTCACTGATGCAGAAAGACAGAGGTGGTATAGCCTGCTAGAGTCTGAATGTTTCTGTTTTAAGAGAGTAAGGGAAGTATTTCCTGTCAGTTTAACCTTCAGGAAAGCTGGGAAATCTTATCAGACTGGCAGTTAGCTGGCCACATGAAATGCAGTCCACAGTCAGAGACCATAACTCTGTTTAACTTAGTGAGCTTATTTTTGGATCTGTCATGGTATCTAACTCTTCTTATGCTTTAATCTGCCTAATGACAGAAGAATGACTACATAGTGCCCTGTATTCATTTCAGTATGTCAGTAAAACCTTCTCTGTGCCACGCCTGACTCTGTGCCTATGCAGGAGTTCTATACTCTGGTGTTTTATTTTGAAACAGTAGGTGAGGGAGAAGCACAATGTGGGTGGCATCAATTTAATACTGTGTTTTGCTTCTTCAGCTGACCTAAAATACTCTTAAGAGATCATTTTGCTTGAAGAAAGTAGGACAGACTTGTCCAGCTGTGATTTTTAGAAGCTGCTTTTTACAATGCACAGGATGCTGTGGGGAGCAAACTTTCTGCAGTATTAGGTCTAATACAGAACAGAGAGTCACTGTCCCATTTAACTACCTGTTCTAACAGGCAGGCCCACCTGTCTCTTCTGGTAGTAACAATTTGTTTTCATGGCACGTGCTTTGGGGGTTTGCCAGGCTACTTTCCCATTGCAAACTGTAACCTCTACATTAGTGTATGTCACATCCAGGTATGAGATTTTATTTTTGGAAAATGCATTCTGAGATAATAATTGATTTGCAAGCAACAAAGTTTTTAGTGCCTAGTGAAGCGCACCATCTTCTAGTTATTTGTGATGTGTATCTAGATTTATTAAAAGCTGTTGCAGCTCTGCTAAGAGTGATAAGCCCCTTCCCTGCTTTTCTTTCTTTATTTTTAGAAATAGCTGTATGCCTGTATGTTATGAAGATCTGAGTACCTGGATTTGTGCCTCTAATAATTCCACTGACCAAGCACTCAGAGTTAGTGAATTTAGTGGTGGCATAGCAAGTTAAATACAGCTGCTACTGGATGGGTTAATCATTTTTCATATTGCTTTTTCATGCATTTTAAACAGCACTGGCAATGCAGAATTGCATTGCATCAAATATTTCATGTTTGATGGATAGTATGGCCTGAATTATATTTCATGATCCAAGTCATAGTGACAAGAACATAAACAAGTACAAACAGAAAATAAACCTTCAGTGACCATGAAGTGAATGTGTGTTGTATACAACGTTATGATGGAAGTCTTCTCTTCCAAGGCATCGAGGCTGCTAGAGTTCAAGAAACATTTGGACAACGCTCTCAGACACATGATCTGATTTTTTGTGTGTCTGTGTGTGTGGGGGGAGGGAGGGGGGAGGTCCTTTGGAGTCTCAGGAGATGGACTTGATGACCCTTGTGGGTCCCTTCTAACTCATATATTCCATGATATTTTCTGTTGTTATAAATGTTTTGCACATTTCAAATTTTTTCTTTTGCCAATGAAAAAAATGCCTTCTCACACATGCTTTAGGTCTAAGATCAGTGTTCATTTAAGTGATAATTAACTTAACGGGGTTTGGAAGTGAACATAATGCACACTGGAATTTTCTTTCTGGCACAATTTAATATAGTTGGCCTAAATATTATGCAATTGGCAAGTACCAGGAAGGTGCTTTGCTCTTTTCATGCTGTAAATGAATCTTAAGTATGCTGAGGGCCTTTGCTGACTTAATCGACCTTTTTTTTTTCTAGACATCCCTAGAACTTGGATATGTCCAAAATTAGAAAGGATCCAGCTGTGAAATGAGTCTAAGTAAGAAGAAAATAGGTTACTCGGTTAAAAGCCAAGTTTGGGGAAACAAGGGAGGGATGAAATGCTGTATCTGTGTGATAGTTGTTGAGGAATCAGTAGAAAATCAAGAGCACATAGTCTAAGCATTCAAACTATATCTCTTTGCTAAGGGTCAAATGGTGCATTATGATTTACTCTTGCAATAGATGCTTTTTTATTGTCTTTGAACCCTTCAATAGACACAGTGCTGAAAAAAAATGAACAACGGATGCCTGAAATTTCAGACAATTCTCTTTCCAGTATTTGCCATGTTCTACTATTTTTTCCCACATTTTTCTAGTTCTGTGCAAAGACCAAACAGGAACATGACAGAAAAATAACAGGGGCACAGCATTTGATATTCGCTGTGCTTCTGGGAGATCTGAGGAAGGCTCTGAAGACCTGTGCTATCTAAGGAAGCAGTGCACATGTGCAGCTGGGCCCCCAAGATGGGACCAACCCTGGGTGTTGGCAAAACATGGTCCAAGTCACCTTCTGTATGTGATTTGCATCAGGGATGCCCAGCTCAACAGAGCAAGTGGCCAAAGAGAATCCATGTTGTCGGGATGGGGCCATATTTCCACGTCCTACCAAAGTCTGCCTCCTTGTTTCCCTCCTGCATTGATGACCTTACAGCAAGGTCCTGCCCCATGACCCACTATGGAATCTGTCTTCTCTTATCCATAGCATTATTGACTCGATTTTCTTCTGGAGCTTTCTGCTTTAGAACTGACTTTTGTTTACAAGGTATGTGTGTATGCATGTTCCATTGGACTTTGCATGTAAATATGCTTAAGCTTTTGGCTGGCTGAGAGCAATTTAAAGCTGCTTTCCTAGAATATAGGGATGTAAAGTTTAAAAGTGAACAAACAGCTACTTGTGCAGAAATGTTATTTGTGTGCATGATATCCTCTGTATTTTGCTGTTTATTGCTTTGTGTTCCTCCTTATTCTCTTTATTTCTGTTTTCTTTGTGTTTACAGTCTCCCTGGCTTATTAACTCTGCAGTGCCATCTTACTTTGCTGGTGGTGACAGGCTGTCATACCGCTGTAGATTTCCCCATTACAGAACCCTGCTAGTGACAAACACTGACTCATCACACGGCACAGGTCCAAAATCACAATTGGAAAAATTAGACATGCAACCTCTGAAGCTTCCCTCTAAGGACTACCCTAAACTCCCGCAGTTTTTGCCCTCCCTTCCTCCTGTCTCTTCTGCTCACTGCCACCACCATGACTACAGTTCCCAACGTGACTGGTTCAGAGTCTCTAGGCTGCAGCAAGTGTCTGTGTGTGCTCCACTGCTGTGTTAAGCCAGAGAAACATGGCAAGCTGCTGTGGGCAGGCAGAGCACTCACGAACAGGTGTTCACTTTACCTGTCTTTTGCTTTTTCCTAGTTCTTAGTGCTTCTCTCCATGAAGATGGGGCTCCATAATACCTTCATTCCCAACATGTTAATTGTAAGCCTGGAGGGTTTGCCTTGGAGAAGGCAAGAAGAGAGATGTAGCTTTGTATTGGAGCACTCCTAGGAAGGATTGGCTTGGTAGGGTGTGAAACTGGCATTGATACAGAGAGCAATGCAGTTTACAGCAGACAAAAAAAAAAAAGAAAATTTTACTGCATTCTGTGTCTGAAAAAGAAAAAAAAAAAAAGCAAACACAAAACAAAATAACAACAATGACAACAAAAACCAGTTGTGTTATTATTTCTTTCTATCATGAAAGTCATGGATGATGGTCATACCATTGCAGAAAACAGTATATCAAGTTGATGGCAAGAACCTAGAGGAGGTGAACAATGTCAATTGCCAGGGGAACCAATTTTATTTTCCAAAGAGGGAGGTGAAAGGGAAGGTCATCCAATACAAAGGTGGGAAGAGACAGAAATTACATTTTGCCAATTAATTAACAACCAGCCAATCTATAGCCTGTAGCTTTACTGCAGACCCATAATTGGGAGCAAAACCCATGCATTCAACCTTCACACCTTCCAACACGTGATGTAAGGTATCAGTGTGTGACAAATCATCAACAGAGGACACCTGTGCTGTCATGCATGATACACCTAACTGATCAATTTAATTCCTTAATTAATTATTGATGGATTTTGATGCCTCCACTGCTTTTATTTTTAAGATTTAATTTTAATTTATTATCAGTGGAATGCAGTAGTTTATTTGAAAAAAGAGGGGTAAAATGAGAGCTTTTCTTAATTAAGGCTGCTGTTCAGAATCTTTATTGAGAAACATTTCAATGAATATTTCACAGAACTTCATTAAAAAAAAAAAACACAACACAACACATTAGACTTATTTTAAAAATAGAGGAAATCATGATGAAGAGCACTAAGAAAGAGAGAGAGATGAACATGAGGCGAAAAGCATTTTACCAAAAGGATCTCTGTTCTCCACAGAAGGCCTGCTTCCTAACCTGCATCTGCAGGCAGTACTGACTGGAGAAATTAGTTGACATTTTTTCCCTTTCCCCACTGTCTCTATCCCTGAGGACTCAAAGATGTTTAATTTGATATGCTTTTGAGTTCTTCCTCTCGCTCTCTGACATCTCCAGAGATATTTTATCATGCGAGACTTAAAATTTAGATGTTGTTAACCTATTACCTTAGCCGAGCTGATATTTCATTGCTTTCTTCATCAAAAGATAAAACAAGTAAGAGATTCAAAATGTATGCAAACATAGTTTTTTAGAGGCAAGCTATAAGCAAATACAGGTTTCAGTAAGCAAACACTACTGCAAGCTCCTGATTCTGCTTTTCCATGGATCAGTGGGTTAACTATGCCTATGAGAAGGCTTTCAGTTGTGTGATGGTTGTGACAGGTATTAGATTGGAAGGAAAAAGAGACAAAAAGGAGTATCACTCAAAATGGCACAAGGCTGGTGCTTAATGAAATACAATAAAAGAATTGAGCATAGGCAGAAAAGTTTACCAACATTTTACCAACTCTTTACCAACATTTTAGAGCATTAGTGGGCCCTAATAAATGAGTTGGATGCTCAGCCTTGTCTCCTCAAACTTATTCATTAATGCCTTTTTTTAAACCTTTTTAAATTTATTTATTTTACCTTTTTTTTTTTTTTTTTTTTTTTTTTTTTTTTTTTAACCTTACCCGCCTGAAGAAAAAGAAAGAACTAAAAACTAAAGTGAACAAGAAAGCCTCTTTGAAGGATCACAAAGACCTCCTGATGTTTAGAACTTTTCAGAACAATCTGCAATACTGTGAGATTCAGCATACAGATACCCTTCATGTTCTGTGATGAGCCAATATTCTGGTGGGTATTTCATTACAGGAGAAGATGATGGTAAGCAGGGGAATGGTGCACTGTAAAAAAGAAGCCTAATGAAGTTGGCAGAAAAAGCCCTAGTTTTGAAGAGCTGGCAGAAACTGCCCTTGCCGCAATGAAGACCTGCTTGGATGGCAGTGGAGTATCAGCCCCATTAGCCATTGTTTTTAATGCCTTTGCATCCTGACAGGAGACAAAGCAATTTCTCTGGCACATGGTAATCTTGGGAGTGAGCTGGACCTAAGGCTTGCATAAAAATGTCAGTATTGTGTGGTTTCTAGCTGTGGAATTTTGTCAGCAGTTTATTTTACCTTGAATTAAATGGATGGTGCATGGGAATAGTGCAGGAAAGTGAACAGCAGCATCTTGCACGTAGTCCCATGAGGTGCTCTGTATGTTCGGTTCCAATCTTTGCATTATGATTTCATGATTTCAAGTCTCAACACTCTAATGATTTTTGTCTGTTGAGGATGCAGAGCTGACTCCTATTAAACCATGAAAGAAATCTGGAGATAGGGAATTTAGGGCTTTGGATAATGGAGAAGACCTGCTTTTATGAAAACAGGCTATCATGCTTTTAACAA
Organism: Aythya marila; assembly: GCF_965140915.1. Taxonomy (NCBI): domain Eukaryota; kingdom Metazoa; phylum Chordata; class Aves; order Anseriformes; family Anatidae; genus Aythya; species Aythya marila. The sequence goes on from NC_139042.1 coordinate 93,234,992, forward strand.
AGCTTGCACTTCACCATCATCTTTGCTGCTTAAATCCAGCACCTCACTGAAATGAATGAATACTCATATGGCTACTCATATTAATGAGAGACAAACCTGTGATACAAAGAATAAGATACATGTTAACACATGGATTTTGTAATTTCATTATTATTTATTTGTATTATCTGTAATGTTGCAGCTTTTCTTTTTAAATACTGCTGCAGGCTTAGAAATGGTGCTGCCTGAGTTTATATTCAGGTTGCATTTTTAAAGCTGTGCTCATAGGCTAGAAAAGTATTAAATAATGAAGCCATAGAAGCAGGACTGCTGTAGAGGAAAGATTCGGCTGCAAATTCTGCAAGTGGGGAGTCAGAATATACATTCTTTCGTTTATGCCTGATTTTTAGAAAGCATAGTGGAGGAGGCACAGATGCCTAGTTCAGAGACTTAAAAGAACTCCTTTATTTATCTTCCTTACTTCTATTAGGGGTTGAACTTAAGTGGATTGTGTTTTGTGTGTGTGTGTGTTTATTATTACTATTATTATTTTTTTTCAATGCTCAGATGTTTGGAGTGTTTGATTGAATCAGAAGATGGTTTTGGAAATGAATGGTGTGCACATGGCAAGCAGTGATTGATCCATAAGGGATACAGAGAAAGAAAAAACACTGCATTTGAATTATTCTGTCTATAGAGACCATTCAACATGAGGTTTTAGGCTTTTATTTTTTTATTTTTTTCTCCCCTGGAACATTTCAATAAAGAACTTTTTTTTTTTTTTTTTTTTTTTTTTTTTTTTTTTTTGTGGGTGTTGATTGACTTGCAAATGGATTAGTTTGAAGAACTAGAAATAAATGAAAATTGCAAAGGTTTCTCTTTCCTCTTAGGGTTAATTCTCTTCCCTTCTTTCATTTTCATGCTGTAATATCAACAAAAACTCTATTACACTAAAATCAAAATAGCTGGGGGGAGGGGGACGAATAGAGAAAGACAAATAGAAGGTCAGTAGACGTATTTATTCCTGCATACATTTGCTTTCCCTCTCCTTATACTTCATATGTTTTTTAGCAGTTTCCATCAGGTAGTATATTATCTGATGCAGTGTCATTACGTTGTAGGAATTGCAGCAGTTCTCCAGTTTTCTAGATGTCATCCTGCCAGATATGTGAGCCTACAGCAGTTTGCATTTGTTACCCTTTCTGGTGTGCTCAAAATATCTTCTAGTATTCATGTACAGCTATAAAAGATTGCTTCACAGACAGATGAATTGAACCAGCTTGTCATACCTATAAAAATCAATGTATTTTTGGAAAGGGTAGATATATGAGGAATAAACCAGAATCTGGGGATTCTCAGCTTCTTATAGTTCTGTCAGAAGTCTGAATTATTATAACAAAAGTCACAGGTCTTAAAACGAGCATATACCATATATTTTCCATTTTGGTAGAAGGGGGATCTCCAATTAGGAAAGGTGGGAATTGTGATCCCACTGACAATGTCTACCTTTCACATACCCATTGTTCTGTGTGCCTCGTTCTGTGACACCTGGCTATGATTAATAACTACCTTTCTTATGGCTTGGAGAAAAAAACAACACACACACAAAAAAACCACACACAACCGACAAATAAAATGCCTGAAAAATAAAACAAGTTTTCCTCTACTCTCCCAGTTTCTTTTTAAATCGTGGCAGAACATACAAGTCTGCATATTTTTGTCAGTACTGTGCTTTCTGATACTTCATACAGGTGCTATTTTATAGTGATATTGAGTGCAACAACTCTGCAGAGCACCCAGGGAAAAAAAAAATAAAAAAAAAAATCACCTGTACTATGCTCTGTTAGTGCTCCTTGCCTAGCATAAAACTAGAGGCAAGCTGAGAAACAGAAAATAAAGAAAATAATGTATTTTATGGAAGAAAACATTTAGTTCCAACAGATATATCCCATTAGTGTTGTGATGACACTAGATGCCAGGATATTCCATTTTAACTAGACCATAAATTTGACTTTGCCTAAAGGATTTATCATCAGTGATATCTGTGACCCAGTACCTCCTTTATGGTTTGCAATCTCAACTTTGGCCTCTCTTCTAAGACATCTTTTATCAAGAAATTGGAACTTGGTACTCTTGTAAATTAGGATTGCAGTGCAAAGCTGGATTTTTGCTGCCTCCCTCCTGTTGACGAATGTTCTTTCTTTTAATCTAGCTAGAAGTCATGAAAATGAATTAAACATTAGCTGAATTGGTGAGCTAAATGTCAAAATCCTTTCTGTATGAAGGGATAAAGCATTTTACCTCGCAGGTGTCTAAACAGCCACTTGGTTAGTTAAGATTAAAGATGAACAGCATTATTTTGTTTTATCAGAAATGAAATAAACCTGTTTTTTTTTCTTTGTTAGTTTGTTTTTGTTTTCCTTAGCAAACGTTTCATCTATAAAAACCTTATTCTTCATCTGCAGCAATTACTAATGTCTTTTTATACCTTTGGGGAAAAAAGCAGATAGACAGAGAGACAAGAATAACTACTCCGAACTTAGTAATTAATCAATTTAAAGAGAAGTGATATGGCAAAATGATGGATACTTACAGATATAAGTACAGACGTACAGATAAAGGACTCGAGTATTTATCAGAATTTCAATTTATTTTAATCCCTGGCTAACACTACTGGTTTAAATGCACTCTTGCTTTTAGAGATGCCTACCAGGGTGGAAATGTCATTTATGATGGGGGCATTCCTCTCAATTAGGACTTCAGTGTTTCTATAAGTCAGATGTTGCAAACAAGAATAACTTCTGTTGACTGATATTACATGGTGACCAGTTCTTAAGTTAGATAATCAGAGACCTGGACAGAGGTAGAAAAATATCTAAATCAATATCTAAATATGGCTTCTTTTCCCCTTACACCTGGCTAATTTTCAGTTAACATTTCCTATACAGATGAGCTCAGCTAGTGCTGTAAAAAATCTGTTAGTAAATTTCTTAGTGTCTTCATAGAATAGAGTGTAAAAAAAGCAAAGTTGAAATACTGGGGTAAAAGAATAAGTTGAAGAAACCAAGTTTAGAGTTAGGCCAAATTTTGCCATAAAGAGGGTTGGATCATTTTATGAACATAAATAGAACATAAATAAACAAACAAGGAAGCTGCAGTTACCACTTTCACAGTAGATGAGTACAGGACTCTGCCTTATTTGCATGGGAAGCTTTACTAGGGAGTTATTGGAAGTGCTTACCTGCTCACAGTTCAGTGAGATTCTTTTCGGTTTGATTTATTCTCTCAGTGCTTTGTCAGGTTTGACTCCTTCAGCTTTTGCAAGTCCTTCTGCTCTGGGAAATCCTCAGGGATGGAAATTGCACTGTACTTCCCTTGGAGCAGGGGCTAATTTTCACACCATAACAATCCAGGACTGCATAAAGGGAATTGTTTGAAGCACAGCCCACCAGTGCATGAGGCTGTGTACATTACTGCTGTGGCACCCCCTTCCAGACAATATCAGCTCTCCTAGGGCCTATGGCAGTGTTTCTTCTTGCAAGAAAGTGAATCAGTGCCTCACTTCTCCATGGGCATATGTGAAAGGTAGCCTCCAATTAAGATATCAGACAATATCTCAGAGAAAACAGTGATGTCTATACATAAGGGAGAGAGCTCTTGGCAGCTGAATAACAATAGCTCCTCACTCCATTGCCTTTTGAAAGAGAAGCACAACTTTCCTTCTTATCCTTATCTGAACTGTGCTTATGAGACAAGAAACATCCTTTCTGCTTTTATTTTTCTCATGTACTCAGCATAATCTGATAAAAGTGAAAGAATCAAAATCCACCACCTGATGTGGAGAAGTATCATTTACTGCCTTATTGAGCTCTCAGTTTTGCAGCTGCCTAGACAGTCTTTTCCATAGGATTTTGTTGCTTGAGTCCAGCTGGTCTTTCCCCTCTGGGCAAGAAATGTCCCATGCTGTTTGATGAGGTGACAGTGATCCTCTACATATTGTTATCCTTACATACATGTGCTGTTGTAAAAACATAAACAAGAACTGTGTATTACCTTTCTAGCATTTTTCCTGGAATGGGATTCATTTTAAAAACCTATTTGGCTGTGATCTCATTCACCCTTGTTAGTGCATATATCACACTTAGTCTTTATAGCTGTTGGCTCCCAAACTCTCTGGTGGGGTAAGGACAGTGAGGACAGGTAAGGACAGTGAGGACCAGGCAAGTGCTATATCTGTGTCCCTGAACATGTGGCTTGAAACGACAAGTTTATCCTTTTGGATGTCAAAGGCTGACATACGGTCATCCATAGGGAACAGGCCTGCTAGGAATGTGACTGGCCTGCGGTCAGTTAGTCATGTGTGATCTGTGCACTCATGATCTTTACACATACAGTTATTTCACTGAATGTTTTCCCATTTTATTGATAGATTTGTTTTGATTATCCAGGCAACAAACTCAGTGCAGTATTCTTTTGCCTACTCTAAGTGCTTCATCATCCAGGGGTCCCAGTGGGTAGGATGTACACTATGGATGTCATCTATAGATGTCTATGCTGCATGCCATCTGTTATTGCTCAAGGTTTGTGTAATCCTACAATCAACATAGTTTGGAACGGATCTTGACAGATCACCTGGCCCATCTCCGTGCCTGAGGGTAGGAGACACCTTAAAGTCTATGCCATTTCTGAGAGATGCTGAGCCAATTTTTTGCTAAACTGAAGGTCAGACCTTCATGTCACCTGTTCTTTCCCACATGCACCCTGCTCTTGCTCAAAATGTTCTCCTGAACAGAACCTAAGTCAACTTTGTCAAGCTTATGGTGGATGAAACAAAATATTTCTTCTTTCTACCTGTCCTTTACACATTTACTGTGTTTGAAGACTGCCTTTTACTCTTTCAAAGTATTTTCTTATTTAGACTGAACAACATCCTTTCCTTCAGTCTTTCATCCTGCATTTTGTTTTCTAGACCTTCCAATGTTTTCATTAGTCTCATCCAGAATATCCTGCTTAATGTATTAGATACTTGTTGTTCCAGATCAGTACTCGTAGCATTTCATTAATAAATTTTTCAGGAGATGTGCCCAAATTTAGGTATGTCTTCAGGATGAGGTGAAGGAGACCAATGTGTTTGTTGATGTCTGCATCTCTGGTGGGGTTTCCAAATGCTGGTATGAAAATTTGGCATGCTGATGCCTGTGCTTAATGTGTACCTCGGCACAGAAATGATGCTGTTATTCTGCTATAAAACCATTTTATTTCCAGGACATTGAAAAGCAAGCAAAACTTCATATGATACTTACTGCTTTAATCAACCTTTGAATAGTGGCATTTCAGTCTCTTGACATGTGCTGTAGACTACATCTTCAGTACAAAATGATGACCTTCATGTAACTTTCCCAGTACTCTGTGAAGTATGTCAAAATGTTGCCTGTCCTCTTTCCCTTATTGCTGTTGGTCCAGCACCACATACAAAAAATTTTTTACTCTGTCTCTATGAAATCACCAATATTTTCATATGAGAACTTTCAAAATAATGGGCAGAAATATATTTTGTTCTAAACTTTCACAGTTGATCATATTATTGAAGATTTTCATTATATAAGATACCCCTAGTAGGTTTGCACTCTCTCTTCACCAGTCTTTCCTGGTGAATGACTCAGATTCACATCGGGGTCCAAGAGGTTAATGCACAACTGCACTGTGAATAACTGTGTCTGCCAGTTAAGCAGAGGAAGCTAAAAAGGAAACAATGAAAAAGCATTTACTGGAGCCTGCTGGGTGATTAGGTGGACCGTAGACACAAATTAGACTTAAACTCATATTTTTAGAGCCTTGGATGTTTGAATCAAGCCTGCCACAGAGATAAAACACTCTGTATCTCCAGCAAGACAGATGCTTGCTGTCGAGAAGGGGATCATGGCAGTTCAGCAGGGAGTTCTTTGCCAGCCTCTTAGGAGCAGTCAACATTAAATTCGATGACCTGTGATCTAGCTGATAATCAGAAATAAGCAGGACAGGAAAAAGGAAAAAAAAAGCTTTTTAGTGAGACTGAGTTTTTAGCTGATATGCACTTAAATTTGATGGGGTTTTGTTTAGTTTCCAGAATATCTCCACTGAAAAGAACAAAAATGCTTCAGTTTGGCTGCTGCATTGGCTGAAGAATTTCTTTCCCCATATATTTTTACACTAACATTTTATTTAATCATCTGCAGAACATAATACAGCTCTGGAAAATAAATGACAGATGACATTTTGGCTTTTCGCAGCTACAGTGCTTGCATCTAAAAAAGATGGTAATACTGGAACAAAAAGTGTTTGTTTTTGCTATTGCTGTGCTATTGATAAATGTTCTGTCTTTTCATCTTGCTTCAGGAAGAAAGCATGAATTAAACATTAATTGAACTGTATTGACTGCCAACATGTAGAAATCTTATTGTAGATGTTAGAGAGTGCAGAAGGCTGCAGGGCAGATTGCTGTTTCTTCATTGATTATTTCAGTGGTAAAAAAGACTTGTTGACAGAGTGCTGTTCTTATGTGAGTAATATTTACTTCCCATAATATTGCAACAGAGGTGAAAAGTATACAAAAGACACAATGTGCAATATATGTTCTATATGACACTGTGGGGTAGGAAATGCTGCTGATCTCTGTTTCAATTTTTCTTTACTTCTAACTGCATAAAGATTTTCAGCTTCTCTCGAGAGAAAGATGTCATACAAAATTATATCCTACTAGTGGCTGTGAATTTTCTTCCCCTTTGCTATGGTTTTTTTGTTGTTGATGGTGGTGCTACAAATCTATGTGCCTTTTCTTTCTTGTGGCTCTTCTCTGTGTACAGTAATAGGCTTTCCAGTACCCATAGTAACGCATATTGAAGGTGACGGGCAAAGAATCACAAAGCTGAGATTCTTGGCCTAGATGACTGCACTAGAATTTAAACGAAACATACAGTAGTGTCTGCATGAGAGACCCCTTAAGCACTGAATCATTGGATGAACGGAGGATTTTAAAATATGCTGTGACTTGAAGACTTCTATAATGTATACGTAGAAGGGAATCTGACTGAAGTGATGCTTTTGCTTTTGGGGTTGGACAGCCAACATTTGCAAATAGCCTAAAAATAAATACAGCTCTGAAAAACTGCTAGTGCTCAGAGCAGGTGGTCATATACTGCATATAAAAATACAATGTGACTCTCACAAAAACTGCACAAAAAGGGCTTTCTGGATGAGAGTTTTGCTTATCTGTGAGGGCTGTTATTATTAACCCTGTATGACACAGTAGCATTTTCACACTGTAAAACATAAATAATTTTCAGTGTTTCCCTATGGAATGCAAACCACTAAATATTTTTTTAAATCTTCTTAAGTGTTCCTTCCTTCCTTCCTTCCTTCCTTCCTTCCTTCCTTCCTTCCTTCCTTCCTTCCTTCCTTCCTTCCTTCCTTCCTTCCTTCCTTCCTTCCTTCCTTCCTTCCTTCCTTCCTTCCTTCCTTCCTTCCTTCCTTCCTTCCTTCCAATATAAAACTGAAAGTTTGAAAGTCTTAAGGAATTTTGATTCTGGTGGTACTAAATATTTAACAACTTTTTATGTTGACAGATTCTTTGGAATCACAATAAGAACAAATGTTATTTTCTTTTTCCAGTCATGCCTATCAATATCTTGCTTGAGTTATAGCAATAACTAATAAGTGAATAATGCACCTTGTATATCTGTATTCATTTTTCATATTACTGAGTCTGGATTTTGGGGTTTTTGTTTTCTCTCTGTCCTCCCCTCCATTTTATGATAAAATTAATTTCTTGCTGGGTTGCTGGAACACTAACTGCAGGCACTTGCAGTCTCAGGCTAAGGACAATGCAAAAAGCAGAGGACTTAAATCTCCCTGCATGTCTCATGAAATCAACCCTAAGTATAAGCAAACACCTGCAGGCATGAAAAAGAAAGATCACTTTCTACTCTCCACATCTACATTTAAAGAAGTCCATCTTCCAAGGCTGTCAGTAAGGATGATCATTGGTGAATTGATAATGTAGAAATTCAATAGTTTAATTCATCTAAACTGCACTTGGTATATCTCTAATATACCTATATTTTATCCAAACTACATGTGCAATAACATTTACTGATACGAATGTATTTCCACTGAGTTGCCATTGCCAGCACATACCCATCTCAAATTTGCTGTGGTACATGATGGAAATAAGTTTTCAGATATTGTATATGAAGATGAACTTTTCTTCAAATATGGTTTCCTTTCCTTCTTTTGTTCCTGATCTCCTCCCCCCTCAGAGATTTGAGGATTGAGGCTTTGATAAGAAACAGCAAGAAGAACCTGATACAGACAACAGATTAACATGTCTATATCCAGTTCTGCCTAAATCTTTGCAGTCTCCTGCCTCAAAATATAAAGCTTTTATTAAGGTTAGGTGATATAAAAGATTAAAATTGAATGCATTCCAATATCAGAAGTTTGAGGGATCTAGAGCAAATCTGATCCTTTACTTACTCCATCTGTCTTAGAAAAATGGAAACATTAGTGAATGTAACGTCTGTTATTTATGAGTTGTTCCCTAATTCCTTTCATTCTGTAAGAGATCAGGCACAGCTGAGCCAGACTCGGAGCAACTCAAAGGTCTGCAGGTGTTCAGTGATACTTACTGCGAGGATCCTAGAGAAACGGTTAGAGTGGGGGAAGCTTAACTCAAAGGGCGCGTGGTCCAACTTCTTACTCTCACTACAGTGAAGCCCATCCTGGTCTCGTGTGTTGTGTGTAACACATTCTCTTGGTCACATCATCCAAGTAACTGGGTACAATTACCTCTATCTGGGGTTTGAACATGGACCTTCAAGGACCATGTAAAATCTTCATGTGGACCTAGTAATTCCATCACCCACTCCCTACCTGAGAGATGCAGGTCAAGCCAGAAGAGAAGTTATTTTTCTGTTTTAATTAGCATGCCCCAAAAAGTCTGTGACAAAAGTTTTTTTCTTCTTGAGGTAGTTTGATACAAAGTAGGCTTTTGCCATAGCAGCTACATGTTTGTGATGTTTAGCTCCTGCAGGTCTAACTGCATTCAGAAATGACATCTGCAAGTTTCCCTTTGGAGAGCACAAACTTGTTATGCTTCAGTCACTACATTAAATGTTCAGCTTTTATTTTTAAGTTTCATCTTTTAGCATCTTGTTTTCAATGTGTCTAGTTGAAAGATTTCAGTTCTCAGAAGTGGCACTTCAGAGTCGTGATCTAGACCTTGAGGTCCCTGTTCTAAATCGTTGCCAGCTTGTCAGATTTTATATTTGAGGCGTGCTTGTGAAATACAAGTTGAAACCTTACATGCCAGTATCCTAGATTATGCCACACACTACTTTGAGCTAAAGAATTTTGAGGCCAGGTAATAATTTAGGCATCCTGCTAACTGGCAGTACCAAGAGTTTGGTATTGTAGCAGATCATTTTCATCAATGCTATGTTACTTTTTGGACTACTTTGTCTGAAGAAGTAGAATGAATTGTTTTCAGCTCATGTTATCTCTCAGTTTTTGTTGTTTTTGTTTGTTTGTTTGTTTTTATTATTATTATTACTATATCTTGGACCTGATTTTCTATTCACTTCCATGAATTCTGTGGTGTGGTAAACACAAAGATATGAACCTAGGATTAGCAGCTGGAGCCTACAGCCTAGTAGATCTGTGAGCCCAGCTTTGCTTTAGTCTTTAAGCTTATCTCAGGTTTGCCGGAGGGAGCATGGGCCATGCCTCTACAGCTGCAAAGCCTTCACCTGCCTGTTGGACCAGAGCTGTGCCTGCTGGGGACCAGGCTGCACATTGCTCTGTACCATTGTCTCTTCTGTCTGCTACCATCTACTATGTGTGGCACAGAAAAATTCTCTGTGAACACGTCATCCTCTGCTTCAAATTGCATACCTTTTGTACTCATGTCCTTGTCATTATTTTAATTAATATTTGTCTGATAACTCTAAGTACTTTGCTTGCTCTAACTTGTAAAATGTGTGAGTTCATTCAATCAAACATTAATTCAGTCCTTGAAAGATATTTGCATTACAGATTGATCATATAGTTTGCACTAAACCATCATATCAGTGTAACCGTAACTGCCAGAAGCAGCTGCTTTTAATTGTCTCCAATGGTGACCTGTCAAAAATTGATCCTCTTTGTATTCTGAAACCACAGTGAGTACTTTCTAAGGTAATTACCTAGGTGACTCTCAGAAAGGAAGATAAATGCATGATAATAACTTCTAACATAAAGAATCTGGTAATTATCAGTGCGAAACTTAACTACCTGAACTGTGACTTTTGTGTGTGTGTGTGTGTCTGTACATGTTTATGGTACAATAGTGAATTGGATTTCAAGTTCTACATTAAAGATTTTGTTTTTCTATGTGAATGAACAAGCAGTAACATGTTGTATAAGTTGAAATCTGCAATGTTATATAAATAATGTTGTTGAAATGAAAGTATTTCAGATTTTGAAAACTGATTTTGTAACATTAGAACTGTTACTAAGGAGAGAAGTTGGATGTAGTTTTCCTTGTCCAGGGATAAATTCACCTCTATGCAAGTGTTTTGTTTTGTTTTGTTTTGTTTTACTAATTAATTTAATAAGCCTCGAATAGCAGTTTGTCAGCATAATATATCATTATGTCATTATATTATTTATATTCATTATCATTATTTATATTATTATATATATATTATATGATATATATATATCATAATATTCATATTGTATATATTATAGCATAATATATCATTAAATATGAAAGAACAGGGACAGATGTGCCTTTGAAACTCCTGCTGGGTAGAAATTAAATTAGTGCTCTTACCTTATGTTTTCTGTATAGTCTGCACTCTGTATGTGTATAATTGCCATTAATGTTTTTCATGTGTTGTTACAAAAGTATAAACAGGTCCCTTCCTGCAAACCCAACATGAACAGACTATATAACACACTGGAAAACATTCACTTTTGGTGTTGAGATTTTGTTTTCTTAGTCTTACTAATCCTTAACCTAGCTACAAGTTAGAACATAGCACATTTCAGAAAGCCATACTATATTAGGAAAATGTCCTTGTACAAAGTAAAGTACTGCTTCTTATCACTACTTTTTTTTCTTTTTACTTTTTTCTTTAAAAATATAGAACTGCATCTCTATTTCTTCCTTTCTTTGTGATTCAGGTTTTCTCTTACTTTTTCATTTACTACATATTCATTGCAGTACTTCTGTTTCACTGAAATGTTTCTACAGTTTCTTATCTTATCTCTCCACTTATTTGAAAATAAAATACGTGATCTAAAACTGTAGCATTCTTAATTGGTTAAATACATTCAGTTCTTCTGTCCTGAAATGCTATTCTTTGCTCTCTAGATCAGATTAATTGCAGTTATCTGCTTCTGCCAGTGACAGTTGAAGATTCTTGATGGTTTTGTGTTGTTTTTTTTTTTTTTTTTTTTTTTTTTCTCCTTCTTCTCAGCTAGCTAGTGGTATTAAACCTGTGTATTTTTTCAGGGAGCTTCAATTTGCAAAGGCTGAGCAGGTCAATCTATTGTCCTTGCTGGCGGCCCAAGATGATGCTGGCCTGATGCACAATAGGCAGCCTTTGAGGGTCAGAGCCTGCATGTGGCTGATAACAGTGCTATTCTTGGCTGGAAAACACCATGATTAGTGAGCTTCAGTTTGTCTCAGCATGGGACTGGAGCTCAATGGCAAATCCTAAAGATGCCACATTTAGGGATCTCGTCTGTCCTGGCTTTTTCTTTAAGAATGGAAGCTTCAAACTCAAAAATCAACACACTGCTTCTTTGCTTTTTGATAATTTGTTTGTGCATTATTTTTTGTTTGTTTGTTTTTGATTGAAACCTATAGTAAATAAGGGTGGGAGAGTGTGGAGAGTGCAAACGTCAGATTTGCTGCTTCATCTGTATGCACAACGTATGTACAATTCTACTAACCTCTGACAAGCAGGAGTTGTGCTTTCTGATTTCCATCCTCATGAGACCACTTTCCTTCCCCTGCCCCTGGGATGGAGCAATCCCCTGGCAGGGCATAGGCTGGGGCCTGCCTGGCTGGGGAGCAACTTTGTGGGAAAGGCCTTGGGAGAGAATTGGTTGGCAAGCTGGACAGGAGACCACAATAGTAGGAGAGACCTAGGAGCCACTCTTAGGTGCATGGCAGGAGGATGAGGGAGAACAAGAAATAAAATCTTCAGGATGATTGTGAGGAAGACCCATCAGGACAGCTGGGCAGGTTGCCATCTCTGTCCTTGGAAGTTTTCAAGACCTGACTGGAGCAACATGGTATTTGTTTCAGAGCTGACCCTGCTTTGAGTATGGAGATGGATTACAGACTTTGTGAGGTCCCCTCCTATCTGAGGTATCCTGTGCTACTGTCATCTTTTTTCTTTAAATGCCTTTTGGAAAAAAAAAAAAAATCACCTCAAGCCTAACTAGTGAGAGGAAAAAAAAAAAAAAAAAAAAAAAGGAAAGAGATATGAGTCAAAATGTTGGGAAAGGTTAAATATTTGGATTTTTTTTTTTTTTTTACAGAAAAGGTTATATAACATTAGAATAGGCTGCCCAGGGAAATGGTTGAGTCACCATCCCTGGAGGTCTTCAAGAAGTGTGTAGATTCAAAACTTAGTAGCATGGTTTAGTGGTAGATTTTATTATCAGGATAAAGGTTTGACTAGATGATCTTTGAGGTCTTTTCCAGCCTGAAAGATTCTTTTATACGTTAATATTAAAAAGTCATTATTTCTACAGATTTAAAAGTAAAGTCAATTTTAAAGTGCTCAGATTAGGTATACATAGGTGGGAACCATAGGGAACCTTATAAATGGGATTTACAGTGTATGGATCCATGCAGGATGTGTTAAATGTAGGAAACCAGACACTTCTTTCTTTAGGCTTAGAAAAGAGTTACAATCATAAACCAAACATCAGAGACAGTAACCATCTTGGATATGCAATTTATTAATGCAAGATCTATTTAGGAATGTAAAATTTTAATTACAATAGTCCTAAATTTACAAAATGCAGTGTTCTAAGATAGACTGCATACAGTATCAGAGAAGCATAGTACAAGATTTCAAGAACTTGAATAGGAAGAAATGAATGAGTATAGGGAGCATTATGTGATTTAGTGGAAAGAAAGAAAATGTTACAGCTACCTTGGGCATTCTACAGTTTAATCATTGGAATTACTACAAAAGAAAAATTTACAGAATGGGGAGCAATAAACTAACTTTAAAAAGTGTTGTGAAATCAAAGGATAATGCAGACAAGAAAGAAATAAATGTGGTAAAAACAAAACAGAAATGGATGGCTTTAAAGTCCTATGTGGGAAAAAGCAGGGTGAAGAGGAACAATTTATCATGGTAGGAAAAAGCTCAAAAGGAAAAAAAAAAAAGAAAAATAGAGACTAAACTGTAAATAGTTTCACTAATAAATGAAGAGGTAAAATGGTAATGCTTTAGACACTTAAGCTATTAAGACTCTTCAGGAAGTATCTTCACCTGTAATATGGAAAACATACAAGAATGAATGAAGCATAGCAAACATTTTGGTCTAAGGTTATGAAAAACTAAAGAAGACAGTATCTCTGCTTAATGGTATTGACACATTGTTATTCTCTTCTCCACTTGCTAGCAAAGGTTAGATAATAAAATGTCTTTCAGGAATGCATTCCTAAATCCTTGCTTTGACATAATCTACAGCATTACCAGTACACCATAAAGTGAGAGAATCAACAGCATTACCAGTACACCATAAAGTGAGAGTGCCTCAGTAGTCAAATAAGTAGGAGGAAAAAATCATGTTTGCAACATTGTTATTACCAGCTGCATAGTAACTTTATGGTTTTCTTTGTGTTATATGTTCTATAAAGCTTCCCATTGTAAATTAGACAAATAACGTAGGGTTATTGCATACTACTCAAGTTGAGTAGAGGTAGATTGAGTAATGCTTATAAAATGTTAGAAATGCTGGGAGCTATTTAATGATAAATAAAACTATAAATATAGAATTAAAGCATGTATGCTTCACAGAACTCCTGTTTTATTAATACTTTTGATACACTCATTGAACAAATTAATATTAAGGGATTTAAATAAGAATTTGGCATCTCATATTCTCACAGGAGTAATGTACATATTCATACCTGGACCTCTTAGATTTTTTTTTTTTTTTTTTTTTGGTGATTCTTTTCTATTTTGACTTTGTATGATGTTTTGTTTTCAGAAATACTGATGAGATGCAGTTTGGCATGATCTGAAGTTAATAAAAAAAATGAGTAAATTAGTTTAGTTACTTTCATGCTTTTGTTGGTTTTGTTTGTTTTTGGTTTTGTTTTTATATTTTTAATGTGGGAAAGCAGGTAGGTACTTCAGCACGTGGTTACTATTCTTGAAAAGTAAATCCTGAATATTATTCTTGTTAAGACTTGTGTTTCTATGTATGTGTCAACTGGAAATAAGCTGCATAAATTATTTTTGCTAGCAAACTTTCAAGATTTTCCAGGTAACAAGAGCCCTAACGTGAGGTATAAACAGCATGAACAATAAACAGAAAAGATGCAAAGGCAACAAACAGAAACCTATGTTTTGGAATTACTACAAAAGAAAAATTTACAGAATGGGGAGCAATAAACTAACTTTAAAAAGTGTTGTGAAGAACAACAGAAACAGAAACAGAAAACTATGTTTTCTGTTTGTTTCATACAAACAGAAAACTATGGAAGAAGTTATAGGATTAGTAACTGAATAGTTTTTAGGGAATTGTGCAACTTTAGTTTAAAAAAAAAAAATCTTAATGGAATTTTTTGAAAAGTCATTGAATTGTCATGGATTTAAATAAATTTATTACAAAAAAAAATCCAGTAATTAGAGAGAAAGGTTAATAATCCTTTTTTATCATCTGAATGGACTTAAGTGAAGTTGTTGACCTTTTTTTTCTAATGCATAGTTCTGTTCTTACTGATTTAGTGTAATGCCTTTAACACTTGGTAGTGACCAAAACTGAACTTGTGCTTAAATGGCCTCTCAACATACCTTATGCTAATTTACCAGCTTGAACTTGATCTAAATCAGTAGATTTAGATCACAGTGAGTGAGTGGGTTATTTTCTGTCTTGAATAGCAAATCCATTAGTTTAACTGAAATTTTGCACCTCTGATGAGTTCTAGTACAGTGTTAGCTTCCTGGTCAGATTTGATCAGTTTCCTTTGTGCTGCCTGCCAAGAATCAGTGCTGCATATAAATCCAGTGTTATACATATTCTCACCATATGCCATTTTACTGTGCTCTCCTGTGTGTTTCCAAAGTAAAATATCTGCTGTACGGAGGAAAATGAAGATGTGCAGGAGAGTCAGAAATCCTATCAAATGGTTTCTTCAGAACTTTCAAGAAAAGTTTTACTGTAAGTCTACAGAAAGCTGCTTGTCTAAACCATTTAGTGTGAGGTAATATTGATTGGGGGAAGGATGAAAATGTATAATAATTCCTCTAAAGCCTCATTTAATCAGACAGAAATAACAGTACTGGGTTAAGGGACAAGCAGTTAAACAATATCTAAATTTCTGGGAAGTAAAGACTAGGAGGAAAACAGCAGTAGCAAGGAAACAAAAACACTCCTACTCTAGAACAGAGGTACCAAATTATCTATGATGAGGAATCTTACTATACTAAAATAAATTTATGGCAAAAAATGGAGGAAAATAAATTGTGGTCTTTTTTTTTTTTTTTTTTCTTCTCTTTTTTTTTTCATTAGAGCTGGAAAAAAGGCAATCAAATGTTCTTGACTATGTCTAAATAGAATCAGCAGAAAATCTGTTCAAAGAGTACTGCTAAATAATTATCATATGAATTTTTGGTTTTGGGAAATAACTACTACTTAGTAATAAACATCACTACTGTAGGTCTAATAGGAGAATAACATAAGGCAAAGACCAGCTGGCATAATTTTCTTCTCACTCGCACATTTCTTTTTACACTGGACTAATTCTATCTCTTTCATTGGATCTATTCACGATTTAAAGAGCTACAGTGAGAAGACAAGGAAGTCCTCCATATGCTTAAAAAATGCCATCAGATACTTCTTGGTCATATCATGACCTTTGGGTTTACCCTAAAACACAAAGTATATACTCTTGTAACAGGAGGATTGTGCAATTCATATAGACAGTGTTCTCAAGTGTAGCCTTAGCACCACTGAGACTGTCAGAGTGATTTGTGGAGGTGAGTAGGTGCCTTGAGCATAGTGATATTTTCATAAATACCTAACTTTGTCTTACTTTGCTGTATATTTGATATCTTAATACCTCTAGAAATATGGCATTTTGTTTTTCTTCCTGATGCTCCTAGTTCTTTCTTAAGCACAGAATGTTATTTTTCAGATGGATAATTTGAGCAAAAAATAGTGATTTTTCTTGTGCAGAAAATTTCCTTTTATATGGTTCTTCAGCTGTTTAGATAAGGGTGAAAAAAAAATATGTGGAAAGAAAGCGCTCATGTTAGGATTATGAAACAATTGCAGCCAATCTAAATTTCGCATAATATATCTCTGCTTTATTATTCTTGTCCTCAGTAAATATTTAGTTTTAAGCTCCCCTTCAAGTTTGCCCTGAGTCAGATTCCACCTGACACAAATTATTTCTTCTGAATAGGGAGGTACTTTATGAAAAGGAGATTATGAGCTACATGGTGAAAGGCTGCTCAGACAAAGCTGGTAATAGAGCAGGAGCAGAGAAGCTCCAGACGACTTTAGCTAATCAAATGCTAATCTTGCCATCATGTCTGCTAAACAAAACACAGCAGGTAAAGTTGAAGTTGAGGGCCCTGGCTCTAGATGTTCTAGCTAGAAGTTCTAGCTCTAGATGTCTACTTTGGTCTCTGTGTTTCCTGCCCCACTGCAGCATTGTCTCAGCTGGTTTATTTCAGTGCACAAGGCTGTACATTGTAGCAGACTGCAGTAGAACCACTCTGCAGTGAGATGTAGGGGTTGAGTGCTGATGGTCCTAACTTCTGAAGTAAACCATCTCTGCTCAACACAGTCCTTATTCTCCATTTCCATGTAGTTACTAATTCTCTAAATCCGGTATAGGAATTTCCAAGTCATCCTTCTCCCCACTCTTCCCAAGTGATCTGTTGCTTGTTCCCTCCACAGGAGATCACAGTGCTTTCTTGTGATCTTGTTTCTTGTGTGATTGTTAAGATCTGAGTAGTAAATTGACCTGTTGAAATATCTACAGCTGCACTTCTAGGTTAGTATACTTCACTCAGCTGATCACTCCTCTCACTTTGCAGGAGGACATTGACAGCTCTGTTGTGTGATATGCTTTGTATGATGAGACTGACTATGAAAAGTTTTAATTTTAAACAATAATAAAGACTTGTTAGGATTTTACTTTACTTTAGGACATGATGGTCAGTAGAACTCATCATGGATATGGTAGGGAGAATATAAATCCTTCTGATAAGAAGGATCTCCTAAATTTGATCTATCAACAGAGGAACTGTAACGAGGAAGTGGAGTTTGATGTGTGTGGGAGGGAGGCAATGTCAACATTTACTGCTTCCAAGTCATCTTCTGTTTCTACTGTACTTCTGGGCAAGTTTTTTGTTTTCTTGAAAATCTCCCCGGATTCCTTCTCTTTGCAAGAGATATTTTGTGACATGAACTTTAAGAAAATATTTTCCTCTCTATTCTTCACTATATTATTATAAAATACTTACAGGAAAAACTCTGAAACTAAAGTTGTTCATAAAGAAATATAAAAATTTAAAGAGTTAAAAATAGCAGGATATTTTTGGATTGATACATCAGGTTCTGATGTCTCAAGCAATACTCTTAAGGCACAACAAGGTCCATTAATTGCTAGAGGCAGCATAAGCTTCAGTAGAAAAAATCAGCTACCTTTATTAAAGTCTGTAATAACAAGACCTTTGAGACCACATTGATTAGTCTCAGAAATGTGATTGAAGAAAGTTGTCAAGAAAACTTCCCTGGCTCATGTCTCTTTAGAGTAGTTTTAAAGTCTTTTCTTCGGTATCTTAGTAGGTTTCAGAGTTTATTTTAGAGAAAATATTTTCTGTCAAATTTGCCCTTTTATAAAACATAAAAACTAAACACCCATTGTGTATCTGTTAGTCCTTACATTCTTGGGAAAATAAAAGAGAAAATCTCCATAAAAGCCACTAAAAGCAAACACCAAACTGCAGGCATTATTCTCTTGTCTAAGGTGTTGGATTCGTTGTCATCTTGAGAAATGTAGTTGTCCTTTAATCCAAACACCATTTTATGCACATAATAAAAATGATTTCTAACCAGTAGTCACATCTAGCCATTGGCTCATAAATTCTTACCAACCCCATCTTGTTGTCCCTGATGAAGGACGTTTCTTTACTTGAAGCCAAGAACACTTCCAGCGGGCACTCACGTGTTGAGTTATGAAACAAACAACTGTAGGCATCAGAACTAACAGAGAAGAACTGCCTAGAACAGTTAAACTAAAGCAGAATTAGCTTACATGAGTCTTGTCCTCTTCTCTGAAGTCTTCTGAAATAAAACATAAAATTGTGTTAGCATATGTACATAAATAAATGCATGTATGCATGAAAATGCAATGCTTCTGGAGTTGTAAAAAATATTTAAAAGAAAAGAAAGAAAGAAAAATAAAAGTCTTCTGCCAATTTTGTTCATTTGTCAACTATTACATAATGGAGAGTAAAGTCAGGTGATAGCAAATAATAGTAAACATACTGCAAACTGATTACTAGACAACTACTCAATAAACCTGGTTTATTGCAACAGAGAAACTACTTTCCTGGAGCAGTTATGACCACCTCTAAATCAGTTTTCTAAGTAATGTGTCAGTTCAGATTCCATAAAGCTGCATTGCTCTGACTGAGAACACGATGTTTTTTGAGGATGCAGTTAAAACATAGACAGATAAGATTGAGTCTCCCTATAAGTTCATTGTCTTACAGGATTCTCTACAGTTTAAGTTGAGCCTAGGAATGTCCTCATTGTCCTTGTCTGAAGTTTTATTGCATCTAAACAGCATATTAGTGTTTTTAATGCATTTTGCCATGCATTTTTCTACCCTAGTTAACTACTTTTTGCTTCACTTGGAAATTCTGGAAGGTAGGGCTGCTTGATATACAGGAGTTGTGTTACAAAGAAGGAACTTATTCCAAGCAGGAAGAACTTGTCATGGCAAGGGTCCATCTTCTCCATTGATCCAAGCCAAACAAGCCATCTTGGTCTCCTCTTTCTAAGGAACTATAGAAGTTGGTAGAAGTTGGTGAGTTATTTCACCTCAGTCTAAGGCACCTGTCTTGGAACAAATCCCTTTGGAATGATCTTGCTGTCTCCATTGATTAGAGGGTGCCTACCTAATCATCTCAGACTGCCTGGTTGGATAAGGTGAATCTCACTCTAGATTTGTATGTTTATCAGGTGGTTCTCTCATGTGATTTCATACAGGAAGAATGTGGTTGGAAAACTTTGGTCTGTCTTTAAAAAACTTGCCTGGTGTTTTTCAAGTCTGTGCTGCGATCCTAGACTGGTCATGATAGAGCAATCTTTCCCAGGAATTTCAGCCAGCTGGTCTTCTCTCTTCCTATTCAGTTAGCCTAGGTCCTGTAATCATCATTTTGCTGCCCTTGAATTGTTGTCACAGTAAGCAAATTGAACTTTTCATCATTCTATGTGTGCCCTGCCACACCATGGTGCTGATTAGGAGAGTTAAGCAGGCTGTCTCTTCTTTCATTTTGGCCAGAAAAATTAACTATCCCTTTGTTCACATGCTTTCTGCAGTGGATCGATAGCAAGAAATGCGAAAGAACAAATATCCCTCTGTATCACCTCAGTAGCAAGCACCCACTGAGAATAGTTCAGCACTGGTACTCTGCTCACAGAATAGGTATATTCAGAGAATATGATATAATTTGATTGACAGCTGTGACAGGGTCAGGGAAATCTACAGAGAAATCTACAGAGAAAGAGTTACTGGGAGCAGAACTGTGAGTGTGTTTGTTTGGGGGGAAGGAATTTAGTGTTGTCAAAGAAAATGCAGGAATATGGGGGAAAATGAGTGGTGGTAGATTAGTTATGTTTGGGGAAAAACAGAAAAGAGAGAGAAGAAGATCTGAAGTAAGACCAGAACGGGCAGCCAAGGAAAGCAACAGAGTTTTAAGGAAGAATAACACTTTGGGCAAATAAGTATTGATGGACAGTGGTATCAGTCACTAAATTAAGGAGAAAGTAAACTAAGCATAAAATATTCCTTAAAAATGGAGGGAGGAGTCATCAAAATAGGTACTAATGGAGAAAATGAATGAAATTAAAAATTGACTTCCTCATTTGATAGAGCGGTTAATGCCAACATTTTACAATAACTTGAAATCTTTATTAACATTGTGTGCACCACAGCTTTTGAGTGTCTGACAAAATGCTAGTAAAACTTCACTTGACAAGACTATGCATGCCTCTGATTCTCCTTAGTGCCAGGATTTCAGAGTAGTCAAAGGCAGTCCTCAAGTTTTTGGCAGTCTTTTAGGTATCCCAGCTGCCAATCATTAAGCAGCTTGAAATTCAGACTGAACTCTTCTACCTGACATGATATCCAGTAGGGAGCCAATTTTGAGAGCAGAGGACAGGTGTGTTATGTCCAGGCTCTAGCTTCCTCCAGGCTGATGGTTTTATGCCTAAATTGATTGTGCTGTTTTAAGCCAGTCAGGCAATAATTATGACTTGTATAAATCTGAAACCTTTTATTTTTTTTTCCTGTGGGGGCAGAAGTGGTAACAGAAAATGAGTCAGGACTAATCAAATAATCCCAGCTAGTCTTTAGGGACTGTTATCTCCGATTAGGAGCTAATCTCGTCTGCTGGATGGTGGGTGGTGTTTATATTGAAATAGTGATACAACCAAGTAATCGGAATTGTTATTAATACTTGTTAAAAAGATGGGCTGTGTTTCTGATGTGCATGTGTTTTTGTTTTTGTTGTTGTTTTGCTTTTTGTTTTTTTTTTTTTTCTTTTTGGGGTGCTATTCCAGGATAGCTTCTGATAGCTTCTGATTTCTAGCCATTGAAAGACATTACTCGTCCTTTATTTTTTTTAAAGATCAATTTAATTGCTTCATTGCATTGATTTCCAGAACCTTAGCAGTAGGGTTAGAAAGAATATAATATAAGAATACTAATTATTAAATAAATATCCTTGTTATTACACCATTCTTAAGCAATATCTGCAAAACCTTCATTGTTAGTTAATATTTTTAACTATCATAAAAAATTCTGCGCTGTTTGTCTCATTCTTTACAGTCTTATGAGATTTTGCTGTTTCTGTTCTGTTGGCTTTCCATGCTTAAATAGTGTTTTTATCTACTTAGATCTGCAAGATCAGTCATTTTGTGACCTTGAATGTCTGTGTGTCTTTGTATAGCAGTAAACAGAACAGAATCCCACTGGCATACTGAGTAATTATGAAGATTATAAGATTATGACAATATTTAGTTATTATAAGATTTAACTGTAATAGGTTAACCCTTTCAAAGTTCCCCGTTAGCAGCCTCGTGCCATCTTTGTGGATCAGCTTTCCTTTCTGGACAGTGTCTTTTATAGGACAGGAGAAAAATCTATAGACATGAGTTAGTGTGGCTCATCCTGTGAGATGCATCCTGACCGTAGGTGCTGCTTGGAAGGGAAACAAGAGGCATGGAAAGCCCAGAACTGTTTCTCTCACAGAGACTTCTAGTCATGCAGCTCTTTGCTCACTGTGCATTTGACAAGTCATGCTTTGACAAGTCTTAATATTTCAGTTAGGTTAGTTGTTTTTTCTTCTGATGGAAAATTTGAGCTTGGATTCAAACTCTTTCATTTTGAGTACCTTCAATGAATATAAAATATTTTGGTCTTTTTTTTTTTTTTTTTTTTTTTGGAAAGATTTCTATTTTCCAGTCTGTTTTATTCCTTGGTGTTTAATGATAAGCAAATAGTTATCTTAATTTTTAAAGATCTATAGAAGACCTGGAGTAATTGCCATAGAAAATATTCACATAAATGAAAACAGTCACTAGTAGCTAGTATTTACACTGAATCCTAGAGAAATTTTAGAAGCTGTAAGTTATCAGTTATTCTTGGAGTTCATGACTAGACAAGATCCCTCTTTAGGTAATCAAGAAAAAACGAAACTTACTTGATATTCACAGAAAATCATATTTTTCATTTTGAGTAAAATGAGTACAGGAATTCATGCAGGATCCACATTTACTCATATTTACTGATATTTTAATTGCTCTTCCTCAGGGGCTGAGAAACAAGGCCAAGTGAATCTCAACAGTAAGGAGCTGGAAGCCAAGCTTTCTTTGGCATTATGGCTGTCACCTTTTTTTCTTTTCTTTCTGCATTTTTTTCCCTTATGTGTTGCAACAGTTTCATTGATGGAAGTGTGGTATGCATATACATGTATGGCAACTATAACATTGGCTGGTATGATTGATGTAGAACATGTCTTAACCTATGGACAAGAGTGAAGTTGCTGAAATTATTTGGGTTTATATCAGCTATAAATATGTTTGTTAGTTGTGTTTTATTAAACAGACATATAACTTTTTAAAAACTCAAATCATATAAGCAGTCTTTCTCATAGTTCCAAGTGAAAATGAAATGAAAGAAAGTAATTAAATAATTATACTAAGAAATAGGTGAAACTGTCATTCATTTTGACAAGACCTTCCTTGTCTAACTAAAATACATCACTGAAGGTCAGTTTGTTAGAGGTATACAGTGGAACTAGAAATTAGCACTGAAGAAATACTGAATAAAAATTACTTTTTAGTACTCGCTGTTTCCTTCTGTAATAATGTATAACAGGCATGAAATGAACTACTGTGAGAAATGTCCTACAGAGCATTAGAAGGTGGTTTCTTTTCTTTTTTTTTTTTTTTTTCTTTCTTTCTGATGTTTCTTGAAAATACTTATAAACATGTAATTTTCGTCTTCTATATTTATTGCAGAACAACATCTCGTTGAAAGTATGGAATTAGAAATTCAGGATTGCAATCATTTTAAAAACTGCTGTGATTCTACTGAACTGTCCCATTCACAAAACTCTGTCTTTCCTAGAATGTATGGACATAGTGCACTTTTTAAATAGATTTATTAAAAAATTGCCTTAAAAATGTGACTTCTCAGAACAGTTTGGCATGTGTATATATATAAATGAGCACAAAATGTTCAAACTAAACAACCTCCTTGGAGACAAAGAGGTTAAGAGGCCAAAGACATTCTACCTGGATAATGTGCTGCTTTGTATATTTTCACAATGATTCTTTAGCTTTTAAAATGCGGTCTAAAAATTTAGTTTGGTCTATATGTTGAGTAAGCTGATAAGGCAATATGCTTAAGCAGAGTGCTGAATCAGGTCCCTCATTCAGATATGATCTTCATTTCAGTATGCAGAAAAGTTTTGCTACTATAAATGAAACTGGATCACTTTAAATCTTTTTTTTGTGACCTTTTCAAACTAGAAGTATTTTTTAGTTTAATGAATATAAGTTTGTTGAGTTTTTTTAAAGCATTTGCTTTAAAAACAGCTCTTTTTGCTTTTTTTTTCCTATATTTTTGAAACTGTTTCTAGTTTATTGAAAGGCACATACCTAAAGTAATATAAATGTTAACAGCAGCTGGCAATGAAAATCCTTGAAGATGGAGGGGGGGGAGGGGGGAAGCCTTTTGTTTGCAGGCTTCCTGCAAAAAAACCCAAAAACATTGTCTACCATTTGTGTGAATCTCAAACCAAGGAGTCTTAAACATAGATCTTAACTGATGAGAAAATTTAGAGATGTTGTTGTTCACTTTCCCTCTTATATGATATTTGACATTTTGGGGTTAAAAGTAACAACACACAAAATAAAGTATTTTGAAAACAAACTTGTAATTTGAACTCAGACAAAAGTATACAGGCTTGGCAAGATTTGAAAAGTGTTTAGAGTAGTCTGTATGCCAAGCAAACAATTATTTACCATTATACTTTTTTAAAGTGCATCTTTATTTTAAGTAGTACAGTATTTAGATGTAATATCTTATTTATCTTTAAATATTTTACAAGTTATATTTAAAGCAAATTCATTTCATTTACTGTGTAAGAGATCCCAGGAGGCATGTCACTCATGTCACTTAAAGCTTTATCTGAGTTTTTGGTGTGTTTTATAGAATGCTTGAATTTTCTTTATATATATACACACATATATATATATGTATATATATATATATGAATATATATATTTTTTTTCCAAAATAATGTTCTGTTCGAAACAACTCTGGAAGATTCTGTAAAGGTCATGATTGCTGCAATGCATTTCCTGCACTCTTTTTCATTTTTTTTTCAGCATTTACAGAATGCTTTTACAGCATTTCCATTTTGTGAAAAACTTTACACAAAATATTCAAGAATGGATGGAGAGAAAATAAGCAGCAACAGGGATGATATATACTGTGGGCAGTTGGATAGCTGAATCTGAAACAGAAAAGGGCAGAGCTTGCAGAGAGAAAAACAGAGAGAATAAAAGAATTAAAAGAGGGAGGAGCTTAAAGATATGAGGAAAGAGCCCCCAAAGGAATTTATTGTTGGCAGTAGTGCAAATTTTTCTCCTCTGCAGAAATAGATTTACTTGGAAGATATACCAAGTGATGTTTTAATGATGAGTACTGTAGTTAGCAAGTAGGCAAACTGCTGACTTTGACTAGTAGTTATTAGTTATTCATCTCATGTGAATTGTTATTTAATTGCATAATATTACTTCCTATCCAGTGGTTGAAACAAAGCATGCCTAGCAAATAGAATAAATTAAAAAGAATGCAAGTATAGCTGAATAGGCATGACACGTGAAAAATCTTTGGAGCTGCTCAGTATATTGCAGGTATTCATCAGGAGGAAATCAACATAACACATGCCAAAGAATCTGTACTCGGGTAGTGCATTTGGTGACAAATGTCTGCTTTTCTCCCCTTCCATCCAGCTATAACCAAATCTCCGTACCTCATAAATGAAATTATTTGTTTTGCTGAACATGAAGCATGGTATGCAGAATGCCTCCCATCCTCCATTACTGTCCCGGTTTCTTCAGTTCTGTGAGTCAGTGGAGCACTGGAGGTCAGCAGTCGGTCTTGCCCAGCATGAACTTCAGGAGTAAATGTCAGCAAGCTCCTAAGCTAGCAGTGGATTTCTCATCAAAGTTTAAGACCCTGGTAAAGCTCTTACTGATGCTGTGGTGATGATCAACATGTTGTATGTATTTCCATTTCAAAAGAAGATAAACCTAGGGACTTGACTGAAATAAAACAACTGTGCAAGAAATACTGTGATCTTACCAGTCTTTAAGTTTCTCTAATATAAACCATCCATAAGAAGCTTTGTCCTCTTAATCCTCGCTGGTTTTTAGACAATTTGTTGTCTAACAATTAAGTACAGATGGTTTGGAGCTGTAATGCTGATAAACAAAGATGCTTAGGATTGCTTCAATTTCCGGGTTGGATTTTAACAGTAATCTACGTCTGAAACATATGAAATCTGTTTTTACCTGAACTCTAATGCCCGTTTACAGATAGTTGACATATTTCAGTGATTACAGTATGTATATAAAATACCATGATTATGTTTAGAATCCTAGAATGACTTGGGTTGGAAGGGACCTTAAAGATCATCTAGTTTAGTGGATGAATAAATCTGTAAACAGTCTGTGTAACAGTGTCCAGCTCTTCAGCCTGTGGCACATTGTGACACGACTTTCTGCTTCTTGTAGCTGTGCAAGAAGGGTCTTCTACCGTCAAGGGAGGTTTGATTTTGCAGATGCAATACCACAGTGAAGAAACTGAGATGCATGAGAAACTCTTCAGAACAATTATTTAATGTGGAGGAAATAGCTGAAGACTCCCAGAATGATTCACTTGATAACATCTTTTTAGGAAATTCTGCCTTTCTCTTCTTAAAACATAGACATGGGCAAAAGTAAAAGTTTTAAGCCTGTGCAAGATTTTCATTGATTCAGAATTTTATGGGGACACCTGATCAGTTTCGAGGTTTCAAATAACACCATTGCCACGAGTCTATAAGATAGACATTTTAAGTTGATAAAAGATCATGCCATATAATTTTAAATTCTATATAAGCAATCGCCTCTGTGTGATTTCTGACTGATGGGTCTCTATTTTACAGCAGCTGTACAGCGTCAGTCGCAACTTCAGTGTTGACCCCTACGTTTTCTGCAGCTTTTGACAAGATGAGAGCTTTTATGTCAGCAGGAAGCGTGTCAATAAGACATCACACACACATTACACACATGTTCAATACAACTTTCTTCAAGTGGTATTTTGCTTGGGCCTTTTAGGTAACATGTGAGGAGGGATAAAATATCTGATAAAATATCTGATAGCTGATACTGAATTTGTTCTCATGCTTCAAACATAGTTTTGTTGAACACATATGCTTGCCTTTTGCTGGAGAAGTTAAGGGCCATCTTCTGTAATAGTGAAAATTAATGTGGGTGTTCGAGCTAAAGAAAGCAATGTTGGTTCATATTAATTGAAGATCTGTCTCCTTAATGTTTGGATATCAAAATTTAAGGTACTATTTAGTGTGAATTGACTCCTTTTAATTAACTTCTAGCATTAGAATACAAGGAATTATGTTGAGACCATTCTAAATGCTTTAAAATTAGTGATTTAATAACATATGAGACCAAATTAGCTCTTTGACTACTTCTGGATGAGGGAGCAGGGAGCTGCTTAAGGAAGGAGTCAGCACAGGATAGTCTACAGGGAGACAACAACCCAGCCAGGACCATTTTGGACAAGCTGTGCTGGAAAACTGCTCCCTGGCCTCTTCTGGAAGCTTTCCATAGTGGCAGGTGCTTCAAGTCCAGAAAATATGGAAGTTTTCACTGCTGTTCCACAGTAGCAGTCATGTGTTGTGGCAGACTCTTTCTTCTTCATTTTCCTTCCAGGTTGGCTCGCTCAAAGTCTCTTGCTGGCTTCCACTCTGTTTTGGGTGTTGCTGCTAGCTGCAGGGTTCCTGCCCTTACCTTCAGGGACAAGTACATGCACAGCGAAGAAAGTCACCTTTCCCTTCATAATCGTTGCAGCAGTCCTCTCTCTCACTTCTGTCCCTGTAAGCAGATCCTGAGCATTTATTTACTCCTCACTTCCAGCGTTGTTTCAGCCTTTCACTCTCACCTTGCTCCCTTGCAGTAGTGGCACTGCAGGCATTTATTTTTTTTTTCTTTTGGGATTCAGTATCTAAAGGCTGCATGCTATGGAGGACAGAAGCAGTGGCTGACCTGTATACCTAGCTATTTTTGTCAGTATTAACTATCCTGTTCAAAAAAAGTGTACTGGCAGCAGAATACCCATCATTATACAATTCTCCAAAAGTGTTTGAGCCAGTGAAGTATCTTCTCAAATAAATGGGCAGAATGTGTGTATGGACCTTATTCCTGTATATTTCTATTTTTTGTTTGTTTGTTTGTTTTGAGAATAGTGAATCAGAGTTAAACCTGCATGTAGGTAGCCATGTTCTTGCAGTGAAATTGTCATCACTGGTTTTGTCTCAAGAAAAAAAAATAAAATCCTGTCTGGCTTCATTTTGCCACCATGACTAAACAAACCCTGCAATGTGCACAGGAGTTGGTAGGTGAAGATATGTGTGCTTAGTTTTCATAGGAGTTAATGTTTTAAAAGAATGGAATGGTCATGTTTGTAAAGCATTCAGGTGCTCTGATGAAGAGCACAATATAAAAATAAAAGCTTAAAGATGAAGAAGAACCCATTTCATTCAGCTGCAGTTTACATCTTCAGAGAGCCAGTAACTATTTTAAGGATATTCCTGTGTTTTGATTCTCAGTAGCTTTCCTTATAAATATAAATAATAGAAAATCAAAAAGAGGAAAATTAGCTTTATAGCAAAATGTTGCCAGAGGCCTGCTACTATAATAACCACACATCCATAATTCATAGGGAGCTTGCAAGAAACTGCAGCTTTCTAGTTTCTTCTGAAAAAGGTGAATCTTTTGTGAACTCCTTTTGCTTGGAAGTTTGGCTGCTTTTCCAACCTGAAGCACAAACAAAACAGTATTTCCCCTTCTCTATGTTAAATGGAAGATGTTTAGTTTCATCTAGAATATTACGATTAGAGATTTTATATCCTGTAACACAGCAAAAGAAAATGCATTCTTGCAACTGTTATAAAAAGGCTCATTTTGTTTTTATATAATTATGTGCTGAAAAGTTTCATTTTAAGTTCAGAGTGATTCTTCTTTAAATCCGCTCTGAATTTTGAGCCTGAGTTTTCTTTCTGAAGCCAAGCACAAATACTATAGAGGCATTCACAGTATCTTCTGCAAAATTTGCTGAACAGTACAGTAGATACCACAGCCAATGGCTAGGCCTTATGAAATAATGAAGTGCTGCAATTGCTATTCACTTAGGATGTGCCAAAAGTCTGTTATGTTCCTATTAGAACAGAAGAAAGGTGAAACAGATCCCATGGCATGTTCCTTTCCTGCTTAGCTACATCTGTGTATGCTGCTTTGAAGTATAGATGGTGAAAGGAGTGCATTCCTTATGACTCCTTCACAGCTCTTTGCTGTTTTACAGTGTTATATATCCTTCCTGGTTCTTTGCTAAGTGACTAGCACTTGCAAGGCTAACTGTTGGGTCCTAAGTTATGGTTCATTAATCTTTTTTTTATTTTTATTTCTTTATTTTTTATTATTTATTTATTTATTTATTTTTTGGTAAAGCAGTCCAAGAACTAGGAAAGCTGATCATCTTTTCTGTCTATAGCTGCTTCACCATACAGGAATAACTGATTGTGCCAATTTTTATTTCTTTCCTCAAAAGAAAAGCCAGTTTAACTTTCTGTTTCTATGGTCACAACTGAGTCTGTTAGCCTTTGTGTCTTGCCCAGTACCTAGACTTTTTACAAAATTAAGGGTCTCTAGCCTGACTTCTGTTTTCAGTCTTGAGTATTTATTTCAAGGGAATGATTTTTTCTGTAATACTATGCTATTACAGATGGATGTGGTGGAAAAAATATGCGAAGGTATTTTGGAGGAGCATTGCCACCAATGCAGGCTGACTAGAGTGCTGTAGCTGTACAAGACATAAACAGGATAAGTGGGTACAAGAAGCTCTTGTTTCAGTAGTTTGTGTTTGCCTATAGGTAATGATGTAGGATAATTGAACACAAGAAACAACAAAGGAAAAAAAGTTTTTCTTCTTTTAAATCCCCTTTCTAGTTCACATCAGAGATGAGATCTATAACAGAGATCTCTACATTCAACATGGCTTGCTGCCAGTGAAATGCAAATTAGAGCCTGGCTTCTGCAAGCTTCAAAGCCAGGCAGAAAACAAGACACTGCATCTTTAAGAAGTGCTTATTTGGCATTTACTTATTTAGTTAAAGATCATTGCCAAGCAGAACTCCCGTGGGAGGAGTGGATGGCTCATTGGGCCTCATGGGGAGGGCGGTAATTAAACTCTGAAGGCAAGCAATGATGTTAAGCTAAAAGCTCATCTTTAAATAGTAATACACTTGCAATGTAAAGTGGAAGGCCCTCGGGTGCCTGTTGACATAGCGTTAGGAGCTGGCACTTTTTTATATAAAAGCTAAATTGAAGAAACTGTTATGAGCTCATCTGCATAAAGCAATATGATTCTGCCTGAGGGTGTGGGCAACAGGGAGTGATTAGCAAAACGTCTTTTTCCCTGCTACTCTGTTGCTCTGCTAACACGCCACTTGTCACTGAGAAATTTGAGATACCATATGCCAACCTGTGTCTACGGAGACCCCCTTGCTGATTGCACATTGAAAAATTCCTCTTCAACACATGAGGTGCTGTCAAAAGGCATTTCTGAGACTGCACAAAACATGCTGGAAAGAAAAATCTCGTGTTGCCTTCCTATTCCTTCCTTTAGTGTTGTATCTGACCCTTCCGATTCCAAACTTTAGACCTGAAGCAAAACACAGCTAGAGAAGAAGAACTGGACATTCTATGCTGACCTTTATGTCCTCCTCATCCCATGTGGGTTGGACTTTTTTATGCAGAATAACCTTCAGCATGATGATACTCCAGTTCCTATAGAGGAATCACTGCCAGGTTGATTTCTGTGGAGATCTGGATGGGGGCATTCACTTTGCTTAGCAGCAGTTTCAATTCCTCATAGCTTTGTCTCCTGGGGCAGAGAGGGGGCACCCGATAGAATGATATTAATAATGAAAAGAAAATGAATAACAAGCAATAATACAATTTCCTGTCATACCAGTTGCAGAACTCAATTACTTAAAATAAATGAAATAAAGAATCCTGTAAACCGTAGTTCAAGTGGCAATTTGTGTGTGTGTGTGTGTTTTGAGACAGAAATTGCTTTTTCTGTCTTAACAAAATATCCCTAATTTTCCGTCTTAACATTTTGATTTTCATATCTGATGTTGAGTGGAAGATGTAATTAGTATGTATAATATGTGCATACAAGTACACACTGAGCTCTTCAGAAACATATTTTAATGTGACATTTCAATATCCTAGATAAGTGTTCTACCTACATTTCAGAACTGAAAAATATGCAGGGATGTCTTCACTTTTAGGTTGTTTTGTTTTTCTGTGAAACTGGATGTACTGCTGTAGTAAAATGAAAGGCTGTCTTCACAGAATCATTGAATGGTTTGGGTTGGAAGGGACCTCAAAGATCATCTAGTTACAACACCCTTGCTATAGGCAGGGATGCCACACACTAGATCAGGTTGCTCAGGACCTCATCTAACCTGTCTTGGAACACCTCCAGGGATGGGACTTCCACAGCCTCTCTGGGAAACCTGTTCCAGTGTCCTACCCTCTGAGTGAAGAATTTCCTTCTAACCTCTAATCTAAATCTCCCCTCTTTTAGTTTAAAACCACTCCTCCTTGTCCCCTCTTAAGTCTTCATTTTGCAGAAGATATGCTGGTGGATATTCTAAAAAATAACTTTTGAAGGCATAGAGATATTTATAGATGATTGTCAGATATTCTGAATTGTGCCCTTTGAAATGACATCAGAAACATCTGATGTTTTACATAATATAGACATAATCTATCCAAATGGTGGCCTGCTAGATGACTCAGCCTAGACCCTAAATGATCTTGGATTCATTCTAGCAAACTTGTGCCTGTTGACATGCTGTGCATCAAGAGCAATCACTGAGGTTCTCTGCTGTGGAAATGCTGAAGTTGGTTGCTTCTAGTTTTTGTTGCATGGAAAGAGGTTGGCTTTATTGCATCACATGAACTGAAGGTCATTCCTTAAAAACAGTCCCTTGGACATTTTGGAGATTGTATTTCAGAATCCAAGCAAAAGTATGCTTCTTTGTGTGAACATCCATGCACTTAAAATACCAAACAAAGTATATTCAGTAGTTTAACAGTGGTATATGGGACATTCACCATTAACTCACTGATTCTCCTACAAGACTGATAGTGAATAAAATAATTTCTGTCATCTTTCATCAATGTAAATCTGTTCAGTGTTAGGTGAGCTGTCTAAATGATCACTTATCTAGAGGTCCCGTTGATTAGGACAGCATGTCTGAACCTCAGATACACTTCATGGGTCATACTATCGATGACTGTTCACGTAACAAATCCAAATACTGCCAAGAAGCTGAGGACAAACTAAGCATTCATCTTTGGGAAGTCTGATTCAAGCATTTAGCAACAATACGGAGAACTTGGGACATATTCAGTCTGAAAGGAATAAGAAAGAGGATCCTCTTGTAAATGGGACTGAAATATAACGACAGTTTAAATTTGGAAAGCTGGTGTAACTATTATACCAGTGCTGTTTCTAGCCTATGTGTAGAGGATTTCAATGCCCCAGGCTGCCTGTTTGCTGAGCGTGAGTGGGGAAGCTTGTTTATTCTTCCTCCCCTGTCATGCCAGTTATGACAAGAAGAGACATGAAAAGCTCAAGGGGCTAATCAGTTTTTAGGCTCTGACCCACATTTTGAGTTAGCAGTAATTATGAAATATAGGAATTCTCATGTCTTATTATATCCTGAGAAAGGCATTCCACAATTGCTCCAGAATTAACTCTGTGTGAATGAGAAGTTAATCAGGCTCCATATCTTTTTGAGAGAAACTAAACAGTGGAAGGGAATGAAAACAAAATGCAGGTGATGATGATGTGAGTGAAAATGTTTCTTTATTTCTTTTTTTTTTTTTCTTTTCTCTGTTTTGTTTTGTTTAAGCTGTGCCAGGTACATTAGAGGAAGCACAGAAAGGAAGACGAGTGCATAATCTGGTCACCAGGTCACCAGCTCTTCCAAAAGATAAATTAGAATCACAGAGTCATAAAATCATAGAATATCCTGAATTAAAAGGGACCAATGAGCATCATTGAGTCCAACTCCTGAATCTGCACAGGACCACCCAGAAATCAGACCAATATCTGAAGGCATTGTCCAAATGCTGCTTGAACTCTGGCAGGCACGGTGTCATTATCCCTGCCCTGGGGAGCCTGTTCCAGTGCCCAAATACCCACTCAATATATCCCATAATATCAAGTTTATTTTAGCAACATTGTAGAACAGACCTGACAGACAGCTTTCCACACCAAAACATCAGAAACACACACATCTCTCAACCTATGATGCTTTATTTTATTAACATGGGTCTGTTTTGCACAGTCTAATGTGGAGTAAGCAAAGAAACAAAAGTACATCCACTATAATTGCCAATAAATGGGATTGATGCAAGAGTAAGATTCCCTGCTTAGTGAATCTCTAAAATTCATGTGAATGTCAAAAAGGTGAAGACGAAAGCCACACTGTAGTATGCAGTTTTATTTGAAGGATCTCTAATTGTACTTTAATCTTTTCCCTATTATCTGGGGCATTTGCTGAATATTCTTGAATTAAGAACCAAAGGTGTTTTCAAATGTGGCAAGGAGGTTTCTGCTTCATTTTACCATATAAAATTACTAATTTCTTGTCTGGGAAAACTCTAGGAAGAGGTAGTTTCTGTATGTGTTTTTTCTTTGCATACTATTAGACTTGATTTTAGAACAGATTGAGAAGGGCATATGCTCATAATACTTGTAAGTTTAGGATTTCATATTAAAAGAAAAATATTCTTTAAAGTATCATGAGACAAAGCTTAAAAAATCCTGTTAGTGTCAGTGATGGTACTTATTTCTCTTGTCCTCCCTCTCTCTGTTCTTTTTTTGCTCTAGCGGCTTTGACCATTGATGCTAATTAGTACTGAAAAGGACATTTTTGGCAAGGCTTTTAAATACAGCTTTTATCTACTCTAGCAACAGACAAAGTTGTACTTAATGGTATTTGACATCTAAGAGTGACTGCAAGGTTTTTTTTTTTTTTTTTTTTTTTTTTTTTTGTTCTCCTAAAGGTTCTCGTTCTTCTTCTAATTTGTTAGGAAATCAGATGTACTTTTATTTTCAACATGCTTCTATGCTTGACTGAGAACATGCTGTGTTTACATGACTATATGATATTAGAAAGCAAATATGAATGGTATCAGTGTGGTGCTGAGTGTTTAGCATCAGATTTCTTTTTATCAGGCTTACACTGAGCATTCTGTTAAGCTACTGCTTTTGTTATACACATTTTTAAAAATTTTGAAATAATGTATTATCTTTTTTTTTTGAGTGTTTTAAGGCAATTCCTCTTAACATCTTCTGGTTATTGGCCTGAATAGTAGAGTTGGTATACATTTGCAAAGGGACTCATGAAAAATAATTGATCCAAATATTGCTGTAGGTATTTCCTACCTTCCAATCTGCAGTGGTGTTTTTGAATCACTGTAACTATTTTCTTTAGATGGATATTTGGGATTTCTGTGTGGATGTTGATTTTGGCCAGTTAGCATCGCCAGATGTGACTGTGCTGGTGTTAGATTACAAGCGTAGCCATTGAATATAAATGCCTGGAAACTGAAGCACTGAAATTACTACAGCCTTCAGAATTGATTGACTAGGCATTTAACATGAATCCTACTCACAGAGACCTTTCTGGTGACTGTTTCTGTATCACTACAGATATGTTCCAAATCTAGTCAGTCTACTTCTGCTACCTCAAACCATTATTTTTTTCTGTTTTTAATTTGTATTGAAAACTGCTAGAATTAAGCTGAACAGGATGTAGAACACATACACACTTCAAAAACAAAACAAAGCGAAACAACAACAACAAAAACTCTTAGTAAAACTCTTAGTAAGATATCAGACAGACTTATTTTAGGTTCAGTTGTAGGTCTGGACTTGGCTACAGGATGGCAATTATTAATCTATAGAAATACATGCATTCATGCATCCTCCTTTGGCCTTCTTCCTTTTTCATTGTTTTCTGTAATTATTCTAAACTAGTAGAGCTCATTTCAAGACCAGATTTTGAGAGACAGAGAGAATTTGCATTTCTATTAGAGAGGGCAGCTCTACAACCTGGAATTGTTCCAAGCTACTTTCCAATTCTTTCACCCTTCATCCCTCTCCAGAATTTAACTGCCCAAACCAAAAAACTGATAGAACATTATCAGTGCAAACCCTCATGTGGACTTTCATGAACTTTTGGTTAGGGTTCTTGGCCCCCCAGGGGTTATAGCCATCTGTCATCAGAGAACAATCTAACTTACACTGGCAAGCTGGCCCAAGGAAAGGAAATATAAAGATGAGCTTTCTCTCATTTTTGCATTTCTCAGTTGCATGGCATGCTCTGCCACAGCCTAGAGCTATGGTTATGGCCCTAACTGTTGGACTGAATCATGGATAGTTTGTCAGTAAATCTCAGGGTTTTTCCCCCCTCAGTTTTCTCTATGCAGATTTCCTTCTGAGGCTGGTTCCACTGATATAATTTCCAGTTAAATTGTATTATTTTCCCAGAAATATTCTTTTTCAAACCAGGTAAGCAAAACCCAGAAGCACGTTCCCTTGCTCTGTACTGCCATATTGAAGTTGCAGTTTGGATGCCTCCCCATAGGCCAGACTTGTTGAAAAAAAACATGTTTCTCAGAAGACAGCAGAGATTTATTTTGGTCAGCTGTTTGGTGTAGTGAATTGATTGATACTGTATGGTTTACAGCAGATACAGCTGTATGAGAAAGCTCTGTACAGGAAATAACAATGCCATTCAGCTCTCAAATTTCAGTTCTCACAAGGCAACCTGTGGGTCCTGCTAGAAGAAAAGCTACATTACCCCCGGGAAGTGTAAATCTTCAAGGAGCTGACCTGTAGGTGAGAACGGTGATACAAATCTCAAGTGCCATATAACCTATAGTTTTTTTTTTTTCTTTTCTTTTTTTTTTTTTTCTGATTGAAAACAAGAGTTTAGTGACATTCCAAAAAACAAACAAACAAACAAATAAAAAAAAACAACTGTTTGGGAAATGGGGAATTTTTTTTCATTTTGATTGTGATTCTAAAGATTCATATTTCAGAATCTGAATCCCTTTTCAATGAACACCTTGAACACCTGTTCAATGAATAGCATTGGTGTACCATCTTTTAGCCGCTATACAACATTTACAAATGCAATTTCTGACAAGCTGGAAATGCTGTATTTTGCTCACTGTCAAAACTATATTAATTTTTGATAGATTTCACCTTTTTCATATTAAATATGTATACGTCAGCTGTGTGATACGCTGGGAGGTGGGTGTCTAATTCTAATTGAAATTGATACCCTAAAGGGCTGTGCTGCGATTCATGACTTCAACAGGCTGGAGGGCTGGGCCAAGAGAAAGCTCATGATGTTCAACAAGGGCAAGTGCAGGGTCCTGCACCTAGGGAGGAATAACCCCAAGCACCAGTACAGGCTGGGCTCCTGCTGGAGAACAGCTCTTCAGAGAGGGACCTCGGAGTCCTGGTGGACAGCAGGCTAGCCATGAGTCAGTAGTGTGCCTTTGTGGCCAAGAAGGCCAATGGTATCCTGGGGTGAATTTGGAAGAGTGTTGCCAGCAGGTCAAGGGAGGTGATCCTCCCCCTCTACTCAGCCCTGGTGAGGCCACACCTGGAGTACTGTGTCCAGTTCTGGGCTCCCCAGCACCAGAGGGACATGGAGCTACTGGAGCGAGTCCAGAGGTGGATTACAAAGATTATTAGGGGCCTGGAGCACCTGTTATACAAGGACAAGCTGAGAGTGCTGGGCCTGCTTAGCCTGGAAAAGAGAAGACTGAGGGGAGACCTCATTCATTTGTATAAGTATCTGAGGGGAGAGTGTCGAGAGGATGAAACCAGTCTTCTTTCAGTTGTGCCCACCGACAGGACGAGAGGCAATGGGCACAAACTGAAGCACAGGAGGTTCTGGCTGAATATGAGAGGACACTTCTTCATTGTGAGGGTGACAGTGCACTGGCACAGGTTGCCCAGAGATGCTGTGAAGTCTCCTTCTCTGGAGATATTCAAAACCCACCTGGATGCCATCCTGCACAATGTGCTCTAGGTTATCCTGCTTGGCAAGGAGGGTAGGATTAGATGATCTTCGGAGATCTCTTCCGTCATCCTGTGATTCTGTGATTGTGTGCATAACTGTTCACATATTGAATTATATATAAAATATTTCCCACATGAAATGTACTCACTGTGACTCAATAATCTGTGTAAAAGAACTTTTTTGCCTTTCTATATATAGACCTTTTAGTTGTGGATGAGGACAACATAATAATCAGCATTTGTCAGGTGGGACAATATATTCTG
This sequence comes from Aythya marila, assembly GCF_965140915.1. Lineage (NCBI taxonomy): Eukaryota > Metazoa > Chordata > Aves > Anseriformes > Anatidae > Aythya > Aythya marila. The sequence goes on from NC_139042.1 coordinate 93,271,737, forward strand.
GAGTTGAAATTTGTAGCAGTTAACTGAGATGCTTAAATGAAGATTGGTTTGTGGCTTTAGGGAGCAGCAAAATTTGGGATAGTGCTGTCACTGGAGTGAAATTCTGTCATGAAAGACCTTTAAATCAGGCCTTTTGAGCCCAATCCAAAAATCTAATGAAGTCATTCAAAAGTCTCCCATTGAGCTGAATAGGCTTTGGACCATTACCTTTCAGAGCAGCAGCTTTGCATCAGAGCATATTAGGGATGTAGTAACTAAAAAACAATCCCTACTGTCGGATTGCAGTGCCAGCTTTTCACGTAGCTCTTAGTTGACATCTTATTTTCAAATAGGTGTCTGAAGTTTTCCTGTCAAATCAGAGTGTGAAAACATTTTATATACCCAGTGTAGGCACATGCATTTGAAAATATGGTTCTCAGGGGCATTATATAATTTGTAATACCTTATATATACCAAGTAATTCTTTTTTTCATTTTTTTCTCTTTTTTTTATTTTATTTTTTTCTTGGGGGGGGGGGGGGGGAAGAGGGCTGGGGATTCTGTGCAATCAGAACTATGATATCCAGCAATGAAAAGTCAAAGAAACAAAAAGGACAACTATCTGAATGTCTTTTCACTTCCTAGTTCTGTTCACACTTGATGAAAAGGTAGTAAATAATGAGAACCTTAAAACTTTAGGAAGTAAAGAGACTTCTTCATCTTCTAAGTATCAGACATCAGCATTTTTTTTTGTAGATTTTACTTGGTTTCTTTTTTTTTTTTTCTTTTTTTTTTTTTTTTTGCATACAGCAAATACAACTTCCTTCCAACATTTCTGACTTCCCAACTTGTTTAAAACCCTGCTATACTAAACACACAAGCCTGTTTAGTCCTGGGAGGGTATTTTTTCAGCTATCTTTTTGCGTTGATGGATTTTTTTTGTTTGTTTCATTTTGTTTTGTTTTCTTCTGATTGTATTCCTCACATTTGCAGCTCTTCCAAGATTTACAGATCTTACGTCAAGCCCTGATCTGGAAAAAAAAAAAAAAGATCACATATGAACAACCCCAATATTGTTATACCCTAATTACAGTAGCCTCGTGGACCACCTAAGCTTGAGAGAGATGAAGTTTTGACCTTGTCCCTAAATAGTGTCAATTTTATATACAGTTTACTTCTTGACATTTCTACAGATTGCATGGTAATGGAGTTTCAGTATCTGCAGCAGTAATGTAGAATAAATGTTCACTGGCAAAATGGTCTTCAGTATTCAAAAGGCCTGTTGAAGTATTGCATTAATCGGATTAGTTTTCAGCTACATTTTTGAGTGGGATAAAGAATATTCCTGTTAAGTTTTCATAGCTTCTTTTTCAGAATCACTGCTCTGCCTCATTCAGAATCAAGTGTTTGACATTCAGAGCATTTGCCTATACAGTCAGCTGGAATGCACAGATATCTTTTGGTCTTCAAAAAGATTGAATAAATTGTAAATATTGATTATTTAAAAGGATGGAAATAAGTATTTCAGAATCCTCTTCGAATCACCTCAAGATAAAATGAAATGCCAACAAATATAGAGCACTTAAGCAGCAGACTTAACTAATAAAGGGTATGAGTGGATAGGAATAAAAAAATATACATGTCTTTTGACCTAGCTAAAGGTTATGAGAGGAGAGGAATAAAAAAAATAAAATAATTAAGGACATTAAAGATTCTGTTGCAATAACAAAATGTTATATATAATCTCAGATAAGTATATTTATCAATTCCTGATTTTCTAGAACTTTGCCAGGAATCACCTGAGTTTTCACTGAAATCGAATAAAAGTTCTAGATAGTTACAGTATGCATATACCTAAATTCTTATATAAAATAAAAGAAAATGAGATATGTTTCTGGAAAAAAATCAAATTTGTTTATTTCTTATAATTGAAAATACCTATTATTATTCTTAATAATAACAAAGTTATTGGCTTTATCTAATATTCAGGACTTCTTCATAAAGATATGAGTTAACCTATTTTATGTTTCACATTAACAAGAAGCAGAATATATAAGAATAGCCATTACTATCAACAACGACTGTAATAGATTGAAAAACAGTTGCACTGAAATAAAAAACAAACAAACAAACAAAAAAAAAAACAACAACAAAAAATAAAAACCTCCCACCAACCTTTTCCTCAAGCTAGGATATTTTGCAGATTTTTCATTTTTTTACAATGGTACTGTGTGCTTATCTCAGGGCTTTTTAAAATGGATTTCCACTACTTACAGTGGAATCAAGCACAAAGTGTGGAGACCACTATCATGTCAATCAGTGCAATTAATATTAAAGAAAGAAAACATAGATTTTTATTATTTTTTTTAACATGGAAATGAGGCATACATTCCCTAGATCCATAAGCCAGCTTCTTCCAAGTGCACAATAACATGTTACATAAAATACGGGGTGATGGAAGGAAACGTATAATACTGAGTAGTGCAGAGCGTTTATTTCTCTGTGAAATCTGATACCCAGTGATTTCCTGGAAGTGGAACCACGTATGCAGTTCATTTACTTGCTTGTTTAGTAGTATTGCTGGAATTTGTGATCTGAACTGATAACGGTCTGTTGGAGTGGGTAGCAAGGTGACCTAACTTCTGTCACGTACACAAAGATCTAAGTGTGTTTAGAATATTTGGAATTTCTTCATGTTTGTAGCACAGACAGAGAGATAATCCTGAAATCAGAGAGGATCCTTCTGATGTCTTAATGAAAGTCTGTTGAGAATTGGCTCAGCTGTAATCTGCAAAGCTTGCCCTTTGCAGTAGATGTTATGCTCCACAAAGCTTGTTAGATTCTTGCTGTTAAGAAAAGAATTGAGAACCTTCTATTTACACTGAATAAGATTCAACCACACTAAGCCTCTGCAATGACACACCCTACAGACAGCACTCTCTGGTGTTTCCCTACAGCTTGTTAGACATGTCAGATAAAACCACCGATAAGGTCATAAGGCATTACTCCAAATTTGTTACAGATTTCCCCAGGCTTTTGTTTTTTTGGTTGTGTTTGGCCTGCCTACAACTTTGGCAGTCATCCTTCCAAGAGATACATGCCGTGTTCTTTTTCATCTATTGCTTCCTAGAACCAGTCATATCTGTCTGCACTCTTGCCTAGAGCTGCAGGTGCCATTTCTGCTGTGCAATGAGAAAGGAGATTGCTTAAGGCAAAGACAGCATATAAGTGCAGCAGCATTCAATGGTGATGGAGAACCTAGGGACATGAGAAAAAGGGAAAGCACCAGACCATGCCAGCTACTTAATCTCTGGCATTGCCCAACTTCTGGTAGCCTGCTTCCTTTTATAACACAAATAAAATATCAAAATACATTTTTACATGCATCTTCCTACAGGAGAATAAATAAATAAAAATTAAGTGACATCTTTATCATATTCACCACTTTCAGTCTCATGAGTTATCAGCTGGGTTTTGGACACCATCTAGCTGCACAACAACATTCTGCTTCAAGAACTCGTGGGAATTGGTGGCAGCAAAAATGTTTTGTTTTGTTTTGTTTTGTTTTTCTTTATAAGGGTTCAGCAAACACGAATATTAAAAAAAAAAATAATCTTTGTGCCAACGATTTCAGGGAGGAAACCCAAGTGTCCTGGTTTCAGTTAGCACAGAATTAATTTTCTTCCTAGTAGCTGGTGGAATGCTGTGTTTTGGCTTAGAATGAGAAGAGTGCTGATAACACCCCGATGCTTTAATTGTTGCAGAGCAGTGCTTATACTAAGCCAAGGACATCTCAGCCTTTGCTCTGTCCTGCCAACGGGCAGGCTGGGGGGTGCAGTAAGAGCTGGGAGGGGACAGACCCAGGACAGGTGACCCAAACTAGCCAAAGGGGTATTCCATACCATCTGACGTCATGCTAAACAATATATAGGGGTGGCTAGCCGGGGGGACGGGGCCGGACTGCTCGGGGTTAGGCTGGGCATCGGTCAGCGGGTGGTGAGCAATTGCATTGTGCATCACTTGTTTGTACATACTATTATTACTTTCGTATTATCACCATTGTATCATCATTATTATTATTATTATTATTATTTTCCTGTCTTATTAAACTGTCTTTATCTCAACTCACGGGCTTCACTTTCCATTTCTCTCCCCCGTCCCAGAGAGGGAGGGGGGAGGGTGAGCGAACGGCTGCGTGGTGTTTAGCTGCCAGCCGGGTTAAACCACGACACCAAGATACCTTCAAGTTCCAAGAAAGACCTTTCTGGAGTAGTTATAGACTTTTTCCACCCATTTCCTTTCTGATTTTGCTGCATTTTGACCTTTTTCTTTTTGCCCATGCCCTTTACATGATCTACCTGCTAGGCATAGTTCTCTTTTTCATGTATCCATGTCAGCTGTTTTTGCTTTCACTTCCCTATTGTCAGGATGGAAGCAGGGAGGAAAATCAAGAAGTTGCAGTCTCTCTACCTGACCTACTGACACTGTGCTCCCAAGGAGGAGCAGTCATAGGAACAGCTCTGTTTGCCCTCACATTACAGAACACTCACTACAGGTTGAATACTGGAGGCCTTTGCCATTGAGTTCTATTGACTGCAGATATCTATATTTTGGTTCAACTATAGAATATCAAATGTTTATTCTATGTGACAAAAATGACAGGTAATTGTAAGTGGCAATCCAGAAATGAGTAACTTTATAGTGAAATATGTTTGTTTGTTTGTTTTTCTCCCCACAATGAATTTTTCATATCTGTAGAGAACTTATTGCTGTGTTTCAACATCCTAAAACTGTCTTTTTGTTTATTTTTGGTACTGCTAGCATTTTATTATTATTATTATTATTATTTTTTTTTTTTTTTTTTTGTATATTAGTAAGGACATGTAGAAAGCACAGAAAAGAAAAGAAAAAAAAAAAAGACTTTTCTTGCTTTCCTGATTAAGATACACAAACGTTTTTCTTGGGATTACCTACTACTTCGGAGTTTATGAAAAGAATATGTGAGAAACATGTATTATGGTGCAGAAAAAAGGGAGGCGTTGCTGATGTAACAATGTTCTCATTTTCTTTAGTTGTCAGAGTAACCATTTTGGGCCATTCAGTCGTATTATATAAATAAGGATTTCAAGCTAAGAACAGCCAAAGAAACAAGACAGGAGGGAACATTAAAAATGCAAATGATTGGTATCAGTAAATATATTGTGTGAACTTTGATAATTAATTTGCACCAAAATTAAGTTCTGTGCCTAGATCTTTAAGATGCTTTTTACTAGAGGATTCTAAATGGAGTCCTCATGCACCCAGTTTATCTCTGATTTCTGTTTTATGTGTTATCTTTTAATGGGAGCCCAAAACAATGGTTTTTGCCATAGATCCTTATATAAAACCTTCCGTTTATTGAGAGTCATATTAAATCTCTTGGGTGAAACCCTGACAGAATCAAAGAAAATTGAGAACAGTTAAATATAAGAAACAAAACATATTCTCCTTCTAGTGGTTTCATCCTGATGGACAGCTGAACTCCACCACAACCTCTCTCTCACTCCCCCTCCTCAAAGGGAGACTGTCAGGGAGAAACTATGATGGGAAAGAAAAAGGCTTATGGCTTGAGATAAGGATAATTTAATTAAAGGGGAAAAAAAAAAAAAAAAAAAAAAGTTGTACAGAAGCAAAGAAAGGGAGAAAACAATTATTCTCTACTTTGCATCAACAAGTAATGTTTGGCCACATCTTGGGAACCAGAGCCTTAATATGCATAGTGATTTTTCAGGAGGACAGGCACTTTCATAACGAAAGCCTCCCTTTCTCCTTCCCTTTTCCCAGCTTTTATTGCTGAGTGTGACATTGTACAGTGTTAAATATCACTTTGGCTTAGGTCAGTTGCCCTGGTGATGTCCTCTCCACACCTTTTGGCCACTCTTAGCCTTGAGATGAGGAGAGAATGGAGGTGGGCAGGGTTTGGAGAGAGGCTTGATGCCATGCTAGCATTGCTCAACAATAAACAAAACATTGGTGAAATATCACTGTTGCTCAATCTACAAGTGCAGAGCACAGCACTGTAAGGGTTACTGTGAGGAAAGTTATCTCCATCCCAGGCAGACCCAGCACATCCTTCTGCCTAGTATGAACATAGATCACAATCTCCAAAGGTGATAATAATTATTCACAGTTTGGTTGTCAACATTTATTTCTTTCACTCACGAATGCATATGGTTTCAGAATGTCAAGCTTGCTCCTAAGTGACTTCCAGATGTGATATCATTTTAGGAAAAAAATTAGTTTATTCCAAAGAAGGGGAACATTTCTCTTAGATCTGGTATGAGTAGACATGACTGAGGAGAGGGGAAAAATCCAGCTTAGTAAATTATTTATCTATTCCCTGTCTTCCTATTCAGATTTTATTTAAATTTGTGTTCATATATTTTAAGCCCTCAAACTAGATTTTTTTTTTTTCAATCCCTACCGGGAAAGCTCGTGTTCACAACAGCTTTAAAGCTTTAAACTTTAAACCAGAGGTCTTGTTGTATGATTGTTTTATTTTATTTTATTTTATTTTATTTTATTTTATTTTATTTTATTTTATTTTATTTTATTTTATTTTATTTTATTTTATTTTATTTTATTTATTATTTTGTTTTCCCCAGTGCATATATTTTGAATGGGCAATATTTTATATTGGTTTGGAAATTAGGTTAGAGATGTGAAGTATTCTCCTCCGTATCATGTCTTATACCACTGTAATTTTTATATTGAAAGAGTCCTCCAGAAGTTAATCCAACCCAATGACCTGCTCAAAATGGGTTTAATCAGATCATATTTCTCAGGATCATGACTAGTCAAATCTTGGATAGCTCCGAGAACTGAGGTCCCATAAACGCTAAACAAATAAACAAACAAACAAAGAAAATAATCCCTGATTTCTAATAAGAATTTCTAGTGTTCCAAGTCATGTTCTTTGCCCCTTGTCCTATCTCTGTATACCTCCAAAGAAGTCTAGTTTGAGCTTCTGTGTATTCTGTGATCAGGGAGGTCCATACAGCAGTAAGATATCCCCTTCACCCTCTCTTCTCTGAACTGCATGCGCCTATTTCTCTTAGCTTCTCCTTATGTGTGATGTTTTCTAGCACCATTACCTCCACAGGGATCCTTCCAGTATGTCAGTATCATTCATGTACTGTACACATCTCTAAGAACTATATGTAGCTTTTTTATCCCTAAGTTCCTAGTTTGGAATCTTTCTGTCTTATTCCCTAACATTTTGGACACCTTTGTTGACCTTTATTTGTCTGCCAAGCTACAAGGTCAGCAGAGAAGAAGAAACTTAAGATAAATTTCATCACAGCCCATGGCTGGGATTAATAGCAGTTGCCACAGAGCAATATGCTGTGTGGGGGTGGAGTAAGATTTCTACCTGCTGTGAAAATTTCCATTAAAAGCTGCCAAGCATATGAAATTTTGCTGCTTTATTGCCATAAACAAATAACATCTCCTCAGCAATACTAATATCAGAAGTTTGCTCATTAAGTGTAAAGAGTTAGGTAAAAACTTTACTGCAGTTCAATTTTGAAGAAGCTGATGGCAAACCATGCTTTTCAGCTTTCAAGAGAACTGCCTTTGCCTCCCACTTCTCTTTGTTTTTCTACTCAGCCAGAACTGTAGGTGAGTGGCTCAGAGTTTTGCTGACACACCAATACCTATAAAATAGTATGTTGTACTGATGCGTGAAAAGCACTCAGCATTAAGTTTGTGAAATAATCAATTATTTAGTACTTCATCACATTTACTGTCCACTGAAGGATCTTTATGGCAATAATGAGGTCACTGCAATCAGCTTCTCTGCTTTTGGCATTTCATCTACAAAACCTTCCACACAGACAGACACACACACAAAAAAAAAAAAAAAAAATTACAAACACCTTAAAAGAGTATGGTTGGGAGTCTGGTCTAGTATCAGCAGCATGATTGCTCTTTAATTTTCTATATTGGGATTCCTTCTTGGACAGTAAAATGCACTGATATGCAAAAGAGAGGAGACTGTTTATTACAGCAGTGGCTTTTTATTGACTTTTCTGGCTTTGAATCATGTCTGCGGAATGGTATTAGATGTTTGGTTTGAGATTTTTTTAAGCAGCTTTCCTAAATTAAAATAGGATAACCATTTCAGTGCTGCATGGTACATCCCCTCTAAAGGAAGAGATGCTATGGGGAGAACAGCAGTCAAGAAATCAATCTGCAGCATTGACATTTCCACATTTTTCTGAAAATTTCAGGAATTTAACTTATTTATTTATTTATTTATTAAGCAAAAGGGACTGATTTGCAAGATGTTATAATTCAACATTGTTTATTTTGCTAGACTGCATTTACTTAACAGTGAAACAATAGTGGAAATACTATATGGTACTGAAGAGTCATCCCCATGAGAGTAGGCAAGGGATTAGTTGGTATTAATTATTAGATGAAGGATATGAAAACGAGTTACATTTGTGGAGGGTCCTTGAAATGACGAGGTTGTTTGCTGTATTGCTGTGTCTTTGGGCTTCTCAAGGGAGGTTTGTGCATGCTGCAGTTGCATTTGCAGAACATGCAGGTGCTTACATGTGCCCAGAGCTGTAGGAGCAACTGTTCTTCATTATAGTTACAGCGTGCTTCTGTAGACCTACCTTCATATGTAACTGGTCAAAACACGACAGTAATTTTTAAAGGTATTTTAAGGAGATAAAAAATGGAGTCTTGTGTTCTTTTTATTTCCCTTCTCCCCATTTTCTCCGTGATGTATGAGGAAGATCTGAAACTTGGTTTGCTGTAATCTGAGATAATTCTTGTTCTTTTCACAAGACTTCAAGCATTTGATGTAACCTGATTGCTGACTGCAGGACAATTGAGAGTGCTGTGGGAGAAGGAGAAGGGAAGTTGTTAACCTGAGAACAAATCTTAAAAGGCTTAAATGGAGCCTGTTTAATTTGTATTTATTAAATATCAGTGGTTAATGGACACTTTAGAGACAAAAAGAAAAAAAAAAAAGAAAATAAAAATTAAGAAAATTTTCAGGAAGATCCAGAGATTTCCATCAGAATAAGTGAAGTCCAAACTAGACTTTTCTAAGTTTAAAAATGCAAGCAGAAGCAGATGTATTAGCTTGTAGTCAGACAGACTGATAGGCTGACAAAAAATGTGTTGACGTATGGATGTAGCAAGAATTCTGCATTGCATGTCAACAGAGAAATATTTATTGGCACTACATTATATTTATAGATGCAAGACCACAGCCTAAATATAGTACTATTTTAAAATACAGTGCTAGAACTCATTAAATATGAGTAGGAAATTTGAAATACAGTTTTCTTTTAGAGATATCTTGCTATTTGCTACTCTTTCATGTTAAAATCATATTAAATCCAGTAGGTTGTATTCAAGTCCATCACCATGGAAATCCACTGACAGTGATTAATTTACTATGAGAATATTTTAGCCTTGAATCAGTTGAAAGCAATATGGAGTATTGGTGAATGTCAGCTCAAATTTACAAGTCACAATTCTAGAGCAAAAATAAAAACATTATATGAGGAATCTTGTCAACAAATAAACCTGAGATCCTATGGCTGCTGTGAAGACCTGAAAGAATCTGAATATTACATAGCTCTGATAAATGCAATATTTTGTTATACATAGCGTGCTGAAATGGCCCAGGATTCTGGGGAGTCTGACCAGCAGTGAGTTACAAATATATCCCCTGGCCTCTTCAGAAAGCAAAACCTCTTATTTATGTTATTAAATAAAAAATAATAAAGTAAAATAATAATAATAACAATAACAATAATAATAATAATAATAATAATAAAAACACTGGTGGCTTTAGAATCATTGCTTTCAACTAAAGATATTCAGAGAACTTGAATAGATTTGAAAATAAAACTGAGGTTGATAATAGCTCTTTCATGTACCTGTGTATATCTTCCAGGCAGACATATCTTCAGCTCAATAAATAAACCAAATTTCTTTTAAATTAGAGATATAAAACAGAGATATTACTAGAACTGATTTCAGTCTGTCTTACTCAAGTAACAGGTGACTAAGTTTAGAGCTTCATTAATAAGGATAGCAGATCTCAGGTAGGGTCGAAATGTTCTCCCAGATATTCATGGATACCAGAACCCAAGCTAGAGAGGTTAAAGCCACATCAGCTATGCCTAGGCACACTGCAGTCATGCATTTGTGTCTAGAGTCCATGTGGGTATAGCACTTTCTTTGTCCTTGATGTGTCTGATAGAGAATTTAAGCCTCATATTTGACTATGATTTCATCCTTTGCAACAAAGATATAAAAGAAAATTATGGAAGTCAGAAAGAATGTTCATTTATGGGTTAAATAAATAAGAAATAGATAAAACAAAACTAAAACAGGAATGAAACTCGGATCCTGCTGGAGATGGCAGTAGTTTTGCTGTTGATGCCAATGGTGACAATCAAAATCATAAATGACACAATAAAAAGTTTTCACAAAGAAATATTCTTTCCATGTATTCCATGTGTTTCTTTTAATATTTTTAATAGGCTAATTAGGCTAATACACAGTTGTGAAATCTTCTTCTATTAAGTGAATCAGGTAAACATTGTTGTGTCTGAATGCACATATGAACAAAATTATTTTTCCTTGTTTTTAAGCTTTTTCTTCAGATATCTACATTAATCGTTAAGCTAAGGAGAGAGTAAATGGGAAGTGCTGGTGCACATAGTTAAATATTTATTAAAGTAGATGTAGAACTAAATGAGGAAAAGTGAAAAAAATGTGAAGACCTGGAGGGGCAACAGTGTATGAATTTATCTTTCTAAACCCTGAAAGAATATTTCAGCAACACAAAAAAGCTTCATTTTCCTTCCTTGATCAGCTTGTAGCTGTTAAAGTGCTGACAGCCAGCATATCAGAAGATCTTGCCTCCCCTCTGAGATTGGAGTGGGAGATAAAATATCCACAATAGGAAAAACAGTGGGATCTCAACTGCATTCAGAAACACAAACAACTGCATTCAGAATAACAAATAAATAAATAATAATTATTTACTTTGCCACAAAATGCTTATCAGTTTTTCAGTTTTATATGAAGGGTACAAGACCTACTGGCTTCTGGTGAGATGTGCATCTAATCTGTTTAGATGAAAATTCCAACCTGTTGTGGATTTGTCTCCTACCACTACTTCCTGTCTCCACACAACTGTGCATGGACCATTTTCCTTTTATTGCATAAGTCACTTGTACTTAATCCATGCATTTTTTTATCTTCTCATTGTAATCTATAGTATCCTGAAGACATGGTGGGCTCTTGACTTTTTGTCAAACTGATGTAAAATCTTAGGTTTATAGCACCTTTGCTTTTTGCTGAACTCTTTAGACTGTTACAGAAAATAAAAAATAGTGACAATGTCAATAATACATCCTCTTTCTGAAATCCTCCCCCAGCAGAAACATGATTTGCAACACTTTAAGTGACTTCATATTTAGATGATTTGAAGAGTCCAAGGTTAGCATGTTGTCTGATGAAATGATGATAATTTTATGACTGTAAGGAAAAGTCTCTTAGACTTTTTTTAAAGATGGAGCCAGTCTGGGGTGGGGAGGTCTCCCATAGAACTGCGTAATCTTGAGGCACATAAATTTTCCTTCTCAGGCTACTGTTCTCATGCAGCTGGATGTTCTGTCTTTTGCATGGTCTTGTGGATTGCAAAAGTGTAAATTCCTTTAATTTGTAAAACTTATGTCCGTTTATTATATTTCTTAAAACACAGTTTGCACTAAAGGAAACAGAGTTGTCCCTGGTGTCTTTTGAAAGAGGCACATTTTTATGCAAAATTTGGTCTGTATGTAATGGAAAATATATAGAAAGTATGTTTTTGTCAACAACGGCAAAACAAAAAAAAAAAAAAAAAAAGAAGAAGGATAAAATGTGGATTTTTATTTTTCATCTTCTTCCAATTTAAGTAGAGAAGCTCAGGTGGTTTGCTCACAAGTGACCATTATCTGAGACTGACTGCTAATGCATATAATTTTGGATTTCTCTCAGAAAGGGCTTCTTCTCTTTCATTTAGTTCATGAAGATTCTTCCTTATCTGACTTCTGTAGTAGAGCAAATCCAAATATGCAAAGACAGAACAGAGAAAGTTACTTTATTTCCATGGCAACATCAATTCACATTCTGCAGGTACAACAGCTGCCAGTTAGTCCAGTCAGTGAATGAAAGCTCCTGAAGGCTCTTTATACTGCAACATTTGGCCAAAAATAACTTGGCATGCCACAATTTTTCCACAAACCCACAGAGAGAGTGAGATTAAACTGACTGGCAAGCAGAATGTCAACTCGTTTAGTGTCTTCTTGCTAAGAGGAAGAAAACAGCCTCTCTAAACATTTGAGAGGAAAAAGGAATGTTTATGGTTGGCACATTATTTTCATGGCCTGAAAAGTAAAATATTTATGCTGTTGAAAGGAATATGAAATATCTTCTGTCTAGTTCACCCCAAGGGCACCAGGTAATTTGTTTTCCAGCAGAAAACTATTATAATTACATACATTCTGATGCAGAATTAATTAGCATTTTTGAAGTTACAGTGATGAAACTAGGCAGTTATTTATAATGAATTCTGATGGAAGTAAATCAGTTTTTCTTAGTCAGACTTAGGCTTTCTAGTGGCATTTTCTGAGAGACAGAATTATTACTTTCATAACAATTTCATGATAAAGTACTATCAGTAATTAGATATTACCATAAAATACTAAAATTGGTATCACTGTTACCTGTCTTGAGCAGATTTTAATGGGAAACAGGTGTTGTATGAGTGCTTCATAAGAGTATTCAGTATGAGGCAGTAAGAAAAAAAAGGCTTTACAATCCTGAGCTGATTTGTTGAAAACTGTGCAAATAGGCCATCCTCAAGAAGGACATGGGGTGATGTTCTTGTAATGGTAGTTTTGGGAAAGTGAATGCACTTAGCTCTTGCAAAAGAAAAAATGGTCATTTCACCACTTAAACTTAGGCAGAGATAAAAGGATTCCTTAAGGTTGGTTGTTAAAATCTTTCTAATTTAAACTTGTGTAGCAAAAAAAAAAAAAAAAAAAAAAAAAAAAAAAATTATAGTATTTTCTTGAAAGATTTTGCCTTCATTTAGCTCCAAGGTTCTGCAGACCTGCCTATATATTGAGTTTACTGGAGGGTTACTGCTTTTGGAGGTAAATGGTCAGCCAGTCAAATGAGTTAGATTTGGATATAAGTTAGTTTTAGGTCCACATAGGAAGTTATTTGGGATATTAGCATTTTAAAACCTCTCTGTACGTGATAGCAGATTTATACATCACTCCAAAATGCCATTGTAAAGCATGTAAAGCACGTAAAAAGCATGCCAAATATGAACAAGTTCAAGTAGTTAAAAGGCTAATTCAAGCTCTGTTTTTGTTTTGTTTTGTTTTGTTTTTTGTTTTTTTTTTCCAGCTATAGAAGAAAGATTGCTTACACAGATGCATAATAATTATATCCTGTTATTGTTATGTATTCACCATTGCTGATGTGGTGTATATACAACATTGTACAGTGTATTTAAATCACTACAAGTAGCTTTTAGTATAGTAATGTATTCACTATTGTGCTTTTCACCTTATCTGTTGAAGTGCTTAGTAATTTTTGATAATGTTTGATGCTTATATAATGTCATATTTCATAAGTAATTGTTTATTTCACTTATGGCCTATTTGTTTATTTTAAAACTTTTTTTTTTTTTCTATAACAATCAATAGTAAGAATCCTACTTTGATATTTTTAAGATGCAATGTGGTAATATTGCTATCTAAACATTCTCTGGGAAGATCTTTAAGTTAATGTATTCCTTTGGGAGTACTGCTTCTGAAACCTTTCTCACATATGGGTTGGTAATGCATCCAGGAATGTTACTGTGCTTATTTTATTTTAAAAGCTGATGTATACAAGGACCTTTTATTATTATTATGTTATATTTTTGTATTTATGACCTGTCCTATGGAGGGTGTATGATATACATGTTTTATCTTTTACGTGTTTTACCTGAACACAAGCTGACTCACAAGGGTGCATTAAGCACAGGCCTTCTAGTATGACACCTAGTGGGCAATCCACACAGATATTCCTGGAGACTTTACATTAGGCAAGGATGATTAGCTTTTATCAAATCTACAAACATGGCATGTGAGAATAATATGTGAAGAAGGCATAAACATTTCCAGGGCATTCTTATTGATGGCGGTGTGCGTTATCTATGACCTGTAATGCACTGCTTTCCTGTCATTTAAAGGAATATCAGGTATTTTCCATCTTGTTCACACCATTAGAAGTTACCACAGGCCATTAGAAGGCACATCAGTGCAAGATTGCTGCTTTTAATGGTATCTGTAAATACAGAAGAAAGTTGGACAAAGCAGTTCACATTTTGGTAATACACCACTAAAACACAAAAGAAAAAAAATAATAGCAAAAACAGTAGGGCTATTCACTCATCCCATTTTCATTAGGAAAGAAAATTTGCTACATCTCTTGTCATTCAGACTGAAAACATCCTTGTCAAGTAAAGTGTTGGTATCTCATTCATTAAGCAAATATAACTTGAATTCTTCAGGGTGCTTAGAAAGGTTCCAACCTCCATTTATAGTTCCTGCAAAATCAGAATCTTCGTATTTTCTAGCCTGTGTCTTTGCTGTTCGACATGGGTACCTTTAAGATTCTACTTATTCAATAGCATTTGAAAAACCTTACTTTTTTTTTTTTCTTTTTTTCTTTTTTTTTTTTCTATTGAGTATTTAGCCATCCATTGCTCTGAGAACTAGAAGGAGAGTTGTCATACTCTCTGACAGATGTGGAACTGAGGCATAGAGAGAGGAAAGGTAAAAGAGTGACCTTAGAGAGTCAGAAACTGAGCTCTTGATTCTCACTTCAACATACTAATGTCTGGATATTCCCCTGTATGTCTTCTTAGCTGACACTCCTGTGTTTTATCCACCTCTTCTATTGCATCTAGCAAATGAGAGATGTTGTTAGTACTTCATCACACAGAGTCACTTATCAATGTTACAATCCTCAATGCAGCGTAAAGGTACCACCTTTGGAAGCTGTCTTTTAAACTATTTTTGATAGAGCTAGGAGCAATCTAGCAGAGTGAAGCTCCATGTTGACTCATTTGAAACTACCTCAGATATACTCTCCAGCTGTCTTTAGCAGTGATAGGTCAATAACCAGCAAATCCTGCTTGTAGTGAGGTCTAACTAATTAAGCAGAATTATTAATTAATTTAATCTGCGACAACTTAATTGTGATAGCATTCTGTCAGAATATGTATCTCAAAAGAAAAACATTGATGCTATGTTGTGCACTGTTCAGATAAGTATATTTTGAAAAGTCCAGGTGTCCTCTAGAGAGAAGGCTGTGCCAAAAGGTGAGGTTGAGCAAAGCAGACCCAACACCATGGAGCTGTGGGGTAAGGACTGACGGCTATGGAATTACGAAAGAAGTCATGTAACAAGTTATCCTATCTCACCAAGAGAGATCAGGATGCCAACTTCTTAAATCTTTTATAGGACTTACATGTATTTTGGTACAGATGAAGGCTGGCTTTTTGTGCTAAGGCCAGTGTTCCCAGATTCCCTTTACTGATTTTGAGAGGTAGAATTCATTGTCTCAAAGACATCGGGCAGAGAAACATATTTCTCACCATGGACTGAACCTTTACAGTTCTCCTGTTTCCTCTCATTCTTGAGAGTTTACATGGAGATTTGAAGACTGGTGCAACTGGAGATGACTGGCGGTATAATAGGAGGAGAAAAGCTTGATAAATTAATGGCATTGAGTGAAACTGTATGGTAAATAAAGGTATTAAAAGCAAAGAGCAGAAATATGTTGATGATGCAGTGAAAAGGCAAAGACACAGATGGGTGCAAATAGAAAACAGGCCACATTTTATACACTCTGGAAAAGAAAGAGATCCTTGCTGCACACAAAAACAGGGGACGTCTATGGATCATTCTGGAAATGATTAAATTTCTCTATAAATATTTAAGCGATTCAAAATAGTAGACAACTGCAGACATTAAAATGCATAAAAATTATATTTACCAGTAATGGGAAATAAATGAAACCAATTGGAGGGAGTTCACATCTCGATTGCCTGGAATTGGGGACCCTAACAGAGATTTAGCCCCTACAGCTACCCTGGCACCTATCCTGTTTTCTCCCAACACCGACTCTTATCTGGTGCTGTCCTTGGGGTCAAGTGAGGATCTTCTCCTGTCTCTCTCTCACATAAGTACCAAATATAGATTGCCACTACTACTGAACATTTTGCAGTCTTTAGTGAGAGAGTGACCTAGATTTTCTTGTGGATCTTCCTACACACTACGGCTTAAAGGCTATAACCTCATCCACCCTCCCCAGGCTACAGATTCCATCTTCTTTTAGGCAGAATATCTATCTGATTTTCTCTAACCCTTAAAACTCAAATTTACAAAACCATTTTTTCTCTCCTTGTTTCCCTGCCATTATGCTGTTCCATCTCCTCCAAATAAAGACAAGCAAATAAATATCTCAAATCATGGTAATTTTAAACATATAAAAATATTCATGGAATACAAATGAGACTTAATGGCTAGGTAATGAGGTATATTTAGCAATACATGAAAATATAATTTTATGCCAGGTAATGAGAAACTAAACACAGAATAGATAGATGGACGAATACAAACATAGGATCCTGTTCCACGAAGAAGAATTGCCTATAGATTGCTTATGCTACTCCTAAATAAATGGAGCTTCTGCTCCATTAGCAAAGGTGCTATTAACTTAGGAAATAAACTGAAACTGCAAATTTAAGTATGTTAGCCTTAAAAAACCCTAATGGCAAAAAACCCTAATAGCAAAAATGGTCTTAGGATCACCAAATACCTGTTGTTTGTTCTTTTAGCCGTTCTCTACCAACCCTCTCATTTCCTCTCAGAAAACATTTAATTTTGACTATTACTTATCCAAAATTGAATATTTTTTCCAGGGATAGCCTAATTTTTGTCAAATTTATATGCCGCATTTATCATGTGAAGTCTTATAAATAATTGTAGCAAACTCATGATAATGACACACATTCCCCCCTAAAAAATAAGGGCATAATTTAAGTTAAACATAGAAAACTGGTCTTATGAAAGATGAGGCAGAACACATTGGACTAGAGCATTCACCATTACCAGAAAGCAGACATTTTTGGAAGTGTTGAAAAAGTAATTGCAGAGATATTTTGTCTTTATAGGAATAATTTTTACTTTTTACTTTTTCATTATTGATTAAATGTTGTTTGTATTTAATGCATTTCTGAATATAGTCAATATTTTCACAACAGAATGAAATCATAATTCTTTGGAAATTATATTTTTCTGTTCTTTTTGTTTTGTTTTGTTTGTTTGTTTTTTACCACAGGGAAAGTGAAAAAGTCACTTTCTATTATAAAATACATATCTCATTAATCCATGATTTGCTAAAAGAAAATAGTCTGCCTTTCTTGGACCTAGTTCCACAAATCTCCTGAGTTCTTAGGTATCAAGATGGGTCACCAAGTTCATGTGATGTTGTCACATATGTCACATTAAAATTGGTGCTATTAGATCTACAAGAGTATGCTGACTTTGCACAGTGAAAAGCAATGTTGGAGTTGGAAACTTTCCTGAAGCTTTTAGTTTACTGAAGCTTTCAGTTCCCTGAAGCCCCAATGTGCTAGAAGAAAGAGCTTGGGGATCTAAGTGAGTGTGCTTTCCAAGTAGCCCATTTTGGTGTTTGCCCGTTCCATCCTGAACTATGACATCGACACTAAACCAGACAAGTGCAAGTAGGTATCAAGAAGGTTTCAAAAATTCAAGCACAGTCTGCAAGACTTTCCTTTTTTCTTTTTTGCTGTTTTGCAAAGCCATCACTTTAGGTGCATATTAACCTGATCTGACTAGGCATCTAGCTGAAGAAAAAAAAAAGTCCAAGAATATGAGCATGACCATTAAGCTAAGTTCTCTACAGAACAATTTAAAAATTAATTACAGCTGAATCTTTCTTAACCTTTGACCTTTCAATCTCTTGCCTTAAAGAAAATGATAAAAAGCCCCCAGTCACATAGTATCATTAATCTGTTTTTCTGCAGGTTGAGAACTTACAGGTTAGTGTTGGTGTTTGGTACTTATATTGACTCATTAGTGAAACCTACATTACCATCTCCTGGAAAATGAGATCAGCTGCCTAAATTGAGCATCTTTAATTACTTGGAATATTCATATATTTTTTTAACCTTTACTCAAAACCAAATACAGCATTGCTATTATTGTCCCAGTACACAAGTGCTGGGCATAGAGATAAGTCTGGAACAAAGCTCTGACAGTAGTCATTAGTCTTTAAGATTAACAGAGCAATTCTATACATTGGTTACATATTAATGAACCATGAGTTTAGTACACCGTAATGAATGTTTCTCCAGTAGTCTGTAAAGATGCTTTGCAGCAGCACAAGTCTGTTGAATGTATTTGTTTCCATGTGCTGTGAGAGACCACTCATCACTACTCACGTGATCTTATGTCACTGTGCACATGAATGAAATTGAGGCCAAAAGATTTTTATTTGTCCATGCTCATTAATTGCAAAAATATATTTATTTCATAATCATCAGTAAAGTGTGAGACCAAAATGTGTTTCTTGTTGGCCACTGAGAAACAGCAAACTGCACTTACAGTGATTTTTTTTATTATTATTATTCTTTTTTAAATTAGAAACATTTTTTGTCACTGTTCCGGGGCAGACTTCAAATGATATTGTTTTGCAAGTGGAAGTCCCATGGAATAGAATAGTTTAATTGGAGTATTAAAAACTGAACGTTACTCTCTGACCACCATGTCTAGTCTGTTTGCTTATCAGCATAGTCTACTGTGATTAATATAAGTGGGTATGAAATGGAGGAAATTCAACCAGGAGAATGCCATTATAGTTAGATTTTTTAGTTGTGAATTAAAGTGCCATTTAAAAAAAAAAATAAATAAAAGTAGATTTCATGATCAGAAAGACTACCACATTTTCAAAATGATGGGAAAACAAGTAAGGTTAAGTCTCTTGTTTCTAAAGATTGCAAAGAATTTAGTGTGAAATTCCTTAAAAGATCTTGGAAACAGATACCACTTCTTTCAGCCCAAAGGGTTTATATAAAGTGCTGTAACATTAATCAACTTTCAAAAATCTAACTTTTGTACCTATATTGCTTTATGCCAGAAATGAAATCTCCACAATGCAATGTGAGAATGTTAATTGAAATTTAACGTTTTCAAAGATTCCTAGGGTATTTGAATCACTGATTCTACCCAAAGCCTAGTTTTAAATATAAGAAATATAGTGCCAGGGAAGTAATAATTCTTTATTCAAAGATTATATATTTCTTCTTTTGAGAAGAAGATCATGTCAAAGAGAATACCAAGTGATTCAATCACTGGTGGTATGTACTCAAATCTGCATTTATTGATTATCACTCTAAAAGTGTGTTTTTGCAATAATGAGAACAGGAAAACTGTGGCTTCTTTCCAAATGTTTTCCTGGAGCAGGCAGATGATATAAAAATATTCAGCCAGGGTTATCACCATATCAGCTCTACCACTAGTAACAATATTTGGAGGGCTCCTGTGCATACAGATAGAGCTTGTTGCTGTTCCATTCATTGTAGTCATGACAGAGAAAAGGTTCTCCTGTAATATAAAAATCCGTTTAGTTTGTAGCTCGATGAAAGAGACACCTTTTGGAAATTAAAATACAGGAGGTTTGAAAGTCAGTGAAAGGCAGACAGACTATCCCTAGATAGACACTAGGTACACTAGACACTATTTACTATTCCTTTTATACTCTGCTATACTATCAGTACCTTCTCTTCTCTAGGTTGTTCAGCAGTCCTTATAGCAGACTTCCAGTAACTTAATGGGGGACTGTAGGAAAGCTGGAGAGGGACTCTGTCAGGGACTGTAGTGATAAGACAAGGAGTAATGGTTTTAAACTAAAAGAGGGTAGATTTAGATTAGATATATGGAAGAAGTTCTTTACTCTGAGGGTGGTGAGGCACTAGAACAGGTTGCCCAGAGAAGCTGTGGATGCCCCATCCCTGGAAGTGTTCAAGGCCAGGTTCGATGGGGCTCTGAGCAACCTGGTCTAGTGGGAGGTGTCCCTGCCCATGGCAGGGGGGTTGGAACTAGATGATCTTTAATGTCCTGTCCAACCCAAACCATTCTGTGATTCTGTGATATGTAAACATAGGCAGATATGGAGGTACTGTGCTCTATCTGGACAAAAGTCACTAGGGAACATTGTTGATATTGTTTTTATTTGAATTCCGATGTGTCAAGTTTTGAATTGTTTCAGACATTGCAGTGGTAAGTAAAGGAGAAGAGATTCAACTAGATTTGGTTCTTCATCCTACAGCTTTCACATATTAGCCTCCAAATGCCATTTGTGAAAGAACAGAACATCACAGGGTTATAAATTGAATTGGTACTTGATTTTGAAAAGTTTTCTAATTTTAATGACATAGTTCCTGTAGGTATGTGACACGCTAGGTATCAAGACCTGGGTGGGTAAGACTGAAGACGTGGCAGCTCAGTGAGAAAATACACACTTGCTTATTTGCTTATTCTCATTATCGAATAGTGGTGACGAGGCTGTATTTTCATATCATGAATTTGTTAATAGCTTTCCTTTGGTAATTTAGAATGTTTGATGACTAAAGTAATTGGAATTTACCTGTCAAAGTTATAGTCCCAGCCAAGGCTGGTGTGCTTGCAGTAAAGCAGAGGTAGATTGAGTCAAAATAACTTGCTGTAGTGTTTCACTTACTGATGTTCTGATGTAAGACGTCAGGGAAAAAAATGAAAGAAAAATAAAAACGAATCAGATATTATGATATGTCAGGTGACTATATTTTCAGAAATACTAAATGCAGAAGAAATAAGTGATAATCTTGTTTGCCCTTATGGATAGCATACGCCAAATAATCTAATGCAGATCTTGATAACAACACACTTTAACTCAAGTATTGAAATATGTTGCCTTGAAACTATTAATATTGAGATAATTATATTTCTTATCATAATATAATAATATTTATTCTCATATTTCAGTGTAATTAACTTTTAATTTATATTTTCTAAACTGTTAAATGCAGATATGCAAATATATTGAAATTTAACTTACATCGATAAATAGTGGTCAACTGGAAAAACACTGAAACAAGGAAAATTTTTAGCGTTTCTTCTGTGAAAACTGTTGAAATTAGGTCTGGGTAATAATTGTCTTTTTGCTTGTCTGCAAACTTGAAAACAGAACAGTAAAAAATATCAATGATGTAGCTCTAATATATTTTTTTTTAAATCTCCATCCACTCCCCATTGAAATGAAACTCAGAAAATGATCTGTTGGGCCAATACCAATGTACCAGACAGATGAAAGCTAGACATTTCTTTTCCTCTTCCCTTTGAAGCATGGTATTACAAAATAAATCATGTTAGTATGTATGTTAAAAAGCTTAGAGTTAATTCATGTCACAAAAGCAAGTGAAACAACAGCTGCCACATATTGAAATCTCAGGCCTGGACACAAACAGCAAGGCTTCCTTGCTGACTACGTTCCCACAAACAACTAACTAATTCATGTAAGGAAACACA
The DNA here is from genome assembly GCF_965140915.1 of Aythya marila. Taxonomy (NCBI): domain Eukaryota; kingdom Metazoa; phylum Chordata; class Aves; order Anseriformes; family Anatidae; genus Aythya; species Aythya marila. The sequence continues at coordinate 93,293,431 of NC_139042.1, forward strand.
GAAGGTATGCCAGCCTTACTTTGGGCCTGAAGAGTACACAAACACTGTTCAAAATTCTGTCAACACTTAATCACTTCTCTCTCAAGATGAACTGTGTGGCCCTTTGTTATGCCCGTAGTATCATTCTTGCAGGAGTGATAGATGCCAATGTTCACTTTCTATGTGTAAGCAAAAAAGAAACCCTAAGAAAAATGAGGAAGAGCCTTAAAAAGGTAAACTAAAAAGGACAGCTTAAATCTTTACAGGTGTCATGACAGCTGCTGAAAGATAAATTATTGGAGACAATATCATCTATTAAAAAGGTTTTAGAAGGACTATCAGAAGATTCCATTTTTAAACAAGGGAGTAGAGGAGGATTAAATAAGTCAACCTTAAGAATTCTACTCTTATGTACAAAACAGAAGAATAGGAAATTACCAGCTGAACTTATTGTGTAGAAACATAACGTGTCAGGCTAAAAAGTTTTAAGAGCAACTTGAAAATCTACTTTCAGACACAAGAGAAACAGGAATTCTGCCAGAGTATGCAGAGGTCCAATAGATTCCGAATGTGTGAAAGAGAAGGTAAGACTAACAAAAGGAAAAAATAAATAAATAAATAAATAAATAAATAAATAAAATCAGTTGCCAAAGAGGTCTATGGAATGAATAGAGAAAATGAAAGGTAGTGAATTACTAGCACCAGATATTCACAGGCACCTAGAAAACCAGATCAAACCACCACCACACTGTCAGTATAAAAACCTGCTTAAAAGACAGAACACTTCTTTAGAAAGTCACCAGGAAGTTTGAAGGCGCGTGAAGAATGAGCTGAAGTTTTTCTGGCTAAGAGATGGTGAGGACCGATTCTTAAAAGTTAAGTTATTGTGTGACAAAGCAAAAGGCAAAGCTCAGTAATATAAATATGTGTATGTATGTGTAGCCGTGTAGCCATTAATATTCAGTCATAAGACCTTGAGGTAGCTGAGTTGTCAGAACCTTAGTAGTTCTCAGCTCGGCATTCTTTCAGGTCAAAGACAGACTGTATTTTAGAAATTGAGAAAAGACAAGACTTCAAAACAACCATTACTATATTATTGTGTAAATTCATGGTGTATGTGCACATCAACCCATGCTGTATCTAAATGCAAGGAGCAACTTGATTCTCTTCCACCTCAAGAAGTACAATCAGAACAGATTCAGATGAAGGTAGCAGAGTAGGTTTGTATGAATCCACTTGTGCACATAGAGTGATCTTATAGAGGAAGACTTCAGTCTGGGAAAAGATTGCTGGAGAGCGTATGACAGAAGACCGTAAAATCCCAGATGTCATGAAAGATGAAGTAGTAAATCTTGTCCTATTTCTGTGTACTCCTTCCTGCTCCAAAAACAAGCCTTCAGATTACATTATCTGGTGGTAGATTTGAATGAGCAGTGGGATGTACTTCCTCACACCTCACATAATTAAGCCAAGAAACTTATTGCACCCGATGTCAAAGATACTACAAATTCACATGGATTTGAAAAGTGGTTGGATAATTTCATGGCAGGAAACATCTCATCAGGGACTATTAAATATAAAGATGACATCAGAAGCACAGAAGGTCCCCATATTACAGGCTGCTAGAAAATGGGAAAATATTCTGCTGAAAGATTGGTATGATTACCCTGTTCTTAGTCTTTATTAGGCTATCTACTGTTACTTGCTATCTAAGACTGGATGATCTGACCCAATCTGTCTGGCCTTTTTTTTTTTTTTTTTTTTTTTTTTTTAATAAAAATTATCTCTTTTTTAATGAAAAGTAAAAATTTTTGCAAAACTGCTGAAAATGGTGCCCCTTAAGCAGTTGGATAAAAAGATGTAGGAGACATAGGTCCATATGCTTTCCAGTCAGAAAGTAATCCAACCCTTATTGTATATCCATTCATGAGGAACAACACAGTCAGATAGCTGTAGGATATTTATGTTCAGATCAAGCTAAAGCACAGTCTCACTCACTTTCACTTTGGGCAAATAAGTTAATACTTAGTAGTGCAAATTCTGGAATCCTGAAATCCTCCTAAATTGCTTTTGAAACTATCAGATCAGGGAATCTTTCCCTCTCTTTCTTCCTCTCTGCCTCAGTGACTACCTTAATATTTCAAGATTAGTCTGAAGAAAGATCAACCTTAAGGAAAAAAAAGTAATGATGCTTTTGCAGATATGAAAGAATTTAATCAGTTAACCTTCATATAATCCGTTATGCAAACTAAAAAGCAAACAAACAAACAAACAAAAAAGTGCTTACAGACTGCTAGTCAGTATAGTCTCCAAGGAGGGGAAATGTATTTCAAGCTTCTTCAGTCAGAGAACAAATTGATCATCTGTGTATTGAAGTGCTTAAACGACTAAACAGTTTTGTGAAAATCAGCACTCAGATCTTTTTTTTTTTTATTTTATTTTTATTTTTTACTTAGTTGAAAATATTTGGCGAATTTCAACCAAATTCACAAAGAACTTGAGTCTGAATAAATTGCAATTTTTTGGTAATTATATCAAATTCAGAAAATGTTCTTATTGTTCTTCCTTGAACCACTGTTCAAGGAAGAAAGAGTCTTGTTTATGTTATTAAGATTGGAGAACATCTAAGTTAGAAAAACTTTGGATTGGAAAAATCCAAGTTTTCCCCATTTCTGTGAGAAATTCTAATTAAAAGTGTCAAGTCTAGTATAGCTGTAATAACAACATAGAAAATTTCCCTAACATCTAAAATTTTCAAACCTTAAATAAAGGGAGTGAGTAATCCTCAGAATTATATGTTACCTACTGTAATACTGATTCTATGGTTTGAATTTTATCATCAGGTTTTTAAGGGTTTCTTGTTTGCTTGGTCATGATCAATGCAAGGTTTCAGAACTTCATTTTTGTCAGATTGTGCCTTAGCTTATGAAAATATAAATGAAAGCAGAATTTGTCTTCATTTGAAAGATAAAATAAATGTAATTTTTGAAGAACAAACCTCAACATAATCCAGGACATTTGCTGTAGCTTTGTTGACTCTCCAAGGTTAACCAGAACAAAATCCATCACAACTACAGTTTTTTCCTGCCAAATTAAGTTTGATATGACTGGAATCATACACAAGGATATGCTGAGGAAAAAAAAAAAAAAAAAAATATATATATATATATATATATATATATATATATATCTCACTTATCTATTATTTTCTATGTAGCAAGCCATAATATTTGAATTTATTTGAATTTTAACATATTTTGTATGCTCCTTAGTAACCATTGGACTAAGTGAACACTTATATATAGACCTGCATGCTGAAGGGCAAATGTGAGACCATCATGTCACAGAAATTTCCGAGGGTGGCTCTCAAGCCTTCTTAGAAGGTGATTGCTAGTGACAACCCATTTCTACAATATAGCAGTTGTGATCTTTCTGCACCATTTAAGGACTTGCACCATTACTTCCACACAGACCTCAGAAGTCAACTAAATCCTTATTTAGAACTGAGACTAACCTCTCTGCCAGTTTCTAAAACTATGAGTTTCTAGTACATAGGCTGAGCATTCTCAGATTTTCCTTAGATCCTGTTTGTCCCTACATAGTAGAACAAGGTATTTTGTGCCTCTCTGTTCTGAAGACTCTGGGAGAAAGGATGTTTCATGACTCTATGTGTTAATGCTCCCTAGTAAGACAGGGTCCTGGTGTTGATGGAACCTTAATAATAATGTAATATTTCCCCAATGTAACTGACAATTTGTGAGTCAAGTCACTTGTAGCTACTGTGTAATTTATGGTTGCATCTTTTATATCAGTCCACCTTGACAGAGAAGTAAGAGCATGACCTTTTTCATGCTAAGAGATATGTAGGTGAGGAAAGTGCAGGTTGGGAAGACTATTAGCATGGAGGGAGTGGAGAAAGTGAAGACATAAAGGCTCTACCAAGGGGGAAGAAAATTTTTACTCTCTGCTTCCAAAATGTAAACACACTGCTTTTGAAATATGAAGAAAGTTCCATGAAAGATTCACAAGCATTAATTTGTTAAATAATCTCACATTACCACAATGCTTGAAGCCTTTTTAGTAAAGGAAGTCAATAAAAGGGAAAAGCAGAGCTTTATTTGCACACATGAACAGGCACAAAGCAGGATTTTCAACTGGCACTGAAGTGATGAGAGCAATCCCCAAAGAACGCTTCCTCTGGACCAGTCCTTGAATATTTAATAATGGTGAATTACCAGAACCCTTCAACCATAATGAAGGAATAAGCAGGCAATTAGAGCAAACTCCAAATCCCTCACCCTAAAAACCCTCCAGCCTTTTAACTCCCTCACTGCAAGTACCATTCCCTTCTGATTTCTCCCACTTACTTAGAACTCACAATGACAAAACACTTTTTTTTTGTCTCATAGAAACCCTCATCCATCCCAATCTTTCTCAGAAAGAAACTATATTAGTATGTTCTGTAGCAAAATTCAAAGCCACTACTGCTTACTGAAGTTTTACTGTAGCATACTGAAGTGCTATCACAGCCATTCTTATATGAAATGTATAATATACTTTAGAAACAAGTGTAGGAAATGAAATGTTTAAGACTTGCAGTATATGAGTGAAGCAACTCGTGCTGTCAGGAGTGCCTTAGGACATAAGCAGTCACTTGCATGTTGGCCTTCTTTCTAATAGTTAGTTAGTCTTAGACAAACCTGGTAAAACTGAGAAGCAAAGGGTTTATGGTTGCAATGATAGCTTCAAACTCCTTCAAAATCACTGAAATCCTTAGAAGTGAGGAATACAATACGCTGGAGATATAAATGAATATTTGGACCTGAATTGAAAACAAGCTAGATGATTCATATGTATTGGCTGGTATCAGCTTTCACGTAATTTGAAGAAATAATTGTCCAATGCATCTAATTCAGAATTTTCTTCTGTGGATCTTACCTCTAGATTGGTTGTGGGATTTTCAGTCTTAAGATCTACTAATAAATGGATGTAGAATAGAAAATAAGCCCTCATGGCTTATGGCTTTTACTGAAACGGAACTTAAAGCAAATAATGAGAAACTGCAACCAGACTGAAGAGGATTTGGATCATTTAGGTAGTTGGGTCAACATATGGCAAATGCAGTGTGGTATAGGAATGTGTAAAATAATTAATCTAGGCAAAAGAAAAAAAATTATCCACTACACTGGAAAGGAAAGAAGTTTTGGTTATTATTAAAAAGTAACTGAAATAATCAAGACAGTACACAGCAGCAGGGAGCTGTGCAAACCAGTCATTAGGCTGATTGAGCAAGAGGCTAAAGAGAAAACAGGTGATCTTATTCCTGTTTGGAAGATCTACTTTTTACATATGATCATAGAATTAAGAAAAATCAATATTTCCTTATAAGTCATGCTTAAGACCTTAAAAAATATACTGCAGGAAGTATTCAGTACTGTGAAAATGACACATAATTGTGTAAGAAATTTTTGGCCACCATTTAGTATTTTGTATGTGGCATTGCTCTGTAGGAGCAATGAAGTAGGAATGATATTATGGCATTGGAAAGACCACTTAATGAAACAGGGTAACACAAATGATCCCATACACAAAAGTTACTGTGGTTAACCTTATTCTGTGTGGCTCTAAATAAAGTTTGTGATATTCAGAATCATGGTTGTTGTTGTTGAAAGCACCTATTTTTCAAATTAACAAGTGACAAACCTCTCCACATTCAAAGAAATAGAAATTAGGAGTAAACGTTACTGCATACCCAACAGTAACTGCATACCCAACATGGTGTATCTTAATAATTATGGAATAAGGTCTGCTGTGAGGGAGGGCAATTTTTTTGAGCATGATTCTCCACTTTATGTGCATAAAAATTCTCCAAACTATACCTGTTTTTCGTATGGCCTGATGAAAACATGATGCGCAGATGGGCTTGGACCTACTCACACCCATCTGAAGTCATGTCCTCTGAGAGACAGGAAGATGGCAAATGTTGGTGACAAAGGGAAAATGAAGGAGAGTAAACGAAGACATGCAGTTTTCTCATGCAGTGGACTTAAACAATAGGAGCTATGGGATGTATGGTTCCTTTGTCAGGCATGTTTTAGGGGTGTCAGCAAGAAAGTAATGACCAGCCATATAAAGTATAAGGGCCAATGAATGAAGAGTGTCCTAGTCCATGGTTCCTAAGGGGAGAATAACCACCTAAACTCAAAACTCATAACACATTTCCTGTGTTATGGTGAAAGAGTAAGTGTCAAAATATACATTATTTTTGTCAGGAGGCACATAAGACTGTCAGCTCTGTCTTATTAATTGCTGGCCTTGATTTTTATTCACATATGCTCTGCATAATGTCTTTAGAACTGCTTTTCATTAGTAATATTACAACACTTTACTCAATATGTTATTGAAATGGTTAGCTCTACATCTGCATTGCACTCTCAGGGTACTCAGATTTCTTCATTTAGGACTCTGTTCTCCCAATGAAAAAGAACATATCTTTAGAAAATAACTACTATAGCTTCTGGGTAAGCTATGATTTACAACTGTAACTTTTAATATGAAAGCATACTTTTGAGTTCTAATTCATTCTGAAAATCATGTACAACAGTTGGCCTAAACTGAACTTTCAGAAGCCTAAAGAAATGCAAGTAGTTATGAACATAGATTCTTTCATTCCTCTTCTAAAGTGATGTATACAGAAAAGACGTGGTAGACTTTAAGTCAGATAGAGAGACGGGAGAGTTGTAGCTGAAACATCAGAAACTGAAATTTCATAATATTCATGATTTGGTTATTCCAAAGCTTATACAACATTTATTGGCAATGAATTGTATCAGACAGGCTACTCCTTTTATTAAGAGCTTGGATTCATCATCTTAAATCAGCACATGCACATGAGTCTTTTCTACTACCTTGCACAAAATGAAATGTTTTCCCTCCCTGCTCATTCTTTTGATCTGCAGCAGAGAAGTCTATACTTAAAGCTATTGTTGCTGTTATAAACATAAATTTTTATGCTTGCAGTATTTTTTTCTGGACAGCAGATAAAATTATCTTCCAGTTTCTCAATCTGTTAGTTCTTCTCATGTGTGTATTGCATGGTGTTATCTAAAATCACCAAGCTGACAATGGAGTTTCCTGTTACTTATATAGATTTTAAGGAACAAATTATGTTTTATAAGCCACACTTCCATCTTCTTCCTTAGATAAATAGTAGAATATGTTACAAGTAATTATTCTGAAGTAACTTTTTTATCGCTGTAGCAGAGGATTTCTTGCTCTTCTCTTCTGTTTAATTGTCCTTAATTTTGTATCATATTATTGTGGTTATTTCCACCTGGTTTTGCAATAGTATTTTGCCAGAAATTATATTCCCTCTGCAACTGGTTTGTTCGGGGCTCTGAATCGCTCCTTTGATGATTACAATGATAGAACAATAAAACCATTTTACACTTTGCTGCAGCTTGCTTTCATGTTGCAATTACTATCAGCTTCCTTGCAGGATAGTGAAATGTTTTGTGTTTTGTTTTTCTGACCATTAACTATTTGAGGTAGATGTACTCGTAATATTTCTCCTTTATTTTGCCCTTTTCATTTTTTTCACCATTCTTCAGAGCTGTTGTGAATGGAGGTGTAATGAGAAAAGAGAAGACTATTAATGAGACTTTATTAATGTTGGCAACAACTCCAAGAGACTCTTCTTTCTGTGTGAAAGAAATTCACTTGTAAATATGAATACTGAGAAGGTTAATACTGTTGTTCAATATTTTAATATTGAGCTGCTCACTGTTTTTCCTGTTTGTTTGGTAACTTGCCAGACTGGAGTAATAATACTTAAAGTGCAGGTAACTTCCTGACTACCTTATTTCAATGATTAACCCTATGTTGCTAATTTCAATGAATTTCATGGTCCCATGAATAGAGATGTATGCCAAGCTTTAGAAAATACGGAAACTTTTGGTAGTGTTGCCAGTAATGGCTTTGTTGTGTCAACAAAGTGATTAGACAGCTGTACTATGACCTTGGACAAGTTGTCTTCCTTGTAACTCAGTTTTGTCTTTTCCCTCTCTGTCTTTCCCCTTTAAATTGTAAATTCTCTGAAGAAGATTCTGTGACAGGCTATGTATATAGTTTTACAACATGAATGATAATGGTTATTGTAGATGATAATGGGTATCTGCTAGGAATATCTCCTATGGGGTATGTTGTTATAGATAGCATTTTGCTCTTTTCTTATATTTTTAAAATTTACAAATGTAAATGTGAGCTTTTTTTTTTGCTTTTTTTTTTTTCTTTTGTGCTGGGCATAGTCAAAAAAAAATATGTTACTGGTGTCTAAAGGCAGTGGGTAAGAAAGAACGACACATGGAGACTTAAAGGGCATAGCTCTTGTGTCACTTGGTGCATCTGCAGGTATATGAAAACCTAGGGGCTTAAAGTCTCCTGGCACCCTGTGTGGCTTGAAGTTCTGCAGCCTTTTGTATTTTAATTCTTCTTCAGGTTATAATTTAACTGTATTTTTAAATGATGAAATCCTGGTTCACTTGGTACAGGTAGCAATGCTCCCTTGTTTAAGTTGCGCTCAAATTAAGATTGTACAACAGTTTTGTCCTTAAAGGGTATTTGGAAGAGATAGGTAAGTCAAATGGTTTAATCAGTGACAAAAATGTGTTATGTGTATATAGAAGGGGTTCTTTCTTTCCTTTTACAACTAGGAAAAAAAACATTGTTTTAGGTAGTGTGGTAGTTTTACTCGGGTGGGCAGCTGAGCTCCACCACAACTGCTCTCTCACTCCCCCTCGTCAAAGGGAAAGGGAAAGCAAACATGATGCAAAGGGCTCAAGGGTTGAAATAAGGATGCGGAGATCACTCAACAATTATCGTGACAGGCAAGACAGACTCAGCATAGGCAGATAGTAAGATTTATTGTCTATTACTAACAAACTAGAGAAGTGAGAAACAAAGAAACCAAAAATGCCTTCCCCCCATCCGCCCTTCTGCCCTCTTCCACCTCCTTCCTTCAAGCAGTGCAGGGGAATGGGGGAACGGGGGTTATGGTCATTCTATAGTACTTCTTTTCCGCCATGTAGTACTTCTTCTCCGCCACTCCTTCTTGGTCACTCTCATCCCCTGTGCTGTGGGGTCCCTCCCATGGGATGCAGTCCTTGCTGAACTGATCCAGCATGGGCTTCCCATAGACAGCAGCCCTTCAAGAACTGCTCCCATACGGGTCTGTTCCACAGGGTCCATCCCTCAGGAGCAAACTGCTCCAACCTAGGTCCCCCACGGGTAGCAGCTCCCCCCAGGCCTCCTGCTCCTGTGTGGGTTCCTCTCCACGGGCTAAAGGTCTGACCTGGAATCTGCTGCAGCGGGAGTTCTCCACAGGCTGCAGCCTCTGTTGGTGCAGGTCCACCTGCTCCACCGTGGTACTCCATGGACTGCAGGGGGACAGGCTGCTTCACCACCCTGTGGTCCTCACCACAGAGGACTGCCACAGGAGACTTCTGCTCTGGCGCCTGGAGCACCTCTCCCCCTCTTTCTTCACTGACCTTGGTGCCTGTAAGGCTGTTCCTCACTCCTCTCCTTCTCCCAGCTGCTGTGTGGCACAGTGTTTTTTTTTCCCGTCTTAAATATGCTCTCAGAGAGGCGCAAAACAACGTCACTTATTGGTCAGCAGTGTGTCCCTTACCTAACATGAGGCAGCTTCTATATCCTTCTCACAGAAGCCACCTCTATGGCCCCCTGCTACCAAAACCTTCCCACTACACTGCTGGAAAACAAAGCCTCTTGTTTGAATGGAAGGACTCATGGTAGGGGTGCTCAGAGCACGTGAGCACCGAGCACCATCCCATCAGCTTCTCCTGATCATGGATCCTACCTTCGAAGGGATCACCTGGAGTCACAAAGACACCTGCCTGCTCCTAGGAAATAAAACAGGAGGTGTTCTGGCTGAGGTCTCAGACCCAGGTAGCTCAGTCAGTGCTGCAGGTAATGGCATGTGCTGCTGCACTGTGGGGCAGAGGGCGTCTGCTCCTGGCAGCAGAACAGCCAGTGCTTTACCCAAAGAAGGTGCAAAATTTCCTGTGCTAAAAAACACTTTCTCTGGTATTCAGAGTAGCTCGGACTGCAGAAGTGGTTCTTAAATATGCTCTCACAGAGGTGCAAACAACATCACTTATTGGCTCAGCTTTGGTCAGCAGCAGAGCCCTTACCTAACATGGGGCAGCTTCTAGATTTTTCTCACAGAAACCACCCCTATGGCCACCTGCTACCAAAACCTTGCCATGTAAACCCACATGTATAACCCCAAAGGTAGGATATTTAAGTCTCTCTAACATCTGTTAGAAACAGATGTAAATAATAACACCTGTAAATATGATCATTTATATGATCATTTTTTTGAAATCTGTTTTAGAAACCATTTGTAGTGTTTGTCCAAACAAAAGTTCTTGTTAAATTGTTGTACATGAACGTGAGAGAGTCTTCCTTTAAAGGATTATTGCCAGAATATCCTTTTACTAAGGAAGGGGATAGGAGTTGTTCAGCTTCTGTTGTCACTTAAGGAAGGGATAAAACAACATTTCAGGATTCCTACTTCAGGAATAACTGTGAGATAAGCTGCTATACTAATGATTAACTTTATAACACTGAATAAACAAAGTGTTGTAGAGTTGGTCTAGTGCTCTATTTCAATCTAAATAATTAAGTGATGTTTATTCACATTAATGATGAGGACACTCCTGCTCAGTGATTGATCAACAAAGCAGCCACTGAAAAGTCTTACCTTGAGATGTAAACCTGCAAACTTCAAAACCAAGAGTAAGTTCAAATACCATTTCTTGTGAGTTCTGCAGTGTTGTACTCTGTGTTGTCCCATTCCACACGAACACTACTGTAAATCAGTAATGACTTCCCTGCAGTCAATGTAGTAGTAGCAGTACAAATTACTAGAGAACTGGTACTGTAAATGTTGGTTTGATTATCTAAAAGCAAACATTTATGCTAAAGCTGATAGTACAGAGTCTAAGTGCATAAATTACAGAAAAGAATGCTTTTTTTCTTTTTAGGTGAACAGAACTTTCAAAATGGTGAGATGAAGTTAGGAATGGAACACTAATAATAATACAATACAAAATAAATTTAAAATCCAGCAGTACAAAATGTTACATTAACTTTATCATGCTGCAGGCTACAATATTTATAAAATAACACTGCTTCATATTTTTGACAAGTTTGTTGAACCAAAAAAGAAAAATCCTAATGGAGCAACAAAATATTTTGAGGAAAAAAATGAACAAGACATGAACAGAGTAATTGCTAGCAACAGGTCATACGTAACAACTACCTCAGTATAAAATTTTACGCTATAATTACTTTTTGCCTTGGTTCTAGAGGCTACAATTATTTTTTGTGAATGTAAGAGTTCATGTGATATATTTGATTTCTCTTCATTTGGGAAAGGAAAAAGTTGAAGACAGACAGAAACAAGTGTGAAATATACTTCTCTTCATGTGGCTTACTTCTCATACATTGAGGAATCAAGTTTATCAGAATACTTCTCAAGATTATCAGAATACTTATGTTAGAAACCTTCTTTTACCATCCTGGCCATTTTCTCTCTTGCAGCAGGAATTCTGTGTTCACAAAGAATTTTTCAGTTGGCTTTTTATTAAACCAAGCTTACTTAAATTCACTAGTGAAAGACCATATTTTACATACGAAGGATAATGTCTTTGCTGGATCCTGATCATTCATAACAAGGAAGGAAATTTATAGCTTATTCTGTTCTATTTGTCTTCCCAAGCGCAATCTTGTACTGCAATATGGGGATGAATTGTAATTGCAAATTACTTTTCTGAAAATTGATTCTTAAATGTTGACTCTTTATGCCATAAATGGGAATCTTACAGACTTACAGAAAACTGAAATTATTTTTATTGTCCTTCACATAAATAAACCTAAGGATTTTTTTTTTTTTTTTTTTCCCAAACGAATAAATCTGTAAAGTGCTTACAATTGAATTTTGGGTTTTCATAACCTTCTTCTTGGGCACCCTTGTCCACTGCTGCACTACTCTGTTATTGGAAACTTTATGTGGTATGAATGACCAGTGAATTGGTATTATGAACTTTGCATCTAAGAGGAAAGAATATCTAAGAGGAAAGAGCTTATGTTAAAGATAATGTTATAGGGTCTAATTTAATTAAATGATTAAAAATCAGAGAATCCTCTTAGAATGTGTACCTGGGCACAAGAAGGAGAAGTTGATTGAGAATGGCCAGCATAGATTGACCAGGTGTGTATATTTCCTGGACAACTTTATTACCTTCTGTGATAAAACGGCTGGCTTTGCGAGTAAGGGTAGTGGTGGATGTCATTTACCTTCAACTTTAGGAAAGTTTTCAACAACGTCTGAAAAAAAAAATCTTGTATCCAAGTCAGGATTTTGTAGTATGGATGCATGCACAACTGCATGGATTGCAACAAGTTGGATGACTGGGCTTAGAGGATCTTAATTAATTGTTTGTATTTAACTGAATTCTGATAAAAAGTGAAGTATCAGAGGAGTCTGTGTTGGGACCTGTACTGATTAAAATCTTTATTAATGACCTAGAAGAAGCAATGAAATGCACTCTCATCCTGTCTGCAAATGACACCGAACTGGGGTCAATATATGCAAGAGCTGGGTTGCCAGACTTCAGGGCAGGCTTCAGGGATGGGACATCAGGAACCTTGTTAAATTCAACAAGGAGAATTGCAAAGTCGTGTCCCTAGGATGGACCAAAGTCCTGGCAGCACACAGGCTATGGACTACCAAGCTGAGTACCAGCTCTGTTGGAAAGGTCCTGAGGGTGGTAATTGGCATCGATCTGGACATGAGGCCACAGCATGCCCTGGCAACAAAGAGGGCCAACTGTACCCTGGGAAGTATGGACAGGGGCAGCCAACAGATTGTGGGAAGTGGCTATTCCCCTCTATTCAGTTCATTAAATCTCATCTGGATAAATGTCAGAACTTAAGGGGTGAGCTAACCTATTGTTTGAAAGGCAGGCACAAAGATAACAGAGAAAAACAACCCCCTCAGAGAAAAGGGTCACAAGTTGCACACTGGGACATTCATGTAGGACATTATGAAAAAGAAAGAAAAAGTTAATAGCATGGAAGTGCAACACAACTGTTTTATATATAGCAACAAATACCAAATGACTAGGTTGCTAAGTTAATTTTCCAGATGTAGAAATTACTGCAGTTTTTTATGGTTTCACATTTGCTGTACCATTTCCAAAATCATTTAGAATGAAGGATTAATACTATGGAGCAGAATCCTGAAGTTTGAGCAAATTCTTTTCTGGGGACTCTTTTTTGATAAGTGTTTGGACAGGGTCTGTTGTAGCACCGTGGTACACAATGGTGGCTCTGTGGCAGAGTGGCACTACTATTATCAATGATTATGTGTCTAAATCATCTCCAATAACAAATGATAATAATAATAATAAAACTTACAAATATGAATAGGACATTAGAAAAGGTTTTCTACTACATAACTTTTTAACCGTGGAATACTTTCTAAAATGGACATCATGATACACATTCTTTCCTAACAGAAACACCTTGAACCCCAATCTCATCTTCCACTGTAAATAAAGAAAACCAAATACTGTGATATATTGTGAAAATCATGGACAACAGAATGAGCAAAGTTATACTCTGTCTGCTGGTAGTGAGGACACAGCTGGAATACAGCTGTGGAGAATCTGGAAGGCCTCCAGTGGAAGCAACGAGGATAGTCATGAGTCTAGGACATAGGACTCTTTAAAAATGAGTCTTTAAAAATGAGTCATGAGTCTAGGACATAGGACAATTTAAAAAATAATTTCACCTCTTAAAGATAGACTTTAAATTTCTTGAATTCTAAGAGCATGTGTTACTTGGCAATAAATTATTTTTCTTGCATTAATCAGATTTAATTCACTAGAGTATAATGTTATTATAAATATATACATATAAATGTTGGAAGAATATTAGACCTTGGATAAACCCTTTAATGTCTCTGATATCTCTAGAAATACTTATTTTTAAATTTGGATTCTCTGTCATGACCATAGACCTTATCTTACATAGGTGATCTTTCTCTTTAGGTATTGTATGGAAATGATTACTTCCTTTCTTTTCCTTGATAAGTTAAAACACAACTAATTATATTTGGAACAGGGAGATAAAGTGGTAGGAACTGAACTTTTTTTTTTCCCCCCTGTGTTCTGGAACAGAAAGTTATGTTTTCATTTTGATTTCTTCCTGAAATATTAAATTGCATTGTTATTTTACCTGGAACAAGAGTGTGTTGTGTGTTTTTTTTTTTTCTGTTTTTTCTTTTTTTTTTTTTTTTTTATGTTTATTTTAAGACATCTTCCTTTTGCCAATGCAAGAGAAGTACACCCAGAGCTTTTCTAGTAGTTCCCTCTTTTCCTTTCTCTTAATTGAGTTATGACTGACTGTCCTCCTCAACTCTTAAGGGATTAAAAAGCATATACCTCTCATTAATATTTTGTTAAAACTGCAGAGTATATTTTTTCATCAGCACACCTATAGACCAGGCAAGGCAAACTGTTACTTTTATTTTTTTTGGCCTCTAATACTTCACCTGTGTCAAATATCCTAGGGCAGTTGATAGAGCAAGTATTTGGTACCCCACTTCATACCATTGGCAGAACAGCCAGGAACTGTCCTCAGCCCAGGTCATTTAGCCTTTCAGAATTTCAAAACATGGAAATTCTGGCTGGCACTCAACAGTTTTCAGTCCTGTTTGAATTAGGACATAACAAGCTAATTTCTTACAGGAAATCCTTTGCCACTCTCAGCTTGTAATCTTTTGCTCATTCCACAAACTAGAAAACATGATCAATTGTGGTGGCATTTAACATGGCACAGTAGGAATAGAACAGGTATGGACATCACTAGAGATTAAAGGCCGTAACAAAAAATGTTTTTTGTTTGTTTGTTTGTTTGTTTATTTCATGACTTGTTAGGAACGAACAAGTGCAGGAACAAGTTAGGAATAACTGAAAGGAGTTTTGAAATAAGTGGATGTACTGAGAGTAAAGCCTCTCAGTTCTGTTTTTAGAAGTAAGAACAAGTGAGCAAGAAAGGAGGAAAGCAAGGGTTAAGAAAGATTTGGGGGAAGAATAGATTGATACTTCATTCAGCTTTAGAATGTACATGTTCAAAATGTGATGAGCAGTGCAAAAGCAAAGTTCTTGTAAAATGAGCATTTACGGACATCTTTTTGTGATTTTTATTTAATTCATCTGCTGAAGACTAATTCTGTAAATAATAAAGTGTCATGGTTTAACCCGGCTGGCAGCTAAATACCACGCAGCCGTTCGCTCACCCTCCCCCCTCCCTCTCTGGGACGGGGGAGAGAAATGGAAAGTGAAGCCCGTGAGTTGAGATAAAGACAGTTTAATAAGACAGGAAAATAATAATAACAAAATAATAATAACAATAATAATAATAATAATACAATGGTGATAATAGGAAAGTTATAATAATATGTACAAACAAGTGATGCACAATGCAATTGCTCACCACCCGCTGACCGATGCCCAGCCTAACCCCGAGCAGTCCGGCCCCTTCCCCCCGGCTAGCCACCCCTATATATTGTTTAGCATGACGTCAGATGGTATGGAATACCCCTTTGGCTAGTTTGGGTCACCTGTCCTGGGTCTGTCCCCTCCCAGCTCTTACTGCACCCCCAGCCTGCCTGTTGGCGGGACAGAGCAAAAGGCTGAGATGTCCTTGGCTTGGTATAAGCACTGCTCTGCAACAATTAAAACATCGGGGTGTTATCAGCACTCTTCTCATCCTAAGCCAAAACACAGCATTCCACCAGCTACTAGGAAGACAATTAATTCTGTTCTAACTGAAACCAGGACATAAAGAAAAATACATTATTTGTATGAAACTCATGAGCTTAATTTGTGCAACATTTTTATGCTAAAGATCAGCCTTTAAATCGTGATCTACTTGAAACTGTCATTACTGATGTTGATGCTGAAAACAAGATGTCTTAGCATAACACAGTGCTAAAATAAATTTGGGTGTACAGACCCTTTGTAAAGTGTTGAAGGGGTGAGGAGAGTATGTCTGCAAAACAGTGTGTGAAGGCAGAACAATGTTTGACAAGCTGAAAATAGAGGAAACCTTAGACGGATGTTCTTTCTAATTTGTTAGATCAATTAATATAAACCAGAGCAAACAGAATTCATCAAAGTAGCTTGATGGGGTGGCAAGTCTGGCGGTTAGGAGGTATGAATCCCATTGCCTGCAGACTGCCACCTCAAGCCTATAACCACTTCTAGCTGATTTCTTTGTCCATGTAAAATGTCATTTTTGTCCATTTCCCTCCTTGGATACATATATGATGGTATTCACAGGGTTAAATTTGAACCAAACCTTCTTTAAGGACTACAGTTGTATGTTCATTTCTGTCTTTTAGCTGAAATAGCTAGAAAAGATATTTTTTTTCCCAGTAGATATATCTGTGACTGGAAGGAAAAGGAATGAAAATCACATGTGCAAAGATTAAAAAATTTTGAATGACTATCCAAATGCCTTATAGATAACGCACCATCTGCTGTTAATTTTTCTTATTGCTCTGTACAGAGACAAGGGAAAAGAAGCTTTCTCTCCACTGGGAAATTCTGCTTAATTTAAATTAAACAATAATAGAATTTATATTACCTCTTAAGTAGTTGCAGTTGGGATATTTTAAATCAGTCTATCTGAGATGCTTTTATAAAGCCACACTTTGTCCTTAAGGATTTTGGGCCACTACTAGGCAATATGACAAAGCAGATGGAGCAGATACTCCTGTGATATAAGTGAGTGGTAGACTGGAGTGTGGGTCTTAATTCTGCTTTCTCCCCAAATTGTTGGATGCCAGTCCAACTGTAGAGCAACCATAAGGTGGACTAATTTTTAAGATTAGTATACAGAGAAAACTATGTGTTCAGCTGAGCTGTAGTATTCTTGCTTTTCTACCACTAATCTGTTGAGATGCCAAGAGATTTTTGGACCTCTAGGTCTGTAACAGGTAGACTTGGGCTCTCCTACTGCAGAGGCATGCAGAACTCACACTGTCTGCATCATTGCTGTATAACTGGTGAGTCTGTTTTTAAGAAAAATCTTGAACCTACATATAATTGGCAGTCAAAATCCCCCACAGTATTAGGTATTGATATGGTTAGACAGGATGCAAAAATTTCCTCCATATGAATAAGGAATCAGTGGAAGGAAAGGAAGGGGTCATTGAAGAACTTGGATCATGTTACTGCAAGTAGATCTTGTACATTTTAACACTTTCTAAAGACAGATGCTGACTGAGTTGCTTGACCATCACAGTTATTGAAGTGGAGACCAAGGCAATAAATGGATATTGAAATGAGAATCATAAAATAATAGAATCACAAAATCACAGAATGGCTTGGGTTGGAAGCGACCTTAAAGATTGTCTAGTTCCAACCCCCCTGCCATGGGCAGGGACGCCACCCACTAGATCAGGTTGCCCAGGGCCCTATCCAGCCTGGCCTTGAACACCTCCAGGAATGGGGCATCCACAACTTCTCTGGGCAACCTGTTCCAGGGCCTCACCACCTTCTGAGTGAAGAACTTCCTCGTAACATCTAATCCAAATCTGCCTTCTTTTAGTTCCCATTCCCCCTTGTCCTATCACTATCTGCCTGTGTGAAAAGTCACTCTCCATCTTTTTTATAAGTCCCCTCTAAGTGCTGAAAGATCACAATAAGGTCTTCCTGAAGCCTTCTCTTATCCAGGCTGAACATCCCTAGCTCTGTCAGCCTGTGTTCATAGGAGAGGTGCTCTTATCATCTTTGTGGCCCTCCTCTGGACCTAGCATCCTGGCTTGTATCAGAAACAGTGTGGCCAGCAGGACTAGGTTGTCCCTCTGTACTCAGCTGTGGTGAGGCGGCATCCTGAGTACTGTGTTCAGTTTGGTGCCTCTCACTACAAGAACGAAATCAAGGTGCTCAAGCATGTCCTAAGAAGGGCAATGAAGCTGGTGGAGGGTTTAGAGAACAATTCTTGTGAGGAGCTGCTGAGGGAATGCTTCTTCCAAGCACCAAGACAAGAGGAAATGGCCTTAAGTTGTGACAGTGGAGGTTTAGCTTGGATATTAAGAAACATTTACTCACTGAAATTGTTGTGAGGCATTGGAACAGGCTGCTCAGGGAAGTGGAGTCACCTTCCCTGGAAGTCTTTAAAAATGTGTAGATGTAGAGCTTAGTGACATGGTTAAATGGTGGACTTGGCATTACTAGGTTAACAGTTGGACTAGATGCTCTTAGAGGTCTTCTCCAACATAAATGGTTCTGTGAATTCTTACCAGCTCCTTCAGTATCTAGATCAGACAAGCTGGACACCTGCTCTGAATTACTAACCTAAGGTAGTATGCAGCTTTTCTGTGATGGTGCAAATGCTTAATACATATTTGCTAATGCCAAATATCATCTGGTGCTATTTGCAAATGGTGCTGTTGCAAATATGATTCAGTATGAAAGAGCTCAGAGCACTTTTAGAGCTGTCTGTCACAAGCCACCCAAGCTTATACTAAGATGTTGTATGTTTTGCAGTTTATCCTTCATCCAGCATTTTTATCATTTATACATTTTTTATATAATTTACTATACTATATAATGTACTTCTGATGCATCTCAGAAATCAATTTTTTGACCTACTCTGTTGATATACTTTCAAATCAAAATAATTAAATAGATTAAAATACTTTTATGATTTGTTTGGATCTAGACATTTTTAAAGATCTAGATTACATGATATTGAAATAGCTGCTTGATCTGACACAAAGCAAGATATTCTTTTAATAATTACATCAGCATCACAGCAGCTCTGCTTTAATTAAATCTTCACAATTAGACAGGCTTGTTATTGTATGTCATTAGTCTTCTTAATACCATTTTACCTATTATCACCTCATTTTCAAGAACACATCTGTCAGAGGGAAGCTACTTTTCCACCTCACTTCATTGCTTACTGATTTACACCTAAAAGGCTTTAGGCAGTTATGTTAACAATTATGATTTGACTTGGTGAAAGTCTAAGGAATTAAAAAAAATGCACCAGTACATTGAGCTGAATATAAACATGAAGAAGAGATTTTGGAATTCAGCAAGCTTTTTCCTTTTGGGGTTTGCATAGCCATTTGCCTTAATTCTTTCAGCCCCATACTAGGAGATACCTCAATACAATTTTTTTGCTAAGCTTGCTTTCTGAACACAAAGATGCAATGAAATCACTATATAAAGTTGTTAAAATGGTAGCTGAGCATCACTATTTTTCTTAGTTTTAAATCTCTGGAAAAAAAATATTAAAAAAAAAAAACACAAACATAATTAAAAAAAAAAGTACTTTGATTTTGAGCATGTCAAATATTATACAACTTTCACTCACCCTTATATCTGATATTCAGCTTTTGCACAGCTTTACGATTTGTTTGTGGCATGAAAGCTGGACAGAATTATTGCTCAGCCTGACCCTGCATCCTTTGGGGTTTTATGAGCTTCTAGTAAAGTTCATGGCCAAATTAAAATGCCAGTTATGCAAGTGTGATGTTATTTTATTGCCAGTGCCTGTCTTCAAAGAATGGAATAAAATAGCAATTCAGAACCTACTATGCAAAGTGTTAGAAACAGCTTTCCTGCTTGATAATCTGTGCTTTTATTTCCCCTTGTGTAGGAAGAACTTTTGGTTTCTCTCTCCTCTTGCATGCCATCTGTGGGTATACTTAAGAAGCACTTTTTTTTTCCAGTGGGGGAAAAATGACAATAGTAATATAAAGTAACAAAGTGTTAATTTATGGTTCTGAAACAACACATCTTGTAGGTAGTAAATAAGGAAGACTGGCATAGGCTTCATTGGGATACTGAGAAATGGTTGGCATTATGAGAAAAATTAAAAATATAAAAGGTATTTTTCATTTTGTATAGTAACTGTTTAGCAATTGCATATTCTGACTGACGTCCAAGGAGCAAGTAGCGAGCCATGACTACAATATTAATTCCGGTTATCTACTGATGTCTTCTAAGCTGTTTGATCCCCTTATCTCCATTTGATAACTCACACATCTCTTAAAATAGTACATTTAGCATGTCACTGTGAACTGATCCTTGGATGTAAAAATATTTTGCTGGCAACTCCTTGACTTTGAATGAAATTCCACTGCAGTCACTAGTCCTGTCCCATGCTCAAATCTTTACTTGGATCAGCAGTAATGCGAAGCCTAAGATGTGAAACCAAAACTGCTGAAAGTACCCTGACCCCCTTTGTGGATAAACTATTACCATAGTGTCCTATTGCAGAGTTCAAGTTTAACCTATCTAATAATATTAATTTTATTCAGAAACTGAAGGTAGTGTGTGACTGACATCATGGGTGATATGGGGCGTAGGCTGGCTGGCCGCAGGTGACCCCTCCAACAGACCTTTGTCCACATCACTGTTTGCTTGTTCATCAGGTTCCAAAGCCTTATACCTATTGTAATGGGCACCTGGAAATGTGAGGTAGGCAGGGGGGGAATTCGCCTCCTACCCTCAGTGGAAATCTGCTTCCACTCTCTTCTGTATGACACTGAACTGGGGGAAGCTATTGAATGCTTTGAGGGATTCGAGAGATCTTGCTAAGAGATCTTGACAAGTTAGAGGGCTGGGCAATCACCCACCACATGAAATTTAACAAGAGAATGTTCTGGATTCTGCACCTGAGATGGGGCAATGCTGTTTATACATATGGACTGGGAGATGAGAGCAGTCCCACAGAAAGTGGGGCTGATGGCAAATTGAACATGAGCCAGCAGTGTGCCCTGGCAGCCAGGAGGGCCAGACAGGCCTGCAGTGCATCAGGCACAGCACTGCCAGCTGGTTGAAGGAAGGGACTGTCCTGCTGTGCTCTGCATTGGTGCAGCCTCACCTTGAGTACTATGTGCAATTCGGGGCACCACGGTATAAGAAGGACATAAAACTAGCAGGGAGCATCTAAAAGAGGACTATGAAGATGGCAAAGGGTCTAGAAGGCAAGATGTATGATAAGTGGTCTGATATTTGGGTGGTCCTATGTGGGTCCAGGAGTTGGATTCAATTGTCCTTCAGGGTTCCTTCCAACCCAGGATATTCTATGATTTGATAAATAGAATCTATAGATAACAATGTATAAAAATAGCCATTAATTTATTAAACTCTTACCTCCAAGCTACTTTTTCCTCAGAAGCAAGTTCACTATTTTTTCCAGACATTAACACTTATTTTTGTTGGCTGTGTGGAATTTGCAACCTAAAGGAATATTCATTCGCTCTATACTCCTATACAGTTATGATGGTGGTGTTTCATCTGTCTGTCTTTAAGGGTATGAGAGAGGTAATATTTGTAAAGAGAAATATTGGTAGTGTTCTTTAGATCAAAAAAAAGACAGAAAAAAAAAGACTCAAAGAAGTACCAAAATGTTTGTGTTTCTTCCATTTGTTTCAGTTGATCTAATGAAAGGTATTACCTCTCCTTAAAATCTTACTTCTCTGAAACTCAGTACAAACAAAAAGAAGATGGTTTCAGATAAATGGGGGAAACAATGAAGCAGTGAGATTGTCAACATGGTAGGTGCAGTGAGCAGCAGAAGCTGTTAAGTTTCCATGGGCAACTTCTTCCAGAGAAGAAGAGTCTTAGGAGAATGTCAGAAGGAAGTCGGTGTTTGGAGATGGTTGAGGACTGCTTTCCAGGTGCAGGGAGGTGCAGGGAGTTGACATCTCACGGCAAGTGGATTCCAAAATCACCCGTCCATGGTGATGAAGAGCATATGGTAAGAAATCAAGCACCTTGTTGGAAATGACAAATATCTTTTGATTGATATGACTGAGAAAGGGGAAGACAGTGGTGAGAAAAGAGAAAGGTGATAAGGAAAAGATTTCTCCCAGCAGCACTCTTGTTAGTTATAAGAAAGATAAATTATGTTTGTCAAGACCAAAGAAATATAAATTCCAAAAATGAATGTATGAAATGATGTAATGAAAATGATTCAAATCCCGGTTGCATGACATACAAACAACATCAAAGCAACCCTCATCCATTCTCTTTTACTACAAAAGATTTACTGTTCCATATCATTTTTTGAAAATTCCTCCCCCTGAAGTTTTAAATCATGTGAGGTTAGAAAATATGGTATTATGCCTCTGCTAAAAGTTAGATTTTTTTTTCTCTGTGTGTAAAAAACATTTACCTAAAGCTTTAGAGGCATAAGTTTTAACTATTGTAAAGTGTGGTATCTTCCAAGAAATCTATACAATTTAAGCAGACAAATTGGAGCAAGATCAACCAAGCTCTTGTGAAAAGTTCCGATAGGTCAACACCTGGAATCCCACATCATTAATGAACTCAGTAAACTGACACAATCTATATATCAGTACTTCAGATTGGTAAACTCTGCCTAGCTTAGTGATCCATCATGTTTACACAACACTTGTAATATTTTCCACAGATTAGCTAAAAAAAGAAAAAAGAAAGAAAAAAAAAAAACACACAGGAAAAAAGGAGGAAATTAAGTTGTTTATTCATTTTTCATTTTCATTTTTGAAGTATTGATGGAAATGAGTCCCTCATTAAATTACAAACTCTCATTTCACCAAATTCAGTCTTGTTTTGTGTTCCCCCCCTCGTTATCTTTTAAATATGCACTTGGAAGACTGTAACCATTTCAAAACCCCAGCAACCCAACAGGGTGAATTGTAATAGAACAGACGAGTAATATACCCATGAGAACAATGCTTAAATTTAAAAAAGCTGACAGAACATACTGCAGTGAGCCAAATAGCTGTCATGATAAGTATGAGGAAAATCAAGAGAAATAGAGTTTATTTTTGGTCCCCAGCTAAGCTTCATCAGGTTTATTCCCTGCCCCACCTATGCCATGGGTTTTAGATGTAGGTTAGGAACAGTCACATCAGCCTTTAAGAATGATGTTCTTTTTTAACAACTAAAACTTTAATACAGGGGGAGTTGTCTGCTGTGTTATCAATTAGAGCTTCTGTCATTTCAGATTCAGTGATGCTGGAGGTTCCCAGCTGATCTATAAAAATGCTGATCAATCTTCAAAGGAAAGATTTGGGGCTGTTTGACATCTCTCATGGACTCCTTCCTATTTTGAATTTGAAACAGTACTAAAAATGCCATTCTGCTCCTTTTTGTATCTGATGTAGTAAGAAGGAATAATGTAATCATTCACACATTAAATAAAACCTTTAAAAATAAACAAAACAAACCTCATTGCAACTAAGAAAATTCTACAAGAAAGAAATGACAAAAGTGGAGAGAATGGAGAAGCTCCATAATGTTATAAAGCTCTATAAAGTCATAAATCTCCATAAAGTAGAAAAAGAAGAAAATATTTTTATTGTTAGTTGTAGACATCATATAATTTGCCATTCATTTGCCAGCAGTAGTGAGAAAATATGCTGGCATTCTAGTAGTCAGGTTGTCAAAGTGACCTTTTTTAATGTCACACGTCACAGAATTTCATGTCACACTAAGACAATATGACAGGACAGAGCCAAGCTTTTCTAATATTTCCCCTTCACCTGCTCAAAAGTGCTTTCATCCTAAAGAAGAAGAAGGTACAGTATATTCATTGTTTGATGATTCAGTAGCCACTATAACAAGAAAGGTCATATAGCAGAGCAACTTGTGTTATATATATATAAATATATATATATAAAGAAAAAAAAAATAAAATGGAAATAAAATGGGAAAGCAGTATGGTGCTTTAACATTAGGTGACAAGAAAAAACTTGAAATGTCAGAGCTGGTTTGGAATGTCAGGCAGATTCTTTATGCAGACATTGTTGTAAAACTAACAAATGCAACCTAAATGACAATGTCCAATTCTAGCTCCAGTTTACAGCTGGTGACTGAGAACACAGAAAGACAAGGACTGTGCAAATAACAGATCCATTTATGGAGGTAGACATACAGGTAGTATGTCTAATTTTATCATAAATTTTAGAAATCAGCTTCGAATAGATTATAGGCACACAGATTAGTAGAATTTCATTTTTTTCCAGATTTTTCTGATCTTTTTGTTGTTTAATTTAAAACAGTGGGAGCAAAATTATGGCATGAAGAAGATTCTTAATTGGGTACTTGAGTATTTCATATTATTCAACTCATTGCAAATATGCAGTGGAACACAGTTAAAATGAATAAAGTTATCACATAGTTTTCCAGTTCTAATTGTAACAGGCAGATGGTCATTTTTATCAATGATTATTATAGCACATTTATGACCAATTCTTTAATTAGTGTAAGTGTAAATAATTCATGCACAGGTGCATATTTTACTCATGTTGTCACATGCCTGGGTATAAACAGGTACAACAGAGGCTGCATATTTAATACAATTTGTTACTGTTTTCTAAACTTGGACTGTGAAGTTAATTTCTCTTATCAAGGTGAAAACTCAGCACAGCTCATGTCCAAAACTAAAGAATACTTTTAAAGATAGGTTTCTGAAAAAAAGATGACTTACCCGATATTGTTTCTATTTCCGCTTGTGCCCATATCCTCCTAGCTCTCCCTTCCAGCCCCAGAAGCTTTTGAACCTGCTGACCAATAGGTTCTATTTGAATGAACACATATGACTACAGAGATGGTATACAGCCCTGCAAGTTCTGTTGAAGTACAAACAGAGGCAGAAGACATGACCTGTGTTCTTACTGAGTGGGACTCAGGGTTCAACTTTTATAAGGTTCACAAGGATCTGAATAGCTTCTGATAGCTTCTGTGAATACTCTAATGGTGGGAAGAGCTTCAGTCTTCATACTCTATCACACAACAGAGAATCCAGCTCTGCCATATGAGTAAGAAACTCGGTTTTGTTGCCTTTGCTGCTCATGTAAGAAATTGTCAACTATAACATACTTTTCTTCTTTTACTCCCTTAAAATGAAATGCCAGATTCTCAGGTTACCTAGATTAGCTGCAGGAACTCCATATTGAAAATCTGGATCTTGATCCTTTTTTTTTTTTTTTTTTTTTTTTTTTTTTTTTCTGGAAGAGTTCAAATTAGTGTTTCTTAAATGCCTTAAATGATTATGTAGTTGTAGAAACCCTTCCTTGAGTCTGTGTATTATGTTCTCTTAAGGTGGAGACAGAGCAAACTCATTCCTCTGCGACTGAGTAAAGCAGTAAAATGAATCTCATCCCAACTGTTATTACATAATCAGGCAGGACAAGCTGATTTTCCCTTTCTGTAGGCATGGATCACCCAGAGGAAACAGAGGAGAAACACAGAAAGCAGGAAATACCTGGGTGGTGACTACTGCTTAACCAGGCTGTCAGAGGAGGTAGACATGGTGTTTGTATCTGAGTGGTCATTGGTAATCCAGTCGTGAGGAAAATAAATAAATAAATAAAAGCTAGCATGCCATTTATTTTTCCCCTTACTCTACTTGTTTTGTGTTCTTTTTGTTTGGAAAACTTTCTGGTGATTTATACATTAATTAAATCCCTTGAAAGTCAGGCTCATATCATCTTGATGCTAGAGAACAATAATTGGAGCCTAGCAGTTGTTAATATGAATAGGGTGTACAATTAGGAAAAAAAAAATAGAATTATGAAGTTAAATATTAGCTTAATATATTAATAGTACACAGTATTCGTTTATGTTCAAAATAGTATTGGGAAATTTATTTTATTATTACTTTTATCTTTTTTTTTCTTTTGAGAAGGGAGGAAAAGGGTATATGTTTTTTCATTTGCCAAGTTATAATGACTAAGCAATAGCCATAGCTGAGAGTGGATAACATAAAAAATTTCCAAGGATCTCTCCGAAGTTTGCAGTCATGCCATTTTCTTTTCACTAGTTCTTTGATTGAAATTGTCATTCTCTGTTCCTTGTATCTGCTATCACTTCCCTTACCACATAACATTTTAGGATGATTACAAATGCTTAAACATTGCCAGAGCAGAAGCATGGAATTTTTTTTTTTTTTTTTTTAAATCATAACTGGCTTCCAGCTGATTTGCAAGGAGGGGTGCCTTCCTACATGTTTATCCTTATTCATCCTGTAATTATAGCAAACTGACTGTAGGAGCTTTAAAAAACACCAAAAAGAACCCTTCACATGTGTGGCAAATAATTTCCAGGCTTTAAAAGGAAAAACTGCAATGATCTTGATTGGAATTTGAACTTTGATATGGTAACTTACAATGAAAACTCAAAAATATAGTGAATTTGAGTAGTTTTATGAGTTTATCATTTGGTCTTATTTGAATTAAATTCTGCTAGATACAGTTTTTAAAACATACACCTTATTTTGTGTGTGTGTGTGTTTTTCCTTTAATATCTGTGTTTTGGAATAGATTCTGTCTTGTTTTGAAATCAGTGGTACACTCTGGGGAGACAGAAAAGCCATCATGTTTTTGAAACTTTACACCAAATTGGAATTATTTGACAGTACATGGTTCAGCAAGAAGTCCCACAAGATGGTTAGACCTGCTTTTAAAAAATTAATTTCAAGAATAGATGTGCTGAAATCGAGAAGACCGATCTCCATGGGCTGACTTAACTCAGTCCATTAGATACAGAAGTCTTAGCTGCAGATGAGAAAAGGCTGGTAATAGTGACTGCCAGGAACATCTAGATCTTATTTCATTTTTTTTTTTCTTTCTTTGCTGGCAACAGTGAAGAGAAAAACTAATAGAATTTAATAGTTTGAGTGTGCACAGGTATGTTTTCAATGGTTTATTATGGAATTTCATGCCTGTCAGGACCATCAAGAAACCGTTCCAGGAATTTTTTATCACACCCTTTGCAGATGGTCATGCTCTGAAAATGGATATCTGTAGGACAGATTACAGAAATAATATTTTTTTAGGCATATTTACATTAGTGCCTGTAATAAGTTCACATGTTCAAAAAATGCCTCTCCTGATTTATTGTCATTAGGTCCTCACAGCAGGTACTAAATACATCTTACGTTTCTATCAATGTTAATTAAGTAAAAATTTGCCACGCTTGGGAGTCAACAACATGTTATTGTTGTGACATCTAAGGGAGGGTGATGCTGAAGATGACCAAACAAAGTAGTACATCAGACAACCTTGTCATCTTAAGCTGAAGAAAACAAGGAAACCATGAAGAAGGGAGACTCTTAGCCTTGAACTAGCAGAAGCAAGGGATGAAAACTAGAAAACAAGGAGGAAAACAGCTGAAGGAAGATTCCAGACTGATCAATGGCAACCTTTTCCTTATTAAGGGTGGTTAACATATTAAAAAACACACCCATCAAAATGCAAAAGTATGGAAATTTGGTGTCCTCCATCCTCTGTAATGCATATGCATTACAGATAAGTTAGAAGAGCTAAGAGATAAGTTAGAAGAGCTAAAACAACCAATCAGTTAGTAGCCAGAGGGAGAGTTTTATAAGTTAGCTGTGTGTAAACAACGATTCAAATCAGATGGGTGCTTCTTTTGTGAAAGATTGCCAAGTACCTGATATTGCAGAATTATGTAACTGAATTATTTTATTAAAAGACATTTGTGTGGGTTCCTACTCTGTGTGCTTGCTGGCTGGATGTACTGGGCACAAACCTACAGATGACAACCGCAACAGCCATGGCAACCAGAAGCAATATATGAAAAGGTATTTACACCCTTTATGCAGAAGCAAGATAGCACTGTAAGTTATGTTTGTAACCTCAGGGTTCAATTGTAGCCTGGGCTGCTCTTAGGACCAGTTGCAGATGTAGCCTTAATGGTGTCCTCACATCAGTGCCTGGTGCGAAGTGTCTTAGTTTGCTTTCCAGTTCAGTTTTAATGTGGTCATCTAAGCTTCAGCTGCTTCAGGACACTGTACTTTACAACTCCAGATGTGGTTATGGGCAATCTGCTCTAGGTGGCCCTGCTTGAGTAGAGGCTGCACCAGAAAACCTCCAGAGGTCTCTGGCAAGCCAAAACATTCTGTGGTTTACTTGTGTGGGGCTGCTGAATGTACAGCATGTATTCTCATGTGGCTGCTGGAGGTGTCGAGCATCTTTCTTGTAGGTGATCTGGGTGGGAAAAATGTGATGCTAGCTCTCCGAATTTTGATAGCTGTAATCTTTTTCTGGATTGTGCTGTATCTCATGTCAAATCTAAACTGCTCATTTCTTGGTGATTTGAGGGGTTGTTGCACTCTCCCAGTGGGGATACCACCTTAGCTGCAATTCACAGAAATGTGAAAGGCTTCTAAATACAAAGAGGTGTAAACTGCTGCTAGGATGTTATCAGTGACTACTCCCCAGCTTCCCTCATAGTCTGAAAATTACACTGTTGTATTAGCATTGCAATCTGTAAAGCTCAGATTTTTCCCTGGCAGATTTCTGAGTTTGGGCAAGGAGAACCTAGAAAATGAAGGTCGTCTCAGATAGTGTCTTATAGTATATCTGAGACTCTTACTAGGACAGTATGTGCACTTGTAAAACCTGTAATAGATATCAAAATAAAGCAATATAGTATGTCTTTGCTTTATGAGTCCTGTAAAATCTTGTTTGGGTCAAAAATAACTTTACCATGTTCTGGGGATGTCTCCATAGAACTATTTTCCTTTAGCCACAAGTGATAGGATATTTTGACTACTACCTGACAACACTTTCTTTCAAGTGTTAAAACTTCAGACATGAAAGCAACCTTTTCAGTACTGTATGAGCAAAGTTTCATGAGATACATGTGTTCTCTTCCATTTCTCTGTAAGAAAAACATTTTCCAAATAACAGTGATGTGCAAAGAAGCAGTGCACTGCTTTCTGCCCTGTTGTTTTGAGTAATGATATCCAGCAATTCCTTGGTGGGTGAGGCTTTGCTGCAGTCTTTTGTAAGGGAGTTTTATGCTTCACATTTGAGAATGACAACAAGGTTGCTAGACTCCCAGGAAAAAAAGAGCTCAAAGCAGTACCTCCTTTGTGTATTGGCTTAGTTTGGAGGAAGCTTTAGGCATCTCGGTAAAGCAGACACAACTGAATTATGCTGCCCTAAAGATGAGGGACCTGAATCATAAGAAGTGACTAGTGGTAGAAGGAAGGGGAAGACGACCTTAGAGAGGCCTTGCTGCAGCAGGGGAGGAAGCAGCAGGAGTAGGTGCAGTTCCTCTGCAAGAGGTCTCCCTGCCTGACTTATCATGATGCTTGGCAACACTCAGTAGTTACTCTTCACTATAGATTAAGAATGGCCACTCTTTTGCACTGAGACTAAATGAGACCCAAAATATATGAATATTATGGTCCTGGTCCCAAAGACCTGAAAATCTAAACAGGGCTCACTACATAGTTGCTGCCTTACGCAACTGTGGA
The DNA here is from genome assembly GCF_965140915.1 of Aythya marila. Classification (NCBI taxonomy): domain Eukaryota; kingdom Metazoa; phylum Chordata; class Aves; order Anseriformes; family Anatidae; genus Aythya; species Aythya marila. The sequence goes on from NC_139042.1 coordinate 93,322,801, forward strand.
ACATAGTTGCGTATAAGAATTATAATTTTTTATGAAACAAACTCAGATTGCTGGGAACAAACTTATGCTTTTTCACTTCAGTATTTTAATTCAGCAAGTGGCATGAAAAAAGTTCTCATTATAACATAATGTGCTGTAAACAAATCGGCTTTTTTTTTAATGTAATGTTGCAAAAAACATGGTGATGAAATTGCACTGCAGATTTTGAGCATTATTGTGATCTTGATTTCCTTCCAAAGGTATTTGGATCCATCTTCTTTTTCTGGCTTATTGCTACTTTACTGAAGTAAATAGAATTAAAACCCACTCATTTCTGCCAGTCCCAAATCTTACAAGTGTTTTGGCTAATGGAAAGGGAAGTAACTCAGGTTTTAAAAAAAAAAAAAAAACAGTTTTACCCCTCATTTCTGGAATATACATATGTATAAATTAGGTGTTTTTTTTTTGTTTTTTTTTTTTTTTCGTTTGGTTGGTTGGTTGGTTTTGTTTTGTTTTGTTTTTTTACAACTGAAATGCTGTACAGTATTGTGCCCTTCCTCTTTCTTAAGCTCTTAGACTTGCTGCGGTCCATGAAAGGCAGCATGATGTCATTATAATCACAGAACAATTTTCTCCCTACTGGAAAGAAATTCATTGTTCCCCCTCAATGAAAGAAAATTGAAGCTTTCAATGTTGCAAATAAAACAAAATACATTTAAGTTGCTGTTTTCTTTAACTACTGTATGCTTCTGAGGAGCAAGCAAGAAGTGTTGCATTTTGATAGCAAATACCTTTCCTCAATCCTTGTTATGTTAAAAGCTGTGGTCTTGGTTTTGTTCCTCCCCACCACCTGCACAAGGGTTGTGTTTGTGTGCACGTGTGTAGTTTTTTTATGATCCAGGCAGCACCAACAAAGCAGCTGCACTGCTTCAGGTAACAGGATTGACTGGTCCCTGAATGTTTATGGATTAGTCCCTAATAGAATCTGAAGTACTTGAGTTAACTACTTAGGGTGACACACATTGTCTCATCAGCATTCAGAGCTAGTGCTGAAGTGGGAAAGGGAAGGGAGCATGTACCTGGTAAGCTGTCAGCCTTGTGATCAGAACAGTCATAGGTGTCTTGTTGCAAAGGAGGATGGTAGTAATTTTTTAACCACCTGCAACATTTGCTGTGCAAGTGCCTGTGCTCAGTAAGAGATCTACACATAAGCTATGAACTCTGTCTGAGAAGCTTAGTTCCTTCATCAAACTGGGCCAGTTTTTGCATAACGTGTATAGTCAGTATATTAGATGTGAGGGCTTTGATCTCTCCTCCTCATGGAGGACTTAGCTGTTGACACGGTGATGTTATTTTGACTGTAATTTCCATACTCTGAGGCTAATCCTGTGGTTGCCTTATGGCTGCTTGAACTAGAGGCCCAAATGGGGGTGAACAAGATACGAGTGAAGCACAGTGGTCCCCTTGGTCCTTGCTAGAGCAAGTACTTTTCCATCTAGTGTAGGTGCATGGGAGGCTGACACTTTTCCTTGCTGAAGCACAGCTTTATCACTTCGAATTTATGATATTGTAACTGTATTGTATTTTTATGATATGCTCTCCTTGGGCATAAATTTCTTGTCAATCACTGAAGAGGCTTTCTGCTGATCTGGCATGCCTCCTGCATGAGGCAAGCTGTTATGGCTACAAGCTGCATCTCCAAGAAAAGGTTTGATTTCACTTGTTTTTATGTGGCACTAAAGGAGTTAACCAAGATTGCTAGATGGATGAATGACCCAGAACCTACTTATTTAGCTTGCTGCTCTCCCTTCATTTTAAGAAGAGATTAGAGAGCTGTGCATAACCTCTTCATTACTGAACTAGTAACTATTCTTTCTCTGTGAACCTCTTGTTTTCTGGCTGTAAAGAGAGATCACCAAACTGAGAATACGTTTCTTCATTTCTGAAATTCATTTCAGTTCCATGTATAGTAGCAGCATCCTTATTCCTACGTTATCTCAGTTCTGGCTTTTCTAGGCTGCAGAGGGTCTGGAGCAGATGAAGATTAAGAACTTGCTGCTTGTCCAGCATAATCACAGAATGGTTAGAGTTGGAAGGAAGCTAAAGGCCATCTGTTTCCAGCCCTGGAACACCTTCCACCAGACCAGGTTGCCCAAAGCCCCATCCAACCTGGCCTTAAACACTTCCAGGGACTGGGCACACATAGACTCTCTGGGCAACCTGTTCTAGTGCCTCTACACCCTTATAGAGAGTTTTTTCCTTATATCTAACAAAAATATACTCTCTTTCAGCTGAAAGCCATTAGCCCTTACCTTATAAATATACTCCCTGATGAAGTCTGTCTCACCATTTTACTTGTAGGCCCCTTTAAGTACTGGAAGGCTGCTATAAGGTTTCCCTGGAGCCTTCTCTTGTCTAGACTAAAAATCCCCAATAAAAAGAGAGGGCTTTAAACCTGAAAGATAGTGGGCATAAAAGCAGACTGACTAAAAAGTTATTTCAAAGGAGGAAATTAGTCATATTGTCTGCAGAAACAAAAACCTACTTGCAGTAAAGCCCCAGCAGTGCTGAGCTTACTCAGAAATGCAAAACCTACAGGAAATACTGAGTAGGGTGTGGAATCAAGACCATAGTGAAAACAGCTTTCAATCTCTATTTTGAGAGAGGCTATGTTAATTAAATCCATAATATGTGTTTTTTTTTTTTTGTTGTTTGTTTGTTTGTTTTTTGTTGTTGTTTTGTTTTGTTTTGTTTTCTTTCTTTTTTTTTTTTTTTAATATAAAAAAAATATATATATAAAAAAAAAAAAAAAAAGAGAGAGAGAAACATGTTGTATCTTAGCCAGGACAACAGAGTGACTAGTTTTACGTTGCTGACATAAGTGTCAAATTAGCTTTAGTGTGTCTGAATTTTACCTCTGGGGAAAATATGCTGCATTTACAAAGTAGCAGGGCACAGGTCACATTGTGTGTATTCATAACTATGCAGGGCTGTTATTCTGACAATCTTGTGCAATGTGTTCATATTTTTAACCTATTGGTGAGATACTAAGCTTACCTAATGTACTAGGACCTCACTTCTAGTAAAATAGATGTCTTAGCTTGTCAAAAAAAATTGTGTTGTATAGGTGTATAGGATGTGGTAGTTGAGATAACAGAATTGAGACTTATAATGAAGAGCGAGAAGCATCGAATGCTAGAACATGTAATCTCTTGGACCATTCAAATAAAAAGCATATGTGATACTGTTCTGTTTCAAAGCAGAAAATGAAGTATGACTTGATGATTGTGTAGCACTGATATATTTTCACTGCATTGTATTCAAACTCTACAAGATTTCTGTGGAATTTAAGGGTCATTCTTTTATTTTTATAAGAGATTTTGTGTAGTTAAATGTTTTTCAAAAGAATCGATGAAGAGGTTTGTATTAGTTCATCACGGTATGTTTAATATTTCTGTGTGAGGGGAAATAATACTGTCTACGAGACAACATTATAGAATTAGCTGTTTAAATCAGACTCATGTTGTAATACTTTAGAACAGGTAAGAATATAAGACACAATCAGCCAAGCCACAGAAACAACATGACTAAATTTTCAATTTAAAAAGATGTGAACAGCTTTGGATTGTACTTTAATGGGTCTTTGGAAAAGCACTATGATGTAGTTACACGCTCAAAATAGTCATGGCATTTTCTTTTTTTCCTTCCTTTAATTTTTTTGTTCTCCTTTTTTCTATCTTCATCTTTTCTCCTCGACTTATAGCTACAGACCTTTTCCTGAACTTAGCTCTTGAAACATGGATAAAACATAGGAGCTCCACAGTCACCCTCACCACACAGAAGCTACCACTTTTAACTCCTGCTTTCAGCCTGGTGTAGCTGCAGCTGCAGCATCACCCTTGGGTCTGGGGGTGATGGTGGTGGTGGAGTGTTGTTTTATATTATTTTTTGGTGGGAGTGAGAAGAAGAAAGAATAAACACTGTTTTATTGTTGTCTCTAAAGCAATTGCAGACCAGGCTTCATTAGGAAGCAAGGAGGTTGAAAAGAGCTGGCTGCAGCAGGTTACTTGTTGCCTAGTGACACCATCAGACCTATAAACTCAGGCTTAACTCCAGTTCTCTTAACCCTCTACAGTCCAGAGACTGCATTTATACTAGGAAATTCCTGTTCTGACCAGTAAAGAACCTGTATTTCCAACAACAACAACAACAAAAATCTGTACCACCAGATGCCAGTAAGAATCAGAGAGAGATGGACAGCTTGCAAATGAAACTTAGAAAAGGTTAGTTTTTTTTTTTAATGTAAGGCAGAGATAATTGGTTATGTCATCTTCCAGCACAACTGAACCTGGTAATGTCATACAAATATAACATGTTAATACAAGTGTGAGGCTTTATTTTGCAAACAACATCCTGTCAGTGAAAGACGAAGGGAACATCCTCTCCTCTTGTGTGGCTTAACTCCTTATAACCATTTCCCTCTTAGTTGTATATGTAACAAATTGATTTCTGTGGTATTGTTGTTTTGTCTTACTGTATCCGTTGCTGGTAAGGGTTAAATTCCTATTTCTTCTGTAGAAGATAGAAAACTTGCACGCAAACCCCACCTAATTAGTGAGATGTCCATTTGCTGACAATTGTCAGGGAAAGGTTACAAGGCAAAGGTGCTCTATCTGTGCTTCTTAAAGCCATTATTTAAGAATAACTACAGTTGCTAGTTAGCCTGTAGGAGCTGATGGTTTTAGACAACAGTATGTTATAGAACGTGCTTTTATATCAAGATAACTTAAATTTTAGAATTTTTCCTTTTGACTTATTTTCACTTTTTCTATGATGCTGTATTTCAAAACACCGAAACAAAGCAAAAAGTTCATAGCTCAACTGCTGTCTTTCCACAGTCTAATATAGATGAAAATGATTTTTAGCACTATTAAGCACTGCACCAGTTAGAACTGAGAATTGTTTAACTTTGAAATCATAGTGTTAGTGGGAATGAGGTCTTTCAATCAATATTGACAAAAGCTGTGGGCCTTAGAAAATGTCTCTCCTGTTGTAAGAAACCATATTAGAAGCATACAAAAAAAATATATATATGCAAAATTAGGGATTTAAAAGGAGACCCATCAACCCATCAACACTAAGGTAGAGAAATGTGTTGATTGGGATTCCCTCTTACCAAGCCGTTCCTGTTTGGATTACTGGGTTGGCTTTTGTTTTGCTTTGTTTTCCTGAGAACTTCTTAGGAATCTGTAGGATTACCTGGGCAGGTTTGTCAGGTTTTCCAAAACACAGAGTACTGAGTTTCTGGTCCCTATCTTACCACCTGGTAATTACATGGCTGCATTACCCTTGTACTTTGCCACGGTTTAAAAGCCTCTGCTTCACCATGCTGACAGATCTGGAAGATAAGTATGGGCATTAAGTTCGCAGGATAATTGAAATATCAAGCACAGGTTGGACACAGACGACTTTGGGTGGCTTAAGCTGAGAGCAGTAGGGGTAACAAGTTTTTGAACACACCCCAAACCTGATTGATGGCATGAAAATCTACAGTTTCATTCTAGACTCACTGGAAAGTGAAATATTTCTCAGACTGATTTTTGTGGAATTACCTGACCCAAGGGCTCTGAGCCCTCAAACATAATGTTTTATTTCACACAGATGCTGGTCAGATAGTAACTAACAGAAATTAAATGTGAAAGAAGTGATAAACTGAAACTTCTGCCCCATCAATTTTATTTTCTGCTTTTGTAGCCTGTTCTTTTTTGGTAGCAACTGGTTGGCAATTAAAATGTGATTAGCATGTAATGGTAACTGTTAATGTGGAAGCACTGAAATTTCTTGTCCTGGTGATTGCTTTCTCATTAGCAGCAAGAATTATTGTGAGTGTTTAACTGCTAGTCAAATCTATGGAGACAGTGAATGCTGAAGTTTCCTTTGAAATCATGGACAGCGGTGATTTCTGTAACAGGCTTTGGCCCTACAGAAGGTATAAGACATGCTCTTCAGTGAATACCAAGCAGTTATTAGAGTGGAGGAGTGAAGACAATTTCTAGGCTTCTGATGAAACAAGGCCATAAGGAATAATCTTCAAGTAACAATATATTTTTCTTAACTCCAGAAATCTTTGTTCTAGCCTTTTATTCCTGCTCTCTTAATTCAGCTATTGTATATTTCGGTGTATAATTTTTTTCTCCTGTAATTTGGCTCTGGTATGTTCCTTACAAAATTAGTTTTGCTTATACAGACAACTATTGCCTGAAAAAAAAATTTAGTTACTTGCTCATAATATAAAGTTAGGAGGCATTATTCATACTGAAATGGATACAGGAAAAATAGGATGAAGATGAGGCAGTAGCTTACAGAGAAAAGAGATGGATGAAATGTGGTAGGAAAAAAAAAAAAGAGAGAAAAATCATTTACATGAGAATTTTATCCTATCTTTATTTTCTTATTGGCTGAAAATATGAGGAACTTACTAATACAGTGTCAATGTACAAACAGATTGCAAAGTAACTATAAGCAACCAGTTTTGGTGAGACTATGAAAAAGGCAGATGTTATCCTTGTTGAACAAAAAGAGGTAATGTCCAGTTCATTGTGCCTAGTTTTCTTATCTTGGGCAGCTGATTTGTTTCTGCCTTCTGCAACTGTTGTGCTGATGTGCCTCAAGGGTACCCCAGATTTATCATGAACCTCCAGATTAGCTTTGTATCATAGAGCCATTTGCTTGCATAAGAAACAGTGTGACCAGTAGGGCTAGGGAGGTGATCGTCCCCCTGTACTCGGCTCTGGTGAGGCCACACCTCGAGTACTGTGTTCAGTTTTGGGCCCCTCGCTACAAGAAGGACATCGAGGTGCTTGAGCGGGTCCAGAGAAGGGCGACGAAGCTGGTGAGGGGCCTGGAGAACAAGTCCTACGAGGAGCGGCTGAGGGAGCTGGGCTTGTTCAGCCTGGAGAAGAGGAGGCTCAGGGGCAACCTTATTGCTCTCTACAGATACCTTAAAGGAGGCTGTAGAGAGGTGGGGGTTGGTCTGTTCTCCCATGTGCCTGGTGACAGGACGAGGGGGAATGGGCTTAAGTTGTGCCAGGGGAGTTTTAGGTTAGATGTTAGGAAGAACTTCTTTACTGAAAGGGTTGTGAGGCATTGGAATGGGCTGCCCAGGGAAATGGTGGAGTCTTCATCCCTGGAGGTCTTTAAAAGACGTTTAGATGTAGACCTTAGGGATATGGTTTAGTGGGGACTGTTAGTGTTAGGTCAGAGGTTGGACTCAATGATCTTGAGGTCTCTTCCAACCTAGAAATTCTGTGATTCTGTGATTCTGTGACAATTTATTAGGATGTGTCCTGTTGACTATAGAGATAGGCTGGGTTGTCCTGCATGTGTACAGGGTTTGTTTATCTGTGACAGATAGCCTAGTCTGCTAGACATTCAGAAAGTCAGTAGATCACCATCCAAAGCACAGAGAGTACTTGGTAGAGATTGTATTTCCAAAAGAGAGATGGAAGCTTTAGTATTATGTGAATCAATGTACAATTTAGTTTGGAAGTTTTGCTCAATCAGTAGAGGTCAATTCAAATTGGAATAAGTGTAGAGAAGGCCCACTGACATGACATAGGGACAAAAACCATTTATTAGGACATAAGGTTAAGAGAGGGGATGGTTTAATTTATTACTATAAATATGGCAGGGAAGAGGGAAATGTTATTGCCTTCTCTAAACAGAGCAATGTGATAGTGTCAGGGAGGTGTTAAGCTAAAGGAAAACATTAATATTAATTGATACCAAATACATCTAGCCTGGGAATGGGAAGAAAGCTACCAGGCATCAGCAGATGCAAAGTTCTGAAAAAGCTTTTCAAGAAAAATCAGTGTGGATAAAAAAAGATGTCTGTGTGGTACTTCCTTGGCCTATGAAAGAGATTGATGGGTTTGCTAGAGTAGAAGCCAGAGTGGGTTACAAGACAAAGTTCCTTCAACTTCCATCTTCTTCTGAATAATCTCTAAAGAACTGTTGCATGAACTGAATGAAAATAAACTATAATAAACAAAAGGCATTTTAGGTTAAACGAGACTTTTTCTTCATTTAACTGCAAGAAAATATGATAAATGTACAAAAGAAATTACTAATGAAGTTAATAGAAATAGTTGGAAATAGGGTAAATTGAGAAACAGAGATTATATAATTATTAAATATGTAAACTCTACAGCTATCCTGAATTAAGCTGTTATTTAAATGTTTCAATCTCAAGGAGACCTACTAAATGATTTATGGGCATGGACTATAGTTCTGTATGCCAAAAAAAAATAAAATATCGCCTACAATTATTGATCAGATAACTTGAATATTTAGCTATGGTTTTCCAAATAGATCTGTGTTGTTCTTCATGATTGTTTTTCCCTTTCCATTAAATATCATTTGGAATAGATCTTGGTAAGAAACATTCTTATGTCCTAGAAAAACTACAAGTTAAAGTTTTTTCTCTCATCCTGTAATAAGATATATTGAATATGTATCTGGGTCTACATTTGGTACATTAATCCATATCAAGCTTTCAACATTTATTTTGCAAAATGGTCTATTCCAGTAAAATACTATTTTTCACTGCACAGTTCCTAACTGTCTCTATCTGCATCAGTGAGCAATTCACGTTCCTCAAATAATTCTGTCTTTTTTATTGTCTGGACCATCTGCTGTGCTGTGAGCAGCTACTATTTTGAGCTTTTTCCCTTTAAGTACAAGTTTCAGATTAAATTAAGACTTTGTAAAAGCTGAAATTATCACCAAAGCATGCTCATAATTGTTGATGTCCTTTTGTGGTTCTTTTTTTTTTTTAAGTCTTTTTCAGAAATTTTGGGCTCTAATGATAGCAGCGTGAAGGAAGGGATGATGTAATCATTCCTGAACTGTCTCAAAGTGCATTTTTAATAGATTGCTTACAAATAATTGGTTAAAGAATGTTACCTGAAGATTACTTTAAAAAAAAAATAAGTATTGAAAAAGTGTTGTGGTGAAAATTCATCCAGGAGTACAGTAATTCATTGACATCATTGCCATAACAAATAGGAAGGAGAAAAATTGAGGTTGAGGTAGCAACTGTCATACTATATCTGATGGTACCCAGGTATCAGGAGGCCTGTTTGCCTTCCTACATAGCTAGTAAATCATCTTCTTTTAAAAATTTTTACAGATGTTGTGATTGACACGTGAAGAATACAGGCACTCCAGCACCAGTTCCGTAGGTGATCTGCCACTAGTAATGTTGCTAATAGCATAGCTTGTAAAGCTACGTCTACATTATCTAATTCAGTAATATAAGGGGTTGAGTGAGCTAGTTCATGTACTGGAAATGGTATAGCCTTCTGAGCTTGGCACTTGGACTGTCATAATTTTTCATACTTCTTTTTGCTTCATTCCAACGACTGCATGAGTTCACTTACAGGGTAGAATACAGAGCAGTGTAGACACATTCATAGTAACCAGGAGGTCATTTTACCAGGTGTAGAGACCAGATAAAGATGTGTTTTGTAGGCACAGTATCAGCTTGACCACAGAAGGTCTATATAAGCAGAAGATGGAATAAGATAAAGTCCCTTGTACCCTCATTTTAGTCTGCAAGTTAGCGTGGCATAAAACATGAACTTTAAATTACAGATTTTTTCCCCAGAATTTAAGTTTTGATTCCCCTTCTGCTAGTTTTGTAGTCTCTGTGAGGTGCTTCAGATGGAGAATAACAACTCTTCCCCCTCCTTTTGCACTCTCAGATTGCACCTAGAGGCAAAATGGGAAAATCTGTACATCTATTCCAATAAATGACTGATACGGATCTGATAGAGTATATGAAATAGTGTGGAGATTTTGCTGTAACTGTTGTAAATTATTATTATCTCACAGGATATACTTGAATATGAATTTGAAAGTCAGATTAATATTTGTTTTTCATTTTTTAAATATTCCCTGTTAAAGGTGCTGTAGGATGAGCAGTTGTTCCTAGCTTGAAAGAGAGGAAAATGTACTACTTGGCTTGCTTACCCATAGAAATGTGTACTAGCGTAGCTATGAAGTGCTTGTAACCAGAAGAAATGCTCATTGTAAATCACACTTATGGTTAATGCCCATACCAGGGGAGAAATGGTACCAGCAGAATTGTTTTAATAAAAAGGATTTTTTTTTTTTTTTTTTTTTTTTTTTCCTGCAAGGGTTTTATTTTACTGCAGGTTCCCTTCAGATTTCTTCAGTACATATATATGTTGATTGTCTTCTATTTGATGTATTAATCTAAAGCTCAGAGACATACTGTGTGTATGTGACTATATCCAGCAAATTTTCTCTTACTTGAAAACTCAAGATTAAAACTGTGAATTATCTAAACAATATCAACTACTGTTTCTTTTAGCTCTCTGTCAGTAGTGAAACATGGTATTAATTTATCCCTCACTACTTGAAAACTTAATACATCATGTCTTGGTTTATTTGCCCCAGTTGTGAAGTTGTCGTTGAATATTTTGTAAATAAAATGCTCTGTCATTATGATTTCAATGACAGTGATGCACAAAAATACAATGTAAAGGCATTTTTTCAATTTTCTTGATAACTAAGCAAGAAACAAACAAAATCCCAGGTGGGCAAAGTATGCTACCTAATATGCTACTCAGTAAGCCTATTTTTAGTATAAATATGTGCTACACTACTTCAGCATTTGTCAGCAATGCAGGAGAGATTAGTGTATTAAATCCAGAAGCACCAGCATACTTTTTTCTAGGAGCTCAGCTCCACTGATGTTGTCTTTCTACTCATACCTAGTACTACTGTTGACACTGTTGTTCCACCTATATCTAGCAATACACACTTGTTGCTTACAGAAGCCTGTATCTCTTAGCACTTCATATGCGTCAAAACTTAAGCAGCCTTGGTGCATATCAGTACTTGAGCAGGTACATGTAGAAGCAAATCAACATTTCTGCTGGAAATGGAACAGTTGGTTTTATAGACAACACTTAAATACTTACAGTTTTAGACCTATGCTCCTCCTGAATGATGAAATGTCTAAGCAAACAGTGCCTTCTAAGAGCACAGCTACTACCTTCCTCCATTTGACTGATGCTATGGGGTTCGAATTTGAGGGATTAACCAGTCATCCAGTAAATTTGGATTTTGTGATAGTCACTTATTTTTCAATTTTTGCATTAGTTCCAGCTACTACAATTTATTCAGATGCTTCAATATTTAATTGTAAAAGTATCCTGACAGAAGAAGTAGTTCTTCCAAATGACAGCTTGAAAATCATGATAGAATTCATTGGCATCGTTAATATTATATATAGTGCAAGACACCCATAATTATTACTTGGTTCTGGCAAGTTATGTTTGATCTTATCTTAATGCATCATACCGTAGCAAGCATTTAAGTTATTCAAAGCCAGGTTATTAGGTATTTTCTGTGCATAATTTTGACTGTGAGACAAATAGGATGGATACAAATTTGGAATGAGCAGAATGAGGGAGCTCTTCATATTCTTCATTCCTCAGATGACCTGTTAGTCTCCACATTTTCTTTGTGCTTGCTTGTTGTTTTTGAGAAATAATAAGCAGATGATATCTAAGTAAATTGTTAAGAGTGGCCCTTGACAGTTTTATTATTGCTATTATGTTATGGCACATTAAGTTTTTAATGAAATAAAAATATGGCAGATTGCCAAATTAGGTGATGATAATTTCAGGAAGCTGTAAACAGGTTACTCAGTAGTTTGTAATTGCTGCAGGTAATTTCACATCCAAGAAACTTCCACCTACTGATAGCAATTAAGATCGCGTTTTGTCTACTTGCATTGATAATGAGTATCTGATCAAGGGAATTTCTTTTTCTGTCATGCAGTATTTTACACTGAATATTTTACTCTGTTAGGAGCAGCTCTTTCCTTTTTATTTCATGTCCTGGAAGGTGCCAGTGGAAGTTGTTGTAACAATATGTAACTTAAATATGAATAATCTCACTACATGGAACCAGAATTTCTCTGTTGGAGAGATATGTGCCTGTGTTGAAGATGAAAGTTTCCTTTGCAGGGCTGCCTGGTGGAAAGTGGTCTTCTAGAAAGAACCAGTACTGGTTCCAGTCACATGAAAGGCGCTTATGCCAACAAATGCCAGAGATATCATTGTCCCGAGGGTGAATCCCTGAGGATGCAGCCTTGAGATGGCTGATAGCCAGGAATACCAGCATTGGTAGCATTAGATGATCCTGAGTGACCCATCCTGGGAAAGAGCACAACTTTGGTGGTAAGGCACTGGAATGTGTTGCCTCGAGAGGCTGTGGATGCCCCAACCCTGGGAGTGTTCAAGACCACTTGAGGCCCTGGGCAACCTGATTTAGTGGGTGACATCTCTACCTATATCAGGGGAGCTGGAACTAGATGGTTTTTGAGGTCCCTTCGACCCAAGCCATTCTACGACTCCATTCTATGATTCTGTGAATTGGGCGACTGCAGTGACTCCTTGAGTTCAGCAACTTCCTGGAGTTTCAACCCAGATCAGGAGATACAGCGCTGCAGTGTTACCGTAACAACGGCAGGGGCCTGTCAACACCTCTCTGGCTAATAGTGACAAATGGCACTTATTACATCAGCACTAATTTCATCCGATCCCTTTCAGATGAAGATACTTAGTCCTCACTGATCAAATTCTGTCGCTGTAATTACTGAGAACAGACCTTATTAAATGACAGCACTCCTTACTCACGGTTTTGTCTCATGCTGAAGCTCAGAGCTTCCTCAGGTTTCCTACTTTGGGTAGTAGTGGTGGGACACACTCCCTGTCCAGAAGTAGTGGCAGGTGGCAGTGCACTTAGGCCATGGAAAGTACAGGTAACTGGTTACAGCCTGCATCTGACTTTCATATTTTAATACGTATGAAAAAAAAGAAGTCAGACCTTCAGAACAGATGAAGCAGAACTGTTAAATGCATATGAAACTGCTCAGTCCTTGCTATGAAAAGAAAAAGTACTTGTTTACAAGTTCGTGGAAAATAGACTAATTTTGTGTTAACTGCATTTAGTGGAGAGCACATGCTGTGGTTAAACTCTCACTGCACTACTTCATTTTCCAGGTTTAACAAGAGACTTAATACAAGAGGAGTGAAATAAGTACAGAAAATAAACTTTGGGGGGGGGGATTTAGACTGGAAATCCAGTGGATGCATGCTAGTCTCTGCCACAGTGGAAAGTCTTAAGCAGTGAAGACAAAATCTGTAGGACATCAAGAAGCTCCACTCACAGATAGGACCCTCTTGTCACACACACACGTTTTTCTCCACGTACTTTTCAATTTAAATTACCAGTTTAAAGGAGCATCCATGTTAGCACTCAAATTCAGGTGCATTTTGAAAAAGATGAGTGTGAACAAAGTGCACTGAGTTACATGGATACTCACAAAGCAAAGAATTATAAAAAAGACTGTCCTTCATTTCTGTTATTGTTTCTGCAAGGAGTAGTACTTCTCTTTTATAGGTCTCCTATGAAAATGTATGTGCGGCTATTATTTTTCACAACGTTATGATAATATATGTGATATTTTAATTAAATGTCAAGGTTACTGTTACTATTATTGTTTAGTCTTCTCATTAAATGACAAAATCATGCAAGATTTCTTTTTCTGTGCTCTTCAAGGTTATATACTTCTAAATATGTTTAAGTGATAACAGTAATTCTATTGTTATATAATAGTAACATAAGAAAAACAGGAAATCATAAATATAATGAAGGTAAATATAAAATCGTGATTAGTAGGTCAGGTTACAGCTAGCAAGAAAAGTGAGATGATGAAACAACTCCTCGATATAGGTAAATACATTGTTACACATTTCAGCATTTTTCAGATTCTTTTAGTAAAGTTACAGTTTGGAACAATTGCAAAGTTGGTCTGAGGATGATAAATGTCTGCATCTGTTTGCCATTTAGAGGCTAAAGTGAAACTAAAATCAACTTATCATTTACAAATTTATATTGGGCTTTAATCATTTCATAGCTTTCTTCAAGTCTTCTTAGCTAGACTGAATTCTAATTAGTTATATAGTATATATTTTTGAAAACTTAAATTGTAAAAAGATTTTGGAATTAGATTTACAAACTTACATTCAGTCTTTGAATGTGTGAATAATTCAGAGATTGCTTCAAAACTAAAAAGAAAAAAAAAAACTCAAAACAAACACAATTAATATGCTAAGTTCCTTAAATATGAATAATAAAAAAGAATAAATAATGCAAAAAATGTAATCCTACCAATGTCATCTCTCTGCTTTCCTACCAAATAAGTCCAAATATGAGGTACATTTTAAAAGTTCAGATATTGGGAGAAAATATGGATTGTTTTTAATCGAGTAAAATAAAAAATTTCTGGAAAAACACAGAAAATGTCTCCTAGTATGGTGTAGTTAATTATAACTGAATGAAATTTTAAAGGTTTACACTTGCTATTATAATGTGATTTGTGTTTAATTTTGAAAATCTTCTATGTGTATAGAACCATAATCTGTCCTTATTAAAGGAGATCTATTCACAGTTCTTATTAATTTTAATGTTGTGATTTTTTTATTTTTTTTTTAATCTAGGTAATTAGATCAGTGTTGAAATGTGAAATTATTTAAAATATTGGCTTTATTGTCTAAGTTCTTTTTGGACTACTAACAGAATTACCTGAGTTATATGAAGCTGCAGTGTAACCAGCTGATGGGATTCTGTGGAGCTCCATTTAGTGCAGTATGAAGCGCATGTATACATACACTATGCAAATTTCACAAGGGAAGCAAGAAAATTTCTCCTTTCAACTCAACTTCTATTTGTGTTAGCCAGTGAGCTCCAGAAATGAAATACAAAAGTATTGTAGAAGCTGAACCTTGTCTTCTATATATCAGTTGTATATTTTTAGTTACTTTTTTATTTTGTTGTAGCTCTTTAGCAAGATTCATATAGATTTTCTAGCAATATATTATAATCAATTCACAAGTAAGAGACTATTGTGTATGCTCTTGCATTAGAATTTTCTCATTTCCTCTAAAAACTTCATCCTCCGGTGTCAGTTCTTTTTCATCTGCCTTTGAGCTTTATCATTTCCAAAAAATAAACACTTTTAAAATTTCGTCATTTCTCTTATTACTTTTCTCTATCACTTTAATACTCACAAAACAAGTAGCTTAAGATATGCCATGAGTTAAGTTTTGAATTCAAGACTTTTTTTTTTAATTACAAATTAGTTGTGTGATGTCATAGGATTATCTATTTGCCATATTTAAAGCTCATTGAAGTCAGGAACCAGAATCCCTGTGGTTTCAGTGCATTCAGTATTAGGCTGATGTAAATGCAGTAAAGGAGTGAACTTAAGATATTGTCAAATGTCTGGAAGACTGGAGCAGCTGTATTTTGTATTAGGGTAGCAGTTGCAGAATTTTTGTCACTCACTTTCTTTCATGTTAAGGAAATTCTTTTGTAAGTGTACAATGATTTCAGATTCCTGACTATCATGCACATATTCCATGCCTGACATGCATTTTTTTAATCTTCATTTAATTACTGGAACATAACAGTGGTATTTCAAGGCAATGACATTTGGTTGGTCCTCTGGGAAAATACAGCCACAAATCATCTCAACACAAGAGTAGGTCAAATGGTAATAATCAAGTCATATTCATAACTCATTGGAAGTAGACTATTCTGAAATTGCTACCTGATACAGAACAAATGCCTCATTAATCAGAAATGCATCAACTTAAGAACACTAGTTATGTCAGATAGAGTTATGAAAGATTACAGGGAATGCAGTGTGTACAATGTTACATTGAAGTGGATGCAATTTTGTGTAGGCTTGTCCTCCAAGAATGTACATGTTTTCATAATGGGAATATGGTCTGAACCTATGCAAAAACATTGTGTGAAAAAGGAAGCTCTGCAGCTTTAGACACTGAAATAATATAAATAGTTTAATAAAGGAACCCTCTTTAGAGGTTAGAGGTTACTCACAATGTAGTGAGTAACTTAATTTTAAATGCACAAATCCCAAAGTCCTCCCTGTGATAGAATTCAGACTGAAGAAAAGAAGGAGCTTAGCTAGGGCAGAAAAGATGTCAGGGCTGGAGAATGAGCTTATGTATACTCTATATATGGAGAGCGTAGGCTTGTAATTTACCTGTATATATATACACACACACACCAGATTAGGCAAATATGCTGTTTATATACATATATATATCTGCCTTAGCTTTAGGAGATATACATACATATATACCTAAACTTTAAAGTGACGTGGATGTAGCCCAGAGTTCACTTTTTCTGTGCTTTGAGCTGCATGCAATAGAGCTCATATGTATATAAGCTAACTACCTGCTGTGTTCACATAGTGTTAAGTCTAATCTAAAATCCTTAGTCATTCAGCAAAACTTCATACCCAGATTTAGCAAAATTACAGAACTACTGGTTCAAAGGGAGTGGAAGTTCAGCTATCTTAGAGTATAGATAATACTTTTTTTAATAAGCAATTTACCATGGACTGTGGGAATGGTAGCCTGAGATTTAGTTGGTTGATGTTTCAGAACCAGCTCTGAAATACAACTCTGATGTCCCTGAAATACAGTATATGCAATTTATACGCATATATTTGAAGTCACAAAATTGCATTTTTGTCAAGGCCTTAAACAAATAAAAATAAAATCCAACAAAACTGTGGTACAACTTTCCACAGGCATTTTGATGACTAAAATAAAAATAGAAAAATGTTCTCAAATGATTCTGTATTTACATTACGTGTGCACAATCCCTAACTTTTCACCCATGTAGCTCCACAAACATTCACATTACTTTATGTACATGCCCCGAAATGCCTTCCTTTTAACAGTACTGACCAGCTGGTCCCTTGTATTGCATTTGAGCCTTTCAGGATCTTCAGTTGAAATCTGAGATCTTATGCTTACTTTGGTTGTTTAAGACCTTTCCCAAAACATAACAGCCAGAGCCACTTTTAACAGAGCTGTAGAAAGAGGTCTTACTCTTGTCCTGAGGTAATTCCTAGGCTCCTTGCGTTTTCACTTTAGAGGACCATACACATACACAGTAAAATGCTTTCCCATTTCTGCATCTGTGCTGCTGGAAGGTTCATGAAACTTGTTTCCTAGTCATTTCACTTTTTAGGTAACTATGTGCTGAATAGTACTGTCTCCATGCATTGGTGGACCCCACTATAGGACTTTTTCACTTAGATTTTATGTACCTTAAACATCTCAAATTCTTCTGTCTTTCAGTGGTAGTGTTGAAGTTGGGCTTAGACATTTTTTAAGATGTCAAAAATTTTTGAAAGGTAAATGATTGATTAAGATTATGTAGAATTGAAATGTTTAAGTAGTGTTTTGATACAGACATCTCAACTGAATGGCACAAAGACCTCGCAGGTGTGCACAGGCATACATGTAAGGTTGCTTTTCCTGTTTGTGACTCACACAGGGGCTATTTTATTGTAGCTTATTTCTGGACTTCAGCTATCTGTATTGTGTTGGCTTTTGAAAAATAAAAAGTTAATTTGTCTCTGATTACGTTTACACTGTGATGAGAGTGTTTCTGAGCTCAGATACATGACCTGGTTGTATTGACTCCAAATCAAGGTGATAGTCAAGTGCCTGTGCTCTTCCCCTCACCCCCAGTGGTCTTTGAAAAGAAGTTTGTTTAGGACCTTGAAGTGTAAAGTAGCATCACATACTGCATATTCTCAGCATAGTTTAAGGTGCCTGTGTTAAAAATCCATCTGCATAAAAGAAAATTTAGTTCTAATGACATTTCAGAACTATACTAGTAGTTTGAAGACTCACCATGGAGGAAAAATATCAGCCAACATCAGATGGCAGAAAGGATGTAAAGTTTAGAACTATTGTAAGCTAAGTGCTATAGCTTTTGGTTTTAAAAACCACAGGAAGATCATTCTGGTTGTTAAGTACTGAAATAGCAAATTCTTTCATTTCCTTATACATTCTTACATGGATGGAAATATAGCACTACTGTTAAAACAGTATAAATACTACCTTGAGCCTTTTGCAAAATGTAGTAATTAACTCATTTGTTTTCCTATTGATAGTGAAATTGAGTGTCTAGTTGTGCCATGTTCAATACTTCTGTCTTCCTACCAGTAAAATTACTCCAAGAATATTTGCAAACAAACAACAAAAAAAACAAACAAACAAACAAAAAAAAACAAACATAACTTTCTCTAATTAAAATACTAAGCATCTGAAATTCTCATAGTTCCACGTTTCTAATATTTTTCTACTTAACTATTTGCAGTACTAGGACTCAGTATTTCTTCTTAAATGTTTAGTCTCTGGAAATAATTTATTACTTGGCATACAAAAGTATTTTTGGTAGAAGTAGGTAAAACCAAGAAGGCTGAGTCATTCTATACTTCTTTGATTCTGGTTTTCAGGATCTTTAAATCAATTGTTACCTGACTGTCTTTTGATAACAGAAATAAGTGGTTTTGGGCACCAGCTCCAAAAATGTGGACCTTGTGTACTTTGAACACTGTAGCAATGGTTAGTTTATTTATAAACCTGTATAATTTTGTTACCTGATAACCAACAAAGCTATGGAGAACTGCAAAAATTCAGAAGACCTGAGGTTTTCCCTATTCAGTTTCCCTTTGGTCACGTGTTGATTTTAGTATCTGCTTTGTGCCCATTCTCATTATGAGCAGCATATCTGAGGAAAATACATTATGTTTGGTAAATATGTGTTTTGTAAAATATTGAGGAACTGCATAAGAAAATGTTTTGAATATGCTGTTATTTGTATTTACAAGGTGACTGATATGTATGGTTTTATGTCCTTTATATATACTGCGATACGTTATGAGTTCTACATGTTTTTTAATATATATTTTAATACTGAAAGAAAGTCAAAATGTTAAGTATATTATTTTGTGTTACAGGCATAATGAATAATATTACATTGTTTGGGAACTAGAATTATTAATATTGCAACTACTTTTAACACTGCTTCAGAACTATTTGTTAATTGCTTACAAAAGTTCCTCATCCCTTGTCATTTTTTTGTTGTGTAGCCCTCAGAATAATCTTTGAGAGTTCTATTCATTTGTTTCAGGCTCTGCATTGCTTATTTTGTGCTTGGTGCCACTGTCTAGCTGTGATAACTGCTCACACAAAGGGATGTGCTTAAATAAGTGAGCTCTTAAATACTTTAAGTCTGGATTTGATATTCATATTGCCTTATGCTAGTGCTTAATTCAGGTGTTGTAGCTACTAACATGTATGTTAGGTGGTAACGCTAAGCAGCTGAAGAAAGTTGCCAATGCATGGCTGGTGAAACATGACTCTCTGCAGCCAGCAGCAGTGAAATAGGTCTTCTGCTTGATTCAGACACATGGGATGCACAGCTCAAACATAACACTACGCCCCAAAGTCAGAATAGCAAAGCTGAAGTGCATTCTCCATGGTTAATGCCCACTGTCCTTTCAAATAATACCCAAAAGTATTCATGCTTGTTATTCATGCTTTGCATTTTAGGAAAATGTTTGTGCTCTAGACCTGAATGCAAGGTACCTTACTACTGGATTTATTGGAGGCATTCCTTTGTGCAAGGAACAGTTTACATGTGGAAGCAGTTGCTATTCTCAGTTGAATAGAAATTTGGTAAAGAAGATAAATTTCTGGTCAAAATGGATTCAAAAGGCCTCAGTAACGAGGAAAATTGTATCTCTGACTTTCAGTTTTGCATTTGAGTGAGATTACTTCCGTCTGTGTTGTTAAAAGCTGTGGGTGCATCTCGCATCTCTGTACACGCTGGAAGAATGTTCTGCTTGTGGCCCCCAAGCTAGAGCTCAGGAAGCCCAAGGGAAGCCTTGACAGGACAAGGGAGAGTGGTTTTGAATTAAAAGAGGGAAGATTTGGATTATAGGTTAGGAGGAAATTCCTCACTCAGAGGATGATGAGGTACTGGAACAAGTTGCCCGGAGAGGTTGTGGATGCCCAATTCCTGGAGATGTTTAAGACCACCAGGTTAGATGAGGCCCTGAGCAACCTGATTTAGCAGGTGGTGTCCTTGCTTATGGCAGGGGTGTTGGAAGCAGATGATCTTTGAGGTCCCTTCCAACCCAAGCCACTCTGTGATTCTATGCCTTGACATGAATGCAAAGAGTTTGCTCATTGTTTCTCTGTAAGTGACCTATTGTTTCATTGTTTCTCTGTAGTTGACCCATTCTGCACACAAGTACATAGGATGTGGTCTGTGACAAAGTTCAGACTACTGAAATGAGAGAAGGACAATGAAGAAAAAAATCTAAATTGAAAGACAAATATAGAAGATACCCACTGATCAGTATTTTTAGCATGCCTTAAAGATATGTTATTTAGATGTTTGACTTGCTTAAACTCACAGTGAAATAAATGTTAAATACTTATTTAAGACTACTGAAGTATATTGCTTGGAGAAGCATCCTTTAAAGAAAATTGCAGTTAAGAATAATTACACCGTAAAATTAAGATCTAGATAAGTTTTCAGCACTCTAAAGTTGTCTAGACAAATGAAGTTTTCCAGGTTAAATCTAACTCTACATCATTTTCAAACCTGATAATTTTTTATTTTTTATTTTTTTAAAGGAAAGGAGGAGAGAAACCTTTTTATCTTTAAAGGGAAAAATCATGAATAATTTCAAGTGAAAAGTAAATTCTAGGACTGTGGCATCTTGCTAACACATTGTGAGCAGGGAAAAAACAAACAAACAAACAAACAAAAAAAAACAAAAACAAAAAACCAACAGTGAAATTGGATAAATAAATGATTTGTTATAAATTATTTGTGGGGAATGGTACATCTTCTAGTTACCCATCTATCTTGCTGTCTTGCATTTATAATGATTTTTACTGCTGTCGTTGCTACAAGACCTCTTCATTTTTTGAGGATTTGTTCTGGTTTCTCAATCAGGTGAAGATAAACAAACTTGGCATATTATGTTCCAATTATAGAATGGAAAACTACATGAAAGACATTTCCCACACAAATGATAAGTTGGTCATTTGTTCAATTGTACAATAGGAGGAGACGGTAACTGGACTGAGAGATGAATTTATATAAGAATATTCATTTCCTGTTCCTAGTTCTGTTTTCTACTTTTTCAGTCAAGACAAAACTAAGCAGCTGGTGGTTGTTTGTCTTGTTCCTCTTCCCTCCAACATCTTCCACTTTGTGAATGGGTCTCAATGCATACAGGAGAGTCCTCCAGTGGCATTTGCATGTCTGGGTAGCCAAGTAAGGCACCTAAATCCATGCTTTAGAAGTAAAGGGCTTAATCATTTTCCATGATAATTATAACACTCTGCTCTTCAAATTCATGTATTCAGACATTGGTATCTAGACAACATATCAAAGTATCCCAAGGATCATCTTTTTGAGTCTGGACCATGAGTATATCATCTTCATCAGTCATATTTACTACATGGTGATGAAGAAATATGAACTCTATAAAGGTGACAAATGTGTGTACATGTGAAAAAGTATGATTTTTATGATTAGATCGATTAGATGTGATTAGATGCAATATATATTTTTGAAGAATAGAGTTCACTGATCTGCCCTGCAAAGGAACTGTGAGAAGGGAGGAGCATAGATATAGTAATTCACTACTTGTCTTAAAGCAGGAGAACCATGTAAAACCAACGTTTTATTTATTTATTTTTTTACCTAGCAAAGACTCGGAATTGCTTGAGCAGAGATATCTGTCAGCACATAAACCAGAAAACATGTTTTAGGTTTGGTGGCTAGTCCTGACTGCCTCAGTTCAGTTCCTCGCAGTGTTCCTGTGTGAACTGTTTATGTTTGTAATTTTGTGTGTGCTTGAAGTGAAAACTACAATGGAAGGAGATTCAACTTTCAGGTTCAGTTTTAACTCTGTGCAGAAAATTATGCACATGCAGAGTTTGATTTCCCAGAATAAATATATGATAAATAAAAAGCATTTACTGCTTCTCTACAAAATATTTCATCTTGCTCTAGGTGAATGTTGTTTGAGATCTCATCCATGCCTGGTCAGACAAAAGTGTAAAAGCAGTCACAATATACTATACAACAACAGTTTATTTGATAGATACTGGTAGCAGTTTGGTTCCTATCTAACTGAACTTTTCTAAGCAACTGCCAGATAATCTCTTTTGGACATGCTAGCAGAAAATGGACATTTGAAATACATATTTAATAGATGTGCATAGAAGAGAAATGTACATGTGAGCATATCTTTAAAAATGTTTCCTTAAGGGTGATTTTTGAAAAGTTAACATATTCTGTCTTGTCTTGGAGATTTAACACCATAAATGCTATTCAGCAGTGTAATGACTCACCACATAAACACAAAAGCACTGGTATGGTGGATTTACATGCACTTGGGAAAAAAAGACACAGCTTCTCGATCAGACTAATGGCTTGGAAGTGGCTTCAGGACGAGTGCTGGTAATCGCATTTGACGGTCTGAATTGATGGCTGATGGCTTGTAAAGGGCAATGCACTGGAGTGATTTCAGGGAGCTTTTAATAATGCTTAGCAAATGATCAGGCTGCACAGTCAATCATTTTGTAGATGCCAATATCTTTCCGCACCTCTCAGTAACTTAGAACCAAAGAGAAAAACAAAACTAAAGGAAGTACAGAACTGTAGACTTAGTCAAGATAATCAGTGTCTATAAGGAATAATAATAATAATAATAATAATAATAATAATAATAAAGGACAGAAAGGAGATGAAAGGAATAAGCTTTATACAGACAAGTAATAAATGTAATTTTCCCTTGAGATTTGTATGCTACTTATGAATTCTTTGAGGATTCATTTTCTGTTTATTAGTGTAATATTAAGAAAGACACAATTAAAGCAATGTTACACTACAAGAGGATGCTGAGAAGCATCCTGTCTTAATATAGATGTTCTTTCCAAAATTTTTCATGTCCTCTTCTGTTGGCACGTAGTAGACCTAATGGATGGCCATAGTCCCTTAGAAGTGGGATCCACACCCTCTCTATTCCATAATGGGACCTGGGAAGAGCTTTTTCTCTCTTCTCATTCACTTAGATTTTGAGCAAAATTTATTGGAATATCTGAAAACCTAATACTAACTAGGTCAGTGACTTCTCTATTAGAATTCAAGTATATTTAAAATAGTAATGATTTTTGAATTCCTCCATTTCATGATTACTTATAATACTCAAAAGAAGATTTTTAGAAGGCATAATGATTAACAGGAGATCAACTTAATTGTATGTATTATGACTATTTCCTAACATTCTCTTACAGTCTTATTTTTAGCTTTCTGAATTCCCTGTTGCCTAGAGCATCATTAGAGATACTTGTGGATATTACCTGTAGGAAATGGTATGGGAAATAGTACTGTAATGCTATCACCACAAAGAAACTACGGTACTACATACGGTGTGTAATAATTTCATTTCTGATACAGAGTAGGTAAAGAATTTTCCAAGTAGCAGTGGTAAGCAAGTTGGAGTGTTGCCATTTAACAAGGTAGATGACTCACTCCACTGTGAACTGTTGAGTCCATTTCCTTTAAGAATCCATAGGAGACAGTCTAGATTTGTCAGTTTTATGTCCCCAGCTTATTTAGATTATTGACTGCTGAGACATTAATTAATAATTTTGACTAACACCTCATAGGATTTAAATCTTTCTATGATCATTCATTTTGCATGGTGTTTTGTCATTAGTGAGACCGGAAGAATCATAGAATATCCCAGGTTGGAAGGGATCCACAAGGATCATCGAGTCCAACTCCTGGCACCACACAGGTCTACCCAAAAATTCAGACCATATGACTCAGAGCACAGTCGAAACACTTCTTAAACTCCAACAGGCTTGGTGCCATGACTACATCCCTGGGGAGCCTATTCCAGTGCATGATAACCCTCTCAGTGTAGAACCTCTTCCTGATATCCAGCCTGAACCCCGCCCTGTCGCAAATTGACGCTATTCCCTCAGGTCCTATTGCTGGTCACTAAAGAGAACAGATTGGCGCCTGCCCCTTCAATTCCCCTCTCAAGGAAGCTGTAGACCATGATGAGGCCTCCCCTCAGCCTCCACTTTTCCAGGCTGAACAGGCCAAGTAATCTCAGCCACTCCTCATACATCTTCCCCTCTAGGCCCTTCACAATCTTTAGTAGCCCTTCTCTGGATGCTTTTCAATAGTTTCACATCCTTTTTGTGTTGTGATGCCCAGAACTGCACACAGTATTTGAGGTGAGGCTGCATCAGTGTGGGGTAGACTGGGACAATCCCTTCCCTCAACTGACTAGTTTGATGTGCTTGATGACTAGCTTGGTGATTGTACTTGATGCACCCAAGGATACAGTTGGCCCTCCTGGCTACCAGGGCACACTGCTGGCTCATATTCAGCTTGCTATCAACCAAAACCCCCAGATCCCTCTCTGCAGGGTGCTCTCCAGCATCTTGTCTCCCAGTCTGTATGTATAGCCAGGGTTGCTTCTTCCCAGGTGTGGGAATGTAAAATCTCACAATTGATTGCCTGTTTCTCAAAAGCTGAACTGTAAAGCTCAGTTCCACCATAGATTTCGGTTTTAGGGGAACTGATTGCGAATATTTTTGGGTGAAAGACAAAAACTACCGGTTTTGTCCAAGAACCCCTTAGGAAACTTCAAATTTACCCACGACAACACTTTGTGTTATTGGTTTAATTGAATATATATGACATTTTACTTTATTTTTCTACACATGCTCTATGTCTCTGCAGCTCTGCAAGAAGACTGGAATAAGACTATTTTTTTTTTCTGTTTATACTCGTATTTTCCTTAGGCTCATGTTTATGTGTTGTTGATAGGATGTATACACTGTGACTTTTTTTCATTAGTGATCTCAAATTGCACAAAGGGATGTTTAGACTGGATATTAGGAAGAGTCTCTCCATGGAGAGGGCTGTCAAGCAATTGAACAAGTTGCCAAGGTAGATTCCCCAACCCTGGAAGTATTTAAGAGAAACGTGGATCTTAAAGAGATAGTATGGGTCATGGTTTATTGATGGGATTCAGTAGGTCAAGTTGATGGTTTGACTTAATGATCTTGTCTAGTTCATAACAGAATGGTGGTGAATAGTCTGGAAATGTGTGATAACTTTCTCTGGTGGCAAAAACGGTTGTTTTAAATAATGTTGGGTTTGTTTTTTATTATTATTTTGTTTCTTAATAACCTGAAGCCCGAGTTTTATGGTCATAAGCATGTGACCATTGATATCAGTCA
The DNA here is from genome assembly GCF_965140915.1 of Aythya marila. Classification (NCBI taxonomy): domain Eukaryota; kingdom Metazoa; phylum Chordata; class Aves; order Anseriformes; family Anatidae; genus Aythya; species Aythya marila. Next base: position 93,348,066 of record NC_139042.1, read on the forward strand.
GTAGTTTGGGTACTGTTTCCTGGCAAGATACTTTACAGAGAGAGTGCATTAATGAAAATCAGAGAAGGAAGAACACTCAGAGTGTTCTTGTGGATCAAACTTGCACAAGTAACTGTTCACCACATTACTCCTTGTTACCCTACAGGCAGATGTTCAACTACTATAAGTAGCTCTTGCACCATTCTACCACAAAATACTTTAACTGGCTTACACCTTATTATTAACATCTCCTGCGAATCTATCTGCTTCCCTACTTGTCCGCTCTACTATTATTTCCCATCCACCCCGCAATACAAAATAAATAGTAAATTATTTTCTTTAATTTTCTATGCTTCTTCGTAGTCCCTTACAACAGCAGACCCATCAAATTGGTGTATATTCATTTTATGTGACTTAGATTTTCAAAGTCCAAAATCTAATGTTAGCTTTTTTTTTTTTTTTTTAAATGCAGTTATTGGTAGATATACAAGTAGCAAAATATTATACTCCAGAATTCAATCTTTCGAAGAGTTTGGAGGCCAAACTGTTATATTTATCTATTTGTTACAACTTTTCAAGGACAGACCTGCCTCTTAGTCTCCTTTACACACGTGTAAGTTAGTAATTCTTTATTCAAACTGTTCCTTAAAGCTGTCTCTAAATCAAGACAACTGCGGTAAGAACAGTAAGCAGAATACTTGTCCATCTGAAACCTTCTAGTGGCTACAGTGACACTCTGGCAAACCTATCCATGTAATCCGAATAGTAAATTTGAAGAGAAAACAAAGGTTTTCACTGTGCATTCGGTGGCTTTAATAAACACTGTAGTTTTGTGAAGTATGATGTAGTGCATGGATAACGATACTCATTGTAATCTTCTGTCTCCTTGTACATACATTTCAAAACATAACAATCATTTAAAGGTCTTTTACATATTTATAGGCAATACTAGATGGATTGATTTTCTGTTTTCTGTCTTCTTCACTGTTAACTTACTGCAAATAAATGCAAGAATTGTGTCAAGTTAGACATTGAGACATTTTCTATTAGAAAGTGAAGATTCTCAAAGTTCCATCAGTCCAAAATGGTTTTGTCCTTGTAACCCCTTGTGCAGAACTGGAAAGAAACAAAAAGGGGGAAAAAAGAAAATGAAAATTGATCTTTTCCTTTATTCCCAGCTGTGAAACCATCCATGGTCAGAAATTCAATTGAAGTGGGGACATAAAAGAAAACAGTAACTGTCTCTGCCATTAGAATTTAGGAAAAGAATGACTTGGGTCATCAAGTTCAGTTCCACAAGCATAAATACGTAATACTGAAGAGTTCACAGAATATCTATTCTTAATCTCTCCTCCCTCTACTCCCCTCCCCCCCCCCAAAAAAAAAAAAAAAAAAGACAAAAAAGCACTCCCTAAAATGGTCTTAACAGTTGGCACACAGAATCTAAAATTATATATATGTTAAAAAAAAAAAAAAAAAGTATGAAAGTACAAGGGAAAGGATGAAAGAATGATGTCCTATAACCCTCCCATGGCAGAATAGTTCTCTTATATAAAAAACAAGAAAAAAAAAAACAAACAAACAAAAAACAAACAAAAAAAACCTTTTAAGTAATGTAGAGAAAACAACAAAAACACAACAGTAGACCTTGCCAGTCTAGTTGGTATCATAAGTCTTTATTGATCCCAAATTAGGAGACTATCTGTAATCCTGAGCATTCAGACAACAGATGCCAACTAAGCACTTTGTATTTTTCTAAGCCTTTGCACTTCAAATATTATTTTCTGCCAAGTATCCCTTCATTGTGCTGCAAGGGACCCACTTTGTGTTCAGAAAACAATAGATACATCACAGAACAGTCTAGAGGAACAAATCTTCCTGAATCCTAATGCTGATAATGAACAGCAGATCTGAATTACAGGATTAAAAACAAACAAACAAACAAACAAAAACAAACAAACAAACAAACAAAAAACATGCTGAGAAATATTTAAAAGTGCCAATTTTCTTGAATTGAAAGCCCAAAACTTTTCTTCACAAGCATTCATTTCTGAACTTTCAGATCATGTTAGATAATCACTTCCATCTCCTCCTCAGGCTCCATCATGAAACAAGTAAGTTTTCCCTACTTTGTTTGGAAGACTTTCTTTTCATCTCTAGATCTTTATCTAATCTGCAAATGTCTAGACGTAAGTTTTATTCATGGCTAATTCAAAGCCATTAAATCTCATTCCAGTAATGCTCTTTAAATTCAATAATTCTTTTGTCTCTTTCCCTGGTGTGTATACCCTCAGTGATATTTATTTTATTATTTTACTGTAACACTATTGACACATTTATTACTGACTTTTATTTAGTGGTGTATATAAACCAGATTATTAAAATTCCTTCTAAAATAATAGGTTCTCTTTTTGCTTAAGCACTATGTAATTGTTTTTGTTATTCTTGTTTGAGATGTTCTTTGTGAACATAATCCACCTGAATTACAGATGATATTGTACATGAGCTCTTACCTACACCTACCACAACGGTATTACTGCTTCTCATTGTCTGCAAACCCTCCTTACCTGTTTAATCTTAAAATTAGGAACCAATGTGAATAATATCAGTTTGGCTTCTGAGCAAGATATGGCTTTTATTTTAACATGAAAATCATTTTTAAATTGGAAAAAAAAAAAAAAAAAAAAAAAAAAAAGAAAATTCATGCTTTCGTAATTCTGAAAGGATGATTAGTGGGAAACCCCAAGTATCTCTGCTAATTTCATAGCAGAGATACTGTCCTAATCCAGTCTGTAACCAGGAACTACAGAAGTTAGAAGGAAGATTATGAAGAAGATACGGATCTAAAATTAACAAAACTTTCTCACCTCTGACCCTCTGAGTCTCAGAAGATATATCTTTTATAGTTGGCCCACATTATGCTTGGATAAATCTATCAGTAACCAGTGAGACCAATTCTTGTTCTGTGTGAGTGAAGTTCCCACTGTATACATTTTTAATATTTTCTCTGTTCATTTCTGGAAAGGTATTGCTTCTTTCAAGCCCCTGCCTCATTATTTTAGTATAGGATATTCTGATTTTCTTCTGTGAATACAATACATTTGCTCTGGTCAGAAACTCAGAAGTAATGATAAAGTTAGAGAAATGGTTGCTCGTGTCCTGGGAGTTTCTTTACTCAGAAGCTTTTTAGTGCAGAAGGGGACAGACATGTATGGCAATGTGCAGAGGTAATTTCATTATGAAATTTTGATTAAGTCACATGAAAAACCAAAAGCATGTGTCCTTGAATTATTAGCTGGAACCACTTGCAGAAGTGTTCTACTGAAGGAAATCCCTGCAAAGCTGTGGGCCCCGCTTGCCTTTTAGGAACACAAATGAAAGGATGTGGCTGCTCAGAGGAAGGTAATGGGAGCAGTTTCAATGGTAGTGGACTTCAGTTCTGCCACAGTGAAGTGCCTAATTCCTACACATCTGCAAATTCTCATGGGAAAGACAGACATTCTGCTTTCTTCTCGACAACCTTTCAAACTATTTTCACCTTCCACATTTATGCCTGGAATTTATCCTAGAATTCCTTTATCACCTATCACTTTGTAATTAATTGTGGAATTTGTTATGACTGTCCCGATACTTTAATTTTACATTTTCTATCTATTCTGAATTAGTTTCCACTCTTTGACAGTGTATGCGGTTACATCTTGACCCATTAAAATAAAAGAACTTTTTACAATATCAAGTCTCCTAAGTCTCCTAACTTACCATCTTAAAGATACCACTTTAAAGTTGGGCTTCCAGTTTTGATTCACTGTTTTAGCTCTTCTCTGAATCCTGCCAAATTTTCAGTGTTATTTCAGTGAAGTGAGATTTAATTTTTCACATTTTTCAAGTTGTTTTCATAGTAAATGCTTCCATAAGTGGAGCAAAGGTGCACAATTATGAAATCTTCAGATATATTTTTTTGAACTTAACATTTTATTTGAATGCCATCTCTCTCCAGCAGACACTGGGACTTCACTGAGTTTTTCCCCAAAGATTCGTGTGTGCCAATGACTTTTCACGTTGTTAACTCTAGGTCATGTATTATACATCTCATCTATAATTTACCATAAAGAGGGACCTTCTATTATTTATCACCTGTGTGAAGACATTCATGTGCACACATGCATATATGTGATACTTTCTTAAATACATACTCTTTTTAATGTATAAATATTTAACAGAGGTTATAGTCTACAGAAATATTATTCTTTAAAATTTCGGATTTTTTTTTCCCCAAATATATTTAATATGTACCATAGGGCACACTATTGAAAGAAATAGGTAATGTATGTCAATAGGATATTATTTTAAATGTGAGGAAGAATTAAGATCATTTAAAATTTTATCATCCTAACAAAGGTACGTCCTATTTCACGGTATTCCAATTTCTTGTTCAGAACTCACTGTCTTTTTAAGATTTAGTATTGGCCATAAGTATAAGTTATATATTAAAAAGAGACAAGGTTTTTTTTTTTTTGTTTTTAAAGTATTAAACACTGGACACTACTTCAATTCTGTTCTGTATGCACAATACAACATTAAGTTGGGACTACAGTGCAGTTAGATGATCAGGATGGTCCTGAAAAAAAAAAAAAAATCACACTGTATTTCATGTAAGCACTGTCTGTTGTTCAGAAGACAAGCTATAAAACAAGCTTTATAATATGCAATCTTCTATCAGTCAGCCTTCTTGTACACAATAAAATTCAGTGCAATTTTTGTCTGAATGAGAGAGAGAAGCCTGGGTTTTAAGAAAGCATCATCTGAGTTAAAGACTTTACTATGTTGAAGGCTTCTACTTTAATATATTATGTCCCTAAAAAAAGATAAGTGCAGATGATGTTTGAAATTGTGTTAATCACACAACTTGCCTATGAACGTTCAGGTATTTGCATTTTCTATTTAAATTGAAAGCGACTCTTGGAAATCTTAGCTAAAAAGTATCTCAGAAATTAAATGAGAAAGAGTAGCCTTTTATTGAGTGGTTTTTCAAAGCAGGAAGATATTTATTAGTGAATAGCTGTTACTTCTGGTAAAGGTCTCTCCCTGACCTTGTTTTTAGATATCTGCATTTGCATACTAGAATTTAAAAGTCGTTTTTATAGAGACTAGGTAGGCCTGCAGAACAGAATCCAAGTCACCCAAGTAAAATTGTCTCTCCTTCAGTACTTATTATTTCATGGGGATAGTCTGCAGGTATGCCTCAGAAGAAGAGCTAGACAGGTAATAGGAAGAGTGTAGAACAGTTTCAGCTTTAATACCTCATTTTGAAAGATTAGGTCAAAGGAAGTCAATGTAACAGGTAGGTCACAATCAGATCCCATCAAACGGCTTACAATTAATTATTCAAGCCTTTCTTTGTGCTCTTGTCAATTTGAACAGAAAAGCTGACAGCTGTTGAGTCTCTATTGAAGACCAGCCTTAAATCATTATTATTGAACTGCTACTTACTAGGCTCTCGGGCCAGCGCTCCTGTCAGAAAGAAAGAAGAAATGAAGCACAGAATATTGACTTTTGGATCTTTCGGATATTTTATTTATTTAATTTTTCTCCTATCGTCTGTTGCATTCTTTATTCTTCAAGGTGCTGTACTTTTTGCAGTGGCCCCTTTGCTCCAGAAAGAATGTAAGTCAACAAGGCTCAATTTACAGGGATTGCATATATGTTACACCTTCTTAATGATAATGCTCTAGGGAGGGGATACTATGCCTCGGCTGTGGATGTGGTGTAGAATGCAAATTCTAGGGTCAGTGATACAAACTCTTGGGGTTCTGCCTAGGAGAATTTGAGTGAAGAAAAATTGACTTTCTCCTGGGAGATAAAGACTGTGAACTATGAAAGTAATAATGCTGACCCAAATAGCGGTTGCTCATAAGATTGAACCAATGCAGAATTTGCTTAGAATAAATGCCATGCAGCTGTCAGATTTTGCTACATTAATTTTCTTTTTATAAGATTCATTTATGGCTGCTCACATCCCTAAGCCACTGGCTGCATGAAAGACTATACCCAGATTACAGTTGAATATCAAGAAAAAAGATGAAAAATAATTTTAGTTCAGAGCTTTTTCATCATTACCATTTTGCTGTCTGGGTTTGAAAAACAGGGATAATTATTTTAAAATGTTCTTATCTCAGGGACACTAACATTTTTCAAATGATCATTTAAAATGTCAAGTCCCCAAAACTGCAGTGTGTTTTCTCAATAAAAAGAAGTGCATTGACGCAAATCAAACATCCCTACATTATATGCCTTTGTCCAAAAGAATACTTTTAGACCTTATGTGTTTAAATCACTGTGCACAAGTAAGAACAAATCACAGATGCAACACTTTAAATCCTTTTTAAGCTCTGTTCTGATGTCTTAAATGACACATATGTACTTCACAGGTTTCATAATGTACCTATGTGAATGCACCTATGTAAAGATGCATTTTATCCACATGAACTAATCTTTTAAAAACAGATTACATGGGTGCGTTTGGCCTTTGTTATTATAGACAGAGTCTTCTGCAGCTGGTCATTGATGCATATGCCTTATTATGTGTGTGCTCCCCCAGTTGTGCTACACTGACCATGAGTACAAAAGATGCAATTTAGATATAGCACATCTTGGACTCACTGAACATGTACATTTTCAGGCATTTCTGTCAAGTCAGTCTTGTTTAGGCAACTTTTATGATGCTCACAGGTTCTGGGAATGTGAGAAATGTCAATCATATAAATCTTCATGGATAAATGTTATTAACATGGTCAAGGCCATCTGTACTAATATAAGATGCTGATAAGCAAGGCCAGTCTGACTCAACATGTTCTTTAATGGCATATGAAGTTAAAGAAAGAGAATGACTGCTCAAGAAGACTGCTTAGGATCCAGACAATACTTGTTTATCTGCTTTGATATTTATTTATTAATTTATTTATAATGCAATGCTCTTCTTCAAAAATCAGTTTCATAAAAACAAATGTTTTGGAAGCTCAGGAAAATCAGAAGGTTTAAGAGAGGCTTGCCTGAAACAGTAGTCTGGCAAAAGGCTGTATTTTCAAATTAATGTATTTTCAGGTCTTTATGCAGAATGAAAAACAATGCAAACAAAAAATGGTACAGTGGGCTTGTAAATTCTCTTACAATTAAAATAGTAGAATAGTAGTAATATTTAGCTCAAGCATAGAGTTTTACATATTCAAGCTGTGTCCTTATTATGTACGTACACAAAGGGTTGAATAGTATCTGGCAAGTCTTCAGGCACTGCATGTAAAATGAGAAGTAAGAAAGGATGCTTTTATGCTCAAAGCCCAGGACCAGGATACAGGATTTCCAAATCTGCCTCAAACACACAAGATAGCATTGGGCATACCAAGTAGTTTTACTGTGCTTCAATTTCCCAATCAATTAAAAAATATGCAAATGATGAAAATTACCTGAGAAATGTGTATGAGCATATTTGCATAATGTTTCTGATACCCGGAAAGGCTTCCAAGTCCTGATTTCCTGAACAGTTCATAAATAAATATAAAGGTTAAAAAAAAAAAAAAAAAAGTATTTACATTAATTCTAAAGGAATGATGCTTATAATCATTTTCTTTATGCTGCCAATCTAAGGAAAATATAAGTACAGAATCAAAGTAATCTATTTAGGGTCTGGATCTACACATCTTTTGTACTTTTATCTTAAGTATATCTTTGAAATTAAGTTGAACTGAAATAGCACATAAGTCTTGAGTTGATGCTCAGCGTAAATCACGCTATGAATTTAATCCTGGCTGAAAAGTTATGCTTATTGAACACTGTTTATCATTAAAAAGTTAGTTTGCCAAAGATGTCTGTAAAGAGCCTAACTTGACAAAGCACAGAAAATAAACAGCATGATAACCTTATTTACTTGCATTATAATATAATTCACATTTAAAATATTTCTGTTTATAAAAATATTCTAAGAATTCATAAAAATTTGTAATCCACAAGAATGAGGTCTGCAAGCAAGCTAAATCCCCATATGTTGATTCAATGCAACCTGGAATCAAATTCTGCAGGAATTATTTGCATTTATTTTGATATAAAATTGGTGGTGTTGTTTTGTTTGTTTGTTTGTTTTTGTTTTTTCTTTTTCAAAGTTGATTATATGTGTGGCTTATCTTGTATAATACTTAGTTGTTAATTTTCTAATATTTCTTTACATGGTAATTTTGTTGGATTACAGTCAACATGAGTCCTTTTGTTTCAGAATACAATATGGAATAGATTTTACATGTTGCTGCTCCTATTACTGTGATCCTGATGCTGTATCGCTTCTGTTTAAAACACTGTTTCAACAGGGACCCAAAGACTATTCTCATTCATTCTATACTGAGGAAAATGTATGGCAAGTCCTAAAAGATGGGACTAGCCTGACAGGAGGCTATTTTAAAAATGCAAGCATGTTAAGTGTACTATGAGTTGAAAGAAGTTAAAAATATATATGAAATGGATATCTGTACCTTGCCTATGTTGTTTGAAAGGGTAAGCCTGTAACAGAATCAGGTTCCTATCATATGCCGTCGCTCAGTATGTTTAGAGTCCAAAACAGTGGGCATGAGAGAGGACAAGTTCCAAGAGGAAAAGTAGCATGCAGCTATTGGTAGGGGATTTAAAAATGATAATAATTAATTTTTCATAGAGCTGTTGAAAAGCAGCTCTATAGACAACATTATCATCACGTTTAGAAAGACAGAAATGTATATCATTGGTTTTTTTCTACCCTTTAAAAATTATTCACTGACTACTGGACTGCTGTCCCCAAGGAACTGGCCAGGAGTCTCCAGAGGGAATTCCACTGAGGGTCTCCTATAGTGTATATTTTGATTATTTTTTATCTGAAAGACACCATAAGTTTCCTTTATCAAATTGAGCAAGAAAGAACATAACTCCTTCACAAGTCATGACCCTAAAACCAAATTAACCTGTATAAGTTTCCCTAATTTAACACTTTCAAAATAAGACATTAGATGAAAAAAATATTCTAGAATGTACCATATAAGGCTTTGTCTGTTAGTGATTGTATTCACCTTAAATAAATATTCTCAGTGCTCATATGTCTTGTGAATTTCTGAACAGATTTTTTCATGAAGGGAAGTTGGTACTGTTTCTCATTAAACTGTTTCTTATAAAAGTGTTCCTTCAGGTTGAGATCCTTCATTACCTTCATAGTTACTTGCAGAATAAATTTGGTTAAACATGTGGGGCCATAGAGCTGCAGCAGCTCTAATTAATGTAGTGTAATATTGATTATTAGCAGTTCGTTAAAATAATTCTGCTGCTGGTGGCACTTTTAATTCTGTGTATGCAAGGCTGTGATTTATTCTGATCATATTGCCTATAACAGTACATATTCTGCATATGCAATGATTTTGAAGCTGTAAACTATTAAGGTGCACACTTGATGATGGTGACATAAACCAACTGCTGTTCATGCTGAAGGAGGTGGAGCATGTTACTTAACAAGCAGGGTCTTGCTTGTGTTTAAATATACATGCGGCTAGAAGGAGAGATGGGTTATGTTTCTGGATGTTGCAGAGAGTAAAGTGCAAGTTTATCTGTGCTAAGCTACTGGTCAACTGTAGGCCATTTATTTATCAAGGATGCACCAGCAAAAGCCTGAGAGAAGAAATTTTAATCCTCCAGACAACTCTATATATCATGGACAAAGATGAATCCTCTTTAATCAGAGCCCTTAAAGCTAGCTAGTGATTTAAAATTATCTGCTTTCTTTCTAGCTGAAATAAGGAAAGCAGCTTCTACAGCAATATGTGCAAGGACCCAAATCACCTAAACTGTGTTGTTAAAAATTATGGCAGTTTTATTTAAAGTCCTGGAGGACTGACAGTTAACAACAGTGGGTAGAGAACTGTAGCTGCTCATGCCTAATATATTCATAAAAGATTAAGATGGTGAACAATTAAACACAAACATTATGTGATCAGTCACGTTTATGCCATTTAATCATAAAGTAGCAACAATTAACATAACATTGTGTACACAAATATACAGCTTCTGCAACCGTTTATGCTTAAAAGAAAAGATTATGTTTATTTCTCCTTTACAAAACTTGAATACTGTATACATAATATAAGTGGAAATGATACTGTCAATTGGCATGAAATATATTTTTGCAGTCTCAGAAACATGGAGAGAGCAATAAAATGATCCTCTTTATGGTCTGAAGTGTGTAATCTGTCCAACAATCTGGTTTTTAGAATAGCCATTATCATAGTATCAAAACGTATTCAGAAAATAATAGAGCTGTGCATTATAATAGCACTAATGCTCGTATTTCTTTCCTTTTTCTGTGGTTACAGAAACACAAATGTACTCATATTACTGTTAAATTTTAAGGGGCTAAAACAGGAATAGAGATACCAATGGCTTTCAGAACCTGTTTAATTTTTGAGCATTGTGTTCAGGCCTCATCTTGTCTGAATTTGAATCCAGCATGGTACCACAACGCTTGTTCTTATGGCAATACTGTAACTGAGTCAGCAGATTATCTATATCAGCTGTTTATAAATTCAAAACTGGAGCTTTATTTCCCTATTTTCCTCTCCTCCCTCCCTCCCTCTTTTTGTTTCCTGCTTACTTGATTTCTTTGCTTTCTTTTTACTTTCTCTGTCTCTCTCTCATTTTAATTTTATGCACCTTATGGTTCTGTATGCAAGAACTAGGCAGGTTTGTTGTCTTAGTGTAGTAATGTTGTATGCAAAATTTTAAGGGAAATGTGGAAACTATAGCTATTGTACAAACTAAAGTACAAGAGACAGTAAACCATCTTGGAACAGTATCTAGATTTGACTAAATCTATTTTCTTTGTAGAGATACAGAGAGAATGTTGGTCCCTAATATTATTGAGAATTATAGGTGCCAAAATAATAATAATTCTTGTATGTTAAATATATACCTTTTAGTTTTTATGCCTTCAATGATTCGATAGAAAATATTTCATGACCTTGCTCCTTTTGTCTCAGGCTGATTTAGAAGGATGGTGATGATGGTGGACAGCCTAGACTTTGAGCAGCTCTGACCTCTGCTGGCTGAGGGGCAAGGTGACTGATCAGTAACTGATTTATTTGCATCCCCAATGTAGACTGAGCTGCCAACACAACAGAAGTTTCCCGAGGGGAGACCTGACTCTGGTAGAGGAGGTGAGGAGGGTAAAAGGAGTTAAAGAGTGATGGTGTGAGGAAAAAAAAAATCGATATTATTTTTTAAGTTATGAGTTCTATACAAATTTTGGAAAGTTAAGAATCTGTCTACGTTACAATTAGAACCATGTCAGCAATAGTGTTGAAAACATTCATGAACGTCCTCAACTTTTTGTGGAGAGATAACCTCAGTTACTTTTTATTGAACTCAGGACAGATTATGTGTCCAGATAAAAGAGAAAAAGCACCTCATGTGAGGCTGCTGGCTTCTCTTATAAATTCTCAGGTTTTATTCTGGGGAAAAAAAAAAAAAAAAAAAAAAAAAAAAAAAAAAAAAAAGGTTGCTTATAGCTGTGGAACTGAAGAACTCTTCAGACCTACAAGCTCAGTCTAGCAGTACAGATGTATTTCAGAGAACTCTGAGGAGTTTGGAACAACAGCTCACATGTACCATCAGCCTCTTTTGCCACTTCTCATGGCTTTTATGCCTATTTCTTTCCTTGTCTTGGGAAAAAAAAATGGGAAGATCAAAGACCTTAATTCCTCAGGAGTGACATCTCCCTCTGGTAGTACTTGAGAAACTTTGTCACTGAATTTTTCACCCAGAAAGTGAGTCATGCCTCTCCATTTACTTAAATTAAAATCTGTGAGAGTCAAGAACCAGGCCATGTAGTGCAAATAGGTATTCAATTCAGCAGGTATACCTGAAGGGTGGAGGTGGTAACACAAGGGAGGGCTAATTTCAGTGTAATTGATTAAGGAAGATATTTGTCCCTGGGCTGCAGGGCAATACTATAATTTTCCTTTCCTATTCTCCTGGAAGTAAGCTGTGGGTTGTGTCCCTGACAGGGAGAGAAGCAGTGGTCAGTGCACTCCAAAGGGGCAATATATAGACCCCAGTGCTGAAGGAAAACAAGGAACCAGAAAAAATCACTTTATCCTCTGTAAGATCTGCTAGTGGGACCTGTAAGCTTGGCTACATCCACAGAGGGGAAGGCTATGCTGAGCAGAGTGTAGCTATGTTTTGACCATCTGCACCACCTACTGTGAGCAACATCCCAGGCACCTCTTGCAGGTTGAGAACGGTGCTTGGAAAAGTGAAATCCATACCTCTCTCCTTCCCTACATTCCTCTCTTTCCTCATCTAATCATTGGTTTGTGTATCAAATGCACTGGCAGGACTGTGACTTCAGGGTACAGTTTCAGCATGGCTGCTTCTAGCACATTTTCCATGCCCAAAGCAGCAGATTGTTTTGCTTTGAGAATGATGTTGTAGCAGTACTATAAAACTGAGTTATAGGTTACACTCTGCTTTGGCTCTGCAGGGAGGTTTCTCCCCTTGCGTGCACAGGTCATGCTAGAAACTTGCTAGCAGAAGCAGTTCTATCCAGCAGAGGTGACAAGTACAGCTGATAAAAGTTTATTTGTTCTATATTATCATTTGGCACACGATTAGAACAGCCATCTGTTCCCTTAATTTCTATCAACCCAATTTAGACTGCAATAACATAATGCCATAAGATGTGTTTCCAACAAAGTGAAAATCAAATATGATTTTTAAAAACATCTTGAGGATAACATGGCTCCTATTTAAAGACTAACAGCATGCATATGGGGAAAGAAGGTATTATAAAAGAATAATTAATGTTACAGTTTTAAAATATTCTCATTTTAATACAAGCATATTTTACAGTAATTCTACAGGAAAGTGTTCACATTTTCTTATGAATTATACATGAGAACAATTTCACATAGGAAACCTAAACAGAATTATTTTAACTTATTACTAAGACCTGTAAAATTTTATTTTAATCTCTGATATCATACAGTTTAATGGAAGGCATTAAAACCTTACATAAGAGCAATTTCATAATTGTTAATGTGACCTCTTCTCATTTAAAGAAATGAATACATGATTTACCAATGCAGCTAAACTTTAATGAAGTCACTAGGTTATACAGAATACTAGTCAGCAGATAGTAAATTTAGGGGTATGCTTCTAAAATGTCATGGGATTTGGCCCCTTGGTTGAGGTTGGTCAAGGCTAGATATGACCCAGTTTCCTTCTGTTTTTCCCTTTTTCTTCACTTCAGGGTCTTACTAGTTCAAAATATGTACTTTCAAAACACAGATTTTGATAAGAGCTCAAATAAAAACATAAAGTTTCAGTTAAGGAATGAAGTTTAGTTAAGGAAACACATGTTGATAAAGTATACAAATGGACCATGTGTTTGTATGATGGCAAATAATCTTATGGTTCAGTGAGTTATGTAGGGAGATTGGATTGTGTGATAAAGATGTCATGTATGAATATGTAGCTTTTCATACAGACAGTGCTCATGTGAAGAAAGACGATAGGTTTAATCTATAGAATGGGGGAAATCTGTCCTATAAGTCTGAAAAGGATACCAGAATTTTTTATCAATAACCAAAGCAAGTCATCATTGTGCAATTTCTGGATGCATAAACATATGGAATATTTCTGTAAAAGAGAGTGGTGACATTTTGCATTCGCTATTACCAGAACTGTTAATCTGCATGATCCAAACTTTAAAAAGAATTTCAAAAACTTGATAAGGTGTTGGGCAAAAACTGCAGGAATATTTCAAGATATGAATTATTCACAGTAAATGAGTTAGGAAGTTCAATCTATATAACTAATTAAGGAGATACGTGGTTTAAGAGGTAATTTCTTCACGTTCTGTAAGTACTTAAATAGAAGATTTCTGACTGCAGAGGAAATCTTTAATGAAGGCACAGTAAGATTTGATATCTGGGGTCAAAGCCAGATAGACCACAAACAATACTCTAACTTTCAAAAGTGAGAATAATTAACCACTGGAATAATTTACCCAGGGGTACCAAATGCTCTCTACTACAAGAAGTCTTTAATCATGACTAATGTCTTTTTAAAAAGCTGTAGCTTAACTTCCAGATATAGACTTGATGCAGGAATTAATGGGTGAAGCATGAAAGGTGAGAATAAATGACTCTAATAGTTTTTTCTAGTCCTTGGATCTATATATTTTTTCAGTCTCTGCAAGACAAAGTTATGTATCAGTGACAGATTAGGCCCTGAAGAAAGAATGATGGGTTCCTTTTACATGTTTTTCCACTGACTTGTTTACATCAATCTACATATCTCAACAAGCTTATTTGTAAAACATTTAAATTTTAAATAATATGTTACTATGCTTGCCTACTTCACCAGGGTAGTAAGGGTTGTTAATGTCCTTTGAATTCTTTAAATGAAAGACATACTGAAGATATTGGGCCAGGTCTTCAAAGCCTCCAAGCATTGAAAATGAAAAAAGACGTAAGCTTTCAACATCTCTGAAAATCAGATTATGAAATTATTATAATCAAGTTTTCAAGGCATTAATACAAACACTTCAGAATAATAAATGGGAATTATGAGATATATTTTGACACTCTTCTTTTTAATTGTTGTGAAGGAGGCTTCTCTGTCTTCCTCCCTTGAAGACTGCTAACAGCCAAACAAACAGAAAGCTTCAGCTTATCTGAAAGGATGTTCCTCCCGTCCCCCCCCCCCCCCAAAAAAAAAAAAAAGGCTTATTTGCTATATTAAGTAGATGAGTCAAAAAAATTAGACTTTGTTACAGGAAAGTGAGAGCAATTAAATTAAATGTGCCACAAGAACAGAACACTCCCCTAGATCAACAGGGTAATAAAAGCTTGTCGATCCCTATCCCATTGCATTTCTAAACACTTTTTGAAGTACAGAACACAGAGAGCTCAACACTTCAGGTTTGTCACCATTGACAGTCTGTCGGTTTTAATGAAAATGCTCTCCGTTTAGAAGATGACAGAAATTACATGCATTTCCACTCTTATTTTTCTGTCATCTTTTCTGTCTTGCATTTTTACAGTAGAAGGTGGAATTGGTTATTAAAGCATTACATAAGTATGCAAAATATATTAAGAAGAAGAAAGAAAAGAAAAAGCTTTAGCCCTGCAATTATATATAATGTGTTGGTGAGAAATGTGTATTGTGGGATAACATCTGATGTGTGGCAATAACTATTTATTTTTAGTTATTTTTGAAGAGGAAGAGGCAAATTCTCTAGATAATACATTAAATGAAGGTTTTATTATACAATTGCCTCAGTAATTTCGAACAGGAAGATGATCTAAGCAGTGTTAGATAGCTCAAGTACATTCATAACTTCTCTAGAAAACATAGCAAGATAACACTGAACAATTTCTTGGCTCTGCATAGCTTTCACAAGCCCATTTTAATAAGTGTACCAGCTCTGCTTGACAGAGATGTAAAACTGCACCTGAGGAAACTTGCTGCCAGGACTGAAGAAGGAAGGCTTCACCTGAAAGTATGAGGCAGTACTACGGGATCTGGAAACAGCCCACAAATCTGTGCAGAGTCTTCAGCCTGGCAGTAGCCACTCCTTATGTTTCCCCAGTTTTGATTCCAGTGTAAGTATTAGTGAAAATAATGGGCATAGTGTTGAGACAGTGAGGAGGTGGGCTTTTGGTAGGTTTAAGGAAAGCTATGAATTTCATCCTCTGTGACAGTTACTTCAAGCTTATCCTAAGCAGAGAAACAAATTTAATTATTAGTGGTGGCCTGTATAGAACATATCTCATATTTTTGCAAGCTTTAGGAAAACAGAGAATGCAATTAATTTCTAAGCTTTGCACACACATTTGTACAGTCTTGTACTTGTGCCTACTAATGGTATTCGACAGTGCAAAGTTTTGTAGAACTAGAATTACGTATATTTAGCAAAGCTAAAATTGGAGCCCAGGAAAAAAAAACCTACATGAAGCCATTGTACAATGAGCACATTTCTGCCCATCAACTGTTTAGTTTCCAGTTGCTTGACTTTTGAAGGTTTACTGGAGGGGGCAGATGGGTCACAGCCATCCTGTTAGCCCCTTCTTATCTCACTTGTGGTCCTTGTCCTCTGATGTTACAGCAGCTGAGCAGCTTCTCCACTGACATGCACCCCTGTACTGTTTGATAATCGAGTTACATCCTAGCTTGGAAAACCTGATCTGATTCTTGATCGGGCTCCAGAGGATAGGTCTGCATGGTGTGTACAGCCCCTAGTCAGCAGCCCATCATCCCTGCCAGCCAAGTTGCATTGCTGTGGGCAAACACACGTCTGAAGTGGCTGTGCTACCTGAAATACAGAGCTGCATAATGCTCACACAGCTGGAAACAGAAGCAAGAGATTGCTTTTGCCACATACCCATCATTAACCCCAAGTAAAATCCTTAGATTTGATTCCTTTCTCCTGAAGCTATCATTTCATGCTCCCTAAAGACTAAGGGAGACAACCATGCCTTAATTACCTTTAGCCCTTGTAACATATTTATTAGTAAAGGTAGATTTGCTTTATGAATATTTCAGTTGTGCAAAATCTGCATGACGCGGGAGTCAAACAGCCCAGGGTTTTCACACCAAAATTCTAAACATCCTTTCTCACCTAGAATTATGGATGAATGTAAACCTGGTTTAAGGGTACAGATGTTGAGCACCTATGTTATGAGGAGATAGGATGGAATGGGCTGAGTGATTGTATCTGCATAATTGGGGACTGTGAAGAGGAAAGGAGGAAATACAGGACACTGTATCTAGGAGTTGTAGTGTGAGAATCAAGCAAAAAAAATTGAAATTGTCCTCTGGCCATCAGAAAGTACAAGCTCTTTGTGAATTGACATGAATCTGCCTCCCTAAAAGGAGGAAGAATTCTCAGCTGTGGCTTTCAAAAAGCTGTGGCTTTTCCTGTATGTC
Organism: Aythya marila; assembly: GCF_965140915.1. Classification (NCBI taxonomy): domain Eukaryota; kingdom Metazoa; phylum Chordata; class Aves; order Anseriformes; family Anatidae; genus Aythya; species Aythya marila. Next base: position 93,365,034 of record NC_139042.1, read on the forward strand.
TGACAGGAGGTAAAGAACAGCTCTGTGATTGTTAAGAGATGCACTAGCACGTTGCCAGAATACTTGCAGATTGGATGTTTTATGGTTGCTCATAGCTGTTAGTTGCCAGATATTTGTAGAAAATGCACTCAGGTTGTTTGCTCAAGCCAAGCTATTTTGCAGACTAGCAAATAAATAACTTGTAATAACTAGTAATTGAGAAGCTAGGTAAAACATATTTTATGAATTTAACGTATTTTTATTAACTGTGTATATTGTTTCATCCAAACATTACAACTAAACATATTGAAATATAAGATGCACAATACCTTTGCTTTTCTCATGTAGCCTTTACAATGCCATACATCAGATACCTGGCTGTGAAACTGTGAAATATTACCTACTCAGGTGCTCTTCCTACTCTGCTCAACTGTACTTAAAGCAGAAGTTTTCCATATGTAAGCACTTAGGTTTTCAGGGGCATATGACATCAATATGGCCTTTGTATCAGGGGGAACCCCCTATTAGGTTGGAATATAGTGTTGTGTAGTGTCACTGATAGCTCGTGGCTGAGGAAAGCACACTTGCCTCCCAGTCATTCCTCTTCCCTTGGGTCTTCCCTTGCCCAGCTCTCCCTCTTGACACCTGGGAGTAGCCCAGCATCTTCTGTGTCTCCATGCTGTGGATTCATTTTGTTAATATATTTTTAATTAATGGCACATACTGTTAGAATAAAGCAGGTAATTTAGAAGATTATGAACAATATGGTTCATAAGCTTTTCCGAAAGTGCTACCTGACTGCTTCCATCTTTATGCCTTGACTTTCAGGAGAACAGGGCTGCCAAGACAAGTAGCATGGTTATTTTATAATTCAGTATACATACAAGGATGAGAGAGGTGAGCTGAGGTTGTGTTATTCAATATTATCTGTCCTAAGGGTCAGTCATGGTTGTATTTTTTTTTTTTCACTTCTTTTAGATTGTGATTTAAAGGAGATTGCCCTCTGTAATAATACCATTTCCTTTCTGTCTTTTCTCTGCTGGATTGCTTTCCCACTGATTCATTTTTGAGCAAGCACCTTGACTACACTTAATTATTAAAAAGTCATTGCTCAAATAGAGTTCTGAAGAAAAGGAAATATTTCTTACTGCACATTACTGAATATTAGATCATAATGTGTTTCATCTTTGTGTATTCTCTCCCTTAATTTGGGAGACACATTTTTTATAATACATGGATAGAGGTATGCATGTTTTAAAAGCTTCCAAATGCCTAGCAGAAAATAGCAAAGACAATGAGACAATGTTTCTATCTCCCCCCCCCCCCTTTTTCTCCATTGTGAAATCTTTAGAAAGGCATACATAGCTCAGACTGCAGTATTTTTTAAAAGAAAAAAGTGGTCAGTCTTGTGAGACCTAAGTGTGCAATGCATTCTAACCACAATACTTTCCATTTATTCTAATATGGGGAAATCCTTAGAGTAAACATGTACAGTGTAGGTGTTAGCTTTTTAGTGTCCTTGACCTTAGAACATGCATTTTTAACAGAACAGACGTACCTGTGCAGCTGTCAAATTATCAAAACTGCAAGAGTGTATATATGTGCCATGACATGTTCTGCACCTTCTGTAGTTAATAATAATAAATATATTTTTGAAGAGAATTTCAGATTTTTTTTCTCAGTTTTCTAGTGTACCTGGCCAACAAATGTCATTTCAGCTAATATTGTTCAATTATTTTCAATACGAATGAAATCTGGGACAAATGATGAACATATCAGTCTTGTTCAGTCTTAAGGAGACATTGTTTTTTAAGGGGACTTTGCTGGGCTTTTTCTTCCTGAAATAAACTTTTCTGTTTAGATTAAAAAAAAAAAAAAAAAAAAAAAAAAAAAAAAAGTTAAAATTGAATACTTAGATATGAGTTATAACACATCCCGTGCTTTTATGGTTTATTAAACTTCTTTTAGACACAGAATCTGTGTACCTGCTTACATTTTGGTTTTCTAATCACAGATTGCAATGCTATTATAAAAAAATAATAATAAAAAAAGGCCTGCAGCAGATCAGATACTATATTAACTCATCTCATGCTGCCTAGCTTGCAACTGGCACTGGTATAAGCAGTGTGGACATATAACTGGGTATATGTGGGTATAACTGCACTGGGACAAGCAGTGTGGACATATCTGCAAGGCTGGTGTTGCTGTCCTTGTGTTTTCTTTTCCCACCACACCTGAAGAAGGCTGTGAAGCAGGGCTGTACAGTACGTGGTTCTTTTGGCTGGACAAATATTTGACCTTTAGCAAATACATGTAGGTCCCGTATTCTTGGGGTAAAAACTTCCTCTTTTGTGAGTTTCTCTTGTCTTCCTTGACTCCTTTATTTTTACTTTTTGATCCTTTTTTTTTTTTTCCCCTCAGTTTTCTGGTGTATCTGGCCAACAAATGTCATTTCAGCTAATATGGTTTAATTATTCATGTCATCTCATAAAGTCCTTCTAATGTGCACAACTCTGCTAGTGAATTACCGTATCACTCTATGATGTTAAGTTATACCAAATTAAATTCTTTACCTTATATTTTATTTCAGATACCTCTTGGATATTTTTTTGTGATTGTGATATAGACCTTTCTTTCTTTCATTCCTCACATTTGCCTTACAGATCCTTACAGTTTCAATAAGAAATACATGTGTTAATACCTTTATATGCATTTGCAGAGAGCACTTAGTAGACTTATAATTTGCAGCCTCTAGACTCTGGCAACAAAACCTTCAGGACCCTTCAGCCTGCAACCTCCATTCCCCAGTGTGAGCAAGCAGAACACATTAACAACCTGCAGATATTTTAAACACTGCAAATGCTTGTGTCTTTCAGGACCTAGATTTCTCATCACATCCACGGGAGCCTTGTATATTTTAGATGTACAGAATGAAGATGGACTGTACAACTACCGATGTATCACAAGGCACAGATACACTGGAGAAACACGACAAAGCAACAGTGCAAGACTTTTTGTATCAGGTGCTCACTTATATATATACGTTACATATAAATATATATATATATATAGCATTGAAATAAATACTGTATGTGCCTCTCTCTAGTATGCTGAACTGATATGGCAGGATCTTGATCTTGTATTAATATGCACCAACAACCAAGTTGTCTATTAAATAGAAGGTAGAAGTGAGCTTATTGCAGCTCCCTACTTTAAAATCCACTTTTTTTTTTTTTATATTGTTATTTAATTTTACTACTACTAGTAGATATTTCCAGAGATTCAGTAGGGTACACAGCATGTCATTGACATTTAGTACAGTGATTTTTAGTAGGTTTAGCATGCTTTGTAAGAGGACTGTGGATGGGAAAGTAGACATTCACAGTGGAAGTATCTATCTACCCTAGCTTCCCCTTTGAAATCAAAGGGGAGCCATAGACACTTTACAGAGTAGTGTATCTAGCCTATTTCAGCTGCTTCTATTGGGATGGGATGAATTGCCATATGGTGCCTATTTTTCTTTAATCACAGCAGGAGCTCATGGTATTTAGCTCAGCTGTAGGTATTTCCACTGCAGGAGCTTCAGGTCAGCTGAGGTGCATTTCAACTTTCCCCTTTCATTTCAAATGCTCCTTTCCCAGGGTAAGTGGTGTTTTCCTCTAATTCCAGAAGGGATCTCTAGCCAGTAAGGGTATGTGACCTGGCTGAGGCCACTAAGGGTGCTGCAGGTAGACTGGGGGGTTAAAAGGTGGCTGTCCATCAGCAAAGCTTAGATCCTGGGCAAATGATCTTGTGCAGAAGGTAGAAAAATTAGAAGGTAGGTAGGGTATTGTCATTTTTCCTTCAAATTGCCAATCATCTAATGATTGTTGTGTGTGTGAAGGATTGCCAGTGTTCCCTCACCTGACCAAACACATGGGGTGGTCAATATGTTATTGCTCCAATTCCCCCATTTTATCTCAGTGAGAGATGCCAGTTGTGGGTAAGGTGAGGTCAGAAGGAGGAGTGAACCCTAGGCCTGTGTCTGAAGCTCTCTCCCAAGTACATCTGTATAAGAATAGCCATTGCCCATCTCCCCTTACTCTCCCTGCTGGGTGTCTGTAACTGCACTGTATGTTTGCATGTGTGCAAATCTACAGTTGTATTCCTGAATCCATAGTTAGCTGACAATAGGCTTTCTCCTATCTCTCCCTGTGTCCTTGCCTTACAGAAGACGTACACCATCCCACTGAATGCCCACACAGCTTTTTCATTTTCACTGTTATTAAGTTGCCAAATAACCTTACAGATCCATCAGGGTATGGTGACCTTCATAATCTGAGAGTGTGGACGTTCTCCTTTTAACCTTGTCGTCTTGTGTTTTGCTCTTTTTATCGGGAAAACAAAAACAAACAAACAAACACAGCACCTAGTGATTAAGTCTCAACTCTCTATCCTCTATTTGAGAGCAATAAAGGAGACAGAAGTGGACACAAGGTCTTGCATTAGTAGTACTTGTCCTACTCTCCTCCAATATGATAATTGCTGAAAGATTTGGAAGCCCTTTGAACACACAAATCAATACTTAAATATGCTAATGCTAAAAATAGTGTCATTGTTCAAGTTAGAATAACTTACCAGTCAGATCCAGGAGTTTCTTCCTTTGATGCGTTTCTCCTGTGGGTAAAACTCCTGCCTCTGATTTTTCCAGCCAGATGAAGAAATATTTTTCCTGCACAATAATCTATCTGCTTTGGTCTTATAAGGATAGACATGATCCTATCCTTTTATCTGGCTCCATAATATGGTCTGCTTCCGTATGAAATCATGCTAAGGCTGAGCCAGTGGTAACATAAATAAAATCAAGCTTGTATCTTGGTTACCACAGGAAAATTTGTAGTTATTTCACTGAACAAAGGGGTAAAACTGAAAGCTCTGTCTTGTTCATCTTTCATAACATGCACTCTAAAAAATGTGCCCTGTCCAGACTTCTATTCTTCTCTTCTATTCTTCTTCCACAGACCAAATCAAAATAGGAAGTTTACCTGTGTATTATAGTTGGCTTTTTTGAATTCTGTGGGATTAATTTTTCTCTTTTAGATCTATATAGGGCTCTGATTTCCAGTCCTGTTAATCTACTGATCAAGTGCAGCAATTATGTGCATTTTGTCTCTTAATACTTCTCTAGCTACCTTTCTTCTTTCATTATTTTTTAGAGAAATATACTATGTTTTAAAATAGTTAGTCCTTCCAGAGCTGAGATCAGAGAATCCATGAACATAGTCATGAAAGGTCTACTTGCATGAGACCTACATTTTTGCCTGACTTTTACAGCCATAAATATTTTTAGCTTAATTAAAGATGAAAAAAATTGTTATGGATATTGATTATGTTCTCTTGGTCATCTTTTAAATAAGAATTAAATTTTTGTTTGTTTGAAAGAGTGAGGAAGGCAATGTGTATATGAGAGAAAATACAAAGGTGAATAATTAGTATGCCTGTAATTGAAGCAGAGTTCTAAATTTCATTTGCAGTAGAAACATTTCTTTGAAATCATGTGACTTTTCAAAATAAAACAATTCCCAAGACCAACAATGTGGTAAAGAATATTTCTATGATGCCCATTGTGTACATTTCAACAAATAATTCTGTCAAGCCATGAGTTCCAGCTCCTAAAATCTTAAACTCTTTTCACCCCCTGACCATCAAGAAAAATAAATAAATAAATAAAAAGACCATATGATATTGAAAGCATAATGAATTTCTTGCTCTGACCTTCCAAGAAAATCCAAAGGTGAATGTTTTAGTATGTACAACAATATTTTGCCTCATTTTTTCCCTGTTGTCCTTGCCAGAAGTCATTTGCTGATGACTGCTAAAGCACAGTAAGATAATAACTCAAAATACTCCATATTACATATTCTAATTGGGGTGTTTTACTTTATTGTTTGCCTCATTGGAGGTGATTGCATATGAACCCTGGGATTTCTTTTGTGTTTTTTTCTTTTTATTTAGTTGGTTAGATGTACTGTATGTTCAGACTAGAAGGATGCCCAGGGACATTCCAAAGAGATGCTTTTACCATCCATTTCAATATATAAGAACAGAATACAATAAATTTGAAATATCTCCTTTATAAGAACCAGTTCAAGGTTTCTCAAGTACATAAGCAAATCTCAGTTCAGCTGTTCTGTAGATGGGGATTCAGGTAGGGTTATTCCTGCTCAGGTTCAGTCCAAGAAGAGAAAAGGGGAAGTGGCTTTGACCTGGGACAGATGACTTGGAAACAGGTGGGCTTTTCTTGAAGGGTGAGAAACAGCAGTTACAGAGAGGGGTCATGCTTCCCATCATGGCTCAGTAGCCACCTCCTGGGGGCATCATACCTACCTCCTGGGGGCAGCCTGCCTGCCTTCCCACTCCCTGACTTCTGCTGAGGCAATGGCTGCTTTGTTTTCACCATCAATTTGTTATCTGAGGTGGTTTCACAGTATCCCTGAGCCTAGCATTGAAGCATGTGTGGTTCTCTACAGCAAAATAGGGGTCTGTCAACTCATGGTCTTTTTAAGTCACATCTTTTCCTTACCTTAGTTCTTTCCCTGGTATCCCCCGTCTTGTTTGAAGTCCACATAGTACTTTGTATTTTTGTACTTAAAGGATTGTAAATGGGACCACATATATTCTCCACAAAGCCTTTTGAAGTTAAAAGCATATGGAGACAATACGATATTACTGGGAGCTTTTGAGTAGGATGTCACAGGCAATAATTCTAAAAGTCACTTCTACTTTTTCATTATTTAATTGTTATTTTCAACTGAAGAAACTGTTTTCATGTGGACGTAATATTTCTAACAGCCAGAGATGTAATCCCTCGCATGCTTACATTTTTATGGAGTTAATTCCTCAGGCTAAACAGAGGAATCTGTGCACAGAAAACATAGATGTCTGATGACCCCAAAGGGGAGAAAAGGAAAAGAATAATCAATTAGTCAAATTGACATTGGCATTTCCAATAGCATCCTGGCAGAGTGTGCCCTCACTAAGCCAGACATAAACAGCATGGCAAGCTAAAAATAAACTCCTTGATGCCAAATATGGACCCAGTGGCTACCAATGCATGCAAAATCATCTGTTTAACTACTGGCTGACTTGTTTCTGATGAGACTGACAAGTAAATTGCTGTAAAGTGAATGCGTTGTTACCTTTAGTGGTTCAAATTTCTGCTGGTACCCACAGAGAAGGAGAAAAAATGTGGTTATCTTTAATTGAATTTGGCATTTGGAGTTTCATTTAGATATTCATACAAAATTTAATTAGCCCATTTGTTTACCATCACAATTTTAGTTTCTGGACTGATAGTTTAACATGCATAGTGATTATATCTAATAGAGTACATGTATTTTGCCAGGTGTGGCTACAGCTCATGAAAATATAGCTAAATTATTTATAAACTTAACTAACTCAGGTAGGGATTTCAATATAACTTGGATTCAGCATAGAATGCTCATTTAATCTCTCCAGCTTCTGACAGGAATCTGCTGCAGCTGCTGTGAGCAGCACCTGAACTAGCTAAGTCAAAGACCACTAGAAAATGCCAATGTTGTAATCACATCTACACCTAGAGAACTACTATGTAGATATACCCAAAGGAGATCAACATGTCAGACAGGAGCCAGAAGAGTTGATCAGCATGTGGAGTTTCTCTGTGAGAGGAAAATCCTAGCAAAATATATTCATGCAATAAGCAAATTGTTAAATGAATAATTGTTGATGTATTGTTTGGTATTTCTATCACACTAGATCCAGGACAAGCTTCCATCATGCTGCTCAGAGCTGTAAACCATGTCAGCCTCTTTCTCCAAGAGTTTTCAAATTAAAAGAGCTGGCGTCACAAATAGGGTACTATTTTTGATGGCGGACATACACATCTTGTGAAAGTACTCTACCAGACTTCTGTGAGATGCATAAATACTACCAGTGTTAAATAAGCATGTTTATATGAGAGCTTCTTTTCTCAGTAAGCTGTGCACAGAAAGTTGGAGTATTAAGTTGTAAATTGTTCTTGTCACCTTAAGTTCATTTTACAGAGAAAAAAAGGGGCTGGTCTGTCAGTTAGGCTATAGATAGAATTTCCCATGTCTTTGCCCATTTCTTTCCTGACAAAGGAATATATTGCTCCTTTAGTTCAAAGCCTTTGGACCACTGAGAAGCATGGAGAGTGTTTTGGCTTTGCTCTAATAGAGTAGTGGAGGGATAACTGTCATAATTGGTCAGGCAACATATTTTTGGCTCTCTATTCCTCTGAAAGGGGACATGAACGATGACCAGGGAAGTGGCTGCCATCTGGAAAAAGTCCAATGGGAGAGTTTCCAAGTAGACATGAGATGTTTCAGTAGCACATGCTGTTGGAACTCAGCCACCACCACTGAGATATTCCAGGCTGATGGCTGGGGCACCGTAGCTAACTGAAGTACATAAAACACTGGGCTAGTGAGTCAGAGAGGCAGGAGAATTAATATTGATATATTGCTTAGTGAATGTAATAATTGTAATACTCCCATTGAAAACCACTATTTATTCTTTCAGATCCAGCGAATTCAGCTCCATCTATTCTAGATGGGTTTGACCACCGTAAAGCCATGGCAGGACAGCGAGTGGAGCTGCCTTGCAAAGCATCAGGGCACCCCGCACCAAAGTATCGTTGGCTGAAGGACAACGTTCCCTGGGAGCCTGACAGCAGGTTTCGGCAGACAGTTACAGGTCTGCTGATAGAGAACACGCGTCCCTCAGACTCAGGCAACTACGTCTGCGAGGTGTGGAACAACTATGGTACTGCTGAGATGATAGGGCGACTATATGTAAAACGTAAGTCCTTGCCTGAGTGAAGTTCTTGGACTGCTTCCAGCTTGGGCATTTGCATGTGGGAAGATGTTGCTATGCCTTACTGAACCTTCTGTTGTGTTACTTTACCTTAGCAATGCTTAAACTTCTCAAAGTTGTGCAACATCAGAAAGTAGGCTCTGTGGAGATGAGTTAGTTGGACAATTGAGCGATCATAAGTGCAAACAGATGCAATTTATAATGTAGCTATATAATTTATCACACAGAGGATATGTAATTTAGAAGCTTCAATTGGATGCTTAAAAAGAAATTGCAAATGTTCTCATGAATAAAGCTGCCAAACTCTTGTTGCCATGACTCATGCTGTTCAGTAATATTGAATACTCATACCTCCTCTCAGTTGAGTATTCATGTGTGAATATTCTGAATGTTTCACAAATTCTAGCAAAGATAATTATTACTCAGAAGCACTGCACTGGAAAAGTGTTATTCTTCTACTGTTAAAAAGAAATTATTTCCTGAAATAGAAATAATGCTTTGTGAACTAACATTTCCACCTGTACAGCACAACTAGCAAACTGAAAAGGGAGAAGTTTGTGAATAGTTCAGGCCATTAACATGTCTTCACCACTAATTACACATAGTGGATTTGGGCAAAATAAATCAGATCAGTAATTTATGTATTATAATAAAGGATCTTTGCTGTTACATATATGCATAAAAATTAGTTTAATTCAGTTTGCCATGTGTGACACAAAGTCAAAATGTCCAGAAACATGATGTAACAGTGTTGTTAGTAATACTGAATGCATCCTCACACCCCAGTGATGTATTTTACTTATGGACTCAATGGTCAGCTAGACCATTAGCAGTTATCAATGGGTAGATATCTAATGGATAGTGTTGACATGAAGAAAAAGTTGGGGAAAAAGTTACTCTTCTCTGTAATGGAGGATACTGTTAGCGTTAGGTCAGAGGTTGGACTCGATGATCTTGAGGTCTCTTCCAACCTAGAAATTCTGTGATTCTGTGATTCTGTGATATGATTCACTTTCTTGACTCGTCTTTAAGATGTTGGTGGTACTTTTCAGCATACCTACTTTGTTTAATTGATTGTTGACAGTTTCAAGGCTTTGTGGCCTTTTCTTTAAAAAACATAGGGATATGCAGTGACTTGTAACATGCATGTGATCATAGATTAACTACTGATCTGGATCATTTTGGAGGAAAAGTCTATTACATAAGTGTATGTGATCTGGAATGATGGAGACCACGGACCCACATGTGTTTTTTTTCTAGGCCTCTGTTCCCAATTGGCCTGTAATTTTTGGCAATACATATTGGAGAAGCACTAAAGATTTATTCTAACTTGCATGTTACAAAATTTTCTACAAAGTGAATGAGTTAGTTGAGGAATTTTTTATGTATAAGTGTGAGTATATATATGTGTATGTATGTACGTAAGCTGGCTAAAAAAATAATATAAATAGTATGTGTTTAGTATCAGAGATGATATCAGCATTGATTATCCACAAGTGAAGAAGGAAATGTGTTATAAATTTCATTCTTATTTTTAAAGTCAGTATTGAACATATAATACAACAGAATCTATTATAAATGTACACTTCAAACAAGTCCCTCATCTTTATAAGGAAGTCAAACCTAAATATACAAAACATGAGATCAGATCTGCATTCATTAATGCCAGTAACTAATGGCAGGATAAAGATTGTTTTCCTTGCATTTACATTTATGAATTTTCTTCAACACCATTCATTCTTTTTTTTTTGCTGCCACATAAAATGTGCATTACTTATGTCCTACAGCTTCTTAAGGATCACTTGAAAATACTGTACTCCTCCCACATCAAAATGGAAAATTTAGTTAGCCCACACAAAGAAGTACTTGGGTGTGGACAGATTCCACAGATCTTTATAGTTACACTTCTGGCAACATTTTATTGTGGATCTTCCAGTCTTATAAACAACTCTCCTGGTCCTTGGCATTTACTATAATTCAGTTCACATCAGATAATATGAACTACATGCCTTTTGGAGGAAATGAAAATGGAAGATAAGCTTCAGGATTACACCTATTGCACCAATTTGAAAGTCCACACTGAACTAATCTGAAATAGTGTCCTACTCTCCAAAAACATGTGTAGGGCTATTGATAAGCCCCCAGTAAAAATGTTATTACTAGTAGATTTGTTCCTTTCATTCATTTAGTCATAGTCTAGGGAATTCTATCATATGTTAAGTAGGTTTTCACTTATGTTTTGTGTCATGGATGAAAATGCTTTTTTTTTTTTTTAAGCAAAAATGATAATCTGTTGTTTTTTGTTGTTGCTGTAGTGTTCTGTTTTGTTTTTCTCAGAAAGGCATGGATGTGATTTTTGTTCTTACTTGAGAGTTAATGTTATTCACACATAAGTGTACACGTATACTTAATGTTCTTTATTTCTCTTTCCCTCCCCTTATTTTGATTTAAATCTTCAGAACCACTAAAAGCCACAATCAGCCCACGGAAAGTAAAAAGCAGTGTTGGTAGCCAAGTGTCCTTGTCCTGCAGTGTGACAGGAACTGAGGACCAGGAGCTCTCCTGGTACCGCAATGGTGAAATCATCAACCCCGGTAACAATGTCCGGATCACTGGGGTCAACCGGGAGAACCTTATTATGGATGGCATGGCTAAGAGTGACGGTGGAGCATACCAGTGCTTTGTGCGTAAGGACAAGATGTCTGCTCAAGATTATGTTCAGGTGGTACTAGAAGGTGAGTCGCAACCTGTTTAGTGATTCTGGTCTCCATATTGTATATGATTGTCTTTGATATCACTATTGTAAAGTGAGGGACAGGAGACCCTAAACAAGAGAAAAAGCTACCTATGAGCTGTCAGCAGAATTTATTGTGCCTCCTCATCCTGAAAAAAAAACTAACAGAAAGTGTCAATTTGATAAAAATACTTCTTTTAAACAGTCTTTCCCGTCTTTCTCTTTGGGGGACAGTGCTTATTTTGTACACTAGCTTTTCAGCAGGACATGAGATAAGAGTTCTCTATTCAGCTCCAAACATCTTCTTCTAGGCATGAAGAGAGAGATGAACATCTCCTTTTCTGGTTGGATATATTGGCTAAAGACCTGAAGATCATATTAAGTTACTGACACAATATGCCACATGATAAACAAGTGAGGAAAGTAATCAATTTGTACAGAGCCAGTTTGCTAATAAGGCTGTAGTGCAGTTGTGGCATGGACACTATTTTTAGAGTCTTTATAGAAAAAGAAGAGATTACCTGCCTGAGCTGAGTTACCTCGGCAACCATCTCCTGTGACAAGAAAGCCTAAAGAGCATATTGATAATCTATCATGATGTCGAGAGAGTGCAGGTTATCAGAGAGCAACAGCAGGAAAGATTTCAAAGACACTTGGGTCTCGCTGGGAAAATAATGTCTGCTTTTATCTCAAAAAAAAAAAAAAAAAAAAAAAAGCCTGTCACTTGAATTGAAAAAAGGGTGGAGGGTGGGGGGAGGGAGAGGGAGGAGTCGCAGAGGTGTGCACACTCAAAGATTTATTGGTCCAGTGTCAGTTTCCTTTCAGGGTAAAAAGCTTTTTTTCCCCATATTGCTGCTGCTTTGTTTTCTGAGGAATGACAGTATATAATATACAGTAAAGGAAAGGAAGAGAGTCAGAGATGAAAATAAATAAATAAATTAGAACTTTGTCACACAATTGATGGGACAGAAATAAAAGGGGGAGGAGGAAAGAGGAGAAAATTATGAAATCAAACAAAATGAAATGTACCTTTTTGCATGCTGAGTTCTTTCAGCAGTCTGAGAGTGTCTGTGCTTTATGATTTTCACTATGTGGCAAGCAAAGGAATATTTCTGTGCTATTTTTAATTTCACTGTGATTCAGCATGTTTTGAAGGGAGGGCCTTGTATACGTCTTGCCAGTTCCCTCAGTTTCCTGGGTGATGTTGCACTGAAATTCATATATTAGAATTGTGATTTCCAGGGGTATCATTATGGTTCAAGCCCCCCAAATGTATGGATAGCATGTAGCAAAGTAAAGTGTGTGTGAGGAGGCAACACACAGTGCGCACAAATAGCACATCACACAGAGAGTGAGGCTTCAGTCCTGTCTTGACATCCTTTGTCCTGTGTGAAACTAAAATAGTGTTTAAAAAGCTTCATGAACAAGGAGAGTTTTCAAGTGACTTTGTCCCTTCTCTAGGTAATGAGTACCCTTTTCCTGTTGTTTCTTGCAGGTGCTAACACTGTAGGAACACTGAAGTTAGTTTACTTGCCACTTGGTTCTTTAAAACCAGACAGTAGCCTACAGCATTGTTGTCCAAACTTCTGACTGGCTTGTTTCCAGTGTTCTGCCTACTGATCTTGATACATGGCCTTTTGCACTTTTGCTCCCAATTATAATGAAATCCCTTCTAGACACAGCTTTGAAAGTATAATTTTCAAAGGAGAACAACCATGCATTACATGATCTCAGAAAGAACTTCCTAACTAATAGCAGAGTGTCAGCATTCCTAAATGTTACACCTCCAAGCTCTCTGGTTAGGTGATTATATAATCCTGCTTCCTACTTCAAATCTCAAAGTCTGTGTATCCGTCCATTCTCTTTATTCATTTACCTGGCAGAGGCTGAGTGAGTTGTGACATGGACCACACAAGAAAACGTTTGAATGCTCTCATCACAGAGGGATATTTATCTGTAGCACAATATGACCAGAGAAAGAAAACATCACTACTATTACTGGCAATCTGTATTCAGGAGAAGCTTAACATAATACTTCTCTAAATGGGGTATTGTGGGTCAGGACTAAACTGAATTGACACAGCTGTGTGAAATTAGCCTATACAAGTTATGCCTGGCTCTTGTCAGCAGGCTTCATCCTTAATTTTTAAAGGACCTGAAATGTACCAGAAGAGGTAAAATTCCAATCGTGTTAAGGCTTTGCTGCATGTTGTTAGTGATGAATTGTCTATGACTGACACCTCTCTGCAAGAACCTGGCAGCTCATATAGCTGTGCAGAGCCCTGGTCCATCTATTCAAGTGCTTTTCCTTCAGTGGGGTCCATACAAGTGTTCTTAGAAGATGACAAAGACACCTGCAGTAAGAAAAGTATTACTTAAGTAATCTGCTACTAGAATTTGTTTCTGTCCTTCAGTGATTAGAGTTACATCCTGGAATACAATTATTTACATCTTTTCTAAAAAGATCTTGGTTTATGTGATTAGGCTTCAGGATAGAGGGAACAGATTTACAGCATGTAAGTACTCATCTCTTGCTTTTCTTTCCCTTTGGCAGATGGAACTCCCAAAATCATTTCAGCCTTCAGTGAGAAAGTGGTGAGTCCAGGAGAGCCTGTCTCTCTTATGTGCAATGTGAAGGGGACCCCTCTGCCTACCATCACTTGGACACTGGACGAAGATCCCATTGTGAAGGATGGAAGTCATCGTATCAGCCAGATTATCACCTCTGAAGGGAACGTGGTCAGTTACCTGAATATCTCTAACACTCAGGTCCGAGATGGTGGAGTTTATCGCTGTATTGCCAACAACTCTGCTGGAGTCGTCTTGTACCAGGCTCGAATAAACGTAAGAGGTGCTTGTCAAATCAGCTCCTCAAAAAAACACACATAACTCATTGTAGTGGAGAAGAAGATTGTTGCATGTGTTGAAATGAGTCTTGGAATGCCAAAACCAACTTACTGTTTTCCCTCTCCTATTCCTCCCCTCCCCCCCCCCCCTTTTTTTTCCAACCCCACCTTCCTAGCCCCATCTAGAAAGTGTATGATATGGTTAAATGTTGGAAGATCTCTTTTGACTTGTGTTCTATATTCTGTTTTTCCTATATCCATTTTTATTAATTCACAGTTTCTTTACTTTAGTCCTACTGTGCATGATTTTCTTCTTTTCCTTTCCTCCTTTACTTGTCCAACATTCATTGTAATTATTCATGTGCACAGTACTTTAGCTTGCATTTTCAGCTTTACATGGCATAATACCCATCCTCATGGTATTATACTTTATATACGTCAAAATAAATGCTAACTTTGTCAGCATTCTCATGTGTAACAGGGTTTTTGCTTTGTATCAGTGTTAGTATTTCACATTAATTAAATCATCCTCTGCCTTTTAATTTGTAACGCAGCGAAGATTTTATCAGACAAGTGTTGGATAATGCAAATATGTATCTCCACGTAATTGGTATGTAAGCTGCAGGGTGAGTTAAAACTAGAGCATATAAAGATTAGGGAAACTGCTTGTGGCTCTTAGAAGCAAAAACTGTCAAATACTAAGAAGCGTTGTGTAAGCTGCATCTGTAAATGTTAATAACTTTAGTATATTCAGAAATATATACAACTGTTTCCACAAGCAAATGCACATTTAAATTGTTTTCAAGAGTTCCTTTTTACCATTCCAGGGCCAGCAAGTATTCGACCAATGAAAAACATCACAGCAATAGCAGGACGGGACACCTACATCCACTGCCGCGTAATTGGCTACCCATATTATTCCATTAAGTGGTATAAGAACTCTAACCTGTTACCCTTTAACCATCGCCAAGTGGCATTTGAGAATAATGGGACACTGAAGCTTTCAGACGTGCAGAAGGAAGTAGATGAGGGTGAATACACATGCAATGTCCTTGTTCAGCCCCAGCTGTCCACCAGCCAGAGTGTTCACGTGACAGTAAAAGGTAAGATTGACTTGGAAAACTACAGTGGAGCTAATGGCTTTTGTGGTTTATAGAGACAGAACTGCACACATACGGTTCTCCTGTCAGTTAGATAATGAACTCTTAAACAAAAATCTGAAATTATTCTTTATATTTTTAATGATGACAGATTATAAGCAGACACTGTCTTGTTCTGTCTCAATTTTTACCTTCCTTTATTCTTTCTGTGGGGTATATTCCCTTTGCTTTCCAACAGGAAGCCTTACAGAAATACATTTTCTATAAGCAGTTTTCACTACAGTAGACAAATGTTTTGTCACCTAAATTTCACTGGTGACTCTTTCTCTGCTGGATGGCCAAGTCCACATTTTCATTAGCTGGGGGCTTTCTAGCTTTTAACAAATAAGATGAGAATTTTAAAGCATGTCTTTCTACTAATAAGCAGAGACAGGAACTACAAGCATTCACCTTTCTTCACTGTTATTAAGCAAGCCTTTTATTGTCTGCTGTAGAAAGTTAACAAACATTATAAACAAATGTGACTTGAAATTCTAACAGGATGGTTAAACTCTATTCAAATAGTTCCAAACAAGGATGTTCAGATGGACCTGAAAGATTTCAGCAATAGACAAGAGCAAATTTTTTATTTTTATTTTTTAGCATTTTGTTCAGGCGATTCTGATCTTGGTGATGTTTAGACCTATTCACAAGGACATAGAAGACATGGATCCTTGTTTTGAGCAATGGGACCACTAAACAGTGAGCTTCACATGAGCCTGTAGGAAGAACTGAAATATAATTTTACTATTCTTGAAGTCCTTGGGAACAGAAATAGAGGACATATCTAAAATGACTTTGTTACAGACATTTATCTTTTATTTTCTTTCTGTTTGGTTTATTTAGCCCTTTCTTGTTTTCAGTTTTGAGTGAAGTAATTGCTATTTATTTCAAGAGATTAGGGGATGAGCCTTAAAACACTAGCAATTTTTTTTGTGAAAGGTGTGGTAACTCATGTACCTGAAACCAACAGGATCACTGGTCACATCCTGTGTCATAAAAAAACTAATGTCACTATTTCTTTTCACATTTGTGATACTTTCCTTGACATCAAAATAATATTGCAGATCTACTGAAGTAGTTGAAGAAATGAATACCAAATTAATAACTGTGTAGCTATTGCATTGACAGCTTACTAGGGTAAATATGGTGATGAATGCCACTTCTTAAATGATACATTCCTTTAAGTGATGATCAGAATGAATGTAGCCAGACAGAACAATCCATCAGTCTATTCATTCAGCTTGGGTAGTTGGGCAGCCAAAGCTGGCTACAGAAAAGGTGTTTTAGGCATTTCAACATGCCATGGACTTTTTCAAGATATATGATATTGTTATCTTTAGTTCAGCTTCTCATATTATCACTCTACTGATTTCTTCTCGAGAGAAACAGAAAGAGGATTATTGCCCATGCACAACACCATGGGTCCTTTGGGTTGTTCTCATTACTGCTGCAAGCTTCCTGAGTGACCCCAAACCAGTCATCTGAGGGTTTATTCAAAATAGGTGATACTTAATGGGCTGCTGTTTGGTATTTGGTTTCCTCCATGTTCCATTCTGAAGATATAATTACCAAGTTACTCATGAATTTTTCTGAGATGATAATCTCTGTGATATCAGAATGTTTCAGAAACAATTTTTTTCAAAACCCCCAAAGAAGGTGATAAGGACCTCTTTGGCAAATGGCAGCTGAGGCATAGACAAAACTTAAAACTATCCAAATTTTTTTGTATATTCAATTTCAGATGCCCACAGCTTGATTTCCTCCTCCCCCCCACCCCCCAGTTTACCTGATGTTATATAGAGTTTATACGTTCAATGCACTGCTTTCATCAAAATAGGAGTCTTTTGTCTTTAATACGTTCCATTATACATACAGCTTGGTAACCTGATGGGAAAGATAGATTTAAGTCATTTAATTAGCACCATCTGAGAGATCTGTTGCAAAGGTGGATTCAGATTTTGGCTCTACAGGGTAGCACTTATCTCTATTACACATACAACTGGCCATTCTTGTCAGAAATCCTCTGCCTCATTTACTGCCTACTTACCAAATTCTCCTGTACATGAGGCATCCTTATTCTGTCTTGAATGAGGATTTGTCAAAAGCACCGTCCAAACAAAGATATACAACAGCATGAGCATGTAATTATATGCAAGAGGGCTGCCCATTCTGTACAGTATTTTGAGGTTTTTAAATATCTAAATGAAAGCAAAATCGTGAAGACATTCTTTGCAAACCACTGTAAGATCTCAGAACAGAAAGTTTTTTGGCACTAACTTCAGAATGAAATCCTGACTGCCAGAGAACCTAAGAGTGGGATTTGAAGAGCCTAGCTCTGCACCTGGGAGGCTGTCAGGAAGCCAAAATCTTTGAGCTGGGCATCTATGTGTTATTCAGCCCCGAGCCACCTACTTCTTTGAGTTACTCATTAGAAGAATCAATTAGGCACTACATTAAATCATTTACCACGTTTTTAGGAAGAGTTGGTACCCATGTCCACAGAACCACTTTCCCAAGTGGTCTGCGGACTCCAAATGGCTGGCCCAGAGAGATGTGGTATGCCACCCCTCCCAGCCCCTTGCCTGTCCATTGTCTAAGCCCCAGAATCTGGATCTTGGAAGTTAGTGGCCTTGTAAGCTGGCTGCTGGAAGCTGAGTGGATAAGCTGGCAGGAAAATAAGCAGGTTTCTGTTTGGCAGACACAGAACTGTTGGAACTGTTCCAGAGTCCTAACGGAGCTTTTTGCAAATCAAGCCATCTTGGCAAATTCTTTTTTTCATTTAGACAAATGAATTGGCCAGTTCTGAGTTCTGACAACAGCCATGAAATCTACCCACGCTGTAATGCGTACATAATGGGGAGGCTATGGCTATACTTGCATACTTAATTTCTGATATTTTATACTTGTTGAGTGCTTTCATTTTCAACTGTAATAATCTTTGAACATGTTTTGTTCTGGCCTGCGTGAAATGCAATTTCCTTCTAGCTTTTGTTGTAGGGTAAGCTAAGTGTCCTCTTCTTCCCCTCCTGCAAAATGGAAACAGCATTTATGACATCCTCAGAAGTAATCATCAAGATTAACCTCGTTAAGGACACTGTGCACGTCCTTGTCAAGAACAGAATTATTCCTAGCAGCACTAGTCTCTTAGTCCTTATTTCACCCAGCTCTAGTGGTTTGCCTGTGAGATTCTTATGCTTCTGCTGGCAGAAGAGGACTATTACAAGATGATATCTTAGGTACAGGAGAAGAATATTTTGTTGAAGAGGTAGACTTCTGTGTTCATTCGTCCTAAGTATGACCTGTTCTCCTCCATTTTCTCCTGCTCTTTCTTGTCCTAGTCCTGTCTACACTCCATGTCTTTCCCATCTCTGTCTTTATTTTCCTGGGGCCTTGTTCTCATGACTCAGAATGAGAACTCAGAATGTTCTCATGACTAGTCTTCCCCTCAGAATTCTCAGCCATCCTCCCAGTCTCTATTTATACTCCAAACTTTCTGTCAGTCTTCATTTTCTCCATTTCCACAGTGTTTCAATCTGTCTCTCCTTCATGTGGGTCTTCACCCTCTGTCAGTGCCGTATCCCACCCCACTATTTTTTTTGTTTCAGTCTCACATTCCCAGCTTTTTTCCCAACTACTCTTTACCAGCCTCCATCACCTGCAATCCCACTGTAAGCCTGATCCTGACTTCTGACTTTCTCCCACTGCTCTTAAATCCAGTTTTGCAATTCCCTTTTTTTTTTTTTTTTTTTTTTTTTGTCCTGGACACTATTTTGAATTTCTGCTCCATCTCTCATTGCTGCTGTCTGCATGCCCAGCAACAGAGACTGGTATCCAACACTCGTCTGGGCCCCCAGGTTTCCTCCCTTTCTCTGTGCATTCAGATCACTTTCTTGTCCATGCTTCCTGGGCCTGGTATGGGCAGCTGTACAAGCACTGGAGAGGGAATTCTGTTTGCCTTGATTTGTGAGGTCTCAGCAGACTATACCTGTGTGTGTGGCTGTAACTAACTTAGCCACTGAGGGTAGTTCTAGGATGTGTTCAGAGTCAATGATGGAAGCTCTTAGTTGTTCATTATTGGAAAATCACTTCTGAGGATGTAGTAACTGCCATTTGTTTGTCTTTTTACACAACTGTTTGTGCTCAGACTACAAACTTTGGGCACCCTTTTAATAGGAACACCAAGAACATCTGTGATAGTGCTGTCACCTGCTGAGGTTGAAAGCCATGGGGCAGGTTGGACTGCTCAAATTCTCATAATGTTTTTTTATTTTTTGCTTTTATGGTAGGATCAAAATATCATTCCTCTTTTTCCACCCTTTTTCCCTTATTCTTGGAAGTGGCCAAACAGTTGTAGCTGCAACTTTCCAGCTGAAATGAGTGAGCCTGAGGCAGACACCTGGCCTGGAAAAATACTATCCAAACAAAAGTCAAACTGCAAGCAATTGAAAGTAGTCTTATAATGGGAAGTGTTGGCAAACAAAATAAAAGCTTATATTACTCACTCCATCTGTAACTTTCATATTTGCACTGAAAAACAACCCTTCAATTGGCAAGGTGGTAAAATAATATTAGCAATATCACTTCTGCAGCATTTTAGTGGATCTGGAAGCATTTTAAAAGCAGGAGTGTCATTATCTCCATTTTTTTTTTTATTATGAAATTTATAGTAATAGTTTTCTCAGCTACGGTAGAAGCTATCAGTATTAAGTGATGATTTTCTTTTCATCAGTCTCATGGGATACACTTCTCATGTAAACAGCCTGCTGCTATTCACACAGAAATTAATTGAAAAAGAAGCCCCTGAGAGGAAGGGTGCAGCAAAAAAAAAAAAAAAAAAAAAAGTGGTGTCCAAAAGTGCTGTTTCTGATCTTGATCTTGTGGCTTCTCATTACCTGGTGCTGAAGCGATAGCACTTCACCTGTTGTGAACTGCATAAAATAATTGTACCAGCCTGTTTCTTTTTAGTAAACATGCAAACCGAACAGGGGCTGTTCCTGAAAAACTCCGTGTTGCAACTGTTTGAATAGATCCTCCTCATCTCTCCTGGAAAGGATTCAGCCTTTTCTAATATACAAAATTATATACTTGTGGTGGTTCAACCCAGCAGGCAGCTAAGCACCACACAGCCGTTTGCTCCAGCCACCTCTCTCCTCTCCCTCCCCCCCCAGTGGGATGGGGAAAAGATTGCAGGTTGAAATAAAAATAGTTTAATAGGACAGAAAAGGAAGAGAAATAATAATAATAATGATAATAGTAATAATATATATGAAGCAAGTGATGTACAATCTTCAGCTGTAAAAGAAGTTGAAAAGTGCTTGAATTAGTGTAAGCACTGCTTACTCGGCAACAAGTAAAAAATCAGGATGTTATCTACATCTTTCTCATCCTAAACCCCATACACAGCACCATACCAGCTACTATGAGAAAAATCAACTCTATTCTAGCTGAAACCAGGAAAACATTTATATAATACATAGTATAATATCAGATATGTGATATAATTTATATAGAATTATATAGAGATAGATTATTGATGGATTTGCATTACAGATTAGTTCAGGGAGGGCTATTCTGGACAGTGAGATGGACAGGTATAGTCCGGCAGACAAAGAAGGGAAAAAACCTTTGAGGGGAGGATCTTTCAAGGGTCCTTTGGACCATGGTGCACACTGTCATCAAACAGTTTGTTAATTTATTTATGCTCCTTTTAATGTATAGTGTGGATTACAGCATGTGTGAATTCAGTTTCCTGCATGTATGCAGGACATAACTTCTCATATGTCCTTTTGACTTAATGTTTCCAACAGTTTGAATGAGAATAAACTTTTGGCTTTGGTGTTCTTCAGAAACATCTTTCACTGTAACAGATCCTGCATTTCTTTCTCTCACTCTCCCATGCAATATTTTTTTTTTTGATCCCTCCAAGCACGTTCCAACTCCTTCAGGAAGAAATATTCAGATCTCCTGAAGTGACTGGAATTGTCATATGCAGGAATCACAAAAGGTCCATGTGATGAGAATGGATGTCCAGTTGTGCAAATGATCCTGCAGAAATCCACTTGATAGTCATTCTTAGGTAAAAGATATAAAATGAGTCTTAATACTTGAATAGCAATTCAAGAGGATCTGTATATTTACACTTGGGTCTTTCAAAAGCTAACACTTTTCTCTCTTACAATGCAGCTTTGTTTAGTTTGGGTTTGGAAGAAAGCATGTTCTTGCATTTTTGCATTCAATTATATTTGAAATATATATATATATATTCTAGAATTGTTCTTAAAACGTTAATGACTGTTTTGTCAACTTAGTTTGTGCTATCAGCAGTATATGTAAATCCATATAGTAAGTAACTAGAAAGCATGAGTGTGCATGCACACAATAGGTATGGAATATGCTACCTTAACTTCAAGTCAGTGTATAGTACATAGAAGGAGATGATGGGGAAGGGTGTGTGTGGCGGGGGGGAGGGGAATGGAGGACATCGACGCTGACATAAAAGAAGGGCAGAAAGGTACAAAATCAGCTGCTTATGTACAGTCATGGAATAGCAATGAAGAGGAAGAGATCCTTCTGTTGAACTCCTTTCTCATCTAAATCTGAAACTTTTGGACCTAGTGATTTAGTTGGGTTCAACTTTTCACAGTATTACCTGAGGACAGAGATCACTTTAGATCACGTAGGGGCTAAACAAGGGCAATAGCTCAGGACCAGGTTCCAAAAGCATATGAGAAATAATGTACTGGGTAAGTGCTTCTGGATGTACAACCTACAAGAGAGGCCTTTTATCACATGGCACTTTAACAATGAACATAACAGCTTTTCTGTTAATACGTTCTTGCAGCTCTTAACTTATCTTTACATTAGGAAAGTTTTCTCTTTAAAAAAACATAAGCAAATGCATCCCCTTGGGCAGGGAACTGTGCTTCTCCCTATCCTAGATATTCAGGGTGGTTTCTATGATAAGGGCATGCTTCCTTGCCGTCACAATGGAGGCTGAAAGGAGGTGGTTTGATAGATGGATGAAAACTGACATAGAAGCACTCTTTGCTTCTATGCAACATTTTAACTCCTCTCTTATTTTGGAGGAGCAGGGGGGGAAGCCTGTCACTACCAGTGTTTTATTGCAGGAAGCCGGAGTGGGGGCTGAGGCTGGGAAAGGTGCACCACAGCATTTCCTAAACCACACTCTGTTGTGGTAAGAGTTTGAAAACCTTTGAATAATGGCTTAATTCTGGTAACTAATGAACCTACAAGTGTATGGAAATGTTGCACAACAGCAGAGGCATTATGGAGATTAGTTTGGTTCTTTTCTTTTCAATGCATACAGTTAAAAAGGCCTAAGAATATAACGGTATTCCCCCTTTTCAAGACAGGATCCACTAGCACTCAACAAGAGAGCAGCATATTTAGCTCAGATTGGTAAATACTATTAACAGACAGTTTGGTGAATGATGTGCCCTACTGATAGGCTCAATACATAAAAGAGGGAAGCAGAAAAATGCAGTGCTTCAGCAGCTGTGTGCAATTGCTCAGCTGTCACCCACAAGGGATGGCAGTGCTTAGGAGAAACAAGTGATGGCTGATAAAACTTAAATATAACTAGACTGTGGCTAGAGTCTGTGCAAAGACAAAACAGTTTTGATTCTTGCAATCTCAGTGCATGAAATCTGTATTCACGTATTTGCTTTAGAAGCTTATATAGTTTGGTGGCTATTACTTTGCATCAGCCAATGGGCCTGTGTTCTGTGCATTCATTGCGAAGGATACTTCACTGTGTGAGCACAGCTCCTTTAACAGCGTTGTTACAGGAAAATCCATTAGGGAGCAGTTTTTAATGATAAACAAGAGAATGACTTTTATCTTACTATTTTATTGCTGCAGGAGAGCAACACTGTTTTCACAAAACTGCTACAGGAGACAGGGTATCTGCAGGATACTCTGTTTTAGTGAATCAACTCAGCAGATCCTTCCAACATAACTCCTATGGAACAGAGGGCAAGAAATTAAGGATGTTCCTCTGCTAATGGAGAGCAGCATGGAAGCTCTCCTTTAAAGTAATCTCCCAGAGGTAAAGAAGACCTTGCTAGGTCACAAAAACATAATTTAAATTTTCCTGCATTAGCACTAATGAGTCTGGCCCATGATCCTCTTCTTAAATAGACACTTAATTCAAGCACTCGTCAATAAAGTATTCCCAAGTCATTGCATGGAGAAGAGATTTTCACTCTTTTGCTTGTTGTGAGTAAAGGACGAAGTATCTCTTCCATATACACATGCACACACAACATTTTTATATGTAGTTAATATGTAACATGTTATATATAATAGTACAATTTACTGAACAAACAAAAATACAAGCTCAGAAATATGGTCAAACAGAATCTATACATAAAATAAGAAAAATACTTCAATATACTTTAAAGTATTTAAAACACATTTTAAATACATCTGCCATATGGGAACTTTTCTCTCAGATTCAAAGCTGTATACCTCCCTCATTTTTTTTTTTTTTTTTTTTTTTTTTAAGTGCTGTTTGTCAATGATAATGCTTTATTTCCAAAAAAAAAAAAAAATAATCTCAAAATGTGATTGTTAATCAAGCAGTATATTTTCTTCTGTTAGGAGTATATGTTAGCATTTTACTTCAGAAATATATACAAGGCAAACCTTGTATTTCAGAAGTGATTTGCCTGACTTTGTCTGTGTTTTATTCACTTTCTAAGCTTTTAATAAGTGATTTTTGGTGATTTTTGCCTTCTGCAAAAGGAAGATAATTTATCTGCTGTGTTAGGACATCAGAATCTCCTTTTACGAGCCTCAACTGATAAATATTGTAGCTGAAAAACATTATTGCAAATGTTGAAGTTATCCCTAGACTATCTACTTTTTTAAAGTACTGATTTTACATTACACACTGATTTTCAAAACACGATCCTTGTCAAGACTGCAAGATGCTGCAGGTTGAATATACATTATATGTTATCAAGCAGAAATAAATGTTGGTTTCCTCTATATCTTAAAACCCTAAGCAGAGGTAAAAAGTACTATCTGTAAATATTTTACCCAATTTCTGAAATGCTCTGCAGGCTTCTGCTTAAATTTTAGAGTTGGTAAATGCAGCCTTACAAATTATTATTTTGTGAGGAATACTTTATTTTAATGTGACCTAATGATCTTGCTCCTAGTTTTTTTTTCCATCAGGGAGATGAAGGGTGAGGATGCACTGAATAATCCTTGAGCAATATGTTGTTTGACTCCTGATATATTTTGTCCATGAAAGGTTGGTTCAAATCTATTACAAGCTCAGCAGAAGATACAGAAGCAATTTACTACTTTGTCCTGAATTTTAGTGTATCTTTTGGTAACAATACATATGAGAAGGATTTGAGCAGAAATGTGGTGGCCAACACAGTCAGGGTGGGGGGCCTGTTTGGCATTTAGCAGATAGCAGCACTCATCAAGGGGAAAGGCTTTATCAAAACCTCCTGACAGTCTCATACTTAAAATTTCTCATTCCCACTTACAATGTAAAATGTGTGTCAATAATACTGAGAGAAATTTGGTCATCTTCTGTTGATGCCCAAGGAATCCAAAATCTCAATTATTGTGTAAGGGATGCCAAGGCAATTAGAAGAGACAGGCAGACATTTTGTCTCACTGTGTAACACTAGGTCCCAAGAGAAAAAGAAAAAGGAAAAAAACCTGTAAGAAGATGTTACACTCTGCATTTGTGTACCTGAGGCCTGATGTCACCTCTCTGTGACAGATGAGCGTGGCTGTAACTTCTCCTCATTAAATGGTAACATGTCTAAGCCAAAAGCATCTTAGCACCATTTAGCATCTTATTTATCTCCCTCTTGCACTGTGATGCTCATGTACACTTGTATAAGCCATTGAATAATGTTTTTGTCCTTCAGGGAGTTTGGTAGCACTTCCTTAATAGTGATCTTTCTTACTCCTAATGGAAGAGCAGCCGCAATGTAATGGTCAGAAATATCTGTCTCTGTATCCCAGAAGAAGGAGACTGGCAGAGCAGTGAAATTGCTGCTAAGAAATTCAATGGGCTGGCATACCTCGCAAAAGTTTTGAAGAGCATTTCTGCTTCTTTTCTACTTCATTTTCAGTGAAAACACAGCTTTAGTTTTGCTAAAGGGAGAAAGGACAAAAGAAACACAAATAGATAAATCCAGCAGCTCCATTTTCTTCTGAAGCTAACTGATACAGAGCAGTATAAATGTTCTGCTGTGGGTGTCCTTTGATCATTCCTGTTAAAGGTGTTCAAATGCAGTACAGACTATGTATAAGTAATCTCTCAGGCAAGAACAGGCAAATGCACTCCTATGTCTAAGGTACATAACCTCAAAGAGTCTTCTCTTTTGATAAGAGAGTATTTGAGTATTGGCTGCAAAGTTGGTTTTATAGTCTTCTTAGGAGTGACTGACAGAAACCTATTTTAGACCAATGCTCTGGTTGCTAGAGTGCTCCCCGGAGACTGGGAGAAGGTTCAAATTTATTCATCTGGGTCGGTATTTGATTCCCAGTCTGCCTGATTTGGGGCAAATGTTTCAACCCAAGTTGGGAGAAAGTAAGACTCCCCCATTACTTCCTGTTTTGTTTACTGAATCCAAATCATTACTTCCTTTGTTTTTATTTACAGTACCTGAGAACAAAATATTTCCTTAAAAGTGAAATTCTTCCCTATAATTCAAAAAATGCTTTTGTTTGTGGTTTTTGCTTGTGTTTTTGTTGTTGTTGTTGTTGTTGCTTTTGTTTGTTTGTTTTCTTTCCATCCACAGAATAATAAAGGAAAAATAAATTCAAGCAAACTATGCTTAGCAGGAATTAAATGCCAGCTTGAGAGTTTGTCTTGTACTGGTCCTCTGTTTAGAAATCATTTTTTACTGAAGTTCTGACCTACAAATACTGTATGTACCTTTCACTGCACAAGTCCACACAATCTTAGTGAAAATTGTGCTTTGAAACAGATTGAAAAAAAAAATCCAAGAAGAGTTATAGAAGCTTACACTCCCTTTCATTATGTCTCAGAGACAAAGCTGAAGCCTCTTCCAGGTTTGTTGTATGATCCTAAACAAGGTCCTCACACCAAATCCTGAAAGCTGATGAGATGATTCTGGACTATCCAGGCAATAACACTGGTGAAAGATCTTAAGAGTCATGAGCTGGAAATGGGATTTTTTTGGAGAGGGGTTGATTACTCTTGCAGGAATCTGCCAGCAGTTTCTAGTGTCTGTAGAAGCCAGGGATTTCAGTGCTTGTCGTCTCTGCTTAATGCATCTGGCCAAGAAAAAGAAAGCCAATTTTAGAAAGGCGTTTGCAAAAGTTGTATTTTTTTTTATGACTATCAAGTATATTGTTATTACATATTCTATTACATATACTATTTTCAGGCACGGGACCGTACCTGCAATAGCTCCTCTTTTCTATTTTGTTTCAGTTCCACCCTTTATTCAGCCTTTTGAGTTCCCAAGGTTTTCCATTGGGCAGCGGGTCTTCATTCCCTGTGTGGTGGTCTCTGGAGATCTGCCCATCACCATCACCTGGCAGAAGGACGGCAGGCCCATCCCAGCCAGCCTTGGGGTGACCATTGACAACATTGACTTCACCAGCTCCTTAAGGATTTCTAATCTTTCACTGATGCACAATGGGAATTACACCTGTATAGCTAGAAATGATGCAGCAGCTGTGGAGCACCAAAGCCAACTAATTGTGAGAGGTAAGTAGATGTAAATACTTTGAAGGGCACCAATTAAGTGGACTTCATCAGTATTTTGTAATGTCATCTGTTTGATAGGAATTATAAAACAGAGGAAAATATGGTAATCCCTCTCCTCATAATAGAGAGCACACAGAGCAGTGAAGCATAGAAACTAATAAGACTTTTCTATCTAAAAGAAGTGAGTCTTGAAACTAATCAACTCTAAAGTGTACAGGGCTGATAGGGGAGCCACAGGAATGACATTCAGAAAAATTTTGACGTGCAGACCAACTCACTGGGATCAAGAGTTTGAAATGGTACCAAATTCCTCTCTGTTATTTTTCTGGACTGATTATCACCATTTTTGATTTATAACAACCTCTTCTATAACATTATATCTGAAAAAATAAAATAAAATAAAATAAAAGAAAAACACAAAACATTACATCACCTTAAAAAAGCAAAACATTGATGTTGACTTCATGGAACTCCTTTGTTGGTGTGTTGCTGTTCTTTCTCTTATTTGTTTGTAGCTCAGCTAGCATGGTCCCTTTGATCATGCTGACTTCACATCATTTTGCTTTGAAATAAATGTTAATATAGAATTTCAGTAAAGAAATATTTTATGTGGAAAAGATATTTTAGAAAGATACCTCACCTCCATTATCTTATGCCTTTCAAGTCACACCTTAGCTAAGCTCCCTAGAGACTACACCTTATGATACACTTTCAGACTTACTGTGCAAAGCTTCAGAATAAACAAATTGCTTCTTTTTCTTTCTGAAAGTTTTTCAAAGCATTTTTTTTTTTTTAATAAGGCTATTACACTCTTCTCCACCACCTCTTTCTTGCTACCAGGCTATTGATAGCAAAAGGGCATATAAAGTAATACTGCAAGTAACCCTGGTTATTGTGATGAAGATCACTACATCTTATGAGTTTTACCAAGATAATTCTTAAAATCACTTAAGGACTTTTTTTTTTTTTTTTTTTTTTTTTTTTTCCATCTTTTCCAGGCCTTTTTTCCCCACCATAAATTCATTTGAAGCTTAAACTGTTAAGCAGCTTTTTTTTTTTTTTTTTTTTTTTTTTTTTTAAAGTCGAATCTTCCCATTGCCTGAGTTCCTAATGGACTTAGTTTATACTTACAGAATTTTTATGCTTACTTTTTCTTACGTTATGTTCCCAAAACTCAGCTGCAAATGGGTACACTGCTTTTTCACTAGATTTGGTATGAATAATACTTGAACAGGTATTTTTTTGTTGTTGTTGTTTTTTTTTGGGGGGGGTTGGTGTTTTGTTTTTTTTAGCTTCACTGCTTTTAACCTTTTAAAAGTATTATTCAGTACAGTTGTCTATTGCTCTTTCCATCTATCTAGTAATTCTTAAATGAAGTAGTTTAATTAACTATATGTATTTCATTATTCTTTTCCTGTGCTGTTCTGTTGGTTTTTAACCCTAGTTATCATTCAAACAGCACAAGAATTTCCTCACCTCTTTTCCTGAAGAAGGGAAAATTCACAACCTATCATAACAGACAGTGCACTGGCTATGTCTGCTCTACATAGAAATGCCCATCTAATAACAGCTGAGATAGTATGTGATATGCAGTAACCATACTCACTGTTGTGAGAAAGTTGTGGGAAAGAATCGTCCTAGCAACTCAGTATGGGTTCCTATTCTAAACCCAGGTGTTAGGATAACCTTTGTGATAAAAGTTAATATAGGTTGTAGCACTGAAAGACGGTTCTCTGGAAACACTGTCTGTTCTGTTTTCTTTACCAAGAACCACAGGGCTATAACAGCTCAAGAGATCCCACGTTAGGATTTCTGCTCTGCACCCCAATGATTGGGGGAAGTCCTGCTTTCTCATAAGAGGAACCCTGTTCTCCCTGCCTTGCCTGAAGTGCAACTGTGCAACTTTCCCGTCTCCTATTGTCTTCTTCTGGTGAGCCATTGCTTGGCCTGGCCTCTGCTCCCTGGACATAACTGCCTCTTACTGTCTTGGTCTCTCCCTGCATATATCTGGTGTTAACTCAGCTTTCCCTCCTTGTCCAAGTAGTGGGAAGTTTTGCTTTCAAACTCCTTTCACATCACTGACACTGATACCTCTGTCCTCCCCACGTGTCACTACCCTAATTGCACCTCTCTTTGTAAGATGGCATGGGTTCGGTGCTTTTACCTAAAAGACATCCTATGCGATAGAAGGTAGCTTTTCACTCTGTTTTGCCTGGAGGCTTGGAGGAGCTTTCTGGAGTCCTGGTACTGCCATTTTCTTAGGAGGTTATGAGGGCTACTTCATTTTTCCCCTCTTGCATATCTTTCTGCCCCAGCTAGTGCTCTGTGGCAGCCTTCCTTAAGACCTTCTCTCTCTCTCTCTCTCTCTCTCTCTCTCTCTCTCTCAATTTAAATGGTAGTGGCTTAATCACTTTTAGTTATGCATCTGGGATAATAATTCTCACTCAGAGGAGAAGGGGGAAATATAATATGATATCTGACCTGAATTTTCTGCCAAAAGTCTGGGCTGCATATTGAACTTCTGCTGTCTCATTCCACATAGGTCAGAAGACAGTCATTAGAGGGTTGTTTGTGGTCACTACTAGTCTCCGTCCAACCCAACCTATACACATTTTAATAAATATTTGATTTTCTGCTGTTTTTTTCTCCAAGCTTTCCAATCTGTCCTCATCTGTTTGTTCATGAGTGCTGTATAACTGAAATACAATATTTTTCTAAATCTACTGTGCAGTTTTTTTCTAAATAAAGGGAGAAGAATTGGTGCTTACATTCTTCTTGTTTCTAATCCATGCTGTGTGATAGTTTTTCAGCAGTATGATTTAAACTCCATTGTAGTTTTTTGTTTGTTTGTTTGTTTTTGTCAGGGGATGTGTTCAGGGAGTATCTTATTTATGTGTTTTTTGATATGCAAGTAGACAATGAATGAGAGAAGAAAGTAGAAGGAAATATGACTGTTCACCACAAAGTTCCAGTCATTGTTTTCTTTTTAGAAGTAGACATAAAAATGATGAAGACTAAACATATTTCAAATATATGTGGGAGCCTATATCATTTTACTGTACGTGGAGAGACTTGGAAGTATCATCCAAATCCAATAAATTTCTAAGATGAATGGAGAAGCCCAGGCCAACAGCTTGTTGTTACATTTTAAACACTATTGAATACCTAAACTTTTGCAGAATCCATACAGCCACATAAATTCTTCAGGTTTGTAACCTGAGATTTTTTTCCCCTGATATTTATCTGTTAGATCATATATGTGCCCTGTTGTTAAGCATTCATATTTTTCTGTTATTTTTAAGTCAACTAAATAGATTTTTATATAGAGATTATATATATAGATTATATATAGATTTTCTATATTATTCCTACACATATTTTTCATGTGTAACATGAACTACTATTTTGTTAGAAGTATAAAATATAAAAATATAAAAAGATAAACAAGAATCAGTCTCTTAAAATATGTGGACACTGTATGGTGTATCTTCACTTCCATTCCTGTGCTGAGTAAAAGCAAGCAAACAGTGATGAAAAGTCCTAAAAATACCTGGCAAGCAAGACTGGATTTTCCCTGCCTTAAATATCAGAGGAAAATGACCAGCTTCTACAGGGCTTCCTCATAGAGTATAGGTAGGCAGAAGATGCCTGTTGAGAGATATACAGTGAGGGTAGAAAGTTGCTGAGCAGTTGTGAAACTCTGGACAAGAAGCCCTCAGGGCAATCTTGGGTCTCTGTCTTGGATCTCTGTCACAGGTTTCTTGGAGAGGAGGTGCAAATGAAACTTAGCCACATTCTCTGGGCATAGATCTGCCAGTACTTCTCCCCTCCACAACTTATCATCTGATTTCAGACAAATCCAAAGAGGAGAAAACACCTCCAGTTGATCTGAAAGCCTAAAAACTTAATAAAACTATTAGAAACACCTTTATTAAGTGTAATACTAAATACCAGATAACGGTGAGCTCCAGAGAATGGCAAGCTCAGGTGAGCTCCTCTGCAAACACAAGAAATATTCCAGCTACAGTCTATACTCAGTCATGAGATAAAAATCCACTTAAAAACAGGCTTTATTAGTTCTTATATTTAGGGAATGTCTTGTAAAAGTTCATGAATTATCTTTTGGGAGAAGTCTACTGTCTTTATTACATCCAGAGAGTGCAGGTAGGCAGTCCAGGTGAGTGAAAATAGAGCTTTCATTCTCATCATCTTGCACGGCACAAGATCCCAGCCCATTCTTCTGGAAGTTCATTTTTTAAAGTTTGCAAGTTATAAGGTTTTCTCAAAAACTCATAAATCATTATTAATTTGATTATTTTATTTATTGTTGCATTCCTGATTTGCTAGACATGCTATTAACAAAAAAGGAAAGGAAAGAATAGGATTCTGTCATGAAAGCCACTCATGGAAATTAGGAAAATATCTTCTCTGTTAAATACTTACACATCATGCAGAATTAATTAAGGCTTTACTCATTATGCTTGTCTTCTAAAGAGTGATTAAAAATATGTATACAGTTTATCATGTTACTCATTTCTAAAGGGTTTCCTAAAATGAGAATGAAATAATTATAGAAAGAGGTGAAAAATATTTTAATTGATTGCCAAGTAGAAAAAGTTCATAAATGTATTATGATGTATCAGATGCTGCAAGAACAGAGAATTCAATGATAGCAGTGGGTGCGTAAATCACTATTTTAAAATCCTTGTTAGTGAACACATCATAAGTTAAAATTGAGATAAGGTCTTTAAATATCTAATAACCCCTCTTAATGCAGTTAGTACATTAAGTGTAAATGTGTTTTCATTTTGCGCTTCCCAGGAATATCGAATTTTGTTACATAGTTAAGTACCCAATGAACAGTCCCTGAGAATCCTATGTCCTAGTCCCTAAATCCTAAGTCCCTATGAATCTTCCATATAGGAAGTATCAGCCTGCTTTCTGGTGTTTGGAGGTGGTATAATGCAGCAAATGCAGTCTGTGATGGAAAAGCAAGGGGGAAAGATTTATGGCTGGAGCTAGTGTCATTTACTTTCTTTGCTGGTGTTTACACTGCAACTCTGAAAATTATTGTTGAATTATTCACTTCCTATCTAATGTTCTCATTAGATAAACCTGATCAACACAAAACCACTAGGCACTGTCTCATTTTGCGAAAGTACATCTTTTTCCTTGAACTGCATAGCAAATGGTTTTACTAAACCAGCTAAATTGACCCCTTAGGTCCAATGACCAAATTTAATAACTGTTCATCTTTGCTAAAGTACAGTGTTTAATGATCTCATTCATTAATACATCAATGGGCGCTTTGGCTGATTAAATTTCGTCCATCATTTTGACAGTATGATCTAAATGTAAAGTACAAATATTCCATGTAAAAATGAAACATTGTATTCTAGCCAAATGTCATAGATTATTTCTTAACTTACTCCAGTAGCCCACTGCAGAAGCTCATATTAAGGGCCTTCAGGATTGCACTTGAGTGTAACGTACTCATCACTGTACTTGGAAGCCAG
This sequence comes from Aythya marila, assembly GCF_965140915.1. Classification (NCBI taxonomy): domain Eukaryota; kingdom Metazoa; phylum Chordata; class Aves; order Anseriformes; family Anatidae; genus Aythya; species Aythya marila. Next base: position 93,397,841 of record NC_139042.1, read on the forward strand.
AAGTGCCTCCAGAGATTGGAAGACCAGGAAGATGTGTGTGAGTTTGTCACCTGGTCTCTGGCATGAAGCACAGTCAGAAAGAATTCTTGGATTTATATAAAGCAAAATTAAATTAGGGAATGTCAACAGGTACTCCTAAATTAATATAAATTACTAGATTGTAAAGTCCAAGTGAGTAGCAAGGACATTGGTAAGCAACACCTTCTTAAGATACCAACTCATATTTTCTCATCTTATCAGGATTGTTTCAAGGAGACAATTTACACATTTTCCTTCCTTTAAAATGACAATATAGCATTCCTGTTATCTTCAACATCCTATTCCGATTTATCTCATTCTTTGTTTTCCCTGTGTAAGATCTTGAGTCTGTTAGTCATAATATTGATAGAAAATACCTTTTTAGGTCCTTTGAGTTCAGCCATTAAATAGTTTGCATCTGTCAACTTACTGCTCTTACACTAAACAATTCAACAGCTCATTTCTCGTCACAGATCCGTGGGCTGCATTAAATGAGAGAAACTCACAGTTAAAGCAATTTTAAATGCCCTCTTTATGGACTCAGGGGACTGTGCTGCTGAAACAAAGGTGATAATAAAAGCAGAACTCTTCAGTCATATTTGTGAGCTATTTCAGAATATTTCATTTATAAATGGGCAGAAGAGGCTCACACATTTATGACTGGAGAGAGGAAGAAAACTAATTGTTTTCTTTTCTGTGTTAACTCTACTTAAACACATCAGACAACTGAACTTGGATAAGTTCTTACTAAGTCTTCTTTAAGGGCTAATGAATTCCTCAGAGGTAATGAAATACTGAATGTACCTCTACAATATAAATCTAAGTATCAAAATCTATTTCAAATAATTAACTCTTTCATCTTCCAAAATATGCTGGAACATAGCACTGAAGTTATTCATTTGAAATAAAATTAAGAAAAAGAGACTACCAATAGGGAAGAAAAATAGAAAGAAAAATACTCCTCTGTTTATTTCTTAATCATTTATATATGAAGAAAAATCCTGTGGTTTTACCTAGACAGCAATACAGAAATAATCAAAAAGTCATTGAATAAGTAATTTTGTTTTGCTGTTGCATCATTTCTGATTTCTACTTGCAATCACAAAACTAACCATTAAGGGTTCATGTCCTCAAAATCAAAACAGCAGTTGGCACTTTTCTAAGTAGTCCTAAAGGAAGGCTGTTTGAATTATCAAGGAACTTTCACTGAATGCAAATATTGGTGCTGTTACCAGATGAGGGCACATTTTTTGCCAAGGTTGAAACCTACTCTGCAGATTGAGCGCTACAAGGAAACAGTCTGATTGCTGATTGTGTGCCCGGTTCTGGAACTTATAAGGCAAAATTCAATTTCCACAGTTACCATTCTGATTATCAAATTCTGCATTGAAAGTAACTATTAGAATTGATAATACCAAGAATATCAGAACAAAATCTTATGCTTTTTAAATGAATATAAATATACTGGGAATACACCAAAATATAATGAAATTAATATGATTAAAAGCCTAGTTCAAAGCTTGTCAGTATTCAAGGTGCAACACATCAAGAATGCCTACACTCCATGAATTTATTAAAGATGTGGAAAGATGGATTTCCATAGAAATGATAGAAATGCTCAAAAAAAAGCACATTTATCCTTGACATCTATCCATTTTTTTTCTGTATATTGCAAAAGGGATTAGACATACATTACCGAAAGAGATAACTTTCATGCAAATAGTATTTTAAAGACTGCTTGCCTTTATTCCATACTATGCAATCTTGCTTAACTTCTTCAGAAGTTTCTTCATGTGTCTACCCATTTAATACAATAATCAAATTGTTTCCTGAAAAAAAAAGAAATAAAATAAAATAGTAATTCTTCCCAGTGTCATCCAGAGGAAATAACACAGTACAAAGAAAATGTTTTTAAAATAAGGAAAATAAACCAAAGTTAAAAAAAAAAAAAAATGTAAGGGAGAATTTTAAAAATATTATACTCTTCACACTTTTCAGCAGTAGAGGAGTCCAGTAGTTATCAGTCACCCCACAAAATCAGTTGTGATCAATTGTAAACAGTTGTAATGAGTTGTAAATTCACTGTTAGGACTGATACAACTGAAGCAAATATTTAGGGATATAGGAGATGGGTAAAAAGTAGTATCTTTCAATTTCAGAAGAGGCACAGCTTTAAAAGTCATCTTGTGAAGTCAAACCCTAATAGTTACATTAACAATATATAGATGATACCAGTCTTTCTTTTGAATAATCTCATGTGAGTAAACTTGAATTTTAATTTCTGAATACACTTAAACCCTTGAATTGACTCATTATCCACTGGCTAAAATTCCATTTCAGTTACTTTCTGCCTATTGGAATATTGTACACTTCCATTCACTCCTAGGTGATGCAATGATGGGTAGCTAGGTCTACCAAATCAAGAAGGTTATGGATAAGAAGACCACGGAACTGTACTTCATCAGGTCCCCTGGTACAGGATACGAGAAACACACCGGGAAGTGTGTGACTTCTCCTTTTGTGTGAATATTTTCACCTGTAACATTTCTGTAAAATTGTGTATGGGGAGGTCCTGAAAGTAGTCTTTATCAGCAGATTTAAAAGATGATAGGGCAAAACAAAGGTCTTTAAATATATAGTGGACCAGTATGGGCCTTCTGGTGTTCCTTAGACAGAAGCTGTGAATGCTGAGGGACTGCAAAAAGGAATGGGCTACAGAATATTCCTCACATCCCCTCCCTAAATAGCATGTCCTTTGCTAGAACCAGCATATAGGCATGCATGTGCCGTGTTTATCATAAGGTTGGACTTCTATAAACATATGGGTGGACTTCTGTGAACATAAGTAGTTTCTCCATACACCTTAAACTCCAATATCTTTATTTACATAACATCTTTTAGTCAGTATTGTGTTGTGTTTTTTTTTTTTTTTTTCCTACTTTAATATTTATTTTATTCTCTTTATGGATAAGCAGCTTGTAATTGACTTTTCATGAGCTGTGAATAGAAAATTATTTACAGTTCTCCAGGTAAAAGTAGCTGATGCCACTGTGCTGAGTAGTATAAAATCAAACATATTTGTACAACTAATTATACTTTTAGCCTGTTTTGGAAAATAAGTACTTGGAACTCCTTTGTGTTTGGTGATAAAATGAACAGAACAGTGAGAACTGAGCTACTGAAGTGAATGTTTTCTATGAGTAGGTAATTAGAACAGGGTAGGTGATTGCCCACGGCAGCTGTTGATGGGGTTTCATGTTTGGTGCTTACCAGTCATGAATTAACACAACATATGATTTCTACTTGTCATGGTGGCAGCTGTTCGGAAAGCTGAAATGTTTGACAGCAATAAATAAAGCAAAGGTTTCCACTACAGAAGGAGATCTGTCCTAGTACAAAGGTGGCTCTTGCCTCTGTTGTTGTTGATTCCTTCTGTTTCTTGTTGCCAAGTTCAAAGCAAGTGGACCTTCTTTGTGCATGTTTAGGCAGTAAGCAGTATTTACTATAGCTCTACGATTCAATGAGTAAAAAGTCCGGTTAAAGGGATTGTTTCCTCTCTGGAATAAAGTTTTCATCTTTTAAAAATCATTTGTAGCTGTGAAGATGGAAGGAGAAAATTGGAGAGGAGCACTGCATTATGGAGATAAAGGGAGGAAGGCTCAAGCCTTTGTGAGAAAGGTTCTCCGCACCTGAAGAATGTCTTTAGATACCTTCAAATTTCAGCACTCCTCTCCCACACCCAACATTGACAGATCAAGTTTCTCATTAAGGAAAACTTGGGACTGTCTGGTGTAATGGGATGTGCTATTTGCTTCAATTATGAGAGTGTTTATAATAATAATAACAAAAAAAAAGTAATTTATTAAGTAATTTATTGGTGATTCTACTATGTTTCTGCCATACATTTTTTTCCTGATGTATAAGCAGTACTGTACCCATGGCCTTTACAGTTTCAGCGCCCTGAACAAATAGTCACTGTACTGCTGATCCCCTTCTACATGGCTTTACACTTCCTCACATTATAGCCCACTCACTTACTTCCTTTATTATATCTGGCACTTCTGGTGAGGCAGACGATAGAGTCTGATAGGGATTTGGGAAGATGCGTCATGCCAAAGCAAGGAGGGATGTCTTGGCTTTCTGTCCTCCTGCACCCAGCTTTCAGACAAACTCAGCCCTGGCTGGACCTGGGAAGCTGTGAAACCATGACCATATGTGTGTCTCCAAGTGCACATGCTGCAGTGGCCCTAACAGTTAGTTCAAGGAATGATTGATTAGAATTTTTCCTTATTGTATTAGATTTCTGTCAGGCTCAGTCACTTGACTACGTTTTCCATGTATTACTCTAAGAAGACCTAAAAAGAAGAATTTATGGAATAATACAAATAATTGACTGTTTTGGCGGTATTTACATGTTCATCTCTGAACCAAAGAACAGCAGGTCAATGAAAATCTCTGACTTTAGCTGACTTTTCGATACAACCATTAAGCACCTTTTTTTTTTTTAATAACTTCTGTGGTTCTTTGAACATTCTTCAGTTTTCAGCTCTTCATTCAAACTTTTGACAAATATGGAGGTTTTATTGACAAACAACATTTTGTATCTATCCTCCATGGTAAACTGTAGGTAGGTCTGGCATTGTCACTAGTTGTTTTCTTGCAGAGTGACTGTATTCAGAAAATGTACAGCTTTTCCTTGAGATGAGCAGCTCATTTTTTTATGTATGTATAAATATATATGTACTTGACTACGGCTGGAAAACTTGCACTGGTTTTATGCTCCCCTAGAATGTCTAGTAATGCATGTATGTATACTTTGACACACATACACCTATTTCTAGTAAAACTTTTTCTCTTCAACTTCACACAAACAAAATGTGTTGAACCTTCCTGTGGTTACTCTTGGAAAGACAAGTCCTATCAGAATTTATAGTGCAAACACCCTCATTTTAATATGAAATGATCTGATTGCTGTTACATGTTTAAGGTTATTTAGGATATATATTTTATTTCTTCTTTTTCTAAAGCCTGCCAGTTCATTGTTATGAAGACAAACAAACAAACAAAAAAACACCTTCAGTTGTTTGACATCTGTCAGACCTCTCCCTTTGTAAACAACCATTTCTTTTCTGACCATGATAGTTTGGTTTATCTGTTAGTTCATTTTGTAATCTCTCCTACAGAGATTTTCATTAACTTATTTTTGTACCCTAACAAGAACAATACTTTTGAGTTCCTTGGCCAGAAATGCATACTTTTTTTGCACGGTAAGTAAATAATTGCATAAAACTTACTTTACTATGTCCCCAGATCATCAAAATGCTGTTTTTAAATTTTGCATTAATTCTCACTTCCTCCCACAGTGCCCCCTAGGTTTGTGGTTCAACCAAGTGACCAGGATGGGATATATGGAAAAGCTGTGATTCTCAACTGCTCTGCAGAGGGTTATCCTGTTCCTACCATTGTCTGGAAGTACTCAAAAGGTAGGATTCCTCCTGTGATCACTAGGGACAAATTAATTCTGATTTAGCAAGAGCTTACTTACCACTCAGCTAGAGGTTTATAGTTCATGTAGTCAAAAGCTAGCAGGGTGCAATAAGGGAAATATCAGTTATGTTTATACTGGTCTATCATTTCCTAAAGCACATCATACTGGCAACTGTCACAGATGCACGACTGACCTAGATGGACTTCTTGGTCTCCCTTAGAGACTTCCTTGAGCTGTGAATGTGCACGTGTTAGCTACGGCCTCAGTGGGAGAGCAAGGGAGTGGACAGCTGAAAGAAAAGAGATACTGTTTTAATTGAAACAACCTTAGAACAAGGTTCACTGGCAGCATTTGGCTGACTTTTTTTTTTTCACTTTAAAATCCATGATAACATGGCCAATCATATCTTTTTAGCAAAGAAGAAAGGTCAGGTAGCATTAGCATAAGCAGTAATTCAGTATGCGCTTTACATAATGATTTAACATTTTCTTCTCATGTAACAGAGCATTAGAACTGGCCTCACTTGACCCTAAGTAACCATAGGAAATTGACTGCCTTTTAATTAAAATTTGCTGCCTGTTAGATATCCTCCTTTTGCCCGTTGCCTTCTAGTTGGTTTTAACAAGAAAACAAACTCTCCAAACTCCATATCCAGTGTACACAAGTTAATTCTCTAATTATCTTTTTATGTACATCAGATGATATACATACAAGCACAAAATTAGGTGTTGTTGAGAAGAAATACTTATTTCATGCTCCATGCAAATTTTTGTTTCCATATGATGTAAGTATAAATTATATTTGAAGAAATATTTTGGGGAAGAGAAATGTTCACATTAAAACCCATTCTTGCTTTTATTCATACTTTCCGTGTCATGGAAAGAAGAGTGCAGCTTTCCAAATCCCATTGATTATGGGTTTTTAATTAAGAATATAGGTCACAAAGAAGCAATTCTGTTTTGTTTGTATGTTGAAGAAGGAAGCCACATCAAGCTAACAGAGTTGTAATTAACTGTGAAGAGATAAGCAGCCCATTTTAATAAAAGAGAACAGGACAGTGGTTTGATTTTAGGGATACTCTACCATCAAGGAACTATTTTTCATGTTTTTGATTAACAGCTCTGAAGTATTTAAGTCACAGAAAGTTTTAGAAGATACTTGATGTAGTAGTAGACATCAAATTGCAGTTTCAGTTTTTGGCTAAAATAACTCTGGCTGAAAAGGTCAGTATTTTTACAGAAGCCTTTATTTTCCTAAAGCATGATTGCATTTTCAATACCAGGTTTAATTCAAGTGCTGTACAGATCTGCAGGCTATGTGGCACTTTTTGTCTTAAAGAGACCCTTTATATGATTACTTTATGAGCTGTGTTTATATGAAATTCTGAAGTAATTGCCCAGGTGAGGCCAGCAGGAGTAAAACAATCAGTTCATAATTCATTTGTATGTACCACAATAAAGCACAAAGGACATCTGGACACCTGCAGGCAAGTTAGTGTCATTGGCCTTTTGTGTTGGTGAAGAATGGAAAAAGAGTTCATTTTTTTTTGTACATTGGGATATATAAATACCAGACTTGCAGTTTCTAAAGAATAATAACAGAGATCAATACAGACACACCATAATCATCAATAACGTTTTAAGTCCATCAGACTTAAAAAGGTGATGGTTACTAACTGAAACACCAGAGGCTCTGTCTGAACATCAGAAAATACTTTTTTTTACTGTGCAGTTGACAGAGCACTGGCAGAGTTTGCCCAGATACTTTGTGGAATCTCTTCCTTGAAAATCTTCAAAAGCCCCCTGGGCATGGTCCTGGGTAACCTGCTCTGGGTGGCCCGGCTTAAGCAGGGGGTTGGAGCAGGTGGCCTCCAGAGCTTCCTACCAACCTCAACCATTCTGCAATTCTGTGATTCATGATTCATGAGCTTTTGCAGGTACATGCATGCAGTTGCTGTCATTATTCAGGACATATTTCAGCTGTAATAGCAGAAAAAGTGTGTGTGAAGAATTAAAAGCCTGTGCAAATTCTTATGCAAAATGTTGCCCAGGTTTGTGTGTCCTCAGGACTAACAGCCCTTTCCCTTCTATGAGCACCAAATTTTTCTCAGAACTTTTAATGTGGAGAAACATAAAAAGTGAGTGGATGCATCTATCCACTTGAGCAATACATTGCAGACAGGTAGAATTAGTGAAGCATAAATGTGCCTTCCAGCTAAGTGACAGGAAAAAATGGCTTATATAAAAAAAAAAAAAAAAAAAAAAAAAAGGAGAGGGATAAGTATATGACTAAAACAGTTGAAAAATCGACAATGGCAACTGATTTTTGTGAAAGTATTATCCATTTTACATTTCTAAGTTCACAGTATCAGCCTTGGGAACCTTCAGTGTAACTGTATGTCCCCAAAGCAAACTTGTCTAGGAATAGAAGAATTTTACGTATGCATGTCCAGTCTTTTTTAATATTCTTGATGTTGTATTCATGGGTTGTTATAGCTTGCTATTTTGTATTAAATCATTCCCAAAAATATTTACTCATTGTATTTCCTACTGGTCTGACTCAGGCTATTATATATAGTACTTAATGCTGACAGAAAACAACTTAGTGTGCAGAAGATTGAATAAAAGAATTACATTGAAGAAGGCTACTTTATGATTTTTCCACAAAATTCTCTCTTCTGCTGATAAAGTAGGTTGCAAAGCCCTTGTTACAAGAATTGTATCTTAATATACCTTGAGACAGTTCCTGATGCTGTAAGAACCTGAATTTGTGGCAGACCTCTGGATTGCACAGCAATGCTGGCAGTATGGCAGTATCTAGTTCCCTTCCTTAAATCACCAGTGTCTTGTTTCCAAGGCAAAGTAGGTCCAATAAAACCAGCTAGGTTTGGGATTTGGACCTTTCCTCTTTGATTATGACTAATTCTCCAACAGAAATTCAAGCGTCATCAGACAGTATATCCAATAACTCTGCTAAATGTGTAATTCTTAGCTTGTTCTCCGTGGTGGAAGGGAACAGTGCACTCATCTACAATATTAAAAGATGAAGTAGCCATTCTCTATATTTCTCTTTCCTGGCTTTTTATTTAAGCAGAAACATGCAGAGGTGGGAGGAACCTTCCTCTAGGAAAGGACAAAGACATTGTGCTCTATAAACTTGTTAAGTAGTCATTGGTGAAGACATGAGAGAAAACGTATGTGGGCCCATTCCTCGTGGCTGTGTCCAACCAGCTGCCCCTTCTTGCACAGTTCCATATCTTGAAGAGAAGAGTTTTAGTGTGTGTCTAAAAGTGTACGCATCTGATGGGTTTTGAAAGGTTGTTTCTGTCTTAAGATTTTATTTCTTAATACCAAAGTTAATACAGAAATCTTCGGCTTCCTGTGTTTCTATGGACTTTCCATTTTTATTTTATTACCAAATATGGAAATTAATGTCTGATTAATTTCTTTATTACTTTGTTTTTTTTTTTTTTTTTTTTTTAATCAGTCTGAATGAATATTGACTCCAGACATGGTGGAACAGGGATTTTATGTCATCAGTCAGTCAGCAGTAGGAGGAAAAGAGCAACACAGTCACTGATGTGTTTTTATATGTTACCCAGAGTTTAGTAAACAAGGTCCTAGAGGTCTCTTGAGTATTCCATGTTTACTACAACAGACATCCCTCTTAGTCATAAGAAATTCATCTGGTGTATGCATAAGGGATGCATACTTGTATGACTGTTCAGCTGTAATTGTCAATAATTTATCAGCCACTAAACGTACAACAAATGTGCCTTTTTATCCATGAGCTGTCTGAAAATCTTCATTTTCTCTCTTCCCCTTCTGTTCCTGCTTTCTGCCTTTTTTGTCCCCTTACCTTTAACATGGGAAATTATTCCTACCACTATATTCCGAAAGCCTTTCTTCTTTCCATTTAATGAATTTGATTTTGGCAAAGAAGTACTCCATTTGTTCCAGTGGTGCCAGAACCATTTGTATTTTAATTGAACTGAGCCTCTAAGAACAGGAAGCTATAGAGAGAGAGAGACTTTTCTTCTTAACTAACCTACTTCTATGTTGGTCCTGATTTAGGTGCCGGCGTTCCTCAGTTCCAGCCAATTGCACTGAACGGTCGTATCCAGCTTCTCACAAATGGTTCCTTGCTGATTAAACACGTTTTGGAAGAAGACAGTGGATACTACCTCTGCAAGGTCAGCAATGATGTGGGAGCAGACGTCAGCAAGTCCATGTACCTCACTGTTAAAAGTAAGAACTAAAACACTTCTCTGTGATCCAGATATTACCACTCAGTGAAAATGGCTTGACTACTGCACTACTGCATCCTTAGTTTAGACTTTTTTTGTTATTTTTAATGTAATGTTGTACTCAGCTGCACATGGTAGCATCTGAAAAGTCTATGTGGTTGATAAAAAACATTGCTTAGTAGAGAGAGAAAAGGAGATTTAAAGATGTAAAGGGTTAACACCTCATTTCAAAAATGTGTTTAACTTTTTTTGAGGTACAGTTGAATAGTAAATGGGAAAATAAAAAGATATATTATTTTTATCAAAGGAAGCAAAATCCAACTTGTTCTCCAATGGACAGCTATATTTTAGACCACTAATGTTTGTTTTTAAGGGTGTTCATATGCAGAGAATGCATAACTAAGTTCTTTGAAAGCAAGAGTGTCAACCTTATTAGATTTGCAAGCCCAGTACTTCAAATGTCTTCTCCATTCTCATTTACCATACTGGCTCTGTTTTCCTAAAAATAACATGATATCCCAAATCTCTCAAGTAAGTACATTAATTGCATATTTCTTCTGGGGATCAGTAGAAGTGCCAGCTTATGTGGCTTTCATAACAGAACATTTCTGGTCCAATCTTTAACTGTAGTAGCAATGCACTGCTGTAATATGCTAAAGAAAAACAGCTTTCCTCTGGTTGGCAACTATGCACACTGCCTGTCTGATCACTGCATGCAGTTTCATGTATGATAAAAGAGCATCCCTTATCAAGTAAGAGCAGGAGCTTCCCTGGAGAGTCAGTTGCTGTTTGAATCTAATGAAAACCCCTCTGGCTCTAAGATAGCAGGAAAGCACGTCTGTACATCCTTATACATCCACACTAACACATGCACTGCTCCCAGCATGGCTATTAAAGCAAATGCTGTTAGTGTGTCAGTGCTTGCATAGAAAAGGAATGGCTTTAGCTTTAATCAAGTACACATTAAGAACAAGCTGCTTTCAGGAGTGACTTGATGGGAGTGTGCCATGATGGACTCATGTATAGCTGGATCCCCAGGTCTAGTAGCATGATTGTGGCACAAAATACTTGCACCTAATCAGATGAAGTAACTCCAAAGTGAGGGTCTGTACCTGCCTTTACTCTCCCGTGTACTGTATCTTATTTATTGTTTTATTTTTCTCCATGGTTATTCTGTCTCCTTTTCCCCCTCCTCCAAAAAAAAAAGTTTCTGGACCCTAATCCTTGGTAATAGCCCTATTACTAGTCCAAAGCCTCAGGCTTCCTTCATTAAATTCACAGTATTCTTAATTAATTGTTCCTGCATACTGCGCTACCCTGCTTCACAAGGTCACCCGAAGTACCTCCTTTATTCAGTTGCAGAAGGTGATCAGGCCTGGTGAAAACCTGTGAAAAAAAAAAAGAAACAGCCTTCCAAAATGTAAATAAAGATTAGCATCAATATATCTTGCTTTGGCTTCCTTCTGATAAATTGTCTTCTTACTTTCCTTCAGTCTGTATGTAGGTTGTTCATGAGAAGCAGCTCAGATCACCTGAGAAAGAAGTTTATGGTCCCTTGGCAATGTCCTGCTCTTCTTCTTAATTCTCCCTTGTACCAGTGACACATCGTTTATACAGATGCTAATTATTGATAACATCACTGTGAACTTAAAAACACTTATGTGCAGGTGATTCTTCTCCTCCGCATTTAATGAAAGTTTCCAGCTACTCTGTCAGTAACATTGCTGGATAAATTTCTGCCTTCCATAGTTCTTATGACTGGTCTTCTCTTAAATGAGAGTGGATGTTTTAGTCTTACAGCATTTCCTGTGTCACCTCTTTGTAAACAGAAACAATTTTTTTCTCGGTGTAAAGACAGCTTAAGCTTCTTTAAACCAACTTAGCTTGCATAGCAGTGTTCTTCAAGGTATGAAGGAAATGTTAGTAGCTCCAGATACACATTTATTTAGTGCCTCAGAGTTTGCCATGTGATGCCCTTACCTTAGGAAAGAAGATACAACTTTTTGGTTGAAGGGATATTGTATGAGGAGGAAGTGGAAAGAAAAAAAAAAAAAAAAGTTGAGAGGAAAAGAAAGAGGCTTCAGGAATAGTAAAAGAAATGTGTAAAGAAGGAGCTGCCAGAGTCAATGCTGAATCAGGAACCACAGGGCTAGAATGGCAACTGTGCAAGCAGAGAATCTTCATTCAGTGGTTCTTATTCTTCCCCCTTCCTTTTTAACAAATGCACATAAAAAATGTGATCAGTGAGTTTTTATTTTCTTTGGAACCAAGGATAAGTGATTCTGAATAGTTATTCACTAATACAATATTACAAAATTATGGTAGAGATCTGGAATAAGGAATCTAGTGCTATCTTGAGAAATGACTCCTGGTGCTTAGGATGAGAAGACTTCTAACGAATTTCTATAAGAGATAATGAGCCTTTAACATGAAGGGAAGAACTAAAATTATTTAAAGGTTGCTTGAGAGTCACAAGGGAAGAGATTTCTGCTTCAAATGGGCTGCCTTCTTGCCTTCATCTCAATTATCCTCACACTTCCCAATTCTACTTTAGGAGCTATATATAACATGATAGAACAGTATTGCACAATAAATAAATAAATCCCTATTGGAAAGCAAGCTTTCTGTAAGGTATGTATGATCCTATAAAAATAATATGTTTGGGGCACTCATGTTAGCCCTGCCCCTTCCTAAATCGATCATTTATTTCAGTGTTCATATGAAGACTGAAAAATTTTAATCTGATCACCAAAACATCTCCAAGAAACCCTGTCTGACAACAAAACAGAATTGTTTCATTAACTTTCCTCTCAAATATACTCTTTAACTATTTGCATTATGTGTTTAACACATCAGCCTAAAGCCATAAGCTCCAATCAGACCCACACTTCCCTCCAGCAGGAGCATATTAATCCCAGCTAATACTTTTAATGTTAAGTTTCACAATTTAAACATTAAAAAAAAAAAGTTATCTTTTGTATTTTGTTCTCTTCTCTCTTTGTTTCGGAAAGGGAGCCTGGTCAGAGTGTAAAAAGAAGTTTAGTACCCTGTTCCTGCAGCTGCCTTGAGTCTTGTCTGTGGCAATTTAACACTTCTGTTGCTTCTGCCTCCTTTGATGCCTCTTGTCTAGTCAAGAGCTGTTTCTCTCCATCCTTGGACAACTCATGGAACAAAGGAACCCTGATTGCAAAACTAGCTTTAACTGCAAAAGAAATAAAATAATAGTTATAAACACAAACAATCCCAAAATACACTTCTGAAGGGAGATTCTAAATCTAGTGAAGATGTTTCTTCAACTGCTATCTAACAATTGTTCCACCATTTTGCTGCAGCACTGCAGCATTTGTTTATTAAAATGTCTAGGAGTCTATGCCTGGCTTTCTCCATGAACTTGATCTGGGCAAGATAAAGGTTCACTTCCCATGTGGCCATTCAAATGAGTTGCTTTGCTGTAACACCTGCAGTAATGCCAGTGATGGAGAATTTGCTGTGTTCTGCTCGCCAGGGGGCCTCTAAATACTCATCATAATTGTTGGGAATATAATTCCTTATCAAGAATACAGGAATGTTGAGATCTGTCTGATTGCTATTTTTATTTCTGTGAGAAAATAATAGCATCTATATAGAGATCAAAAATTGCTAATCAAAAATGCATATATTCCGCAGGTAAGGGTGGCATTACCTGTTGCGCATTTGCAAAGACAGATTATTTGCAATACATTATACACAATAATAAAAATCACCCTCCCTAATACCTTCAAAAAATGTTTGTAGGGAGAACAGCAACCATACTGCCTCAAATTCCCTTGAGCCCAGCTATTCCAATATTTTGTAATCTATCTCTGCTCCATTTTTCATAGTTCCATGGTCTATAAATAGTATTTTCTGAGGCAAAACAAAACAAAGTCCCCTAGTCTGATTGTGTGTTCTGTTTCACTATTTTTCTACTGACATTCTCCTATCTTTGATCAAAGAGCTTTTTATTTATTATCTTCTTCAAACCTATTTTGCATTTACCTCAAGTAAAGTGAATTTTTGTTCAGTGCACAAATTTGGCCAAAAGTGCTTCTATATCACAAAGTGTCTTTTCTTATGAGCTGGCCAGCTGGCTACCCTTAAATATCTTTGTCTTTAACCTCATTGCAGGCAGCTGTATCTTTCACCACCTAGTTTTGGCAGACAAAGGTAAAATCTGTGTTCAATGGTGATGATGTGAGCTAACTAGAGTATAGCTCAGTTCTAATTTCCAAGCCAGGGCTGATGGATTTCAATACTCTCTCCCTGTTTTAATTACTTATTTATTTTCATTAAATGCACGGGTTAAAAGAAGCTGTAAGAAAGCTACAGTAAATCTTGGAAACATGTAAATTCTCCCTAGACACGAGTACTTTCTCTTGTTAGTAAAAGAGCCCATTTTTTTCCTAATGAGGTCCTTCCACTAGGAGAAATGAACAAGGTCTGAATGCTGTTTTCTGCCTCTTCAGACCATTGGCACAGCTTTGATTTAAGGACTTGCACTTTAATCACCCATCATGTGTCATTACCCCGACAGGCGGCAGCAGCCGCAAGATACAAGCTCCAATAAATTGCACTGAAAATCGCTGAAGCGATCCTTTGTTGATTTTCCTTTACAGCTATTCAATGGCAGATCAGCTGTCATAACAACACAGTGCCTGTGGCAACAGGGTGAAATTAAACGTGAAGTATGTTCAAGGTAGCTGGTAGAAAGCTGGAATATCCCTTTTTTTTCTGTAAATTCAAATGCTTTCTACTTCTCTCAGTAATGCCAAGCCTGTGGCAATTGGCTAAAACGAATGCTTTCTCTTGTAAGATAATTGTCAGATGCACTGCAGTACAAATACTCAAGTGCTTTTGTATGCAAATCTTTGCAATACTCTCATTTAAGAAAAGGAGAGGTGGTAAGGACTTCTGTCTCTCTCTCTCTTAAAAAAAAAAAAAAAAAAAAAAAAGGAGAAAAAGATTATAGCAGCCTTTTTTCTTTTCTGGGAGGGTGGCTGCACAGCAATGTTTCTGGCAGGAAGGTGAAATATGAATTTATCTTTAGCTAGCTAGCTAGCTAGAAAGTGCACATAGGACCCACTATATCATTTTGTATTTGTATCAAGAATATCATATTCATTGATTTTTTTTTTTTCCAGAGTTTTTTTTTCCATCTCTCGGTGTCATGTTGTCTAAATATCAACATTCAAAATGACACATGGATGGGCGTTATTTTCAGAAGTTCTCTTTCTATTGAAGTAGATATATAGTGGATACAGAGTATTAAGACTTTCTTGAAAAAATGATGAGTTTAAAGCTGTGGTGGTCTTATCTTTTGAAAACCTTCATATCTTCACTGTTCTTAGAAAGCCTCATAGGCAGTAGGATTCACAGTGTGTGTACTCCAGCTGCTTTTTTTTTTTTTTTTTTTTTTTTGGAGTTACTGAGAATACTAAGAGCATCACCAATACTTACACTTTTTTACAGCGTGTCCTGCTTTCTCAATCTCAATATCTCTTTTCTCTTATTAAATTACTAGTTTATTCAGAGAACAATTTACATGTCTCTTGTAATGAATTTGGTGTTCAGGTTTGGCCAGCTGTTGTCAGTAGGTTTCTGAGCAGCAGAATTTATTCCAGATCAAGGATTGGCTTTTATGTACTTGAACACTGCTGAAACAACACCTCAGAATATTGTCTGCTCTACTGTTCTTCTCCACTTGAGATGCTGGTCTTGCAGTGATTGATACGAGCTAGAAAGATAATCCATTCACAATAATGACTTCATCGAGGAAGTAAGCCCAAATGTTTCCGTGTACTGAAACTACACTGTGCTAGAATATAATATTCTGGTAATCTTGGAGATCTCTTGTCTGTGAAGAAATACTCTGGAATTTATTCTTACTAATAATTCTAAAGGTTGTTTTCTTGATAGATAATTTAAAAAATAATTATTCAGATTTAGGTTTGCCTTCATATGAAATGTAAATAGACACTTCTGGAATGCAACATCCCAGTAAATTTTTAAGGAAAATGGCTCCCCAGATTTTCATGCTTGTGTTTGTATTCAACCAAACAATTTTCCTGAGTAACGTCTTAAAATACAGATGATCCTGTGAATACATTACTTTAAATTACAGGGGGGAGGTGGAGTGGTATGCAGTGTTTGCTGGGTTTAATGTTGGCTTCTTGTAGAGGAAGTGCAGGCATGATTTATTGTTGCTTATTTTTATATTTGCAATGTCATCAGGACTTGGGCCTATTTTACTAACAAAGATTAAATAAACTTCAATCGAGAGTGCATTGTAAAGCAATAGTGGGATGTAAATTAATTTAGCGTGTATGTGCTCTACACATGATCTACACTATTTCCACTTCAGAAGAGTTAGCTGATATAGTACTGTGTTTCTTATCCCTTTCCCTTCCCCTTCATCCACTCCATCCCTACCTTTTCCCCTCATCTCTTTTTTCTGTGTCTACCATACTAACTTTAAGGTACATCTCACTTATAAAGTTGTAGCCATGTTCCAGTAGGATAAAACCTCAGGTTCAAAGAGGACAGAATCCTTATTTTTCCTTTTCTTTTCTTTCTTCTGTCCATCCTCATCTACCCATTTATTTATTTATTTATTTATTTATTTGTTTGTTTGCAACAGCATGAGTCTCTTTTCACTCAGACTAACTTCAGTATGATTTTGATCACATTCTCTCTCAAAGTTTATCTGAAAAAAGGGAAGACAAAATTCTACACATAATGAGAAATGAATGAAAATGGAATGGTATCTGCCACAATATGTTTGTGCATCACTTCCTTATAGACTTTGAACAGGCAACCTGTAAAAGATAATGTAATTCTTTTTTTCTTCCCTTGGCCTGTTCCAGCCTGACTGTCTTTTTGCCATGCTTTGCCAAGGAAAGGCTTCTTCCCATACATTCCCCCCCAACTAACCCACACCTTAACAATGTGCAGAGTTCATCAAGGCACAGAATGAGTGTAACAGCCGGTTGCATGCCAGACTTTGCTGATTTTTTTTTTTTTTTTCATAAAAAAAGAAGACTATTCTTGTTTCTTAATCCGTTTGAATGAGTGACCTCATGGTCACCACCATTCCATATTCACCCTTCCAACTATCCATGTCAGAGTTTTGCATTAATCATTTTATGTGAGTCTTGGATTCACAAAATGCTATTTGAGCAGCAAAAAGTGTGGATGGTATTTAAATCATAATATTTCTTCTTATATACCAAGGGTTATTCTGCACTTTGAATGAGCTTTGAATGAACCACAGTCTTTTTCAGCACAAGACCTGTTTCAAAAGGTTATTGACTAGTTTTGTTTACTAAATGCCATCATAGAAACTGCATCATAACTCTTCTTAAATTAATTTATTTGGGATTTAGGGTCATTAAAATGTTTCTGTTCTGTTTTCCAGCAATGATTGGGAGTTTGTTCCTTTATTAGTATGTGTACTAAAGTGTCTTTCTTCCATAGCTGATTATTAATTCATAGGTTTAATTTAATGTAAAAAATAACATTTACATAAAACAAGGAAAGAAAGAAACATTGAGTTATAACAACAATAACAAAATAAATTGCTGTAGCTTAAAAATAAGTAGGTATAAACTGTACTTGAATATCAAGTGACAGAGACCCCAAATCAGTTACATACATTTTGCTGTATAATTCGCTTGCAGCAACAGGAAAAAAAAAAAAGAGAGAGAGGAAAAAAAGAAAAAAAAAAAAAGTGGTTTATATGCAAATATTTAATGCTTTGTATAAGAAGAGTTTATTTATTTTTAAATATTATATCAAATGTCGCTATTACATGAAGACAATCTTATGCAACTGCTTCTACGGGTGCAATTTTAAGCTTTTCTTAAAAGAAGCAATTTTGTCTTCAAATATAAAGAAAGTGTCATTTTCTGTAGTACTTTTTGCTTGAAAAATAGGGGGTTTTTTCTTCCTTTTTTTTTTTTTCAAAAAGGCTTGCATGGTAGCTTTGTTCATAGTCTTCTGTGAAAATCCAGCTGTGGTACACAGTATAAATATTGTGTACAGATTCTGTGATAATCAATGTAAAAACAAAATTTACATCTGGGAGGCATGCAAAAGGAACAGAAAATTCAAGGTAAGAAAAAAAGCCGTCTACAAGCTAAAAATGCTGTGTACAAAAGAATTTAAGGCATTGTTTTTTATACTCATTCCTGCTGTGCATGTCAGGTACAATCAGAATGAAGGATTTGTAAATGTAGATTTTCTTTCAGCAGTCTCAATGTATTTGCCTTGTGCAAAACAGGTTTCCTTCCCCCTGAACTGTGTTCCTAGCCATTAAGATTCAACCTCTGCATAAGCACATGAGCTCCTCTCCACGTTGTTCTTTCAGTTATTTTTTTGATATGTGATGCTTGAACATTTCTTAATCCATTGCTGTTATGCTCTTTGTGGAGGAAAAAAAAAAAAAAAAAAAAAAGTGTCCACTTATGACCATATCAATTGATTGATTTCTGAGTATCTCCACAGTATGGGTACCTGAAGAAGCATGGCTCCATTTTCAGATAAATCTTATTAGGATCCTGCAGGGTTAAGAAATGAATCGATTAGGTCTAACAAACCAGGAGCTAATGAATGAATGAGCTCTTACTGTTGTTGTAATTACTTATGGTTAATCTAACCAAATCCATATATTTTTTTAACTGTTTCCATCAGGCTACAGAATAATTAATCTTACATTCATTTTTCTTTTTCCTTTCCATATTGAGTTATAATATTTGATCATGTAGGAATTGTGTTGTCCAGGCACTATGTACATCTTTATGAAATTCATTTTACCTTCTCTAGCATCATTTATTCAATGCTTAACTTACATCTGGTAAATTCATAGTAGACCCCAGGAAAGCTGTGTCATATAATGTATGGATGTAGGTGAATACACAATCAAATTAAGAAAAGGCGAATGCTTTTTCAATGGGAGAATAAATGTTATACTTCCAACTATAGTTCTTGACTGTTGAATTAGTATTTTCCATTAAAGTTGTTGTTTTGTTTTGAAATATGCAAAGCCTCCTTCTGACTTTGCAAAAGAGTAAGTAATGGTATCCGTTAAGCATTTAGATGTTTGTGAAAGTTGACCACTGTCCACCTTTATCAGAACATTAAAACAGCAGTCTGTGCAGTCACAAGTAGGTTCATGGGATTGCCATGATGAAATTGTTTTAGCTGTGGTTGCTGCAAAGCTTCACCATGGCATACTGCATTGTGCAAGCAGATGTGTTCTCAGGTGATCTAGGAATATGCATGAATATGTGGACACCTGCACAAATATGTTATTTATGTTATATGTTATTCTCACCAAATTAAAGAATGTAAAAAGGAACAACAACAAAATCTAGACAAGATCAGGTATTATAGTGATTTTCTGAATGTACTTCTTATTCTACTTACTTAACTGTAGGAGTTTTCAGAGAGACTCATAAAATGATTGGTCTGTGGTTGATCTGATGAAAGTGACTGTCTGATTTCAAATCATTACAACAAAATAAAATCACATATCTAGGTCTTAGCAACAAAAAAGTTTTAGAGCTATGATGGAAATCTTGCCTTTATTAAAAAGAATATTTTTTTCAGATGTGGCACTCTTATTAATTTTTTTACATTAAATTTATTCCCTTTTATTATATATTTCCTATACATTCACCCAAAGATATATCCTTAATATTACATTGTTAAAGCCGTGTCTTCATTCTGAAAGTAGAGCCCTGATTTATAAAAATGATGTGCATACAATCTTTTTTCATTTCATCAGAGATGCTGAAGGATGAGCAAAGCAGAAGACTAGGAATTTAAGCCTATGTTGCTAGGAGTTAGTTTGAGGTTTGGGTTTTGTTGGTGGTGTTTTAAAATTTAACTTAAGCTTTTAAGGAAAAGCCTGTGTATATATATCGTATGCCACACTCTGTAGGTATGTGGAATCAATCTTCAGCAAATATTGTTAGTCTTTGGCAATAAATACACCAACTAACATCAGTAGGCATGCTTTCAGTCAGCACCACAAGCTCTCTTAGTTCCAGCTTCCCATTCTGACATTTTCTTGTATCAGCTAAAATACATTCCTAAATCATATCACCAGTGACCTAAGCAGAATTTGTTTCTACCAACTGATGCATCACATTGAGCAGTAAGTACCTTTGAAACAATCCCATTCTCCTCTTACTTCCATCTCTCTCCTCAAAAAAAAAAAAAAAAAAAAAAAAAGATTTTCATACCAAATGTATTTTCTGAAGATTAGCTGATATAAAGTTGTGATCATGAAATGGGAGACTGCTTTCTCAAAAATAATTCTTTTCCCCCTTCCTTCAAAAAAGGATACCTCAACAGAGGTCTTACATAAGTACATTCTGTTGCATGCCTTCAGAGAGTAAAAAGAGCATCTATTAGATGACTATTTTTTCCTGACTTTTAATTACTAATCATTGATTTTGGTAATTGCATACATGTACATACACAGTAATGCAGCAGGATTTCACTTCTGTGGTCTTATCTCGAAACTGGCTTTTTAAATGAGTGCCTATTACTGTAAGTGCTCCATAAGAAAGCAGTGCTCTGCTATTTTTGTCTAACTTTGCAATGCAGCATATCTGTAGCATTTTCTTCTGGTACAAGCTGGCTCTTTGCCATGCACTTAGAGGCATAAACCCATACTTTTAGCAAGGAAAATCTGCTATCAGATTTTAAGTGGTGACTTGCCAAGCCAAAATAAGGAAGAACAGACTTTTCATAAGTGGTTGCATATTGTTGTTGAAAATCCAATTACCGTTTGCTAAATGCTCATCTCTAAGATTTAAATAATAGTTAAATGAAGTTCCTAGCTTTTAAGGAAAATGGGCATGTGCTTAAATGTTAAGGAAGATCATTGCAGGAGTGCAAAGCAGTCTAGGCTGCCCTCGGGATTTTACTGACTCTGTGTAACATTTTTATGTGTTCTCAGACATATTTCAATGAAGGTGGATAGACCAATGTGAACAAAAAGTTCTGGAGTTCAATTACCTATAGCATCTCTTGCCTTTCAGGATTGACTTTGTTTAGGCATTCCCAGCTGCATAACTCATTGTGCAGAGTTAGTTAGCTCCCTTTCCAGTTTGAAAGCCTTTAGTGTGGATGTAGAGACCTGCCAGAGCAAAGAGGTATTCAGATAACTGAGAAAGGAGGGAACAACCTGGTGAGGAGTGAAAGTTTGGCAGTTTCCACTATCTAGCTTGACTAGGAATGACAAGGGCTCCTTTTTCTCTTGCAATCTGCTTTTAACCATTGCTAGCTAGTTATTTATTTGATGAAGTAGATTTATTTGATGTGGCAGAGTGAACAGCTCTTCTAGAAAGGGGAACTCAGATATACATGTACAATCAAGTGAGCACCAATAAGCTGATGGCTTGGCCTCCACTGAGCTGTGGTAGCTATCCATGCCTGCCTAACATGGGTGTGATGCAAGGTAATTACTCAACAATTAAAGAGAAAGAGGCTGAATTTCCTCCCATTTGCTGTAGGATAGTCATGTGGACCTGGGCAGTTACCACAGCTTTGCTGATAGATGGTTCTTCAGACGTTAAAAATAAACTGTGTCTTTAGGTGTTTATACACATATACCAATATATGCTGTCTTCTCCAAATCTCTTTAAGTTCCTTAGATCTTGTCCATATTCAAGATTGTTTCTGCTTTTGCTGGTTATTGTAGTACACTCTAATAGCAATATGACATAGCTGTATTAATACAAATCTCTCACATGGGTACTTTTTTCTGGAGACTTTTTGCAGCTTAGTTGAAATTACTTCCAAAGGCATGGGACACATGAATGGATAGATGAAACCCAAGGCATTAACCTGAAAAAAATTATGCCCCATCTTCTGCATATGAATGAGCAAGCTGTATCTGTGAATTATAGGGGATTGGGGTTTAACATGGAGCCATCCAGGGACACCTTTGCCTGGAAAACACAGGAGTCAGAGTGCTTTTAGGGGATACATCATGTACTTCCAGCCTACCGAGGGCAAGACAGCCTGACTCACCAGTACATTAACCTGTTTCTCACACAGCATGATGTAAGGTTACCCAGTGAATTCCACATCAATGCTGAAATAAGGGGAGTTATACCAGAATAATTATGCATTTCTACTTCCCTCCTTTTACCTTACAACAGAATAACTTATTCTCATGCTTTCATGCCCAGAAGAGGGAGTGTCATACTGTATGAAATGTTATGTACTATCTATTTAGATCAGGTTGTGGGGGATCTGTACATGAGGAGTATTCAGACCTTTATGCAAACCATGTAGTGACTGTTAAGTCTATCATACTCTATGTCTATCATGTAATATTTTCTCAGCAGAAATTGTCCATTTGCTGTAAATCTGATTTATTTGGCATTTCATACACCTCATTTAAATGTTTTTGTTTGTTTCTTTCTTTTTCAATAAATACATTAGAAATCTACTTTTATGCCCCTCCCTAACAGAAGGAGCTTTCTTTTGGAGGAACAATCATATTTTGCTTATTTTTAACAGAATCACAGTAATATTTTTGAAATGCAACAGTTCTATTAATGGTAAATATGTGTACAAATATAGATATAACATATTTGTGAGGTAGACAGAATGAGTTCCCAATGTTAACTCCTTAATTATATCTCATGTCAATTGGTGTTAATACTCCTCTATTAGTTACTGTTTCAGGGATTCAAAGGTTGTATTTCTTGACTTTTTATATATTTTTGTAGTTTACATCATAAAAATGTATTTGTAATTTTATTCCCTGTCACTTAAAAATGAATAATACTCATTGAGATAGATACAGTGATTCCAGAGTTACAGAAGGAGAGCTAATATGTACATGTTCAGTATTTCAAGCCTCAAAGTGAAGTTAACGATGCATATAAATCATTATTTATGCAATACAATCTGTATGGTCACTCTATAAAAATTATATACTAGAGGCAACAGAAAAGTTAAAGAGATCAACTGTGTATATAAAGCAGTAGGACAGGAGAGGTGTACTCAGGTCTCCCAAAGAGAGACTGAACCAACTGAAAGTAGTGGTGTCTCTTGAAAAAAAGGTTCGTTGGTTTGGTTTTGCATGAACATAAGCAACTACCTTTGTTCTGGAAAAACCTGTCTAATGCCAGATGCATTATTGACTCCAGTTCAAAATGTGTGCTTTGGGGGCTACCAGGATAGGCAGGAAGTGGCTCTGTTTGTGGATCCCTATCTTCCTCCTCTCCTCTCCCAGCCGTGTGGCTGGCGTGATTTAAAAGTCACTGTTCATTCACTCGAAGATGTTTTGGAGGTTCATCTTTTAAACAGAAATGGAAAGGTTGGCCAGCAAGACACACATGGAGCCAGCTTTTCCTTCTGTATCTGTGCTTCTCTAACTAAGTGGAGATGCTGTAGGTTTTCATCTGCTTGGAGAATTCAGCTTCATTGGCTGTAGCTTCTGCAAACAGCATATTTTCAGATGGCTTAACAGGGACCTGGTTTCATTCCAGTCTTTTTAGACACAACATAGGCAGTTTTCTTGAGGCCTAGGACTGTGGCAAGTTGGCAGTTTTGTTCGCTACCAAATATTCTTGTGTGGCTGCTTCTGAATGCAAATACCCCTGTGAAAATTCACTTTATGCCCAAACACAGCCTTCTAAAAAATCAAATAAAAAAGTGTCTGAGAAATTTTGCTAGCCTTATGGGAGTGGAGTGAAACATTGGGCTTGAAAACAAATTTTGGGAATATGAACATATTTGTTTTTATAAACTCTAAGTGGTGAAAAGCAGGATTAAGTTTATAGTGAAAGCACAACAGGCATTATTCTAAGCCCATGGTATGACTAACATGAGGACATTAAACAGTCATATATATATAAGTCAAAAATACGATGGCAAAAAAAATTTACCTGGTCAAGAGGATGTCCAGTACAACAGTGAGAGACAGAAAAGATTAAGCTTATATAAGAAAGCCTTATGTGTCTGAGACTGCCTTTAAGATAGTCTACTTTTTATGCAGCAGACAAGGATATAAGTGTATTTTTCTGTCTTGTGGACTATGGGAGAAAGACCCACTCCAGTGTATCTGCTATCTACACGTCTTCGGCTTCATTGAGTTAGTTAGGTTGATGAAATGTAATTGTTTTCTGGCTACCACTGGTAGGAGATAAGTTGGAAAAGGGTTTTGGAGCACTGCTAGGTTTCTGTTCCTCTCATTGATCTCTACAAGATTAGTCTATTCTAATAAATCTTGGATTTTAATCCAAGCTTCTATAATGTAACTGAGAAATAAATGCTTCTTAGTTAATGTGCCTCAATTAATGGGTCACCCGGTGTAGCTGTAGCAGGTTGCAAGTTAGTAGCTTTCAGGATCTGAGCCCTAATAATTACAGGTTTTCTTTCCTTTTTTAGATGAAATTGATTCATAAGCCTTACTCAAATGAATCGCTCTTGTAGTCATTAATTATAGTATACACATGTTAATGACATCATTATCAGAAGATAACATAATATCCCAAGGACCACGTGTCACAGTTGTTTCCTGTGCAAACAATTGTGCTTGATAACACAGCCTGTCACAAAATGTCAAAAGAAACCACATGGTGTCTTGAAATGGTTGTGAAATTATCATGTGTCACAGCTATGTATGTCATAAACAATGCCATCATGACTAAATTTTTCATTAGTTTCTTCAGTGTGGGATACTGAAGGGAACAAACAAAATCCTGAACATATTAAGTGAAGCACATAATGCAGCAGTGAATTGTTTAAAGCATACCCTGTGACTGAATTAAAGTACATTAGTCATGAATCAAGGATATGCATAATAATGGGCAATATTAAGGAGTTTCAGATTTTTTTTCCTTGATTTTATAAACATAGAAATGAATTTATTTATTTATTTTTAAATATTCTACAGATTAGGTCTCATTTAGCACATCTCTTTTAGCTTGTATAAGTACTGAATAATAAGATAGTAGAAGTTTTCAGTATAACTCATATTCCAGCAAATTAAATCCTGGCAAAGGAAAAGTCAGTTACAGAACTCCTCTGGACTTCTGCAGGATCAGAGTTTCACCCAAGCAGCCTACCATTGTCTAAAAATATCAGCAATCTCACACTCTTGCAAAGATGTCCTGGTGCAGCAACCTTTTCAAACCTGTGGTTGGCACATGGTTTTTCCTTTTGATTGTCACAGACACAGAGCTGCTCATATTATCAGAGTCAGTGGGCCCAGCATGGGTCCCACAGCATTTATCTACATTCTCCTGAAAGCGTAAGGTTTTTGAGATACATTAGTGTTTCTGCAGTGCATGGGATTATCTCCAGCTGGCTGATCAGCTTCAGCACAACTTCAGTCCTACTGGACACAAAGCATTTTTCCAAAGCTAGTAAGATGTCTGCCTCTCTCTTAGCAGTCTCTGCACTCTGGATTTGAGAGGAAGTGCTGGAGTGGGCATTCACTTCACTCTTGGCCAGGAAGCTCCCAGAAACACTGATGTGGCACGAGTGAGGAAACTGGCTCCTCCAGAGATTAGTCTGTGGACAGTATATCCAGAGTTAGTAAAATCAGCTGTGCTTCAGTCTAAACTCAGCTAGCCATTAGACTCTTCCTATATGTAGTTGAGTTTCATCATATTTGAAAGCTGTCTCACTCAGGATGAATTGCACAATGGTGGTGCTTACTTCCCTCTCTATACTGTGACCCCACGATCTTGCAGAGATCTGAAGGCAGGTGCAAGAAATTCCTGGAGGACAGCCTGGTGATCGTACACACATACTGGTTTTGACTCTGCTCAGCCCAGTGCATTAAGAAAGACTGAAATCCTCTTTTATTTATTTATTTTTTTTCTTGTTACCTGTACATTTTGGCAGTGTTGCAATCTTCTGAAGTTTTCCTTCTGAACTATAAAAGTAAAAATTGATTAATCTGTATGAAATTTTGTTTTCCTGTTTTTCTTTTACAGAACTGAGAAAAATAATTATTCTCCATCTGTGCATAATTGCCAAGACTTATGGGTTTGCCAAGCACAGAAAAGTAGAGGGATTTCCCCCATGCTGCGCAGGATTCTTGTTACAGGGCTGCCAGGAGCAGTCTTTCTCTAACACTGCCTTCTCTGTAGGGTTATATATGGGACCCATTGACAAACAGCTTGGTAGAAAAGCTGTTCATATCATCATCTTCCAGAGCTGTGCTTTTTTTTAATCCACAAGACTGTATCTTTAGATGCACTGCTGATAGCAGTAACACTGTAGTAGTCAGGCAGTAATTAGCTGTCAGTAACAGTGTAGAAGGATTTGTCTCTCCATTTGCTTTCTCTCTTTTGTTTCACAAAGCATGTGCTCCTGATACTGGTGCTATTCTGTATGAAATATGAATATGAGTGAACCAGTCTCCCTGAATCAAGTCCAAGATGGCTGACACACAAATAATTCAGAAAATTTGAAGTTGAAAGACTGGTCTCTAAAGAAATGGTTTAGTTTACATCTTTGTGCTCTGTGGTACTAGTTGATCCCAAAACAGAAAGAGAAAACTGTCTCACAGGCTGCTCTTGAATTATGTATTTTTCTTTACCAGGAGTAATGACATGGTAATTCTTGACAGATGATGTTTTTGTGCATTTCCTGAAAGGTTTCAATAAGATTAAGATAAGGGTTCATATTCCTCTCTGTTTTTACCTGAATTGGAGTACCAAATCTTCCAATGTTTCTACAAAACTAATTTTTCAGTTTTACAGTCTTGCAGTTACCAGCTAGTTCAGCTCTAGTACATGCAATAAATTACCAGTGACCCTTTTTTTTCAGCTTTTTATCTCAAAGTCCCTTTCTCTACAAAGGATGCTATCTAATTAAAAACACAACAACAGCCTGTTCAGAAAGGAGGTTAGACTTTTGGGGAAAGAAACTGTGTGATATTATAGGGATTTATTCTGGCAAAATCTGAGGCAGGTAACTAGAGCTCTGGATAGAGAGGTGTAAGAGACTGGTGAGATTTATGAGACTTCCAGAGCTGACAATAGAAACTAAAAGAGTTACTGGAGCTGCCAGCAACTTTGCAAGCTTTTGGGAAGAAAATCAAAGGATTATTATTTGTTAGCAGCTGCATTAAAAATGTATTTAACTGACACATGGCTGAGAAGGCTTCTACTTTCTTTGGCACTGCAGATATGACTGCATGTTTTCTTTTCTATTTTTCGACCCCCCTCCACAGTTCACTAGAGTTCAGCTCCCTAATGAGCTCTTCATTGTAAGACTAGTTCTGGGCTTTCTGTCTCTTGGTTGATATCACTCATACAGAACAACTGAGTCAAGTACACAACGTAAATACAAAAACATTTCAGGAACCACACAACTCAAAAAAGTTTCTGAGTTGTCCTTGGAAAATTTTGTTAAATATGTTTGGATCTTTTCTTTTCTACTTGTGTAACTACCTCAAAGACAGCAAACATATGCCACATGTTAAAAGAAATGTTATTAGAAATGATTTGCTTTCTAGATAATCAGGGCATATTGCTAGGAAGACTTCAGTTGCATTCAGGAATGTTAAGCAATTTTTCAAAACAACTTGAGCATCTAGAAATAAAAGAATGAATGCAGCAACATCTGTCAAAGCATGTGGGAGATCACCTTCTAGGAAATTGGAATTTTGATGCAGAAAATGGAGTAAAATGAAAATATCCTACATGGTATTCATCAAGCCTAACAGAAAGATGAGTCTTCTTTCTTGCAGTTTTCCATGCATTCACTATTTTCTAGCCAAGTACATAACTAAAAATAATGCAGGAATAGGAGAAGTAGCATCATTTACTATCTGCATAACCCTGAGCATTGTGTAATCCCCTGTATTGAAGGTGATTGTATCTTGTGGGAAAACAATATTTGTGTAATTAAAGTATGTATCACCAAACACAACTGCAACACAGGAGACTGGAAGTTTCAGTTCTTCTGTTTATTGAAATTGTAAGTGCTTGAACTTGGCAGGGAAAATAAGTTTCTTTTCTACTCCATATAAGATGAGTCCGGATTTCTCTTTCTACTTTAACTCTTACATATTTTTAAAGTCTGCCACCACTAGAGCCTGAATCTTCAAAATAGACTACTATTATTCAAATTGCAGGACTAAATACTAGTGGACGATGAGGCAAACTCTTTGAGCCAATTGTTTGATTTGGAGAAGTAGTCAAAGAAGCCAGGTTGTATACTCCTCCTTTCTCTTTCCTGGGAATTGAGGGAAACTGTTGTCCACAAGATGTTCTGAAGGCATCTCGTGATCATCAATCCACTTACTAGAAGGAGAAAGAGAGAGAGAAGGGAGGGAGAGAGAGAGAGAAAGAAAGAAAGAAGGAAAGAAAGAGAAGGAAAGAGAAAGAGAGAGAGAAAACGAAAAAGTGAGAAAAAGGAAGAAAGGGGTGGGGGGGAGCACTCTGCTTTCAGTAACCTTTTCCTTGTGTAGGTAAAGGAAAGATGATACAGGAATCTGCTTTTGTCTCAGTTGAAAGTTGTAGTTGCAGCTGCTTTGACAGTGACAGCACTTGCATTTTTAGAACATTCGTATTCAGTTAATAGTTTGGCATCATTCTGATATTGTTATTATTTTAAATTCTCTTACTAGTAAAGCAAGTGAAAAAGAGATGTTATTTTCTGACATCTTTCAATTCTGAAATCTTGGTGAAATACTATGGGACAAAGGTAAAACTCTTTAATAAGGGATTTTTCTGTCAAATTTCAAAGAACAGCCAGATTGTCTATCAACTAACAGAGAGCAGAAAAGTGCAAGTGCTTCTCAAGATAAAATCTCAGAACGTTCTTGACAGGATTTTAGGTAATCTGATAAATCTTTTTCTTTCTTTCTTTCTTTTATAAGTAGTTTAAAAAAAAAAAAAAAAGAAAAGAAAAAAAAAAAAAGCTGGGTTTGAAAAGTTATTTGCAGAGGAGTAGCAATATGGCTATACAATGTGAGATTGTGTCCTACCCATCATTCTGGCAGTCTGTTCTTAGCAAGAAGTCTAGAAGCATTCATCCATAGGGAAAGCAGAAGCTGACTAGAAATTAGTGAAAACTTTACTTCATGGTAGACAAGAGAAATTTTATTTATATTTTACTTGACAAAACTATTTTTTTATTTTCTTACGGAATGAATGGATGGAAAAGGTTCTTCACCAAGAGTGTGGTAAAGCACTGAAACAGGTTCCCCAGGGAAGCAGCCATGGCACCACTCCTGCCAGATTTCAAAAAGCCTTTGGACAGTGCTCTCAGACACATTGTCTGATTTTTTGGGTGATCCTTTGGGGACCCAGGGGTTGGACTTGATGATCCTTGTGAGTCCCTTCCAATTTCAATATTCCGTGATTCTATGAATGAGTCAAGGATGTATTCCTAGCTGACCACCAGGGAATCCATGTGCCTTAGACTGATTTTAGGTATTTGAGCTATTGTACTAGTATTGTTTGGCTGGGGAAAAAAAAAAAAAAAAAAAAAAAAGCAATTTTGAGAATTTTCACAAATTTTCAAAAAAAAATGCATTTTGAAGATTTTTGTAAGCATATTCATCTGATTTTTGGAACAGTTTGGAACTGGAATATACATTTTTATTCCTCCTGATTTCATGATTTCATATCACCACTAACTAGGAGGTCTCATGTGGTGAAATATCCTGGAGTAGGTGAAGAAGCAGTACAGAGTTATAAAACAAATTTTACCATTTCTGTGCTTATGTCACAGTCTTTATAAGATAAATGACTCTATCTGTTGCTTACTATAGGGTTTGCACAAATAAAAAAGAATAAAAGGTTTATCTAAGTGGTTAAGCCATTGATCATGTGTCTGATCAGTCAGGTCATGCAAGGAGTTGAATAGCCTTGAAGCTATTCAACAGCTGAAGCTGCAAATGGAAAGCAGTGCCTTTTGCCTCTTAGTATTTGAAAGCTGTCTCTATTCATGGTCAATGAAGTGGCATTACTATTGAACAAGTACTTGGTACTCTTGGTACTCTGAATCCAGTTTCATAACAGAGACAGTTTAACAAGAAGGGAAGCTTGCACAGCAGCTGATAACTATTGCATTTGTTTATGAATAAAATAAACAGAATATTTCCATGTCATAGAGAAATTATAGTTATGACTTGCTAAAAATTATTACTCAATTTCTGTTTATACGTTCTGACATGTTTGTGAACAGAAAAATAAAATGTTATATATTTCTAAAGAAAAATTAAATAAAAGACTCAAAAATATTTAGAAAAGTCCATCCATTAGCTCCCCTATGATAGATTTCGTGTGTAAATCAATGCCTGGGAACCAGAATCTGATGAACCAGAGTAGCCATAGCTGACTATGAATCCCCCTCAGGAAGGTGATAGTAAAAGGTGAATGAGGAGCTGGTTAAAAAAAAAAAAAAAAAAGAGAGAGATTGAGAGTGAGAGAGAGAATATTTTCATGTTGACCCTGTAACTAGCTGCTTCATTGATTATATTCAATGTCTGTTGCATTCAAAATGTGAAACTGCGTTTGACAGCATGATTTCTTTCTTCCTTTGCCAGTAGTTGAAATATTACCATTGTCATTTTGGCAAGTGAGTGTTCATTTTGCCAAACACCCTTGTTTGGCAAAAGTGTTCATTCTGTATGTGCAAGAGGGGGTGTGAATTCCTATTCACTTGA
The DNA here is from genome assembly GCF_965140915.1 of Aythya marila. NCBI lineage: Eukaryota > Metazoa > Chordata > Aves > Anseriformes > Anatidae > Aythya > Aythya marila. The sequence goes on from NC_139042.1 coordinate 93,428,273, forward strand.
AAGACAATGTAAAGGAAAAAATTAACCAAGTCTCTTGAACTCCTTGCAAAATTTGTGCTGCAGGAAGGTATTATACAGGAAAATGACCTGCAGCCCCCATGCAACATGCTTTGCTCATGAGATAGATGGGTATAATTTACTCCTGCGTGAAACACTGGTATTTATGATGCCTTTCCTTGGCAAAGGGTAAACACCATCTCCAGATAAATAGAGGGTTTTTTTTTATATATATATATATTTTAATGAGAGTATTGAAAAGAGAATTGTTCAGGACAGCTGAAGGTCAAGTGAAAGACATAAACAGGGTTGCTTTATTTTCTTTTCCAGGTAATCAGAATAACTCTCCTTATGTGACTGCATGAAAAACATTTTTTCCTGTCTCAGTCACACATGCATGCACATACATGCATGCAAGCAGAAACACACACACACACCTTGACCCCAGTTATATAGGAGTACCCTTGTCATATTGCTGGACACTGTGAATACTGGGAACAGCGGTGTAAAATTTGGCTTTAAAACTCATTTGCACCTGTTTTCTGGTTCACAGCTGGATGAGCATATTGGTTCCTCTAAATAAGCCCAAATAACTATAACCCTGCTTCAAATTAAGGCCTATTTCCTCTGGCCTTAAGCATTTGGGTACTGAAGCCAAATTGTCAGCTGCTGCTTTTGTCTGGGAGCTTTAATAATTGTTCAGTGTAATAGTCTCAAAATCCTCAGTGGAAAGACCTATCCTTTAAAGTAGACAAAACACTGCAAAGACATATTAGTAATAAATGTAAAATGCACAAAAATTTCCCAAGTCAGGTCCTAATTTTAGAGTTAATCGTAACAAATGAGATTTTTCATTTCTGATTTTCTGCTGTTAAGAACTGCTGCTTATTTATGGGCACATGTAACTCACAGAAGTATACTGAATATCTTTACTTTATAAATATTGTGTTTCTCTAAACTATCTTAGTTTTTCAATACCATCAATTCTCTTCTTCCATAACACGTATTTTAAAAAATGTTGTTAAACACACAAGTAGTCTATCAGCTTTTCTTACACTGTGTGCCTTTTAAGATGGTTCCTTCTCTTCTAAAAATTGTCTCCTTTTGCTGACCAGTTGAAGAGATCTGCTTTTCCCTGTAAAAAATTTTGGCATGCTGAGCAACCAAAGTAGAAAACAGACCTAGTATTGGAAAACAAAAGATAGATTAGATTAAGAATCAAGTTTGTTGTTTTTCAGCAACAAGTAGAGCTAATAATCCATAGACAGTCAGACCATTCCCAGACAGTCTCAGTGACAAGGCCTAATGTTAGAATTTTGATTGGAGAAACCAGATTGATGTCCATTAAAATAAATGTATTCAGAGCTTTTTATCAGTTCTATATTCTCCCCAGTTGAACCTCCTTTCCTATCTTTCCTGAGGTAGCAGCATTTGTTGACATCCTAAATAGCCACCTGAAATCAGGTTGACATGAATTCCTGATTCTATGAACATACACCCATGTATGTTCATACATCCATGAACATACTTCCACATATATGTGACTACTTTTATATATATATACAATGTCATAACACCCTTGTTAGCATTAATATGCAGAATACAAATGTATATTTATTTATATTCTTTATGTTAATTTATTTATATAGCAAATGCCTACATTAATAGAGAGTTGTACCTTGCTGATTTTAGTATCTTTGACGTTTGTCCCCATCATCAGAGTATCAGATGCTACTGAGCTACTTGCAGCTATCCAGACAATAAAAATAGAATTCATCTGAAAGGTTAGGAAAGACTAGTTCTACCAGAACTCTTTCTTATACATCAGCAGATAGTATTTCATGGTTTTTTAGCTCATAACTGTGCTGTTATAGACCTAAGTCACTGTGCTTAAAAGTATACTTACTTGCATGAATGAACAGTGAATGAAAACTATTAATGTCCCAGAATGCACTACTCACCAATACTCATTTTTGTTAGCCAGAGTTTCTTAGTGTGTTTCTGCTTCATCTAAACCTGTCAATACCTCAATTAGCGCTTGCTTCCCTTCCTCTGTGATGTCCCTCTGTGAGGGACATTTCCACATGTCACTTTACAGCCTCCGAAATCTAAAAAACCCATGGGAATAGTAGGGTCATAAAATACAGCCTGATCAGAGTTCATGTTTTCCAGTGATTTTCTGTTTTAAAAAATAAAACAAAACAACGACAACAACAAAAAATCAACACCACCACCAGAACTGTAAACTGTTTGGTTGTTTTTAATGAAAAAAAACAATAACAAAAACAAAAGACACAAGTGTATCTTTTTTTTTTTTTTTTTTTTTTTAATTAAAAAGCATATATAGAAAGTTTAAAGAATAACAAGTTCTAAGAAAATGAGTGCCCTACCATGTGATTCTGCAGTCTGTGCTTTAACTGATTTGTGTTCAGTAAGTCTCAAAAAATTAGAGCACTGTACTTTACAATTATGATAGTATTAAACCTCTAATATAACATTAAAACTTGATGCTGTCTTGATGGCAGATTAAATTCAATTTAAGATCAAAGCATAGGACAAGATATGTAAAATTATATACTGCTGGTTTTAACTATTTTAACAGTCCTGTTCATTGCAAACTGACTTATATACAGGAAGAAGAAAGATGGCAATTGATCTGGAATAGAAAGTGACCCAAAAGAAATTTATACTTAATGTATACGTGTTTCTAACACAAATTTTTAAGCATACATACTTTTCAACAATAGTGATAATAAGAATAACACCATCCATTAATTTCTTGTGAAAGAAGATGGTCTAAATTTTCATAAATCACAATTATTATTAACATATGTTAATGTATTTATATTTTAATAGATCTTTGATCACTTATTTTTCTTGACAATTAGACAAGCTCTGAGAATACTGATTTTCCAGTGTCTCATGTGGGTTACCATAATTTGTCATAAATTTCCACAGGCTTTTACTATAACTGACTGCAGGGAACAAAGCTGTCAGCTTATCATTTCCCATTTTCTTTCTCTTGGTTATTAGGAAGTGCAGTTAGACAAAATGGGAATTGAAGCTGCATGACAATGCAAAAGAAAGTCATTCATTTCAGTACCATGTCAAAGTCAAAGGAAAGAGCAAGAAATATAAGAAGCTGCTGGTCTCATGTGTATTATCTGAAGACAGCAGTTTGCACTATACAAACATAAAGCTAATGCAAGAAAAGACCTCAGGAAGAGGGAAAAATTACCTCTGCGATTTGAGAGAAAAGACCTTTTTTATTTTATTAATGTGTCTTTTGGTTAAAATTCATAGTTGTCATGCAAAATAAATCAACTTCTTTTCTTATAATGTGACCTGAAACTGCTTCTGAGTGAATAAGATATGAACCCTAAATGTTCACAGCCTTTTCCATGACATATTCAATCAGATCATGAGGTGCTGGTGAAGCTGCTAAGTTCTCAAGACATCATTGTCATTCTTATTAAAGCTTAGCACCAAACAAGGCCTGGTCTAGCTTGGAAACACATCTGAATAGCTCGGAAACACATGTTTGAATAATATTTATAATCAAAGTAACTATACCATTGGAATACCTAGCTGAAATCATATCTTAGAGTGAACAGATTCCTTATTCATTACAAGTCTTTAGATATTTTTTTCAAAGATTACCTTGCAGAGATGTTCTAATGAATAGAATAGAATAATGAAGTTTTTACATATTGCTGAGTTTCATGTTTTGATACAGGATATGTAATGCAAACTTAGGTTGCTGGGACATGGGCTGATCATGCCTGTGTTTACTTTCCTTCTATTATTATGTGATATCATCATTCTCATGGATGTCACTCTGCTAAATATAAAGATGCAATTTCTGCTGTGCACAGTACCTTTTTCCATGACGGTACTGTGTTTCCATGACGGTGCTGTGCACAGTACCTTTTTCCATGACGGTACTGGGTACATACCGTTCTTTCAGAAAATTGTTATGCTAATAAAACTGCTAATGAAGCTCTTGCTTATTCTCCAGAAATCTGCTTATGTAACAATTATTACTGGAAAGTCAGTAGCCCTACTTTTAGGGCAGGTTGAGAGTCATATGATTCGTTTTGCTTTATTAACAAAAATATCAGGAATACATTCATCTGCATTTATTTTGTATATGCTGTAGATTACTGAAACTAACACTGAATAGATAATTTAGTATGTCACATTAATTCATCAAGTTTTTGTTTCTCTCCTCAAAATTCTCAGGTTTATGCATTTGAAATAGTTTCCCCTAGTCTGAAACCTCAGCAGTAATTAATTTCAAAGGATTTTCTTTTTCAATTTGGAGTTTATACCATATTGATTAGTTAGTGACTAGGTGACTTATCTAATGTTTCTATTTGAGAGTTGCATAGCTCACACCAACACAAAAAAAAAGTCATTACCAATTCAAAGCAATATAATAAAATATGCATTCAGAATTCACTTTCATGAAATATTTAAATATTTGAGATTGAATTTTTAAAATATTTATCCTAAAAGAATATGTCTATGAGAAGGTTCACAATAAAGAGCACAACTGGATCACAAACATGAAGTTCATTTTCAAATTTACTGAATATTTATAGAAAATAATTTTAATTATTCACTGCTCATTTTCATTATTCTACTAAGGAAAACAGGAGTTAAAAACAGAAGGAAATAATTATACAACCATTATTTTTGTGAAAATAATTTCTATTCATAAAAACAGGATGCTTACTTTTGTGTTAACATACTTTTTTCACCTTTTGAGGCATGCAGTATTCTTTGATTTCTAGTCTTACATATCTCTTGAGGATGAGGGTTAAGAGCAATATTCTCACCTTCTACAGAGGTCATAGTTTTGCCAAGTCCCATTGAGGAGTCCCATCGATTTAAAATTCACTGCTAGGCTCATTGCACCATTTGAATTCTGGAGAAATGCTGCTTAAGTAAGCAAGAATGTCACAACAGAAAGGGAAAGCTGAAGTTAAGAGAAGAATTTCAGTAACTAATTGAGTTGTAGAAGTCTACTAAATTTGAAAATATGGTAAGTCATTTATTTGTGTGAGCTTTCTTTGCCTGAGCAAAAGTGGATTGAGAAAGACAGTTTATTGTGTGTGATGGAAAATATCATCTGTCATGGAGAGAAAAATATTCTCAATGTGGTCAACCAACATGAGAGGATATGCTAAATTTGGCTTAAATGTTAAATTAGAATTAAAATTATTATTATTTTTTTCAACATAATTCAACTTTAGTGCAGCTTTCTCTTACCCATGTCCCTATTCTCATTTTTGATGTTATTTTTACGTAGGGTTGTTAAAGCACATCACAGGGCCATGATCCTTTGTTCTAGAAGTTGTACAAGAAAACCAGAAGTGGTTCATCACCATGCTCATTAGAGTATTTCTGTGCATTTCTCTGCAACTGAGCAAGGCATTACAGGTTCTTGAAGGATCAGTGTAAAGAAAAGGCTTTTGAGGGCACAGTTTGTCTGGTTAGATAAACACCACTGTGAAAATCTTTCCATTGAGGAAGTCTATGATGACTACCAAAGTGCTTGCAGGATGAATCCCACTGTGATGGCAGATATTTCACTTTGTGGAGCTGTGGGCACAGCTGCTGCCTGGATGGGTGCAGGCAGACTCCAAACTGGCCTGTTCATGCATGTTCCAGTAAAGAAATCAAGTTACTTGGTATTTACAGTCAGGGAAGAGATCTTAAGATCACAAGTGGAGACATGGTGACATGCCAGGAGCTGCACCATTGACAGCAGCCAGCATATGTCTGTTATCAAGCACACTCAAATTCTCACTGCATTCAGTTATGTACATGTCACTAAGTCATGAGATTTGTTTATCTGCCACATCTTTTCTATTCTCTTTCTCAAGAGCAATTTTAATCTTCATTAATGTTTGGATATAAGCAGCACTCCAACTTTTAAAACAGCTCAACACACATTGTACAGTGTCATATGGCATCTCCCATTGATTTTGTTGTTGACTGTATTGTATTCCTCTCCTCACTACCACCAACTTGCTAGAAAAATTGCCATTTGGAGTCTATAGATAGTTTAGTTTAGTTTAGTTTAGTTTAGTTTAGTTTAGTTTAGTTTAGTTCTTAAATGTATTGAGAACTTCAGTCAGTCTTAGAGTCATTTAGGGTTCCGCCATGATATTTAGTGTTTAATTACAAATTAAAAGTCTTATCAAGATAATTAAATGTTTTCATTTTTATTTTTGGCAATCAGTTTCTGATGGACATTAAGCAGTAGCAGAGAATAGAAAGTCAAATGAAGTAATTTTTACTGAATATCAGGAAAGGTCCAAATTAGATTTTTTTTTTTAATTGAACATTTTTTAAGAACAAAAAATTTCATCTTGACCTGTTCCATGATTATTAAGAGTAATTTATACTGCTGATTTATGCAATTCAATTTTTAATGATGAAGTTGTTAATAGTATAAAGTAATGAGGTTATTGCCTACAGGACTGGTATGAAGAACGGTAAGATAATGAATTGACCTGGAAAAAGGAGTAAACAAATCAGCTTTCCAAATGGAAACCCAACATTAAACAGAGAAATCTACTAGATTAATGCCACTGGCATTTAAATTGAAATCACCATAATCTATAAACTATAGCTTCTATTTGGTCCAATAGACCAGCTTTAACATTGTCCAGCTTCAGAGAATGATGGGGAGAACCCCAGAGGAAATAGACTTGGATTAATTTGTCCTGCAGGAAAACTTACTCCAAAATCCTGGAATATGACACTATGCATTCCTTACATATGCCCAGTAATGTTACCTTCAAAAAGATCTGCACACATTATGGCATCTGAATCACCTTGATATACTTCCAAATGCATCTGCTTAGATGCATAGAATCATAGAATCACAGAATCATTAAGGTTGGAAAAGACCTCCAAGATCATCTGGCCCAGCCATCCCCTTACCACCAATGTCACCCACTAAACCATGTCTCTAACCATGTTCAACCTTTACTTAAACATCCCCATGGACGGTGACTCCACCATGTCCCTGGGCAACCCATTCCAACACTTAACTAAGGCATCCTAGGACAATATCACATTTATATATAAAATACATACTCAGTTTGCTTTTTAAATTTTTTTTAGATTTTTTTTTCCAGAAAAGAAGGAGCATATTCAACTCAGTTATTTGCATCAATAATCTGATTAAAGATAGTTTGAGGACGAAGATATACATTGCCTAAAATATCTTTGGGAACATGGCTTTGTTACCAGAAATCTTTTGACAACAAGGAAGATAAAAAGAGCTTATAGTTTAGGATCATTGGAGATAAATGTGAAAAGTAAAAAATCAGCTTTGGAGGAAGGGGAAATATTTAGCTGTGAGGCATTGCCATGACAATAAAGAATCAGTGTGGAAGATTATGTGAGAGGAAGGAAAGGATAAGTATGGATAAAGCAGTATCAGAAGAATAAAGTTATCTTTTTTTACATGTTTTTATGCTGTTCTTATTAAGAAAGTTTGTTGGGAAAAAAAAAAAAAAAAGCTTCATAAGACAGCCTCTGTTTTTAAAAAAGGAAGTGAGATGGTCACGGTGTTTGCAGTACTGTGGGACATCACAGGACTTCACATAGACACTTGTTCAGGAGAGCTGAATGTGGAACAGCAGACTCTGAGACAGATTCATCAAGGTCCATGGGATTTAAATTCAGATCCAATCTTCTCATTTTCTGTGGGGGCATAGTGCCTGAGAAGCAGGAAGAAGTGAGCCCTGCCAAGGACAAGGCTCACCTGCTCCAAATGTTGAGCCTTCTTGCCCAGATGCATGGACACGCTCAGTTACCTTGTGGGGAGGCACATGCCACCCCTCAGCTCCAGGGTGGGCTAAACACATGCTCCCTCCATCACAGGAGAGCAACAGGATATTTGGAATAGGAGATAAGTAGGAGATACTGATGGGAAAGAAGATTACAGTTGTAAAGAAAATAATTAGGGCATTTGAGGCATTGGAAGGATTTCATTAGAGAAGTAAAATGAGACTGGATAAAGAAAATGTTGCTGGAGGGGTCAGGGAGCATGTGAGGAGGCTGCAGTAGGAAGAAGACAGAAAGAGGTGAAGGGGAGTGGAGTGCATTTCATTGAGGGGAAATGAGGAAGATGTGCAGAAATGCTTCAGATGAAGAAGGAAGGGATGTGTGGGAGTCTTGGAAAATTATGGAAGAAAGAAAGGGTGTGACACAAACTAATGATGGCAACGTGAACTCTTTAATAACCTGCCACTCATCTGAATTGGTTCTCTGACTGCATGAAGGGATATATTGGTCTATTTTAAGTGCTGTGGAAAAGGGCAGATATGTTCGAGTGCACATACTTGTGCATATGGGGCCCACAAGCCTACAACTCCGTAGGCCTCGTAGTTTCTTTGTTCAGACACAAAACTTTGATGGACTGAAAAAGTGACCTTTTGAAAATAACCTCCTTGTGGGTATCAGTGCCTGGAAAGACTCCAGGTAAACCTGAAGATTTTTCCGTTCTCTAGAAGATGATATCAGTCATTTCAATTTTGATTATTCATCATATCTTTGAGTGCTTCTCTTTGACAAAACTGATTGCAATCTAATAACAAAATAGTCAAACAAGACATACATTGTCACTAAAGGACTTTAAGACCTTAAAGAGACTTATGTCTCACACAAGACCTTTCTAAGGATTCTTCCTGTAATTAGATCCCATTCGTAATTCTCACCCACGCTCCATGGCCTTGATAATTTTTGAATCAATTTATTATGGTTCAGGAGTCCTTTGTACAGAAAGGGCTGCATCCTGACATATTGTCATATCCAAGCATCAATAGTTCTGACATGTGAAAAGGTCATGCCATCAAACATTAGCATTTCAAAACAGCAATTATAGTAATTCATTTCAATACAAATTAAAATTTTTATTTTATTTTATTTTATTTTATTTTATTTTATTTTATTTTATTTTATTTTATTTTATTTTATTTTATTTTATTTTATTTTCTGTCTGGTAGTAATAGATGTAATCTATACAGGAGAAAGAATTAGGAAGGCCTCAAACCAGGTTCACTGCCAATGTCATCTTAAAATTGAGACCCAGGGAAGTTAGGATGGAATGAGTAAATCGTACTGATAAGAAGGGGCAAGTGTTCATGCATAAAAATGAGAATAGGACTACTGCAGGAGTCAGCACTGGAGTATAAGAGCTTAGTGAAGGGATTATTTATTGTCACTTTATGTAAGTTGAAAGGAGTGGACTGCTACTTTCAGGAGAGAACAGTTCTGTGTGGTACCCAGGGCTTTCCAATTTCTCCCAAGCAGGTAAGTTGTCATAACTATAAGACAGACTTACAGACTTATTTCTTGTACTCACAAATGCCCAGATGCTATTCATCAGTGGACAAATCATATGGTAAGAAAAAGACTGACTAGTGAGGACATAAAAGTGACCATCCTGTTTCAGAAAAAGAACTATCCTTCCAAATTGTAAAAAATACTTAGATTTTATGTCAATTCTTATGAGAAAGTATTTTTTCAACTTTAAGAAGTTTAAGAATCCTGAATAGTTAACGAAGTTGGTGATTGTATCCCAACTGTTCTGCAAATTCTGAAAATAACTTGCAAATATATTAAACGCAAATCAAGACAGGTTTGTTTTCAATATATGTTTATTTAATTATTTAATTATACCTGAAGTTGAGTACAGTTTAACTATGTCTTCAGCACATACATGTACATGTAGTGTAAGGTGCAGAGCTGCTCTTTTCATTTTGCACATCTTCTGGCTTAATGGAGCTCTCATTTTGATAGGCCATTACTGTCATGTACAAGGATAGAGTGTATATCTGTCAGCAAATAAAACAGGTAAATGTACTTTCAGTTAGCTTTGTGCATATTTGTGATAAATGTATAGTAAAATGTTCACCAGAAGGTATAAGAAATTTCTATCAGTTCTTTATTGGTCCAATTTCTGCGTGTTTGTTACTTACAGTACTTTTATGTGCTGTGCATATTGTAGTTATGGTACAAATTGTCCTATGGGCAGAAAAATAAATGGAACCAAGTTTCATTTGGATGTGCATCTTCTGTCTCTATAGACACACTGTCCAGTCTTTGCTCTTCTCTGGTAAGTTCCCTTTGAGGCTCATCTTCTCTTTTAAGATTTTCTTACATAAAATTGAAAGTAAAATCCTTTCATGCATTTTTGGCCATCTGTTCAAATATAGACAAACTGAATGAGAGACAGACTGGACGGTCAACCTTTCTGGTCAGAGTAGTCACATCACTGAAGGACCGTCTTTGTTGCTCTGTCTGTTTTTAGTTCCAGCTATGATAACTTCCTATCCAAACACCACACTGGCAACACAAGGTCAAAAGAAGGAGATGAGCTGCACAGCACATGGAGAGAAACCCATCATAGTCCGCTGGGAGAAAGAGGACCGAATCATTAACCCTGAAATGTCCCGTTATCTTGTTTCCACCAAGGAAGTTGGAGATGAAGTAATCTCTACTCTGCAGGTAAGAAAATAAAGTGACCCGTGACTCATTTACATGTGTGAGACTGTTGCTTGGTTTGATTTTGATTTTGATAGGGATGCACAGCTACTTCTTTCTAGAAGGCCAAAACCCCACCACTTGCTCTATCTGTGGCACAGACTTGGAGAGCTAGGCTGACTACTGTTGCTACCAAGAGGAAGTACAGGAAACGTTGGCGTCCCATCTCCCAGAAAAATCAGTCACCATCTCCATCACCTTATGCTACAGAGGCAACAAGACAGCAAGGCTGATTCACAGCCCCTCTATCTTTTCTGTCTCAGGAGCAACATGGTTCATGCCTTGTCCTGTCCTTCCTGGGGCAACATGGCTCAATTTTCAGTACACTGCTGATAAGCGTTGAGTGAATATCTGACCATTAGATGTGATGTGTGTCAGGTTTAACTTCACCAAAGTCATTAAGCTATTCTGATATAAAAATAGAGTCTTTTAAAAATATTTTTTCTCCCTTTTACTCTGTGGGGCTAGTGAGCCATACATGGACAATTTTACAAAGTAAGGTTAGTCATCAGATTCAAAATGAAATAGAAGGAAAAAAGCACATGTAGATAAGTAGTATATCTACTGCTGCCAGTAGTATTTGGCATTTATGTACAGTAGCAGAAGTCACCAAGCCATGTAGCAACAGGGTGTAATCATCATCTTCACTTCTGCTTCTCTGACAGGCAGCAGTGCCATCTTGACTGATAAATGTGGGGTTCCACTAACTTCTAAGTAGCATATGGGTTAGATTGAGAGGCTACATGAGTAGCACTGTTGTTTTGGGGACTTAAGACCATCCCAAGGTCATGGAAGCAAAGGAAACTCATGGTGTTCTGGTGTCACCTATAATGGATAGGGTTATGATATTAGTCTCAGTATACAACTTTGTCCACTCAAGTTTGAACTTTTCCAGCACAAGCAAGTTTCCAGTCCATTCCTTTATATTTTTATACATACTTTAGGAAATATAAAATATTTTTAAATACATATTTTAATTCAAAAATATCCATTTTCCATTTTTCAGTCACATTCCTAAAAACATTTTTACTGAGCTTAGGGAAATAACTCTCCAGCTCTCTGCTGATTCTACCTATATTCTGTTGTAACTCTTAAGGTATGTCTCTTTCTTCACTAGCCAAAAATTATGTTGGATGACATCCAGCGAAAGTTTGGTTTTGCTTTCATTGAGGGAACTTCGTCATTGATTTCTATGAGGAAGGATGTGTGAATTTGTGTATATTAGTACATTTGTGTTTTGAATAATATTCAAGAACATAATAGACATTTAGACTTTTTTGCCCTCATTCATCTTATTGGCTTTAAAAAGGTAGTGCCTGGATGCACAACAATGTTTATTTTTTTTAAGGCTGGAGACCTGCTTGGAGAATTCCCTTCTGAAGCTGTTGTATACAGTAGTGGCATTCTACATCCATATGTTGCATACAAAACCTTTGACTTTTGAGAGATAAAATACCCTCAAACTAGAAAACGTTGGGATTAAGGTTGTCTCTGAAGCCTTTAATTGAGTGCTTTTGTGTGTGTGCATGATGATGTGATCCTTAGTTGTATACTCAGCTTTTATTTTTTCTGCAGGACCCCTGCCTCAGTCAGGCATGACTTGGATTTTCTCTGGAGTTGAATTAGGGTTAAGTAATGAAAGACACTGTGTGATGCAAGGCTGATCATTGAAACCAAACTTTTCACAGGTGGCCAATAATTTTGTGTTCTTTGTTTTCTAGGTACTTGCCTTGAGCCCTTGGGGTCTGATTTGCAGAAGTACTAAGCCCTCATAGCTGCAGCTTAACACAAAGGAAGCTGTTATGAACACATGAAATGCTATTTATTGCTAAGGACTCCGAGGGGGGAAAAGAAGGCCCTAGATGTATCAAATTGGGCTCTGAAAACTTTCGTTCTTCTATCTTAAATCTCAGCCACATGTGCAACTTAACACAGATTGACAAGTTACCACATCTCAGATGGTAACTCTCCAGTATCCTTGTAGTGCATGGGAAATAAATCCATTTATCTTAATCAATGGTGAATAAGAGTTGCACTCATATTACCTTGGCTTCACCAAGGAGTAAAGAGCACATGGAGTTACCATGGATGAGCTACTATGTGGCAACTTGTCAAACACCCATAAACATTATCATATGTCTGTTTCCTTAATTCCTCATACAAAATGGTGGTAATACTCTCCATGATGTCAGGGTTTATGAAAATAACTTCACTCGTGTTTCTGCAATGGGAATTGCATAGGTGAATGTCACAGAAAATGCTGTGCGAGAATGAATACGCCTGTCTTCAGGGCACAGTTTGAACTGTGTGCAGTAAATAAAGTGTGAAGAGCACACTGAACAATGATAAGAAAATGTCATTTGGAATATGTGCTCATTTATAAAATCCTCTCCCTCTCATGCTTTGAATGAAGCAGTGGTCCTGTAGAAAAATATCATTATGATCATGTATGTAAAGAAAATATGTAATTGTCTACATTATAAAATAACAAATTGAAAGGAAAGACCACCCAAATTTTATTATGAGACATCACGCAGAATACTACATGGTTCACCAGCAGTATTTGAACCTTTATTTCCTCCACACAGACTTCAGTGACTTGAGTTATTTTCAGAATTATCCGGAAAATTTTGGAGGCAGCAGAAGGCACCATTTTGTATGGCAAATTTTAGCCAACTATTAAATACTTGGCAAACTTGTGAGTGACTGGGAACAAGGCTCCTGATGAGAAGCTACAGGAATAGGTGGTTCTCCAACTCCTGACTACACATGTAGAGCTGATAGCCTACTTCCTCAACCCAGGTGTTCCTAGTTTTGATAAGTTACAGTATTTTGGATGCTTTACTATGCATATGTATGTATGTGTATAACATGTAATATCTGTTTACTGCTGTCAAGTAAAACAGTTTGTACAATTTTTCTTGCACCATACAGAAAAGCTGTTGGTTTATTTTCTCTGTGTGCTGTTCAATCAATCACTTCTTTTCAAACCACCTGTAGATTTTGCCAACTGTACGTGAAGATTCTGGCTTCTTTTCCTGCCATGCCATCAATTCTTATGGGGAGGATCGTGGAATAATTCAGCTCACTGTGCAAGGTAGGAAGAGGACAACATAAGGAAAAAAACACAGCTATTGTAGTACAGTAAGTGTATGCCATGCTCAGAAATCTGTTGGGGGAGGGAGGCTCTGGTTCCTAATTAAATGTATTCCTCATTGTCAAAGAAATGAGGAGCTGCATTAAGATGCTCAGTCTCTCATTTTCCAGCATTACAAATTAAATCGAAACAAAGGATAAGCTCCAGAGTCTTTCTAGATCTGTACAAATTAATAAGGAGAGGTGTTTTTTTTGTTGTTGTTGGTGGTTGTTTTTTTTTTTTTTTTTTTTCTTAAATACACTAGCTGACAATCTACTGAAGATACTTAAAACTAATATCTTCAGTAGGAACAGTGGATATAAGGGGTTTACTTTGGGGAGAAGGGAGAGAGGGTTACATTTGTTTTTAAAGAATAAATGTGCTTAAAACACAAATAAAGCAAAAACAATCTGATTTTATTTCTTTAAAAAAAATGTTAAACCCAATGGGCGTCTACAAACAAAATATTTCAAGTTTAATCAGTCAAAACAAATTGTAATCAGGTTGTAAAATGAAAGCTCTAGGAATCTACGTTGCCTACGGCTGGGGTTCCCCTCCTACAGGCACTCAGCAGCAAATTCTGGAATGGTTGAGGTGACAGTGTTGGAGATGCAGAGCTGAAGCATGACTTGGCCACTGGCCACTCATTTTTCTGTGATGCTTGTTCCTGTGCCTGTATGCCTTTGAGCATGCACACAGCAAATTTCCAGGATTTTCAGATTTCTTTCTCCCCATTCTTTAGTTCACATACCTGCAGATTTCACTGGATGAATCACAGAATCATAGAACACCCCAAGTTGGAAGGGACTCACAAGGGTCATCAAGTCCAACTCCTAAAGCAGCCTGTCAAGAAATTCAGGTGGAGTTTGGGAAAAAGTTCACAGCAACACCAGAGCTCAATTAAACTGCCTTTACAATTTAAAAAGACATGAGTTTGGATACAAATGCAAAATACAATACAAATACATACAATACAAAAATACAATACAAAAAAATATTTACTTTCTTAATTCTGTGGAGGTAGAAGGAGGCTTTAGTGTAGTTAAGACTTCTAAACATACTTTGATTCTTACTCCCTTTCCTCACCAAATTTAGCACTTCCAAGTTTAGCATTCGTATTTCTACCATCACCTTCAATGTAAAAACTGTAGAAGTATAATTGAAATGTCATGTTCAAGGCAAACATCTTTCCCAGAATTAATAGTCCAATCTGGAGTGCTTTTAAGGAAAGTGTAACTGTACGTAGCATATTAGATGGTTAAACAGAAGTTAGAATTCAATGTTATATCTGTGACTCTTAGCTGAAAAGTGACTTTTGCTTCCTCTGTTGAGTATTCTTCTGTGGGTGATTAACTGGCTCAAGGTACTAATGAGTGACTGGAGAAAATGACATGAAAGCTTACCACCAGTAAGCCGTGTGAGTGCCACACTCATTAGTGTTATCTTGTTATGGGTATGGGCTTTCTTCTGACTAAAACTAAGCATTCGTGTTTACTCAGAGCCCCCTGACCCTCCTGAGATAGAAATCCGAGAGGTGAGAGCACGCAGTATTGCCCTCAGATGGACCATGGGATTTGATGGAAACAGCCCTATCACTGGCTATGATATTGAATGCAAGAATAAGTCAGGTAAGAAGTAATCTTCCCTTGAAGAAATCCCTGTCACTTAACTTTCTTCAAGGCATTCATCATTGAATTTGTATTGTAAAAGATAATTCATAAATTGAAAGTTCCTGATGGAAAATTTTACCAAGATTTATTTAATCTTTCACAGTATGATTTATCTTCATTTGTTGTCTTTTTCTGAGGTAAGGACATTATGTTTAACAATTGCTGCATTTTCCATTTACCTGAGAAAGCTACATAAAAGTAAGGGGGAAAAATTCTGTGTAAGTAGTAGTTGGTAATGGTGTTTTTTCTAGATGATTTTTGGTCCCTGATACAGTCCCCAATCTTTTTTCCATTTGGATTTTTTTTTTTCATTTCATTTTCTGTTTTTCCCTATAGAAAAATACCTGCCTTTACAATTAGCTTCTCTTGTAGTGCTGATTTTCAGTTTTCTATCTATATGTATATGAGTACATGGCACCTTACCTGGAAATTTAGCAGTGAAATTGTGTAGTTATTATAATTTATGGGTGAAGAAAGCTGTGTGGTAGTTTTGAAAACTCACCATGATGAGTTTTCAATAATGTACTGGAAATACTTTGAAGGATAAACCTCTATTACTATCAGGACAATGAATGAATGGTGCAGCATAGTCCTCTGCACTGAACAGCTAGGACTACTTTTCTTTCTTTGAGAAAACAAAGGGAAAATGTTCCTGCCACAAAGGCAAGGGTGGCTTACAGATATGCCTCAGTGGCTACAAAGTCACTAGGAGGACGGTGAAACTTTTGTTCTGCCACCTATGCTGTTCCTTGCTCAGACAGCCAAGAAAGCTCTCCAGAACAATGTTCTTGGAGATGGCTTCTGCCTGGCTGTGACAACAGCTGTGTCTTAAACTCACTGTAAATGCTGGAAAATATTTCTCGCTTAGTTGCATGGTGTTTCTTTTTCCCAATCTTCCTTCACAACCAAGATGTCCAGGTATTTTTCTTTTACTGTTTCTCCCTTCATCAGAAGGTTTAATTCTGGTATAATTAGTTGACTCCAGCAGGTGGTTTGCATACATAAAGTGATATACTAAAACTAAAAGCAGATTTCAAAGCTGAGTCTAATGCTAAATTTTCCATCTATTTTACTTACCCTGGGGACTCAAAAATGGGTCTGCAGTGGGATGCATAATGTAGACTTTTGAAGGAAAACTGCAAAACCTCTCAGTTTCAGCGACTCAGTTCAGATGACCACTTATCAACCATGTCAACCCTCACCATGCCATCAGACAAAAAAAGACACATTGTGTACCCTCTAACAGCGTGAAGCTGTATATTGCATATGTATGTATGTATGTTTGCTTTTTTTTTTTTTTTTTTTTTTTGGGGTCTACTTACAGTGCAAGAGCAGTATGAATAGTGGAATAGTGGGAGCTCAGAATTTCAGGCCATTTCAATATTTAGATACACTGCCTGTCTGTACAGAAATGTACCTGTGGCACTCAGATCTGGTCCTTCATAGAAACTACTGATGTGTAGCAATCAGACCTTTCTATCTGAAGTGTACAAAATGTTTTGAAGATAGAAACAGGTAGGTGGGTGCTTCTCTTTCTGCCTCTCTTCTCATCCTTTTTTTTTTTTTTTTTTTAACTTTTTAATTTCAGCTTCAGGAAAAGCTGAAGAGCAGAATGACCAGTTCTGTTTAGGTCCTAATCTGAAAACAGATGATTTTTTTTTTTTTTTTCTGCTTTCTTGTGCTAAGGTAAACCCCTGCTTCTTCAGGATGCAGATGCTTTTGCAGAACTGAGGCTTTTTTCCCCCAAACCTGCCAGGGATGCAGGGTGTTGAGCAGGCAGTCTCAGCTGGCTGCGGTGTTGGACCGTGTCACTAGATGGCACCGCAGGCAAAGACAGATAGCTCCTCACCCGGGCGTGGGAAGAGGTAGTCATTTCACTGAAATTAGAACTGAAGCGCAAATAGGCCTAATTGTCTTCTGTAGAGCAATCCCAAAGCTTCAGCCTTTATTTTAGGAATGAGTGAGAAGCTATTGGTTTTCATAAAATCATAAATGTTTCATAAATCATTGTGTCAGTGTGCATTTTATATAACACCAAGAAGTGCCTGGGTGTCACATTTCATGAGTGGAATAAAAATCACATTAAAATTTCCACGCTTAACTTTAACTTTTTGCTGTTGTTGTTGTTAGCCTATTGCTACTTGTTTTCTGTGCTTTTTCAGCCTTCTAGGTGAGTAGATTTTAAACCACTCTAGAATGGCAATAAAAGGAGCCAACAGTCAGTCTTAATACCTCACTGAACAAATACTTAACACCTGTAAGCAAGAAAATATTTTTAGGATTTGTCAGGAAAAAAAAAAAAAAAAAAAATCTTATTAACACTTTTTAAAGTGTTTTATTTATTACTTTTTTTTCAACTGAAAGCAATTTTGGAGACAATTTGATTAACTTTTTTTCTGCACTTACTCGGTTGGGGTGATTGCTTTTGTTCATTTGCTTTCCTCTTCAAAAAGGGGATACACGTATCAAAACGTAGTTCTGAAGTTCAAACCTTAGTTATAAACAAACATTGGAAGCCTACATTTATAAGTACAGAAGACTGAGTTTTCATCTCTTTCTTCATGGTATGCCATTATTTAATCTACTAAGAATCACAGGAATTTTCAAATCCATTTATTTGATTTCTGCAGTTAATATATACTACAGGTTTTCACCATTTAGAGGTCAGTATTTGAAACAACTGCTTGAAAACTTAAGCAATGTATTAATGTGTGGACAGTGTTAAAAGAAAATATCCACATCAAGGGAAATTTAGCACATTGTCCAATTCAAATGTGTCTTTTCTTTTCAATTCTTTTCCTTTTGGCATGGTATACTTGAACAGAGCCTCCTTCTGTGCTTGTAGAATGTCTGACGCAACAGAATGTAACTGCTGGTCAAGATTTCCCAGGGATACAGAAATAACTAATGTTATTACTACTGCTGTAGTTTAGTACAGATCCTGGTATTGCAATTTTGCACACTGTATTCAGAGGTCCCCAGATCTTTTCATGGCCTCTAATGCAGACCCCTTGTTACCATGCCACACACCAGCCAGGTTGAGGACTCTCTTCAAAGCTGAGGAGAGCACGTGGGCTTCACCACACCCTAGATCAATCTCATCTCCCCGTACATGTTCTACAGTTTTCTAGCTTATACAGAGATGTAAAGTTCATACCTGTAGAGAGCCTCTCATTTTTGGGTAATTCTTAACCTATAGTGTCTGAAATCTTCTTGTTTTGGTACATTGTGGGTGTTTCATACTATCTTTTGAAGCATTTGGCTTTGAAGAGCTTCAGATGTGAGCAAATGGTTACTGTGGCACTTGGTAAGTGACATATTTTAAAGCAGAGTGTCAGGTATTATGAGCCATAATGTAGGACACTAACAATACTTATCTATTAGCATGTTGAGGAAATTCTGTAGAGTTTAAGAAAACCAACTGAAAGCAGTTGGTGCTGCCTGCAGGTAACTCTTCTCGAGCTTCTGAAGGTATCCTACAGAGGAAGTTTTGGCAATCTCAGTTACCAAGGAAAATAAATACAAGTGCATTTGGTTAGCACATAAAAGGCTGATTCCTAAATGTTTTCTGGGTAAATTAAGCCACACAGACAAGCAAAAAAGGCTCTGTAACCAGTGAAGTTGCAGATGTCATTGTGACAACTTGCATACCTTCTAGCAAGCTACACATAAAGAATTTACAGTGTGTGCAAATGTTCTGTATCTGAGTAAACTTTCTATTTTTAAACTAGTCTTTCTCATCTGCTGAGCTTTCTGTGATTCTCCCTACAGTGACCTATACTGTAAAACACTACAGTAGAGCCCCCAGCGACATCCCCCTTAGGATGCTGCAGAGGTTAAAAGAGAAACATTGGCTGCTGTAAGAAAAGAAATGATGGATGGCAGCTCAAAAGAGATATCAAGATGCTTTAAACAGATAGATTCTGCTATTCTGTTTGCAGAAACGAACTGCATAGATCTGAGGGGTCACTGGATTTAGCCAATTTCAATCCATTTTTCTATTATGTGTGTGTGGAGAATTTATTAAAAGCATAACAGACAGATGAATAGTAACTATGAATAAAAATAATGTGCTCCTTCTTTTTTTTTTTTTTTTTTTTTCTTTTCAGATTTATGCAAACATCTAAGAAGGTTTTTAATTCCCCTTGTTTTAAACTGTTCTTATATCCTAACATGAGTCAGGGCAATAACATCAGTGCTGGCGGGTGCTGAGTCCCATGTCTAAGCCAGCAAGGTACTCCAAGCTTGTGCTAACTGTGGTCTGAACTCCTGGAGTTTGGGACCAAACTTTTTACTTGATCTCTGCTAATCCAAGAACTCTTCATTCCTATTTATGAATTCTCTTTCCCCACCTTTTGTGAGCATAACCAACTTCCACACTGAATCGGACTCCTCTGGGGCAGTAGCTCCCATCTTTTTCATAGTTGTTCCACTGTAACAGTACTAAAAAACAAAACAAAACAAAACAAAATAAAAAACCTTTGTACACACAGACACAAAGCTGGAGAATCTTTGCTGCTCTCACTAACCCTCAAAAAGGCAGAGGATCAGCTATTCTCACAGACTTGTTGGTGTCCCTTGGGCTGAGATCTTATTCTTTACAGCACTACATTTGGAGCATTTGGGAGAGCCATGAAAGAATGGGATCACTTGTTTTTTGTATATAGCACCAGGTATTAGCTGAGTTAATTCTACAAGGGCAGAATCCTGCTGCACTAGATGGTTTAACTGCAGACTTGTGTTGGTAATATTAACATCATATGTTACATGTCTGTTTTGCTTTAATCTCTGATTAAATAGACTCTTGGGATTCTGTTCAGAGAACCAAAGACGTTTCCCCTCAGCTAAACCAAGCCACTATCATTGACCTCCACCCTTCCTCAACTTACAACATTCGCATGTATGCCAAGAACCGCATCGGCAAGAGTGAGGCCAGCAATGAGCTCACCATCACAACTGATGAAGCAGGTACACTCTGGTTCTGTAGCGTCTAAATCGTGCTGGGAATTATTGTTCTCTGACATGAGGAGTCTTTACTTGATATTCTACCTCTGTTGCTGCAGCTACATCAAAAGAAATACTGATTTTTTCTCATGAAACACTGTGACTTTTGTAACTTCATCATGCAGGCCTGTAATTAAAGTAGTTCAGTGGCATCTAGTGGTCAAAGAAGACAATATGCTCCAAATTTTCATCTTTGGTTATTGGAAAATGCATACATGTATCTGCAGTTAGGCATCACAACCAGCATTATATTTCTATGTATGGTTCAGCCCCTCTGGATCTTGTGGCTTTCTTTAGATGCTCAGGTATTAGTATAGGTAACTAATTTAAGTTACTCCCATTTGAGAACATTTAATCTTCAGGAATGCAAAATTCCTTTGTCTATTTGATCCCCCATCCCACTCACTATCTAGTTTTCTAATTACTGTATAAGTCAGTTGGTTGTCATTAATTAGGGTCATCCTCCTGTTCTTTGTTTCCATTTATTCTTCTATATCATTACAGATTTCTGTAGCAAGAGAGCTGTTCCTGCATTTTCACTTTAATGTCTGGAGCCTCTCCTTTTTGTACTCTAATTGCTGTCTTCCAGTGCTGTCTTATGTTTATTTCTTAGGACTATGCCTCATACATGCTCTCACATCACAAGTTCTGCATGTTACATGTGACACTGGAGAAGACTTATGAGAGAAAAGTGCTACAGTTCTCTTGAAGCAGTTAGGAATGAAAAAGTTGAATGGCTATAAATACTTCTGCCAGATACATATTGCAATTATACATAACATGCAAAGGTGCACTTTTAAAAGTAGCAAAGTAGGTTCAACTCCCTTAGTTCACTGAAACTGGATAAAGTTACCCTGAAAAAATGTGATCAGACAGGAAGTTGATTATTTGCTTTTGAAAACACGTTTTTATCTTGCTAATTTTAGTTTTTCTGCTATTTTATCTGAAGTCAGAAATGCTTTCCTCTTTGGGGATTTTGAAAGGAAAACCATAATGCAGATAGCTGGGTGACTCTCCTGGCAGTGAAAACCCTATTTCTTTTTCAAGATTCGTGTTTGTCTAGACTTTAAACACTTGGTGATGGATGCCCAGTTCAGTTCATATGAGTACAATTCTATAATTCCCACTCATTTTCACCATGGGTGAAACTACCACAGTGAAAATATACCCCTTGTGAGGAGAACATGTTTTTTGGTTCCAAGGGACCTTTTGAATAAGAATAGGATGCAAGGGCTCACAGTGCAAAGCTGAGTAAACAGGAGACAACATGAGATGCATTTCTTTTTTCACCAGGTGTTGTTTTTCATCCTAGTAGAAGGAAAGTTGTGAAGAACATTCACATCTTTATGAGCTTTCAGCGAACAGCTTTATTTGTGGTGGATAGTCTGCAAAATATTTCTCATTTGGTCATGTTTTTCTCTTATTTTATTCAATGAAAATGTGAAATCCCTGTAGAAAACAGATTATCCATTCTTCTACCTGGCATCCTCTATTCCCCAAAATGCCCATATTTCCTTGTCAATAAACATCCAAGTAGACTGTTGGTTCTTGGATCTACCCTTCTCAGCTGTTCACTCATGCTTAGAATATTTCTTACTTGCTGAGTTTTTTCTGTGACTGGTAATTAAGTTGTCACAATCAGCAGTTGACCTGAAATAAATCAATAAATAAATAAAATAAAATAATTTTAAAAAGCTTCCCCATGAATAGAATGGAACCTTATTATAACATTTTATTCAATTCTTTGTAAACAAGTTTCTAAATGATTGATCCTTTTGTTGCTGTTTTTATAAGCACCATCTATTTGGAGAGACCAGTGGTGTGGAACTGTATTCAGAAGTCACTGATCTACTTAGGGAACAATTGGTAGAGGGGAGGTCAGGCCTAGGCAAAGTATGTGATGTTTGCCTCCTGGGTTTTGATTTCAGGTGGTGTGCAATGCACAGGACTATCATTTTTTGATCACTGTTTACTTCAGTCCTCTGTTTTTATGATAGCAAATGGAAAATAGTATGGGTGAAGGAAATAAGTGAGAAACGAATAAGAAGGGAGCAAAATAGAGGTACAAGAAAGGCAATATAAAAACTGAACAACTCGAGCCAGGCCATTGGCAAGTGTGTGGATGACATATCACATATTACTGTAAACTAAGTGACCCAGCACTAGCTATTAGAAAGAAAGCCATAAAGGGTCTCTGTGGCACATGGACAGTCAAGCTCTTAGTTTCATACTTTCATGCAGCTAGCCATGATTTCAAAGCTTACAGAACATATCTTTCTCTCTGTACAACCCCGATTTGTTCCTGTGTTGGAAAATGCACTGCAAGTACACTCTTTCACTAATGCTTGTCAGGAGGAAAAAAAAAAAAAAAAAAAAAAGGACTTTTATAGCAGTTGTTTAATACTGAAATCAATAAAGCAAACTGAGATTTCTGGGTTATGCCTTTGTCACAAAATCTCTATGTCATTAAAGGCATACAATAAATGACCTTTTATTTAACAACATTAACATTTCACCATGGATGCTGGGAACAATTAACTATTCAGGCCTGTAAAAACTTTTAGGGTCTTTCAAGGAAAAGGCAAGACTTTAAGGATCACATTTTAAAACCCATTTATTGGATCAAATGCTTTGCTCAGATTCCACTACATTATAATGTTCCCAGAGAAATGGCATTCATGTTAGTAAGCAGGGGGGACAGAATCAAGGACAGGATTCAAAAAAAAATCATAGAGACCTCATTTTTGCCAGTGGACTTTTTCTCCTCTCCTTCCTGTACATGAATTCAAGGAGAATGGAAATAAAGTTCTTTCAAACTTTGAAAATTTTCTCTATGAAGGACAGTCAAGAACAGATAACAATAGGGCATATTTAATAACTTAAACATATTATAGGCTGCATTCTGGGTCTTCCTGCTTTCATCAGTTAAATGTTCTGGTTCCTTTCACTACACCTGTCATTTACTGCTGCTCAACTTCTAACTGCCCCATCTCATCTTTTTTATTGCCTTACTTCCCTTGTCATGCTATTAAGCTTAATTTAGCTTTTAACTGAGGCCACATTCTGCATCTAGGGAACTCTCATGGAACAGCTTGAGATTACTTCATTTCTTTCTTCAGATCTTCCTTTTGCAATGATTTACCTTGCTGAGCAAGCAATTTACTTCACACCTCTCTGTTCAGTACCAGTCGATTCCTGATCTGCTTTGTAGCTGTCCAGCTGACAAGCAGGTGCCTTTTGACTCTGGGCCTTCTCATTTGTATTTAAGACATCATGCACACCCTTGGCAGCATATCGATAGTAGAGGAAACCCCTCCTTACTTAACATGGTCTGTAGCAGACTTCTTCCACCTGATAGTTATTTTTTGTCTGATTCCCAGGCTGGGATACCTACATTGGTCAAGGGGAGGGGTGCAAAGAAGGATTATAAAGTGTTCAGGTTTTCATGTATAAACCATTTGATATCTGGCTGTATGTGCTCAGTCTCCAGCAAACAAAGGGGGACCCTCTGAAAAGTGCAGCATGATGAAGGCTGGCTGAGGAGATCCACTCTTACCTACTTTTAAATGAGTTCTGCTACTTCGCTATCACTGGGCTCTAACTCTCAAAAATACATCTTCCCTATTTACAAAACACAAACAGCATTGTGAGCATATCACTAAGAGAGAAAAGTCATTATAATTCACTCTTATTTCATTTGCCAAGTTGCTACATTTAGTGTTGTATTTCACTGTTGATTACAGATGATACCTGAATAAGTAAGATGCTAGGCTCTGGTTTTCTTTGATCAAAGTAGTGTCTTCAGTTTATCATATGGTACTGTCACTGTCCAAGTCTTTGTGATGCTGGTGTGTTAATATGGTAGCATAGCTTATGAAGTGCAGAATTCCAAGTTCTGTTAAGACAGATTTGATGTATCTCCTTTCTTTCTTTCCAGCTCCCGATGGTCCACCTCAGGATGTTCAGCTTGAGCCCATATCTTCACAAAGCATTAGAGTCACCTGGAAGGTAAATACACACAGCCAAGAATAAAAGCTCTGACAATATTTTTGTGTATTCAGAGAGTATCCATTGAGATAAGTATTATAACTGTGGATCAGAGTTATTTTATTTGGGGGAGACCTTGCAGATCTTACCAGAAAATCTTACAATATTCATGACTGGTGCATTATTTAAAGAAAGAATATTTCAGTGGAGAGTAAGAGCAGCAGACTCTTGCCTCTACCAATGAGAATTACATCTCCTACTTCTGGTTTCAGAGTTAAGGCTATATGCATGAAAAATGAGCACTTGCAGAATTCCAGTGTGGTTTTGGGCAAATTTTCCTCATACCAGTGGAGCTAATGGGATTCTTTTTTTTTTTTCCATTGCAATGGACTTTGGAAGAGAGCCGTACTGACATCGTATTTGCACAGAACGAGCAATATAGTGTCTCAATATAGTCCATGAAAACCGATGAATCAGATAAACTGATTTAAAAATATCAGCAACTGTTATTATTAAAAAGTTCTCACGTGTCTTGTGATTCAGTTCATCTTCTCTAAATTTTGATCAGTGTTCTGACAACCACATAATGTTTTAAATGCTTTCAGGATGATATCAGAGATATTTCAGCTATGTTTGAAATGGTTTTGTGTATGATCTCTGCACAGTGCAGGTGGACTTGTAACTGCTGAGATGTTCAGCTTGTACAGAGAAACCTCATCTGACAGAATTTTTCAAATAGTTTAATAATGTTTTTAAAACAGTGTATTAAAAATTCTATCTCCCTGAGACATTTCAATATTAAGCTCAAAGAAAAAAAAAAAAAAAGTAGTCTTCATCAGACATCTTATGCAGAGGACACAAATATGATGCTGATTCTTGGATTTTGAAATTACATCAGAACTGGTTTTCATTAGATGGATTGCAGAAAACTGAAGGCTTGTGTTCTCTAGCCACAGGGTTACTTGGTGGGTGAAGTAAAACACAATAATGTACTTATAAAAAGCATACATGAAGCAGTGATTTAAGTTCAACATAGTAAGTAGAGAAAAGGAAATAAATATTAAAGTAATGCATAGTGTTCAGTGATTCTCAACAACCAAAATAAATGCTTAATGGGTTGTTGCTTTTTAAAGCACTTGAGAAATGTAACTGCAATCAGATCTATCCAACTATAACATCCAAGACTCTATGCATGAACTTGTTTTAATGTTTTCCCTTTCTCTTATGGACGTGTGGGTAGTCAGATTGAAAGGCTTTGCTTGTTTTTTTAAAGCTCACTTTGGGGAAAATTTTCAAAAGCAACAACAGAAGATAGGCACCATTGCTTTACTGCTGGAGTTTATAGCTGCCCTTTGTGATTCTGAAGATGCAAAATTACATTTTATAGATGCAGATATGTGTGGACAGCCACAGGACAATTAAAATTTCCATATATGTTTTTACAACACTGCCTAAAATATGATTAAATTTTGTACTTCCAGGCTACACCAGCTACAACCGAGTACCCTGATTTCTAGGTGTTGTCTGTAGAGCAGAAGCATATGAAAAGAAGAACTGGAGTTGTATATTTGTGTAAACAATTCTCAGGATCATGTTAGGAAGTTTTGTGAATGCTTGTCAAGTAATGATCAGTATCTGCTATAGCAAAATAATCACAGAAATGAGCTATGTATTGAATATATATTCCATTGTTCCAGCGTGTCTCATGAGCTGAGTATAGAGAGGGATTTTCACAGCTGGAGTTAGCTCAGGTTGTGAGATACTTGTGACCTTGGAAATGCCATCTGGTAACCCTGCAGCACATATTAAGACCAGAAAAGGTAGGTCTATGCTCCCAGAACACACCCCCGGTGAACCTGGTACCATGTACTATGCAGACTCTGGCCAGACATTTGGTGTTTGCTGCAGGCAGCACTGCCAGGCTGCACACCCAGTCTACAGGGTCTTATTCCCAGAGACCCAACCCAAGTTAAATGTTAAATTTGTGTTTGCACAAAACTGCTGTCTGCCTCTTTTTCTTTCACAGCCAAGACTGTCCATTCACAGCACCATGGTGTCTCTACATCTGCCAAATGGACAAGATGGCAGATCTTTAAATTTATTAACCAGCAGTGTCTGACACGGTCAAGCAACACAAAAGGAGCTTTAGCAGTGGGCTTATCTTGCTAGTATGTCCTCTAGCCAGCGATAGCTTATGGTCCCATTGTGTTATATGACCCTGTGATGTGCTGTTTTGCAAGCAGCAGAAACTTGAGAGGTCTTCTTGTGAAATGATCAACAGCAGAGGGCAACATTGACACTTCACTGAAATTCTGCTCATTGTGATCTTTGTACTTTCAACACCCTGAATGCTCAACTTGAAACTATTTGCCTTGATTTACAATCATTGCCTTATCTGATGGCAGGTGTGGTGCTGGATGCAGTCAAAACCTAATTCTTTTCCTTGACCTGGAAGTTCCATTGCAGATAAAGTTGAAGTCAGAGCTACCTTCCTGAGGGGTTAGTGCTCACTTAGTCCCACCTTTACTGGACAAGTTATTTCATGAATGACAATTTGTAGCAGCTGTCCCCTAATTAAGAAACCCCAAGACAGGAGTGAGCCATTCACTTTCCTTGAAATTTTACAGTTCTAGCCCAGGCAGATCACTTTTAGTCCTTTACTCAACAAGGTACCACAAGACATCCTGTAGCTGTGTCCCATGCTGAATCCTGGCTTTTGGGATGCAGTACAGAGACTGCATCCCAATGATGCAGTACAGAGAAGAGTAGGACTGCTGAAGGCATTTGTTGTATTGTGCAACATGAAGTACTTGAGAGTAAAGAAATATTCCCATGAAATATTTTGTCATGGAGGGAAAAAACATCAAGTAATAGCCTGGTCTTTTTTTTTTTTTTTCAGAAGCATGTGGAGCCATGGAAACATATGATGACATTATAGAAAAGAGATTGTGTTGAGAACCATAGTTTTGTTTAAAGTTGAAAAAACTAATTTAAATACAGTGTAACAGCAAAATGAGCAGAGAGCAACATATCAGTTATATTTTATTTTACTAAGTACTATTTCTTCAGCTTGCTGCCATCATTAATCTTCATTTAAAGTTTATTTTAGCCCTCTTTTTAGAAAATCCTAGTTAAGCAAAGTTTCATAGGTCTATTCTATTTAATCTCTTCTCCATGGTAACCAATGATAGAACACAAGGGAACAGTGCAAAGCTGTGCCAGGAGAGGTTCAGACAGGATGTTAGGAAAGGTTTGTTACCCTGAAGGTGGTTAAACACTTGGAACAGGCTTCCTAGTGAGGTTGTTGATGCCCTGTACAAATGGTCAAGCAGTTAGATTAGATGATCTTTGTAGGTCCCTTCGAACTGAACTATTCTACCTTATTCCATGTCTATGTGTCCACATAAGATGTTGGGTAACAGACTGAATTTTTAACACTTTTGGTAGCTTATAATAATGCAATGAGAATGGAAATTAAACAGGAATTCTCATTTAGGAAATAACATGAAAATATTTGTTATTTTTTCTTGTAGCACTTTATAAAGTAAAAGAAACTATTATATATAGACATATGAAATATTCATTCTCTTCTTTATGCATGCACACAATTACTTTGTCATGCTTTGCAGAAGTCCTCTGTGCCTTACTTTAGAAATATTGCATTTTATGAGATAAGTAAGATCAGAGACTGAAATGTTTTCATAACGTTCTACAACCACTGACAAGCTTAACTATATTTTTTCCCATGAACACCTTTTAATGGACAAATGAATTTTCTACTCAAAATAGACCTATAAACAAGGTGTATACATCAAATGTGATTTATTTTGTGCAAAAAAAAAGTCAATCCAAAATAAAGCATTTAGATAGTGCTAACAGGGAACATTTGAAGTTTTGTGGAGCAGAATGTTTCAGTGCTTTGTTCCGAAGTGACTCTGAGCTTGTTTTTCATTGTATGTCTTAAAGTGGGAAAAAAAATATAGCAAATTTTTTAAATGTTACTTAAAGAACAAAAAATCCCCTGACCTAAAACAATTACAAAAATGTTTCATAAAGAATATGAAATTCACCGTTTTATTCCAATTAAAAAATGAGAAAGTACATAATTACAGAATTCTCAGTGGAAAGGCTATTTTGATTTCAATTCACTGAATTCAGAACATTTTAATGCATGGTAAATTTATGATTTATCATTATGTTCCATCTGCTTTACAGTATGATATGTGTATATATGCTATATAATTCTGTATTCCAGTATGTAAAAGGTGTACACTCACTTCTCTTTGCACGCAGTCCATGCCTTATGGTATATAGTGTTGTACATACAGTATCTTAATGTGTGCTGTATGTATCAGCAGGTAGCATATACCACTCAGTAAACAATAAGAAAACTTCATTATCTGCTGTAAGTATGTGTTTTGCGTTTCCTTTGCGAGCTCAATATGCAGTGTGTGTTTGTAGCAAAGGCTTTTGATCAAAAGTCTCCTGTGGTAGTACCTGGGAAAGTTCTGTTTGCAGCCTTTAACTCTGAGATGCTTTAGACCTTGAGACTTGCACCTGCAACAGTGCTCAAGTTACCATTTCAGTCAAGAAATTCCATGCAGACTGTAGAGGATTTGCCAAATTATGGCGGAATCTAACACTGATGGAGAGAAGCAATGTCCTGTAATAATTAAACTGGTGCCTCCAGACTTTTATGCATTTAAAAAAGAGACCTGCAACGTTGTCTGAAAGCTCTAATTCCTCTAATAATAATGTTTGAGTTGTCTGCTACCTTGTCCAAGCTCTTTTTCTTTTAGTCAGTGTGAAATGTTTATAGATTAGGTTAATTTGGCCTTTTTGCCTCTCTTCATCAGTACTGACAATACACTGACATATTTATAAAGTTTTTCACAAAACATAGAAGTATTCCAACAAGAAAAATGTATTTTCTTAGATTATAAAAATAATTCTAATCCTTGCAATGTGCCTTACAAGGAGTTCAAGCCCTGAATCTGCAGACTTTTGCATGCTAAATCCTAATTTGGTCACCTACACCTGAGCAGAACGCACCATGTTTGTAGAGAGCTTATCAGAAAAACTGAAATAACAGTGGAGGTATTATTCTTGCTTCAAGTTTTGCTTCTGTTTCTGAAGGCAGCAGGAAGAAAGAAAATAAATCATCTTAAAGAATAATACAGTGAGTCAGATCCATCCAGTGATACCTTTTGTATATGGAGAGGGTGATTTTTGCAAAGCAATGATTTGTTGGTAGAGGATGAAAGGCAAATTCTATGCTGGTTTTATTAGCTCCAGTGAGACTTTATTCCAACACAGAGTAAATGTGCTGAAATAGACAGGTCCTGTGGCAGAAAAGGATATTCTTCTTGAGAAAGTGTTCCTCAGCAGATTTAGCTGGATATAGTAACAAGAGAAAATTCTGTCTGTGCCAGTTGAACTCATCTAATGCTTCTCTTTGATAAGATGCGTCACAAAGACCTTTTTTATGGGTCAGTGGAACAGATAAGCTCATGGGCATCTGGCGAGAATTTGAAAGAAGGCTGAAGGATTTGGAAGAGCTTTTTGTCCATGGATTATAAACTGTGCCTTAAATTTTTTATACTAATTGCACATAATATCCATTAGAATATCAGACAAGAACATAATCAAATATTGAAATCACTCCACTACTGTTTAAATGCAATCAAAACATGTATTTCTGTCAATAATGGTCTTTTTTCCTGAGTTTCCAGTCCTTATTTTACTGTAGACTACATTTTTTACTGCAGAAATTATTTCCACTACTGGAGATACAGGGAATCTTGTCCTTCAACTGAGAACTACAGTACATAATTACGGCCAAAAAATGTGTACTGTCCATATTCTTGAAAGCCAGATATTGTACACCTTGTTTTCATAACTATTCATTATGCAAATCCCAGCTTTCCAATTCATTATTGCCTTCAGCACTCATTATCTAATCATCTTTCCACACTACGCACTGAGTGAACAGAAGCATATTTCAAAGCACAGCATAAAAATCTCCTCATACTTCTAGCTGAATAAACTTATATGACTGCCTTCAACAAATCTATAAATGACTTACTAAAGACTTAGCAAGTGAGTGGTAGTGGCTTCTGACAAAAACAGAATTAGTTGTGAATTGTATGCTTGTAATGCAAATATACCCTTATCAACTCAACTTTGATTGATTCATCTAGTAGAAGAACAAAATATTTTAAATTTAAATTATAACTAAAAAATATTTTCTTATCAGATTTTTCTGTGTATGAACCATTTAATAGTCTTTCTTTTAACATAGGAACGCACTATGAAAACATCCTACATTTATATTTATATATCATTTTAAAATGTTTCTATGTCATATTCAGAGAGGATTTTTGAATTGTTACCTAGAAATAGACTTGCATTCAGTGAAAAAATAAAAGTTAACTTTGTGTGTATTTCAAAATTTTTAAGGGGGACAACTTGACTTTGGCAATACATATTTAACATGTAATTTTTCATATCCTTTTTAGGCTCCAAAGAAACACTTACAAAATGGAATTATCCGTGGATACCAGATAGGTTATCGGGAGTACAGTGCAGGAGGCAATTTCCAGTTCAACATCATCAGTATTGATACCACAGGGGACAGTGAAGTTTATACACTGAATAACCTGAAAAAATTCACCCAATATGGCATGGTAGTCCAGGCTTGTAACCGGGCTGGAATAGGACCTTCTTCTCAGGAAATCATCACCACAACTCTTGAGGATGGTAGGTCCTTGACAAACTGCTATTTTGAGTCACATTATTTATTTATTTATTTATTTATGCCTTATTACATTTGCTGTTGTGATTATTGTAGAGTGGATAGTAGAAAACCAGTCTTCATAAATGTTAGATATAGTAGACAGCTGGATGGTAAGAGGTTAGCCAATGAGCACGTACAATTCATATTGTAAGGGATGCAGAATATATTGAGGGAATATATTCCAGCGTGGATAATATTGACTAGCTTTCATTAAGAAGCTCATTGCTCTGATGTTGTCACATTTGCAATTTTGTGACCTCATTGTAGCTTCAAAGTGCACTTTGAGATACTAAGAAGTATAGCTCAGAAAGGTAAAGTGATACTGTTAATTTTGTAGACTTATTTTGTTTTCAAATTAGTCTGCTGTGAAAACAGGAGCTCTTGTATTACATCTTGTCAACCTAAAAAGGGAGAGGTGTTTTTCAAGGATATCCAAACTAATGAGAGAAAAATCATCATTTCAGACAAAATGTGAACTGTCTAATCTAAGGAACAATTTAGATTTATTTTTTTTTTAACTATGTAAAATGCACTCCTCAAACAACGAGAGGGAGTCCTCTAGTGGAAAAAGAGAATGATGCTATATGCAAAGAGAGACACAATATTTTAGAGAAGTATAACAGAAAACTCTACATATTCCTAAAAGATAGTGTAGGTCAGGTTTTCAGCTACTGTATATTAGTGTCAGTGTAATGAAGGCAGTGCCAGCTAGGAATCTGTCTTTTTATGTGTGGGAAATGGAGCAGCAGATATCTACTGCTCTTGAGAGCTATAGATTTTGAGGCATATACTTCATGGAAAGCTGGAGTTTTCCATTTACTCTGAACATGTCCAGGACTGGACAGATCACCACAAGGTATCAGAAGACAGTATACACATATACATATATTTTGTATTATGATGTGTAATATTTTTTGCTAGAATTTGAATTTTCTTCAGAATCTGGCATGCATATTTACTTTTTTTTTTTTTTTTTTTTTTTCTTTAATGTCCTCATTCAGTTTCAGGTCACTCTCAAAATTAAAGATGAGCTTTAAGCACCAAAACCTAAGACTGGAGTTATTGCTCTGATGTTAAGTGACCAAAAGGAAATGCCTTATATTTCACTGACTTTTTCCACTTTTTCTAAATGTCAGTGAAAATATTTTATGAACATTTTTCACAGTATTTTTTCTAGAAGTGGCCACTTTTCCCCTGCACTGGTTTTAGGAGATTAGAATTGTTCAGAAAGATGTCAATATGGACACAAAATTCCAAAAATAAGTTTAAATAGTTTACAGAATATATTCTGCATATTTCAGCTTTAGGATCCATTTCAACAGACATGACAAAGAAACTATTAAAAGACTAGTCAGCTAGTGGGAAAGAGTATATCAAAAGTAATTCCAGGGAAATCAGCTGCACTTGCAGAAACCTGGAGATTGTAGCAAGAATAAAGGCCTTGCATTTTTAACAGTGTGTAACTGCTAATTAAATACTGGGTGGAGGGATAGTAATCCAAACTGAAAGTGCAGCTGAAGGGGATTCTGCTGAGAACAATGAAGAGTGCTCTTTTATATAGATTTCTACTAAAAGGCATACATGAATGTGGTAAACATTGAGTTGTATTCATCAAATTAAAAATGATGAATATCTTCTTCCAGTACCCAGTTGCCCTCCTGGGAATGTGCAAGCCACTGCAACATCACCAGAAACAATTTCTATTTCTTGGTCAACACTGGCAAAAGAAACCCTAAATGGGATTCTGCAAGGATTCAGGGTTATCTACTGGGCCAATCTCTTGGATGGAGGTAAGAGAATTCAAACTGTCACTGAGTAACAAGTCATATATAGCATTTGTATCACTTATTCTCTGTTGTGAAGGCATTGTACTTACTTTTTTCTTTGGTTTAGAGAAAGCTTCATATACCCATGAAGGAAGCCACCTTCTGTAGAGCTTTAACATGGTAGGGGACATTGCAAAGTTGACAAGAGGGGTCTTTGAGGAAGGCTTTTACCATGAGGTTGCAACAGTCCAAAGTACCCAAAATGACTCAAGCAAATTTCATCACAGTTGCATAGCGCAGAAAGTGTCGCGTTAAGGGGTGTAGCTGATTAACCGTTACGGGCCCGGTCAGATTCAGGGTACTGAACCAGTCGGACATTCACCAAAAACACATTAACCGTCTGGGGGTCCGTTCAGACATTCACCATCAACGCATTAACGGCCTGGGGGTCCGTTCAGACATTCACCAAAAACGCATTAACCGTCTGGGGGTCTGTTCAGACATTCACCAAAAACGTATTAACCATCTGGGGGTCCGTTCGGACATTCACCAAAAATGCATTAACCGCCTGGGGGTCTGGTTAGATTCAGAACACTGAACTATCACGGATAACCACCCTCACCCTCGTTGCACTTAATGAGAGTTATCACAATGCAATCAAGTATGGTTTATTACAGCAACAGATAATCAGGTTCTTTTGGATTGCTGGCGATAGTGACTGTCTGCAAAAGCAAGCTAGTATGCATGAAATACACAGGTGTTATAGGTGTTACAGGTGTTATAGGTGTTGTAGGTGTTACAGATGTTACAGGTGTTATAGATGTTATAGATGTTATAGATGTTACAGGTGTTTATAGATGTTATAGATGTTACAGATGTTACAGGTGTTTACAGGTGTCACAGGTGTGCAGCCTAGAAATAAACGCGTTAAAAGGATTAAAGACTCTGTAGAGATTTATAAGCAAGTATTCAGATCTCACCCAAAGGCGTCCCAATGGGGGGGGAAGAGAGGCTCAGCCCGTCGACTGATCCCAGGAGTCAGGAGGTCCTAAGGATGTTGTCCTCGGGATGGTATCTCCCCTGACGGTGGTATCTTCCCTAACATCCCCTCTCTCTTGGGCCAATTTATATTATTTTCTATCTTTTAGGTGGAGCTTGAGTGGCTCTAGTCAAGCATATCTTAGTTATGATTGGTGTAAAGTTTTCCCGTCTCCGTTTAAAGTAATAGGCTCCGAGAAATTCAGAGCGCATGCTCAGTGAGGGGTGGTCGCACCTTGGAGGCGGGTAGCTTTTGGGATGGAGGTGTGTTTTGGTATTATAATGATATTATAATGAGCAAAAAGTACACTAGGGTACAGCATTTGTCAAAACATGACAGGTCTTTGGCTTAGGGTGGCAAAAAGTGCAGCTTTGTGCACAAGAACAATCGAGGCCCCACCTGGTTACAGAGCCTAGCCGTGGTGTCTCCACTCCACTCTACGCTCCGTGCTGTTCCTTAGAGCTAGCACACCAAGTTTCCCCAGCACGATAGCATCTAAGGTTGGGAGCCTAGGAAACACTCAGGTAATGCAGTTATGCCCTACCCTGAAAGCCTCTTCAATGCTGTACCTTTTCCTTAAAATGTGAATGTTAGTTTTATTTTCCTAGTTACTTCAGGCATTTACACCACAGAAAGTCTTTCCTAAAGAATGATAGAAAGCTAGAACACACTTGCCTAATCCCACATTGTATTTTAGCTTGCCTAGTTATCTGGCCTCTGTTGGTATGGCAAAGGTAACTTGGACCGGAAAAAATAACCCCAAGGCCTTTTGCTACTGCTGGTAATGCCAGTCCAAAATATTTGGGAATAAGCCACCAGATTCCTTTGTATATTTAAACATAAAGATAAAAAATATATTAGAAGCATACAAACAATGCAGACATGACTGACATAAAACTAAATTTTTTCAGTGATGCCTGCAGTATTTGGAACAGATCTTAAGTGAATATTATGAGTACACATCTAAGCTCCTACGTGATGTCTTAGAACATGATGAAAAAATATGATGTTCATGTAATGTCTTTTTGAGTTTTATTTTCTGTCCTAAATATGTTCCAAGCTTTTTTGCCGTATGGGTTGTAGTTCTTAGCCTGTTGCAAAAACAAATCATATGAAGTGCATAATCTTTCTGTGAATAAATCTGATTTTACTGTGCTTAAATCTATTGTTAGCCGGTATTACTGCCATCAAGTGCTTTGCAGAAGTACTTGATACATATTTTAAAACAGAGGCTTTTTTTTTGTTGTTGTTTCTTACAAGAAAAGTTATTTCTTAAAACTGGAAACACTATGAAAATAGCTGACTTTCTCATTTTTTTGCATTTGATAATATATAATATTTTAATATATAATAATTTAGCATATGCAATTTAATATATAATAATTCTGTAACAATTTATAGTAATCTCTTCTTGTTATCTGTTTTTTATAAAAAATCTTATAATTTGTAGAAATTTTCAGTTTTTTAAAAATATGAAAAATTTTGATACTGAAAACTGGATCTTCTTTGAACTGTAAGAAGTCAGAACACAAAGGAATTTATTTTAATTGAATATAATTCATTGCTATTTTGTAAAAATGAAACATTATGTCTCTGATATGATTTTCAGTCCCCAAGATTTTTACAGTAGGTACTGATAGCTGGGAAAAGGCTGACCTACCAAATAATTCAAATTCCTTTTTATTCTATAGAGCTAGGAGAAATAAAGAATGTCACCACCACACAGCCATCGCTGGAGCTTGATGGTCTGGAAAAATATACCAACTACAGCATACAGGTGTTGGCTTTCACACGAGCCGGAGATGGAGTGAGAAGCGAACAAATTTTCACCCGCACTAAAGAAGATGGTAAGGAGTAAAACACTTTCTATTCCCACTTCCACAAGATGCTTGCATGCCTCAGGCTTTCAAAATAATGCAAATATTGTATAGAAACAGCCAGAGTGATATTTCTGTCTGAAGGTTTTGAATTGGGAGTGTGTGGAGAGCAGTCTGCACCCACAACTTTTAAAACAATCTCAGTGTTTCCAAGACTCCAGTTCAAGTTAGCCAGAAGTTTGTAGATAATTCTAATGATGTGAACAGGTTTGTCTCTATTTTTGTCCTGAAATACTTTAGGATTTTATATGAGAGTTTTGAGAGTTTTTGAGTTGATTTATTCAAAATGATTGAAAATGGAGAAAGGTTGAAAGACTATTCTGGGACTTTCATGCATAACTTATATGCATCTAAGAAGACCTTCTTCAGTATAACAAAAATTTCCTCCAAACACCTCTTCTTTCAAAAGTAAAATGGAGGACAAAAATCTTCTGCCATTTTTCATAGACCAGATCATGGAAACTGTAAGTCCTAATGTTGAAAATTTATGAAATTCTTTACTGAAAAAAAAAAAAAAAAAAAGTTTCATAAGCTCTTTTCTATAACTTTAGGTATGGAAATACAGAAATCAGTTCAGGTTGTCTCAGTGGGATGCCACATACTAGGCTATTTCTCAAGGACCACAATTTCAAATTCAGGTTGTGAATTTGAAAGGCCCAATTTCAAATTGGGGTGGGGGAAGAGTGCCCAAATACTTCAGCAAAAACTTTAGAAAATCTGTGTGCTATTAGGTAAGAAGTTCTTGGCAGAACTAAACATTCACGCAGTCCTAGCAATGAAGTTACTTAACTAATATTGGATTGGAAAATTCTCCTGTGAATTATGAAATGTTTTTTTTAAGGAAATTAGTCAATAGATTTTTCATTGTTACTCATCCAGTTTACCGGTCATTCATGAACATATGAATATATTTTAGTTTTTTTTTAATTACTTTTAATAAGATCTACAGAAGCGCATAAGGGAGTAAATTCAGTGATTAACTGGTTGGTGAATGTTATGATTTTTTTCCAATAAAGTATTAAGGGATTCATTCTAAAATTTACTTTCATTGGAAAGCTGTAGATGTAGTTGTATCCAAGTAGTTGACACCGTCTCCCACAGCATTCTCCTCAAGAAACTGGCTGCCCTAGGCTTGGACTGGCGCACGCTTCATTGGGTTAGAAACTGGCTGGATAGCCGGGCCCAAAGAGTCGTGGTGAATGGAGCCAAGTCCAGCTGGAGGCCAGTCACTAGTGGCGTCCCCCAGGGCTCGGTGCTGGGGCCGGTCCTCTTTAATATCTTCATCGATGATCTGGACGAGGGCATCGAGTGCACCCTCAGTAAGTTCGCAGATGACACCAAGTTAGGTGCGTGTGTCGATCTGCTTGAGGGTAGGAAAGCTCTGCAGGAGGATCTGGATAGGCTGCACCGATGGGCTGAGGTCAACTGCATGAAGTTCAACAAGGCCAAGTGCCGGGTCCTGCACCTGGGGCGCAATAACCCCAAGCAGAGCTACAGGCTGGGAGAGGAATGGTTGGAGAGCTGCCAGGCAGAGAAGGACCTGGGAGTGATGGTGGATAGTCGGCTGAATATGAGCCAGCAGTGTGCTCAGGTGGCCAAAAAGGCCAACGGCATCCTGGCTTGTATCAGGAACAGTGTGACCAGCAGGGCTAGGGAGGTGATCGTCCCCCTGTACTCAGCTCTGGTGAGGCCGCACCTCGAGTACTGTGTTCAGTTTTGGGCCCCTCGCTACAAGAAGGACATCGAGTTCCTCGAGAGAGTCCAGAGAAGGGCGACGAAGCTGGTGAGGGGCCTGGAGAACAAGTCCTATGAGGAGCGGCTGAGGGAGCTGGGCTTGTTCAGCCTGGAGAAGAGGAGGCTCAGGGGCGACCTTATCGCTCTCTATGGGTACCTCAAGGGAGGCTGTAGCGAGGTGGGGGTTGGCCTGTTCTCCCACGTGCCTGGTGACAGGACGAGGGGGAATGGGCTTAAGTTGAGCCAGGGGAGTTTTAGGTTAGATGTTAGGAAGAACTTCTTCACTGAAAGGGTTGTGAGGCACTGGAACAGGCTGCCCAGGGAAGTGGTGGAGTCACCATCCCTGGAAGTCTTCAAAAGACGTTTAGATGTAGAGCTTAGGGAAATGGTTTAGTGGGGACTGTTAGCGTTAGGTCAGAGGTTGGACTCGATGATCTTGAGGTCTCTTCCAACCTAGAAAATTCTGTGATTCTGTGATTCAAGGGGTATAATACAAATCAGAATTGGACTTCTAAACATTTTTCTCACGTTATCACAATTTCCAATTGGAAGTGTTTCTGTGTCTATTGTTCCCTCTCCCTGTCACATACACCATTCCATCTCCACTGATCTGTCTCCAGTTCAAAATAGTTCTGAAGCACTTTTTCTGAAGTCCTCCCCACTCCCCCCCCTTTTTTTTTTTTCCACTTTTCTTAATCCTCTTCTGCCTAGTTTGCTTCTCCCTAATTCCAGGTGGCTCTTTTGCTCTCTCTCTTTCCAAGATCAGACAGATCCTGAGATCTGGGAGGCACATAGTCTCTGCCTGTGTTTGGCTGCTGTGCAACAGCTCATCTCTCATTTTTAATCCCTCTGGCAATGAAGCCAGTAGTTCAGCAGTAATTCACCCTGAGGCAGTGTGACTAACCTTTTCAAATGTTTTGTGATGTCTCACAGTAGTTCCACTCATCAAATCTTTTGTCCAGAAAAACTAAACTGAAAGGTGTTGCCAGAAAATGCAATGATTTCATGTTTTGCTTCAGCTTCACAATTTTTTAAGAGCAATAAAGGTCTAGTATGGAAAATGCATAAAGGGCTGCCATTAAAAATATGGTCAAGCCCAAATCCCACATCTAAACATCCTTTAGGCTATGGAAGCTAAATGGGAAAAGAGCACTCATATTGCCAAAGTATACATGTATGCATCTAACAGGTGCCTCAGTCCTCAGGAAGAGCAGGCATTTCTTCTGTAATCTTCAGTGAAAAAAAGAGGCTCCTGTGGAGGATTATTCAATAGGCCTAATTTCAGTCCATCTAAAAGATCCTGCTCTAAAGTTAGTTTTGAGTAGCCTCTCATAATGAGGAATATAAGTAACTGAAATCTTAACACAGCTTAGATATGGAAACCTTGTAGTTCTGCTCCCAGACCTTTTCTAGTTAAAAGTATGACACAAAATATTCTACCCTCCTCTAATAAAAGTTTGTTAATCTGAGTCATTTTTGAGTAGTTTCCAAGCCCTCTGCATCATTATTACTATGAGGCCATCTCACACCATTGATTTCTTTTCTTTTTTTCGTTTCCTTTAGATTAGGGGAAACTTTTCATTGTAAAATCAATGGTGCAGCATGTTCCCTCACCACTGTTGAAAGGCAGATCATAAACTCCTGTTACTTCCCTGCTGGTGTTCAGCTTAGAATCATCAGCCCAAAATTTCTTTAGCAGGCCCAAAATCTCCAATGTGGCAAAATAAGCATGTCCCAGGGAATAAAGCAGTCGGTCTGGGTAAAATGAATTTAATGCTTCAATTTTGTATAACATTTGATACTGATTTTAGACACCAGAGGTCAGAGACCACTGCTGATCAGCTTACAAAATGGGAATAGTTGTAGCAAATAGCAGGAAAGGAGTTTTCTTCTAAATGTGATCATGTTTGGACTTTTTTTTTTTTTTTTTAATCCCCATTAACCTTCTGAAAAAGAAACTGCTTTTCTAGAAGTCCCTTTTGGCAGAAAAATAAGTGAAACAGAAATGTCCAACTTTTAGGAACTGATTGTGGTTTTGTCACTTTGCACAGAGTTTCTAATAAGCTGGTTCTCTTCTTCATCTGAGAACTTATTTTACTAAATCATTGAAAATTTACATAGTTCATCAAATTTTCTTCCTCTCAGTGTTCAAAGTATGGTCTCAAAAGCTACCTCACTTGGTAGCGATGAGGATGACAAATTCCTTCTGGTTCTGCACTGCGAATGAAATATTGTGAAGTTGTAATTGAGCTTCACATACAAGCCGGACACATCAGCCAACAGCTTGGCTGGCAGGAGCACATATGAATTTGTACAGAAGGGAGCATTGGAGGACATGGCCTCCAGAACCCCATCCCAAGGAAAGCTTCCTGCAATTGGCAATTTTTCCTGGCACAGTTGCTTCTGATTTAGTGCCTGGTAGAGGTTTGTGTGATGCAGGAGGATGCATGTTTCTTTTTTACATTGGTTTCTTTTCAGAGGTTGCATATCATATCTATATGTTTTATTTTCAGAGGTCTCTGACTTTATTTTATTGACTAACAAAAGAAAGTACAAAACAATAAGTGATCCCCTTGTCAACTGGCAGAATTTGATAGGAATGGTCTAATTGATAGAGGCCAGTTAAAAGGGAATGAGGGATGGACAGCATCTGTGAATGTATTTTAGCTAACATACATCTAAATTGCAGATGGAATATTTATATGAACATAGACACCACTGGAAAATGTTGGGATTTTATTTTGTTTTGTTTTTCATAAATGTAACATTGCATAGGATGGTCTTGTGTAGTTTGGTTTTCTGATATATTGGTGATATCACTCTTAGAAGCACAGCACTTAGTGCAGTTGCCTCCCTGCTGTGCAGTACTGTGAAGAAAAATGGTGATAATCTCACTGCTTATGGAAAGGGGAATGAGAAAGTTCCTGGAGCTCCTCCCCATTATCCCACACATCTAAATACACTGTTCCCTGGACTAGTCGTATCAGTATAATTGCTTTTCTCTGTGTTTGCATTTCAGTTGCAGTGTTAAGAATACAAAGTGTTCTCCTCCACTTGAAAGCTGTATGCTATTTCTGTGTCTCTCAAAACCTTGTTAGCTGGAGAATGAGAATTTAAAATCCTTGATCTTAAATTTGCCAAATCTGCTATGGAAGAAGGAAAAGTCAGCTAAAAGAAGTTCTCAGTGCTCAGCCCAGTTTTTTCTCCATCTTCTTATCACTGTTTTACCCCTGGTGACCAAAGAAAAAAGAATCTCGTATAGAATACATTTAGCTTGTCTTTTTCAGGATCTGTGGGAATTAGTATTCTAAATAAAGACTCTGTAGAGCTCAGTGAGACAGCCCAGGTGTCTTACTACTGGGGTCTCAGTATGGCTGAGCAAAGCTACAGGGTGCAATGAGAGAAAATGTTTTGTTAGCATAGAAAGATGTTTCTTTTCTCACCAAGGAAAGGTAGGCATCACATTCCCCCAGCACAACTTCTTCAGATTTGAAAGGAAACCATGTTTAGTAACAAATGTTTCAGCTAGTGCTGCGTTAGCTCATAATAATCTTGTTTAGGTCAAGGGAATGACGATGAACAATGACTTTACCCTCTGGACTGAGGACAGAGGTGGTCTGTAAGACATCAAATGAAAGCCTGCAGAATTCTTGCCAATGAAATATAAATGCTTCCTCACATGCTTTCATTTCCACGTGTGCAACATAGCAAACATAAGTACTGCAACAAAAAGAGTAATAAAGGAATATTTGGAATAATTTTGGCAGCTACCAAAACTGTTACCCAATTCCATTCCCTGCACCGGAAAGGTGGAAAGGGTCCTCAGATTAGAAAGGGTTCAGAAATTTGACTATATGACTACTTGAGTTCTTTCTAGCCTCCCTTTCTGCTAGTCTCTATACCAAACAGAAATACTGTCCAATGACAAGTAATACCTTCCACATGTGTCCATTGACTGGAAAATGCTAGATGAATACTGAGTTAATCCCTCAACAGCTGACAGCCACAACCAATTACCATCAGAACCTGTCCCTATAGATCACACCCTAATTTAACAATAAATTACTTTAACCTCATACATCTATTTGCAGTGATTTCCAGAAAACATTACTAACCGTAAAGAAATCCTCCAGTGGGTTAAGTAATTACCCTGGAGAGCTAGCTTTCACTCTTCAGCAGCAGGAGCAAATAGCATTTCTAATGAACTGGGTATAAATAACAAGTTGAATGCTGTCAAGCATCAATATTTACTCTGCATTGGATAGAACTGCTAACTGAATTAGCCCCTTTGCAGCAAGGGGCTGGGTTTGCATGCAATTATAATCATGACATTCTCAGTTGATGCTTTATTAGCTGTCTCAACACATTATAAATAGAAAATGCATATTCAGAAATGTTGCACTGAGTAGTGCTTATCCATCAGTTTTCTTGCATCTTCCACTAGTACCTGTGCAGACATAAATTTGAAGGTTTCTTTATATGATTTTTACAATCTGAAATAGTTAGCTACATAGCTAAGCAAAGTTAGGTCCCAGACAGTCTGACTTCTTTTTATAAGCAAATTTTTGTACCAGCATAATATCTATTTATTTAAATGAGGTAGAACAAAGATTAAGGACCACCTATAAAGATGAGCTTGCTGGAGAAGGTTTTGTCTATCTGTAGTACACAGACAATGTTCTTAGTTAATGTAGAGAAAGTTGATCGAGCTCTGGAATTGTTATTTTACCAGAAAATCTAATGTTCTGCTTGTTTTATTTGAAATTTAACAAAAATATGAAATTCCTCATGACCCAAAATGTCTGCAAGAAGAGAATCCATCAAAATGTTTAATTTTGTCTTTAATACCACATGTAATAATTTTCATACAGCATATCTATTTTAATAATTTACCATAAATATTCTGCACATGCAGTATTAAAATATCTTCCAAATTGTTATGATTGTAAATCTATTTTAAAGTATTCTCCTCTCAGTCTTTATTTATTTTTTCCAGGAAACTTTATTTTACCCTTCCCACTTGGTTTAAGTACAAGCTTATATGTACATGTAACTTCATGGGTATTCTAGCATGCAGTTTTGTTCACATACAGGAGCAACTGCAAAGTTAGATAAGACTATACAGCATAACATAAGCTTGAAAAATAAACAATGCTCATGAATTTAAAGTCCTTCTCAAAGTGCAAGTGTGCAAAGAGTTAGGATTATGTACCAAGAATTTAACATTTCCTAGGTTAAGTATTTTCCAGTTTCAGAGAGAGTTGTTTTTCTTTTTGTCAGTTTTCAATAGCTTATAAAGATAGCTAGTACTAATAGCAAAATAAATATGTGCTCACATACTGCAGTGTTAGATACAGGTCTGAGCTGTTGAGGGCAAGGCTAGAGGAAGGAGACTGTGAGGCCATATGGCTGCTCGCACATTATGCTACTGGGTGTACCTGGGTCACATCAGGCAGTGCTAATTGCACAGGAATACAGCTCGTTTGCTCTCCACTTCATTAAATTCACAGCTCTACTGTGTATAGCCATTAAGCTGTTCACATGCCTATTATTTATACGGCATATAATCATTTGGCATGAGTCATGCCTTCAAAATTGAGCTAACATTTCCAGTATTATGTTGTTTGGCAATTTTCACTGGCCAGAGCTGATGCAGTTTCATGTATTCAAGATGGGGGTGATGCTACACAGAAGTTTATCTGTCAGTGGCAACTTCTTCTTTGGGGCTCTCTAAAGCAGAGGCTTTCCGCTCCCTCTAAAGGAGAGGCTTTCTCCTCCTACAGATAGGGGAATAACCCTTCAAACCCTCTCCTCCAGCATGGGCAGTGTGGAGGCTGCTTCTTAGTGCAGGGTATCCCCCTCAATCCAGAGGTGCAGGGTTACCAAAGCAGCATGCTTCTCTGGCCCTCTCTAACACAGCTTTTTTCTCCAGTTCCAGGTCCTCCTGCTGGCGTTAAAGCAGCTGCATCTTCAGCTTCCACCGTCTTTGTGTCCTGGCTCCCTCCCCTCAAGCTCAATGGCATCATCCGGAAATACACCGTATTCTGCTCACATCCCTATCCCACAGTAAGTCCCACAGCACAGCAACTGAAAGGAAGCACAGATTTGCAGAGCTAAAACTGTATTTGCAGATGTTCAGTGCTTGATATTTTCCTTGTCACTTACTTTCTTGCCATTTGTTTTTGTTGATTTTGGTGGTGCTTTTTTGTTTTGTGTTGTTTGTTGTTGTTGTTTTCTCTAAGAGTAAAGGGGGATCCTGGGGCTAAGAAGTTAGTTTATTTTTTCCCACCTATCAAACTTTTACAGTACTTAAAATATATTGCAGAGTTCTGACTTACAAAATGTTTCCTAAACAGGATCAGCTGCAAGATTTGTAGAGCTCTGTTATATCTGGCAACATGTATTTATGTTCCTAATTGCTGAATTGGATTTGTGTTTTCATCTTACTTTCATACCTTTTTGGCCTGGGTATTCATGCGTGAAGGAGCATAATGACTTATGAACAAACATATTTGCTTGTGAATAAGCTTATTTGTGGCAGCAGTATTTGCTCATTCTAGGTTTACACACTTACTCCCTGAGAATGCAATGAGAAAAATTGAATCGATTATCAGGCATCTTTTTCTCTGAATCACAAAAGAATCTAGCTATCATCAAACACAAGGGTCAACCATTCTTTTTAAAGAGCAATGCATATTTATTTTAATACGCTTTGACAAATAATGTATTTAAGCTTTATCCAAGGTTTTGATTCAGCTTTTAAGTAGGGGTTGCCATCAAATGTGGTTTGATGCAAGTTGGAAAATGTAATCTTAGTTTAATAGACAATAAAGGTATTGTTCCACTGCTAGTAAGAGTTTGACAGGAAACTTCCAGTTGTGCCTCAGGATTGTTTTCAAAGCTTGCTGAAACAGTAGAAGGCCTGACATATGTCTGCATGGCACCTTGCAAGCAGACACAGCCTCACGCAGCCCACTCTTCTACCAAGTGAACTAATTCTGCAAGTACTCAAGGAGGGATGGAACGAAAACAACATGTGAACTGATGGCTAAGCTCAAACTCAGACATTCTGCTGTAAACAACATTTATTGGTCATTTATTAGGCTCAGGACTTGAGATCATTGCTTTACGTATGATTTGGGAGTGCTGATTCCTAACTCTATTAATTTAATAATTGTAACTGTGCAAAACAAAATGTCTTGACTGTATGGTTAAAGTGCAAACTGACCAGAGATTTTTCTATCGTGGCTCATACGTTTCTATGGTGTGCAGTCAGTTAAAGAGGTCACATTTTACAGAACTGGACCTTGCTTTTACGGCTTTCATCAGAGTGGAAAGTAAATGCTTCACCAGTGGTTGGAAGGAACGCCAGATGGTGCTGCTGGCTTTTGTTAGCTACTTAACCACACAGAAAGCTG
Organism: Aythya marila; assembly: GCF_965140915.1. Classification (NCBI taxonomy): domain Eukaryota; kingdom Metazoa; phylum Chordata; class Aves; order Anseriformes; family Anatidae; genus Aythya; species Aythya marila. The sequence continues at coordinate 93,473,266 of NC_139042.1, forward strand.
CAGTGTTTCTTTTTTTTTTTTTTTTTTTTTTTTCTTTTTTTTTTTTTTTATAGTAAATTTACATCATCAGGAAAATAAACTTCCTAGCTTCACATTTGCTCTCCAATTTGCTGCTTTTTCATCTACAGAACTACCTTTTCATGACTACTTATTGTATGGGTATATTTTGGAGTACCTCAGAACAAAATGTGATAGATGATGACAGGAACACTTACATTTTTTGCTTGACCTGTACTGAATTCTACTTGTATATTTTTGTGATGTATATTATAGGGTGATGAGAGGTTGTCATTGTATTCCATAGCCCACAGTAGAAGCACTTGGAGATGTTTGCAGTTTTTATTAATTACTGGTATACACTTACATAGTTATCCTACTGCTACCTGTGTGCTTGAAGGGGTGTGTGTGCATTTATATCTGTGAAGACAGTCCCTGTACTATTTCTTAGTAGTGTTTCACAGATCAGCATGAAGGGAGGCTTTACAGAGCTGGTCTGTATCAGTCCTGTGTCATGAGCAATGCAGTGATCATACTCAGTTATCTGTTTCCAGAAGCCAGGTTGCACTTATCTTTAAGTGCAAGACTGCAGGACACATTTAACATAGGACCCCTCACCCACAATTTTATTTCTAACAAAATGCTTTGTTATCTTTAATCCATAAAAGGATTGTTAAATAAAAAAATATATATATATTTTAGTAGAGTTACTTTATGAGCTAGTTTTACAGTCGAACAAGTGTGCTGCAGAGGTGCTTGCGTGCCAGCACTCCTGTGCAAGTGTGGTCTATGTATCCCAAGGAAGTTCTTGTATTCACTGTTCATAGAGACAAGCAGCTGACTGAGAAAATGGTCTTAAATTAAGTTGGGGAGGGGAATAAACAGAAGACCTATTTCCTCATCAATTCTCCTGCCACCATAGATTTTAAATGTTGTAGTTGGAGACATGGAGCTATATAAAATTCCTGAACAGACTTCTTCCCTCAGTCAAAGCCTTAGTAGCAAGATAACTTTGCTAAATATCTGCCATTTAAATAGCAGCACTGGTGAAGTGAAAGAGAAAAGAGCAATGGTAAATGAAAACTTATGGGGAAGTTATCATCTTTGCAGATTAAATTTTACAAACAGTATGTGGCTGCTGAGAACAAGTCAGTACAGTACACTTCAGACAATGTTCTTTGGCTAACAAAATTGTCAAATTTCTTTATTATAAAAATGTTCCTGTGGCACTTATGTCACCATAAGGAAAACAAATTAACTCTGTTGGTGATATTGTGCACATTTTTACTACAAAGTACAACCCTTATGAACTTGAGATACTCTAAGATGAAGATTTGCTGTCTCCTGCACAGTTCAGTTTGCTTTGCAAGGGTAGAAGCTAATAAGACTTTTGCTGCCCCTGTTTAACTATTTTGAATCTCAAGGACAATATCTGCCTAGGATGGTTCAAGCAAGTAAGACTGTGTGGAAAAATAAAAATTATTCTCCACTACAGTCTATTCTGTAGGAAAGATAAAGGGCAAACAAGGATCCAATGTTACCCTGTTTATATGTGTTGCCTATATTATTATATAGACATTATTACATGTATGTAATAATGTATTACATGTATTTACACAACAGGTTTGAGGCCCTAGAGATTGAGAGGCCAGTGCGTGAGGAAGAAGTAGCAAGTGTTCCCAGGAGGATGCCTAGGGCGAGGAGGTTGACTCCACGCCTCAGGACTGACTCCACCAGGAAAGACAGGAGGGTTATTGTTGTTGGAGACTCGATTCTTAGGGGAACAGAGGGCCCTATTTGTCGGCCTGACCCTACCCGTAGGGAAGTCTGCTGTCTCCCTGGGGCCAGGGTCAGGGACGTTGCCAGGAAGCTTCCCAACCTGGTACGCCCCTCTGACTATTACCCTCTTTTGATAGTCCAGGCGGGCAGTGACAACATCGAAGAGAGAAGCCTGAAGGCTATCAAAAGAGACTTTAGGGGACTGGGTCGGTTAGTGGATGGAGCGGGAGTGCAGGTGGTGTTTTCATCCATCCCTACGGTGGCAGGGAGGGGTTCAGAGAGGACACGGAAAGCCCACCTGTTAAACACGTGGCTCCGGGGCTGGTGCCAACGCAGAAATCTTGGTTTTTTTGATCATGGGGCACTTTACTCAGCACCTGGCCTGATGGCCGCAGACGGGTCCCTATCTTTTAGGGGAAAAAGGATCCTGGGCCAGGAGCTGGCAGGGCTCATTGAGAGGGCTTTAAACTAGGTAGGAAGGGGGATGGGGCTGAAGCTAGGATTGTTGGGGCTGTGCCAGGGGGAACGATGGCAAGGCCGAAGGATAAGGCAATGGCCCAGCTGAAGTGCATCTACACCAATGCACGCAGCATGGGTAACAAACAGGAGGAGCTGGAAGCCATCGTGCGGCAGGCAGGCTACAACTTGGTTGCCATCACGGAGACGTGGTGGGACCAGTCTCATGACTGGAGTGCTGCAATGCCTGGCTATAAGCTCCATAGAAGGGACAGGCAGCACAGAAGGGATGGTGGGGTGGCTCTCTATATTAGAGAGTCTTTCGAGGTTGTAGAACTCGAGACTGGGAACGACAAGGTCGAGTCCCTTTGGGTTAGGATCGGCAGGGACAACAAGGCTAGTGTCCTGGTCGGGGTCTGCTATAGACCGCCGAACCAGGATGAGGAGATGGATGAGGAACTCTACAGGCAGCTGACAGAAGTTGCAAAATCATCAGCTCTTGTACTCGTGGGGGACTTCAACTTCCCTGACATATCCTGGAAGCACAACACAGCCCTGAGAAAGCAGTCTAGGAGGTTTCTGGAGAGCGTGGAAGATAGCTTCCTGACGCAGCTGGTTAGTGAGCCTACCAGGGGTGGTGCCCCGCTAGACCTTCTCTTCACAAACAGAGAAGGACTGGTGGAGGATGTGATTGTCGGGAGCTGTCTTGGGCAGAGTGACCACGCAATGGTGGAGTTCACTATTCTTGGCGAGGCCAGGGAGGGGACCAGTAAAACCGCTGTATTGGACTTTTGGAGGGCTGACTTTGAGCTGCTCAGGACACTGGTTGGTGGAGTCCCTTGGGAGGCGGTTCTGAAGGGCAGAGGGGTCCAGGAAGGCTGGGCACTCTTCAAGAGGGAAATCTTAATGGCGCAGGAACGGTCTGTCCCCAAGTGCCCAAAGATGAGCTGGCGGGGAAGAAGACCGGCCTGGCTCAACAGAGAATTGTGGCTTGATCTTAGGAGAAAAAAGAGGGTTTATAAGCTTTGGAAAAGTGGGCAGGCCACTAGGGAGGACTTTAAGGATGTAGCGAGGCTGTGCAGGGACAAAATTAGGAAGGCCAAAGCTCATCTGGAGCTCAATCTGGCTACTGCCATTAAAGATAACAAAAAACGTTTCTATAAATACATCAACACAAAAAGGAGGACTAAGGAGAATCTCCATCCTTTACTGGATGAGGGGGGAAACTTAGTTACAAGAGATGAGGAAAAGGCGGAGGTGCTCAATGCCTTCTTTGCCTCAGTCTTTAGCGGCAATACCGGTTGTTCTCTGGATACTCAGTACCCTGAGCTGGTGGAAGGGGATGGGGAGCAGGATGTGGCCCTCACTATCCATGAAGAACTGGTTGGTGACCTGCTACGGCACTTGGATGTGCACAAGTCGATGGGGCCGGATGGGATCCACCCAAGGGTACTGAGAGAACTGGCAGAGGAGCTGGCCAAGCCCCTATCCGTCATTTATCAGCAGTCCTGGCTATCGGGGGAGGTCCCAGTTGACTGGCGGCTAGCAAACGTGACGCCCATCTACAAGAAGGGCCGGAGGGCAGAACCGGGAAATTACAGGCCTGTCAGTTTGACCTCAGTGCCTGGGAAGCTCATGGAGCAGATCCTCCTGAGAGTCATCATGCAGCACTTGCAGGGCAAGCAGGCGATCAGGCCCAGTCAGCATGGGTTTATGAAAGGCAGGTCCTGCTTGACAAACCTGATCTCCTTCTATGACAAAGTGACGCGCTGGGTGGATGAGGGAAAGGCTGTGGATGTGGTCTACCTTGACTTCAGCAAGGCTTTTGACACCGTCTCCCACAGCATTCTCCTCAAGAAACTGGCTGCCCTAGGCTTGGACTGGCGCACGCTTCATTGGGTTAGAAACTGGCTGGATAGCCGGGCCCAAAGAGTCGTGGTGAATGGAGCCAAGTCCAGTTGGAGGCCAGTCACTAGTGGCGTCTCCCAGGGCTCGGTGCTGGGGCCGGTCCTCTTTAATATCTTCATCGATGATCTGGACGAGGGCATCGAGTGCACCCTCAGTAAGTTTGCAGATGACACCAAGCTATGCGCATGTGTCGATCTGCTTGAGGGTAGGAAAGCTCTGCAGGAGGATCTGGATAGGCTGCACCGATGGGCTGAGGTCAACTGCATGAAGTTCAACAAGGCCAAGTGCCGGGTCCTGCACCTGGGGCGCAATAACCCCAAGCAGAGCTACAGGCTGGGAGAGGAATGGTTGGAGAGCTGCCAGGCAGAGAAGGACCTGGGAGTGATGGTGGATAGTCGGCTGAATATGAGCCAGCAGTGTGCTCAGGTGGCCAAGAAGGCCAACGGCATCCTGGCTTGTATCAGGAACAGTGTGACCAGCAGGGCTAGGGAGGTGATTGTCCCCCTGTACTCAGCTCTGGTGAGGCCGCACCTCTAGTACTGTGTTCAGTTTTGGGCCCCTCGCTACAAGAAGGACATCGAGGTGCTTGAGTGGGTGCAGAGAAGGGCGACGAAGCTGGTGAGGGGCCTGGAGAACAAGTCCTACGAGGAGCGGCTGAGGGAGCTGGGCTTGTTCAGCCTGGAGAAGAGGAGGCTCAGGGGCGACCTTATCGCTCTCTATAGGTACCTCAAGGGAGGCTGTAATGAGGTGGGGGTTGGCCTGTTCTCCCACGTGCCTGGTGACAGGACGAGGGGGAATGGGCTTAAGTTGAGCCAGGGGAGTTTTAGGTTAGATGTTAGGAAGAACTTCTTCACTGAAAGGGTTGTGAGGCATTGGAACAGGCTGCCCAGGGAAGTGGTGGAGTCACCATCCCTGGAAGTCTTTAAAAGACGTTTAGATGTAGAGCTTAGGGATATGGTTTAGTGGGGACTGCTAGCGTTAGGTCAGAGGTTGGACTCGATGATCTTGAGGTCTCTTCCAACCTAGAAAATTCTGTGATTCTGTGATTCTATGTACAACTTTCTCTTTTTTATTCTGCAAATACAGAAAAAATACAGAGCTATGAGTACTGATGTATTTACATACAAGCTGTCAGCTGGCCCTAAGTGCTAATTGAGTTAGATTGCTCTTTCTCAGCCTGGAAAATTGCAGTCTAAGGTAAGTTAAAAAGCAACATGGAAAGAAACGTGGCATGTGCTGAAGGTAGAAGAACAAAGGCTCACTGCTGCAGGAAGAGCTGGGAAAGCATTGCGACAGATACAGAAAGCAGGGAAAGGTTAAGACATGAGTAAATATAGATCAGCTATATAATTATATAATTAGAGTGTCAACAACCACTATGGCATCACTCAGTAAGATATACACCTTAAAATCTATTTTACTGCCTTGATTAGAAAAATGCTGTTGTTTTTGTGGTTGGGATTTTGCTTTTTTTTTGTTTCTTTTTGTTTGGGGAGGGGGGTCGTTAGACAAGCAGTTATTCGTTCATCAGCTGTTCAGTCATAGGATCAGACGTGTTAAATGGGCTTATCCTGGTGGTTCTGATGAAGCAGGTCATTAAACTGTGCATTGGTCTTCTGCTCCCTCTATGTGATGCCTAGAGATTAATGGAAAGGAGTCATGTAAGTAGAACTGTGCTATAAAAAGACAATAAAGGGAGACTGCTTTCCTTCTCAGTGATTTTCCTTTTCAGGATACTGTCAGTTGGTTCTTGTCTTCATTCCACTCATATTAAGATATGGAATAAGATGACCTTGCTATCACTCTCTGATTTCCTGGTAGTGAAAGCTAAAAGCAGAACTTGTTTAGACAACTGTGCATATAAAGTGTCCTGATGTGAAAGACATACAATTCTGCCAATGGCCTAAAATGCCATACTTGTTTTACTGGAATCTTTCCCACTGTATAACTGAGGAGACATCTTGGTGGCATTCTTATGTGCAAGTCTGAAAAAAAGAAATACATTATCTCTCTTGGTGTTTGTTTTCAGTTATTATATATGTATGTTGCATGGATCTGGACTGCCATTTTTAATCTTTTATAGAATAATAGGAAAATTTAGATTGGAAGGTACTTCTGGATTTCACCTCGTCACCCTTCTGAAAGCGAGTTTAATCACATCAGATTGCTCAGACCATTTCCCATGTCAAAAATGGTTTCCAACCCTGCAGCTTCATGAAGAGCATGGCTCCGTCTTCTGTGTGTCATCTGATCAAGTATCTGTAGGCAGCAATAAAGTCTCTCCTGAGCCTTGCCTTCTTAAGGCTGACAGACCCAGATAGCTCAGCCTGTCCTGGTATCTATGTCCTGCACTCCAGCCTCCTGAATATTGCCTGGCAACCCTGTTCTGTACTTGCTACAGTATGTACATGTCATTTTTTTCCTGGAGAGCCCAAGATTGGACACAGTACGTAGATGCAGTCTCACAAGTGAAGAGTGGAGGGGAAGAATCACCTCCCTGGATCAGCTGGCCTATACCATTAGGAATGAAGAGCTGCTAACACCAGGCCTGTTTGTCTGCAGAGCTGCCTCTTGGACATTTGGCCACCAGGTAGTATTGGTTCATGGAGTTATTCCATCCATGATTCAGGTCTTTGTATTTGATTTCTGAACTTCATGAGTCTCTGGTCAGCCTGTCTAGGTTGCTCTGAACAACAGCCCTGTTCTCCAGCATATAAAATATTCCCCCCAGTTTTGAGTCATTCACTTACTTGCTGAGAGTGTACTCTATTCTGTCACTAATGAAAACATTAAACAGTATTGGTCCCAAAAAACGATCCCTGAGGGATGCAACTAATTACTGTCCTGTACCTGAACTTCATACCTCTGATCCCAGGAATGTGGACAATTTTCAGCTTTATTGTCTGCTACTCTATCTGGTATTTCACCAATCTGGTGACAAGGAGGCTGCAGGAGACTGGGTCAAAGACCTTGCTAAAGCCAGGGTACACAACATCCAATGCCCCTTGTTCACAGTGCAATTCACCTTATCATAGAACACAATCGGGTTTGTTAGGTGTGATTTGCCCTTGGTAAATCCAGATCAGTTGTTCCTTCCTCTCCTTCATGTGTTTAAAAATGGGTTCTAGTGGGATTTTCTCAATAACTTTATCAGGTTATTGAGACTAGGCTGACCAGCCTGTAGTTATCTGGATACTTTTTCTTGCACTTCTTGAAGATGAATATGGCATTTACCTTTTCCTAGTCTTCAGAAACTTCCTCTGATTGCCATGGCCTTTCAAATACAACCAATGTTAGCTTCACAATGGCATCTGCCACCTCCTTTATCACCTTCAGATACATCCCATTTGGTGCTATGGGTTTCTCTATGTCTAATTAAGTGATTCTTAAATGCTTTCTAACTCAATCTCCCTCTACTGTGAGTGCAGCTTCACTCCCACATACTGTCTGAGGAGATTCAGTGATCTGGAGACCTGAGTGTAAACTTTACCATTTAAAACTGGCAAACCTCACTGAGCAGTGAGTGTGTCTAAACTCTTCCTAGACTTCATCATGCTGGTTAATTACTTAAAGAATCCTTTTTTTGTTGTTGTTGCACTTCATCTGCCTTGGTTATTTCATCTCCATCTGAGCTTTTGCTTTTCTAACCTTATCCCTACGAATATGGTGTGTTTGTCTTCCTCCCAAGCAGCCTGCCCCTGCTTTCACCGTCTGTGTAACTCATGTTACTCATGTTTGAGCTCAGTTGAGATCTATGGCCTTCTGCCAAACTTTCTCAATTTCTCATATGTTACAGAAGACCGTTCTTGCATTCTGAGGATTGTCCTTGAAGACCAGCCAGCTGTCCTGAGCCCCTTTACCCTCCAGGACAGTTTCCCATGAGATCACTTCTCTGAGGATCTTAAACTCTATCCTCCTCATCACCTCAGCCAACGCTGTCATAAACCTTCACATTTTCAGCCAGTTCTTCCTTGTTTGTAGGCAACAGATCCAACAGAGCATATCCACTAGTCAGTTTACAGATCACGTGCAAAAAGAAATGGTCTTATAACACTAGCAATCTCCTGGTTTGCTTGTTTCCAATCATATTACCCATCCAGCAGTTTCCACTATGGTTAAAGTCACTTACAACTGCCAAGGCATGTGCTTGTGGGGCTTTGTTCAGCTGCTTAAAGAAGGCCTGATCTGCCTTATCTGTAGCAGACACCTACTATAATATCACTAGTACTGGTCTGTCCTCTGATCCTGCCGCAAGACAACATTCCATGTATTCATGACACTCTTTTACACAGTGAGCAAGCTGTCCTTCACACATTCCCAGACATCTTTCCTGAAGAGTCTGCATCCCTCCATTGCAGCACACCAATTATAAGTGCTATCCACCATGCTACCACAATCTCGGTGAGGTTGTAGCTCTGCAACTATACACGGATTTCTAATTGTGTATTCTCTAGAGCTACACGGAGTAGAATACGAACATATTAAATGGGTCCTAAACCATGCAGCTCTTACAGGAGAAAGGTCAGATGCTGTCGTGTCATGTTGTCTCCTGGACACATCTGCTTTGTGCCTTGTGCTCTTCTTTGTCTGTTATAGTCACTGTCCTCAAGCACACCTACTTTGAAGTCCCCTCCACTAAGTTAGCAAGCTTGTTTGCAAAGATGTACTTTCCACACTTTGCCACATATACTTCAACCCTGCTCAATACCTCTCACTCTTTGAGGAGAGTCCTGTAGTTGTACAAGATGTTATACATTTTTTTTTTTTTTGACACAAGATTTTTCTTGCTTTTGTCTGGCAACTGCACAAATTCTTACTCCATGTGTAGTGGTGTTGTATCATACTCTCTGACCCACAGCTTCTCTCTGGTCTTAAAGACAAATAAAACTCTTGGAGAGCAGTACAAAAGCAATTATAAGCAGGAAGTGATTGTTGTTGTTCCGTGGAGACTTTGTGGATAAAGGTATGCTGAAAGTCTCTTAAAAGAGAGGGAAAAGTAACTGTCAGGAGAGGACTAAGCAGATAAAGTTACTGGTGAATGGAAGCTTATTTAGAGTCAGCAGAGTCTGTGAGGTTGAATTTTAAATACCTTCTCATTGATTTATGTGCTACCAGCAGTATTTATCACTGTGCATGCAAAGTACATTTCACAGCATGAAGATATTTATGTTTACTAATTCTTGTTCTTTATATAGTATAGAACTAGTCTATAATTTGGCGGGTTATTATAAAAAAAAACATATTTAGAATGGTATCTAGAAGATGTCCTTTTTAATACACCACACGTAGTGTTTACAGCTTTTTCATAGTTATGTCACAGCTTTGTTACCAGCTCCCAAATATAACACATTTATTCTTTTAATTGCTTTGCCAACTTTAAATTTTTTGCCTATCTTATTTTTGTCATGGAGCAGATCTCAAGAGAGATGTGACAGAGTATAAATTAATTCTGCCGCTGTGCTGTTTGATGCAATTTTTAAAAGGTCTTCTTGCAAAGTCCTACTAAAACAAATTTGATATTGATTTTTTCATAAAACTCTGGTTTTGTCGCACTACCTAGTCTCACATACACATATATCAGTATAGTCTAACAATAAGTCCTTGGCATCAGTTGCAGCTTATTTCAGCAGGTATGGATTTGTCCCATTCCGTATTGTACAGACAGTAGAGGACTCGGGACCAGAGGGGGTCACACAATTTGTGGTTTGACTGAAATGCTCTGAACAAACCTGGTGACTTCTTGGGGCTACCAGAGCAGGCAGTAGAGCTACTGTCAGCCCAGAGGAGGTCTCATGACCTTCCTGTGGTTACTTGGGTGTGACACCACGTAACTGCTTCCCTGATCATGAGCCCAGGGATATAGATGAGCACTCTGGCCCCAGTGGGTTCTGCAAAAGGACAAGCAGATGGTATATATCTGTGGCTCCCAAGCAACAGAGTTCTTGGCTACATGAGCTACCTGGAGATCTAGACAGTGGACTGTCTCCTGGGCCTAGTTTCTGGAAATGGATTCACAAGTCTTTCCTGCAGGTGGGAAGGCAGGGAGCCACCTCAGCTCTTTACAAAATCTCTGTCCTTCACTTTCCAACATTTCAGTTCAGAATTGAAGAAAAAGGAGAAAAAATGTACACAGAAGATTCATTCTGTTTTGTGCACAGCTTATAACAGTTAGCTTCAATAGCACTGAGTGAGAAACGTCATATTTCAAAACATGAGCCAAAATACCAAGACCTGATTAGAAAACGTTATATAACCAAAGTGATGTCCGTTTTCACTGAAAGTGTGAACTGGTTGTTGTTGGCAGCTCTGACAGCCTGCTTAACTGTGGAAGGAAGCAAGGCAAAAAACAGCAGATTTGAAGAAAAATAGTTGTCCATAATCCCAAGAAAAAGTCTGTAGGCAGAGTTTTACTTCTTTAGGGAATTCACTGAGAGAGCACACTCACAGGTCTGTCTCAGAGACATAGTAACTCAATCTTTGTAAAACATAGTAAAGTACTGATTTCATGTTAACCCAATTCCCTTTAGGTAAAAATTACCTATTGTAGCCCCCATTACTGATAACTTATCGGTCAAATAAATCCTAAAGTATTGTTTCCAGGTGCAACAAAGGTCTGAGGTAGAGCAAGGTAAACAATTCTCTGATACTGTTGTGCAAAAACTGTAGGTCTCTGTATTTCAGCCTTATAGAACTAAAAGCTTACTTTTATTACAGATGTTTTTCTATGCTCATTGTCAGCCACTTCTACACTGTTGAATGAACAAGGGTTGTGGAGCAGCTCCTGGCCCCAGGAATAGGTGACATTGACTGACAGCAGTCAACAAGGCTTAGTACTAGCCCCTTTAAAGCAGATTTGTTTTGAAGAGAGCTGTTTAAAGTAGTCCAAAAATGAGCCAGATTTCAAATTCAAAAGCAGTGTGGACCATTGTGTTCAAGGTCCTCAACATACTTCCTGGTTCTCCCCCATTTAGCAATGAAGATATAAAACTGATCATTATAGGAGGCAATGAAACCAGGGGTTCCTTATTGTGCACAGGAAAGAGCAGCATACATGTATTTATCTTTCTTGAGTCAACTTCTGTTCAGTGGTTTTGGTAGTGACCCAGATAATGAAATAGTGTGCCTATTAAATTTGCAGGAGATACAAGAGTGAGGGGGATTGCAAGTACACTGGAGACAAAACTAGAATTCAGAATGATCTTGATAAATGGGGAAATTGGTCTCGGAAGAAAAATAGATAAAATTTAGTGGAGGTAAAAGTGCATGAAAATGTGTCCTGGTTTCAGTTAGCACAGAATTAATTTTCTTCCTAGTAGCTGGTGGAATGCTGTGTTTTGGCTTAGAATGAGAAGAGTGCTGATAACACCCCGATGCTTTAATTGTTGCAGAGCAGTGCTTATACTAAGCCAAGGACATCTCAGCCTTTGCTCTGTCCTGCCAACGGGCAGGCTGGGGGGTGCAGTAAGAGCTGGGAGGGGACAGACCCAGGACAGGTGACCCAAACTAGCCAAAGGGGTATTCCATACCATCTGACGTCATGCTAAACAATATATAGGGGTGGCTAGCCGGGGGGAGGGGGCCGGACTGCTCGGGGTTAGGCTGGGCATCGGTCAGCGGGTGGTGAGCAATTGCATTGTGCATCACTTGTTTGTACATACTATTATTACTTTCGTATTATCACCATTGTATCATCATTATTATTATTGTTATTATTATTTGTGTTATTTTTTTTCCTGTCTTATTAAACTGTCTTTATCTCAACTCACGGGCTTCACTTTCCATTTCTCTCCCCCGTCCCAGAGAGGGAGGGGGGAGGGTGAGCGAACGGCTGCGTGGTGTTTAGCTGCCGGTCGGGTTAAACCACGACAAAATGGGTACTATAAACAACCAATTATAGAGGTAGTAGGCAGAGAGCCAGTGGCTAGATTCTTCACAGGAGGATTTTTAGGTTATTTTGTATCCCAAGATGAACTTCACCTAGCATTATAATACTGTTGTGAAAAGCCAAATGCCATGCTCAGAGATTGTCAAATAGAGATTTAGAAACTGTATTTGAGAAGCCTGTGGAGCAATGGTAGATGGTACAAATGACAACAGCATATATTATTAGCAAAGATGTGATTTCTTGGAAAAGTTGAAAGCACTGGAGTTATTAAGTCATACAAAGATAAGGGTACTGATGAGGAAAGGAATGACAAATCTTCATGCAGATTAAAGACTGGTGGAAATATGAAGGTTAGAATTCTCTGTGTTCCTAGTAAACTGGAAAAATAAGATATGGGCTTAAACTGCAGCAGGAAACTCAAGGTAGACTTTAAGAAAGCTTTCTAATAATAAGATTAGTTAAGCAGTGGAATAGTTCATGCAGCTTAGGGAGTTGCAGAATCTTCACTTATTGTAAATCCTCAAAATCATGTTGGACAAATATTTTTCCGAAATTGTGCAGCTATAGTTGAATCTGGCATAGAGAAGGAGGATAGACTTGGGTGAACTCTAAAGGTCCTTCAGCCATGATTCTATAGTCATATTTTATACTTAAATTTGTAGTGAAAGCACACGTGCTACTCTATGTAGTACAAATATATATATTTAATTTTAACAATCAGGCACCCAGCATTAAGGTAAATAACTCATATGTTCTCATACTTCACAGAACACTCTGCAAATCTGCCTTTCCTGCTTTGCACTCTTGTCATAAAAGTCTCCGTATGGCTTTCTCAGTTCACCTCCGTGTTTCCTCACAATTTGCAGAGAACAAGAACATATAGATCTTCAATGTGCCTACCTTACATCAGAAATTGTGTATATGCGGTTGTAGACAAGGTACAGACAGGCTTTGACTCATGTAATCTTCCAGTACAGAGTAAATGATACCTGTTACCTTAATTCCCTACTTGGGAAATTCCATGTTTGCTTGAGTACTGTTAAAAACGTAATTTTTGAATTCACCCTTTTGATTTTTTTTTTCCTGTTTGTGTTAGAAAATACAACAATCAACCAAACAAGCAAAAAACAGTCTAAGGGTTCTGAGTTTATGCACATCTCCTATTTATTTGCCAGGAGATGGCATACTATTTCAAAGCATACAAAGCAATGCATACCAGTTCAGCTGAAGTTGCATCAGAAGAAAACAATACTACCTGCAGTGGCTGTTCCTCAGGATCTCTTGCTGTTGCCTTGTTTGAGAAGTAGATTGACTGCATTCTTGTAAAGGGCTTTGATTTGACTTTATTATGCACAGCTCTCACTGGCTTTTTAGAGTTTTGTCCCTGTCTGTGCTCCTTAGACAGAGAGATGAAGATGGGAGAAAAATTAGCTTATCATCTATAAACTAAATTTAAAAAAATAAAAATAAGCAGTTGAAAAAAATCCATTGAGCAAGCATGTTACTGCTTTTGGGATAACATAACAGTAAATGTTTCATACTGGCACATGGAAAGACCAGTATGTGACAAGGTGACATTCCTTTAATTCTTTTTCTTATTTCAATTGTTTAATCTTCTCTTTGCTGACAAAGCTCCATTTTTTTCTTCTTGTGTAATGAAAATCTCTAGCATGTTAGTCTAATTGAAATGACAAGTAAAAGTTACAAGTAAAATTGATTCTTTGTCACTGGAGCATCCCCAAGTGTTTAACAGAGAATGTTAGCTGAGGAAACAGAAGAGATATGTTAACCAGTTAGAAACCAAAATCTTTTGCTATAACAGTTTCTTTTAAGAAAACAAGAACCACAAATTTAGTGAAGGTATATTTTCCAGAATCATTTTTAAATTAATTTAATGAATAATTGAATTTATATTTGAAAGGACTACAATTGGATATGTATTAATAAAGCCGATCCTCTGTAGGAGGAGGAATGGAATTAAAGACAAGGCATTTAAAAAGACAATAGAGAAACTAATTCTGTGATTCTTCTGCCTTTGGAGCCCCAGGGAGAGAGAGATTCTCTACTTTGAGATTCTCTCACAGCTGACCACGCTGCAAATGGGAATTTTGGATGGTTGGTTGTTTTTCTCTTACATCAGCCCTGAGAGCAGGAGAGTTTTGTAACAGTGCTGTATCTCCAAGGCTGAGATTTTCCTTTTCTACTTAGATTCTCTCTTTGTCCCAAACATAAAATCTCTACTCCCCAAGTTGTGTTTAGCAATTTTATACAAGGTTCTTGTCTGTCTGACTATCCTAGCTTCTGCCATGGTAGAGGGGAGCTGAACAGTAACGCATTTCAAGCAGGAGATCTGCAGAATTATGGCTGCCTTTGGAAGAGTCTAGGGAAAAAAATAAAAAAATAAAAAAAAAAATAAAAAAAACAGTATACCTTTAACTGGAATGATGCTTGCTGGAATGAAATTTTAGCAATGCAGAGGTCTGTAATGGTTTACCATATTCACGTTCTGTCCATGTGTTTTAGAAGGTTTTTTTAGCTTGTGCAAGATGGCTGCATTAATGAGTGGAACCTAAGTACCAGAGACAGCCTAGCCTGTTTGACTTTCAAATTAACCCTAGGAAATACTGCTTCATGAATATTAAAATTCGACTTCCTGTGCTATGATCAATACATTAATTTTTATGTATAACCTCACAAAGATCCAGCCTGTCAAGCCACAGGCATTTGTCCAATATTCTCATGTAAATGTCAAGACAGATGGCTCTCAAAACCTGTTGTAATATTTCATATAATAATAGGAGTGTCTGCCTGCACTGACCTCTTCATATCAGAAGTGGAAACCCAGGCAAATGCTTGCTAAATGGGACAAACTGACTTGGCATTTTGACAGGAGCAATGAGATTGTCTAGAAAGTATAGTGAGATTGTGAGCTGGAGCAAACCAGTCTCCCCAGAAAAGTTTATAGAGGAAACAGGTTGTGGTCTCACAGAAGCAAATAGAAGCACACATTTGTATAAAAGCCAGGGAGGTAAATACTTTAGTTAATAAGCACATTATCTTGATGGAATGTTTTCCATCTTACTCAAATTAAGATGTCTTCAGGACAACTATTATTGAGCTAGTTATGAGCTCACTCTAGAGTTGAATGTTGAGCAACACTTAGAGAGCTGATGGGGAAAAATAGGTATGTCTAAGGCATGATTCATCCCACTGCAGTGTATGTGTCCCAAATAGACCAGAAGAACCTTGCCTTAGATGTGCATGTTTCTTTGCAGTGTCTCTAACGGGAGTCAAGGTTTAGAATGGCATAGATCTATCTACATGTCTTCACTGTAGATTTCAGAAGGAGATGAGATGAATCCACCCTCCCCTAGCCACAGGATATGCCAGATCAAGAAGAGAGAAACACAGTGACACATTAAGTAGCTGAAACTGGCTGCCAGTTTACACTGAAGAGTTATTTAAAGACACCTCAGAAAAATAAAATCATTTATTTGGAATTCACTTTGAAGAGTCAACTATATATCCCAATGCTTTCAGCTCAAACTACCTTTTGAAATGCTAATCAGCTGAAATTGGCCTTTACCAGCAGCAGGTATTTGTATATCAAAGAGTTTCCTTGCACACCTTCTGTCAGTCTGAATCAAGTTTAGATTGCATTAAAAATAACATGTCAATGTAGATTCGCAGTGAAAGTTTCTTTTCTACGTCATTAATATTCTAATTATTTTTAGCCTGACATTAGTTAGCTATTGCTATGCTTAATATGGCATAGGAAAGTGAGCCTTTATTGTTCCTTCTAATGGTTAGTGACCTATCTGTTTTTACATGGAAGAATTACAAAGCTCATGTCAGAAATGAAAATGGCTACACTGAATACTGTAATACTGCTGAGGCATGATGAAGTTTCCCTTCTCCTCCATGAAGGAGTAGAGCTTCTTGTGGACTATATGCCACAGTGCACAAAAATATAAATCTATATTCTCCAGACTCAACTAGCATTTCCTCCAGTGCATGTACTTCTTCACTGCTAATGCAGCTAAGTAGTGGAGATGACCTTCAGCTGGGAATCTTTGAATGAAAGTAATTTTATGATAAAACAAAACTAGACTCGTGGGAAGTTTGAATAGTCTATTACAGAACAGTTTTATTTCTTGATTCACTCCATTACTAAGGGAATAAATCACCAAACCCAGGGATAAGGTACACTAGCACAAAGGTTCTAGGTGACCTATGGAGTAGTAAACTCCAGTTTTCATAGCAGATGCAGTGCTGAATCCTCTTCTGTTTAGTCTAAACCAAAACTGGTTTGTCAGAACAATTCATGGTACAAATTTGCCAAATACTTTAACTTAAATTGCTTATCCAACCCTGTAAAAATAAACAGACACATAAAAATCCTAAGCTAAATAAATAAATAATTTGTAAACAAAATATAGGCCCAAATTCACTGAATATAAATTGATTGCAATGAGTTACTGTGTCTGCTCTGTTTATTGCCATTCACCATCTGTGTGGAGCAATTGATACTCATTCCAATTACCCTGAAGTAACAGGCTTTGTAGCACTCAGCTTAGCAGACTTTTCCAAATACCATTTATTTGAGTTTGGAAATATTTGTCTCTCCTGTCACAGGTGATCAGCGAGTTTGAAGCCTCTCCCGACTCATTTTCCTACAGAATCCCCAACCTGAGTCGGAATCGCCAGTACAGCGTCTGGGTGGTAGCAGTGACTGCTGCAGGAAGAGGCAACAGCAGCGAGATCATCACTGTAGAACCACTAGCAAAAGGTATGATGACAGCACTTTTTAAGCAATTCAGAATTTTACAATGCTAATTACTGTTATAATTGGCATGTGGTTTATTTAGGTCTCATTGCTTACTAAGTATGGGATTTGTCAGTAGCAACTTCAGTTCTCTCCAAAAGTTAGGTGACAACTCTCAGCTAATTACCCAAGCTTTTGCAGTAGTCAGCAGAGAGAGAAAGAATGATGTGCTCCTCTAGGGGGTAATTCATCCCACCTACCACAGAAGGAAATAAATAGTTTTTTTGAGCATTTTTTATCTTCTTTTGTTGGGTACAGAGAGTTTTCAGATGATCTCCCTCCCTTTCTGAATGTGCCTCCTTTTTTTTTTTTTTTTGGTCACACAAGATAACTTCTTTATAATTCCTCTCTTTACTAATATCTCTTGTGTACTCCACAGGTACTTTGCTACCTTCTGTGCTAAGCAGTCTGATTAGTATATCTAAACTCTGAACAATAGTTCTCAACTTGCATTTTTATTTTTTTTTTTTATATTAAGTTTGCTGCTTCTATTTCAAATCTGAATATGATGTGCCTCAAATCTTCCATATTTTCTTCCAGCTGTATTTGTTGTTCTAAAAAACATATATTACTTGCGCCCATGTATTCTTAATTACCTGTTCTGTGAGACATGATGCTCACAACACTATTGGTCCTTAGTTTGGAAATAGAAACCTAACATTTTATATAAGAAGGTGAGAAGAATTCAGTCAGACCCACTCTTTAAACGGGGTATTCGGCCTGATTTTCTATCTTTTCCATTCAAATTGGTAATATGAGATCATTTGACAATATGAACCATGTAGTGCACAGGTCCCTAAAGTTGCAAAAGTAGATATATTTGATTGACTTTAGAGTTTTAAAAGCCTGCTATGCTTCAGTCATATTGCTAATGACGTAATAATGTAAAGTGTCTAGTGCTTTACAAAGACAGATACTTCTTTAAAAAGCATTACAGAACTTCAGCAAAATGCCACCAACATGAAAGCATTTTCTGCATGGAAGAGCATATGCTGTCACCATAGGGAGGCTTTCTGTTCCTACCTACTCAGATGGTAGCTAACCAATTTGATGACGGAAAATTAACTATCAGAGCTATTGTCATGAATACCAGTGATGGTGTTTGGAGGGTACTATTTTAACACAAAAAAAAGTAGTTACCAATACATAGAAGTTGAAAACAGAGCTCCTCCGGCTTCTGATGGGAACTCACATGTCTTCTTTGCCACTTTTTTTAGGCCAAAGTTTTTACCATATGAGATGGATATTTTTCAACATGACTGTAAGAAAGTTGTATGAACTACTGTGTTTTCCTACTGTAGAACACCATGGCAGATTTATTGGTGGTAATGTTGGCAGGGTCTAGCAAGGTAAAATGGCATAATTTGGAAGAAACAGGCAAATGCTTGCTCCCTATTACAGGTTGGTTTTGCCAACTGGCAAGTCACTTTTACCTTCAGCTTCTTTTGATATCAGGCAGTTTCTGTACATTCTTTCAGAAAATCTTTTCTCTTATTAGCTATACAGTGTTAACCTGAAAGGTTATGAAAAGTCTAAAGGATCTGAAAAGTCTGAAGCTTTTCCATTGTTGAATTCCTTGTAGGACGATTGCATACAACATTTTGAACATTGGTGACACCAAAGCTGAGATCTTAAAAGGTGGATGAGGAACATTGGAAAAACACCTCAAGGAAGCAGGGCTAAGGTTTCGATGTGTGCTTGTATGAGAAGACAAGGGTACTTTAAGGAAAAGCAATTATTTACTTCAATATAGGCAAGTCAGTATGGAACGGATGTTATTTTGAAGGACAATAGAATGCATCCAGTCAAGGTTAGAACTAATAGTTATACTCTGATATAAAATTTTAATTAGATGATGCTAGAGGAAAAACCTCTCTTACAAATACACGCTTTGGACTGAAAAAAAAAGTGATGAATAATTTGTATGAAATTTAACAAGGCCAAGTGCTGGGTCCTGAACTTGGGACACAACAACCCCAAGCAGTGCTACAGACTGGGAAATGAGTGGTTGGAAAGCTGCCTGGCGGAGAAGGACCTGGGAGTACTGGTTGATAGTTGGCTGAATATGAGGCAGCAGTGTGCTCAGGTGGCCAAAAAGGCCAACGGCATCCTGGCTTGTATAAGAAGTAGTGTGGCCAGCAGGGCTAGGGAAGTGATTGTCCCCCTGTACTCAGCTCTGGTGAGGCCGCACCTCTAGTACTGTGTTCAGTTTTGGGCCCCTCGCTACAAGAAGGACATCGAGTTGCTTGAGAGAGTCCAGAGAAGGGCGACGAAGCTGGTGAGGGGTCTGGAGAACAAGTCCTATGAGGAGCGGCTGAGGGAGCTGGGCTTGTTCAGCCTGGAGAAGAGGAGGCTCAGGGGCGACCTTATCGCTCTCCACAGGTACATTAAAGGAGGCTGTAGCGAGGTGGGGGTTGGCCTGTTCTCCCACACGCCTGGTGACAGGACGAGGGGGAATGGGCTAAAGTTGCACCAGGGGAGTTTTAGGTTGGATGTTAGGAAGAACTTCTTTACTGAAAGGGTTGTTAGGCATTGGAACAGGCTGCCCATGGTAGTGGTTGAGCACCATCCCTGGAGGTCTTTAAAAGCCGTTTAGATGTAGAGCTTAGGGATATGGTTTAGTGGAGGACTTCTTAGTGTTAGGTCAGAGGTTGGACTCAATGATCCTGAGGTCTCTTCCAACCTAGAAATTCTGTGATTCTGTGATTCTTTTGAAAACTTAAGGAAAGTGGCTTTTCTTTGGTGGTTTGCGTGTTTGCTCTCCAAGAACTATTGGCCCCAAGTAGGACTTGGAAACTTCTCACTTCCACTTTCATTGGCTCTACACAGGTCAGAGTACTCAGGGAGGTAAAAGAGAAGTACAAGGTTACGGTTTCATGCAATAAATATTTAGCTCTTCTATCTGTCTATGGCACATGATATTGTTGAAGCCAGAATTATCCTCTATATGAAAATATCTTTTAGACAGACTGTAGGCATTGGAATAGGCTGCCCAGGGAAGTGGTTGAGTCACCATCCCTGGAGGTCTTTAAAAGATGTTTAGATGTATAACTTAGTGATATGGTTTAATGGAGGACTTGTTAGTGTTAGGTCAGAGGTTGGACGAGGTGAACCTGGAGGTCTCGTCCAACCTAGATGATTCTGTGACTGTGTTTCTGTAATGTGTTGTGGAAATTTTGATGGGCATTAGGAATACTGATACATTGTGATTTTATGAACTTTGGATATAGCCAGGTTAGAAATTATTATATCGTGTACAAGATTTCCTGTATGAATGCATCACTGGGCCTTTTAGAGAGTTGGGAGAAATGGTTATCAGTGATGAGGACAGTGGACACACACATAAAGAAGGATGGGCAGAGTTAATAGCCTTAAAGATCTTTCTCTCCCCAACACATCTGAAACAAGTAACACATCACAGTTGTAGAAGCAGTTGTAAACTAATTTTGCCAAAAGAAGTGCAAATGGGATGCAATATGGGGAGGGGAAAGTCTCCAGTTCATGAACATTTGACTGACCATTATTCTGAACTTGTTTGCTTCCTTCTTTCTCCACTTATTTCACAGTAACTGTCCAAACAATGATAATATCATGACAGCTAATGAGAGTTAACTTGGAATTGAATTATGCCAACTTAATTATAACCTCCTTAAGAACCCCTCTGAGAACAATGAGAATGACTAGATAGGGGGTTGATGTGAAATGGCTAGTCCAATTTAAATGAAAGCTTAATTCAAGTTAACATTTCTTCCTTTAGTGTCTCAGAACAGATTGTTATTCTCTGTAATTAACTGTCAAAAATAAGCAAATACAACCCCAACAAATGAAAAGTAACTACAGAGATAAAAGTTCAGTCTCCATGTAAGCAGATTATGTCCCCCCAAATTATGCTTCATTGTTGTCTTGGAAGTTGTGTTTTTAGCCTATCAAATATATATAAAAAACAGAAAACCTTGCACGCACCTTGTTCTTCTTGTTTTCTGATCATGGTTGATTAAGAATGGCATTTCCCAGCAACATGACGATGACAGAACTAGATGTATAGTAATCTAATCCTTTTGGAAGAAATCTCTGACTTTAATGTTAAGTTTCTCCTGTTCTTGTAGACTACCTGAGCATTAATGTTTAACAGATTTGTCTCCTAGTCTATGTTGCTTTGTGTATTTAATGTTTTTAAACTGCATACAGGACTGACATGATACTATACACACCTTATCAGTCTGTTTCTTTAAGAATTCAGCGTACAGGAATACACACTATATTCTTTGAGAAAGTAAATGAAAGAGACTCCTAACCCATGGTATTAACTGATTGCTCTTTTGTTTGGATTAAGCTGCAGTGAACTGCCATGGCTCTTGTTCCCCCGTGCCTTTAAAATCTGGTTGTGTTCTCTAGAGAAAAAAAATATGTTATGGCATCTTGCAAAGAAGTTATGGACACTTCTTCCACGACAGTTAGAGTAGGTAATAGAATTCATAATTTAAACAACTAAACACACAGAAAACCTCATTATCATGAGAAAGCTCACTCTTCAGTGAAGGTACCTCTCTATCTTCAATTAATGACTGTATAATTTGAAATAAATACATGTATGTGGTGGTTTTACCGTGCTGGGCAGCTAAACCCCACAACTGCTCTCTCACTCCCCCTCTTTTAGATGAGGAGGGGGAGAAGTAAAGCAAAGAACAACTCACGGGTTGAGATAAGGATAATTTAATTAAAGGGAAATAATAATAATGATTAAATAAAGATTATTATGAACTAAACAATTTAACTAAAGGGAAATAAAAAGGGAAAGGGGAAAGGGAAAAATAAAAAGAAGGGAGGAAAACAAACAAATAAAATAAATGAAGGCTATATGGAAGTGCAGAGGAAAGAAACGACTCTCTGCTTCCCACAAATGAGCGATGATTGACCACGTCCTTGAAGCAGGGCCTCAATGCACGTAGCCGGTGTTCAAGAGGAGGACCAACGTTTTCCCAACGAGAGGCCACCCCTCCCCTCTTCTTCCTGTTTCCACCTTTTATTGCTGAGTGTGACATCACATGGTATGGAATATCCCTTTGATTGGTTTAGGTCAGCTGCCCTAGTGATGTTTCTCTCCTCACTGTTTGCCCACCCCCTACGAGGGTTAGAGAAAGGCCCGATGCTGTGCCGCTGCTGCTCAGCAGTAGACACAACACTGGTGTGACAACACTGCTGTTCCAGCTACAAGTGCAGAGTACGGCACTGTATGGGCTGCTGCTGGGAAGGTTAACATTCCAGCCAGACCCAGTACAATGTATGAACAGACATGGTCCTAATCCAATGTCATGCCATCCAAGGTCAGGCTGGTGGGTAGGTATTTGCGTAGCTTTGATAGCAACAAGGCAAGGCCTACAGCTGAATTGCCTACATGCTACACAACGTTCTCTTGGCTCAAAAGGGAGAGTTCTATGAGACTCAAGGTATTTCAACCTTATGAATACATCTTAATATTCCAAACCTATTACTGTCAGATGAACTTCACTAGGCATTTATTTTGTTACTAGTTTTCTATTGTTTGTGTACCTGTTAGCAGTCTCAGAACATTACTAGAAGTTAAGCTATAAATAAAATTGAAATTAAGAATTTTCATGTTGTTTTACCACCTCGTTAAAAGCACTCAGTGCATGAAAGAAATAGATAATGCATAAGAAGCTGTGGCTATTTTCACAAAAATAGTCCTCTATGCTTTGTAATGTGCGCTTCTGAGTTATGATCTGCAATCCTACCACTGTCCTATGCTGCTGTGAAGTTTGTATTACTTCTGCACATCACAATGCAGTGAAACACACAGGATATTGAAAATCAGAACTACAACAGAAATGTGTTCTAGAGATATAGCACCAAACCTATGACTTAATGAAGTATTCACTGTTAACTACTAAAAATAAATGAATATAAAAAAAAAAAAAAAGTTTGGTAATAATGGTGCCAAGTCATGCTGAAGGCTTCAGCAGGATTCCTGCATTATACATGCTTTGTTCTAAAGTGGCAGCAGTTAGAAATAGCTGAATATTTTGAGAAACACTGCTGGAGAGGTGGAGAAGATAGGGAGAAAAGGATTAATATCTCATTTTAAATGAGATTTCAGACTTCATGGTGCAGAGGGAATGCCTGCATGGAACAGGAATTCGAGTTTCTGACCACCAGTGTTCAGAATGCCCTAGAGTTACTAGGAGCGGGCCAGATGCGTTTTGTAGGCAGTCATTGCTGACAGCATCTCCTGCTGCTTTTTAAGATTGCTCGAGTGCCATTAGACATCTCCTGCAACAAAAACCTAACGTCACTGAAGAAAAATGAGCCTTGTAACACTAATTTCAGTGGCATCAACATTTCTTATCACATATGCAGTCTTTGGGTAGAATGAGCATTTTTCAGTTTCAGTAGCTAATTAGCCCATGGCTTGTGGTAGTATAGGCCTTTGTAAATCTTTTCTAGAAGATATATCTTTAGGAGTGCCACAGTGCAAAGCAAGTCTATTTCATTATACTTAATGACCATTCATTGTCTTAGCATTATTCAGGTGTATCACCTCCTTGAGGTAGCACAAGCAGAAACACCCTTCTCTGAGGCTAACCATCAGAGCAGCCAGGAGGGAGCCAGGTCTGTCTGTTCAGCTCCTGTAATGCCAGGAGTGGACATACCAGTATTTGGCAGCTTGGAAAGTAGCATTGTGGCAACACCTAACCTGGACTTTTTCTGTTACACTAAATCTTTAAAAAGCTATTATGTTTTCAGTTAAAATTGTGACCAAAGAAATATCTCTTGGGAAACTTAATCTTCCACAAGGCTTGAAGAGAACATAGGCTATACTGTCCAAACTGGTCGTATAATCTGTGAAATCATTTCTTTTTACAAATATCTCAAATCCCACTGCAGCCCATTGAAGTAATTTCCCTTCACTCTAAAAGGTTTGCTCCATTATGCAAGATTTTTTTTTTTTTAATATTATTAGTAGAGGATAAAAACCCATTGAGATGAAAAATCACAGTTATATTTGATGCTAGCTAGCATTTTTCCAGTTGGTGCATAAAGGATTATTAAATGCAAGGTCTGATCAATGTGGATGATTAAAGTAGATCAGGATTAAAAATACAGTATTTTAAGTATCTGTATTCAGTATGTGTCTTTGAAATGTATGTTTAAAGTCCAAAAAGAATTCAGTTTCTATCAAGTGTCATTTTTGAGTAATAAATCTCACTGAAACTTAACACAACTTTAGCGTTTATGTATGTTATAGACTGAAACTACACAGGTGATACTTTGTTTATATGTTTAGCTGACCTGAAAGGTGACATGAGCAGAACTGATTTAAGTGTCTGTTCATGTTTGTGGACTTCACATATACTCTTTGAGGTGTATTAACAAGTTAACATATGAAGGTTTATTTTGCTTAATTCAGTAGCTGTTGTAACAAGCCTGTCCATCTTAAAGTTCATGGGAAAATGTCATGTTTAAAGAAAAAAAAAAAAAAAGTTTGAATTCTGGAGCCAATAGGGCAATTGGGAAATATATTTAAAATATAAATTCTCACTAGAACTTGGCATTAAAATAAATTGAGCTTTCTCAGTGAATAAAAAAGAAAGTAATATTTCCAGGCACTGTATTAGAATCTGTGCTTTCTCAGAAAACAGGGAAGAGAAACTTCTGTTGACGTGTCTTGAGCTCCTTTAGTCTCAAGGTCATAAGCTAAAAATATGTAATTATCTCTACATTTTTCATAGGTTCTTTCATAGAACATTTTCCAAAAAGAAGCCACTCTTATTTCCACATTTGAAGTCAGTGTTGTTGTATAGCTTAGCCTCTACAGAAATACCTGACAGATAATAATACAGAAATATTAATTTGTGGTTGTCTTTTGAGTTCTAATACAAACTTAGTAAACCCAAATTTTTGTTAGTTTGTTTGTTTATTTAAACACATAGTATGTTTGTTTATATTACTCTGAGGATATATCTACACACTTGAATGAACTTCTCTAAGGCACCTAAAAGCTTCTCTGTGTATTCAATCCAGTATTTCGGAGCTCTGTATAAGCTGTTCTAAAATCAGCCATGTTCATTTCTGGTAATTCTCAGCTGCCAGAATGGCTTCAACTTGTCATTGCAAAAAGTGCTGAATACTCCTTTCTGGCTCCACTCCCTGACCAAAGCGGTGGCAATAAGCCATCTTGCCTTTAACTGACCTGGAAAAAAACTACCAACCCAGTTTGAATTTCTTCTGTGGAATCACGCTTATGCCACCCCATTAAACAGTATGATTACTGTTGGAAAAAGAAGTTATCTGTAGTTTTAGTCTCAAATGTTGACTAACACCACCCTGTTGCTAGGGATAAAAAATATACTGGACTACATAATTGCATAAATCATCTCATCCATGGTGAAAAATCTATTTTTCAAGAATAAAGACCAGTTTGGACAGCAGACAGCAAAGTATATTTCTGAAGAGCTTGATATGGTCCATTTCTACAAAGAGTTGAGAGAAGTATGTTTATTGTAGGTAACCAGAATCACCAGTTTAAAAACAAAAAAAAATAAGAAAAGAAAAAGAGAGAGAGAGAGAGTTAACAAGAAAAATTATGATCACAGAATTATAACTGAGACATGGAAAGAGCTTTTCAGAAATTACCTCTTTCATAGGAGAGGCAAGTTAAAACAAAGATAGCTCCTGAGCCAATGAAAGCGTAGTTTAGTAATTAAGAACTAATCCCAGTAACCTAAACCTGACAGAGAAATTGAGAGTACGTACAACTTTCTCCTCAGGAGTATAAGCATTGGTTTTCTCATAGTTTAAATGAAGCCAAGACTTATTATAACAAATGTCATGGATCAGTAATTTAGCTTTGGTAAGATACCTGTCAATTGCAGACCCTTCCTGCTGGAATTTTGGAGAGAAGCAGCCATTTCACATAATTTTCATCCATAATATTTACTACAAAGCAGACAAAGATCAGCAAAGATGATCAATAACCAGTTTTACTCTTTTGTTCTACAAGCACTCTTCCAGTCTTCCTTTTCGTTTCTCTGCTAGTTATTTGTCTTCCAGATACTAAAACTGCAGCATTTGTTCTTAAGTAAGTAGCTGTTATTATGAATTAAGTGGAGTAAGTTACCTAAAAGCATGGCTTTGAAAGAGATGGGTTTGTGTTTCAAGGTTTAGTTCTTCGTGTGTGTGTTTCCCTTCAAATGACTGTATGAATGAATAAGCACCTCATTTCAGTCTTCTCACTCTCTCTTGCTCAGCTCCTGCCAGAATTTTGACGTTCAGTGGCACGGTGACAACTCCCTGGATGAAGGACATTGTCCTCCCTTGCAAAGCTGTTGGAGACCCAGCTCCAACAGTCAAATGGATGAAGGATAGGTAACCAGCAACTAAATGTATTACTCAAGTAAAGTCCATGTGCCTAAAATCCTGAAGATGTCAATGCTTCATGACAGAGAAGGATTAGAAGATAAGAAAAGGGTCATTTGTGGGGACTGCATACAGTCACAGTAGAGCAGAAGTTCAAAAATTCCTTGAACTAAAAGTGATTGGATGTGGTGATTAGAAGGTATCAAAAAGAGAAGAAAAGTTATGAAGAAGGGGCAAAAGTTAAATGAAAATGTTAAATCTAGATGACCTTTCTCTTTTAACTTTAGGGCCACAGTAGCATTTCAATCTCAGAAAAAAAATGTCTGATACATTTCAATCACACTGTGGAGTGTATAAACAGTGTATAAACATGAGCCTTGCACATTTCTTGTTTTCCCTTATTTTGTTTTGATCTGTAGTCTCACAGTTTGACAGAGTCACACATGGAAACACACATGGACAATAATTTTCATCCAAGCACTGTGTAAGCAGTGATACTGCAGTGCTCTGATGCCATCTTTTGGATTGATACACATAACCTTTTTTTTTATATACATATATATATAATGATGTACTTTGTAGCCAGGAACAGCCTTTTATTGTTACATTTTATGAAAGAGCAGATAGAAGAAATGAGTTCTTTAAGTGAATGGCAGGTGTTTCCCAGCAGAAAGTACTCCTTTGTTATCTTTATAAAGGAGGACCTCCCACCACCCCATACCCATCCAAATTTTCTTTTCATTCTTAGTTGCTTCAAAAACATCCAATTCTGAGTAATTTTGTAACTTCTTTAATGTATGCATTTTGTTTCCTGTGAGGTAGTAACGGGACACCCAGTCTAGTGATGATTGATGGGCGAAGAAGCATCTTTAGCAATGGCAGCTTTGTCATCCGTACTGTGAAAGCAGAAGACTCTGGATACTACAGCTGTGTGGCCAGTAACAACTGGGGATCAGATGAAATAATTTTGAATTTGCAGGTACAAGGTAAGAATCTATCTTGTAATTGTTATCACAGCTATTAACTGCTATGTGATTGTAATACATAGGTATGTGTGTTAGCGGGTATACATAAAATATTAGTACTAATCTATGTTAATAAAAATTTCATTCTTCCAAATTAATGAAGAAAGTATTATGCATGTCATTTTGACTCAGATATCAGTATTTTCTTTTATGGTAGATGTTTTGCTTTTGATGGAATGATTAACAAACTTGCAGTTAAGTCTGCATACAAGATTTGGACGTTGGATTGACAACTGTTTGCATTCAGTTATTTTCATGTTATTTACCAAGAAGGTATGACCTTATGTCTTCTTCCAATAAAAAGTAGATGTATTTATTTAAAAATTACAAAATTCGGAAAGAGAGGAAAATCTTGTCTTTAGCTTTTAAGAAGCTGTCAACAGAAGTTTACCTCTGTACTTACACTGGGAGCAAAAACTTCATTATCCAAGAGCAGAATTTTTCTGATGGAAAATATGAGGAAACATTTAAAATGAAATTTTAAATTCCCCGTCCCAGGTCCTGCACCTGGGAATGGGAAACCCTGGCTGCATGTACAGATTGGGCGATGAGACTCTGGAGAGCAGCCTAGAAGAGAGGGATCTGGGGTCGTGGTAGACAGCAAGTTGAATATGAGCCAGCAGTGTGCCCTGGCAGCCAGGAGGGCCAACCGTGTCCTGGGGTGCATCAAGCACGGCATCGCTAGTAGGTCAAGGGAGGTGATTGTCCCACTCTACTCTGCGCTGGTGCGGCCTCACCTCGAGTACTGTGTGCAGTTCTGGGCACCACAGTATAAAAAGGACATGAAACTGTTGGAAAGTGTCCAGAGGAGGGCTACGAAGATGGTGAAAGGCCTTGAGGGGAAGACGTACGAAGAACGGCTGAGGTCACTGGGCCTGTTCAGCCTGGAGAAGAGGAGGCTGAGGGGAGACCTCATCACAGTCTACAACTTCCTCGTAAGGGGGTGTCGAGAGGCAGGAGACCTTTTCTCCATTAACAATAGTGACAGGACCCGTGGGACCGGGGTTAAGCTGAGGCAGGGGAAATTTAGTCTGGACGCCAGGAGGGGGTTCTTCACAGAGAGGGTGGTTGCACACTGGAACAGGCTCCCCAGGGAAGTGGTCACTGCACCGAGCCTGTCTGAATTTAAGAAGAGATTGGACTGTGAGCTTAGGCACATGGTCTGAACTTTTGGGTAGACCTGTGCGGTGTCAAGAGTTGGACTTGATGATCCTTAAGGGTCCCTTCCAACTCAGGATATTCTATGATTCTATGATTCTATGA
Source organism: Aythya marila (assembly GCF_965140915.1). Lineage (NCBI taxonomy): Eukaryota > Metazoa > Chordata > Aves > Anseriformes > Anatidae > Aythya > Aythya marila. Next base: position 93,501,779 of record NC_139042.1, read on the forward strand.
AATGTCAGGATAAGGTCAACTGGTACATATTGCCAACTTCTTTTCATATCCATGTTGAAATTTATATAATGTATTTATTGGAATAGAATAGAATAGTTCGGTTGGAATAGACCTTTAAAGACCCTCTAGTCCAACTGCCTGACCATTTCAGGGCTAACCATATTAATGAGGGCATCATTATTGAGGTGCTTGAGTGGGTCCAGAGACGGGCGATGAAGCTGGTGAGGGGCCTGGAGAACAAGTCCTACGAGGAGCGGCTGAGGGAGCTGGGCTTGTTCAGCCTGGAGAAGAGGAGGCTCAGGGGCGACCTTATCGCTCTCTACAGATACCTTAAAGGAGGCTGTAGCGAGGTGGGGGTTGGTCTATTCTCCCACGTGCCTGGTGACAGGACGAGAGGGAATGGGCTAAAGTTGCACCAGAGGAGTTTTAGGTTGGATGTTAGGAAGAACTTCTTTACCGAAAGGGTTGTTAGGCATTGGAACAGGCTGCCCAGGGAAGTGGTGGAGTCACCATCCCTGAAGGTCTTTAAAAGCCGTTTAGATGTAGAGCTTAGGGATATTGTTTAGTGGGGACTGTTAGTGTTAGGTCAGAGGCTGGACTCAATGATCTTGAGGTCTCTTCCAACCTAGAAATTCTGTGATTCTGTGAAATTATCCAATTGCCTCTTGAACACTGGCAGACATGCAACATCAACCACTTCTCTAGGAAGCCTGTTCCAGTGTTTTACCACCATCATTGTATATATTTTTTTCCTGAAGTAAATAAATTTTTCCTAACATTGTTGATATGTGAAAAGTAATGACAATACAGGAGTACACATTAACAGTAATGTCAGAAAAGAGCATATGAATTTGCATACCAAGAATTTACTACTCAGGAGATGATCTTATTCACACTAAGGCAAAATTTGAACAAATGCTCAGATGTTATTTGTGTTTTAATTAGCTGCAAATTTTCATATCAGAAAATCAAGGGTTAAGAACTGAAAGACAAAACTGTGTAAAAAATTTAAACATAAATGAGAGCCTGTCTGCTCTTGTCTTAACCAAGGATGTCAGCCAAATAGACACTTTGACAGAAATAATTTGCATTTTTTTTCAACTCAAAACAGTTATTTGATAAATGACTGTTAGGTGGGATTAAGATCACATCTAATAATTTGAATCTATTTTCTATTTTTAACTATTTCCCATCCAGTTCCACCAGACCAGCCAAGACTGACTGTGTCCAAAACTACATCTTCCTCCATCACTCTTTCCTGGATACCTGGAGACAATGGTGGCAGTTCTATCCGAGGTAATACAATTCAGGTTAATTGCAACTTCTTCATAAATTGTCATATGTTGACAGGATTAGTATATAATTATGATTGGCTCAAAAAAATAAAAAAAAAAAAAGAAAAACAAAGCAATCTGTATTGCTGTCAGTTTTTAATGTGCACCATCATAGTGATAACAGCTTTCAGCAAATTGCAGTTTCTCTTGTGGTGTTTTAATCACAGATTTAATCACTTCCTTCCAGTGTATCCTCATCTGTTATGACAGTTACACTCTCTGATTTTCTAGACATGTAATCTCTAACCATTCATTTTTTGAGGGTCCAGGTTCATCATCTGGTCTTTATTGCTGATTTAAGGGTATTTAGAAATGCCTATCCCTTTCTTTTCCCTTTGAATCTATCATTAAAATGATATTCAAGCTCTTTTAACGGAAGGCAATGTATGTATTGCTTGATGTCTTTTAGTCAGGGGAGAGCTGTATGTCTCCCTGTGCGCAGGACTTTTTTAGCTTCATGACGTCTTTGAAATTATTTGTTGTATTATCTTCAGAATTTGTGATTCATGTCAGGTTTATCATTACCATTTGTGCCTTGCCTGCAGGTTATATTTTGCAGTATTCAGAAGATAACAGTGAGCAGTGGGGCAGTTTTCCCATTAGCCCTAGTGAGAGGTCCTACCGTTTAGAAACATTGAAATGTGGCACTTGGTACAAGTTTACTCTAACTGCGCAGAATGGAGTGGGGCCAGGACGCATCAGTGAGATCATAGAGGCCAAAACACTTGGAAAAGGTATGTTAATTTGCATCCCCCTTTGCCCACCTAAAGCTTTTGCATTGTACTTTAGATCTCAGTTCGATTAGATGATGGGTTTGGATATTTTAATATTGGGTTTGGAAACATTTCCAATTGTGTCCATTTTGTCAGTGTTATGACAGAAATGGCTGTCTCTGTGAGACTCAACATGTGTATCAGCTCATATTTTTTCTTTATATCAGTTACAATTTTGTTCAAAAATGGGTTGATAGATACTTGGGAAGTCAGTATCGCTGCTATCACAGGCTATAGCAATTTCCAAGAGGAAATTGTTTCCTGTACTGATGTAAAAATTCAGGATGTTATTTGTCTGGGTGCTGAAGTAAGAGGAGAGTACGTTTATATGCAGTGCAAGTGGAACCAATGTCTTATTTCTGCTCTGAGCTAATATTGCAAGAACTATGCAAGTAGCAAACACCCTTTGAACAGAATAGGTGCCAAAAATAAAGGAGAAGTTTGCATAAAGTTCTGCAAGGCAAAACAACTAAAATTTATGGAGTTTTCAAGTAACTGAGCAGTGGGTCCCATGGTCCAAGTTGCTGAGGATAGTTCTACATGAATATGTCTCACAATTATGAACAAATTTGGCACACACACAGTTAAAGATGAAGTCCAAGGAGTGGAGTAGTTTTGCATAATGCCCTGAATATAACCCCATCTTGCACCTCTTCACACTGGTTATGACTCTCTGATTTGAGAGTTGTTTCATAATAAGGTCAGTTTACAGTGATAGGTATGTCTCTCCTACATACTATTCATCACACCTGTGCTGTTGCAGATCTCTAGAGTGTCACAGCAAGGTGGAAAATTTTATTTGACACTCAATGGCATAAGGAAGACCTGGTATGCAGTAGATGTAACTGGTATCGTTTGCTGAAGCTCAGGAGAGGCAGCAGATCACCTCTGTACATGCTGAGATTATTGGTGGCCAGGGAAAATGATCCACTGACTTTAAAGAAAGTGACATGTAGAGAACAAGACGATGGATGTTCTAGATTTCTTTGACTGAAATGAGGAGAGATTTATGCATGGTACAGGTAACATGCAAGTAGTTCATGAGAAAGCAGATTTCTCACCCTTTTGAATTTCTCTGGGATTTGATATTAGTACCTGTGTTACATTTACAGACTGAACAAAGTATTGTGTGATTTAGAATATTAAAATCATTCTTGTTCATGTGAATGATGAAGAAGCATCTCTATCTAAAGCCATTAACAAAGCCAACCAAAATAAATCAAAATCCACAGCAGGAATCACCAATTTCTTTTAGATTCCTGTAGACGTGAGTATATATTTTGGAACATCATCAAGAAAGGCAAAAATAAAAAAGGCCTCATAGGATAAGATGCTGCTATGACATGGGATAAAACATCATATTATAGATGATTTTTATTAGCTTTGTTGTAGTTTCCAAAAGTAAAAATGTTTTTTCTGCTAAGCAGTTAGCAGAATAATACTTTTAAGTACTCTACAATAATCTTAATGTAAATAACATTTGCTTATGACCTGTTTTGTCCACCTACTGTTATTATTTCAGTTCTAAAGTGCCACTTTAACTGTCAGTATACCCCTACTACATGGAATTGTCAAAAAACTTTATATATCATCTGAAACCAACATTAGATCCCAAAGCAAGACCAGTATGTAGAAATGCCAACCTGCCAACCCCTTTCTGAATGGAAATATCTTTTCCTTTTCTTTTTTTTTGCAAGGCAGTAAACAGAAGCATTTAATGATATGAAGTTTCTGCCCTAGATTCACAAGCTGACTTTTGCCAATAAGTGCAAACAAAGAAGTCAGGTCCATACAGAGACATATGGATATTTTTCACATATGGATTTGAAAATCTAGGTTTTTGAGTCTGGTGCATAGTGTGAGAAGAAGGCAAGGGGAGGGGGGGAAGGAGGTAGCAGGGAAAGAATTGAATATATAGATATTGAGTCTGGTACAGCTAGAACTGTACCAGAAATAATATATTTTAATATTATTTTTTTTGAGAGCCCTCTATCTGTAATACTCAAGTGTTTCACTTGAAATATATCATTACGTCCAGAGCCACAATTTTCGAAGGAACAAGAACTCTTTGCTAGTATCAATACCACAAGAGTGAGGCTGAACCTGATAGGCTGGAATGATGGTGGCTGCCCCATCACCTCCTTCACCCTGGAGTACCGTCCGTTTGGAACAACAGTATGGACAACTGCTCAGCGGACATCCTTGTCAAAGTCCTACATACTGTATGACCTCCAGGAGGCAACCTGGTATGAACTGCAAATGAGAGTATGCAACAGTGCTGGCTGTGCAGAGAAACAAGCCAAATTTGCAACGCTTAATTATGATGGCAGTAAGTATATCTCTTTAGTTACATGTCCAAGGTACTGTTTTTATTCTGACTTCTTGTATGATGCTTTTGCTTATGTCTCTCTGTCTGTCTGCTTTTTTTTTGTTTTGTTTTGTTTTGTTTTGTTTGTTTGTTTTTGTTTTTTTTTTTTTTACACAAAATCCTTTTTAAATCTGGTTAGCTGTGGTCTGAGAGGGGTAACTGTCTCAAAGATGTAAAATGCCTATAGATTTCATGACACTAGGCTGCCAGGCAGAAAAGAGGAATTGTTTATTTGTCCTCACTGAGGAAGATCTCCAGCACCAAAATCAATCGACCATCAGACACATAACCATAAGACACCAGGTGTCATTACTTCCAGTGCTCACAGGAGCACTTGCTAGTATTTCATGCATCTCTTCCACAAGATTTTTGTCGTCTATACAATTGGTTCCTGCAGCAATTTATTACGGTGACTTGCCTCATTGCCATTCCATGCAATGTCCTTGTGACACAGCTCAAAACCTGTTATGTGACACAATGGAGCAGCTAACTAGCTTGTCTTCTGGGAAAGCCTCCGGACAATACCCTCTGAGGGCAAACGATGGCAGTGCTATTATCCCTATTTACAGACAGGGAAGAGTGAAACTAATGGGTGTGACAGATGGCTCTGTCATGCTCAGCAGCAGGGCACAGGGGATGGAGGAATTGTTGCATCCTGCCTTTTTGCCAAGGGTTACTGCCCACTCTTGCATAATCCAGAACAAGAGGGTGAGAGCAAACACGCCAATTTGTCATTCACTTCAGCTCATATCCTGCTGTATTTATTGAAAGTGATGGTGGCACATGTGTGCTTCTGCTGACTGTAGTGGGGAATGGTGGTATTTCTGGCAAAACAGCAGCACAGATGGCTCCAGATGGCGATCTCTTGAATTGTTCTAGTGTGAATTGCCAGAGCTTTTCTGGAGACGTTCAGTGTAATATGTTGTCATGTTGCCAGAGATATTGTGCTGCATTGTGCAATCACTTTGCTACATCTGTACTGTTAAATTAAACAACAGGGCTAGTGAGCAAGTTCAAACAAGAACAGATAATTGCCCAGCTACAGCACCAAATTGCTAACAATTCATAACTCTGTATTGTTAACACATTTCCCGGCCACAGAGCTGGGAAAACCAGCATTCTCCAGGAGAATCCCCTGCTATGGTTCATGGAAGAGCAGGCGACAAGGCCCGTTCCCAGCCAGAAGTGTAGGCTATGTATCTGTCAGGGCTTAAACCTCTGCACCTTTCCCATCTTCTAATGCTACCACAGTCTTTGCACTTGCTAACCATCAGTTCTTGCAGATAACGAACACATGCTCTTGTAGCTGTCCTTTCACGAATAACACTCACCACACTGAAAACATGAGGGGATGTATCATTTTGATAAGCTGCCACAGGGCCCTCATATTATTTCAGAAACTCCAAAAAAAATTGAGATTTTTTTTTTCTCAACTCCTGAGGCCTATAGGAAAAGAAGATCCAAGTACTTCCAATACAAATGCTGACAGATCTTGCTGGGAACCTGTTTTATTAAGCAGTAAATGTCAATAACTTCTTCAAATATTATGGGCTAACTTATTTCCATTTTACTTAGCTTATCTTCTTTCCTTTCCAATTTCTTTCTACTGGAGACATAACTTTCAGTTATCCTTTTTTTTTTTTTTTTTTTTTTTAATATTCACAGCTGTTGTTACATTTATATGGCTGGGATAGTCTTAAGACATATCTTAAACTGCGATGATCTGCAAATGCAATTCTGGAACCTCAAACTCCCACTGATAAAACTGCAATCAAACATATTCTTACAATGACCTGATCTGAAATGTTGTCAGACTCTGATTTTTGTCTACGTAGCTTGTTTTCGTATGTTGTGACCTGCATGCCATTTTGATTTTGTGTTACTCCATGGCATCTTTAAAAGTGAGAAAATGAAACAATAAAAATGGTTGCAGCATTAAATTTCCTGGGCCACTGCTTTTGGTCAGCTTGAAAATTTTTCATTTATGGCATTGATGGTTTTATTTGTCAAGCATGCCTTGCCAGGACTTTATTGTGCCTCAGAGAGGCAATATGATCTCAAATAATAGCCACAGCATTGAGAGGGGAAGACATGACTAGAAAAGCAAATTTCAGTTTTCAAGTTTTCTGAATTTGTTATATTTGATGCAGAACTAAAATGATAAGATCATCCTTATTATCATTAAGTAGACTGAAACTGGTGTATTCCCACATAAAGGGTTTTATGGAAGAGCTTTTTCAGTGCTTCTAAAACAAAATATGTCCCTACAGAGTCCCAGCTTCCCATTCATTCTTTGATAAACTGTAGCCTTAAAGGTGCTTCAGAGCTGGAAAATGATGTCTGCCAAGAAAGCAGTACGTTCAAACAATAATTCCTACAGAATCTTTTTGCTTTCATAGACAGTGATTTTTATTTTTTTTTCTTTCACAAAAACCATGCCATTGGAAACTTTCTGGCCAGCATTTGCTTTAGAGTACTAATCCTTCCTCTACCATTGATTCCTTCTGTGATATGAGATTAGCTCCTTCCAGCTTCTAAAGGTCACAACTGCCCTTAGGGTAAAGCAGATAGAAGGATGGTTCTTTTAAGATCTAAGAATACTCCTATGAATGTTCTAGGATACAAAATGCTACAAATGAGTTAGAAGCATTAGTTGTCTTAAGCTAAAGCCTTTGCAAACTTTGTAGAAGTCTTTGAGTTACATCTTCTTTCAGTCAAGAAAATTTTCAGTTTGTTTGAACTTCAATAGCTGATCTGCACTAGAGCTCCTGAGAAATATCATGGCTAAGTATTCTTCACCTGAAATCTCTTCACGATGAATTGTGTCAAAAGGTTAATGACAGGCCTATGTGCAGGTCTTTGCTTTCTGTTCATAGATATTTCAGCTAACCACTTTCAGCTTGCAGGATGTTGTGACCTCCCTGCCCCTTGTTTTTCAGAACATTTGCACTCAACACTTAAGAAGATATTTTTAGCAATGTGGAGTTGTAGTGTGTAGCACTGCAAAGGAGCTTCCTGACTCAGAGATCAGCTGCTCAGTAGCCCTGACATTAAATCAGATCAGCTTGGTAGCAGGTCTAAACTCTGTTAATTGATTTTAGCCCACCAGGAGACTTTCTACCATGAAGAACACTTAGGACACAGGAAAACACTTCACAGTCCTAAAGTCACAAGGTTCAATGGGAGATGCTGAAAGGACATAGGGGAAAATTGGGTCAGAGACATTTAGATTTCAGTTCCTATGAAGCACCAGTAAAGCAGGCTAACAAAAGACAACGATGAATTGACCTGAAATTTAAAATAAATAAATAAATAATCCCAGTTTGTCTGGGACTTTACTCTGGGAAAACCTTTCACTTTTTTACTCCTAGCCACAAGCTAGGATTACAACAAATATTGAAATGGTATTTTCTCAACAGATAGCAGGTTTAGGTTATGGCAATTTTTAATTCCATTGGTGAATATCCACGCATGGATATTGTGGAGGATATGTAAACTTGCAGTTTAACTGAAATTGAAGCCACTTGAATCAAAGTGTTAGGGAGATCAAGACATAATTTCAGGCAATATTGAACACAAAAGCCTTTAGACAATCATCTGTGTCACACTAACTCAGTGTAGTTTGTCCCTTTAGTATTCAGCAGGATCTAGAGGCAGTTATTAGTATTTCCTTCAGGAATTCACAGTCCTTTCCATTTCTCTATCTAATCACTTTCTTTGCCTTTAGTTGGTTAAGACAAGAAGAAAAAACCCTGCTGTGTATTTATTCCAAGCAATGGAAAATTAGAAAATGATGGAAAATTATGGGAAAGAAATGCAATAGAAAATTAGAAAAATATTCAAAATGCAACTGTAAGATTTATCTTTTTTTTTCCTGAAGTACTTGATATAGGTTTGGATTGTTGCAGCTTTTTTGTTTATCTCCATCCCTTAAGAGAATTGTTCTTATTATATACAACTCAAACAGCTCTTATAAACAAACAAACAAACAAACAAAACAAAACATACCTACAAATCCACATTTCCACACATTTCCAAAACATACCTACAAATTCACAATTTATCACCCTTGCATTGTACTGCATCATATCTTTTTTCACTTTTTTTTTCTTTTGTTTCTGTGATACTATGTGGTACATAATGACTTATAACTATATCACACAATTCAGCAATTAAAATGTAAAAAATATACCTGTTTTTCTTTCTCATCTTCCTTACTTTTTGCAAGTAAGTAGGCAATTTTATGTTTCAGTAGCTGGTTAAAATTGAATAGCTTTCATTGACAGTCATCACAGTTCACAATACTTACGTATTTGTACCCATTTCAAACAAATCTGCATTTTATAGCCTCATTTGTAGTTGCATGTATCAGTTTAATAGTAATCAGGAAATGAGTGAGAAACTTTCCATACCTACATAGTCTTCCAAAGAAAATGCTGTATTCTTCTCACATCCCCTAGAAGTAAAGAAAAAAAGAATAGAGAAGTTCAGGTATTACATATCACCAGGAAGCCAGGTATATTCAAAATGCAAATATGTCCCAGAATGAAAAAGAGAGCTGCCTGCCAATGTGAGTGCTTTGCAGATTCATTTCCTTCATTTCACTCTCAAAATTTGCTCATTTTTATCCAGCATTACTCTCCTGTTTTAGTGATAAGTATGTCAGACTCTCTTTAGAGAATTAGCATCAGGTTGGCTATCTGAATCTAAGATCAATAGCACTGCTGAATCCTTAAGACATTATAAAAGAAAGTAGAAGATTCATGTGAAGCGTGTAGCACAGAATGTGTGTTGTCATATATGTCCCTTACAAAGAAAAGCCAAGCAGCGAACATAAATCTGTAGTAGCCATGCTACTTTTCCATAGTAAAGATTAGCATAGGTAGCAATTCTGAGATGTCTTAGAAATTAGGAATGATTTAAAGTACTTAAAATTAATTGTAGTACATAACTATGTAATGAACATGGACTTCTTTTCCAGATTTTTTTGTGAAAAAAAAAAAAGTCATGACATTGTTGACGTATACACCTGTTTATGCCTCTCCTCAATTTCTAATAATTTGAGTCCCTGATGCTAGTGGCTTGCTACCAGTGTGACTGATTATGCATGCATAGCCATTATACATACAAACATAGCATCCATCCCAAACATGAGAAATCCTTCTTTATGTTTTGCATGTGGTTGAAGCATATAATATGCCATATTTCCTGAGAACTCAATCTTTTGTCTTCATTAATAGGCATCTAATATCATGACACTGTTTCCAGGTACAATCCCTCCACTCATTAAGTCAGTTGTGCAAAGTGAGGAAGGGCTGGCAACCAACGAAGGGCTAAAGATGCTGGTGACCATTTCCTGTATCTTGGTTGGTGTCTTGCTGCTTTTTGTGATGCTGCTGATTGTGCGAAGGAGGAGGAGAGAGCAGAGACTGAAGAGGTTGAGAGGTAAGATGAGAGCTGTGGCACTTATTCCTACATATGCATACTGTCCAAACACAGAAGGACAAGTAGGGCTGCATGTGACCAAATGGTTCAATCCCCAGTTGGTATAATTTTCCTGTAACATGTAGCAGGTAAAACATATGTGCTTTTTTACAGAAATTCCTTCTTTTATCATTTTATAGTCTAGCTGAAAACAAAAATGAACCATATAATCATTGTTAACCGTTATTTTGCATGATGAGGGAAAGGAAAATAATTCTCAAGTATGGTGTTTGGGAATTTTGTTGTTTTTCTTTTTTGTTTTTCTTTTTTTTTTCTTTATCTTGTGAATAGTCTCAATAACCTAAAATCTTTTTTTTATTATTATTATTTTTTTAAAAACTAAAATCAGATGTTCTGGAGATTTAAGGGTTTCAGTTTTCTAGCACATTTTTAATTAATTCCAGAATTATGAAATTAATGTAGCCAGATGTTAGGCTAGAAAACACACCCAGATATTCTCAGATTTGTTACCATATTGTTTTCCTTATGATATATTATAACAAAACTCTTAAAACAACTTTTCACTTTTCACTCACCATTCATTGTAGCTGAAAGTCCTTTTCTCTAATCTTTATTCAAATTCATGTTTCCTATGTGAGTAAGTCTTAGATTTTTGAATTCATTTAGCTGTATTGGATTTCTAGTAAACACCTCCAGCTGAGTCCCAATGAGGTTTTTGACCCTTGCACTCTGCAACTTCTGCACTTGGCCTTGTGGGCTTTGTAGTTGCACATGATAGTAAACATTATATTCAAAGTATTTGAAAAATGCCATAAATAAAAATAAATAAAAAGCAACATGATTTATCATCCACAAACACGAATCTAAGGATTTCTAAGAATGACAAAAATGCTTAGTTATTTGTATTTTAACCAAAATATGCTTATGATATTAAAACCAGGGCCAGCCTTGTGTGTTCCATCTCACCTTTGCATTTGTTCTTGTCTCTTTTGGGTCTCATTTTTCTCTTGTAATGATATTTTGGGTATTTTTTGCAATGAAGACAGAAATAAAGGGCCCTTAGGCATGGGCAAATTTCTAGATCAAAGAGGACAACTAGCCTTATAATTCAGACACAGCTCTGGAAATTAGGGCATTTGGATTCTTTAAGTTGTTGTATAATAACTTTCTCATTTGAAATTTTTTAAGTCATTTACCTCTGAGCAATATTTTCTTCATCAAAAAAGTGGTGGAGTAAGGATAAAGAAAATATTATTATCTTATCTTCTGAGAAATATTGTGTAATTCCGTCCAGTAATGAGCAGGATATTTTGAGCAGTTTGGCTCCAGGAAATCATGGCTGTGAACATCTAGTTTTTCTTAGATTCTTGAGTTACAATCCCTTAAGGACGGCTGATGATCACCAGCCAATGTGGCTTTACTATAATGTAAGATTTATTTGAATTATTTTCTCTCAGAATATAGGAATTTAGAAAAATATTTTCACTTAAATGTAGCCAGTGACAAAGAAATCATCACTCCTTTTGATGGTCATCAGTATTTAACTACAATTTCTGCAAAAGTTACATCTCACTTCTCACCTGAATTTGTCAAGCTACAACTCAGCCTCAGAACCATTTAGTCCCATTATACTTCTGTCTGTCATGCAGTGACTGAAATTCTCTTTTGTATCACATTTTTGGTCTTTGAGGATATTCTTTTTATATGGTAGTGATCAAGTAATTTAATATTTTAGTTGGTAAACTAAACAGATGGATCTTCTTGATTTTTTTCTCTAATTATTCCATCATTCATTCCTTTCAAGGCTTTTCTCTAGTCTTCTTGTTATCTTCCAGTATCTTTCCTCATCTGCGTAGGTTAGGAATGAATTTAATATTCCAGTAACAGACACATCAGCACCAGATATAGAGACAAAAAATCTTTCTTCTTGTTCTTTATATTATTTTCTCCATACCTGTGAGAATCTCCTTTTTGGCTGCAACATTATACTAAGAGTTTGCCTTAAATTTTTTATCCACTGAGATGACAATTCTCTAATTACAGTGAATAGGATAACATTCTCCATTGTACAGCTAAGACTTGTATTCTTGATATATATAACCATGTGGTCATATGATGTAAATAAATATAGATAAATTACTAGCTTGTGATCAGCCTACCTGATCATCCAGATTGCTTACCTATTGCTTTTATTATATTTTAGCTATCTAATTGTTATGTCATTTTCAAACTTTTATTAGATGTTGTCTTATTTAATTCCAGACCACTGAGAAAAACTACCAACAGTGTAATGTTCCATGGTACATGAAGACAATAAATACTCTGTTTAAAATTGTATTTTGATACATATCAATTTATATGTTGGAAATCATATATAATGGTTGCCAAGTTAATTTTTTGCATTATTGCTACTTGCTTAGTAAAATGTTTTTAAATAAAAAAACTTTGTTCTAAAGAAATATAAATATAATATTTAGAACTTGCCTAATTCTATCTCAGTGAGAGTTTTTTCAACATCAACATTCTTAGTGAATTTTATTCTCATCAGAATTCTTAGCTTGACATGGCTGATTGAATAATTAAGGTCAATGAATATAGACTTGTAGTCAATCTCCTTTCATTCATTTCATCAAGACTCATACCATTTTTTCCATCCCCTTTGCTCATTGCCAAGATCAGATCGACAGTAATTCAGTTTTTTCTGTTGTTCATTCTTTTTGAAGACTGACCTAATGTTAGCCATTTCTGCTCTTCTGGAGAATACTTCATGTTCTAAAAGCCTTAGTGTCAATCAGCATTGCTGTTAAATCCTGAGTAATTTCACCAAGAAAACTCCTGCTTGCAAGTTTTCCTGATCTCCTAACTAAAAAATGTTCCTCTGTAGTAGTTACGGTGTTCAACTTTCTTCTGAATTCTTTTTGAAGGGAAAATGGAAAATATCCTGTCATTATCACTTGATATATATTATCTGGTGGGGTTTCTTGAGACTCAGGACACCTTTTTCCTAAATCATGATTCTAAACCCACTAGCTATTTTCAGTCTACATCAGAAATAATATTTTCCACTGTGGGACCTTCTAAGCAATTTTTTGCAAGTAACAACTTGCATAATTCTTGCTTTTGTTGCTCCAGGGGATGTTTTCTTCAAACCTGCTTGACAAAGAGGAGTGGGAATTGCAGATTTATTTGCAGTGTATTCTTCATGCAAACATTTAGATTTATGCTTACAGACAGATAGGGTCCTGGTTCCAGTTTGTGGGGTAAATATGGCATTAAAGTCTCTCTGTTCTTAATCATTTTACTGCCTGTTTTAGCATATAGGAATGCTTGTCTTCCTATAGGAACCCTTGTCTTCCTCCTGTGCCATACATAGTATGATTTTATTTTTCCAGGAGTACTCTGTTTAGAAGAAAAATGTAGTTTCCAGCAAAACCCTGAGTTTTTGTCCAATTTAGTAGTTCCACAGGTCAAGGCACAAGAAGGTCAATTGAGTGCTGGAGTTCATGCCGTGATTCAGTAGGTCAGCACACATTAGAACAGAGAAACCTGATGACTTATCACTTTCTCTCCACTATTAACCTAGCTCCACTACCACTGAAATAGTTTTCCCTTTGTTTCCAAACTCAACTCACCTTAACCCAAGCAGAAAGTGTCAGTGCAGCGTGGCTGTTCAATAGCGGCTGCGTGCTATTTAAAACTTTATCATGGACCCTGATTTCCCAAGTGGCAAGCCAAATGTGCTAAGTATTTTAAAGAAGCAAATGAAAGTGAGGGCCGCTGCTGAGTCTATGCCTGTTGGTGCAGTCATGTGACAAAACCACTGAGAGAGGTTCGACTTTTTCACTAAGGGTGATGCTTGGCTGGGACAGGAGATTGTCACCTTCAGTCAGTTATCCATAGTTTCTCTGAGCCCTGTTTTCCCTACCCAAAAGCTAGGAAACAGGTCCCTGGCTGGGATATTGATTCCTTTTATGAAGCTTTCTCAATTTACTGATGAAATGTGTCATGTAGGACATATACAGTACAGTAGTCTGCAGCCTATACCCATTATTTTGTGAAACTAATATATCTTCTGTAGCTGATGTTTTGGACACATTGTTATCATATTCAGTTACTTTAGGGTTTGTGGTTTTCCTTTGACAAATACATAAGATCCCTTATCTTCTTGGCACGTTTGTTTTGGTCCAGTCCTACACCAGACCGTGTGTCCAGTAAAGCCGCCATTATCTTTACTAATACTGCTGTCCATTGCAACAACTTTCATCTGTTAAACCCTGCTGACTTTAGTATTTTATTTTCTGCAGTACTATTTCATTCAGTTTTTGATATATGTAACATGATCTTGCATGAAGTCTCATGCTATTTTTGATTGAAGATGCACAGACAATTTGATCCTTTGCATCTCCTTGACCAAGAGCATATGTAAATGTGCATTTGAATATGACCCACATGTTTAATAGTGAAAACATAACATCTTTCCCAGATGCAGCATGGAACACAGCTGTGCAGCATCTGAGAATATATGAGGGAATTTGTTTCAATGCAAGGGAAAAGGCACAAGAGTGAACATAACTGTGTGCAGTTCCTCCAGTGTGTTTCACCAAACTGAGCATACTCATCTGAGCTGGTCACGCAAGGCGCGCTGACAATCTAGTCAATACAGTCAATGGACTGAATTACACACTTCAGAACTCTGGGTTCCTAGCATTTTTAAAACATTTATGGTTGAAACAACAACAACAACAAAAATTCCATGAATATTGTTATTTAATCCTGGGAAACAAATCTAGAAAGGAACTGAAGAGATCAGTCAATCTTCCAGTCTATTCCTTTCATTTTCCTTGAGTTGTGCACTACTTGCACAAATATCCACAGTCTTCAGTCAAAGATGTAGTCATTGCTTTACAAATCCACTCTCTGGGTGAAAGAAACATTTGAATATTAAATCACCATTACTGGGTGTGCCAGAGGGAGAATGTGTGCATCAAGACTCTACATGATCCCAGTGCTGCTACAACAACAGGAAACATCATAAAGCTTGTTTAAAATAAAATAGAATAAAATAAAATAGACTTAGAATCAGATTTTTTAATTTTTTCTTCTTTTTTTTCCCCCTTCAAAAGATCTAAATCCCTTTCTAGGTCCTTAAAAGTCAGTAGGAAAACTATCTCTGGTGTCATTTGGAGCAGCAACATGCTGGTACTTTGCCTTATGACTGATGATAAAGATGTTGTCCTCATGGTATTGTGCTATGTAGAAGCACTTACAGGAGTGTTCACAGCAAAAGTCAATCCCATAGCAAAAAAAAAAAAAAAAAAAAAAAAAAAAAAAAAAGTCTGTATGCGTAAATGTAGCGCTGTTTGAATAAGATCTGACATCTCAGACAGAGTCCTTCCCTTCAGCAGGAATCTTCCATTCTTTGTGCTGAAAAGGAATAAGGGGAAGATTAAAAATAAAGGAGTGGAACAAGCAGACCTAGAAGAAGCACAGAATTTCAGCTGCCATTGTGAGAAATGAAGTCTAAGACAGGCAAGCTGGCACAGTGTCAGAGAAACTGAATGCAGAAAGTTGGTGGAAGATGTTTTGTTAAAAATAAAAAGAGCACTTTGTTTATCCCTTTTAAAAACAAACATAAATGTAACCAGAGTGATGCATTAAGTTGGTGGTTTGTTTCTGCCTGCATCCTCTGGATTTTAAAGGCAGGAAATTTAATAGGATCACAGACAAAGAAATTGCAATAGGTGTAGGAGACCCAAGAGGTGATTAAGGAATAAAAAGGGTTTCAGAAATGAGAGGGAGAAAACAAAGACAAATCCAGTAAATGTCTTAGAAGATGCAGATAGATTTACAAGCAGGAGATAAGAGAAGAAATTTAAAGTTTCACCTAACAGGAGAGTTCCTTGAACTGGAAATGTTTTCTTCTCCTATTTGCTTTACTTGGTTGCACAAAAGGCTGCTTTGTTGCTCTGTGATATTGTTATTTAGGGACTCTGGACTCAGCATTTTCAAGTGAGTTTGTTTAGTGGAGAACAAAATGTAGCTGTCTTTTTGCCAAATAATACCACAGAAATCATTATTGTATGTTTATAAAGTTTTACAGGAAGCTACCTGAAGAACACTGGGTGAACCAACCTTCAGCTGTGTACTTTGATCCAGTATTTACCATAATAATGATATCCCCAAAGGGTTTTATGTTAATAATAGCAGCAGTGACAATGGGAATATTTCTCCATCAGCAGCACCTCATTTTGCAGGGCTGATCCAAGTGGGAATCAGCTACCTCCTGTTTTGTATACCAACAGCCCTCTGAAGACCCAGAAGTTTTGAATTATTGCTAGTTGCAAAGCATTCATACCTGAGAGCAACCAGTCTCTCCTTGGAGACCTCCCTTGCACCTCCTCCATGCAGTCAGGTTGAGTTTGAAAATGGCAGGCTGGTAATTGCTCATCCAGATCACCTTCAGCTCCTGCCCAGAGATGGATGTCAGCATTTCTGTCCTCTTGCCCTTTCTTCCTTCCTCACCCTCTCGCTTGCTAACCATGGCATGAAGGAACAGAGAGCCCTGCTGGTTGTTAAAATATCTGCATTTGTAAAGAGTGTCTGTAGTTGTTTCCAGTTAAAGTCTATTTTATTCCATGCTCCCTTTTCTTCAAAACTAACAGTTGCTAGTATATCTCTAAGCATTTTCAGTGCTACTGAGGAACTAAACAGGGCTCTTTGGGGCAGAAAGATCTAATGTAGTGAAATGCAGTTCCAACAAAAGTAGGAACTTTTAGGCACTATTTTATCTTCATTACTGATCTGAGAATTGACAGTAGTCTTATATATAGCTGATTCAAATCACTTCCTAATAATCCATCTATCACATAAATTTTCATTTGTGATACAAACAGATAGCAACTCCTGACATCTTTTCTGTTTTCTTCTAGATGCAAAGAGTTTGGCTGAAATGCTTATGAGGTAAGAATAAATTCAATCTTCTTAAATTGAAAAATAATTGTCAGTTATGGCATCATATTTAAAAATTACTGTAGGGACAAAAGGAGTCTTTTATTCCTAAAGCCTTTCTCAAAACACACCATTTGACTCTCTTTTAAAAACTAGGATATGCTGATGGCTAGAAATATGAGAAAACAGTTTGTGGTCAGTCCTGTAACAGAACACAATAGTAAAATTTGCCACCTTTTGTATTAGTGCATTAAATTATAGAATACATGTGGGTTAATTTGGACATTTTTCCTGTTCAGAAAAACATTTGCATAATATGTACCAAAGAAATTGCTCTTTTGAGATCATGGCTTTGAAAACAGTAAGTGCCTGGATGTGAATATCTCTAAACTTTATAGTTTTATTTATATAATACTACAGTTATATTTATGTAGCTGCTATACCCTAAGGTGTATAAGAGCAGGAAAATCCATTTATTATTTTTCAGTTCTGTTCCATCAGTTCAGCACCCAGAAATCTAATTCAGTTGTGGAATTGCAACAGAATGACTATTGTGGCATCTCAATTTCTTCAGAGATGGAAATTTCATATCTACAGTGTTTATTGTTTTATCTGGGGAAAATGTTGAACTTTAAATCTGCTGCATATATTTGAAAATAGGATCAACAAGGGAATATTTCTAAGTTCAAGTGAGCTTTGGTTTGTTAGAAAATCTTTTTTATTTTTAAGCAACAAATTTGAGAATGTCATGGATATTTTATCAAATGAAACATACGCTAAACTTCCTCACTCATGATAAGCTTCACCTGCTATTATAAGAATACACTAACCCAAGACATGGTGACAGATGGTTTTAATGTGAACTCAGCTCTATGACATCAGTCTCCAAATACATCTGAATAGTCCCATTGATTTTAACAAAACTGGTCATGCAGTTCAGGTCACATTGTTCTTTTTTGCAACTTAGAAACCCCTGCTAGCAGCAGATTGCAGGTTTAAGCAACTTCAAGGAGATATGCTGTGACACATTTTTCATGATACAAAAAAAAAAAGGCACAGATTAGCATATACAGTATACCCGTTCCCTAAAGAAACCCATCATGGACCTCAGTATGCAACTTCTGGATGAAGATATTCAGTCCCATTGACAACCACACATAACACCTCTGCTTAACTCTACTGGTCTTATCACCACCTCTGTATGGCAATTTCAGAGCCTCACTCCTCTGACACTTAGAAAATTATCAAACTTCCAACATAAATGGTCCATTCTTCCCTCTGACAATGCTAACCTTAAGTTTAAAGATTTTTTGCTCTCTGTGCCTGATACATTCAGACAGCAGTCTGATCCCTTCCTAGCCTTTAGTTGAGAGCTGCTTTTCTACGTAATTGTCTTCCACTGTTTCTTTTTGCTTCTCCTTTCATTTTCTCCCATTCATTTATTTGAAAATAATATTATTTTTATTAAATAGTCATATTTTATACTTCTCTTAAAATGTGAACAAAGGCAAATGACTAACAAGGCAGGACTTTAAGGTCCTACATATGGAGAAGCCTCTTAACTTAGAACTCTCAAAGTGATGCTATTTTGATGAGTTTTCCACATGGTACATGTTCAGTTACTTCTGAAACAGCTATGAAATACTTCCAACCAAAAACCTGAGCCACCCACCAACACTATATACTCCTGAAGATTTAGCATGTTAATAATGAAAGGATAAAAAGCCCTTTCCAAAGTAATAGTAACATATTATAAAGCTTCTGATATTTTATATACATGTATTTTAGATTTCACCAAAATCTGCTGTGTTACAAATATCAAGAAAGAGGGTGGCCATTGGTTGTGCCT
Organism: Aythya marila; assembly: GCF_965140915.1. Taxonomy (NCBI): domain Eukaryota; kingdom Metazoa; phylum Chordata; class Aves; order Anseriformes; family Anatidae; genus Aythya; species Aythya marila. Next base: position 93,520,496 of record NC_139042.1, read on the forward strand.
TGCCATTTGAGTATGGGATATAAAGAACAGAAGATTCCCTGCTTGCTAAGAAGGTGTGAGGGATAGAGAGAGCTTTGTGTACCTTCCCATTTGAGGAGATTTTTATAAGTATGTGTAAAGCGGATTAAGAATGGAGCTTGAGTCTTGGCTTTGAAAGTTGCCAGCTTTGGCTGTTTAAGTCAAATATCTGAGGAGCAGGGTAAGCCCCAGCAGTTAGCAGTTTAATAGGAACTTGTTGCTGATACTTTAAACTAGCAAATAAAAATCTCTGCTGGCATACAATCACAACTTGACCTTTTTTGGGGTTGAAGCATAGATCCAGCCAACTTCTTTGTAGTTGTTCACTGTGAATTGGTATAGCAATTGGCTGAGCTTTCTAATTTTGAACACAGGGTAAAGAATATTTTATCTCTGAAAATACCCTTGACTGGCAGATTATTTACAAAATTTAGTTTCTGGTATGTTTTTACAATGATCAGCTTAGACATCAGGAAACACTGAGGTGGCTTGACTCTTGATTTGGCAGCAAGCACCCAGAATGACTTTACAGAGTGATATATTTTATCTCTTTACAAAGCTAGCTTGATCTAACACTGTGCTGTGCATACAGACATTTTCAGTCACTCAGATAAGTATTTTTTTATTACGTATCTAGGAAGACTAAAGAGGAGATATTCTTATAACTATGTGCACTTGCACTCTTTCAAAATGCATCATGCACTGTACTGGCTCTGGAGAAGGGCTTGTTTATCCACAGACTGTACATAAAAGCTCTGCTCAATCAGATCCAAAGGCACAGGTGTAGCCAAGTATTTGTCTATAATAGTGGCCCAAAGCAGACACTTGGGTAGAGGAAAGCAATACAGCAAATACATACTGACTCGTTCCCCAGACAGGCTCCTAGTCTCTAACAGTTTGGAGCTCAGAGGTTCAATGAACTGGAGAGAATGAGCTATATTACACACAGATCATTACAAAGTCTGACAGGTAAAGAATAGACACAGCAGACAGGTAAAGAATAGACACAGCACATGTTTAAATTTTAAGTCGTATCTGTAGATGAACGAAAATACATGTAGATGTGTTTCCTCCCTTTAAAGAATTAATTGTTGGGCTCCTCATCCACCAGGCTGTTAAAATACTTGGATGCATGAATTTTGCTAGGTTAGAAAATCCTTGGGCACCAAATTTCAAAATGGCAATACTAAAAATCTTTGCCTCACTGCCAAGTCCTAGAGCCACATAATTGCTGTTGGCATTTCAGTTTTTTTAAGCTGACAGTTGAGTTATTGTGGTCTGCAGAAAATAATTTAAAATTCATTGAGCCAGAAAGAGGTTACATGCTAATTAGCAGCAACCTTCTTGGCACTGCCAATTGCCTGTTCTGTGTTTGGACACTCCATGCCACAGTGCTGCCACATGGAGAAGTAATTAGACCAGTAAGAAAGAGGAGAGAGATCACACAAGATGAGGCATAACTCAAGATTAGTAATAGGGAATCTTCCTGAACATAAAAAGGCTTAGGTTTCAGTTCTGACTTGAAGGACTTTCCACACATTTTGCACTAACCTCTCCCTGGAGCCAAGAATAAATTCAGAATTCCCTCTGGGCAGGTGAACAGTACAACTACAAAGCTGGGGAACTGTCCTCCTGCCCTTTGTGGTGCAAACAATTCTTTCTGCATGGTTGAATACTTTGCAATAGTAGGAATACAGAGTGTTTGTACTGCAGAAGAGCTTCTAGCTCTAACCATGATGCTGGGGTTAAAGCATTCTGTATTCTGCATTCTCTGAGGAAGATGTGTGATTTGATCGCTTTGCCTCCTAAAGCTCTGTTGAGCAAGTGAAGGGTGCAAGGATGCATTTATTGGACTTTATTTTGTGCTACATGAGTTGTATATGTATCTGATTGAACATATCCAATAATTATTGAATTATTGATTTTTATTCGAAATTGGATTTCACAAATTCAGTTTTCTGTTTGATCACAGGTTTGTTGTGTGATCTTGGACAAGCCCAGTGTGACCTGACTTTTCAAGGGCATCTATTCATGCATATTTGGCACGCAGATAATATGTTAGTCTCCAGTTCTCATAAAATTTCAGCAGCTTGAGTGGAAACCAATAGGATAGTGGCATCTAACCCATGCAGAGACTTTGAAGAGACTTTGAGAACGTCATTGTGGAATTTATCTGCATTTGAGAATCCTAAATGTCTTTGAAAATTTATGTGGTTAATAAGATACTGTGACTACTATTCTCCACTGATTACATATGGAGACAAGTCTGGCAGCCCTGGGTAGCTCTCCTGATATTTTGCTTTCAGAATGATTAAATGATGCACCAGTTGTAGGCTGTCTGAATGCATTTCAGCTATCCATCCGTACTATCAGAGCAATAGTACTGCCTGACCTCTGAAAGGCAGAGACATTAAAGTTTGTGAGATGGATAGATAGTGATCATGCTGGGGACCACAAGACGAGGGTAAAACAGAAGGTGAGAATCAGAGGTGTGTACCTGTGTGCCTGGAAGATCTTAGTCCTGGATTTGTGTCAGAATTTCTGACAACTGAGTGACAAGGAAATTCTTCATAAAAAGGACATAAAGGAACCCCCAAACCTAGAATAGTTAGGTCATGCTGGCATGGAAACAGCAGGAAGTTAAGGCAAATTTCTAGAAATGTGGTCTCATCCAGCATGCATCAAAGTGGCATTAAACTCCTACGTAGAGGCCCTCACTTAGGAAAGGAGTGAGTTTATCATCATGCAGCTTAATAGTCCTCTGAAGATTCCATTAATAACAATAATTCATTGCCCAAGGAGAATTAAAGTGAGTGATTCACAATTACTTTGCACCAGAAAATGACCCTCTACTGAATTTTAAAGTCCTTTTATATGTGAGTACTTGAATCACACCAATAGGTCATTTGTCTTAATTTTTCTCAGCCATCTTACCTAAACAAGTATTTGCAAATCTTTCTTCTTCTCAACAGAGTAATTACACCTGAAAGGGTTAAAAGTTCCTGTGTTTTTAGTGCAGTCTAAAGGTTTCTTGCTGCAAGTTCTGTACTGGAAATGGTTGTAGCACTCAATTTTACTATCCATTTTCATTTGCTTTTGGTAGACAGTTCATTTAAGAAGTCATTTTCTGGTACACAAACTTCAAAATGAAATTGTTTCAATTTGCATGATGATAGAATAATTGTTTTAGATTTTTTTTTTTTTAGAATATCGCATCAATCAAATAGAAATAATCCATGAATGCAAACAAGATTTGCAATTTTACTCTTGCAGCATCAATGGACCTAAAACCTTTATTTATTTTGTACAATTTGTTAGTATTAATTAAATCTCTAGTCATTTGTTTGCTTTTTCATTTATCAATTCTAGTGACATTTGGAATTTATCTGAGGAAAAATAATGGAAAGTTTAGAAATAATTAGAAATTACTACAAGACATCTTCCTAGCAACCTGTTTGATCAGCTACATATTTCTTTACTTACATTCATAAGGAATGAAAGAAAAGGTCAATCTTACAAACTTTTTATTAATTTCCTTATATGACAACACTTATAGAAAACTATATGAAATTTTCAAACAGATCCCTGCTGAAAAATAATAAAACAAACCCTCAACACTGTGCATTCATCTAAATGCCTTGCCGTGTGCAATAAAATAATACTGTGTACTTGTTCTGAAGAGGGGAATATAAAATGTATGAGTATTTTGCTGATTTGTTCTATTATTTTTAGTTTGAGCTGGGCAGACTTATAGTTAGCAAGTTTGCAAGTATCTTTTCAGTTAGGCTGAATCTTACTGTTTGCCTCTCTTTTGTTTCCAGCAAGAATACCCGGACATCAGATACACTTAATAAGCAGCAGCAAACGCTGAGGATGCACATAGACATTCCCAGAGCACAGCTTCTGATTGAGGAGAGGGACACGATGGAGACCATTGGTAAATTATTGTTGGGCTTGTCCTCACCAGTTAATAAAACAAGCACAATAGTGGACATCCTTTATCTCACACCTTTCCTCTGATTGCATGCATCAAGAAGGAAGAGGTGCAGAGTAATTTGTCACATCTGTGAAATTAACTGTTTTTTTTTCATATAATAGAATGGCTCAGGTTGGAAGGGACCTTAAAGATCATCTAGTTCCAATTCCCTACCATAGGCAGGGATGCCACCCACTAGATCAGGTTGCTCAAAGCCCCATCCAACATGGCCTTGAACACCTCCAGGGATGGGGAATCCACAGCTTCCCTTTGAATCAGTTTCTGCTTTCAGTAGTCTCAGTATAATATTTAAAATAATTCAGAACATTAGGAAAGTGAAACTAGTGGAAAGAACAGCTTGGAGAAAATGAAGACTGGCAGTTTAATGATTTTCGTTTTGATTCCTCTATTGACTTTGACTAAACAGTTGGATCATTGGCATTACATATAAGGAAAATGAAAATGAAATTCTGAAACTACAAAATTGGTATTCAAGGATTTCAAACAGACATCTTCTAAAACTTACATGTTGCGTATTGTATCCACTTGTTATTATCAAGTTACATGATCAACATATTGATCTGTTTCAACATTTTGTTTATCTATGCAAAATTCAAATCTAAAATATTTCACACATCAGAAAACAATATTTCTTGTGTGGCTGGCACATAGCTGAAGTGTCATGTAAACAGATTTGTTTGCCTTTTTCAAATAGTCAAAACACAAGATGTCAGAAGTCTCAACAGAATAGAAATATAACCTGATTTCATGACTCTGTGGGTACAGACTGGAAAAACACTCCAGGATGACTGATCTTGTTGGACTTCTAACTTTTTGGGGTCAAAATCCATGTAGGGAAAGTCTTTGATGGATGAGAACGTAGCAGCACCTCAGGGACTGCATAGCTGGAGAGAGTTCCACAAACCAGGAGCAGCATCTCTCCATCTCCTGTCCATGCCCACACTGGGGAGGGACGAGCTGTTTAATCCCACACCCTGTCACACCTGATAGACACATTATGGGGTGCCATTTCACAGTGCAGTGGATTTGAAGAGGAGACCTACACTTCACCTGAAAAACATACTTTTTATTTTTTTAAATTTGAGCTTCCCAAAGTTCACCATTTTGATGCAGTCTTTTGTGCCAAGTTTCATCCTAAAGACAGCTTTTACTTTTGAGTTACAATTGCTGAGAAATAGGGGGTTATAGTGGAAATACCATTAGTACCTTAACTATAACAGTGTGATCAGTGCCTTGGAAATAGACAGCTCTACACAAAGCATTCAGAATAAGTAGTCACTTTGGCAGGCTTTGACATAGTTTACTGCCAAGAGGCTTTATTCCCAACCTGAATAAGAGCTCATCTTTTGCCAGAGACAGAATAATTTGGTTTCATAATGCTCATTCTATTTATGGCCTTCTTTGGGTAAAAAATGCTAGTTATGTTTTTGTGCACTGTTCACATTAACAGTGTCTTGTCAAGATTAAAAATAAATTAAAAAAAAATGAATGTTTAGAAGTGGATCACCCTCTGCTCATCAGTAAATGGATAGAAGCCCTGTTGCTGCCAGTACCCTCAGAAATGCATTATAAAGCTGTATAGCATAGCAAGAATAGATAAAAAGACTGAAAAGAATGTAAAAGAAAATCTGATAGCATGCACATAATTGTTCTGCGAATACAAATTCAGTGGAAGATTTATCACTGTTAATTCTTCCACAATCAAGTAGACCAGATTCCTCTTTAAAGTGAAAGAAATACAATAAGGTGTTCACAACTGGAAAAAAAAAAAATCTGTAGAGCACTAGCTTTCTGCGGGCTGCAAGGTCTGTACAGAAATTTGGTGAAAGTACCTTAGCTCTTGGGAAGCAATAGACAGCAGAACTGTACAGCAGCAAAGGTCAGTGCTCGACCTTTTTTCCAGTCCTTCCAAAGGTCCAGCTTCATGTTACAACGTTCTTTGCAACATATAGGAAAGCCCACAACCAGTAGGACTGACTATACTGTGAGAAACATATATGACTTGTATAAAGCTTTCCAGAGCTCCTCTTTCAGATCTACAGTAGTGAGGTTTGTTGTAGGAAGGACTCTTTGGTGCAGAGAGAGCTAGTCGGGCTTAGTCCTTAGCTTGCAAAACAGCTTTTACTGGACTTAAGGGTGTTTAATTGTTTCCGTTGTCTTTAGCAGGGTACTGAGGTGCTTAAATTTAAGCAGAACCCTAAGACAAGTCTCGGGTCATGTCCATCATTCTGTCTGTGGGAAAAAAAAAAGATCACTAGTAGAGGGGTAGTTAATGAAATTACCTAGCGATATTACCTATTGCCTAGCTAATAAAAATATTAATAATAATATGTTGTTGAAGGGATCAGCTGAGTCCTCTGAAAATGAAGAGGAAATAGGGCAGCATAGAAAAGATGGAGAAGAAAGAATTATGGCCAAACATGTTTACACACAACAGAGTTTTTGGAAGGATGCTTAATGGCCTGTCTCAGTTGCACAACTCCAAGGTGAAATCCCAAATAAAAACAGGAAAATTACACTTATTCCTTATTTTTTTTGTGGAATTTGCAATTAAACACAGTCTCCCAGGCTGTTGTGCACACTTAAAAACCATCTCCAGCCCTGCACAGAAATGGAAACTGCATTGTCTTTGGTGAAGCCCAGATGAAAAAAAAATCTTGGAACTTATTTTAAAACTGTTATGGAGACAAAAATGAATTTCATTATTCAATATTTGATGAGTATTTTTGCTTGCAGATGACAGATCAACAGTTCTACTAACTGATGCTGACTTTGGAGAGACGTCTAAGCAGAAGTCACTGACTGTCACCCACACAGTACATTACCAGTCTGTGTCACAGGCTACAGGACCACTGGTGGATGTTTCTGATGCCCGGCCAGGAACAAGTAAGATTATAGGAGGATTTGTTATGTGGAGAGGAGAAAAGTGTAAGAAAATGAATGTGGTACTCCTGCATTTGTATCCTTATGTGTTGGGTTTTTTTGTTTGTTTGTTTTTTGTTTGTTTGTTTTTTCTTTAATCTGAAAGTTGAGAGAAATCTATTTAGGTCAGCAGAGAACATTTCTTGTACAATTACATTTAGTAATTCAATATGGTAAAAATTGCATATGTATCTGAAATGTAGGTGTAATTTGAAATAATTCATACTTGGCTTTCATTAAACCAAATTCATGCCAGTTTTTAATTTCTGGAATTTATTGAGTAAATTAGCTTAATGGCTTTTAATGTCTAATGCATTTTTTTCTCAGTGATCAATCTGTATTGTATTTCAAAATGTCTTCCGTCCTTACGTCTCCATCAGGGAAGAAACACATTTCTCATTATTGCTTTTCTGAAAAAGTTGTATTTCCAGTTTTAGTTATTATGGTAAATTACTTTTCCCAGACATCTTCATGTTGAGTTACAGTGATTAAAAACTAAAATAAATAAATATGCTTCTGCAATCCATCCTTCTTAATTTCTCTCAAGAATGTATTCCATATCTATGTAAATGGAATTTATTAGATTGAAGGAATACATTCACTAGCTGTATGCAATCTCTAAAATCTCTTGGATTATTTTCATCCCCTGAAAGTTTTAGAATTTGTTTACTTGGTGAGTTTGGTGAAGATAAATGCTGAAAATTCAGATGTGAATCGCCTATAAAGCAAATTACTTGAAAAAATCTCTATTTAATTTTCATTACCACCCCAGTCTTTATTAATTATAGCTGTTGTAGTCCTGACCTTGCTGATTTTCTAGCTCAGAGATCTATAAGTTATGGTTCATTATTTCTTGAGGACTAGATTAGTACAGTCATTTGGAATCCCCTTTTCATCTATGGAGAGTCATGTCATTTGAATGAGAAGACTCAAGGTAAAACATTTGTTTTCCTTCTGGTAGCACTTTTCTCCACCCTTCGGTTCATGTATATGCTGGCACATGAAAGAGCGGAAAAAAATCATCCATTTTTTAACACGTTAGTAGGTCAAGTTTATCTGAGCGACCAATGTACTCTCAATTGTTTTGAAACTCTACATGTTCTAATAAAGAAAGAGCTACCACTCTAAAATTGCCTGCCTGTCCCATACCACAGCAGTCTCTAGCACCAGACTCTTCCACTCCTATTCCCTTTTTTATGTGTGCAGTTATGTGCTTCAGGCCACTGGAGTCATTGAGACTTCCCTCAGATTGAGCTGGGATTTAACTCATGTGTAAGGGTACGATCTGCGTCCAGCCTGGCTTTGGAAACAGAAATCCACCAACATGTTTGTTACTTAGTAAAGATCTGATTGCAGCAGTGCACAGAGCTGGGCCGAGTGCTTTTAGGTAACATTCTCTGGTTTTAAGACATTAACGTAGCTTTGAGAGAAGCTGGGCTATGAGATTTTGTAAAGCTGCTTGTGCAGGATGCTTGGCTCAGTTTGTGGCAGTGCTGGTCTGAGCATACACAGTAAGTGCCAAATTTCCCATTAGAGCCCTTTCTAAGTTGCCATCTAATTCTTTTGTATTTATGAAACTTTTCCTTTCATGAACCTTTTTGCTGCCCACGTCAGCATTCTGCCTCTGTGTTTCAGCATATGATAGCAGGGCTGTCTTAACAGCTGGGGCACCAGGTGTGTGCTGTTTTCCATCATGTAGGCAGTGGACCTTGCAGAGTCCCTGCTACAAAATCCCTTACACAGGCACAGCACAGCTGGTGCAGTGCTCCTGCTCAGCACATGTTCAGCAGGACTAGCGCTGACCTCCTGCATGCTGGCAGCAGGCTCTCCTACCCTTATCCAAATTGTGAGTGAAGGCCTAGTGAGTCAGAGCATCCCTGCCCACCAAGCCTTCTCTGCTCCAGACCAAACAGTCCCAGTACTGTGCCCTGTGTTTTCTCCCATGAGCACTCTCCCTCTGACAGTCCCTTCATGGCTTTCCCTGGAGCAGGTACAAGGTTCACTTCTGGCCATGCAGTAGCCCCATGACAACTTTCCACAGCCACCACAATTGGTGGTTTATACTGACAGTCTGCACTGGGAGTTTCGTGCCAAGTGTGCTTTTGGGTGTTATCCACGTGAGGCTGTTATGTGTTGCATGACCAGCAGGATCAATCATCAATGGCACTGAGCTCATATATTTCCAATGCTGGGGTGGGAAGAGGGGTGTAATATGTGAAATATGAGAAGGGACAGACCATAGCTGATGTTTGCAAATAAATTACTTGCTTAGAAGCAACAGGATACCTATTCTTACTGGGAATGCTTACGAGAAGTAATGCTCAGAGTCATTATCTGAGTATTATTTTTTTTCTTTAAATTGCTTCTGCTGAAGTCTGTTACCTCAAAGACTGATGACTTCACCATTTGAATGCCAAAGAACATTTGAATATGTTTGAATTTTTCATTTCTAATACCTTTTCTCTCTATTGTTAGTAATAGCCTTCAAAAAGATTCAGTCACTTTCTGTTTGCCAAGAAATGCTTTTTTTCTATTCCACTTACTTTGTTAGAGTGTATCAGCCTCACTTTTACAGAAAAACTATTCTTAATAAAACCATAGAAGTCAGTTTTTGTCAATAATTCATTTTCGCTCAGCTGGTCACCAGATTATCTCTAGGACAATAAAAAGTAAAATGTTGCAAGCCTTACAAAAGTAACAGATTATCTTTAAAGTTTAAGAAATTTTATTTACTGTTTTTTAAAACAGTCAGATCTTTCAAAGCCTGTCACTAATGAAATTCTGAAGGATCTAATATAGGCTATGTCATGCATCCTGGCTGTTTGCTAAAAAATCTGGGAATTGTAGCTGATTAATAACATAGTATGATAAAAGTATTAGTGAAATGGTTGGAATAGAAAATTATGCCACCACATTCCTGACCACATATTTTTACAAACTGAGGGCAGGTGCCTGTTTTGGGGGTTTTCCGAGGGCACATCTACACTGATAATTTACCTGAGAATTCACTTGAGATGTGTGAAATTCCTGACCAGGTCTATTTGCCACATGCTGTTTCACATCTCAGAGAGGTTTTGCTGCTGGAGAACTGGTTGTATTGGATTAATGAACATGTCAATGGGAGGCTGGCTCAGTTCTTCAGCTGCTCCCTTTTTATTAGAAAGAGGGTATTTCAAGAAAGAGCTTTTACTTTTTTTTTTTTTCTACAAAGAATGTTTTGTGTTCTTTTTTAACCAAAATGAGTGGCCAGTCCCTTCTGACAGGGCTTGTTTCCTTGTCTATTCAAGAGCCTAGTGGAAAAGACATTTTCTGTTATCCGTCACAGATCCTACCACAAGGAGGAGTGCCAAAACCGGACCCACAGCTCGCAACCGCTATGCTAGTCAGTGGACCCTCAACAGACCTCACCCCACCATATCAGCTCATACCCTCACCACAGACTGGAGGCTTCCCACCCCCAGGCCAGCAGGATCCGTGGACAAGGAAAGCGACAGCTACAGTGTCAGCCCCTCACAGGACACAGGTACAGGTCTCTCTGCAGGGCTGCTCGCCAAAACTGGGTCGGCAGTAGCTGCATTAACCATCTTGGTCCTCAGTATACTTTGTTTGGTGCTTGGGTGCTGCAATTTATTCCTTGCCAGTAGTCTCTTTATAATAGTTGCCACAAATGCATATAATTCCAATGATAACAAATACTGTGCCCTTGCTTTCTCATGCCACATGCATAATGGAGCCCTTTGAAAGATATGGTATTTTTCTGGTAGCCGAAGCTCTATATATCCTGTGTCTGAAGGAAGAAGTAGGAGAATTTGCTGCATGAAATGTCATTGACCAGGAAGGGGCAATATTAGCAACCAACAGTATGTCTTGGTCAAAGGCAGAAATGTTTTAAGGTTTGAGCTACACTGAGGTAAGTCTTTTTTTGTTTTGTTTTGTTTTGTTGTTTTTTTCCTTTTTGCAGTCATGTATTGTGTTCATAGGGATATTCTAAGCAGAAAAAAAAAAAAAAAAGAAAAAAAAAAAAAGAAAAAAAAGAGAGAGAGAGAGAGGAATGTCTGTAATTTGAGTCCAAACTAAAATCCATTCATAGCACTGAATATTGTAGCAGTTAGCTCTGATTTTCCTGAGAAACAACGTAGGCTTTTTTCCTCTAGATGGTAAGAGGGGAGACACTGAATACATATTCTGCCTGCAGTCTTCATCTCTCCGTGATGTCTTCAGATTATAGACCCAGTTGTAACAAAATGATAAAGTTTTCTCCTCCTGCCCTCCACTGAACAAGTGACAAAAAAAATATGGTGAATAAATGAGTAAATGACTAAGCAGAAGAGTAGTCACGAAGCAAATCTAGTAAAGGTTACACTTGAAGAAAGATAAAATAGCTTTCAAGGTATGCCTGACAGAAATGAATCTGGGCATACAATGGCCTCCTCAGAAGGAATTGCCTATCTTCTGTTCTGATTTGTAAGGAAAAGCATGGGTTGTGTGAGAACGCTGTGTTCTTTAGAGAAAGAGCAGTAGGTGCCGCTCACCTTTCACCATGAAAACTAATATGACTGCTTTTATTCTCTCTGTAAGAACAGGCATCTGACTTCCCTTGCAATCTGTAATTTATAGGTTGAAATTCTCATCATTTCATAATTCATTCTCTCAAACTTGCAGACCTGTATGTTGTCTTCACAGGGTAATGCCATTCAACAGATACCTCTAGCCAGTTAATGAACTTCTTCCTGATTTCTCCAGGTAGAAGGATCATGAGGCTTTAAGGATTTGTTCTAACACCTATACAGATAAAAATATGAATATCAGATGTTATCTCTGAAACTCTTATCATAGACATTCCTGATTTCAGGTGTGGTTGCACATGTTCTATATTTCATCTCCTAAGGTTATTTCCCAGTGAGTATGGCAAAAGGTAGGGAATTTAATTTGCTGTCTGGTTTAATTGACAAACTACATGCAATTTTGTAAACATACTTCATAATGTATAGTTTAGCATGGCTACTTTTCTACTCTGTGCCAGCCCTTGAACACCTAGAGATTTATGTAATTGATAGAAATGTATAGACCATGCTCAGGAAAGGTTTTATTGTGGCAAAATGTAGCTGTATTATGCATTTTCATTTCTGGGGAAAGTATAGAATCAGTGTAATCTAAGTGCTTCAGATGTTTAAAATTTCCAAATAAACATCACAGTAGATGTAGCCAAATAATGTGTTCAAGAATCAGTTGAACTAATAATAGAATCATAAAATCTTTAAAGTTGGGAAAGACTTCCAAGATCATCTGGTCCAACCATCCCTATACTACCAATGTCACCCACTAAACCATGTCCCTAAGCACCACGTCCAACCTTTGCTTAAACACTCCAAGGGACGGTGACTCCACCACTTCCCTGGGCAATCTGTCCCAATGCCTGACTGCTCTTTCTGAGAAGAAATGTCTCCTCATTTCCATCCTCCCCTGGTGAAACTTGAGGCCATTTCCTCTAGTCCTATCAGTAATTATCTGTGAGAAGAGGCCGACCCCCAGATCCCCACACCTTCCTTTCAGTTAGCTGAAGAGAGCAATAAGGTCTTCCCTGAGCCTCCTCCTCTCCAGACTAAACAACCCCAGTTCCTGCAGCTGCTCCTCGTAGGACTTGTGTTCCAGGCCCTTCACCAGCTTTGTAGCCTTTCTCTGGACATGCTCCAGGGCCTTGATATCCTTCTTGTACTGAGGGGCCCAAAACTGAACACAGTACTTGCGGTGCGGCCTCACCAGCGCAGAGTACAGGGGGACAATCACCTCCCTGGTCCTGCTGGCTACACTATTCATGATACAAGCCAGGATGCCATTGGCCTTCTTGGCTACCTGGGCACACTGCTGGCTCATGTTCAGGTGAGCATCAATCAGCACCGTTAGAGCCTTTGATCCCTTTTCCAATAAGGTGTTGAGATTTCTGAATCTTGTTGACACAGTTGACATATGGCAGAATTTAGCATTTCATATAGAAATGATTCTGGGTTTACAAGGTAGTACTTTTTAAGCTCAGTAGAAATGCATTGCAGCCATTCATAGCTCTAAATAATTTGAAATGTTCTAACTAGATGTCACGAGAAAAATTATGATGAAACTAAATTTCACATTCACCCTGAACTTTCAGCGAATCTAAAGTAGGTGTTCAAGCAGATCCTTCCTGGAATAGTCACCCTGGGACATGGGATATGAGAAACTGCAAGTTCTGATCTTCATGGACCAAACTGGGAGCTCTACATGACCATCAGTGTTTACAGACACTGCTTCATTCCACTGGCAAACAGCAGCCTTCCCGGAGCTTCCGGTTGATGAAAAAAACATGGAAAGATATGGTTTTGGTCTGATTTACAAATCAAATGGAAAAAGAGAATGATGTTTCTGTGAGAGTGAGAGGAGTGGGGAGGGAAGAAAAAACTAAAAGCCTTAAGTTCTGTCCAGCTCAAAATCTTAAGCAAGTTACAGCATATTGTTGAATCACTTGTCATTTTAAATAAGGCATGGTCCCATTTACCAAGTGTTCTTTTCATTCTGTGAAAACTGGTGCAAGGACCCTAGCATACAATAAAAAAGATAAAGGTTTGCAATAACAACATAGTTGCTTCTGGCTGCCATAGAAGACCCATTTTTATGAATTAGCTATTACATTAAGCCTGCTTATGTAATGTCTGGAATTGTACAGATCTTATAAGGAAACATGACTCCTCCCTAACAAACTTCTGAAAGTCCTATGCTCTTCCAGCCTATTGAAATAGAAATGCAATGGGTGCAACTGACTGGTGATTTGACCCCTTAACTATGCAGAAACCAGTGTTGTATTTCCAGAATATTTTTAGTGTATCAGTTGCCATTTACATCTTCAGTAACAGTGCTTATTTAATAGTATTGAAATTCTTAGAAAATCATTAGCAGAAACAACAGCTTCTGGGTCACAATAGCCCATGAGTCAAATATGAAGCCCCCATTAACTTCTGCAGCGTTTAAAAGAATTCTTGAATCACTGAAGACTGGTAGCTACTAAACAATATTGCTTTCTTAGGACCATTTGTTCTATATAAAATGAGTTAATATTTCAATTGTCATCTAGACCAGACATAGGTGTATCAGTCACTCCCTTTATATTTGACCTTTGTTCTCAGGAATTTGTCAAAAAAAAAAAAAAAAAAAAAAAAAGATGAAAAAAAGGATGAAACAGATACAAAAAAAAATATCTTTTCCACTCAGACGTCACCTCTCAGAAATATCTGTGAGATTCATTAAAAGGATAATGTTAAACTATTCCTGTTTTTGCTAAATCTGTTCTGTGGGCTTCTAACATTTTTAAAGCATTTAACTTTCAGATAATTTATTTTTTTTTTAATGAAAGAAAAGAAACCTTTTCCATGCATTAAAGGTTATTTTTTCTAGACTATGAAGTTAATGTTAAGCCACATAATACTGCTAGCGGAATAAGACTTCACTTTAGATTATCTCTAATTATCAAGCAACTGACTAAACTTAAAATTGTAGAGACATTTAAAGCAAAGCAGACTTATTCAAATCACCATAATAATTTCAAGGGTTCTGCATTTTATTAAGAAACACTGTCATGCTTTTTTGTCTTCTTCCAGAAAGTATTTTACAGGCTTTTTCTTTCTCCCACTGTTTATCTTTTGGGTGTTTAGATCGAGCAAGAAGCAGCATGGTCTCCACAGAAAGTGCCTCCTCAACATATGAAGAGCTAGCAAGAGCGTATGAGCATGCAAAAATGGAAGAGCAGCTGAGACATGCCAAGTTCACCATTACAGAATGCTTCATATCAGACACGTCGTCAGAGCAGCTCACGGCAGGGACTAATGACTACACAGACAGTCTGACCTCAAGCACGCCGTCAGAGTCGGGGATTTGCAGGTTTACCGCATCCCCCCCCAAACCTCAGGATGGAGGGCGAGTGATGAACATGGCAGTTCCAAAGGCACATCGGCCAGGTGAGACATTAAAGAGCACATTTTGTGGTCCCTGGGGGTAAGCATTTCACCCCATGCCTGTACTGGTTAACAGGACAGGTTATATCACAAGGAAGAAAGAAGGTGTGTAATATATCATGTAATTACTTACAGAGATAATTGTTTTTTATCCAAAATAATATAACATTTAAGTGAGCATATTCTCCCACATACAGATAAAGAAGGAATCTGGAAATTTAGGAGCAGAAAGGCACAATCTAGGCCAATAAATCAATTCCTCTACAGCTGCAGCCATCAGGCAATAAACCCTTCTGGGCTAAAAAAGACCATATGGGGGTTCGTATGCCCATCTCCAACTCAAACCACCCACTAATAAAACATGTCTTACAGCAATAATTTCTGCATGAGGGCAAAGTTTGCTATCAGAACACTTCATAAAGACAGATTGTAGAAGATGTACTATCCCTTCTGCCTTGTAGCTTGGAGAAAATGTAATATCCTTTTGGTGATGTTGTTCAGCTGTTATACTCTCTCTTTGACATCTCCAAATATCAAGTCAGGATTATCTAAAGGAGGGAAAATAAAAGCAAAGAAAATGAAGACAATGCAATAGCTCAAGGGATATAGAACTTTATACCTTCAGACAAATTTAAACCCTACTCCAACTTCAAACTGTCTGAAGGTATCTTAGGGACATCCATCTACTGATCACAATCAAATTTCTAGTTCAAGAAGAATGCTATTTTTAGTGATACCCTAATGTACAATAGCACAGGTAGATTATTTGTGATATTCTGATTCTATATCGTCAGTCTGTTAGAGAACACATGACGTGACATAGTGGAGAAAGATTCAAATGGGAAAAAGACAATTATATTTGTGTGCTTACTGAAAACATGGTTTATTGTATTGTATTGTATTTTTTCTTATTTTATTTTTATTTTGTATATATATTTGCCATTGTGGATGGAGCTACTTATACACAAAGAAAGTAATCAGTAGTGCTGACACATGTAACAAAGAGTAGTGAATAGACTTTTGCTTAATATACACTATAAAATGAAGCAGTTGTTCTGGGGACAGAGGAATGGAAGATAGCCAATGGTATCAGGAAGGTCATTCGAAAGTAGGACCTGACACTGGAAAGAAAAAAAATTAAAAAAAAAAAAAAAGGGCATAAAAGATTTCCAAAGAGAAAGCTAAAAGTAGAAAACGTCAAGAACAAAACCAAGCAGAAGATAGGAAGTTATAATAGACAAGGCAGGAAATTACTGTATCATACAAATAGATAAGAGGGAAAATAAGTAGAAAATAATATAGTGAGAGAAATGACTGATTTCTCTGTAGTCACAGAGTAGAACCACATACCCAGAAGCTGTAAAAATAGATAAAGACAGAAATAATTTTCACTTCTAGGTAAAATTTGTACTTGTAAATATTTGTACTTGTTCTGCTGAAGGGAAACATTCACAGCTAGGTCAAAATTGCAGTCCTCTCCTTCCTATCAGTTAAAAAATATTTTCATAATTTCTTTAACAAATAGTTTACTCTCTTCCTTTCATGTTCCATATACATTATTTATGTATATTTAGTATTTGGAAATATTCTAATATATTCACATAAAGATGATTTTCTTAGGGGCATACAGCACTAAAATTTAGTCTCTGGGCTTAAGTTAAAAGCTTCTGTTGTTGGAATATCATCAAAGATCCTCTAGCAATCTACACACTTGTAGCCATCTTTACTCTGTCTGTTAAATGGTTTGAATTTGAATTTGTACCTGCTATTCATGATTGGCATTAAGCTTTATTTTGCAGTAAGAAAATTAAATATTCCATGAACTGAACAATTAGTTTCAATATCTTGACAATAAATTTAATGTTCCAGTGGAACTACTTAAATATTGATCCATAATTATTGAATGATCAATTTTTAAAGGATACTTTATGACGGGCTTTAATCAAAACATATTGGTAAAGAGAATTGTCGGTAGTAACAGACAGACCAGTATGTTTAGTGTTCAAAATCAGTAAGAAAATACTTACAGGGCATCTTTACTCTTTCACCCACTGCTTCAGAAATTCTGCAGAAGTTCTTGATAATTCAAACATAACTGATCAAAGTAACCTGTACATCTGGGAACAGGTATAAGAAATGTTAATAATAATAATAATAGTAAAAAAAAAAAAAGAGACATAAAACAGATAAAGTAGATGATAACATCTGAAATTAAACACTGACTATACTCCTTTAGCCTATCTTTATTTTTCCTTGAACTCAGTGTTTTATTTCAAGATAACTTTTACCTATTTTGGTGGTGATTGCTTTTCTTCTCCTCCAACTCTATCTCTGTCTTCTACAATGTCACTTTAAATAAATTATGCTTTCCATTTCCTAATGTCTTACCTCACTTTTAAAACTTCTTGTAAAGCTACCTGCAGCAACTTCCATGATTGCAACAGAGGTTTAGTGTTCTGCAACATAGAGTATTTGTTTTGCAAAATAATCTCCAACTATTCTAAGTCTCGGAAAGATGGTAACAAAAATTTAGTTTGGTAAACAGGTCATTTTAAAACTACTTAATAGTAAAGATACAACTTTACTCAAGAAAGGCAATGATGGAGTTGATTTCAAAAGACTTCTTTCAGCTGTAACAGCACCTATTTCTTACCTTGTTGCTACCATAAGTGTTTGGGGTAAGCAAACAAAAAGTTACAATTTGAGGTTTGGTTTCAGAAGACTTTCATGTGAGGTTCTGAAGGCATTCCAGCTCATGTCAGTTTTCTTTCTTGTTTTTGCTCAGCATTTCACAGGACTGTTTTGTACCTGTTTGGTCAAGCCTGATTATCCAACAATCTGCTTTATCTAGCAGTATTAGAAATCTCATGTCACTCCACGTTGAGATTGTTAATAATAAGGAGAAAGGAGCTTGAATGTTCTTTGTTTGCAGGGGGAAAAATAAAGGGGTAGGGTATCAAGATTCAATAGCTTGTATTCCAGGGGTTGACATCAGCCTGATTTGATGTTCCCAACTTCCCCACCATTTTCATTCAGAAATTGAATCATAACTTCTGTGCCTTCACTCACTCTATCACCTTGAATTAAATTTGATGGCTCATCAAATGTCTAGGAAAGCTTAGTAATTGATCATTTCCAGCACTATAACTATGAATTACAACTCTCTTTTCAGAACTTCTTCACACTATGCACTACTCTATTTCTGCAATTATTAGCAACTATTAATGTGTAATAGTTGACTGCCTCGTATTCTAACTCAATGTAAGTCTTCTAATAGACCTTTTCCCTTCTAGTCAGGTGGTACTGCAGATAGGCAGTTAGGTTAGCAATCAGAACTGCTTCTGTCTTCTCCTGGATTTCTGTTCCTTTTTCCTGATGTGTGGTTTATGGAATCAAGAATCAGTTTCATGAAGTCAGCTCAGACATGAGAGGCAAAAAAGCATGGATTATGCCATGAAAAAGTAATACTATACTTATAAAGAAAAATAGAGTAATGATGCCTAACGCTGCAGTAACTAGCAAATACGGGAATGAAGCAATTTTGTCATACTGAAGCTGAGATATGCACCGTGACTTCAGAATGATCTAAATATTTGGCATGGTTATACTTTTTTAACTCAGACTGCCAAACATATTGTGCTGTAGTACATGTCTCTACATATCAGCTGAAGTTAATGCATTACAAAATCACAGAACGATTCAGACTGGAAGACAGCTCTGAAGGTCACCTGGTCCAATCCGATGCTCAGACAGGGCCAGCTACAGCCCCTTGTCCAGGACCATGCCCAAACAGCTTTTGCAGATCTACAATGAAGGAGACTCCACAGCTTCTGTGGACAACCTGTGCCAGTGCTCTATCACCTGCACAGTAAGGACGTGTTTTCTAGTGTTCAGTCAGTGCCTCCTGTGTTCCAGTTTTTGCCTATTGCCTCTTGTCCTGGCACTGGACACCACTGAAAAGAGCCTGCCTTTGTCTCCATTGCACCCTCCCTTGAGGTGTTTTTATACGAAGAAAGTTCCTCCCTGATCATTCTCTTGTCTACACTAAACAGTCCCAGCTGTCTAAGCTTTTCCTCATAGGAGAGATACCACTGTCCCTTATTCATCTTCAGTGGTCCTTAGATGGACTATGTCCAGAATGTGCGTGTCTTTCTTGTAGCAGGGAGCCCAGAACTCCAGCAGTGCTGCAAAGGAACGATCATTTTGCTTGACCTTCTGGCCACACTCCTCATGCAGCCCAGGATGCTGTTGGCCTTCTTGCTGTAATGGTACGTTTCTGCTTCAAGTCCAATTTGGTGTCCACGAGGGCATTTTCTGCAAAACTATTTTTGTTTTTAGCTAACATGTTCTGGCACATAGGGTTGTTCCACCCCAGGCAAAGGACTTTGCACTTCCCTGTGTTATACTTCTCGAAATTCATCCCATTTCTCCAGCCTGTCCAGGTCCCTCCGGGTGGCAGCATCAACCTCTCATTTATCATCCACTCCTAACAATTTTGTGTCATCTGCAAATTTGTGGGTGTACCACATTAAAGCTCATCTGTTTATGTATGTCCAATTTGATTAAGCATTCTCTGACCCAGTCGTCTTCCACCAAGAGTACATATTCTTTGCTTCAGCATTTCCCCCTGATCTCTGGGGTCTGAGACTCTTGAAGGTCGATTTTGCTAATAAAGACTGAGGTGAGGAAGGCATTCAGTACCTCAGCCTTTTCCATGTCCTTTGTCACAAGGTCTCTGGCTCCATTCAGTAGTGGGCTCACATTTTCCCTGGTCTTCCTTTTATTACCTATGTACTTATAGAAGCCCTTCTTGATGCCCTTGAAATCCCTCACCAGACTCAACTCTAAATGGGCTTTCACTTTCCTAACCTCATTTCTGGATGCTTGGTCAGTGTCTCTGTGTTTCCTCCAGGTTACCTGTCCTTGTTTCCACCCTCTGTATACTCCTTTTTTTCTTCTGACTTTTGCCAGGAGCTGTTTTTCATCCATTCAGGCCTCCCAGCATTTTTGCCTGACTTCCTGCTCTTTGGGACAGACCTATCTTGAGCTTGGAGGAAGTGATCCTTGAACATCATTCAACTTACTTAGATGTGGTAGAGGTTACTTCTGTCTGTCTGTAGAAGCAGCTGTAGATGTTTTCTGCATCATTGTCTTGAGACCAGACCAAAACTTTCAAGTATACATTCTCCAGTCTAAACAAACAAACAAACAAATAATTGGGAGTTACACTTTTCTTAAACTTCTGAAAAGTTATAACTACCAGAAATGGAGCATGGAAGTAAAATTTTTATGAATTCTCACATTCAGTGTTTTGAAAGCATGTCTTAGGCATCCTTTTCTTCTGATCTTTACAACTTTGTAGACAGATCTTTGAAAAGAGATGAGATTATTTGTAGGTTTTTACTTCACCATCAACAGTGTTATTTTTCCTTTATAATAACTGTGAATCTCACATGTTAAACCACCAGTCAAACTAGCCTTGCTGCCTAACAACAGATTTGGCATAGTTTCTAAAAACTGAAAAGATAGATGCAGATTTGCACACAAACTTTTCTGGGCTTCTCAGAACTGGCAGACCTGATCTGCTCAGGTCATGGAGCTGACACAATGGAGATGGTGACATTGCTCAGTAAGCCATTAGAGTGGTGATGTGTCCCAGGAGGCACATTATGAGAGAAAATTGGAGCAGTAGAGATAGCACAGCAGTACTTTAAACACAAGGGATAAATCAGACCCTTTAGAAAGGTGTTTTTTGAAATCCTAACATATGTTCACTGTTAATATTCTTCATGATATAAAATGATATCAGCATAGTTTACATTGCATTTTTCACCACAGTTATCACTAGCTAGAATTATCATTATCAAGATCAGGTTCTCAAGGAATTGGCACACTGGGCAATTATCTCAACAATATACTAGGGCCTTTCAGATCAAGACAGAGGCATGCTGTCTTACTGATATTCAGAGGTTTCAACAATTGCTACCCAAAGTTTACCTGAGAGGTTGACAAATGAGTCAGTCCTTCATTTTCCAAAGCTGTCATTCAAATATTCAGAAACTAGGCTGGACAGAAATTAGAAAGAAATATACACTTTTCCTACCTCCCAGTGTGCCGTCAAAAAGTGTGTAATGTAAAAAGGTGGAAGATAATTGCAGAGGTTGAAAAAGATTTCCAATATTGTTTTTCTTTTCTGTTTCAAAAATATTAACCACAAATTGAGTTACCAGAACAGTTATTTTTAACTGCAGTAAACATTGCAGTAGCAGAGTTTATTAAAAATAGATTTCTGTTATTATAATTTTAAATCTTGGTAATAGTCTCAACCAAGAAGCTTTTTTTTTTTTTTTTTTTTTTTTTTTCTTTTTTTTGTGGACAGATCACTTGTTTGCATCCTCCGGCAAGGGAATTCATACTTAGAATTAATAATAGATGACCGGTGCTTGAATAGGAAATATCTAGAAAATTTCATCAGGTCTCTTGCAATTTGCAGAAGGCTTCTTTTAGCAGTGCTGCTGCAAAACTCAGACCCACAGATTTTTATAATTTTTTTTTCTGATGTTAATTGTCACTGGAAATACTCTTTGATTTTATGATATTATCATTAAGGATTAGCTTGACTTGATGGGCCAGACAGAAATTTGTCTACATCATTTTATTAAATAAATAAATAAATAAATAACAAGCTCATTTTGACAATCCCTCTTCCCTTCCTCTTTGGACATCCTATTAATTTATATTAACATTAATTTATAAACTCTGAATGAGAAACTCTGAATTAGAAAACAGATATCTGGGTATATCAGACTAAGAGATTTTTAAATCAATTTAAAGGACCAAAAAAACTTATATCCCAGAACTTCCTCTACAGGCTTTCAGCTGCTGAAAGGAATCAGTTTATAAAGAAACCTGCATGTGGGTGGAGAAAAAAATACAGGTGCACACAGGCAAACTCTGAAAAAAAGATTTTCCTGAAACTGATTTTGCAGCCATAAAGATGGCAAGAAAACCACATTGCTTGATAGGAAAGCTGAGTGCTTTCCTGGGTCCCTACAAAGCAGAAGCACCAGTTTGCTAAGCTGATACTCAAATAGAAGCATTTTCCTCTTGCCATTGTTGGGTTGTTGGCTAATGCCTGAGGGTAGAGCTCCATCCTCTGTCTGCCAGCGCTCCTGCTCAGCCTCTCCTTCCCAGAGGAGATCTGGCAGGCAGCCACTGCCTTCTCGCAGCAGCCAGAGGACAGGCCTATTCCTAGACAAGTTCTCAGTTAGCAAGTGCGGGCATTAGCACCTTCAGTGATGCCTGCAGGTGAAACTATTGAGCAGTGCAACCCAGTTGTTACCCAGAGAGGCCCAATGCTTGGAGGGGTACCACCGTGTGAGCACTCCCCTTATGCAGCCAGTGGGAAGGGAGAAGTGCACACTTTGGTCTGGGTTTCTTCAGCTGGGCATCTAAGTCAGGCAGAGCGAGTTTAGCCCTAAGGCTGCTGCACATTTTCTAGAAAAGACACAAACACTAAAATTCTTTCAGTGTTTGAGATACCTCAATTAGCACTGTTGACCCAATTTACAAATTTCTAACTGCTTCAACTCATTCTGCCAACTTGAATGGCTAAACCTTAGCTTACAGACAATTCTTAAGATACAGAATGAAAACACTTTACTAAATAATTGTTTACAAGTGGCCCTTAAAATAGAGGCTGGACCTCACCTGCAGTGCATAAATGTAGTTATAAACAACCAAGAGGAAGGTAAAATTTATGTTCAAGACACAAATCTTCTTTTCCAGTATTCAGTCACTACAGCTAAAAATAAGCTGCTTAGCACAATAAGGAAAATATGAAGTACACGTTAATAGAAAGCACTGTATATTTCCAATGTCAGCCCTGTAACCTGAGATAAAAAGATGTGAACTCTTTTCCACTGATCTATGAATTGAAGGGTGAAGGAGTTATTTCCCTCTTCCACTCCATGAAGACAAGTGCAACATAGTGATGGAGTCTATTTAGAGACATGCTTTCTATGGAGAAGTTGCTGACAGCACTCTATAAGCTGCAGCAGTAACTGAATCCAATACAAATTCTACCATGGGAGATTCACTAAATAGCTCTTGACTTAAGGCCTCCAGCTTACCTTTTGCCTCCTTTTCCCATGTATATTATTCTGCATTGACTGAAAGTGGAGTTGTACAGTTCAGCAGTTCATAGATCCAAAACTGAATTTCTTGAAGATATGGGGGGATCTACATTTGACATTTTTTGTTCAGGAATCCTGCAGCAAAGTAGGAAATGATAACATATGGGTTGTTTTCTTTTTTAGTTCTATGCTTGTGTTGTCTGGTTTCAAATGCAATGGAATATATATATAGAGAGAGAGAGAAATGTATATGCACATACCATATATAGTGTATACATAGAACGAAAAATCATCAGCATGGCTCCACAACTGGAGACCAATGTCCAGCTCTGAGAAAACTACATAAGGAGACAAATCAAAACAGGCAGGTGGCAAAACAGTAAGATAGGCAGAACTGTTGTTAAGGGGGGAAAATAAAATTCCATGCCTATGTTTCTAACTGTAGCAAATATTTTTAATGTGTATGTTAACTTGTATGTATAGTTACTTACACATATGTGATATAAGCTGAAATTACACCCCTAGGTGAGCATTTCTAATGTTTTCATATAATGTTATCACATTAGATTCTCTTGTACCTGGAACACTTTCTTTTCATTTCCTCTTGTGCTGTTAGAAAACTAGGAATATGTCACAAAAAAAAGACTGTGCTATTTGTTTTTTATCATAGAAATGACACTCTGGTGATGAGAGTAAATTGCCTTTATCCTCTCTTAGCTTTTATTTCTGCAGAAGCTATCAGGAGCTTTTTCTTCTGCTGTTGTGTAAAGCTGAATGTTCTGCAGAGATGAAACCCATTTAATTCTGCATTTAATTTGACATGAACACATACTTGTGATCGTTGCCTTGCTTCTGGTGGACTTGTAGAGGAAGGTTCACATTGCAAGTTTTTTAACCTTGGCAGCACAGTAAAATAAAAAGGAACCTAAACAGGATCAGATCAGAAGCTAAAACGCTATGAGATCAAAAAGGGAAACTATCAGTGTGAATCATGAGTTTAAATAGGGCAGCTGTTCAGTTAAAAACTCTCTGTATGGCTGATATGAAAATTCCATTTTAGGTAGCACACAAAAAGTCTGAAAGCTAAACTCAATTCACTGACAACAAAAGTAATTTGAATTATTTTTACAAATGTCATCTATGAATCGGTGATACTGGTGTTTGGAAGATGTTTTATTTATTTATTTATTTATTTATTTATTTATGTATTGAAGGAGGTAAACAATTGGTACCTGTTCCTCAGGAACTGTACTGGGAGTGTCTGGTAACACAATCATATTTTCTTGCTGACATCTAATGTATTTATTATTTTGATTTGAAGATTAACCATGCCTATGAAAAAAAAAATCTTGCTTTAAAAAACAAAATAGATTTGTCCTGCTCATACCATTTTAATTTTGAAAATGTCAAAGCATTTCATCTTTATATTGTTGAGGCAGTGTGTATGATTTCTGAGAGGCCTCTCAGCTCAAGGTAACCAGAAGCAATTGCTCCCATACAAACAAGAGCTGTTCCAGCCTTGCTTTAAGGTCCTTGTGGTTATTTATGGGTGCTTTTGCTTTAAATGACTTCACCCAGTGGGCTCTCCTAGTTTCTCCTGTGCCACAAGACATTACTGTAATTTTAGATTTAGAGGAGATCTGATAGATTATTGAAAGTAATTTGAGAACTGATGTAACTAGAGAAAAAAAATACATTCCTAATTTGACTTGACTGTGGTGATAGTCTTTGCTATCCATGTAAAAGCTTCTTTTATGCTTATTTTTAAAGCATAGCCGTATGTACACATGGGCATATTTCAGTATTGTTTACCTCTTCATGCCAGCATCCTTAATTTAAATGTGAAAGGTGGAGCTCTTGCCCCAGTGGATTAATTAAAAAATATGCAATGCTGCACTTTGTCAGCAGCACTCAGATGATTCAAACTGATGGATCTGAGGAGGCCAAGCTACAGCAATCCATCCATGAAGACATCTTCATCAGAGCAGCAGGGCAGGGCTGATATTGGTTTCCTTGTTGCAGCCTGACCTCTCCACAACCATTAGTGGAGCCTTATGCCCCTCATCACAGGTAAGGTAAGGTTTAGCCATGAATTCATGTGCATGGCACAAAGCCTGTTGAGGTCAACAGAGTGGTTCCCATTGACTTCAATGAACCATAAGTAGGGTTCGAATTCCTCACCTCTCTAGCCTGAGTTCCCAAGATATCCCAGGAATAAACCTGTGATGGAAGCCCCTTTCCATGGAGCCACAATCAATTTAACCCTAGGTGAAGTGATGCATAATTAAACAGTGTGTTCACTGCACAAGGATCAGCAAACCCATCTTGAAACTCCAGTGTTGCTAACTACAGGCACCTGGGCGAGGGCTGCAGCACCACTCCCCTAGCTCAGCCAGCAGACAGGAGAGGGCTGTCTCAGAGCATCCTTAAAAAATGCATGAAGCAGCTTGCGTGAGAAGACAAAGGTGGGAAAGGAGAGCTCCTGTACTTTGCTTTTCTATCACCATTTCATTATTTATTGCCAATTTTTTCTAACTTTCTGTTTCAGAGAATATATTGATTTACATAGTGAGGTCCATTTCACAACTTTTTTTTTTTTTTTTTTTTTTAACTTAGACATTGCATTAAATCAAAACAGAAAGGCTCCAGTTCTGCAGGTGCACTTTCCCTGTGAGACTGAACATGCACAAGGCATCTCCATAGGTCTTCTGGCCCCTAAATCACTTCTTACTGCCTTACATCCCCAGCTCAGCAGTGGAGAGTCCCTTAAAAATAAGGCAGTTTGCCTTAAACAGTAAAGTTACTTCTGCAAGGAACTGAGCATCCTGACAGGTTTTTAAAAGTGTAGCCCCATACGTGAGACCAAAGTTCTGCAAAGTTCTTGCCCAAAGCAAAATGCAGTGCTTCAGTTCCCATTTCAGTAGGCATTTCAAGACCAGGCAACAATCTCATAATCAGGTCTCCTGGCATCCAGTTAGACAGATGAACAGTATGTTATGCTGATATATTACAGATGTATGAGCTCAGTTAAACTGTAGCAGCTATGCTTTTGCTTTAAGACATGTTGATTTAGGACTTTTTCTTGGAATTAGAAGGCTTAAATCTAAATAACAAAATGAATCATCGTATTTAAAAAAAAAAAAAAAATCCACATTAGGTTGAATTATCATTTTCAGTCACTTAAACCTAATCTCCAGTAAGTATAAATCAATTTATAGTCTTGCTGAAATCAATACAGCTACTCTGAATTATAACGGCAGAAAATTTGGCTCCTGAATTACAGTTTTCCTGATATTCTGTTATTTCATATGAGATAACTCCAATGACTAGTCAACAGCAACTGTTGATTTTATTTTTGTGTGTGAAACTTAACTGATATTGTTAGTGTTTTTATGGCAATGACAGTTTTAGTAGATTGCAACATGCAGCATTTAATTAAGTGCTACAGGTCTTCAAATGAGCGTGCAGTATTCATAGAGAAAGAAAAAAGAAACTTGCCAGATATAAAGGACAGCCTCAAAAGTGTGTTAAGGGATTCCAATTTCTCAGTCTAGAAATGGGAAGCTCAGCATGTTTTCCTAAAGCATGGTGGCTGTTTCCTAAATGGGATCACCTGAACAGGATAAAATCATGTAAAGACATGATTTTATTTCATCTGCTAAAGAAATGTCACCTCCTTTTCCAGTACAGATCAACACTGACTTCAGGGAGTGGAGATGGGTTGTTTAAAGCATCCTTCTGAACTTTTTGATTGTTCAGTTGTTTCATTGTGCTGCAATGTTTCTGAGAAAGTAATAATTATTAAATAAAGAGCATTGAGAAAGTGGCTCCACACTGAACAGACCTTGGGGGAATAATAAAAAAAAAAAATTATCCTCCAAGCTTCCAGCAAGCATCCACCTCATCCTTCAAGTGGATGCTAAGCCAAGGCGGGCACCACAAAGCTCAGCAGGTGCTGGGAGTGGACACACTGACTGGAGATGGAGGGAGAGGGTGCATGAGCCTCCTCCACACTCTGACAGAAGCAGTTGTGAGAAGTGTTGTTGCTGATATAAGCCCAGCTCAAGCTACAGCTCTCTAAGAAAGCTCTGCCTGCTAGCTTTTAACAGTGTGCCAGGTTTTGAAGTGGCAAAGACTCCGAGCACTGCTTGTGCTCTTTTTTTTTTTTTTTTTAATTCAATCAAGCCTCTCACCTTGGCCTTGCAAACTTTCCATCCTTTCTTCATTTCCAATATTCACTTTTCCTATGGCAAACTTCTGAAAAACAGCCTGTGAGTATCAGCAACCAGACTGTGAGTATTACCAAAGGCTTCACTGATTTATTTACTGTGCTAGAGAGCTGGAAAGCCCCACTTAACTTTTTAATCAGCATGAAACTGAACTTAAAGCTAGCTGTCAGCAGCTCTGTCTCCTTCGCTTCCTTTCGCATGAGAACACAATATCCCACCAGCGCTTCCCCTTCAAACACAGGGCAAGGCAGGCGATGCTGAGCACAGTGGCACTTTGCAAAGTGCCACCCCCATAGCACTCCAAATGGCAGAAAGCCTCTGAAATCAAAATAACTGCATTAGCAAGGCACTTTACCCATGCTGATGGAGCTGTATAGATTCAGTTCTGGCATGATCACTGATCCTGCAAGATCATGCCAGGGACATCTTCAAGGGCTTTTTGTACACACTCCCTTATTCAAGTAAGTCATGTGAGTGCTCTATTCACCCCATCTTTTTCTTACCTTTGTTAGTGAAAATACCCTGTCAGAGTCACCAATCCTACATTATAAACTTTTCTGAAATAATACTGCAAGCAATGTGGAATTTCTTTCACATGGCAATCAGACCTTGAAACTCATCAGGCAGTTGTCAGCACTGAGGGGATCTTTTCTGGAGCTTTGTGAAGGAAAATTGCTTTTGCTTTAGTAGAAGTTATGATTCATGAGCAAATGCATATAGCTATCACATAACTACTTGGTAAGAGTATCTTTTTTACAGTCTGTGATGATCTCCGTATTGAATATAGCACAGATTGTTAGATTTTCTGGAGTAGATGAAAGCAAAAACGCATGTAAGCTTTCTAGCATTTGAAAGAGTGAATCTTCAGGAAGAAAAGAGTGCATTCGGGTTTGGTTTAGTTCTGCAAACAAGATAGCTTCCTTGAATAAAATCCCAGAAAAGATAGGCAGTGGTATGTTTTCCTCCATGTAGCCTGTGAAATTCATCCCAAACCCTCCCGTACCTGGTGCTAACATCCAGAAGAAAAATAGACACTGTTTTTCAAAACTTTTTGTATCACCTTGGCTGCACTGAAATAAAAGTATATAATTTTTTTCAGTGATGCACTAACTCAGAAAATAGTCCCTTTTTTTGTAAATTACATTGTTTTTGATAGGCATGGTAAGTGATTTTTAGTATTTGTTTGCACATATTTATTGAAGGTATCATTTTTTTAAAGGTACTATACTAAGTAATTCATTAGAGAGTTGGCCACTTTAAAAAAAAAAAAAAAAAAGAAAGGAAATAAAGTCCGAGATTGTTCTGGCTTAAATTACCACATTCAGATTAGACTGGATGCTTATTATTATTTGTATACAAACTCCATTTTTCTAAATACAGAAAATTTTCCTAAAAAAAAAAAAAAATCATAAAACTATGTTTTTGAGTAATTTTTGTACTAATTAACCAAAATGCATGAATTATTAAACACGCTCATTTGTAGTGCTCATGCACTTGAAAGGTTTGCTTTCATTACTAATAAGGCACACACACCACTGAGAAGAGGTAATTAGAGCATCAAAGGCAGTGAGCCATCCTGAAACTTCATAATGCTTTGCCTAAAAAAAAAAAAATTATTGTTCAGCTGAATAGTAAGAAATCAAAAAAATGTCTATACAGTTGTGTCCAGAAGAATGAGAACCAAAATCTTTCCAAGTAACTCCATAGATATGGTAAGAGGCTTTTAATCTTCTTTAAAACACCTTCAGAATTGATGAAAGAATGCCAGAAGTGAAGCTTTGTGGTTATATTTCAAGGGCTATGTTTTTAAGTCAGAAACATTAGTCCTTATAAATCAAAGACTTTCTTTCATACTATGATACCGTTTCAGTCCTAGCAAAGAAAAAGTTACCTTCTCTCTTTTTTTTTTTTTTTTTTTTTTTTTCTTTTCCAGTAATTTTAAACATTTGTTTTATTTTGGAAGTAGTTGCAGGGAAAGATACTTCTTGATGATTATAAGTAGGACTGGCACTTTTTACATAAATGCCCATAAATGTGTACATCCTAATCAAATTATTAGTGCACTGTTAAGTGATGCCAGAGATTGTGCACTGTGTATCTAGCTCTGGAGAAGGAGTTGCATCCTCTAGTTTCCCATTACAGAATCACAGAATCACAGAATTTTCTAGGTTGGAAGAGACCTCAAGGTCATCGAGTCCAACCTCCAACCTAACGCTAACAGTCCCCACTAAACCATATCCCTAAGCTCTACATCTAAACGTCTTTTGAAGACTTCCAGGGATGGTGACTCCACCACTTCCCTGGGCAGCCTGTTCCAATGCCTCACAACCCTTTCAGTGAAGAAGTTCTTCCTAACATCTAACCTAAAACTCCCCTGGCTCAACTTAAGCCCATTCCCCCTCGTCCTGTCACCAGGCACGTGGGAGAACAGGCCAACCCCCACCTCGCTACAGCCTCCCTTGAGGTACCTAAAAAGAGCGATAAGGTCACCCCTGAGCCTCCTCTTCTCCAGGCTGAACAAGCCCAGCTCCCTCAGCCGCTCCTCGTAGGACTTGTTCTCCAGGCCCCTCACCAGCTTCGTCGCCCTTCTCTGCACCCGCTCAAGCACCTCCATGTCCTTCTTGTAGCGAGGGGCCTTCTTGTAGCGAGGATTATTACTATAATCCTGTTGAAACTTTGCCCCCAGTCATTTAGAAAATCGCAGTAAAGTGACCGCATATTTTTTTACACAGATTATTGACTACGCCTTCCTGTGTAAATTTATGGAGGGGGAAATTTATTTTTTTTTACATAGCCCGAAGCTCTTAACTACATGTGAGAAATGTCTAGACAGCAGCTTGAAAACCAACCTTCATCTCTGTAAGGTTCAACACATCCTTTTTATAGTCCGTGCGTACCCATTGCTCTCAAGAGACGAGGATGTGTTAAGATATGGGAACGGCTGACTGAGAGGACAGCTAGAGATTGCCAATAAGCCATGCTCCTGATGCTGCTTTGCACTGACTCCTTCATAAAAAGTTGACTGCAAGGCATAAAAGTAAGGGGTAATGTGCATGAGGTGGCCTGGCTGGTCTTAGTGGAGCCGTGTGCATTGTGCCATTGGACATGCTGGGTGAGAGAAGTGCAGCCTGCCTCAGGACAGCAGAGATCTTCAGGAAAATGCCCGTCACTGTGAGAAGCAGGGATGGAGGTGCAGCACAGAAAGTTGGGCCTCACCTGATAGGCAAATGGAACTGCTGTGTTTCGATGGGGGGTTATCTACAGGATCACAAGAGAAACCCCACTTTCTGGCTCCAGCAGTCTCTCCTTGTTTCCCCTGATAAGAGGGAAGATCATACTTTGGTATTATAGTTAGTTGTAAGATTTTCCTGCCTAACAAAATCACTGCCATCTCAGGAGCAATGTCTCTTTGAGATAAACCATGCCTGAGGCAGCCAAATAAAGATCCTCATTGCCTTCATTGTCAAGCAGAGATGGGGACACAACCACCCTCTCCTACACTCTGGAGGTACTTGTCTCTGCCCACCACTGTGGCTGCAGTAAGGCTTCTTATTTAGGATGCTACAGAAGATACAGCCTGAGGGTCTTCTCCCTGCAGCCTGCAGGGAGTGGGCATTGCAGCAAGCTCCACAGCTGCTCAATTCGATGCCTGTAGTTAAGCAGAGCAAGTGGGCACCTCCCTGTGCTTGCCAGTTTGTGTGTCCGTGTCCTGATGTACTTCACCCCAGCAGCAGGCACCTTGCTGTCTCAGCTGAACTGGCCCTCGTGCACCTAATGTGTCTGGCGTGGAAGGTACTATAGGAAAATAAGGTAAATGAGTAAAACCAATTAACGTTACCACAATCCATTTTTAAGCAGTAATCGGTGTGATTATTTCAAGCCTCCCCCTCTCTCTCAATCTTATGTAAATGTTGCTGTTGTCAGCCTAACCTTGAGATGTGCACTGTGGGGGTTAAATACCCTGCGCTGTGCATCCGTGTTGGAGGTGCAACTAGCATAAAGCATATGGTGTCAGACGGTGCCTGGGGAATTTCTATAGGAATAAACAGTGATTCTGCCCAAATGTATCTCCTCAGCAATTCCTGGTCTATGACCTGAAATCATGGGTAGAGCAGATGCTATTAGTCTTTCAGGTAAGAATTGCAGTAAAGGACCTGCTTTATTTTAGAGCACTGGAGAGCTTTTAGCTTGGTTAGGAAAAATGAAATTTTTATAGGCTGTTTTATTACGAAGAAGTGCTTTCCTGGTCTACTGTTTATGCCACTGGCACAGGTCAGCCTTAGTTTCTCAAGCTGTAAATAGCTCATGTAGACACAGAAATGATAGGTACAAGAGTCCTCTACTTTATACATTCAGGACGCATCCCATCTGTGGTTAAGGCTATGTTTTTTATATCAGCCATAAGAAGGAATCTATATACCTGCAGCAGAAGCCTGTAAAGAAGTGAAAATGCTGTTCCTGACTGTGCCTGTAACAGTGCTTTTTTTTTTTTCTTTTTTTGTAAATATGTGAGGTTACACCATCAAATATTTTTAGAAATGCATTTCATTATGTGCTTGATTGCCCCTCATTTCCTTGAAGCAATTTTATGAATACCTAACAGGCAGGGCTAGAATAAATAAGTCAAACTGATTTCTGTAGCAGTTCTAATAGATGTGCAGATACAGGGATGGTAATGCTAACCACTGACTTATTCCTGACAGCAGGTCCAAGGCATCTATTGAAACTCAACAGTTTAGCAAAGGCAAATCATTTGGTATGAGCCATCATCAAACCCAAATAGAAATGCTCACAAATCAGGGGAAATAATAAATAAGGGGTCCTGAGAAGGCTACTTCTTGCATGTATTACCTGTTTCTCATTCTCACACCAGAATATGTACTGACAATACAGAACAGAAAGGAAGAAGGGTGAAACGAGCCAGAGTGTCAGCTTCAGTGCATTCTATTGAAAAAAAATAATAATAATAAAAAAAAGCATAAGCATATTGCTGGCCATAGGACTGTTAGTGGTAGAAAATCATTAGTGGCTTAAACACAATGATGATGGATGGCAGGAGAATGTTGTTATGTTATGTTCTTTTCAGTTTACCTCCTTCATGCTATGAGTGCATGTAAAAGACATTGCGCTTCTTACTATAATCATCCTATTATGATAGCAAATACGAACAACAAACTCCTAGGGATCTGCCCACAGGGGTTCCTTGGCCCACTACCCTTGACTCTGCAAGGTCACCGCATAGTAAACAGATGAGAGATGATACATGAATGGTAAATGCTGCAGCTCAGTTGATTACAGATCCTTCACTGGAGTAGCCAAATGCCTGGTGGCATTTGCCAAATGGGCAAATGGCTGGTCTGAATCCCCCAGCCAGTGCATGAACTATACGTAAGGTGGTGTTTTTCTCTTTTGCCTCCCCAGGTGATCTCGTGCATTTGCCACCGTACCTCCGGATGGACTTTTTGTTGAACCGTGGCGTGCAGGGCACGAGCAGAGACCTGGGTTTGGGACAAGCCTGCTTGGAGCCACAGAAAAGCCGAACCTTGAAGCGCCCCACTGTCCTGGAGCCAATCCCCATGGAGGCATCCTCCACGAGAGACGTCCAGTCATGGCAACCTGGTGCTGTGGCAACGTTACCTCAGCGAGAAGGAGCTGAGCTAGGACAGGCAGCAAAAATGAGCAGCTCCCAAGAATCCCTGCTGGACTCCCGGGGCCACTTGAAAGGCAACAACCCCTACGCAAAATCTTACACCCTGGTATAACAAAAAGAGCATGGCTGGACAGTGGCTGTAAATATTTACACTGAAAAAAAAAAATCCAATGAAAGCTACCTTTTTTTTATTGAATTCCAATATTTATAATTAAAGAAGAAGATTGCCAAAATATTTGACAAAAAAAAAAATAATATGAGCGACAGACAGTGCAAAGACTCTCTTGCTTTTTTTCTGTCTGAGTGTGAGCTTCATCTGACTGGACATCTGAATTTTTGGGTAAAAGAGTCCAGTTTTCTGATCTTCACAAGCGTTTGTGTTTTTACTGATTTTCTACGAAGTGCATGGAGACTTAACTAAAACATTTTAACTGGAAGTTCCATCAGACAAGATTAAAAAGGGAAAAAAAAAATCACTTAAAAATCACCCTATTTGTGAATTCAACAGGAACATGGGAAAACAAAAAGTCTTTTGTCATGTTTTGCACTTTTTTTTTTTTTTATTAGAAAATGGGTCCTTGATTGTTCTTTTTTTGTTGTTAATTAGGATGAGTGATGTCAGTGGAGTGAGGGGACTGATTTGTTTTTGGTTTTGTTTTTTAATATTAATTTAATGAGACACTCTTTGCATTTTGTCTATGCGAAATAAAAGGGTCTTCTGCCTTTATTTGTGATGTCTGCTTCCATTGACTTCTGCTGTACTTTGCTTTCCCTAAATATAATAACCATTTTAGTACTGTCGTCTGAACACCGTAGTCTTGTACCTTGGTCAGAAAAGGCAAGTGGTGTCATGCCTTCCAAAAAAAAATAAAAATTAAAAATGGGGTTCACTCTCCCACAGCATTTTTGCTACCCGGGACAGAGAGCCAGAACAGCACAAATGCAGCCTGTTCCCCATCAAACTTACCTAGACCCTTCACTCCCTTCATCTGAAACGAGGAGGCTTTCATTTTGCTTCAGTATATTTTGGATCAGAAGAAATGTGTTGACGTTACTTTACTTACTCCCTGGGGATGGATCTCTGGGAGGCTCCATTTGGGAGCTGTGCTCACACAAATGAGTTGCTTATGTAAGGACTGGGGAAAAAAATGCAGTTTTTCCCATAATAGGAGAAAAGGGAGGAAAAAGTTATTCTAGTTTGAAGATCAACATGGCTTTCTTTGGAGGGAAAAAAATCTTTTTACAGGGGAGCTGCCAGCTCATATTACTTTATTGCATCTTTTGATTATATGAGAAGTAATTCTGCTTGTTTTATAAGAAGTATAAATGATTGAATACTCATTTTAACACAACAATGTTTGACCTGTCTTGCTAAGTGCCTCTTTGTGTGTGTTCTGGCTACCTTTTTGTGCCCTGATCAAGAGAATATGGTGTGGAGCATCCCAAATTAGTGCCCGTATGAACACACTGTTCAGTGCTAGCTGGAGATATTAAATGGGGTCTGAAAGCAATAAAACCCAGTTAGCTTCAGCACACTGGGAAAATCATGCGGTTTCCCTGGTTGCTGACAGTGTGGGCACTGCTAATTCAAACATTTCTGCACTATGCTCAGTTCAGGTTGTTTTAAAATAGAAAAATGCATTTATGTATAATTGTTTCATTACTATTATTAATGCAATTATGGTGTTATAATGGCACTAACTTAGCAAAGTACTTAAGTGTCTTGAAGTGAATCAAGTTGCATTTGCGTCCTTAGTTCTGTTAAGCATAAGTGCTAAATTTCTGGCAAGTCCTACAGAAGAAGCCAAATGAAGATGTCCTTAAGGTATGTATGTCTTATGGATCTACCAAGAAGTGCTGAGATCTCACTCAAATAAGGAAGTATTTCCCATCTAGTCCAGTTATTTGACTGATACGGTGATAAAGCAAATTTTAAAACAAATAAAACAAAACAAAACAAAAACACCTTTTGCCTATGTATAATAAGAATAATATATAATTAAGGTTTTCCCATGAACTATTTCCACACAGAATGAAAAAAATGTGTTCAAAAAAGGTTACTTACTAGCTTTGATGGCTTATTTTATTTCATAGACAAATGTTTTGTTGATAAGAACCTAATTTAAGCATACAGAGAGAAATTTATTTTACTGTTTCCCATTGAAAAACTACATAGAAAGCTAAATTTTTATTGTAGGTCTGACTTTCAGGCAATCCAATTATTTCCGACTCCCACAAGAGTCTTTCCAGTATGCTCAGTTTGAGCTGGCTGGGGCATCACCACTGCACTTACACATAAAAATGTATTCTATCAGTAGTGTTCAGGACTTTGTGCTCAGGCCACTTTCATCTTCCATTCCAGCTTCCTTCTCATGTCCTCTGAAGGAAGGTGAGAAGCTATTGGGCAAATACGAGGCTGAATCCTTTTGTTCTGGTGGCTCTTTGCTGCCCTCAAGCCCAGGGATGCCAGGATGCCAGCTGAGTGGCGCAGGGCTGCAGCAGCACTCGCTGCCAAAAATGTCTTCAGTGACAGATGAGAAAGAGCGTGAGTTGTGGGGAGGAAACACACACCTTTTAAACTCCTGGTGACTGCTGATCATGGAAATGTTCCAATATCCCCCACATTACATTTGGTTGTCAACCTGGAGCGTGCCAACTTAACAAGGCTTTCTCCTCATTTGTGTACAAGATGCTTGGTATTATTCATCCTCCTTAGGCAGTGAAGGCTCCTTTGGGCCCCCATTTTCAATGAATTTGATGGCAGACCCCTAGCTGGTTAAAATGGGTTGAACAATCTTCTCGGCTTCGGGGCTTTATTGGCTTTTAATTTTAAAAACAGCACTAGAACTGCAGAGCTAGTTAAACATATAACAGAAGCTGTAAATAAACGCCTGCCCTGCTCTCATCTAGTCAAGGTTTGGAGGTAGGAGTAATCTCTTTGCTCAGATTAATACATCTGGGAGCAGCCCACTCTGCAGAATGCATTGGTTGATAGGAACAAGGTAAGAGAAAATGTGCTGATGCGTCTCTGCCAGCACTCTTAAACACTTGGATCCCATGGGATCCATGGATCCCATACATCTGCATGACAGCATGTGGATTTCATTATACCAAATATTCCCATCATACCAAATGCCCTCTTGGAAAATATTCATGGAAGTGTAAAAAAATAAAAAAGGGGAGGGGGGGGGAGAGGGGGAGGATGGCATGATGGCATCAGCATAAGATCTAAAAAGACAAGCCCTAAAGTACCAGAACATCTCGTTATCAAGACAAGCACATCTTGCATGAAACTGTGACCCCCCTCCTAGTCTCCTCAGGGAGACAGGAGACTTGCAAACTACTTTAAAAGATGAATTTAAGAGCTAAAATTCTTCCATGTCTTCTGATTACTAAAAATCACACCTCCTTAGAGAGACTGATTCTTTTTCACATTACACTTTTCCCCATGCCCCAACCTCAGCTAACCCTTTAATGATTCACAGATAGTAATTAACTCTCCCTTTTTGTCTTAAATGAGTTAGCAACTCCCTCACTCCTGTCTTTTCTAAGAACCCTTTTATCCTTCTTTATTCCATTACTGTTTCACTTAAATTGTCTTATTAACACAATTACATTAAACCCAATACAGTTTTTCCCTCTCCTTGTTTTTAGGTAGGAGCTTGCATTTCTGTTCCCAACCAAAGACAGTTTTGTACATTTAGAAGTACAAAAGTGTCCTTTGGTTGCTTATTTTTTAACCAGGTGAGATCCATAGCTGGGTTACTGTAGCTAAGAGTAGCTAGGAGTTATGAGCAAAGTGATGTATCATTGGTACCCAGTGGTGTCAAATACCATAAAAAAACAGATCCAACTGTGGTTACCACCTGGGACAACTGGAGAGTACAGAGGAGCTTTGTGCAAGCAGGTTTCACCCTTTCCCAGGCAGCTGTGGGATAATGTCCAGCCCTGGTTCAGAGCTGGGTGAATGGAAATAAGCTTGTTCTGAGTTCCTTGGTTTAAATAATTTGGGGTAAATATCTTTAAACTTGGACTCCCAAAAAAGACTTTTTCCTGGACAGACAGATATGTATGAAGTGGATTTTTGGTTGTTTTGTGTCTGTTTGTTTGTTTTTCCTTGCTTTATTTTATTTTATTTCTGAAGGCATGAACAGCAAGCAGGTGGGGTAAAGGGGGCAGCTGGAAAGGCAAACTCCTGCACATTATTTTCCTGGCTGGGATGAAAAGCCAGGGTACATGGCTTCCTTCAGGCGAGAGCCATAGCAGTGTGTGAAGACACTGTGCTTCTTCCCAGGGGTGGTGCAGGGCTGCAGGGCAAACAGCAGGCACAGCTCCCTGCTGGCACCAGCAGAGTTGCTGCTCCTGGTGAGAATCAGTGGTGCTCAGCTGGCTGGAGCAAAGCTGCTCATAGATGCTCACCTGGATGCTCGGCTGCCTAAAATGCTAACCCAAATACTCAAGCTTTAAAATAAATGGAGCCAAGAATATTAGTGAGGGAAGCAATGGAGGGGAGCTCTGTTTCAGAAGAAAGAAAAAGTAAAATAAGCATACAGTTCAAACAGCCCTTCTTTGTTTTAGTGTTATTCAG
Organism: Aythya marila; assembly: GCF_965140915.1. Taxonomy (NCBI): domain Eukaryota; kingdom Metazoa; phylum Chordata; class Aves; order Anseriformes; family Anatidae; genus Aythya; species Aythya marila. The sequence goes on from NC_139042.1 coordinate 93,558,014, forward strand.
GTTATTTCGGGTCATAGTAGCTGCTTAATGGGCTCTCGTGGCCAGCCATGAGGCCACAGAAGGGAAAAGAGAGTGCTTTCCACCATGACATTTTTCTGGGCTTGCCTGAGCCTCCCAAGAGTGAGGGGTGTTTCATCCCCTACATCAATCAATGGGGGTCTGTAAACTTTCCAGATAGCCTTCAGGTCTGGAGAAGGTCAGACACAGTTACAAGACCTGGGAACTTTCTGTCCAGTGGGCACAGCTGAGCTTAAAATGCATGCTTGTCTCTGTAGGATTTGTTTTTCATGTTTTTCAGGAGGAAGGATGCACCAGGTGTTTGTTCTGGCATTGCTGGATTAGAAACAAACATTAGTAGCCTATATATATATATAAACGGGAATTACCTACGTGTATAAGATTTTGAAATCTCTGGGACTGAGCTTGAAAGAAAATGATCACTACCCTCACCTATGTAAGACTAATGCCAGAACTGATTTTTGGATTATGAAAACATACTCCATGTGGAATTTTACTTTGAGATAAATTGTTGAATTCACAGGCTTTAGTTTGAAATTGCCAAGTTTTCATTATCTGAGTCTCAGTCAGAAGGTATAAAGAAAAGAAACATAGTTCAAACCTTTGGACAACTTTTACTTAAGTGAAAACAGGTAAGATGGGTGTTTCATGAAGGGACATAATAGTGAAAGAATAGATAAATCCACAATACAACAGGAAAACAAGGTGAAAAACCCAGAGAAATGCAGGCATTAAGGAAAACTGTCATCAAAGCTGTAACATACAGTAACATCATTTGGGAATGCTGCCCAAGCTACTACTTTTGGGGAGTAAGGCAGCATTGCATCTGGGGGCTTGGAAATACAAAGCACATATTGAAATGTGTGTTGTGACAGATCATCCTACAACTAGAGCCTTGTTAGGCTGATGGATTCAGGGTTTGGAAATCCTCTTTCTTCCTACCTCCTGCAGCCACCCCCTCCCTCCTGCCTTGCCCTTGATTTTCAGAGGCTTCCAAGGTTGCAGAAGCGTGATGCATCTGCCTCTGCATCCTACTGAAAGTCTTCTCCTTCCTTTCATCTCCACTGTCTGGCAGCAACTCCAGGATCTCCAAGCCCCTCTCATGTCACAGCTCCCACCCCTGGGTGCTGGAGCCCACCCATGCCTTTGCACACCACCATGCTGGTGACTGATGTCCGACTGTCACCTCCTGTTTGGACAGCCGGAGACCCACAGCAAACTGGCAACTCTCTGAGACTGTGTTGGAGGCCAGTAATGCTATTGCACAAGTGTCAGGCAGGGACACTTCTTCTTGTGAAGGAAAGTATTCAAGGGCTGCAAGGCTCTGCTCTGTGCTAGCTTCTTCACCTCTGTGTAATTGCTCCAGCATTAGTAACAGTAAAATTATATGCTTCTGTGAGGAAATTTAAATTAAATGTAACCTAAATCAATTTGAACTTTAAAACACTGAGCTCATACCACTGTCTTACCTATAGAACAAATTACATTTAAGCCCTCAAGGTCAGGAGCAAAGGGAAAGCTTAATTAAAATTGGTGGCAGAGTACATAATCACACCTGAACCTACATATAAACAGATGAAGCACCAAAAGCCATTTATTTTATTCTGGTATCCTTTCCCGGACTCTAATAAGATTTTTTTTTTTCATTTTAAATGGCAACAGTTTCAGTTGTGTTTCATCTTACACCTGAAGAAATGAGTGGCTGCATTGGCAGGCTACTCTCCACTGAGCAGAAAAGCTCATCCATTAGTCTCTGATGTGTTTGTCCATAGCTCTTTGCACTTGCAATTAAATCGTCATCCTTGAAGGTGAACCCTTTCAGGTATTCATAAGCAGCATCACCTCAGGTGGAGCAGCCATGAACCACAGCACCAGGCAGCAGGGAGCTGACGAGGCACTGTTAAAAATAACCCTGCAACCTCCCCATCACTGCAAAGAGAGCCCAGACAAAACGAGAAGGAGGGGGCAAAGCTCATTCCAGAGCAGTGCTTACTAGAGGAAAAATAGGGATTTAGTAACTGTAGCAAAGCTAGTAGGAGTGGGCATTGCTTGTGTGGGTGGCTGGTGGCATGCAGGGCAGCTCTGGGTTTAGGCCGCTCCTGGCTCTGCCCAGGCCACAGCACAGCAATGCAGAAAGGGAATGGCCCAAACAGGGGTAGTGGGGACAGCGGGAACGGGATGTCTTGCAGTCATTTCTGGTTGATCTGGCATCACAGAGCCAGCTGTCACACAGGGTGACATGAGGGGACAGGGTGTGACTTACTCTGACTGTGACTAGAAGAGATGAATAAGGAGTGGATAAGGAGTAATAAGGTCTGGGTGCTAGAAAGAGCATCAACCTTGAAAGTGCAGCTGTGAACCACTGCTACTAATTAGGATTACTCTCAATAGTCTTGTTGCATACCTTGATGATTTGGACTCTCACTGGAAAAGACCACTTAATGGATCCCAAGTTTCCATGACAGTCCCTCATTTTCAGTAACATCCATCATAAAAGCAGCCTGGTCTCCTGCCAGTTGGATCATTTGGCTCCAGATACAAGAATGACCTGAGTCTGAGGCTCTGAGGCCAACAAACCACTGTCTGAATCGGGACTGGCATTCTAGGGCGTTCCCCTTTTGTTAACAATTTTTGTCATGGATTTGGTGTCTAGCGAGGTTTGTAGGGATTCAACTTTTAGGTAGGAGCTTCAAGAGGCTCTTCCCAACACCAGGGCAGATTCCACCACTTTGGGTGATCTTGGCAGTTTCCCTCAGATGACAAGAAGCAGCCCACACCACCCTCTACAGCCACAACAGGCTGGAAATAGAAAGGAAACATTTGTGGTTTTCTTCTTATAAAATAACAGAAGGCAAATTTCAGAATTTCATTTCTGGCAAGCTGCACATTTCCCTTCCCTGCCCCGAGAGGGAAAAGACAGTGTTTCAAACATTCTGCTGTTATCTAAAGAACATTTTTGGCCACATCCAATGATTATCCACTCTATCCGTGCTGCACTTTCTGAAAAAGGGAACAGAGAAGGGCTGGGGCTCAGCAGCCTTGATGAAATTAGCTGATACTTAGCTCAGGTTTAAAACACCTTTTCCACTCTTCAGTTTGGGTCCCTATATAGCACTTCTGTAGCTGTGTGTGCTGGGCCTGAAAGAGGCTGGAAGTTTTGTCCTGTAGGTGAGCAATTGCTCAGCTGGCCAGGAAGATGAAGAGCAGAGCAACCAGATGGTGTGATGGGTTTGAACTTATTAAGGAGCTCAGGGTCCATGGAAAGCAAGGTGTACCCCTGGGGCAACTTCCAAACACTAACAAAAAGCACTTTTTGAACATCCCCTTGCAAGTAAATGAAACAATTTCCAGCTCATGAGCTCTGAAGCAGTCTTTAGAGCTCACTAAGGAAGCAAAAAACATTAGTCTAGGCCACGTTAGAAAAGAGCAAGCTTTGCCCATTTACCTAGAAATGTATTGGTTTGTTTCTTGCAAGGTTCAGTAATAGAAATTCATCTCCAATGTCTGCATAGGCACAGTAAAATACACGTTCAGGTCTGACAGGCCAAAATCTTCCCTATTTTTACAGTCAGTGAAGTCCTTGGGACTTGGGGGATTAGGATAAGAGAAGCAGGCAGAGAAGCTTGTAGAGATAAAAAATGACAGAGGCTGAGTGCTAACACCTTGGCAAAAAATTGCCACAATTTTAAATTCATCAGGAATTGCCATGTAGACATGTTATGTGCAGCTGATGTCTGTGTCAAGATGATGCTTGACAGCACAGTTTTTCCTTTTGCAGCTTTAATCAAAATTGAAAACTTCAGCATTTAGTAATGGTGGCAGTGTCAAATACTATTGTGGCTCTGATGGGGACATGGCATAGCCTCAAAGATGGCAAAACATTAAGGTCAGATGTCTCTGAGCTTTTCATTTAATCTTATTCCCACCGAGAAGTTGGGACTCTCCACTCAGAATAGGACACAGCAACATTTCTAGTAATAAGACATCAGGAGCTGTATATCTTACAGAGGGAATGCTGCTGGTATAGCATTTCATTGGCATGTCTACAGCACATGTCAGGAGTGTAACTAAATGCCTCTGAAGCCTGAATGCTTTATCTGCCCCCTGCCATACCTATGAGGAAGGGAAGGCTGCAGGGATCAGATGCTTTCTTCAAGGTCACTCAAGGTTTTCATGCAGGGCTTGGTTCTGCTCCACCAAGCTTGGTGGCAGATTGCCCAGGGAGGTTGTGGGGTTTCCATCCTTGGAGGTACCCCAAATTCAAGTGGACAAACCCCAGATTACCTTTATTGGCCCTGCTCTGAGTAAGGGAGGGATAATCCCCAAGGTCAAAACTATTCTGTGATTTCCTGGTGAGCAGAACTGCACAGAGAGCACTGGGGCCGCGAGGACCAGCATTCGTCTTTATAATTAATAACAAAACACTGGTGGTTTTCTTTCCTGAACACTGGGAAAGAAACAAATACTTCCACATCTGGAAAAGAAATCCATTCTCTCTGGTTCTTCAGTGGCACACCTTGCAGGGGGGCAGTGGGAAACCTCCAGCTTTACGTTCTCCAAACCTGGTCATATGTGGGCTCAAAAAAACAGTTGAAAGTTTGTCCTCCATCTCCCTACATAGTAACTTCCTGTGATAAAGGATGTAGGCGATTGCTACTTCATCTCACCATACAGAGAAATTCCAAAATGTTTGGGAGTGCTTGGACACTGGTGACAGCAGCTGTGAAAGGAAACGAAAATCATGAAACCTCCAGGGAAGCAATGAATAGTCGTATGTTCAGCTCAGCTGCTGAGTGGTGAATTCTACATAAAATATCGGTATTATAAATGAAAATAAGGAGCAATTTCCCAGTAATTTTCCCAGGAGTGGGCTGGGGAAGGGGGGAATATAGTCTCATGAAGTTGAAACCTGTGTCATAATGTATTTAGTCACATAAGAGTAAGTGCCATCAGTACCGTGGGGTTATCTAATTCTGGCATTTCCCAGCTTCATATGGTTGGCTTTGCAATGTAGTTCTTACTGATGTGCAGAAACATACTGATGTTTTGCTAACCAATGACCTTGTCTGAAAAGAGCATCTATGGTATTCTAATGACTTTCAGATAACTTTTATATCCAATGCTTACAAGCAGCAGGATACACTTGGGCCCAAACCTAAATACGCTCTGCCTGAAGAAGTGTCAATTTTAATTTCAAAAAAATAAAAAATGAAATCCTTTGCAGGTTTACAATGAAGGATGTCAGTTACAATCCAGAACACTCCAGAGTGTTTGAAAATATCTACTGAATCAAAATATACATACATGCACATATATATTTAAAATAAATAAATAAATAAATAAATAAATAAATATATTTCTATAGAGAAAAGATCGACTGATTTGTAAGCAATTCAAATCTTTCCTATATTTCTAGAAAATGCTCTTATTAATCTTACTTTTTCTACTACAGTATTTACCACGTGGTTTCTACAGGCTTTATATCTCATATGTGGTTAATGTCACATGTTTGCAGAATATGTCCAAAAGGTCAGTGAGTTTTTACTCCGAGACACCTTTATTCCAACACTGTTCACAGAAGAGCATTTCCATGCATACAGGAAACACGCCAGGATTACCATAAACTAAGAGTATTGGCCACATCTGATCACTTCGGGCAGAGCATTAATCCTTTTAAGCAGTTTAGCAATCCCCTTAAAAGAAGATTCAAAAGGACAAACACAGATACTTCTTTTAGACACAAAACACTTTCGATTTGCAAAGACAAAACTGTCCTTATGGATCCTGCGTACCATGCTCCAGAGATGGTGGTGAGGGCAGTGGTGCAAACCTGCTGCTGGTGGCACCCCTTGGTACCTCTGGGGACAAGCACTGGGAGCACTGACTGATGGTTGCTGTGCATGTCCTGGCTCCCAAGGTCAGGTACCACTGCAGGGCAGTCAGGCTGTGATAGTGAAATAATTTCACTGAAGGCTAAGAACACTTGGGTGGTACGTAGTAAGTTTTTTTTCAGTGCTTTTTTTTTTTTCCCCATGTTTTTTTTTTCTTTTTTTTTTTTTCCTTTTATAAAAGCACATACATATTAAAGGTCACAACCTTTTCTGACATTTCCATTTCTCTTTTTCTGCTGGTGCAGCTTACAAATTGAAGCCAAAGTGTAATCCAAATAAGTGTTTACAGAAGTCCTGTGTTTTCTCTTCTTGACTACCTCTGAGCTCTGGCTAGTGTTCTGGCATGTGGCTGGTCATAAGTGCTTCCAAATGCTGAATTTGACCCCAGTCAACCCAAACAGCATCCTTCAGACAGCAAGAAAACAGCTCCTATCTGACAAACAGAAGAGCAGTATGACTATAAAAATAAGGATGTTACATAAAGCTTTTAAAACCATTTGAATGTATATCATAAGAGAATAATGAGACTAATCCGAATTGACTCCATAAAGATTCCATGCTTTATGATTTTTTTTTTTTTTTTTAATTGCCATTACACATTTCCCATCCTGGATTTAACCTGCAGAGAAGCAATGACTTCTGCTAGCCAGCCCTTTCACCAAACTGCTCCTGCAGAGAGACATCCCTGCCTTCCTTCCCTGGTACCCAAGAAAGCTGCCACACAACATGAACCCATGTTACCTCCATACCCCCAGCTGGATAAAATAAAGACCACTCCTTTTCCAACAGATGACATTATATTGATTTATATTGCCAATTAAACCGCTCACCCTCTTCTTGGCATTGTGCCCATTGAACAGCACTCATTGTGTGTCTGTGGAAAAGCACTGTTATTTTCTGGCTTGTGTTTGGGTTGATTTTTCGTGTTTTACTTGCTGAAATCAGCAAAACTAAATATTTTCCATTCACTCCTTGCAAAATCTGTTTGTCCTGGTGTGATCCCAAACACCACAAAGCATAACACAGCTCCTTTGTTCAGTCACCACACTGTGCCCTGAGATGTGCTGGTACCTGTGGTGACTGAGCAGAGAAGGCTTCGTTAAACCTATCAATCAGCAGATGAAAAGCCTTCCTTGTCTTTACAATGCGAAGATGCATAGGCAATTATCTTTTTGATTTATCACTGCCTGTATCAGGGCTGCTGACACAAGGCACAGAGATATTGTACTTTGGATGTCAGAAAGAAGATATGGGGCATTTTTCCTGGCAGTCCAGTTTGGAGGAGCATCTGGACAGCAGCCTGGAAGCAATTTATCAGCTCTGCAAGATGAAGCCCAGAAGCCAAAAGCCTTTTTTCTTCTGTAAGAACTAGCTAAAAGAGTTATCTAAACCAGATTCTGCAGGAATGAATTATTAAAAGGAGCTCATTTAACATCACTGCAATCTGGCTAAAGTAGACAGGTCAAAGTGCTTTCCCAAATCTTATTGACTTCCCTAAATGTCCTACTAGACATTTAGAGGACAAAAAAATGGGAGTTTGTAAGCACAAATATTTGTTAGAGGAAACCTAATACAAAGAAAAATGACCCCTGGAGAAGGAAAATAGTTAAATGAGAGCTCCTGGTGAAAAACAAATAAACTGGTTTAGTTTCATTTTAAGCAGTTTAATAAAGAAAAAAAGTGCTCTGACAGCTCTGTGATACACCAATGTCTGTGGTGCATAGGGGCTTGCATCTGGAATCATGTATGTGTTCTCTACATATGTTAAAATAGACACACATAACAATATAGGGTTGTGCATATAGGCAGCCATTGTAGATCATCTCTGGACTCGGGAGCCAGGAGAGGTGGTTCACCTTCTCCTTTGCCCCTCTCCTGAGCTGGGATAATGCCTCAATGGGTCAATGCTGCACCGTCTGCCTTGGAAGAAGCTGTTGTGGACTGCCCTGGGGCTCGGAGACAGCAGCTGGAAAACATCACACATATAGACTGGCCACTATTCAGAGGTTTCAGAATAAATAGATTCAGTGATGCAGGGGTTTTATTGTTGCTTTTTAGAATAAGCAAGCTAAAAAGGCAGTAGATGAAAGTATGAGAAGGTATCAAAGAAAGACAGCAAATGACAACACACCCTTCCTGCAAACCTTGCGTCCATTCTCCCAGTTCTTCTAGCAGGATTTTAATTTTCTCCAATTGTTCCTCTGTGCAATGCTGCTCAGTTCAATTTCTCACAGCCCTATTAGTTTTGTCAGCAGGGCTTTTAACCTCTGTTTTTTTGTAACCACGAGTCCCAGATCATCAGGCAAAATGCGGATGCGCATAAAGACCAGCCTGCGAAGCTCTGTCTCCATGGCAAAGCACTCGTTAATTCAGTGTGGCCAGTACTTTTTGGAATGTGTCTCAGATACCAATGTATGGGTTACTACCACAGTTAGTTACACACTCCTAAGTACTTTAATAAATGAATAACAATATAGAAACATTTTAGGTTTCCTTGTTTGTTTCCCTCTCTTCTTGTGTTCTTTAACTTATATGATAGCAAATAATAGATACCTCTAAAATTCTTACCATAAACATTTTTTGTATTTCCAGTGGGACAGTCCAAAAACTGTGTCAAACTGTCCCATTCAGTGGTGACATTGGGTTGACCTCTGTAGCTCCAGAACTCAGAAACATTGCATTACTGGTTAGTTTGTTTTAGAAGTATTTCAGGAGAGAGTAAAGGAGGGTGTTTGGTGGGCACATCCACGTGCACACCTCTGTAACCAACCATCTGTGACTTGCTGAATCCTTGTTTAATATGGGTTGTGTCTTCAATACGTCTAATCATGAAAAAGGTTTTTCATGAAGCATGACAGCTCAGACCAGCTGTGTGAGAAGACCAAGTACCTGCTTAAATTCTTCATTTTTCTTTTTCTTCCTCATTTTTCCTCATGTCTTAATAGTATTTTGTATAACATTAAGTATTGGGATCTGCAGTGACTGCTTTGCTTTTATGTTCATTTCTAGAGAAGGATGACCAGTCAGATTTTTTAGTATTTATAAACAGGATGATCCTTGGAAAGCACTGCAGCTATAAATTGTATGCTTTACATAGTAATGCCAAGACAGATAGATGAAAACATATGGTGTTTTTAATTGCCCTAACGGACATAACAATTTCCTCAACTTGGTCCAGAATCAGTGTAAATTATTTTTCTAAAAGAACTGCATTTTGCAGCTAATCAAAGTGGTTGATTACCACACAATTATTTCCTAAATGAAAAAATGCACATTATCATGAATATTCACATAAGACTGAGAGACTTATTAAAGACCCCTTTGTTCTACAATAGAACGACACTGACTTGTTGAATAAGTTCTTCCTGAAAAAGTAGGTTTTGGTTGTTGTTTTTTTTTTACAGATGTGAGAGGCCAGAAATGATACACATACTTTAAGAAAAGGGGCAGTCCCTTATGCCTTGAAGGAAAGCAATGAAACAGAACCATGAGATCAAACCAATTTTCTGCCTGGATTTTCAGGATTGCTGTTCTTTATCATTTTCAAAAGAAGAATCAAATCCCCAAATGAACTTGCATAAAATTGCTTGTTCTTTTCAGCTTGATGGACTAGTTATTTTTAGTCAGGTTTAGTCACTGGAAAGAAGCTTTTTTTTTTTTTTTTTTTTTTTTTTTTTTTTTTTTAAAGAGATTGAGTTTGCACAGATCTTAAGAGATCTTAAGGCTTTTTATACCACTTTGGAAGTGCATCAAAAACACAGCACTTCTGATTCTTTCATAATATCTTTAATGCTTTTATGAAAAACTCCAGAAAACCTCTTCAAGAGACAATGTTCTATCTGTAAGAATATTAACACTTCTATTTTAGCAGTTACTGATTTTTTTGGCTATTTTATCCAAAACCCAGTACTTTAATACACTGCAAGACAGACTAGTTCATTTTTGTTGTATGTCAGTACCTATCAGTTTTAGCTTACGTCAGAAAAACTCGTCTAAGTGTTTTTGAGTTTTTTTGTTTGTTTGTTTTGTTTTCCAATGGTTAATGATGTTCCTAACAGCTATTTTCATCTTTTGTAGAAAGCTTATTCCCTTCAGTAATGCATTGCAGAAAGACAATTAAGAAGTATATTATGCACTAAGTAAATTTTTATACAGGAGAGACTCTCCCTCATACTGCTAACATGCCCACGCCTAAAAAAAATCCTAATTCACACATAATTTGCACCAAGCGTAGAAGGTCAGACCACAGGAAAGCTGATCACATATCACATGGAAGGAAGGAAGGAAGGAAGGAAGGAAGGAAGGAAGGAAGGAAGGAAGGAAGGAAGGAAGGAAGGAAGGAAGGGAGGGAGGAAGGGAGAATCTGATTAATTTTCAGCCTTGTTTTTGCTCTCTGTAGAAACTGAGACCCAAGCCTTTGATTTCTGTATACAGTTCAGGAAGAAGAACTTTTGGGGGGTATGTGTACACACATAGGTGTGTTTATGTATATATTCATATATGTGTATATATACACATGTATATTTGTACTTTAATATGTTAACACACATTTCAAGAAAAGACATAGAGACACAGGTCATAATGCTTAGAGTAGTTCTATGTTGGGGGCTGCAAAAATGAGCTGTTTGGGCTGATAAGTTGCATATCTAACAGAGTGTGTATGCCACCTAATGCTATAGGGGTGAGCTTGTCTGAACCATGACTCAACAAATAAGCATTGCACAGATATCTATTATATCCTGCCCCACAAATTTTCCTTCTTATTTTGTATTTTATTTCACTGAGAAAATTTACTCACAGGGGCTTAAGCACCAGCACCTGAGGTTTATTCTTTCTTTCACACAGGCAGGCTGAAAGAGCAGCTTTTGTCTCATTATATGGCTTTTATGACTTGGAAAATGGATATTGCAATCTCAATGTGCAATTGATGCATGGTGCACAGATGCAGTGCCTTGGAAAACATTTGCATTGACTATCATGATGTTTTCCTAATTAGATGCCTCTGAATGCAGCTCTATTTCCAGTATGGTTTTTACGTCGAACTGCACAACAAATCCAGTTCAACTGGCAGTTTACCTTACCCAAATGCCATCAACAGAAGTTAGCTGAAATAAATTGAAGAGGCAGTAATGTGCCTGTAGCATTAACATTAGCATTTCATGGCCTTTAGCTAGCTCAGGCAGTAAACAGACTTGAATCGTGAAAAGTTTCCTGCTTATGCGGACAGAAGGGTCTGATCACTGAAGGCTGATTGCTGCGTCTCATCAGGCACCAGCACTCGGCTTTTTTGATGGGTTTCAGAGTATCTTGACAATGACCATAAAGTATCTTGCTCTCCAAGAGAGGGTTAAAGGTGAGAAGGAAAGCAAGGAAAGGTGAAATGAAGGATGGACGCCAAAGAAACTGTGCTTCCCACTGAGCTAATGGAGCAAGCAGTTCAATAGCGGTGGCCATAGCAGCACTCCCTCCTAGTTACTGATTGGAGTGACGGAGGATTGCTGATTGAAAACTAGCCAGCACGGGCAGTGATTAAAGGTTTTTCCCTCCAGTCACCCTTCAACAGACAGATGACGTGAAACACAGGCTGTAAAGAGAATGAGAGGATGTCTGTTCAGATTTCTGGGGAAACTCTAAAGAGGTACCTACATTTTCTCATGTCATTCTACTCTTTTCACCACTGCTGGATGCAAAAATGCTTTTAAGTACCTGAAGCTGCAAATAAAAAATACAGCATGATTTTAACTGCTGCCTCCAGCTATTTTCCTAGAGCCACAGACAGGCAGGGAGATAAATGGTCATACTGTCAGAAGAGCTGAGCACTCAGCAGCCCTGTCTGCTGAAGACTATTTGGAACTGATTGAAAGTGGCTCTTCTAGAAATGATCCATCATGGCAAGAAGTGTGATTTTGCCCAGCAATTAACACCATGGCTTTACCAAGTAGCCGAACAGAAAGGTACAGTGAGCCAGGCAGCAGGCACAGAACTGATGGAGGAACACAATGGTAGAACAAAATGGTGCCAGAAGCTGAGCTGAAATGGGCTCTGCTGAGGGAGCACGAGAGGGAGCAAAAGAAAAAATACTCACCTTTGTGGAGGTCCAAACTGTATTGAGTTATTGAGTTATTTTTTATTTTTCTTTCCAGGAACATGAATTCTTTCAAGTATTGGGACTGAACTATTGGGATAAAGTCTCAAAATGGAGTTGTTTAAAGAGGTGAACTGTATGGTCCCTCAGCAATTGTTTATTGGAGCCACTCACTAGAGTTAAGGAAGGAAGGGAGTGGCTTTCTGCCCAGGCCGAGACAGACTTCCTTCCATAAATTTGATTTCCAGTGAATAGGGACTAAGTTTGCCTCTGACAAGAAATCCTTTAGCAGAGGGGAGAATGTGACAGTGGATGTGAGTTTTATGGCACCCTATTGCCTGTGGGCTGCACGTTTGACCAACAACAAAAAAAAAAAAAAAAAAAAAAAATCCAAGGTGAGAAACTACTAGTCAAAAGAAACTCCTAAAAGACAAAAAAAAAAAAAAAAAAAAAAAAAAAAAAAAAAGAAAAGACACTTTTAAAACCTGAATTCCTCCCAGGAGCACTGTATTCAGTGACTGCACTGTATGCCAAACACTGGGTCTCCTTGGCAAAGATGGAGCCATTAGCTTTACAGGCTGCTGTCCATGCTCCACCACCTTGAAGAGCAGAGCCCAAGCTGGTGGGGGCTTTGCGAGGCTGTGCTGCTGAGGCCATAGCTGGAGCGGATGATCACAACTAGATAGCAATATTGAGAGGGAAGCAGGGTCCTTTGGGACCAAGCACGGCAGGAAGCAGGTGACAAGTGCCATCCAAACCCTGAATGGGGATTCCCTTGGACTATGCAGGTAGAAAACCCTGCCAGAGAGGGTCTGGGACAAACCAGAGAGCAAGGTGAGAGCTAACACCACCTCCTGATCATTTGAGCTGGGTGCCACACACAGCTTCTCTTCCCCCAGACCATGTCTTTGAGAGCAAATCCTAACGTAGTGTCATAGAAAAGCTTCCATGTGTGCACCCTTACAAGCAAAGGGTCTTCAGTTTTTGTCATTTATGTAATTTGTCTTCAGTCACAACAAGAACCACAACTCTAAATATATAAATATAACAACTCTAAATATATAAATAAATAAATAATAATAATTCTGTTCCAGAATGTTGCAGATTACCTAAACACATGCTAGCTTTACCCTGACAGGCTGGGCTAGGTTTGCTCTGCTATTTTACCGTAGGTTAGAGTATGATGATCAGTTTATCCCATGATTTTTTTTTGCAGGCAATAAATACTGGCTATATACGGCAAAGCTTCTGGAGCCATTTGTTAGCCCAACACACAAATGAAGCAGAGTAGTCAGCATGACCATTGAGGCTAGGTTTGAGGCTAGGCTTGATTTACGCCAGCTGTTCAAATTACAACCTTTTGTGTACTGTGTGTGTAAAATAACGCAGTAGTAATAATCCATCAGTGAGGCAAACTGCACCTTCAAAAAGAAGAAAAGGCATTGCGCTTTTTGCACTGAGTACACAAATGATGTTGCATGGCTGAGGAGAGAATGGCCACGTGGCTGAGGACAGCTTCAGTAGAGGCCATTTCCAGTTCCTTGACATGGTACCCAACTACAGTGGCAGATCACAAGGCAGCCTGCAGAGAACTTTATCTGTACTAGGAGTTTATATGTGTAGCCTGTGAGAAGTATACTGTGTGAGAACAACTGTTTAAAAACCCTTTTTCTTGCTTGGAAATGTGGAAATACAGAAGATAATATGACTGCTTAGAGCATAAAAACATAGCATGGAATAGTCTTTGCTCATTTTTATCAATAATATGACAAGGACAGAAGGTTGTTTTCCAGGATTTTTCACCCTGTACAAAGACAGGTCTTGATAACAAGCACATTTCATGCATTATCAGCAATGTATCAGTGCCTTTTTCAGCTGAAGAAGTAAGCCAAGATTTATTGAATAGAGTGGTATTTGTTTTTCTGTGGCCACTCAAGCTAAAGCAATATCAAAATGTTTCTGAACTTTATCTCTTGGTATGCAATTAGCTGAAAGGGAACAGGTCTGCATAATTATTTCTAAGACTGAGGTGAATCATTAGCAATGTTTGTAAATATAAACAGTATGCTACCATAAAACTGCCCTTAAAACTGTTTGACAGTGTATTATGATGTGCAGCTGGTAACACTGAAGTTAGCTTTGGAAGAAACCAATCTACCTTCAAACTAATAGGGCAATTAATGAAAACTTGCTTAGCACATACACTGCAGCAATAGCAAACCATGTTCCCACTTAGACATCACTTTATCTTTAAAGCCTTTCAGACAGGAGGGTTCAGTCACATTTCCATATCTGGCAGCAGACTTCATGTCAGCCTTGACCATGGGGAATTTTTGAGAATACTCAGCTCTGCAGAGGAAAGCATAAAGGAACCTGGAGACATTACAATTTACTTTCCTATATTAATTTATATTTGTTAAATTGTAATTCTCAAGCCTCCTGAAGATGGTGAGATGGAGACAGATGAACACTGCTTTTTAATACAAAATCTCTAAGAAACTATGACAAAATTAGAGCAATCTCATCCTGCATGTGCTGAGGTTTGACAAAATGTATTAACTTAAGGGTAAATTACAACAAAGAACAGATGACAGATTACTTGCTCATAAAAGTAGCTCCTCTTAAATAAAATGCAAAATTATTGAATTCACAGCTGCACATTTGTTCTTAAGTAGTTGAATTCACATTCTGATTTCTGAGAGGAAAAAATTTATTCACTGAATGAACCACATTTTCTGGAGGAAGAGAAAATGTGACTTTGGAAACTAGACGTGCAGAAGAGGGAAACTTCTAATTGACTTGTGTTTGTACAATGTAGGCTATGAACCAAAATGTTAAGTAAAATGTGCATGTGTGTGGGGAGGTCATCAGGAGCCCAGTATTAGAGACAGTCCTGTTCTATTTTCAAACACTTTTATTTTTCAAAATTCTAGCTTTCCCTCATGCTTAATAGTCATGGCATTTATCGTGTAAATTCCTAACTCAAATATATTAGCAGAAAGGCGACCTTGCCAGATTGCAGAAATATGCTAAATATTAAATCCTGTAAGGCTTATGCCTCACTCACACATGCAAAGAAGTTTCAAATGATTATGAAATACAACATTATTATGATTTTATTGAACTTGCATAATATTTTTAACAAGACATTTAAGTTTATAATAGCTGAATTTTACATATCACAGTCATAGAAAAAATCAGGAGAAAAATATCCCGGGATGCTAAGGGAAACATACTTCTCTAAACAATCCCTTTTTTTTTCATGTTGTCCCTTACTTTCACCCAAGAAAGGCAGGAGTTGTCTTACCAAAGACCTCTGTCACTCATTTCTCTTTAGCCAGATACCAAGGCAAACAGATCAGCCACCGGTTCCTCTCACTATTCCTCTCCAGGAATTCAATTAGAGAAAATGACTGCCTGGTGAATATGCTTCCCATTAGCTTCCCCTGGACCTTGAGCTCAGATTCATTTGTAAAGCAGAAATAACCCACTCAGGAGGGTTCTTAAAAGAGTAATTTCTTTTAAAGGTCACACGTGCACTTTTAAAAGAACTGAACACCTGTGCGGGAGGAATTATTAGAGCTATTACATGAAATGCAGGTTTTGTAGCCATCAAAACATCAAATCTAAATGCATTTGTGTTTCAGAGTTTTTAAAACGTACATGTTTGCACCTATATGGGCAATACATACAGCTAAATACAGCAGCTGCATATGATAGCCAGAAACACCTCATACCTAAATATCTCATATCCAGCGTGTTTTCAAATTGGCTGCTTGTCCATGAACGAGAGCTAAACATAACCTGTTCTCTAGCTGACAATTTAGTTAATGACCTTAACTAGACAGCCCTGGAAGGCCTGAAGTTAAATGCCACAGCTAAAGAAAGGTTTTATCCCTATTTTTCTCCTCACTCTCACTTCACTAAATGTGACAGTTTCAAGACAAAAGACAATGGCTAGAGCCCAGTACCCAGAAGAAATCCCAGCTGGTTCAATTGTTCCTTTACTGAAGTACAAAGACAATCATCCATCACCTCGTTGACAAAATTTGAAAAGGTGATTCCTCTAAGTAATACACATTTTTTTTCCAGGACAAATAGTGCCTTTATGTGACATCATAAACTGCAGGGTAAAAGAAAAAAAAAGAAAAGAGAATTTTTAACCCCAGAGACCAAGATTAGCATCTTATTTTAGCAATACAGCTGTTACCAAGGCAAGAAGCAGTACACTTTTCTGAAACTTCAGCTGAATGATGTAAAGCAGCTAGTGTTGCACTGAGTGGGAAAATAATACGGTTATTTTGCTGAACAGAGTGTTTAAAACGAAATCTCTCTTAGATCAATTAATTTGGTTGATTGTATGTAGGTGTGGAACAGATGTTTCTCAAGTATTTGGTCACAGAAGCACAGTGTTGGGCTGTGGCAATGAGCTCCTTTTCCTTCCTTCTTTTCAAGCTAGAGGAAATAAGAATCTGTGAGAATTATCCATTTCCCACTGAAGATTTCCAACTGATATTTGACTTTAGAACAAAAGTCCCTAAAATGCTATGAAATGAGGTCATAAAACTCCTGGGTTATATAACAGCCTCTTCTCCTCACTAAAAGTGATGCCTTTGGTACCATTCTCTTATTTCTCATTTTTTTCCAATTTACGTGAAAACTGGTTTGGAAGCAGTCTATCTCAGCACCTGGCCTCTGTTGCTGAGGGATTTATTAGATGGATTTCTAAGTCTCCATTAACTGTGACCTTCTAGTTTATTAACTATTTACATTTGGTATCATATAAGCATGTCTAACATAAGCACTGCTGGAGTAAATGTAGGTGTTATATAAATAATGAAGGAGTAAGGAATTGGATCAGCTCTATCTAGAAATGGGATAAACTCTTCACTACCTCAGGCAGGAGCTCTTTCTAAAGGACCAAACCGAGGTGAGCTTCTTGCTGGAGAAAGAGGCTGGACACTTTCAAGGCTGTGTTGGAAGATGGGTTACTGCAGCCACAGAAATGTGTGTCAGGACCTTCATAGGCAATGGATCAGGTTGGTTTGCCCTCCAGGAACAGAAATTTCAGTGACAGGAAAAGGTTGTATCCCCCCAGTCTACCACCTTGAAGCTGGACTGAACAGATGGGTCCCATTCAACTGCAGAAGTCCAGAAGGACATGTTTCTTTGTCAAGCTCAGCTCAGCCTGGTGTGGACATGGTCAATCAAATTACATGCATATATGTTAGCAAGCTCTCTCTATATATATATATGAACATATATATATGTTCATATATATGTGGTATATATATGTGGTGTATATATATGTTCATATATATAGAGAGAGAGCTTGCTAACATATATATATATAATTTTTGGAAGTCCCATTCCATTACTACCATATTATGTGAAATGACATGAAAAAAGATGAATCTGAAGCAGGCTAATTTCCAGGTAGGCAATGAAAATTTAAAACAAATAAATAAATAAATAATGGACAGAATGAATTGGGGGTATCTGCGTGGAAGGTGATGGCCAATGCATGGCTTACCAAGGCAGGCTTAGAGCTCTTTACTCATCAGTACTGTCAGAGCCTTTTCTAATACAGCGGAGACAGCAGCAAGGAGGTCAGAGGAGCACATTTACAGGAATGAGGATTACCAGGCTGTTGTACTCTTCCCCTGATGAATGCACATGCCTCTCATTCATCTTGCTCTTTGCAATCCCAGAAAGATGTGCTTGGTAGCTGTACCTCAGCAGTGTTATTTGCACCTGTCAGGAACTACAGGCAGTACTGCTCTGGTTGTGCTCAGTTCACATTTTCAGGCTTTCTTTGAATCTGCACAAACTGCAGAATCAGTCTGTCTGTGACTGTAAGATTTCTGGAGCTGGGCATTTTGTCCTGGATAGGATCCACTGACCTGTGCTACAAATACTTTGATCAAGCCCTGCCCAGCTGTGAGGAGCTGGGAGCTTTCATGGCAAGGAGCAGACATGGGATTAATACTAACAGTAGTGAGGAAAATACCTGTTCTACAATAGCAGTTTTTTCTCAGATGTCTCCTTGCAGGTAAATCTTACACAACTGCTAGCAGGAACAGATACATAACAAGAGAAAAATTGTCTGTTTTCATTTTCAATGCAACAGACGTATCAAGAAAACAATCAGATGGCACTGCAGCTTTGTTTATAAATGGATGGCTAACAACTGGAAGCTGGTGCAAATTAAGTCAGATTGATTTTGTTCTAGGTGAGAGCTTGCTGATAACACTGAAAGGCACTATGAAGAGAGGTGCTGTTCACCCTGGTTGGCAGAATCCTCATCCAACATGAAATTGTTGCAGTTGAATATAGCACATTTACCCAGTCTGTGAAAGGTTTTCAAAAGCACACAGGAGATTAAAGTGTGTAAGTGCCAATGCCTTCAAGTGGTACTTGCTTTTGTGAATTTAATCCCAAGACTACAGTAAATATAATGAGACATACACACACACAAACAGTCTGAATTGCTATCTAGCTTTACATAAGTTTGACAAGTCTTGCTTTTGTTTTAATCTGACTGATGCTGTAAGAAGAAAACAGACAAAACCCCCTGCTTTTTCAGATATTATCAAACGGGAAAATAACCTTCAGAATAATATTTAGCTTGATAGGGTCACTGATGCAAGTATTCTTAACTACTAAAAGAAAACAGCAGGTAGAAATCAACAGGTTAGTTTCTGTCTGAGAAGAGGCAAGTGAAGGGAGCTAACTGACCTAGACTAATCATCTCACCTAATGAATACCACTGCTGACAGCCCATGAAAATGGATTCATAAAAGGGAATAGCATAGCCTAAAGCATGCAAACAAAAGTAAACTTCTAACATTGATTTACATCAGAGTCCTCGGCCTATTTCCTAAAAATAATAATGTTGACTCCAGCAACCTAATCAAGTGTTATCAGTAGTTTATCAACAGAAAAGCTATTCATCTGAGAATGTTTTAGCAAGAAACAGCAGGAAAATCAAGAGGGAGTGAAATCTGGTTGCTAGTACAGAGAAAAAGCTACACAAATGCATGACTGTTCATGCCACAATAGTTCAGGCACTCCCTGGAAGTTTTGCAATAGCTGAGAAATCAAATTTCTGTGTAAATGCCTCTCTGTTGGCCATGTGGTTTTGTATTCCTGAGGTAAAAAACATTTTTCAGTGGCATTTTGCAGGCATTAAATCTGTCACCTGCGCATTGTCAGCTATTTTCAAGGCAGAGAGTCAGAAGGACTCTCCAGAACTGGCAAGCAGGCTGCTGTTCAGCAGTGACAGGAATTGCAAAGGGCATTGGGTTATGTCTTCAAGGTTTTCTCATGAATATGCATTTGAATGAAGCAATCTGTTCCCTACACACGCACACTTTGTGACCTGTTTTGTTATCATTCAGGAGCACGATACACCTCACCAAAGCTGCCACCCTAGGGAGGCTGAGGAACCCTGTTTGGTGGGACACATTTGCATATGAGCTGCCCACCCATGCCTGCGGGCACGAGTGCAAGAAGGAGCTGTGGGTACTCTGAGTTTTAGGGGTCATTCAGTACATGCAGTGATGAATTTTGAGGTGATAACTCTCAGTACCAGCTTTGTGGAAGCAGATCCAGACCCAAAATTATACCTCACCTTTATGTGCCTGAACATCCTCCCTCATGCCGCAGTCCTCAGCCTAGTCCCCTGTTCCACATCACTGGGCTGCTTGTGCAGCGTGGTGGCACACAATGCATGATGTCAAGGGCAGACATAGTCTAAGTGTAAGTCACGCTGGTGCACACAGGGCTGTTCTCCTGTTTTCCTGTGTACCAGCTGCACATTTATGCTGCATGTTTGAGCTAGAGCTCTGACTGTGCATTGGCACTGAAGGAATGCTGTGCAGATGAAAAAAGGGATGTTCAGCACTTTGTGTTTGTTTCATCAAAATCTGCTTCTGTGCAGGAAAAAGAGAATTTGCCTTCTCACTGGATGCTTTCAGGATTTCCCTTACTCTTTTATTCTCTTTCTTTTTTCTTTGTTGCCAGTCCTAACCTTGAAGCCTTGGCAGCTATAAACTATAAATAGTATTGAAAATTACTCATTTAAATTAGTCTTATCGAATACAAAGCTTGCAGGATTTCAATTGCAATGCATAGCACAAAATTAGGATAAGGGACTTTCAATTCAGAAGAGGGGCACTAACTCATGTACAATTGTAAGAATGGAGCAAATGTAGGTACCTCTGCATCTCTTTAACTATGAAAAGACAATTTACTTCTTTTGTGTAGAAGTATATAGAATATGATACTTAATGCATGTTTTTTCCTTGTAAGCATTGAGACAGTGACAGTGGAAAAGCAGAAACAGAGGAGTTAATCATCCATCTTTTTGCTATGCAGTAGATGTCAATAAACTGGACTTTGTGTTCCATTCTATTAAAATCCCAGTGTCCCAGGCAATAACCTATCTTTCAATAAACACAGGTCTAATGTCCATTGAGATGTGAGCTAATGCAGAGTGGAAAATGACTTCTCTGTTTACCTACTTCCAAATTGTATTTTATCCCTTTTCATTTACTAGATAAAAACAATTGATTGCCTTAACTTATCCATTATAAAGAAAAAGCCTCTGTGGTCAGGGGAATACTGACAGCAGAAGAATTCTAGTGGGAAAAAAAAATGCTTTTCCCTCTTATACAATGATTTTAATTTCTCTAAATACAATGCCTTCCAATTCACTTTTTAAATCCCAGATCCAAGAGATGTTTCACAGATTCTCCAGAGACTGTAGGTACCATATGTCAGAGGAAAGTTTAGAGGGCAAACTGCAAGATGTCTGATCAAACACTGAGATTTTTATTTTTAACTCTAAGACAAAACTCACACAGCACAGCTGTGATCCCTAAAGCCTGCCAATTGTCTTGCATAACTTGAACACATTGCAATGCCTCAGCACTTGCGACGTTGCCCAGGTATCCCCTAAAGACAACATTGCATTGTTTAGTTTTACATAACTGAATGGGAAATATCTAAGTAATTCATCATACAAGAAAAAGAGTGAGTGAGGAATGAAATACCCCAGCTCTTTGTCAGGCAACCACCTCCTTTCCCTGTCATTGTTCCCCCTCCACCCACCTTTTCTGCTGTAATTCTCTACCCACACCTTCCACCTCCTCCTTAATGCACTGTCATTATATATGCCCCTTCCACCTCTCCCACAGGAGCTCACTTTCCACTATAGCAAATCCCTTTGCTCACCATGCTTTGCTAGTGTCTCCCACCAGTGTCCACTTCTTCCTCTTCCCCAGCTGCCGTAGCCCAAGAAGCTATGATTGCTGTTGGGTCTGCTCTGTACTTAAAGAAAATGTGTTGACTCCACAGCCTTGTGGCTGCCCAACCAAAAGGTCTAGTGGTGGTGCTTATTTCTGAGCTGCCTGGTGTTTTGCCAATGAGGTTTGCCTGTTTGGGTTAGCCTAATTCTAGCCAGGGAGAGAGATGCGTGCTCCCATCAGCTACCAAATTACCCTCCAAGCTAGCACTGCCTCAAGGCTGTGCAGGACTGGGATGAGTTTTGTGATGAATTTTTGCGATGAAAATTTTTGTGATGACATTTTTGGGATGAATTATCTGATTATCCAAGATAAAACAAAACCCAATGCCATATTCCTACAAAGGTGACACATGTACTCCATATGATATTTAAGTGAGGACCAAGCATGTTTCCCATGTCCGGCTTGTTGGCAGCAAGTGCTTTTGAGGACCACCAAGGCCCTCGGTGCCAAAAGCAAATAGTTTTATGCCATCAAGACAACTGAGTTTGGCCACACCAGGAGGAGGATTAAAGGTACAGCCATGCCACACAAATAAATATTTCATCATGGCTTGTGTGCATGGTTTGAGCTATTTTAATGCATTTTGGAGAAATGCCACAGTGTTCTGCTGGTCTGTCCTGTGTTGTAACTATTATAATTATTATCATGATGTTACATTATTGCCATTATACTGTGAAGGTTTGTTGTTGTTGTTTTTTTTTTTACATTTTTCATTACTTTAAATGCGGACTTGGCTCTCAAGTAAAAATGGCAATGGTTGAAAAGAAAAGAAAAGAAAAAAAAAAGAAAAAAAAAAAAGAAAAAAAAAAGAAAAAAAGGAAGAAAAAAAAAAAAAAAAACACTACAACAATAAACATTGATATCATTTTGCCAAAAGCTGCAAAGTAAGTTCAGAAAGTCACTATGCTTTGTGCTCTTGATGAGGCCAATGTGTCATCCCCTCAAGCACCCTCTCTCTGTGTCACATTAGTCCTGAAGGCTTCACTGGGAATATTTATGGTGGAAACTACTACTGAATGTGAGTAATAGTATCAGTTTGGCCTTTGTGAAAGAGCATTAAATCACAACGCACTGAGAAGGGGCAAGAGTTCTCAGGCTTATTTCAAGGGCTATATTTAGATATGCTTATTCAGACTTTTCTTATCAAATAATTAGACAATATAAGTAAAGGCAAACTAGCCTGTAAGAATAAAATAGGAATTCATTAAAACCTTTCCTGAGCTTCCAAAAAATAAAGGTTGATTTGGAGATCACTGAAGCCTGCACCTGATTGTAATGATTTAGTAATGGGGGAGGGAAAAGCATAAAAAAGTCTGAACCAGTTACAATTCCTGCCCAATTTGTGGGCCAAAGAATTGAAGATAAAGACATTTACATGGATTTCTGTATCATCCCAGTATTGCATAGGTGCAGTGGGACTGTAAAGTTAAGAAAGGTGTTTTACCATCACTACAGTCTCTTTTAAAAAATATATTTTTTATAAAGAAAGGAAAAATCCTGACTAGACAGAGAGCTCAGAGAGACTCCAAATTCCTGGGAAATTATGTTTAGACTATAAGCCAACAAAATAATGCTGTCATGGAAAATGCCAAAAGATGTAAATTTGTGGTAAGGGGACTGTCACTTGTAAAATAGTCGAAATGATTATTCTGCTGTGCTTGATACTAGTTACATTTAATTTGGGTGGCTACATTTCATTTTAGACACAAGGATAAATTGGCAGTTCAGAGGAGAATAACAAAAATGATGAAAAGGTTTGGAAAGAAGACCTACAAGATAAGGTTAGGGAAACACAGTATAGGTGGTCTGGAACAAATGAAATGGCAGGAGGGAAGGTTTAGGTTAAATACAAACAAACTTTATAGCTTTTAGAAAAGTTCAGCCATAGAACAGGCTGCCAAAGAAGGTTTTAGACTCACCATCACTAGAGATACTAAAAGGCAGGAGACCATCTGTCAGGGAGAGTTCAGGGATAATTAAAAAGAAAAAAAAAAAAAAAGCGCTGTCACAATTTAGAAGTTGGGCTAAATAACCCATTCATGACTAGACTATAATGGACTAGAAGTGGCATGGGTACTCTTTTTAGGATAATTTCCTAGATATTTTCACTGTGAAGATTGCCTTGATCATATAAACCAGCACAAGTCAATTATGTTGATTTCAGATGGGGAAGGATATTTGCATTTGAGTATTTACAGGGGATAGATATCTAAATATTAATGTAACCATAGCAAGAATGAACTCCTTTTTTTTTCCCCATCAACCTTTGCTTATGTGTATAGTGTGTACCTTAAAGATGATATTGAAAAAAAAAAATATATATTCAGGTTAAGCCCGTAGTTTGTCATCTCTCTTACTATTGCAAGCAAATAATGATTTTCATGTTTAAAAAGATTTTAGATCAGGTTGAAACTGGTCAGTAGTAAATGGTCAATAATGGATATAAAGCCATGACTGCTTTGCCATACTGTTATGGCACTGAGATGACACTAGAGTCTGAGCATCTCTTTTAGCCTCACAACAAACCATTGACTTTCAGGAGACACCTTAGCAAACTTCTCCATGCTGCAAGGCATCTGCTAGCTTGTGGGTTTTACTGACATATTAAGCAACCTAGCCCAAGTGGCCTTCAGAGGTGATTCAGCTGAACTGCTGTGACTTTGTTTTGGAAGTTTCCACAGTCAGCTGCCAGGTCTGAAATGGGAGCTGGCAGGTAATAACTGAGGGTAGCAGAAGGCACCTAAGATACCTCTCAGATGCAGAGGCCTCCGGTTCTGTCTAAATGAGAACACCACCACCTAGGGTGAGATGTGCACCACAACCATGTCCCAGAAGTGGGTCATTACATAGCCTGCATGAGTAACACTTCCTCCCTCCTCCACACATACTCCTCAAACTTTGTTTTTTTTTGTGACCGAGGAACACACTCCAGCTGGTCTTCTGAGGTGGATGAGCAGGGACCATGGCTGTAGGGATGGCTTCCATTCTTGCTTGGGAATGCCTCCACTCTTCTGCATTTTTCCTCTGGATCCAATGGGACTAGTATTTGGGAAACACTACATGACAGGTAGGATTCACTGGGGTACATACACGTACATACCTTCTGGCAGCAGCCAGCTTTGCTTCAAAGAGCCCTTGTTTCTTTGTAGTCCTGAAACAAGCCAAATGCAAAGGCTCATTGTGAGAGACTGTGCACTGTTCTGTTCTGGTGCTTTGTTTTGGGAGCAGGGGATGTGTAACATGGACATGGAAACAACATCTATTCATTGAACCCCCCCAAATTCCTGATTTTGAGGGTTCCCAGACTCTGTTGCTCAGACACTTCAGGTCTGCGGTCAGTGCTGAGCCCAATGGCATGGCTGCAACAGAGCATGTGGCACACCGGGGAGAAGCTGGCAGAGAGCAGCTTGCAGCCTCAAATGAAACAATCAAACAAACAAACAAAAATTACCTGAGCTGAATAAAAATCACCTTCAGATGATTCAGGGAGTTTCAGCAGAGCTCTCTTTTCAATCCTTTCCCAAATGCACTCCTCTTTTTCTCTAACAATTCCCTGCCTCCCTTCCCTCTCCATTTCATACTCCTGTAAATGGTTTCTCTGACATATTTGCACGACTGCATGTGACCATTGGTCTTTGGAACAATTTCAAGCAGGCTGTTGTACGAGCTGAAGTATTGCTCCTTGGCTGAAGCAGATTACTCAGCTGCTCCTGACATCCACTTCAATAAACAGGCCTGGTGGAAACACTGCCCATCAGGGAACTCATCACACACTCCCCAGACCTGGTGGGGGTGATCTTTGCAGTCACTGAGGCACAAGACACAGCACCCATGACTCAGCTGGGTTGCCCTGTCCCCAGAGTGTCTCTGCCCCACCATGCAGACACAGAAGCTGGCCAAGGCTTGCTTTGATCTGCACGGCATGCAGCTTGGGTGACTAAGGGTGCATCAGGAAGGGGAGGTGAAGGACACATATTTATATAGGTCCTGTGACCTTCTGGTAGGCCAAAGGCCCACAGCCAGGCAGGGCAGGGCTGTGGGGAGCTGGAGCCCAACCCTGCTCCAGCCTCACTTGGGCAGGAGCAGACAGCCCTGGGGCCTTGTGTGGTCCTGGGTGCTGGGCAGGTGGGAGAACCCTGGGGTGGGCAGGGACAGGCTGGGCTAACGCTCTGACATGACCTTTCTCTCCTCATGGGTCTCAGCAAGCCTTCTGTAAACCTAGGAAGTGAGGAATGAGATTTTTCATGTACAAAGGATTGATATCATGATTTGTCAGCTCACTTTTCATCTTTTTTTTTTTTTTTTAGGGGATTTGTAAGGATGTTGCACAACCTGTGTTGTTGGA
Organism: Aythya marila; assembly: GCF_965140915.1. Lineage (NCBI taxonomy): Eukaryota > Metazoa > Chordata > Aves > Anseriformes > Anatidae > Aythya > Aythya marila. Next base: position 93,583,664 of record NC_139042.1, read on the forward strand.
GTTCCAGTGGCAAAAACCCACTCCTGAAAGAGCTGGACATACCATCCCACCCTTTGGCCTCCTGTTCCTTAACCAGTTATTTCGCTGCAAGGGGACCTTATCATTTATTCCAAGGCTCCTTAATTTAAGAGACATTTCTAAACTTTTTGAAAATCCAGATGCACCTGGGTTGCCATCAGCAACCACCAAAAGATTCGTGAATTACAACTGCTCTCAGGCCAGTGTTGCTCTACTATGGTTGTATGCCTAAGGCATACCATAGCTTCTGCAGAACCACCTAATAAAGACAGTTTTTATAAATCCACAAATACTCCTAGAACTCTTCCTAAAATCTGCTATTAATTTGCCACTGCTTATTCCCCTAGAATTGAGGTCAGTGTGAAGGAAGGGTTAAACAAGACAGCTGCTGTGTATCTGAGTTCCTGTAGAAGATGTGGGTGAATCTCACCCCATCCCAGCAATCGGTTATTATTCAATTTGTCAGTTTACTCCAAACTCTCTCCTACTGACTTTTCAGTTTGACAATGAATTCCTCAGATTGATGCATTATAAAAAAGACCCCTGTTGTGGGAACATCTGCTGTGAGCGTTAATGCAAGATTAATTTCTACTTTCTGCATGACCTCAGCTTGCCTGCATCCCCACAGTCCTTCAGTAGGCTACCAGTTTGAGGAGGGCTTGTAGAAAGTTTCATTTATAACTCTACATTCAGCAAGCTGCAGGCTTGCCTTTCTGTATTTAAATTGTTAGAAGTCACTTTTTTTTTTTTTTTTTTTTTTTTTCTTGGACATTCCTGTTCTTTCTGATAGCATTTCTTTCCTTCTGATAGTCTCCTTTGCAGTTTAGCTCTATAGGCTATTTTCATGGTCCAGGCAACAATGTGAACAAAGGATTTCTAATGTTCAGGCAATTGTTCTGATCATTCAACCATAGGTTATTCTCTTTTGGGACAATCTGATAGGTAATTTGGAGCAGAAGCAGATGTGTCTGGGGAGGATGTAGGTGTACGTGGTGGGAGTGATAACCCTGTTTTCTGTAACATATACTGCTCTGAATAATCCTTCATATTACCTAGAGGAACTCATGGGATTTCAGCACAGATATCCACCTTATTTAAATCTTGCTTTTCATGACATGGTTACTGCCAGCTATGTAGTGCCAGTTAAATAGAGAGCTCAGTGAGTGTTTGGTAGTTAAAGACCCAAGTTAATGCCTGGAATGTGTAAATGTCCTCTTTTTCCCATCTTAGTGGAGCTCGTGGTTGAATCAAACTCCTTTCCTCACCTCAGTAACATGCAGAGAGGTCTTTGAAAAGCATGATTTAGTGACAAGAAAGGAAATTAAAAACCGCCACCTTGAATATGCATAAAGGATGAAAAGCAAGACTCGGGAGCAAGAAAGCTCTCCTCTTTTGGAAAGATGAGCTGAATCTGCGATGCAAACATTTTATAAAAAGGGAATTGTATGGCAAGGGCAGCCACAATTAATATGAATATCATGCCAGTTCACTATTTTCTCATTACGTTTCACAGTATATTAAGACTGTATTTGTAAGATGTGCTCTGAACTTCACATTACAGAATAGCCCTGCTGCTGAAAGAGCTATAATTCATTTACTAACAGCCCTTGTTGCTGTGCTTCAATAATGTAATCGTTTTCGTTGTGTCCCAGCCATATGATTATTCCTGTTGTGTAGGAAATTTAAGCCCAAGGAATGTCAGATCAAATATAAAAGCCTAGTGCTTACCCATACTTTTTATTCAATTAAGTAGCCATTACAGAGCTCATGCTATTTCACATGACATAATGCAGAACGCAAATGTAGTCCTTTATTACAGACATATGTTCATTTAAACAAAATGGCACCAACACAATCCAAACCCATTACAATTTTTAAATTATTACGCTAAGGTGATTATTAGATGGTGACCAGTCTCTGTGAAAGGTAATTGGGGAATCTGTAGCCTCCAGAAACTACACTTTGAGAACAGCAGCAGTGTTGTTAGAGATTCATTTGTGAAATTCATAAATGCAGAGCAACAGTGATGCTAAAATGTGCTCGTGGAGTGGCAGCACTCAGTTGCAGTTTGGAGAATGCTGACTTCGCACGTGTTGTGCAGTGAGTCAGGCATATGGCCAGGGTCTGACAGACAAAGGTGCCTAAGGCAGGGTCTGGGCAGCACTTTGTGTCTTATTCCTAAATGAGGATTTTAAGCCCTGTCCATCCCTGCCCCATTTTGCTGTGTTTATTAAACACCTCACATGCTCTCTCTACACATTGCTTCTGCATTGCCCACAAAATCCGTCAGGCTTCCTATACCCAGTATTTGAGGGTGCCTCTTAACCAAGAGGGTACCAGAGCTCCTAACACCGACCATCACATTTTGGCTTCTCACTAAATTGTTGCTCAGTACCCTAAGTGTCTTAACCTGTGTAAATCTGAGGGCTTTCCCTCTGCAGTCCAGCTTTCACTCACAGCTCTACACCTTGTCAGTATCACTGCTATGGGGGCGGGTTCTCATGGGAAGTGATCACCACCAGCATTTTTTTTTTTTCCCTCTACGCTCACCCCTTACTGGTAGCTTCCAATTTGTATGAGAGGCCTGATGATCTGTCCTGGTGATCAGAATATGCCTGCAGGAGGTGAGAGAGGAGGAAACGAATGCCTCCAGACAGCTGGGAATTATACCTAAACCTCTCACACCTGAAGCAATCTCAACTCCAGGCTGCTCAGTTAAGGGTAGGCAGGCTGCTACTGTTCAGCCAGCATGCCTGCCTCCACCAGCTTAGAGGTGAGGATCATGCTGCTTTCTTGAAGAACTGCTATAAACACCAATCCTGCAGAAAACATGCCTGTCTCTGATTTCCCCAGGGACGAAGATGCCTATTGGAACCCCTAAACCTGCTGATGAAGCCAAGGATGGGATTTTTGACACGTATCTGTGCAGTGCATGCCCAAGTTGCTCCATCTAAATAGCTCCATTTGCTGAGTACAAGCTACTTTTAAAATCATTTCTGAACCTTCCCTGTGCACTATATAGGCAGCTAATTCCTGATCACGTCTGAAGCCAGGCAAAAAACTTACATAGGTTCAGTCTGGAATTGGTCTGTTGCTCTTTTGCAGCAGGGAGAAAATTGAAATTGTTGTGGCTGTTTTCTATTAATCGGAAACTGGGCTAACACAGTGATAGAATAAGGGGCTCACACAAAATCACTTTAAATTACAAATAGCATAGGTAGAGACAGGGAGTCTTATGATTTACTCATCAAATACTGAAAATAATATGAAAAGACAGAGATGGGATAGAAATAGTTACTGATTATGTAGCGAGTGAACAGCTGCATCAAAAACAGTTTAGAGGATCAGTTTGTTATTTTACAAATAGAAAAAAAAAAAAGCTTTCTGGAATTTGATTTTGCTTTTTGTATTTTGCTTTTTTTTTTTTTTCTCCATAAGTCAACGCACATCCAAGCTGGGCAATTTGAACATCATCATCCAAAGAGGGAGGAAAATGACAATTTCCTCACTTAAGCTACTTTATTGACATAATTACAAGACAAAAATAAAAGCTTATGGCTTCCTACACCTCTTCTCTTTGTGCCAGCTTCTGTCTGCAACTTTTTACTTTAAGCTCATTACAGAAAAGTAATTTTAGTGTCACATTTGGCTGGCAGCAGGAATTCTCCAAATGAGGTAAGCATGGCTGAGGCACGTGCTCTCATACCCTCAGCAAAAGCCTTGTAACATACGGTGCTGTTATGTCTCCAAGCTTTAAGTGAAGAGGAAAATAGGCATCTGGGCTGGGTTCATCTGTAATGCCGTGCTTGCTGGATTAATGGGAAAAGACAGATGAAGGCAGACACTTTAATTACTTCACCCTAACTTTTTATTACAACATCAAGTAAAATGGTGAGTTACAGAGTATAATGGGCATGAAACACCTGGGATGAAGTCACACACAAGCTCATGGTTTGTTATCTGCCAATGGGGTTTTAAATATTGATCATTTCTGTACATGCATCTTTGTGTTATTTCTGATTTTCTTGATAAATCATTTCAGGATTACTTTGATTCAAGCTGTGAGGTAGCTACTAGGACTGGGACCCCGCTTTTTTCTTCTGGAATTTCCTGAACTGGGACTGTATCGCCACGGCCGCCCGCTCTGTCTCTGGTGCATCCATGTCTATGTCAAATTCCTCTTGAACCTTCTTCTGTCCATCTGCCCAAAGAAAGCAAAACAAAACATCAATATATTTTTCAAACAGAGATAATCACTGTGAATGCCCATGTGAAAAAGCCTGTCCCTGTCTCCTTCACAAACATAGACATGATGATGGGGAGTATATTCAGAATGCCCTGGGACCAGTTTTGGCAAACATAGCTGATCAAATCCTCCTCTCTCCCCCAAACAGCAGCATCTTGGACTGCCTGTTTATAGTTATGCACTGAGGAGTGACATCCAAACAATGCTCTGCTCAGCAGTTACCGAGCATCACCCTGACATCTGAGGAAGTCCTTCTCTGCCCGCCTAATTAACAGTGGGGGGCTGAGGGACCCTTCTGTGCCTCTAGCAGGCAGAAGTTACTTTCCCATCTTTACTTCAGAACAAAAGCACATTAAAATATTTTATATTACAGATAAAGACCCTATTCCGTCTCCGGTGTTAGAGGAAGAGAGATTACTTCCTAAGGCTAATTTCCATCCTTTTCACTTGTTTCCTGCCTCATCCCTTTCAGCACGTAACGCTCTTTCCCTCTAAATCATTTATGTTCAATCTCTCTTTCTGCCACTGTGCTGCTCCCCTTCACTTCTCTCCAGGCTCAGTTATTGCCTTTCAGCCTTGATCTTTGGCTCCTTGCCTTCTTTTATTCCCGGTCCTCAGCTTTTTGTTCAATTGCATTCTATCTCCAAATGGACAGCCCAGCTGACTTGGCTGAATTTTGTTTCATCCATCTATGTGTTAAAAGTGCAGCTGTGGGAAAACTCCTGCCCTCATTGCAGAGATAACCCAGATCTACCTGGACTAGCAAGGAAAGAACATATTCACTCCACCAATCTCATCATACCACTGCGTTTCTCTCTTCTCTATGAAGTTGTTTGTTGAATTCATTTATATAGTTGTTGTATGCCAGACCTGCAGTGAACGTCATGCTAAGAGTCTGCAGACAGCTCCACTTAAAGCAGGTGTGGGAATTCACCTATTTTAAACCATTTTTCTTTTTTACTCTTGACATTAATACCTCAGGGATGCCTACCCCCAAGCACTGTTAATGTACATCATGAGAAACACTTTCAAATGTGTAATTAAAATGAAAAGAAAGTTATTCCCTTCTCTTTTTCTCCTTCTCACTAGAAAACAGGTAAAATTTTCCACTAGTAACACTGCATGATTTTAGCATGCGTCTTGCAGTATAGTATTCCTTGCTCTTCCTTCTTGTTATTATTTGGAACTCTTTTTTTTTTTTTTTTTGGTCTATTTTCCATGATCAGAATCTACTTTGAACTTGGCAAATATTTTAAAGGAAAGGTTTTGGAATATTCTGTACTGATTTTAATTTAACTACCATAACCAAATAAATGCAGCTATGTTAATGTAAAAGATATGTCTGCTCAGTATTTTGTTTTATCTAAAAGAACATCTAAGAAATGTGAAAATAGAACAAGAAAAAGTCTGGAGAGGAAGAATAGCTTGAGAGCTTATCATAACTTTGATTGCAAGGTATAAAGGTAAAAAGGAAAGTGTAGTTATCAAAACTAAGACTTTATGGAAGAAAATGAATTGTACTAATATTGCAACAATCTTCTATAGCAATTCAATCCAGGAATCTCTACAGTTTGTGTAAGTGTTCACGCAACACAACCACGTTAAGTACAGAAATAAAATTATCACCTTATTCAGAAATGAATTCCTTGTGCTCGCAAGCTGTTGACACAGCCAAGGAGGAAAATGAACTCTCATATTAAAGGCATGATATAAGCTGAAACTTAGAGTGGCTTCTTAAAGAAACAGAAATGTCTGTACTAGTGCCTAAACTGATATCGATAACACAGCAACATGCTTTGTGAAAATTTTCCCATTACCAGATACCATCTCCTCCACATTGCTGTGTATGCAACTACAGAAACCAAGATTATTTTTTAATTTAAATATTAAAAAGAATCAGTATTTTCACAATGACATAGCAACATTTTGTTGGTATTTTGGGGGGTTGGTTTTGGTTTGGTGTTTGTGGGCTGAAGGGAACTAAGACAAGTACTCACAACATTTTATATGGAAACAAATCCAAAAAAAAGGTACTTAATACTCTTCCTGTGACAAACTAAGAATCTGCAGTCAGAACATGCATATATAGACTTTTCATTTGAAATTTTTGAGTAAAAAATATCAATAGCATGATCAGCTCTAACAGTAGCCACATTGTGATATCAGCGATAAGATAATAAAAACTGTTTTATTTTTCCGTATGTCAAAATCTCCCTGCCATTAATAGGGGCCTATTAACTTAATGTTATTCTGAAGAGTATCATGTACAGAGAAATATTCTTGATATATTTTATCAAAAAATATACTAGCAATGAAATAATCATTTAATCAGCTTTGAAATTGATGAGACTCTCATACGTTTGCTTCATGATTTTTATTTCTGTTGTAACATTTTTACCTTTAGGTTAATCCCTAGCTCACTAGACACAGTACTCAGTCTCAACAGTGGAAAACAAAAGTGGAGTTTATGCATCAATTTAAGTTTTTCAGTATATAAATTCCTGTCATTTAGAAACGTCAATAGGGAAAGCTGTCTGGATGGATGAGTAGACACAATTGGTTTTGTATCACTTGATGAAATCTGGCTTGTACAACTCATGTCCTACAACAGCCTAGTCTTGGCAGTATGTTGCAGTGGTGACTCAGCAATCTTACCTTATGATCTTATAGACTCAAAAGAAGGGCATTTACTATTATTTTGCTGTAGAAATTAATCTTTTAATTTCTTTATAATTTATTTTTTAATCAGATAACATTTGCCTGATCAGAATCATCATTACTGCATTAAAATTAACTGTGCTACAATAATTCACCATACAACATGAAGATCTATTTTACTTCCTTTTATTTTTGGGCCCATTCTTGTTGAAATCTAAGCCCAAAATCCTTACAAATTCTTTCTGTATCTCTGTTCTTCCAATTAATAAATAGGAACATTAGAACCCTTTGTTTTCAACCATGATTTAGAGTTATAGATTTAAAAAATCAACACTGGCTGAGACATTTATATGGCTAATTACGATTTTCATTGCTTGCTTACAGATGGTATGGAAAAATATAAATATATATGTATATAAAATGATCACACATGCATAACGTACATTATAATACAACATGTATATCATCTAGACATAATGAATATGACATACCTGTTTTCTTACTCCCTATGTCCATTTTTATCTTTCTATAGGCATATATGTGTATATCCACATTTGAATATATAGAGAATGTAAGTGAATTTATAGAGAAATACACAGACAGATTTGTTTAAAGAGTTCTAAGTCCCGTGTTAAAATTAAAATAGCTAGATGGGGTATTCCATAAATTGTGGGAGTGGATTGTCTTGCAGTTCTCCCCAAAACAGTTTCTATTGATGACTGTCAAAACACAGACACTTTAACAGATGGATTGTCAATCTGGAGAGAGAATGAAACGGTGTACCTTCTTTGACTTTGTCTATGCTACGGGAAAAAAAATTTAGCTTTTAGCTTGAGTTGCTTTACTAAAAGTAGCCTAATGATTCAAAATATATCACACCCCACTAACTCCACTGCTTCTGCTTTACTGGATGGTCAGAGATAAAAGCAGAAGTTAAGAATTGACCCACTTAATTACAACAAAAACCCTGCCTGTACATGGGACTTGAACAGATTAGAGATGACCTCACTTCACCAGTTAAGAGTGACAAAGCCTTTTTTTACCCTTTTTACTATGTATGCACTTATGCCAAAGTAGCTTTACCCATCAGTAGCGCTCATACATTTCAAACATTCAGGCTGCTGAATTTGTACATTCAAATCATGGAATTTATGCAGAAAATTGAGTGCAAGCCCATACAAATGTCCCTCTTTCATACACCATCTCTCACTCCTAGCTTTTCTTTCATAAGGGATCGTTATCTTGGAAGTGATCTAGTGATCTGCAAACCCGGACAATTTTCACCCTCCACAGGCCAGAGCATAGGCAAGCTCTTGCACAGAGTTTACAATTGGACTTTTTTTTTTTTTTTTTTTTTGTACCAGTTTGGGCCAACAGTTCTGTTTGATAACAAGCCACCTTTATCTAAGCTACCTTTACAAAGTCATAAAGGTAGATCTGAATTCCCTCCCATCCCTGTCACACATTCACACTTTTGTTGATAGCCACCCTTTCTAGACTAATTCAGGAGTAGATATTTCCATTTAGGTGGAAAACATAAAATTAGGAAAATGATAATTTTACACTTAGCTGCAAATTCAACTTGGATATCGAAGGATCTCTGGTCTTCTTTCACAGGCCCACATGAGGAAAGTAAGATGAACAAGACTGTATTCAGTAGTCTTCAATTCACAAGGTAGTAATGATTTTGAGGGGTTCAGAAATTAAAAAGGGTTGATAACCACTTGCCTGCACTTTCCACTTACTAAGGGGATTTGGTTTCATTAGCATAATAAAAAAAATCCTAATCTTTCTCACCACACTTAGCTATTTCAAGGCTTTCCATGGAAGATTTCTTCAGACTTGGTACAAATTCCCTCTTCTAGATAGTGACTTCCACTTTTCTTATGAACGGGCCATGACAAACTGGTAGAGACTAGTTTGTAAGAAACAGGGAGTCCTTTATACAAAGTGTCCCATATGGGTTCTGATCACCACCAACAGTGGATGCGGAAAGAACAATCCCAGCCCTTGTCACAGGGTGGCCATAAGAAAAGTCTATCATCTGCTGAATTTTTCAAAATCATGTGCTTATTGTATTTGCCATGTCAGGCAAATCTGAGCTCTGGTGGAATGAACTCCAAGGAGTGCAACATGAACTTCTTGATGAGCCCCACCACTGTAATGAGCATTCATGCCCCAGCATACTACTTTGTAGGACTAAAGACTGAGACAACTTGCGCAGTCCAAATTTTACTTCTGTATATGCAATAGTCGTCCCAGCAGGAGAGCCTGAAACTACATCTAATTTGCATTTTTCCAAATCTAATATCCTGAAAGCTCATTTCACAGCGTTGCAAATGAAAAAGATCTATTTTAGCTCCATTTCTAGATGAAACATTAGAAAGCTCTCTGTAATCTGCCACAGTGCCTCATAATCCATTGCAAACATTGGATGGATAATGAAACTGCCTATAACAAGGAAAACGATAAAATCTTACATGTTCAAATCTACCCAGCAAACTCTGGAGAAATGTGGTGCAAGTGTAATTATTCACAAGTATGCCTTCAGCTATTTCTTTCACTTACTTTTTTACTATAAAGAAAAATGAACTATGACAACACTGGAAAAAGAAAACACTGCTTATTCCTTATGGGCCAAAAGCCTGAAGAAGTCTTTTGCGACCTTTGAATAAAGGGGTAAGAGATTAATGTTTCCTAGAAGTGTTCATTGATGGATGAAAGCTGGTTGGCTGGATTTGGAGGAAAAGAGGACTCACTTTTTATACTCAGAATTCCTCCATCATCCAGATGAAATAAAGATTGTTTGTCACTGCCTGGAAAAATATTCAGCATGAAAAATTGCATGGGCTGTAGTCTCTAAGTGGCATTTCACATCTTAAGTGCTATCCTCCGCCCCTGCTTACCCAGCCCACATCCAATAGGAATTACGGGACTATGCTGGAGACGGAATATACTCATAAAAACACCTCATTTTTCAGGGGGTAAACTGCAGCATTTGGAAAAAGACTAAATGAAATGTGGGACAGAATCACAGTGCCCCGTAACATGCTGGAAGCGGTATTTTGCCTGAGGCAGGATCATTACCTCCCACTGTTCAAAAGATTATTCAAGCTGTGACAGTCTTTATGCCACCCTGATCCCGAGCTATTACACCAGGCTGCCCAATGAGGCAGAACAGTCCCTAATTAAAGAGGACCAAAATGGGCAGGAATCTCGTGGATATTGAAATTCATGTGGAGCATTATTTTTATGTGATGGGAAGAGTCTTTTTTTTTTTTTTTCCAACAGGACTGCATAAAGCAACCAGCCAGCTACAGAAAACACGAGTGCTTAGGTGTATGGACAGCCACATTTTAGTCCATGTAACTGCCAGTTTGAAAGCCAAGAGCTGACGTGGTCATTCTCTCCCCTCCATATTCAATTGAGAGGTGAGGAAGAGAAAGATGGGGTCTTGTCTTCTCTTAGAGGGACAAAAAGGAGAGAGAGCTAGGGGAGTCAACCTAGTCTTTTCCTTCTCTGAAAGATGAGGAAAAATAACACCAGAACTGACCTAATGGCTGATGAAAGGAGTCAGCCTACCTCTCAACAACAAAACCTCTCCAGTCAGTTGCCAGAGCCAAATTACACAGCAGTTGGCTCTGAGCCTTAGCTTTGGTCACCCGGCTGCTCCCAGGCAGGCTCTCACTTCACAGAGCATCTGAACAGATGGGAACGCTGGGGGAGTAGACGTTGCCCAAGCCCAGGAGAAAAAAGGAAGGTAGTACTGGCATGCAGAAGAAAGCCTTAATCTGCCATTGCCTCCTTTTACTGATTTATATCTTAACCTCTTCTTTTGTTGAATAAAATGTCAAATCGAGGCCTCTCTGAGATCATCAGCTCAGCCGCTACAGCTTGTTGCTCTCTGTGATATCAGGAACAAACATCTCCCAGATCTTCATAAGCATCTTCAGCATTGTACTTGTCCTACAACCTGGCTAGCCTAGTCTAAACAGCAACTGTTGAGGCAGGCTGCTGCAAGGGCTTTGCCTCAGCAACTCTCTGGTGATGGGATGATTCAAAGGGGATTTACTTATACAAAGAGTCTGTTACAGTATGGCGGGCTGATGGAAGTTCATTATCATGGTACCTACGCGTGTTGACCTCCATGATATTTCTGGTATGATTCAATTCCTATCACCTACAACTACCTTACTGAACCAAGATCAGGATGTTATTGGTCTTTCAGTCAGCTCTGCCTGCCTCCTGAGGTAGTATCTAGGTACAAATCACTTGGTGATAACATATTTCACATGCATGCTGCCAATGTCATGACACAACGATATGAAATTTTGGTCTAACTTTTCTAGATTGATGGAGTAGTTTAAAGCCATTGGTTCTTGTGATTAATTGCTTTACAAAAATGCTAGCAGTAATGCCAACACAGTACCAGGCCTCTGTACAGTCGATTCCATGTGAGCTCTGTGGCCCCATCACCTCCTCAGCCATAAGAAGCACAATCCCTTCAGTCCTCTGAGCAGTGACCCTGCAGCTATGCAACTCTGCCTTCTTCCCCTTCCTATCCATGTCTGCACAACCATGTATCACTAACTGACTCATATAGATAATCCAACTCAAATGTTCAGCTACAGCATTTCTTAAGAACAGAAATTAGCTTTGGAATAACATCTTAATTTTCCTTCTTACTCATTAAAAATGCCTCAGGGTGAGGTATGCATTTTGTGACAAGGAAGGCATCACTACATTCATTCCTGTTTTTTCACTTCATCATGAACTCAGACATTCAAGGGCCACCTTCCAAAGTCAAAGGCTCTCTGTTCTGTATCAGTAAACAGGCACTCAACAGTGAGGGAGGTTATGGGTTTATACAAAGGTGTTCATTTTTCACAGACAGTTATTTGAAGATGGTAGGTGCTGGAGAAGTGCAGTATCCACACAGCAATCATCTCTGCAACAAAGAGCAAACCTTGGAGCTCAGCAAGCTCCTTGAATTTCAAAAGCACACTATGAAGAAAAATAAAGGTTATCATTAGTAATCAAATTAAATGTAACAGCTATTTTTATCTGAACCACACTGACCAGCCCCTTAAAGTCACTCAAAGCAAGCTAGAAAAGAATTAACATCCTTCTATTACACCGTAAATTACAATTTGGTATCAAGATGACTTCATTAGAAAATCATAATCCTTTCTTCTTCGAATTGACCTTTACTTTTGTAATACATTGTTGTTATCTCAAGTTTGAAAAATTACTTTTGCTGTATAAAATACTGGTTGTTCTTCTATAAATTTAAAATGTTATTTCAGCATGAGGCTTCTGAAGTGTCTGATTAATCCTTCTTTCCTAGCTCTAATAATGTGGCAGAGAAGAAATATTATTTCTGACATAAGATAAATGAAGTAGAGAAAAATTACGCATATTGGGGTAAAATATAATGAAACAGAAAGGAACAGTAATAAAATTCAATCTACAAAAATTGTATTTTCAAGTAATTCGTAGCAAACTACAGATAAATTGATTTTGCTCAACACTTAACATGGAAGCAAATACTGTTTTTCTTTAAATGCTAATATTACTTAAACAATCATTCCTAACCTCCAAAATAATTTATGTAGCATTTACAGACTTTGCAAATGGCTTACAAATGCATAACTGATGCATAGATAGGTATGTAAATGTTAATGGGGATCTAAAAGGTATTCTGGCTATGAAAATATAAGCCATAATTCACATTCCCATGGGGAAATGAAACTTTGTGGAAGTTTGGCTAGGAACAGTGCAAATTAAGATGTCCATTTTAGCTGCATAATCTCATTAGCTCTCTCTAGTAGCTAAAGCTGCATCTGAGGAGTGCTAGACTGACTGCCAAATCCAACCGGAATCTCTGGAAGCTAAAATGAAGTGGTGCTGGGGACCAAGTGATGGCACAGCCATGACCCTGTGTCACTGCAGAATGATGCTCCACCAGCAGGGATGCCCTGAGTCCCATCCTTAAGGAAACAGTGCTATGATTCTCCTCACAAATTCAGCCCAAAGTCTGCTTGAATGTGATCCCCAGTGTCCCATCACAGTCAAGTTTTAAAAATGAATCATTATGATGTGGTTTTAATGTCTTGTGCAATTTCCAGTTCTCCCATCCTCAGTCAACACTGTGCCTTTAAGCAGCTTTGCTGTGGAAAGAGCTGCATTTCAGCAGCGTGTGAAGCAAACCGCCCTCTCGCCTCGCTAGTCAACCACTTGATTAATATATGATCAGCAACTTCCCTATTATGGTAGCATTCAGGCGCTCCAAGTCCTACATGGGAGCCTTAATGTGGTAGGCGCTTACAATTGCAGAATGATAAATTATTCCCCCCTCCGCCACCCGCACTATGACCTTCCCCAAAACATCCTCAGCTGCAGATGTTTAAAACAAAGGCTGGAGAACCTCCTAAAGGCTGCCACCCAGGCTGTGGCTACCCCAGCACACTACCCAGGGCCTCAGGTCTAGCCCTGTTGATCCGAGCTGTGCTGCACCACTTGGCATCAGAGAAAAGGCTCTAGCCCATTTTATTTTCTAATAGAGATGTTGCCTCCAGCACTTCAAAAGGCTTTGTAGCTCTAGACCACTTGGGAACTGATTCAAAATGAGTTGGCACATGCTATTAATTGCATGAAGACCAACAGTACCTGAGAGCCCTTGCAAGGAAAATGCAAAAGAGAGGTGTTCATCCTCAAACGTGACACTGCCTCCTTTGTTGCATAACAGCAGCACTTTCCAGGAATGTTTTTTTTTTTTTTTTTTTTTTTTTTTTATAATCCTTCTCTCTTTGCAGTTTAGCTAGGGAATAAGCTCACAGAAATGGCAGTGTTCACAATATGCCACACAGAAGTAGCAAAAAGGGGGGCTCAAATTCATGCACTGCCAAAGTAAGACAAGCTGGGGAAGATGGCATAGGTTACAGAAGAAAACCTGTCAATCAGAAGAAGGAGGGGAGTCAATCAAATGAACCACGCTATGGAGTCAGAAGGTGTTTTTCTTCACACACAAAATGAAGGAAAAGGAAGAGGGTGATTTTGCCCTGCTCATCCTCCAAGTGTAAAACGAGGGCAGTTTCCGGGCATCATTGTATACCAGCAGAGCTCTGCTAGCAACTAATGAGAGCTCCATTTTAAGTTTTCACAGTAACATTTAGAAAAATTGTTACTTGGGAGCTTAGAAAGTCACAGTGAGAAGAGATTCTCCTCTTGTAAAATTCATTGTCGTATTTTAATTATAATGTATTTAACTGCTTACTCAGCAGTGGGCAGTGTAAAGTGTAAAACTCTGAGCTTTGCCGTTTAACATTATACACTGAAGTGAAGGAGTCATTTCAGTACCTTTGTATCTTCTGTGCCTTATCGTCTGGTATCTAGAAATGCCTTGTAAATAAGATTAGCCATAAGAAGCATTTACTTTACTGCGGAGATTAAATGCAAAAGAAATAAATTATGTCCAAACATTGTGACTTTTATTTGCACAAATACAGGCACTATTCTGGGTTGGTAATAGGATAATTACTTTGACACAGCCTCACCATGAAAAAGCCACTGCTTTAATACAAGTATGTACAGTGGTTTTTAACATCTCGCATTACATGGCAGCTTGGGGGTGCTTGGGCCATTCTCACAGTGTTGCAGGCACAAGTGGATATTGTAAAGTTAAAAGTGGCCTGGGAGGTATTTGGTGTCCTTTGGAGACAACTAAATTGTTGTGGAGTACCTGATCCAGCTCACAGAGTTGAACAGTCTTGCTCTTCTTTCAGGAGTGTATTTAGCAAAAGAGTTTGTTATCCCTCCATAAAACCAAACACATGCTAGCAGAGCCCCAGAGATGGGATGGATATAAACTCCTGGAGCAACTCCAAGGTCACAGTCTGAGTAAAGACCAGCATACTCTGACAGACATGAATTTATCAAGAGACTCGGGCTTGTGCTGACTTCCACCATCACCCACCAGTAGGCCTTACACGATCCTGCATCAGGTGGCTTTGTAACTTCTCTTCCAGCATCCACAAGCACAACCAGTGCGGTGCTGGACTGATGCAGTTTGGCCAGTAGTAGTCTTTTGCTGAATGTGCCATGTAGTGAAATTCTCTCACCAAAGGTACAGAATTTAAATTTCTCTGGCTCTTGAAAGCTGCTACCCAGATGTAGTTTTCCACCATAAAGCAAAGCAATTGTGTTGCAGGAGAGTTCTAGGAAATTTCCACTGTTTTCTTTTGCTTGGGCTGATATCTGAACAGAATCATTAATTTCAGTTTACTATGTCTCCACTGAACACAGAAAGCTGCATTATATGTTTATTTCCCCTGCAGGCTGGTTTGTTTGACTTTCTAAAGAAGAGAGGGGCACCTCAGGAGAATATATGATAGCACTGAAATAGACATAAGGGGGAGAAAAATGGAGATCTTGTGGCAATATGGCTCTGAAAGAGGATGAGAAGGAATTATATGCTGGAGGGTGTTGTCAGTGTACTGCAGGCTGTCTCACCCAGCAGCCATTTGGAAAGCCTTGTTACACATCATGCAGAAACTCATTAGGCCAAACATTCACAAAATGGATTCTAGATTAAAAGCTCTCTCTGACTCCTGAGCAGAATGTGCCTAACCTAACATGTAGTTGTTTACATCAGAGCTCATCAGCAGCTTGCTTTAGAAAGAAACCTACTGCCCACTGGAGAAAACAGGCATTCAGAGGGTGCAATTCATCTGACCTACTTTAGGCATCCATTTTAGGATAGCATCGATCTCACCCTCAAATCCTCTTCCTATGTTACCTAGTTCTCTATCGGCTGCAAAGGGAGCTAGCTCACGGTGATGAGCTCCAATGTAGATATTGATACTTAATCAAATGGATCACATTCCCTGACTTTGAGATGTACATCAACTGTCAAGCTTCATATGGACAAACTTACTTGCTATTTCACATGAAATTCCTTCTCATCAAATAAATTATTTAGACCTTAATGAACAGTACTTTGCTGAAACTGTAGCAGCTAAGAAAACTTATTTGCTTCAGGAAGGAAGACAAAATAAAGAGAAGTACTGCAAGCCTTCTCATACTACTCTATCTGTGTGCTTCCATCCTACTGACAGTGAGCAGAGAACAGCTCACCTTCAACAGAGGGTCAAAATGAGCATTTGTCCCCTCTGCTTAGACTGCCAGTGAAGCTGCCAGTCATGCAACTGATTTATCCTCTCATGATCCCTCAGGAGCTGACTGAACAGTCTGCATACATTCCTCTTCTTACAGATAAATAGTTGAACAAAGAAAAAAAAATGTATCAGCATCTCTTGCCATCATTTCCATTAGTTTCAAGAAGAGTGGATTGTTATTTTTTTGGATGCATGTGTTTCTGTGTGCTAGGGAGAGACTATTTCATGCACAAAATCCCTTTTTTTAAGTGTACATCATTAAGACTCCTTATATTTCCCTAATAAGGGATTACAGTTAACACCATGACAAGCAATATTGAATACTTCATAAGAACAAGCAGACAAATGACAGTTGCTGTGAGAACTATAATTGAATTTGCAAGTTTCTGCAAACAGCAAATCTCTGCTCTGCTATTTAGCTAATGAGCCAAGTGATGGCTGCTGCCATTCTCCCGAAATGTGGAGATGCTCACAAGGAACTTTGTTACACCAAGCATGTGTCAAAGGCAGCCACCGCTTGACTGCAGGGATGAGACCACATAAAGGAGAAGAAATAAAATGAGTGAGTCAGATGTGCTGGGGAAGACCTTCTTAAAAGTATTGCTAGCAGCACTTCTCATTGCTGATCTGAGCCAAGGCAGGCCCTTACTGACATGAAGTCATCTGCATGGAGAACACACAAAACCGTAGGGACCACCTCCCTGTGCATTTCCCCAACACAAATCCTCTCTCCTTTCCTTCCTGGGTCCCATGCAGCATTTGTGGGTGAGAAGGAGGCATGGCTTCTGCACTGAAATCCTAGATGATGAGCACTCAACTGAGAATTTGGATCTTACAGGGAAAGGTTATATTTATGCTCTATAAATGTCAAATAACACAAATTAATCCTTCATTACTCCTTAATGGAAGAAATAGACAAATATCATACATCTTTTTTTATTCTTTTTTTTTTTTAATTTTATTTTTGTTTGTTTCCTACTGTAGAAACCAATGCTAAAGTTAATAACATGACTATTATCTCTGAGACAGAACACAGCTCTGCTCTTCCACAGATTTCTTTTCATAGACTAATAGAAAAGACCTTACTGGCACACAGGACAATACTGTTAGGCATACGGGAGTAAAAAACGGCAATGAATAGATTCTCTGAAAGAGTGGGGAACAAATCAAGAAGGGCAAACTGTCCTTCTCAGCAGCTCACTCATTACTTATAGACAGTTACTGTACGGCGAGGCTGAAGCTTGGAATTCTAACAAGTCAATACCAAAGCTCTGTGGGATTTCTCATTCCTGACTTTAGTGTCTGTATTTATTGAGTGAGGACTGATGGTATACGGTAATGCAATTTTCCAAGCTTTTTCAAAGTAGCAGAGATTAATGAGCAAGGTCGGGCACCAAAAGCACAAGACAGTACTTCAAACCCTGCTTCTACTTTTTTTTTTTCCTTTGACCATACCATAAAAAAAGAAAAGTAAAATTCCAAACCTTCGAGGTCCCAGGCACTGAATCAGCAACATCCTTTTTTGAGCTTGATGCTTTTTCAGACAAAGGGTAGAGGGGTTGTTCTCCCATTAGAACACAGCTATGTGTTCTGACAAGCATCTAACTAATATGTAGATCATTAAGGCCAGGTTGCAGTGGGCTTATTGTAATCATACTGACATTTCTTTTTTTTATATTGGTAGAAGCAAGCACGGTTTTCCAATAAAGTCCCTGTGAAAGGAGAAGGTAAGCCCGCATTTGTAGCATTTTATATATATCAGGAGATTGTGGAGCAGGGAGGGTAAAATGTTCTCATTTTCCTGACAGATGGTCCACTTAACAAACCAACGCAGTACACTGAGGACACAAGGAAAGGTTGTACGTGCCTAAAGCACAGTGCATTCCTGAGCTGCCAATAAAGCAGTGGCTATGAAGTACTACACTGGCCCGCAATCAAAGCTATTTCCCAGCCCTCAGAGCTGTACCTAAAGACTTCTGTCACCCAGAGTATTCCCTGCCTCCTTCTCCAGGAGGGGCTGTCCTCGCTTTTCTCCTTCCCATTCTCATCCAGCAGTACCCCCTTTTGCCTGGCAGTCCCAGCTAAAAGGGTTAAAGCACAACCACCCTACTAGAGTACCCTTTGTGTAGCCCCATTCGTCTTTACAGAGTCTTTATATACATGTAGGAGACTGAGACAACAACTGCGATCTGCCTGGGACTGCTTTTGTCCCCCCTGCATATAGATCTCTGTCTTGTGCTGAAAGGATCTACAGCCACAGCAACATGGGGAAAGGGCATTAAGCTGTGCACAAATTTCAGCAGGTGGTCACTGCACATGTTCATTCATTCAGGGGGGACACACACACTTTGATTTTTACTTGTTTTTTAATAAAAATATTCACATATTGGAGGGAGGCATGATCAGGTATCTCAAGCATAATTAAAACAAAAAAAAAACAAACAATATCAAAAAAAAAAAAATCCAGGCAATGAACTGGGAAGTGCTAGCACAGTAAACCTCCGCAAGGTTCAAAAATAAATTATTTGCTATAAATTTATACTAAATGTTTTACAACCTTGTGGATTCGTAAAGTCTCCCTGCAACTCAGAAGGTGATGGTGGAGTTCGCTTTTTAATATAAAATGTTTTAAATTAAAAAGAAAACACAAAAAAAAAGTTTACTGAGGTGAGATTGGACGACAAGAAGGCTTCCCTTTCTGTCTACCTCTCTTTTCACCTCACTAAGTTTTCACCTGATGCCTTTTAACAACTGCTATTTAAAAACAATTTTATCAGGAAGAGTAGGCATTGATTTAACAAAGTGCAGCAATTGCAATTAGACAGTTATTAAGCCCAGTGCCAGATAGTCTAAATGACGTGAAAATCTAACTGAGGCCAGGGAATTAAGGTTTCCCTCCTGCTTAAGTTGTGTGTTTATTGCACACATAAAGTTATCTTGAAAGAATATTAAGGTTATAAAGTTGAACACAAAAAAGTTAGTAAATGACAAACTACAGTGCAATTAATTCAGTTCATTTTGCATAGATGACTTTAATTCCGGAAAATTCTGTTTGAAATTCTTGACTTTGCAACCTCTGTAGTCTTAGGAGCATGTGTTTCCCAGATTTAAAGAAAAAATATATATATTCTGCTGCAACATATGGACACCCACACGGCTCGTCAGCATGACTGCTTGGAACTGTTAGATCCACCCCACGGACCTCTTGTTTTAATGAAGTAGCTGACAGCAGCAGTAGGTTGTTGTCCTCTACTTGAGTCAGCAGCAAATGGGATGAGTTGTGTATTTTGCCACCGGTTTTCATGTGGCAAACAGGAAAGGAACAATGAGACGATGAAGGATATGGGCATCAGAGACAGAGACTTCCTCACTTATTGATGTCTTCAGATGTGGTGGCCCTTTTTGTTCTACCTCTTGCATAACTCAGGCCTAGCCCCATATCTTCCCCAGCCTAGATGCTCATTATGGTTCCCAGTAGATCTCAATAATGCTTTTTCTTTATCTGGTTAGTCTTGGTCCCCACAACTGTACTAGGGCATGCCCTAACCTCAGAACTCCATCCTGGCCCATTCCCACACCAGCTAGCTGTTGGTCTCCTCTAGTTCTCTCATCCCATTCCATATTCCCTCCCAGTCCAAGTTTCCATTCACAAGTACCAATCCCGCCCTAATATTCTGGGGTTGTAATTTCCTGACAAGACTTACTGAACTCTTTCATCAATACATCCTTTGACCTTCCTTCTCTATCTTTTATCCTCTCTGGATTCAAGGAAAAAGGTACTTTTCCTCCTAAGCAACTGTGGTGTCTTGGGAACACCATGCTCTCAGTTCCAGTTCCTGGGCAAAGTCTAGCTTACAGAAGCAATCAGCAGCAATTAAACTTTAATTTCCTCAAGCCCTCTAAAGACAGCAATGGTTTAGTTGCCTTGGTGTGTAGTATTTGGCTCAGTAATGTTGAGTTTTCATTAAAAAAAAATTAACTGCTTCACCAAATGCATGCAAACGCAAGGCTCATCTTTCCAAGCATTTGTAACTTGGCAACATTTGAAGATAGAAAAGTCACATCCCAGATGGTAAATCTTAAGTTTCTGTTGAAAATGACAAGGGCTCAGAACAATCCAAAAAAAAAGGCCACCAGAAATTGTTTTAATTGGTAGACATTCTAGCATTTTGTTCAAGCCTCGTTTCTGGAAACAACTGGAATGACTTTGCTGAACCCTTCCAAAATAATTCTGCTTGAGGCAAGCAATCAACATGACAAATTTTAGCAAAATTTTGGCAAGGCTATATACAACTGAAAAGGGAGCTTTTATCCAGCAGAGTTCAGCAGTTCTTTGAATAGACCTTGCCACCAGTCCAGAAAATAACAAACAAAATCAGTGTATATAAAGTGAGTAATATGTTGCAAATTAAACGAAGTAAAGATAAAAGTTACAGAGAGCTGGAAAATCTTTAAATGGGCCAAAAATGGAATGTGAACTTTTTTTTTTTTTTTTTTTTTGAGAATTGACAATGATTCCATGAAGTTTTAACCTCAGAAAAAAATAGAAAATAGTTTGCAACTTAGAATGATTACACAGAAGGCAGAAGTTAATCAAAGCTCTCCCTTATACATTTTGTGTTTGAGGATTTCTCTAGCACTTAACTCTGCTGCTTATTTGAAACTTGTATATAAAACACTTTCCCTTGTATGAATTTAAGCTTTGACAAATACTTTTTGAGTTCTGCTTGGATTTACAAACATGTCAGATTGTCAATAAAACCAATCAAAACCAGAATCTTAGCTGACACACACAGTTGACCAACCACAGATCACCACCTGAGCCCATGTTTATTTAATCTGTATAAATGTATTTTTACTTTCCCTGTTTCTGAGGATTACAAGGCCCATAAGCTTACAATGTCAACATCTAGAACAACTAGAAATTTTTTGCATTTCCTCTGCATCAGAGAACACAAGCTGGGCTAGTGCAATAACGAATTTAAGCTAGGACATAAGTCACTGACTGACACCTCAAGTGTTGGCATATGCAGAATGCAGTATATGCAGTATATAGCACACCCCAGAATTAGTCCCCATCGCTCTACCTAAAACCCACCTCGTTTTCTACACTGCTTGAATTTCAGACCTGAGTGTAAAGAAGGCAAATATTTTTTTCTCTTTTCTTCAGGAAAGCAAGTGTTTACTCCTCCTTTCCTTCCTTCCCAAGCTGACAAGGATGAAAAGAGAGGACAATTGAAAGTGCTCTTGTTTATAATCTTCCAGTTTTAAAGACTGCTTTGCCTCTTCCTTAAACGTGATACTCTTCTTCCAGATAATTCTTTCCTGTCTACCCACCTGGGCCCTGCTTAAATCCAGTTTGGGAAACAGTAAATGTTTCGTGAGAGTGAAGAGAAATAACAGGATGAGGTGCAACCATGACTCCAAATTAGAGCATTAGTCAATTACCCTCTTCTGATGAATCTATGTTCCTCACCACAGACCCAAACAGGAAGTTTGCCTGGCAAAATAAGGAGAGGGTAAATTAGGCAGCTAGAGGAAGAAGTAGCACTTGACCTTGCTGTGCTGCAGACAAGAAATTCCCTGGCGAGAAGAAAAGAATGAGGAATGAGACAGAAAACACAGTCTCCCTCTCACAGGGAGACAGTAAGAAAGTACGCCAGGAAAGAAACAGCTTGCAGAAAAGATGAAAGGGAAACTTCAGCTTTTATGGAGATGGGAATAAAATAAGGAATAACTATCTCGACCCACCACAGCAGCATGGCCTGCCTAGCAGTAGGACCAGTAGCTTGGAATCATACCAGGACATCCCACTGCATCAGAGGCTTCACCCCACTCTCATGGGCACACTCATGTTCCCCGTGAGAATAAGGGGACATACTGGCAGAAAGGTATCTACTTACACAAGACAATGACTGGTAAAAAGCTTCAGGATAGTGAAAGCCTCCAGGACCTTGTGTAAACCAGCAGGAATCACTGAAGCCAGCACATCTGTGGCAATTTGCACCAACTGAGGATCTATCTGATCCTGTTTTCTGTTGCCTACCTCAGTCTATGCAACCTCTTCTGACTAGTAGAACATTTTTGTTTTTCCAAACCGATCACTTTCCTCTGAAGCTTTCCTCTGCCAAGGGGGAAACAAAACACCTTTTCTTTTCTTGGACTGACTGAACTGAAATTCTACATTGTTTTTCTTTGTTTTGTTTTTTTTTGGCATGCTTGGTCAAGCATAACAACTGTTTTGTCACATCCAGGCAGCATCATTTACAACAACAAAAGGTATTCCAGACACTTGAAGAGGAGGCTAACAGCTCTAGCCAGATCACTCTCTAACTCAGCAATTACACTGAAATGTTAAATTGTGATGAACAACAGTGGAAGCAGTACCCAGCCTCCTGCTTCTAGGCCAGAAACCTCACAACCACACAGCAGAATGGACCCAGTTGCTCCCTATCTCAGCTCAGGTTAATTAGATGCTAGTTTCTATTCTGAAATATATAATATCTAAATAGTCAAGAGATATGCCCTTAAATATGCTGCATGGTACTATTTAATCCTGGAGAAAACTACTTACAGGCTTAGGAATTACTGTGATCTCCGAAGAGTTGTGTGAAGTCATATTTATGGTAGTTACACCATCTTTCCATACCAAGTTTCAAGTAAATTTGGATCTATTTATACTTTGGAGAGGAAAATAATCACTTCTTAGTGATAATGCATCATGCCTACTCCAAAAATAATGGCAGCTTTGGTTGTGCTTACATTTAGGTTCATTAAAACCTGAAATTTAGAGCCAAATGCATTGAGAATTAGTAGTTCACACAAACATGTATAGAGGAGAAACTACAAAGAAACACTACTATCCCTTAATGTAACTGACCACTGGTTTTTGTGTGCGGCACTTTCTGCTGTGAGAAGAAAAAGACAAACAGAAAAAAAATATGTTTTCTAATTTGAATTTACTCTGGACTTCAGCCAGTCCACCATGTAATAAAGAAAATGCTATCATTAGCAGCAATAATCTAAAAGGGATGAATAAACACCAAAATTCTATAGTAATGTTGTTGCACCTGAGAACAGCCTCTAGATTGCATTGCTCACAAGGCCTGCCTGTGGCATGTCAGGTATGGAGAGAATAGCTAAAAATTAGTTTCTTTTTGAGGCTCTTCTGTAATGGGATGGCTTTTAGCCGAAAGACCCCAGAGGACTCCATCTTATGACTCAGTCTCTTGCTTTTTATTTATGTGGTCCCTCATTTGAAAACCATAAATACTTCAAAGACAGTTATGATGCTTTTCTCTAGCACAGGGCTTGAAAGAGGTCCAAAAGTCATTGCAGGCTAGGTGCATCAGACCTCCTGCATGTGGGCAGAAGAGCTCCAAGTCACACACCTGGTCCCACTGGGCTTGTCTGCCAGTGTGCTGGCAGTACTGTTTATGGATCCTTAATCTCCAGAGCTCTTTGCACTGGAGTCTAGCAGAGCTATTTCCTTCTCCTGAATTCAATAGAGAAAGGAACTTAAGCCAAGGGCTTAAGTTTGTCTGAGATGAGATAAAGTAGTGCTTATTGATAGAATGACTCATGACTGATTGGCAAAGCCTGTGTCTGTGCCCTCCACTGACAGCATCTGTCACCCACTGATAAAGAGGTCCCAAACCACACATCTTCCATCTGCCTTCCTACCCTCTTGTATAAGAGAAGCCAGGAATGTGGTGTGTTTTTTTTTCAACTTCTGCTAAGTATCACAACATGTCTTTGCCACCCAGAGGCAGACCTCACAAGAGATATTCAGGGTTTAGTTATGAATAGATCCATTGTAAAGGTCACCAAGAAATTTTTGCTAGTGAAAAATCCTGCTGTCTGCTTTATGAACAAAATCATTAGATGAGATCATACTACACCTGTGCTCTGCACTGTCTGCTAATAATTAGTCTGCTGGCTGCTAGACCAGGAGGTAGCTGCTCCAGGATGCCAAACAGCCTTGAATCCAGCTGCTTCAGGCTCTGTCTAGATTTCTTTCCCTGGTTATCTGAGGTGAGGGGGAAAGGGGTTATCTGGTTCTCATCTGTGCTGTGTAAACCAGTATGGGGAGTACGTGCATCCCCATCATACCCCAAGATGGAGCCCAGACATAAGTGAAGCTCTGCTATTACACGTGCACTTCAACATCAGCATCTTTTCTCAGAGGTACCACACCCGATACTCTACATCATCCTGAGTGTTCAGTCGGTGAAATCCAAGGCAAGAAGAGTAAGCATATCTTCAAGCTATATTAATCTCTCCCCTCCTACCCTTCTGTTTAGTTGTACCACATCTGCCATAAACCAGAGAATCCAACCGAAAAATTTCTCCATGATTAATTTTTGCTTCCTGTCTTAAAAACAAACAGACTCTCTCTGCAGTGGCTACAGGGACCTCAGCCCCAAAGCCTAAAGGCAAACATCCCTTTACCTGAACTTAATGGTAAGTATCGGTTTCAGAACCTCTGTCATTTGGTCTGAGTTTCGATGTTTTTATTTTAATCTGAGAGATGTCACATGCCCTCAGTGGTGATACTGTACAGACAGGGCAGTGTTGGGTGCAATATTCAGGGTCAGTACTGCCTAGCCCTACGCCCTCACCCTGAAATGGGGTGAAGCCCTGGTGTAATTGCAGTAGAGGCAAGAGTGCCCCTTCATCTCCACTCTGCCTCCCTCCCCATGGGAGTGACACAATGCAAATAGCAGCTTATGGACTGCCACTAAAACAAGGCTTATGCTGCTGTGTGCAGAGGAAAGGATGGAGGGGTGGACTAGTGTCCTCTTCATATCTAAGCGCCTTTTGGGCTGAAGTATATATTTAAAATCTCTAAATTGATGAAGTCGGAAAAATAATAATGGAAGGTTCTGCCAATCTTAATGAGAATTAAATTATATTATCAACTCTGAAATAGAAAATTATTAGTAAAAATCATTTACGTAGCTGGAGAAATCAGCACGTATATCAAGCAGAAAGAATGAACAGGACAAGCCCTTAAAAAATACACAAGTAAAGAGCTGATCAAGGCTAACCTAAGCTGTAACCTACAGAGATAAAAGTCGTATATCAGAAGTTAATGCACCATCATTGTGCAATCCAACTAAAGATGCTCAGACAAGGGACTCTGTCCTACACTTTGTGTCTGAAAGAGACAATTGTTGCAATATATTCTCAAGAAGGAAAGCTTCTGAAATATCTATGTAAGTAGAAATGACTTGGAGTAAAAAGGTCATTAGCAATGCAAAAGGCTAACTCTTAGCTGTTGGTCTGGCTATCAGCATGAGATCTGTAACTAAGATTAGAAACTGTGGAGCCAGGATAGTTACTGTTAGATTAGTACAGATACGTAATGAATTCCAAAATCCTACAATAATGTATTGTTTTTCTGGCTATTAGCCCGGATTTTAATTAGTTCCCACTAATGAATACATTTGTACACGTCCATTCTTTATTGGCAGCTTTTAGAGGAGCTGGTAAATTGGTCGCTGTGGAGTGCCAGTGTTTCACTAATACCTAACAAATAATTAATGCTTTCTCTACCTAGAGTCAACCAACAGTCTTGGGGTTTCTTTGGCATAAATTAGAATGAAAGATGATATACTCAAAATGCAGTTAGAGTGCTCATTCATCAGCTGCTGTTAAATAATGTTACTGCGAGACCCTGGAAGTGCTGAGAGCTGAGTTCCAGTCTCTGGTCTACCCGCACCATCTCCCAGGAGCTGCCAGAGCACCCTGCCCTATTTTCCACTGCAACTCTTGAAATGCCTTTTCCGTATCTGCCGCTATTTAAGATTTTTCTTTTCTTGAAAATTCCTCCTTGGAAATATGTATTTTTCTCAGTCCTTCCTATTCCTAACGCTGTGCAGACTGGGGAAAAAAAATGAACCAAGTGTGCTTGACTAAAGCAAATGCTTTCAGATCCAGTATCTTAGCTAACAAAGACCTCGAGCCAGGAAATATTTGTATGTTTTCACATCCAAACTGAATATTGCTGGAAGAGCTTGCATGAAGAAGCTAACATCATCCAGATCTAAATAAGGATGAATTGTTTGAGATGGGATTGAAGAGAAATTAAATGCCCAGGTCCAGAACTGTCGTTCTGAAAAACCCTGGTTAGCATCCACTTAATTCCAGAGACACATGGGCTCTGTAGTATTATTCACAGATTCTTCATCCCTGACAGGGTTGAGCAAGTTAGAAGACATTTTATACCTAAATCAGATTAGGATCTCTGAACACCCAGCTCTTGAGAGAAGCTCATTCTAATAGTGTCATGTCACAGAAGAATCTGTTTCTCTCTGATGACAATAACTGGAGCTTTAGGTCTCTCACACATGTACATGTTTACAGCCAGGCAATAGGAATTCAACCCCTAACTTCTAGAGAGGAAAAGAGTTTACTGTTAATTGACCCTAATGGCTCTGATTCAGCATAGGAACCCTAGAAATAATGGGCTGAAAAAAAAATCTCTTGCACTGTATGGGGGGAATCTAGGTATTTTATATAAGGTCCTGGAATCCACTCTGAGTGCCAGGACTGGAGGTGTAGTATTGCACTGGTTCACACTGTAGTGTCAAAGTCACTTTTGTAGCCTTAACTACTTTGTTCTGGTAACTCGTTCAGCTAAGGACCAAACTTTAGTCATGCCTATAACACTCCTGCTGCTCTACATTCTACTGCCTGCTTGCATAAGGGAGCCTGATAATACCAAATTGCAAGCTAATTTTGGAGCATCAAGTTAAGTGTATTAAGAAAGCCGTGTGCTATAAATTAAAATCTTAAAAACCTTCAGAAGAAAATGATTAATACTTTACTGAACTAGTCATATGCAAGGAACTCATAAGTGGAAAAGCATTTTCATTTCATTTGCAAAACCAAGTCTTCTGGAAAAGAAAAACAACAGAACAAAATAAAAATCTATCATACGAAGTAAGGCAGATAATTTGTAGTCAAAAAGAAAAGTGATGTTTCCATAACAGTAAATTCTGGTAACCTCTGTTGTGCATTGATTGTGCTCCTCTTTCATTTTTTTTGCTTCCATTTAATTAAAAAGTCATGCTGCTGAGCTACATCCACCTCTTGTGGCCTTTTAATCACCTCTTGTTACAGTTTGGGAACATGGAGAGAGAGATCTGTAACTTGCATCAGTCTAGCTCCATGGACTTGCAGTGTAAATATGATAGTTTTCATATGCCATTGATTCTAATGCTGATACTACACCAAACCATCCTTGGTGATGTACGGATAGATTCATTTCAGAGATAACGTTATTGGTTTTCCTAGGGTTATCTAGGAACAAGCTTGACCTCTGCCCTTCATTTGGGTCCCTATCAGCAGCAAAAGCAGAACTAAATGTTCCACTTCTAAGAGTATTGATGACAGCACGGTTTCAGATGAGTACTCATTTGTGGAAGCAAGCCAGTGCATGTCAGCTACGTGCCACTCATGGAAAGAGGTCTCATTCTCCCTGGTGCATAGTCAGACAGAGCACTGATAATTACAGACTGATTTCCAAAAGAAATATGGCACTTGTCAAAGGCATAATTTCAGTTCTGCCTTTCCTCATTAACACTTGACGGGAACTCCAGCATATTTATGAGCAATCTAAAAGGCAAAAACCACCAGCATCACCAAAGCTTTTGTAGTATTTTTTCTTAATTTACAACCTTTGTTTTGTGGGATTTTTTTTTCCCCTTAGTGCCCTATCCTGATCTTTACACACCAGCTTCTCAGAAAGGATTAGAGCTCCTACCACCTTTCAGGTGCTCAAATGTCCACTGAAATGCAAGAATTAGACACCCCCTGTGTGCCTGAATGCTGGATCCAACTCACATTGTCATCGTGGCAATGACAAAGGAACTGAGACAAAATTTTACCAAAGAGGAAAGTGCTGGGCATCAGCTAAGGAAGAAAACTAGAAGTCAGAAAGTCCAAATTCTGAATGTACGAGAAGACAAGGGCACAGTTAGTGCAAACATTTCAAAACCAGAGGACACAGGAACATACCAAGACCCTTGTAGTATGTTGAAGAGGCTTGGGTCTGGGACTTACACAGTGATGTAAGGGCTCCCTTCTTTCAGACAATTTCACTGTTCCTCCATGTCCTCACCCAACTAGGCTTATTTGACATTATATACGCTTTCTTGGAGTATGTGCACAACAACTAACACAACAGAAACAACATCCACTAGTAACTATTGAAACTAAGTCACCAGTGAGCATAATTCATGATTATTTCCTTGGGCTACTTCCAACCTCAGTGCTGCAGGATGGCTGCATCTCTACTGATTTCTACCTACTGCAAACACCGTGCAAAGGACCAGACTGTATTAGTGACCATAAGTATATGCTTATGTACATGTGTATACTTCACAATTCAGAAATGCAGCTGTATTTTTGAGTGTACTCAGTTTGAGAACATCACATGTAATCAGGCACACACGCAAGTCTCCCGGTTTGTATGTAGGCACTGTGTACACAACAAAGATCCCATAAATTAATCAAGTTATTCTTGTAACAAGCTGGAAAGAAAGAGATGGACTGAGACAGAAATTGTTATTGTTATCTCTATTTTTAAATACTTGGAAGGCACTCTGTTACTATGGTGGTGAGGACCATATAAGTACCTACACAGATTCACTTGTGGCAGGAGTGTTAAGCGTGAGGGTTTTTCCATCTCAAAGGTGCCAGCTAGCTGGGGACTGAAGGGGCCTCTAAGGGAAAAAAAGGGAGAAATCTATTTTGAAGTCATTTTATATTTTTCAGTCTTTTAAAAGAACTAAGAAAACTGAAATAGTTCTTATATGGTTGTGCTGTTTTGTTTTTTTGTTTTTGTTTTTTTTTTTCCCTTCCCTAGGGAACTTCTGCATTTAATTTGCTTTCCTGGTACTCTTTCATTGGATAGGAAACCATTCTTTTCCTCTTCAGTGCAATTCTTTTAGGAGAAAAAAAAATACAAAAATATAAGGGAAAAAAATCTCTAAAAAAACAAACGTCATGGCAGAAAGAAGCTGCATAACTACCCTTATGTATCAACATACACGCAGACGTGCTTGTGCATAATGCTATATTCTTTGTGTCAGGAGATGGACTTATTTGGTAGTCATGAGTGGTTATAAATGATACACAAAATGAAAACTAACAGGGAAGTCCAAAGACTTTGCCTGACTGCTTGAGCACAGCTGGCTCTGTTAATTGCTGAAACTTTTAACAAGATGCTTTGAGAAACATTTAAAAATGAAAGTTCCTGCTTACCAGTTAAAGTGCAGCAGTAATACATGGTGTGACACCAGACATGTCAGATAACAGAAGAACAAGAATAGTATCTCGTCTCTCACAAGCATTATTTAAGTTTCAGTCAGGTATATTCACTACTTTGAACTCCACCAGACAATTCTCCCCAGGAAACCAGATGGCCAAATGTGTGTGTGCAGACATGTGGGGGTAGGTGAAGTTTCAGTATGGAAGGTGTTTAGTTTATCAAAAACACATAAAACGTTGTTGTTTTGAAGTTTTTGTTGCTAGAAAAACATCAGAAGTTGTTGATGTGAATTTTTTTTGTGAACTGTTCTTGTTAACACTGCTCCAGATAAATAAGCATGCAGCTTACTCTAGAGAGAACTTATACTAATCCCTGGCCTCAAGAAATGGAAATTCACCTAGGAGAGGAAATGAAGTTCATGTATAATTCCCTTCTTTTCCTTTCAGCACCTTCTCTAGGGAAGATCTGTGAACAATCTGAGAGCCTTGTTATTAAAGGCTAAATCTGTCTTTAGCTGAGACACATCAGCTGCCTGAGGAGATGAGTGGACTCCTGGATACGCAGACCAGGCTGGGCAAAGGAGGAGACACAGGCCAGGAGAGGACCTGAGACATAATTGGTTTGGTTCTGGCTACACCTTATGCGTGGCTGTCCCCAGGAAATTGCCTGAAATTCAGCGGATAAGGCTGCCTGTGGTGTTTCTGCCATGTGTAGCTATGCCTTTGAGATGGGATTCATCCAGAACTACTTAACTTTCTTCTGGCAGTTAACTCATCTGAAACGCCCTCAGCTATGGATCGTGGCATTGAGTTCACACAGGATTTTTACACCTTCATCTGAGCCTGAGTGATCTGTACATGATGAAATGCAAGTTACGTAACTATGCAAAGGGTTCATACACTTGTATTTAGGCTCTGTGAAGGTGTTACATTATTTGATGGCTGCATATACATTGAGGAATGTTGCTGAGACACAGACTTCCTATTTTAAGAGATGGGGGCTGAGATATGGCAACTAATTCTCCTCTCACAATTCCTAAATCCCCACCAGAACCAGGTGGGTATTATGACAAAATTTGGCTCAGGGCATAGATGGCAAGAAAAGGGGGAGCGGGACAGAACTGCTGGCAGGGAAATCATATTCTGTGAAGCATTTCTTTCAAGGGACAGAAGTATTTTAGCAGAGTACCATAGTGAAGAGAGTTAAGAGGACAAGGCCATTTCCTCCCAACACTCAATATAATATCCAGGAAAACTCAGTATTAGTTCCATATAATACTACCCTTCTTAACTTCTGGTTAATGCTATAGCAGTTGAGATATCAGAGAGAGAGAAAAAAGCAGTCTGGAAAGGTTTCGTTGTTGTTGGGGGTGACCTGTTTGTTTTTGTTTGTTTTAAATTGAGCAGTTCCTTGCAAGACCTCTTTTGTCTTTTGCCACACAAGTCATATTCTGTGGGAAAAAGAAAATGCATGAGGCATTGCAATGTTACAGCTCAGTCACTGTCCTTCCCTGTGACTAAGGAATGTGACCTGGGTGGATATAGCAAACCATGTTCCATGAGCACATTTTAATATTTATACAAATTAGCCTCATGTGTTCCCTTCCTTTTTTCCACAAGTTCATTCATAGGGCTGTTCCCAAAACCAGTATATTTTTAAATGGTCATCCGAGAATATTAGTGGAAAATTGATTTTGAGTTCTTAAACAAATATTTATATTAAAGCATACTACAATAATGATGCTGGGCTCTGGCCAGGAATTAAAGCTCTGTTGATCTAAGAACTCCACATAAATAACTACGAAGATAATTATTTACTTTGCTGGACCTATCAGGTTTCTTTACTCCTCTACATGCACTGTGCACAAAGTACAGAATTTCCCAAATTCCTTGAACAGATAAAGTTGGTGAATGCACAGTTGATTACCCTGCAAGATGCAAAAGCACAAGAGCTTACTAATGAGATATCTCTATCCCAACACACACAATTCTTTACAGTTACCGTACATGTTTTCTAGAAGCATTCAGATTTAAGTGAGTTCGGAGGCCTCCATTTTAGATGTAAAGAAGAAGGATAAGGAAATAACAGAGTTCATAAAGTAAACTCTTACACAGACCCAACCCACGGTGTACCCTAGGGAGAGGAAGAAATCCAGAGCATTTATTCATTTATAGTTTTCTGATCAACCGAAGCCAAGATCATGTACTCACAGGACAAATGCTTGAGAACAGAGTAGAAACTGAAAACAATGGCTTCAGATTTTTGGGCACAACTGACCATCTTGTCTTTACTGCATAGGCCTAATCCACCATGACATGGAACTTAATGCAAAACATTTAATTTTCATTTCATTTAGACACATGAAGTTTTAGAATTCATCACGTCAGAAAACGTATTTTTTATTGCAAATATTCATATTGCTGAATGATAGATCTAATATTCTGAGAAAATGATTCATAGCTAATAGTCACATCTTATGTACTTTCAGAAGAAACCTACTAATAGGAAAAGCGGTGATTCTAAATCTGAAGACAAAAATAATTGGTTCTGATCCAGCCATTACCCTGCTAGATGTGCTAGACTGTTAAAAGTAGATTGCATGATACCAGCTTGCAAGTTATATAGGATAAATGAAGGAGAATGCAAAACAAAATGAGAAGTGACAGATGTTAACTTACGAAGAAACTTTGTGATATTGCCAAGGCAGTAAGAACAGGAAGGTAGAAACATCTTGTTTTCATTTAGGATGCATTTGCAAACATGATGGGCCAGATTAGTCAAGCCAGATAAGCAAAAAAAGAAATTCCAGCATCTTATCCTATGCAGATTCTGTTGGACTAAGCCAGATTCATAACAGAAGGGGCATGTGGGGATAGTACTGCTGGGTTCCCTTTGGATTTTTGACCATAGAGAACAGTATTGTGTAACAGCGTTTCCAAGTTCATAATGGCACAACATGACTTAGCTTTCAGATAGACTAAGGTCCATCAAGACCCTGTGAGGTTTATGGTAGCTATACTTACATAGCTCCTATGTACAAGTTTCTATATAGGTGCTTCCATATGCATACTGCTAATATGCATTCCATATGCATTACTGCTAATTATGATATACTAGGGTGGTGTTCTTTGTAAGAATAGTCCTTCAACTAGCTCTTGCCCAGGAAAGCTAGTTTATATAATTTACTCCTAATAATATTTTTGTTCTTTCCACTCTGACAACAGAATGAGATTATACACACTTTCCTCAGAGCAATATAGTACTTTATTGGATGGAAAAGCTACTCAGCATTGTACAGTGCCCATTGAAGTTGTCAGAAGCTTTTCCACTGACTTCACTAGCCGTTTCCAAGACACTGATGTACCATGATAGCACGCTGTAATGCAATAGTTGTTCTTCCTTAGGAAGAAATGAATCATCATCTTGTCTTGATCATAAACCTGTAAGAGGACAAACTACAACTTGTTTAAAAGGTCAGGACAGACAAAAGTCAATGAGAGTTTTGCTGTTAGCCTTCAGTGTCAGTGAAACTTGCTTCATCCCAAGTGATTATTCAGTAGTTATAATCCAGATGTATATTCAAGAACTACTGGCTTGTTGCTGCATAAAAACGGGAAGATACACTAGTGTATACTGTACAAAATACAGTGGAGGTCTGCTAATGCCCAGTGCTCTGAAAGAGAAGAGGGATGCTACCACTTTGCAGTCTGGAAGAGGATTCAAGAAGGCAGCTGAAGGAAAATACTGTTGATGAATGAAGGTCCCATACAGTATAGGCACATTCTATTCATCAACATAACCAGTACAGTTCATGTACCGATTTTCTTCTCCTGTTATCACAAACTCTTACATCTGCTCCACATAATACTGGCTTTTCTGAAGCTCAGTCTTTCCCGCTGCACATCCCCCTAGGTCAACAAGCAAGGATAACAAAACAAGGCAGTGCCAATTCAGTAGAAGCATTTTGTGTGTGAGAAACACCTCTGCTGGAAGCAAGATTAAGAGAGGCCATTGCTGTGGTCATAAGAAATAAATATGACTAAGGATATAGTGTTGCTCCCTAACGAAGGTCAAACAAGAGCATGCATTCATAAACATCTACCAAACTGACCACTGACATAAAAGAAGTCTTCATAGACTTAGTTTCCCTAAATACTTCACAGTGACAGCAGTGCCATATATGTCTTCAAAGGAGAGTACTGATTGTAATGGTCATTGTTTTTATTTTCTCCAGTTTTGACTCAGCCTAGAGATGGACCCGAAATTAATTTTCCACAAAGTGTCTCCACTGTGTGAATCAATAACCCTGAAAACAACTGAGCATCGTTATTTGTTGTTAGAGCTAGCTTTCAGCAGCTTTTCCTGATCTAGTAATCAAAACCAAGGACAGTTAGTGACCAGATCACTTCAACTTTGCAAACAGTTTCATAGCATGACTCCTTATTTTAGACTAAAATCAAAGGGGATTTGGTTTCTTCCTCCCCACCCCCACCCCCTTTTCAACAAGAGGGAAAGTTTCATTTTGACACAGAAATGAACATCAGAAGTGCCTGATAGTAATGGCCACAATAGAAATTTAAGACATACACAAATCGCAGAGTTCTGGCCAAAAAACATGTTATGGAGGATTTATATTGTGCAAGTAGGTTTAAAGCACATCCCAATTTCCAAAGGAATAAATCACTTTTGCTTGAGTTCTAACTACACACAGCTAATAAGTGCAAAGAGCTATACGTTTTCTGCTTCTTTGATATATAATCCAACCTCAGGTTGAAAGTTCTGATTCTACTTCATGCAAGCATGTGGATTTTGGAGAACAGAAGACTGTTCCATCTCCCCTGTTACTCCTCTATTTTAAGTAGGTGACAGGGTTTTTTTGGTTTTAACTTCATTATAAAAAATAATAGACATCTATTTGTCCAAAATTCAGTGTGCATCTGCTTGTCTATATTATACATAAAACAGTGTGCATCTGCTTGTCTACTATACATGAAACTATGCTACAACTAACTAGAATCATATATTTGTGAATTAGTAATACAGTCCTTTCTCAGTCAAAATTCTCCTTAAGAAAAAAAAAGAACTTGCCTCTAAAAGGCTGCAGGATCAGTAAATCTTAGCTAAATTTGACAACAGGACGATTTTATTTGTAAAGAAATTCAACGTAAATGAGCTCAGTTCATAATGTGCTCTAACAGTAAGAGAAAAACATGCTTTCCATGCTGCCCAAATGGCTGGCATAATTTTGCTGCTTTCCTTTCCTGTTAACTTCAGAATGCAAATGGCTTTGCTGTCAGGGTACATTTGTTCCCACTAATTCAAGACACTATAACAAGCCAAAATATTTATTTCTTTTTTCCAGTCTTTAATTTGTATTTTATCACACTGGGAACATCGTTGACTGATTTCATTTACTGTAGCGTTATGCAAACAACCCTTATGGGAAAGTCACCTCTCTGTAGTAGGAAAACTAAGCATAAAGAAGACTGCTGATGTTTCAGGATGTGTTGCCTCAGAGGGCCCAAAGATTCTGTTCAGACCAACACAAAGGCCAAAGTGCATATCCAAAACAACGGCTCACAAATCTCATCCCAGAAAACCCTTGGCTCTTCAGAAAAGAGGCTTACATTTTTCCTGCTTTTCACTAGAGAAGACAGACTACCAGAACATATTTTCTCTTGATTAGGACTGGATGATCAAACAGAAGCAAACAGAATATTTATATAGCTCAATCCTCATCCTGTTCATGAATGTCTACAAACCAATGTTGCATCATATTCAGCTGAGTCTATAATTAAAGCTGATCAAAATGTTTTCCTTCAAAAAATGTTTCTGATGGTAATTGGATTTTAATCAAGTGATCATTTGTATGTAAAGTGTTTCTGCCTCCTATAGGAAATAAGATTAGTTCTCAACTAAATAACAGTTGTCTCCACTGAAAATTGTTTTATTTCCTTCTTAGAAAAAAAAAATCAATTAGAATTGATTGTGTCATTTATGGGGCAGAAATTGATCCCTACCTGCCCCTTTGTTAGAGGCCAAAAAAAGCAACAAATCACCTCTTATAACAGCAGAGCACACATCTGGATTCACCCAACTATGTGGAATGCTGAAGTTAGCAGCCTATTTGCCATATGGTCCCTCCCTGTGAGCAGCTCCATCCATTGCTTCTCTCTATCAACTCTCAAATGAGCCTGTGCAAGTGGCTTCTAACCTTGGTAGCTCAGTTTTCGGCTAAAATTAGGTGGGAGAATGAGACCACAAAAACTATGTAAGTCCTCATAATTCATTTACTTCTGCTCACCTTCCCCATTCAGATAGCAAAAGCTCATAGTATTGAACCTAATCTCTTGTGTTCTTTTTTCACATACCAAGCAGTGTTTTGTTCTAGCCTCATTTGTATCTGCACTGTCTTATACAGAGTCCTTTGGTTTACCATAGCACGAGCCCATAATCAAGTCTCTTCTTAAATACTTGACTTGAATATACAAAGGACACAATCCCACTAAGTCCTTCTAGTTTTTCAAACACATGCAAGAGATAACAGAAAAAACAAGGCTGATGCTGTCTGACATCTGTCATTACAGTAAAACCAAATTTTGACTCATTTTGGCTTTATATTCTTCATCAAGAAATATAGTCTACCCTTACCGTTCTCACCAGATGTCTTGTCTTTTCCATTTGTAGCTCCAGTTCCTTGTCTCTGGTAGAGGAGAAAGAAGAAAAGAAAAGAAAAAAAAAAGTGTTTAGAAGAAATCTGGATTT
Source organism: Aythya marila (assembly GCF_965140915.1). Classification (NCBI taxonomy): domain Eukaryota; kingdom Metazoa; phylum Chordata; class Aves; order Anseriformes; family Anatidae; genus Aythya; species Aythya marila. The sequence continues at coordinate 93,619,806 of NC_139042.1, forward strand.
GCATTTTCCCCTTGGAGTTACTAGCAGTTACGGCCTGATTTTTCTTCAATACCTCGGATAGTCACTCAACCCCATATAATGCTGCTTTGAAAAACTACCAGCCAGAACAGAATGCTTGGTACCACCTCGGCACAGCTGTATAACCATGCATGGAACTGTACGCAATTAGCACCTGTTAATGATGGGCTACGTGTAGTCAAATGCAAGGGTATGGACTGCAGTAGGACATTCCCACAGGTCTCTGCCATGCCTCCATTACCATGTTTCTTTTGATCAGACCTTGGTCAGAAGACTTGCATTTCCCTTTTTGTCCAGAAGCAGAGATTGAACTTCCCACTTGAATTCACTAGGTTAAAGAAACAGCCTCACCACTCTCCATGAAGCAAACACTGATGTAAGTCTTGTTACTAAGTGACAAGTGGCAAATACCAGCACAGCCCAAACAGATACTCACAGAGGCAAAGCTGCATCAGTGTGGTTACACTTCTGTAATTTACTAGCTTAGGAATGGCTACTCAATGAAAATTATGCTGCATCCCCCAGAGACTGCCTCTTGCAGGTAGAATTAAGGTACTTTAGCAAACTAGTACAGTAAAATTTGCATTTCTTATGCAAAATTATTCATACTTGGGTATATTACAGAAACAGATTAAAGAATCCATCCTCTAGGGCTGTCCATGTGGAGGAAAAAAAAAACAAAAAAACAAAAAAAAAAACCAGGCATATTCACAGTGAATAAATCCAGCTGCATTCAGAGGCAGCACATTTTCATGTATCAGGGAAGTTAACAACTGCAGCTGCACTGCAAACCAAATGGTTTGTGTCAAAATATGGATGGTCATATTCATTCTGCTATGAAAAATCATACAGGCATACTTATCCTTTGGTATTTACTCTAGAATAGCTGGTTAAAACCTCCTCTACTGATCTGCTTTCTGTACTTCATCTCCCATGGAGGTTGAATTTTCAGGGTATTCTGTGATAATCATGGCATAAGTGCAAAATCTTCATGTCCACTCTTAGCTCTTATTAAGAAAGCCAGAAGGAGAAAGTTCTTGTTATCCTCCCGAAGGGGTTGAAAAGAGCTACATATGGTCTCTCATGCATCTACATGCCTATGGTGGGGTTTCTCATCTTTCTTCCTGTAGCAGACTCCAGTGCATGTCTCTGCTCCACTGCCTTTGCCTCTTATCTCACACTGTGCAATGAGACAGAATCCCTCCAGAAAACAACTCTGAGTCCATCATCACAGCTACTGTCTCCCTATGCAATGGAAATATATTTTTGTTTCTTTCTGGAGCCCTAGCGCCTACGACAGCAGAGAAAACTTAGTCAATAATGCTAAAGAATGGGATCCTAAAGGGATAAATATTTTATTTGTATAAAAGTATAAATTAAGAACAGCCAGAAGTCAATAAATCCACCCAGAAAACAATTTTGCTAAAGACGTTAACATTTTTGCTTTTATTTGAAGTTTGATTAACATTCCAATATTTCAGTTCCAATGCATATCTCAACCCAGATTTCATCACGCGAATTTACCATGACTTCCTAAAAAATAATATAACGGATTTTTACTATCTAAAAAATGGTAACTACATTGCCTTTTTTTTTTTTTAATTTATTTTGAAATGCTTTTTTCAGGTTGTCTGTCCTCCTGAGTGTTTCTGGCTGTGCTGCTTAGCTGTTATGAAGGCTTCTCTTCCCTCCCTAGGCTATACCTGTCAGGGTTGGTCTGCTGTTATGGAGTGCTGGAATATGGATGCACGCATTTTGTGTCTCAGGATTTCCCCTCTGGGAGAGGGGAAAGTTCTCATAAAGAAAGCAAATGAAATCTCAGCTTCAGTCGATAAAAATTTTTTCTATTAATAAGGTCAATATTGTTTTGTAAGTTTGAAATCAGTCTAAACACACTGCAGCCCTTTGTTTGGAGGCCATCGGACATATGGAGAACGATGCCTGAAAGTCTGTTGAACAAGCTTCTGAAAGCTTTTCCTTCTCTGCCACATACATATTTATTTCTATCTATAAGCTCTGTGCTGTTTTCCAAGTGAGTGCAACACATCTGAAAGCAAGAATCAGTTTCTTGTTAACAAGGCGTTGCAACTGTTATGAAAAAGCCATATACAGCATGGTCATTCACCTGTAAAGCCTTTTGCCTTTTGTTTCTCTACATTCAGTGGACCTGCTCTTTAAAAAACAATTTCAAGATGCTGATACTATTAGCACCTGGAGCCTCTTGCTCCTTTCTTCACCTTTCCTGATGCTACCACAGGCTGCAAAACAAGGCTTAGATTTTTAATGTCATCCAAAGCACAGGAGGACTGAACACGAGGAGGAGTTGCTGGGGGTATTTTCAGGAACCAATGGATGAAAACCCTTCAAAAGCTGGTATAACTGATATTGTCCTCAGACCCAAGAGATCAAATTAAAAACACTAAAATACAAGAAAAGCAATATTTATTTGTTTTGTTTTGTTCTGTTTTTCTGGTTTTGTTTTTAAACAGGCAACCTCCAAGTTGTAGATCATATTTTTAAAAGCTAAAAGCAGTCTGATTCTTCTGTTTTGTATAACTTGTATCCAGCTTCCCTCATTTAAAGCTTCTAAAATTTTCTAGATCCTCTAAGGCAAGCACTAGGACAGAAACACTGAAGAAACTGTCCATTAGGTATGAAAAAAGAAACATCAGAGCCAAAACGAACATGAGGGCAAAAACATAATGATTATCCACCAAAACGGGATAAACAATTTTGTTGCTGTGTTGCGTAGGAGGAAACATAGTTTATGACTGCTTGGGGCTATATTAATTTTTAACTCAGCGGTTTTGCAGAACATCAAAGGCACATCGTTAAAAATGTCTCCAGAATCAAAGTCACTCCCAATTTGTCAGAAGAGAGAGGAAGAAGGGCTCCTGCCATATGCCAAAAGCCACAGCAAGAGAAGAACAGCTTTACTTTCCTGATAAATTCTCATTGCTATGCACAACAGCTAGATAATGTTGTATAACAACTACACAAATTAGTCCCCTAGGTGTACAAACTAAGGTCAACATCGAGTTTTCAGCCAGAAGGACTTCTCAATAAGAAAGTTAAATTACTGCCGTAGAGTTTTCAATTCATTCTTCTAACCCATCCTGCACTCCCCAGCTTAATTTTTGATTTTTATCTTATAACACTCCCTTCTCGTCTTGAAATTTCCTGACCTTTTCAGATAGGCTTCAGCACCTCAGCATTAGGGATTGAATCCAGGTGTTGATTACTAAGTTTCCTGGGGGAGAAGGACTGTTTGTTTTTTGATGAGCTGCAGAAAGCCCAAGATCAGTGAGGTGAAACTGCCAGAAGCCCTGACAAATGGGGCTTTACAGTAATAACATTATTCTACTTTTTCATCCCAGTGCAGGGACGATATGATATAGCACACTGTATCCCAGCAAAGCAGTGGCTGCAGATTTTTAGATGTATTTTATTTCTACATTGAAGTAAAAAGAGCATGCAAAAGTAAAATTAAAAGACTCAAAACAGGGGAAAGGTTTTGTAAAGTTAATATCTGAAATGGCCAGTGTGGCCTCGACTCAGGATAAAAATAATTAATTTCACCGACATATGAAATATGTTATTAGGATGTTCTGTTCTCATAGACTAAAGGGACAGCAGTGAAATCTGTGTATATCCTAAGCTTTTAAGCCTCATTTTGCTACCAGGTCCATCTCTAACACAAAAGTCATTAGGTGTGTGACAGAAGGAAATACATGTTAGTACAATACAGCACAGAAGCGTCTGTCAGGGGTCAGCCAGCAAGGAAGAATTTAATCCGCACTGCCATCACCACCATCTGTTCTCCCTACAGAATCCTCTGTAAAATGTATAAATTGTACCCTAACTATTTCATCAGCGTCTTTTTTCATAGCCTTCTGCTTTAATCAATGAGTTCAGCTGCTTTAGCATCAGAATGAAAAAGAGTACTGAAAAACACACTTTAGAAAAATTTACAAAGTTGGTAACTTTTCTGCAAATAAAAATGTCATGTTAAGTATCTGCTTAAGGACTTTCCATGTTTTCCATCTAAGTACAGCTTGTAATTTTCCTAGTCTTCAGCAGAATGAGGTAACAGCAATTGATAACCTGCTGTTTTTCAGAACTAAATATATCCTGTACAGTACCTTGAATTATTACAGTTGGTGTGGACTTCTTCTGGGAACGAAGGAAAACAAAGCTCATTCAAACTCTTGCAAAGAACTACTCTATGTCAGAAACTAGATGAAGACCCGGAATTTAAGTATGGGCAAGAATCAAGCAGCCACGACCTGGAACAGGTGGAGATACACTCTGCAGTATTTGGAATTTATATAACTAATTAGGTTACATTGTTATTTACTGGAGATTTCTGGTTTGTTGTGTTTGACAGCCTTTTTAGGGTCATATATTGGCTTGAAACTATAGCACTCAGCGTTTGCACATTTAGGTGTGAGAAACATCATTCTTTGCCACTCTTAACCATACCTTGGAAAATTATTGCTAATAAGGACAAAAGATATTACTGTTAAACTTAAAAAGTTGAGAATTGGAAACAAAAAGATGCTTCTGTGACAGGTTTCTGTTTACCAAAGTTCCCAAGGGATACCTGGCCTCTAAGTAATGGGGCCCAAACTGCAGTGACACTTCTTTATTTTTATTTTATTTGTGTGTGTGTGTGTAGGGGGGGGGGGGGGGGGTAGGAGTTATATATCAAAGAGCATAAAAATGAACAACTGGGTGAGCAATACAAGGTGCGTTACTGGAGAGCCATGCACAGACTCTACTCTCACACTCATTATCTCCAATTTTAAGTCTCCAAAACTAGTCTGTGGTATATCCAGGTGGTAAATCTCAAACAAACTGCTGTGGCAGTACAAGTTCATTCACATCTGTAACAGCTAATCACCAAAAAACACTTACAAGCAGAATTGAAGAGTCCCAGAGAAGCTTGAATATCATTATGAAAACTGTACTAGAAGTTAAGTAAACTTTCCTCACTTGTCCCTAACAAGTTTCTCCCACTTTTTTTCCCCACTACAGACCTTGTACTGAATATTTATGAGATGAAAGCATCCTTCAAAGCCCACATTTAAGGTAACGGCACCAAGTACAGAACATCCAGCCAATATTTTGTCTGAATGAGGGGTGAGTCTGATGACTTCTTACACATCTTTGCAAGAAATCACAGATCATACCTTTTGTGCACCTGGACAGACTAGAAAAAGATTTATCAAGACAGGCTTCAGTACAAAGCAGTCCACTCCTTTTTTATGACCAACAGTTTCTGGTAGAAGTGACTTTCTGGAGACTACCACTTTTCCTGGGTGCTCACACCCTAGGATCTCAGTTCTTTGTGCAAGAGTAGAAACCCACAAAGCACTTTCACCACGTGTCCCTTTACACAATGGGAATTCTCTATGGGCTGCTTTCTGTCCTGTGTTGCCTGGGCAGCATAATATTGTCGGAGCAGGAGTGCCAGAATCCATCTTTCAATACCGGCTGTCAAAATTAAATGATCCCTGGCACCCTGACTATTTCTGTTATTATCTTCATGGGTCAAGCAGTGTCGTACTTGACTAGCTCTTGATTGTCCTTAATTTTATTAAGGATCTCCTATAGCTTTTTTATAAATTAAACCCCCACAAGTGGTCTGGGATGAACCGATGTGATTCACGCTGCAGGAGCTAAAAATTAGCATTTGAGCAGTAATAGTTTTCTATAACTTTTGTAGTCACTAACAGCACATGAACATGCACACACATGCACACAGACATCCTAGCAAACAAGAAAATAGTCCTCAGAAATTAACAACATAGCTGTGGATAACTAGAGATGCACAGGGTACTGCATTTTCCTGGGAAGGAGGACACACAGGCTTAAGCACTGCCTATGTGGGGTGAATCCAGAGCTCCCGTAGGACAGCACAGGGAGGCATGCTGGTGGAGGTCCTGGCCCTCCTCTTGAACCACTGGACGGACAGCCAGGCACAGAAAAGCAATGGGAACTGAAATTTTGGGCCAGAGAGATGCTTTTTGGCTTGAGAAAAGCCCTCAGAAAAGGCATGTCTAAGGCACATGGACAGCAGAGCAGGAGCACCCAGCACACTTCCAGGGCAAAGAGGGATGCAGCTAAAGAAGGCAGGCAGAGCATCACTGCCTGGGATGCAGGAACCCACTTACAGTGCTGTATTTATAGATCCTAATAGTGCAGAGGAGAACTTTCCCTGTGCCCCACTTTCACCAACACTGCGCTGCAATTTATAAATCAACACAGGGAGAACCTGCTGATTTTGTATTCAAATTTTTTTTTTTTTCAGAGGCAGGGATTAATGGAATCTTTGAAGTTAATTTTGAAAGCAGCTGCAAGAATGTATTTTCCAAATCCTGTTAATTACCGTGCCAGCCATGAGAAGTAATCCCTTATTTTTTTCTGCAGGAAACACAGGGCTTGATCCTGCAAGGCTTATTTACAGGGGTAACCCACATGTGGACAAGTACTTGTCTTTACTTCAGCAGCATTACTTGCTTTAGTACGAGTTGGAACCTCACTGCAGTACTGTGAGATCCCTAAACTTCACATTAGGTTTTGTCAAGCAAAGGGTAAACAGAGTAAAATTAACTGTGGAATAAGCCTTCAAACACCAATTGCCAAAAAATTACCTCAGCTCTCATTTGGACAAGGCTGGTACAGCCCATATCCTAATTACCCTGCAAATTGATAAAGAGGAAACATCAAGGTGACCCAAGAGGAATATTTCAATTACATAAAAGTAGATTGATTAAGCTGAGTGATATAAATGAAAAATGACTGAGGTTTTTAAGGTGGTCCCTTCTTTTTTTTTTTTTTTCCTCCTATTATTTCTTATCTACTGGTAGCATCAGATTTGGTACCGTGGTTCTAGAAAGGGCTGTTTTGGGCAGGAAACCAGTCTTGAGAACTCCCACTTCTCCGTCTGACCCAATCCAGCCATGCTTCTCCATCCCCAAGACCTCATTTGTCTGGACACAAGTGTTTGCAAGGTTATACAGAAAACAGCAGCAGTACGATTATTGCAGTGAAAGGTTAAGATTTCTGCAGAGCTGTGCTGAAAACAAACATTGAAATGATGCAGCTGAAATAAATAAATAAATATAGAGCTTAATTGTCTCTTTCCATCACTTCAGTAATGTAATTGACATCTCCCACCCACAGCTGTTTCAGTCCAACAGAACAGGCAACAGCCTGCAACATGGGGAGAGAGCACTGCAATTTAGCACTGGGAACCAAAAATCTGAGCAGGTCAGTGCTTCCTTCTGAGTACTAAACCATACCTTGCTTTGAAACATTCAAGAAACTTTTTCTCAATTTCTCTAAAGCACAGTGGGAACCACTATAATCTTAGGCTGCTGGCTACAGGGGGATAAAGATGTAATACCCCTAGCTCAAAAATGAGGGAGTACAGCGGGAAGGCAGCAGAATTTCAGTCTTGTGAGCAGAGCTGGAAGGTACCTCTGTTAGTCCCTGGCCCCTACGTACAACCCAAGGACAGCACTAGCAAATTCTATGCCAAGCCAAGTCCTGCAAGCCTCCAAGGGCAGAGAATCCAAACCCTCTCTGGGTGATCTGTTCCAGCACTGCTGGGAAAACATCTCTTTACATCCCACAAGGATTTGGGCAGTTACTTTTATACTGAGATGGGTTTCTCCTAAAGACCTGGACTGTAGATGAATCTAAAATTATTGGTAAGAAGGATTTAGAAGTCATGGTGTTCTAATCAAAAAATGGTTTGGAGTCATTAAAATTTTTTCATTTTTAATTATTTTAGTGTTCCTGATGTGAAATATTTTGTTTGCTGCATAGATCCCCCAAAATTTAATCACTGGTCAGCTCAACGTGGATCTGCATCTCCCTGTGATGTTACATTACCTCCTAGAAATCTCTACCTGGCAAGGGAACAAAAACATAGAGCAACAGAAGTACCTGAAGCGCTGCATCCATGCAGCCAGGCAGTACCAAAACAGCTCCCAGACAGAAGCAGTCTAGTCGTGTTCAAATAGCTTGCCTCTGCTGTAAGCCTCGGCTGTCTGTGCAGGCAGAGCAGACAGATAATGGCAGCTGACTGTGGTACTTGATTAGGAGCAATTCAGAACCTTGGGGATCAAGTGTTTGGATTCAGAAGGGATCCTGGGTACCCTTTAATATTAGCATCCCTGGATAGGAAGAGTGCCCGAAACCAATTAAGGGGTCAGGCTCCTTGCTCAGGCATGATATAACTGATTATGGATGGTGGTTGGTTTTTTGTTTTTTGTTTTTTTTCTTACAAGTATTTACTTTATATTTCATTCTTCCAAACCTTTCTGAAATTCAGGGTAATTTAATTCACTGAGATACAAGCCCAGCTGTAATTGAGTTAGGGGCTGTCTTCAAGGGACAGCTTGGTTATTAATGGCAAAAGTCTGCGCTGACAAATTGCTTCATATCTGATCATATCGACTTTAACATTATTAAAACAGACTGTGTGTGCATCTCCCCAGCCTGCAGAAGTTCTGGTCTTTTTGCTGTTGGCTTTTTTATTTCCAGCTGTACAGTTCAAACCAAATTTGTTCTCTCTTTCCATTTCCCTATATATTTCAGAGGTAAACAGATGTTACTACAGCCTTATTACAGATGTTATTACAGCCTGCTAGAGCTGGCCAGCTGGGTTTTGACAAGGTATTCATTACGGCAGCTTCCAGTTGCCACACAAAGCAACTTTCTGCCCCTACTGTAAGGCAAATCCTTCTGATTTTTCAAGACGACAGCAAGAGGAAGCAGCATGGACGTTTATGCATCGCTTTACCCCCTCGGGCAGCCTGCGTGGTCACAGACAGCTACCACAAGCATCCCCAGAGCCATTTGCTGTTCCAGCAGCAGGGAAATCACCAGACACGGATGGAGAGCACGCAGCAGCCTTGGCAGCGCACCCCGCCCAGGGGCCGGCCGCACAGAGGGATGACGCAGACCTGTTATCTTTGGCCCCGTGCCACCAGGGGATCCCTGCAAGGGGAACCCTGAATTGGCAGCTGAAGCAGCCTTTAAATTGGGCTGTGCTCAATGGAGGATTTGTCCCACATTGTTCAAACCCGTATGGAAACCGGCCCTCTGAGACTTTGGGGGAGCTGCTTTGTTCAAGCTCGATACAGCTCAGAACAAAGCTGCCTTGGCACCACGAGCCTAAACAGCAGCCAAGTGATTAGAAATAAACCCACCACACTAAGAAGGAGAACGACCAGGGTGATGCACAAGGTCACTTTGATTGCCAAGCGTCAGGGACAGCAATCATACGTGTTCATCCACAGAAAGCAGGAAAAAAAAAAAAGAAAAGAAAAAAAAAACGCTAGATCACTAGCTCTGTCCAAGAGCTGGCTGAAAAATTGGGATTTCCGCATATCAGAAGTTCCCATGACCCTGCATCTGCTCAGTGAAATTGATGCTACTATCAGCTTCATTATTAATAGCAGCAGAGAAATTAAGAAAGCAATTTTCAGTGTAGCTGTAGGTAGTTCCCAAGCTCATCTGCTCCAGGACTAAATGTTCTCCAGTTCCTGTAGTGCCCTAGCCTTGGAATGAGTCCAGGGGAAATCACCGAACCACAGGATGATTTGGGTAGGAAGGGACCTTAAGGATCACCCAGTTCCAGTCCCTCTGCCGTGGGCAGGAACACCTTCCACTGGACCAGGTTGCCCAAAGCCCCATCCAGCCTGGCCTTGAACACCTCCAGGGACGGGGCATCCACAGCTCCTCTGGGCAGCCTGTACCAGTGCCTCACCAGCCTCTGAGTGAAGAATTGCTTCCTAATATCTAACACAAGCCTACCCTCTTCTAGTTTAATGACATTACTCCTTGTTCTATCATTGCACTCCCTGATAAAGAGTCCCTCCTCAGCTTTCCTGCAGGCCCCCTTTAGGTACTGGAAGGCTACTGTAAGGTCTCCCCGGAGCCTTCTCTTCTCCAGGATGAACAACCCCAACTCCCTCAACCTGTCTTCACAGGAGAGGTGCCCCAGCCCTCTGAGCATCCTCATGGCCCTCCTCTGGACTTGTTCCAAGAGGTCCATGTCCTTCTTGTGCTGGGGCCCCAACTGTACCCACCTGCTCTGAGTGGGGTCTCATGAGGGCAGAGCAGAGGGGCAGAATCCCTTCCCTTGCCCTGCTGGCCACGCTACTTTTGATGCAGCCCAGGATACAGTTGGCTTTCTGGACTGCAAGTGCATATTGCTGGCTCACATCCACTTTTTCAAATCTGGCCAGACAGATTCACCAAAAGCTTCCCCACCACATTGTTTCAAACACCCCCCCTCTACAGTACTGTTACTTCCAATGCAAGTTCAATGAAAATTTGCATTTTCTCCACCCCAAATACTTATCTGTCACTCCATCATCAGTCCCCCATTATGTACCAAGGTCCATTCTTCACTTTGTGCCTTGAATATGAAGTGGAAGAACAATGTTACCCAACTAGACGTTTTCACCTTACTAACACAAAGACATGACAACCGATCATGCAAACACATTAAAAAGAGGACTTTAATGTGCTCCTCCAGGAAATAAAGCCATGCATTCATTGTTAATATCCTAACAGACACATCCTGTGACTAGATAGAAAATACATTCCTTAGAGAAGTTTTGTGCAGAAAGCAGATTACAACACTCATTTAGATCCAGCTTTGCGCTGTCTGACACACTGCAGTCTGACAAAAACATCTATTAATTTAAGTCTTACATGACATGACCACAAAATATAGTTAGAATTGAGATTTGCAAGATTTATTTTTTTGCAATTCACACTATTACTGCTAGATACTTAGCTAACTATGTTTTTGCATCTGTAGATCTGTATCATAAGCCCAGCTCCAGGATGTGCACCAAGCTTTCAGCCAAAGCAAGCAATACAAGGCAGAACTAAGAAATCACTGCACCAACTCCTGCAATCTTACGTGAGAGCTTCCTTTGGCTTGGCTTGGATGCCAGTGCTGTTCCATAGCTTGGGAAATGAGCTGAAGTGATAGCTAGCCATGTCTGACTGGACAATTAAAATCGGCATGAAGTTGGCCTGCCTTAGGCATTTGGCTGACCTGCTTAAACTGCAGCACACGTGTGCTGGCACATGCATTTCAAAAGTGTGCCAAGCCAACAATGTGCTTGCTCTCTTTTCTATTGCTGAGTTATCTGTCAGATCTAAGTGGAGTAGTGATACATATGAAGTAGCTATGAAGCTTCATGTTTTGTTTTTCCACCATTTCCAGAAAGCTGTCTGCCTAGCCTAATTTGTAGCAGTTTCCATCTTCTATCTCCCTTCACCTCACATTTCACTAATACATGTTAGGAATTCAAGGAATTGGCTTTCAGTGTTGCTCAGATTTCTTTCCTAAACATCACACAGTATCTCAAGCTCCAATAAAAGACATGGTACAGAGTATTTCAACTAGTGTTGAAATTTTGCTTTAAAATTTGATATGCAGAATATTCAGTAATTTAAAAATAGTTTAATCATTGGGATTTAAAAGAGAAGCATATTTGCTGCAGTGGGAAGGTAGAGACAGCAGTAGTCTCATTACTTATACCATTAGAAAGTAGAGAATAAAAAACATGAGAAATCAGATGAAAGGCATGCTTGTGATCTTTATAAGAATTGTTTTTCTGTCTCTGTACCTGTCCCCTACTGCTCCACCTGAAACTTGGACTTGATCACTGTCATGTTTTCATATTTAGCTAGGTGTTACACATTTTGGCTTATCTCAGGCCAGCCTCTCTCCCTCACAAGATAGCATTGCAGCTACCTCCTGACGTCTACTCTCACCTTGTCTGATTTAGTGGTGAGTCCCTTCTAAATATAAGCCTACCTTGCGCATCCAAAGCCCGGTGCCCCCACCTTCTAGTAGAAGAGGACACTCCTTCCTCCCTTCAACACAACTTCACCCTAGAGCTTACTGAGGGCTTTGCTGAAACACACACCGCTTCTTTGTAGAGCTGGTCATGTAAAGCAGTATGTGGGTAGTAGGCCTGGTCAGACTTGAATCAGCTGAATACATCTGGCTTGGAAACACTAATCCACTGAGGATAAACTTTTTGTGGGAAAGTATTACCCTATCTATAAAAAGATCCTCAGAAATCACCGGTCTTCCTTCATATCCTGCATGTTATTAAGAAAAGGTCCAATCTCACTAAAATCCTCAAGGAATCAAAGATGCCTTCAGACCTATTCAGCTTTTTCTCATCTACTTTATACCCATCGTACACTTGCACCAACTTAGGAGTTAGTTATCATGATCTTGAGAATCTTTGCCTTGAAATTTATCTTCTGTAGTCAGAACGCCACCAACTCCAGTCTCAGTGCTTGGTAATCCCTCTAGTGTTAGATTTGTAGAGAACAAAGTACCGTCAAGGCAGATTAATGGCCATGATATCTGCTGTCTTGGAAAACTTATTTTGGATGTCTCGGGGTAGATGCAGATGAAAAGCATCCCCAGGCAGTACCAGCACCAGGTACTGTCTGCTTTCCAGTGCTCTCTCTAGGGGTTTTGAAGCTGTGTAGGTCCCTAATTTCCCTGAAACTGCTCTTCCACCCCTTACAAAACTAAGGCACTTTCTATCAAATGCTGCTTCTCATGTGAGATTCTGATTTAACAGGAACTTTTCAGCTGTCTCACCAATTCACTTGGACGGAGCCTACTAACTGTTGGCAAGATTAACAAACTCAAGCACAACACTGCCCTGAGAGGTGTCCTGTTTCTATGGATAGATAGGTCTGGTCAGCATTTACTTGGGTGTTTCTGAACTGCACCTTTTCTGGTGATGACAGAAGGCACCTAAAATCCCTATGAATGCATCTACATCAGCATACAGCTAGCCAGGATCCCTGCAGGTCTTCGCTCTTCTCCATTTTTAGGACAGCTGTGTTGTGTGGTGATCCTACACATAACATACCCCTGCTCACACACCCAACAGCATACAGCCTTTGAGTTTAGGCCATTATAGCCTGAACATTTGTTTCCCTATATCTGGTCCTGCTACTGCATTTTCCTGGTCCTGCTGGCACTATCAGGCAGCTGGCTCCACGCTGCAGCTAGAATAAAACCAGCCAGCATAAGAGCAGCAAATAAGGGTGGTAACAAAGCAGCTCGCACCTCTTCTCCACCAGACACTTGGGCACCAAGACCCTGTTTGTGACACTAAATATACAATTGCTTGCACACACTTTGCCATAGCTAGCGCTCTCTCCCCACCCGATGACCCAGCACAACCCTCCTCACCCGTTTGCTGTCTCTAATCTGGGAATCTCTGAAGTCAGAAGGACACCACCTCTAAAAGCATTTTTGCCCCCCCCCCCCTTTTATTTTTTACTTTCAGCTTTAACAATAGATTCCCAGCACCATTCTGCCTGCTGTCACTGTACTCACAGTACCAGCTACACCTCTGCTCCAGGTCACGTTTCATGCACTGCATACTGAGGTGGTAACGTGGGAATGCTCAGTGTCTGTAAAACAATACTTTTCAAGAGGAAAGACAATTCAGCTGTAACTAGCATTCAAGGCATGTAGGCAGACAATTTTCACTTCTGACTAAAGTTGTGCTTTTTCCTCCATGTTGGCGCATAAATGAGGCTGTATGCCATGGTTATGAATGGAGCTGATGAGAAAGCACCAGCTGAACTTGGCCTAGGTGATACTTGCACAGCTTCCCCACATGGAGACCTCCCCCCAGGATCAGGCTAGGGACATGGAGTGGGGATAAACCGTGACATCCCCCAACTCCTGTCATTAAAAACAAGTTTTGCAATTGCAGTTCTTTTGTAGTTGCTTGCTCTGAGCTTACTCCATGAAGGTTGCCATTCATTTTCCTAACACAAGACAAGTAGGCTGTATGATCTCTCTTGCATCAGTTTCCATAAGAGAAATAATGAATAATTGTCACTATTAAAAGTAGAAGGGAAGAAAGATGTTAGTTATTTTTACCTGGTTTCTGTTTATTTAGCATGTCTATTTTTGTTAAACCAGTGTCCAAACAACTGAGAAAAACATGGAACACCTTTTCTTAGAAAAAGTAGGCTGTTACTCATCCTCACTATTCTCTGCAAGGCGTAGGATCCTTTTAAGTGCTACATGGCTCTGTGATTTTAAGGCTCTGTTGCAACTGACAGGATGAAGGAAGGCATAGCTTTCCTGTGATGCACACAGCCTTCTCCCAGTCCTCTTCAGCCAAGAAGTGGGTGTCTTGTGATTTACATACCCTGTGTCTAGGTCTAGCCACTCTATTACAAGTTCTTTTGTAGTGTAGTTATAGAGAAGAGAAAACCTGTAAACAATGAGACATCTTCCAAGTCACCTCAAAGAAATAAAAAAAAAAAAAAAAAAAAAGACAGACAATAGCAAACATTGGCCTGGAAATTAAGTATTTTATTAGTCAGTAATGAAATATCCAGCAAGCTTTGATAGCAGGTAGCTTCAGCAGGGACAGTGGTGGCCTACTACCATATGACATCATGAGCATGACCCAGTGTAGAAACTGTTGGAAGATGATTCTTGTAAGCTGGCCAATATATTAGATTTAGGGACATCTGACTAGAAAGTAATATGCTTTTGCAGCCTGGAACAATATTCTATTAATCTTCATGCTGAAGTGCTGGATGGAGCTTTCCCATTCTACAAATGCAGCAGTTTTTAAGTTACTCTTACAAGGAAATATGATCTGAAGCATACTTCCAAAGCTAACTGTCCTTTATTAGAGCATTGTTTTAATCTGTTGGCATTACACACATTGCAAGAATACTAACATGATTCTTTCTAAAGAGTGCATCTGCCAGCTTCGCCAAATTAAGGAGATTAACTTCCAACCTCATTTCTAAGTGCTATTTTAGAAAATGCCTTATCCCACTGAATCCACTCTGATGGAAGGAGTGGGCAAAGTGACAGATAAAAACTTATTGTTCTCCCTTCTTCCTTCTCTCTTGAGCTGCAATTCACCACCCAGCTAATAAATAGATCTGAGCTAAAATTAAAAACTGATGTTCATGCGCCTTCCCTATCCCACCCCCATCCTACAACAGCTGCAGAGTTTCCTCCTCAACCCTGCCACGCTCTTGCTGTGCTTCAGAGCTATGCAGCTGTATAGCTGTTGTGGTTATACCCTCAGTGAAGCTGGCAGTTTAACAGCTGGGGGTCTCCACAGTATCTGAAAAAAATACATACAGAAGGGTGTCATCTTCCCACACACACCACAGAAGTCTGGCTTGCTCAGATACCCTGCAGGACTGCAAGCACCTCAGAAGAGAACAATAGCTGCTTTAACTAACATGGCATATTGTCTCCCTACAAACACAAGTTTTGGGATTTACTGCTATCAGGATTACTGGTGCTACAATCTTCACTTCGGTATTTAAACGCATCTGGTCCCAAAACCCAAGACCCCACAAATCTTCCACCATTTCAATGGAATATATTAAGCCACATCCAGGAGAGCAACCAATGAAGTTTTCCCACTTAACTACCTGATCCAGATACAGTTTCAGGCAGAAACCTCCACGTCTGCCTAGTGTTTCATTCTTGGCCACATTCCTCTCCTTCTGTAACAGCCTCTTGGCAAGAGCACTTGTCTGGAGTGATTGAAACATACTCCAGGTTCTCCCTCAACCTGGAAGGAAGCAGACACCTTATGCTGCTCCACCAAGCTGGGGGCATGCCCACACCACCAGTTTTGAAAACAGCCACAGAAACTGCCTTGGTGGCAAGTGTCTCCTCCCACCCCAAAGGTGGGTGAAGCTCAGATTTCAAAGAAGTCTTTGACCCCTGTGTAATGGCACATCGCATTTCCAGTGATGCCTCCATCTTTGCTGATTTGACTGCCTGGGTACCTACCTGAAGGTGATCCAACCACCAAAATACACAAATTAAGTGCTTCGAGCTGCAGATGTGAGCCATTAGGCACATCCCATGAGATCTGAACTGACAGGTGATGAGCCAGAAATACCCTGCACATCCCTATCACGGGTCACACAACCACACACCCTTTGTGATCCTTTAGGAGGTGGACACAATGCAGCACTTGGTGCAGAATTCAAGAGCCCAGAGGGAATGTAAGACAACATGAAGGAGCTTGCTGCACATCAAGGGAGACGTACAAGCTGGGGTTGTCTGTATTCAAAGTGTGACAAAAAAGCATTTACGCACAGATCAAGTCCCCAGCTGAGAGACAGAGTGAGACTTCTTAATTACATGTGCCCAGTGAATTGTATGTGCCCCATTGCTTGGTGTCTGCTCCAGAAGACAAGCTGGAATATTCTTGCTGCTCTCTGGTAGAGAGACTGCTCCCCAAATATTCAGAGTTGCTGTCTCAAACCCTGCCTTAGGTGGGCACGTCAGCACCCTGGCAATCAGCAGAGCACTTCTGTCAGGTTGTGTAAGGCTTTTCCAAGGCATGCTCTTCCCCTAAGCCACAAGTGCCTGGGGCATGCGTTGATTAGGTATTTTTCCTGGATGGGTCTCCTGAAGCTAGGCACACAGATGACACATTGATGCTGAACTCTGCCCCTGCCCCAAGAATACCACTGCAACTCTTTAATTATTAGGAAACACTTTAATATCAACAGGAAATAAATTTATCCAACAAGGCAGTCTTGTTACATGTGCTTCATCCCTAAACCACAGGGGCAGCATCCAGGGCTGTTAATACCATATCACTTGCATGTGCTCCTTCCCAAGTCCAGATCCGACTCCAGAAGCCAGAGTCATTCAATGAAGGAGGCAGGTGTGGCAATGAATGTTGTAAAAATGTTTGTGTGAAGTTGTAAAAATGCTTCTTGTGAGCCTCCATGTGAGAGGCACTGTCACCATGACCAGGCATCATACCCAGATCATCAGATAATTAAATCACAGATAAGATGACAGGATTCATTGAAGTGAATCAAGCTAATGCCACTGTTGAGTCTAGACGCTCACTGGTGGTTGTGAATAGTGATTCAACATTATTCTATCAACCCAGTACCCAAGATCACTTGCCCCAGTTCATCCTAAGCAACCAGAGATCTTTAATGGAAGTGCTGCACCTGTCTCCTAGATGCTCACTGACAGTAGCTGACATTTTACAGCATTGCCGTTCTCTCTAGGCTCATTAAAGATGAAGGAAAACACCTACAGACCTAGAGAAAAGGCTCCTTGGTTATCTAAGGACAGATTTTCCAAGTTACTTCATTAAGCACTGAAATGCATTTTTAGGTGTTGAAGTTTGAGAAGCTTCCATGCAGCTAAGTGAACCATCTCCAGTTCACACCAAGATGCATCTAGCACTAAATATGTTTGGACACTTGCACAGTATTACTAGGTAAGCCCTTATACCTCAGCTTCCCTGGAACTATTTATAGTGCCAGAGCTTTGCCCGGCAGTCAGAGCATTTTAAACATTCAGACAAACTGCAGATGAAGTTGAAGTGTGGTTGTTGTTTTTATTTTCCTGTAGAAGAAAATTCTTCATCAGTTCTGAAAGGAGTTAGCTGCTAGAAAATAAAGTACTATAGTCAGATTAACAGCTGCTTTTTAATCTTTCTTCATTAGGAGACTGGTAATCACCGTCCATAACAGGAAATAAATTAATTTAGCTGGAGGCAGTAAAATAAGAAACCATGCAAAGTCTCAGCAAGTAACTTCCAAGGGATCTAAAAGCTCCCTTCAGAGGCTTCTACAACAGCATTTTAAGTTCCACTCAAATCCTAACAGTTATTAGCACAAGCAAAAACCTTCTCACCATCTCAGCACCACTTTCAGATAATCTTTCCATGGCTCCAGAGGAACCCTTTTTAATCACTGTCCTCAGATTTTCTGACAGATTAGGACAGAGAAAAATCAAAATATTTTTCAGTTACAGCATTACAAGCAAAATCCACCAAAACCCCCATCAAAATACAGCAAACAGATGTCTAAGGAGCTTCTGCTGATCTTTTTTTGCCTCAGTATTTAAGCAATCTTTCATACTGAGGTGGTTTGGACCAGTCCAGTTGCTTTCCCCTGCCCTTTGGAAACAGAATGGTCTTTTGAGTTAACAGCTGACAGGCAAGCAACAGCAAGGGAGCTTTTCTTCAGTGGAGCTGTGGGCGATAAACACTCCAATGTTATCTGTTGAATGACAGTGACGGTAGGACTGAAGACACTGACTGCACTCTTAAGTGTCATCTGTATGGGGCTTAGTGCTGCACCAGAGACATCATTTCTGCCTCTGGAGGTGTGCTGGGAATACTATTCTGTTAGGCACTGGGAAGCGCATTATGAATAGACAGCCCCTGTGCTGGGATTAGCAGTGATCTTGATGTTTATTGGGACTTACCTTGCAAAAGGAAGCAACGTAACTCTAATTATCAAAGGGTAATTACTGAGCAAATACAACCAGGCACAGGACTATAACCTAACAGTGCCTTGCACAGTTGCAGCAAGCACAGCAGCATCACACTACCATTCCTCTTCAGATTATTTTTTTTCCCCAAAAAGCTGTCTTAAAGGAGTAGCCAACAGAAGTGGCAGGAGTATAGTTACTTTAAAAGCCTACTGCATGAACCCTATCTAGC
Organism: Aythya marila; assembly: GCF_965140915.1. Classification (NCBI taxonomy): domain Eukaryota; kingdom Metazoa; phylum Chordata; class Aves; order Anseriformes; family Anatidae; genus Aythya; species Aythya marila. The sequence goes on from NC_139042.1 coordinate 93,638,387, forward strand.
TGACTCAAATGCAGCCAGGAGCAAGGAGAGGTCACGGAAAGCGTGCTGCATTACACCTGGACTGTCTGATCTCTGCAAGCAGCAGAAAAGCATGGTGAGGATTTCCTCCACATTCCCCATTTAGCCTGACCTGCAGACCAAAAGGTAAGCTGCTCCCCACAAATCTCTTAGCCCACGCTGCCACACTGCTCTCCATCTGCCTCAGGTTTACTCTTCAAGTCACTTACCTAAAAATACACCGAGTGTAACATCTGCACAGTAAGTACAGCCTGAACTTACTTGGTGTTGCTTTTTGCTTTCTGCAGGTTGCTAGGAAGGGAATATCCATTTGTTAAAGCAGCAGCAGGTCTCCTAGGACAGGAGCTAGCCCCCAGAAATAGGTGCTGGATAAGGCGTAATTGTAGGTATCTCTCCTGATCCCCCCCAAAAGGTGCACTAGAGAATTTGGGATTCTGCTAGCTGCCTCTGCCAGGCATTTGATCCACTGACTGTCAAGTAGTCATCCTGCCTGAATACACTTTTAAGAAAAAACACTGGTTTGTCCCAAGAGTGCTTCCACTGAAAGAAAAAAAGCATGACATTTTTCAGCTTATTTATTTACAAGCACACCATGATCCTTTCACGCCTGGCACTGTTTGCATTTTTTCCCCCTTAATTATAACCCTCCCCAGGACAACATTTACAAAGTTTGCACCAACTACAAGCCGGGCATTTTTCCTCCACCACCCCACACAACTTATTCCCCACCCTGCCCCTATGCAAAACCATAAACGCATCTTTTAAAGTATGAGGTTTTTTTGCTAAGTTATCACCCAGCGGTGCACATGCTCCTTCAAAGCATGAAGCACTGCACCGGTTCGTGCCCTGAAGGTGCACAGACACCTGTGGAGGCTCACTCACATAGGGTTTCAGCCCCCCCCATAGCCATGCACGCCCCGCACCCGACCCCCTCCGGCCGCTCACCCACCTCGCTCATCTCGCCCGCGCCCCGCCGGCAGCACCCGCCCCGCACCGCGCCGCGCGCCCGCCGCCCCGCGTCGCCCTTTAAGAAGCGGCGCCGCGCGCCCGGCCCGCCCGGCCCCAGCCAATGGGCGCCGCGCCCCGCGCCGAGCCCCCCTGCGCCCCCCTCCCCTCGGCATCTCCCCCCCTCCCCCGCCGCCATTTCGAGGGGCCGCGGCGCCCCCTGGTGGAGGCGGGGAGGGCGGGACAAAATGGCGGCGGGTGGAGGGGCTGGGGTTGGGGTGGTTTGTTCGCCGTCCTCAAGACGGGTCTCGAAGCTGGGGCTGCTGGCTTTGTGCCTGCCAGGCGCAGAGGGAGGCGAGGGGTGAGCTCCCCAGCCCGTGTGGCGGAGTGCCCTGATAATAATGTTAACTCCTCTCAGAGGTGAAGCGGGGAAAGTTTCGGGGCGCTGCGCTTCTCACCCGACTTTGTCCTCTCTTACGGCAGGGCTGGGTCAGCCACGGTGCGAGCCCCGCTGCCGTCGCGCTCAAAACCTTCACTGTTACTTCATCGGGCTGCTTGCCAAAGAAGATGGAAAAGAGTGCTTTCGATAATTTCCTCAGAAAAATAAATAAATAAATAAGTAAAACAAAACTTTGGAAATTATGCAGTCCCACTCCTGCATCCATCTTTTGATGGAGCACAATTACTATATTTGGCAATACACATTTCAGATGCTCTGACTCATGTATCTGTGAAGAAATATAGATTCAATTTGCTCTGGGAATGCACTCAACTCCCTCAAATTTCTCTCAAATCGATAAAAAGAAGAAAAAAAAAAGTTAAAGCGGCATTTTGGAGAGCCCTGGATTGCCAACCTTAGCACACCCAGGGTTTTTTACATTGCAGTATCCTCTTCATCACAACCCATCTCCAGAGCTGGCCTTGACAAAGGCAGCAGAAGAAATGTGGTGAGTCCTTCCTGGAGGCCACCTTTACCTTTCACCACGCTACCTGCAGAAGCTCAGAGGCTGCAGGTTGTCCTTTGTGCACAGGATGGGGGACACGCAAGCCTTTGTACATCCATTCACTTAGACTGATAAATGTCTTTTCGTACAAACTGGCTGCCCAGACTTCTGGGCAGGAATTAAATGCTAAATTGTGATTTATCCATGCTCTGGAGAAACTTACTATTTCCCAGCAAGGTAAAAGCCATTGCAGCTCTTCTCAGTCACAGAGTCGATTCCTAATCTCAGGCAGCCATCAGGGCTGTCACCGTCTTAATTCTCAGTGAGGTTACCTGGGATCCCAGTCTTGCAGGGAAGCAGAACTACGTCAATCTCTGCAGCATCGATCCAGCACCAGGTTGAGAGCTTTCTTTTGCCCTGTTAAACACAGTGGCGCATTTGCAGTTTGTGTAGTTTCTTGACAGGTATTCGATCTTCTTTAACTTGAGCCCGTGATGTGTTTGTGGCTATTCATGTTCTTTAAAAGAAAAGGTTCACAGCACGAGGTGTTTCGAGAAGAATCACCTCACCAAATGAATGGATAAATCCTTCCATTTACAATTAGGGATCACAATGCTGCAGGATCCATTTTCTTTTTTTTTTTCCTTTTTTTTTTTTTTTAATCTTTTTTTGAGGCTTTCTCAGGTTACTGGCTGTAGCAAATGAGGGGGAAGACCCTATTTAAATTATCATCTTCAATCTTCTTTTATTATATTAATTTCACCAGGACCTCCAGTGGCATCTGGCATTTTACAAAATTGATATTAATTGCCCTGGGTCTTGGAGCAAGTGGACCAAGTAGGCAATAAGCATAATAAGAGTTCATTGCACGAGCAGCAGTTTGTTCTGCAGCTTCAGAAGTGTTAGTACAGTGTGAGGACACAAAGTAAAAATGATGTTCACCCCCTGAAGCAGATTTGTATTATGTGAAAATGTTTTCCAGTGAAAAGTAATCATTGGCACATTGCATTAGTATTTGTATTCTGACTAGAGTGCTGTTGGTCTGTGAGCTTATGGGTACAAGGCACAATGCGAACAAAAAATTCCTAAAGGGTTACTTCTGACCAAAGAGCTCACAAACATGGTAGGCGATATAGACAGCTGAGAGAAAATCTTTTCAGCTTCCACTGACACTGTTAGGAGCCCTTTTAGTTGCAGAAAAATAAAGCTGGATCTGAAATCCTCTTGCTGCTTACCGTAGTGAAGAGAAAAAAAAAAAAAAAAAAAAAAAAAAAAAAAAAAAAAAAGGCAGGAGCATGGCGCAGCCTCCTTTAGTATTGTGCCCAAACAAAATTCATTTCTTTCCCCTCCACATATTTGCTCATCCGATCCCACAAAATCACACCAAGGGGTAGCAGGATGATGAGGTGGGTCATATACACAAAGGCCACCACATGTCCTCCCTGGGTACAGCCACTGGCCACATGTCCTCCCTGGGTACAGCCACTGGCCGCAGTGGTTGCCAGTTAGCCAGCTGGGTTGCAAGTAGTCTGTGTTCATTTTGTAACTGCATGTGTAATGTGTGCTGGTGAAATATGACATAAAAATTTAATTTCTGTCCAAGAGCTGATCTCTCCATCATTGAAACAAATGTGTCAGATTCAAGCAGAAAAGCCCAGAGTTATAATTCAGGCTGTACTCCACTGTGCGCAGAGAAGCATGCTAACAGGGAAGGTACTTTCCACCAGATTCAGCATGGGAACATACAGTGTTTTTCTTTTCTGACCTGTGTCGAGGAGTTTTCAGGCTCCAAGAGGGGCATCCTGCAGAGCACACGGAGCTGCACCCAGGAAAGCCCAGAGGTCCCAGGTCAGGGCATGAGTCGATGTGAGCTGGCTGGCGTTTTGAGGAATGAGTTGACTAGATTATCTAGCAGGAGACGTGGAGGAGGGTGGCAGTCCCTCGCTTCTCAGGGCACTGTGTTAAATTGCAGTTCATAGCCAGGTGCCAAGCTTGCTCTTTGCAAATACAGCACTCTTCTTCCACAGCAGTGATGCTGAGGGGGATGGCAATGTCCTCCACGTGATAGCTCCCTGCTTTGGGGACAGCTTGCATGTACTGTGGCATGCAGTTCCAGTATATGGTGCACCAGCTGTGCTCCTGTTCTCTCTCTCCCTCTGCACAAGTCTTGTCCTTGCCTCATGAATTCGCTTTTCATACCCTGGAGAAAACTTCCACAGCCAACCAAAGCAATCTAGATATAAACTGGGGGTTGAAACACAATGTGCCTCTCTTAGTTCTTAGTGTGGCACTGCTGAACTTCACAGCACTTGGACATACGCTCACACAGACGCACAGATCCACCCTAATTCCAGGTGCAACCTGAGTTCGTACTTGTTCATTTATGAGCCAGCTTAGTTTGACATACCTCTTGCTCTGGAAAGCATAGAATTATGGAATCACGTAGGCTGGAAAAAACCTCTACGATCATCTAGTCCAACCTTTAAATGCAGCAGCAAGTTGAAATTTCTTAGAATAAAGATACCCCTAATATTCTTTTTCATTTGTGTTCTGTCATTTATACCAGCTGATGGCACCAGGTTTTAGTTTTGAGTTTTTTAAGTTTTCAGGCTTCACTGACAGCCTTTCTAGCCTCCGGCAATACTTTACCTTAAAGGTGCCCCAAAGCTCAGCTTTTACTAAAGTGCACTGCCAAGTAGTGACACTTCTAAATAGAGAAAATGTTCTAAGCTATTCTATCTTCCAGAGCCGTTATATTCTGAAAATTGACTATTAAAATACCACCTTCTTGTTCATCATGTCTGCACCTGCTATGCATTCAATCTTGTCTGCTGGCATATGACTACAATTTTACTGCCTCTTACTCCCACTTACCTGAAAGAATTAACACAGAGAAGAGCATCCAAGCTGGCTTCTGAAGCAGAAATGCTCACAGACTTCCCAGGAGTTTCACCTGTGCAAGAAGACTGAAGATGGCTCTTCTCTTCAAGTGTGAACGAGGCCTGCTTGGAGAACCATATGCTCCACATATGTAACAAAACAAGTAATTGTAGGCTCAGTCTTTGTCTGTGGCAATGCCATGTAGCTGCACAGTCTTGCTTCACTTCAAACCCCACAACTGGAGGTGCCCGGGAAGTGGGGTGGCTTTATTTAAAGTATGGCTAGCTGCAGGATCACTCCAGAAGAAACAGCAATAGAAAACACAGGGGAAGATAACTTCTCAGGCTGTTCTATTTTTCAGTCAAAATTTGATTCAAATCAAATCATCTCCCACCCCCCAAAAAAATCAATATGAAAATATGACTGTGCCTTGAAAGGTGTTCCATATTCCACTGGTGCTAAAATAGATTTGAATTTTGATTGTGACTGCAGAAACTGAAGTTTCTAAGTGCTCGAAATTGGTACACTGAAGTGAAACCCATGCCTCTTTCTCTTTTTCGTTTTATGAATTTTTCAAGAGATGGGTAGAACAACTTTACACAAACTTTCAGAAAAGGAAATCGGCGTTGCAGCTGAAATCAAGGATGCTGATTTGAAATGGAAAGGTTTTGTTTCAGAAAGAAGTGCATTTGAATAGTGGAAAACAGAAGCGGATCTGGAACGTGACCTTATTACAGAGAACAGGCTGTAATTATTGGCTTTGGTATGCTCCTTGATAGCAATAGATTTAACAAGCATAGTCCTGGACCATGTGACTGGTCGTTCATACATAATCAGCTAATTTGCCCAACTAAAAAATTGCAAATGTAGAATAAAAGCACTTTCCACAGGCTTAGCTCCCATTAGTATGCCTTTTTACCTTTTAATTAAGGAGGTAATGGCTGTGGGTAGTTGAGGAACAAAATACCTTTGAAGATCTGGGCCTTAGGGCCTTTGTTACAATCTAACCTTTGTTCCCATGCCAGAGCAGTGATTCAATGGTTCCAACAAAATCTTACCGCTGTCGGTGTCGCAAGTATAATTTCAAATATAATCTTGAAAAATTGAGTCTTTTCTCCAGAGATTTGCATGACATGACTTACTGTACAGTATGAGTCATCTTCTATCCTTAAAAAAAAAAAAAAAAAAAAGCAATACCCAAATATAAGTGTCAATTCTCCAGTCTGGATAAAGAATTTTGAGGGATGCAATTCCTAGAAGTGTCCTGAACTTTGGTGTAAAGAAAGCCACTCTCTCAGTTTAAGTCAAATTCCTGAAACCTTTCAAAGCCTGAAATGTGCTGTGGGTTTTGACTCTTTTATTGGCTTTTGATTTGCTGAGGAGAAAGGATATGAAAATGTATAGCATTCAGGTGTTACTTGGCACTTACCCGTGGCAGTTAACTTTTTAATTAAACGGTAAAAAGACATATTAATTATCAGTTAACAATTTTCAATCTCTGTACAGACAAAGGAATTAATGTGATTAAAAAGATCCACAACAATTACAGTTTGCAGTGTGGAGAGAGAAGGAAGTTTAAAGCATACCTCCTTCCCTTACTTTAGTGACTTTGGGGAAATTAAGGTTAAGGGCAAACTTCTGGTGTTTTCTGTGTCCTTTAGATTAAACAAGCAAAGTAAAAAATCAAATGGGTCCCCCTAAAATTCTCAGTAGTGTCTTACAAAAATGAAGGATTTTGTTCCAATACAAGCTGAGAGCATTAGGCGTTCCATATATCTGTACATATATGAATTTAGACAGCAAATGTCAAGGTGAGGTGAGATAAGACATCTAGGAGGGTATCATTGGTCCTGGGCTGTTGCATGGGAGCCAGGGTTCAGGGAGCCTTTTCCCCTCTGTGTACTCGCTAAATCCCTGTTCTGCGCAGAGGATGGATCTAGAAGGCTCCCAGCTTCAGAAGGGCTGAAGTACATTGCAAAGGTAACCAGTGCCAGTGTTCACCTCTGCTCAAAGCTCAGAGATTATAGTCTTCTCTCCCACCAGAAAGCTGGTTTGACCAAAAATGAAAGGCAGTGCTAGTGCTCTAAGACCCCCTCCACTGTGCACCACACAGCACTGCCACAGTGATTGCCGGATCCACTGGATTCCTTGTTCTTGTTCTCTATAGTGGCATAGTGCTGAACTGCAGAAGGGTTTCTGTCCTGTTTGCTTTTCATCTTTAGACAGAGCAGAGGCTTCAAAACAACCTCTGATCTTTGTGTCACAGCACTCCCAAGTTTTGTCAGACATTTTACAGGAAAAAAAAAAAAAAAAAAAAAAAAGTCAAGAAGTCAAGACATCCAAACTCTTTCTTTCCACTTGCCCTAGAAACATTTTAGTGCTGTATTGATAGTAATTATACATAACATATTCCAGTAAAAGGAATTTAAAGTCACCAGGTCAAGCGATCCATAATTGGTGGCTGCCAAAATGAAGATCCCAGTGCAAATGTATTCCAGCTCTGCTCTTACCTCACACAAACACAAATTTGGGTTCTTCATGTTCTAAGGGGGCAGGAGCCTGCCTCTTCTGGGCAGGATGCTCCAGCTTAGGGCATGAATCAAGAGCAAATAGTTAGATGGAGAGGGAAAAGTTTGTCATGTTTGGGCTCATGCAAAAGAAGATCAATAAAAAGAAGAAAGATTTGTCTCTGTTGCATAGCATCTTTTCTGATATATTTATAGATATCTGAAGTTTTGGAGTTCTCAGCCTCAGCTTCTGGTGCCTTTTTACCCTTATGTACCTGGCTTATAAATGGAGCTAGTTAAAATTACCATTGTATAAGAGATTGGCTGGAGGTAGGAAGCTGGATATAGATAATTTCACAGACTGGTTTGGGTTGGAAGGGACCTTAAAGACCACCTGGTTCCAGCCCCTGCCATGGGCAGGGACACCTCCCACCAGACCAGGTTGCTCAAAGCCCCATCCAGCCTGGCCTTGAACACCTCCAGGGATCCACAACAAATATGGACTCGATTATCCAAAGGTCTCTCTTAGTCCTATTTCCTACCTTCAGCTTATTCACGAAATAAGATCCGTTCCACTTATCAAAGTAAGAATATTTAGTTACCATTCAGAAAGGGAGCTGGTCAAAGAAAAAGTAGGATCAGCACTTTTTTGATTTCTGAGCCATGAAGTGCAACAACAAACCAAGATAAATTGCACTGGCTTCTAGAAATATCCATTTAGCAACAGGCATACTCAGAGATACAAAAACAAGCACTTTAACATAGCCCGTTCTGTGTCACTGAGTTAAATCTCTCCTTATAGCAATGGTTAGAGGAGTATGAGGGGGGGAAGGGAAAGAAGACATAAAATCTGAGAGAAGAAAACAGCTATGCGTGTTCAGCATCTGAAGACCTAACCAGATGAGTATCTCTGATGAGCTACCAGTATGAGTAACCAGATGAGCAGATGTGGCTTGTTTGACTGACTCTTTTTTAATGAAATTATTTGGGTTTGGTTTAGTTTTCCTTAGAAATGTTAAAATAGAGATGGAAATAAAAACAACTAACAGCAAACTAATGGGAATGAATTACTTCTCACCAAAAGCATTTCACTTTTAAAAGAGAAGAAATGCTTAGATCTGTTTCCTTCATCTTTCTTCTATAATGTCCCTGTTATCAATAATAATGCCTCGTTCTTCCATTTCCTATGGGCTAGTGGTGACATTTCAGCTGAATGGCTGATGACTTTTTGGAGGGCCTTGTCTACCTTCCACACCTGCTAGAAAGCGCTCTCGCTCTGACCCAGTATCTCTAATTGAGGTGTTATTAAGTAGAGGTTCTTGTAAAGGTCAACATAACTCTAAAATAGATCTGTGAACACAAAAGAGACGTGGTTCTCTGTCCTGACTCACCACAGTGCCATTTTATTCAGCACAGAGTTTTCCCCGGTGGCATTTCCAAAGCACAGAAGGAAGAACAATGGCAAGCTTGGAGGGCTGAGCCCTTGGGGATCTCTCTGCAGACCGTGAGAGGACAAGTTTCCCTCCAGGAATTTCAGGACACCAGTGACCACCTAGATTTGCATCCTAGCAGAGCATCTCTCTTTTGCTCTCTCTCCCCCTCCTTTAACTTTCTAGTTAGCTAAGGGAAAAAAAAAAAAAAAACACTCAAGCTTTTTTTTTTTTCTTTTTTCTTTTTTTTTTTTATTCAGCTATTGTGTCTGTTCCCTCAGGGACCAGCACAGAAACCCTTCCCCTAAAAGATGAAAAACTTCTACAGATGGCAATGGGAGAGGGTGAGAAGAAGGCCAAGTCATGGGATCTGCCAATTCAAGCCTCACGGTCTGGGTAACCGGCACTGTGCAGTTTCTACAAACTTTGTTTCTTATCCTCCCTCATAAAAATGCAAGCTAGGTCACATGTAGCTTGTTCAACACTTGCTGCTGCACAGAAATTAAAAATAGCTGCCTCGTGTTACTTAGCACTAGGAAAAAAGCACCCTTAGATTTAATGCATTCTCCTGTAGTTCGTCCCTGGGCAGCTGCGGTGCGATGAAGTATGGAAGAGTCTGGCAGTAACCCTGGGACACTATGATTTGACAAAAACAAAAGCCCAGTGTCCCTTACATCTTAAATTACCAGGAAAAAAATAGAGTTGTTTTAAGACAATTAGAAGCAGGTTATGTTCTTCAGTGGACTTGGCAGAGTGGCAGGGTACTAATATGCAAACTGACTCTTTTCCCAGCTGTAAAATTCGGTAATAGTCCTGTATTTACATTTTTACAGGCATTTTGTTTTTATGAATAATTAGTAGATCGGTTTGTAGAAATTACTAGGAGTTTCTGAAGGTCAGTGGAATCTAAACCCGGGTTCTCTTAAATATTTAGTTTATCATCTCTTTGTATTTAAAGCTTCAGAAGCTGAAACTTTAATGACTTTATGTAACTGTAGAGCTCACCTGATATTGAGGAAAGGTATTAAATAACATATCTCTTATCCAGGGAAGGCCAAAAAACTTGCTAACTGCTTTTACAGAGGGCGTTGCCATTTTGGTGAGCAGAAACCTACCTTGCTTCTTGTTTCAAAGGGTTTCACAGAAGTGCCCCTCGGTGTATCCCTGGAGGCCACAGCACTTCCAGGGCTTTGAGGCATGCCCGAGCTGTATGGGAGGCAGGAAACCTCCCAGCCCAGGTCCTGAGGGCAAGGGCTGCCAAATATTGGTCCTGGGTGCGGTGAGAAAACCCTGCTGCTCCTGCCTAGCCTGTGGTTTGACTCAGTGTCCTTAATGAATCCTGAAGCCTCACTTCCCAACGGGGCTTGTTGTTGTTGTTCACTTTTGAGAGCTCAGCGTGGCGAGGCACTGATCAGGAGTGAGAGGCAGGTGAAAGAACACTTCATACATATCCTCGAGCTCTCGGCTGGTACTCCCTAATACCTCATTAAGCAGGATGGTTAATTGAGCTCTCTGTTCTGCATCCATAAACAGTTTGCTACTTATCTCCTTAGACCACATTTAAATTTGGTATTAAAAAGCAGCGAGAAAATACTTTCGCTGCCCTATGGACAGCATATCAGCAATATATGGGGTTCAATGGGAAAAGGCAATTATGATCACTATTAAACTATAAAGCAAGTCCTGCATGACTGACTCTAGGGAGAGTTGTTAGCAGAATACACCAGCATCTTGCCCCAGTCGCTCCAGAGGATCTTTGGTGTACTGTCTGAACAAAATGGTTTCAAATGAGCAAGGTTTGATTTGCAACAGCAAAGACATGACAGTCGGCTTCTTTCTGCTTTCTGCTGCTGAAATGTGATTCTCCCTCCCCTTCCTTGCTCACTTTCCTCCCTCCGTGCTGCAAAAGAGGAGGAACTATTTTGGACTGTCACTAAAAGCTTGGGCAGAACGCATTTCTTGTTTGTTTCAATTAATATAATGCAAAAAGATGGGCAAGTACGTAAACATCCCAAGTCGAGCCCATTTCCATATTAGATGTTTATTCCCCTTGTTCCAGTTTATGCATTTCTAATTCACAGAAGTGCATGACTGATGCCTAGAGAACAAAGTAACCATTATGTCCTTTTGAGTTTTCATATTATAAATTATCTTGGCCATAAAGTACATTCAAAAATGTACCTGACTGATGAGAATTGCTGTGCTGTGTGCACTGAAATGCCAGTTCTAACCCAGGGGGAGGAATCATTAATTGGGGTAATGAAATTGAAAGCATGATAATAGATGTAACCTTAAATTGTTGATTATGCCAATTGACCTTTTTGTAAGATCACTACGCCTTCATAAAGTCCTCTTCCTCCTTGACAAGAAAAAAGCCGGCAACCCTGTGCTAGCAATTTTATTCATCTGACAACATTTTGTGAAGCAGAAAACATGGCAAAAGGAGCAAACCGAGTTCAGTGAACTCTTACCTATGCGGTCTCCAGCATAACATCAGCTCAGGCAGTGCGAGCTGAATGCTCTGCACTGTGCATCTACAGTAGGGAAAAAATAGCATAGCTAAAGTCTAGCACTTGCATGCAAATAGTTGCAATTATAGGCTATTTAGTTGGTGTTTCGAGTTAAGCTGGTCAATGACCCATGAGCACGTCTGGGAGCAGTGCTCCCCTGGAAGACTAAACATACAGAAAACATGAGGCAGCGTGCACTGTCACTCCCTTGCCCGCTGTCAGCCTTGGCCATTAAGCAGCTACAAAGGGCACAAAGGACATAGGTGTCTGCTAAGCAAATCTTGGCCAGCAGCAAAATTAACAACTAGGAGCAGAGTGACTTTAGTTGTGTGCTGTCGGTAACCGTAGCTCGTGGCTCTTCTTACAGCTTCCATTTCAGGGCATCATCACTGGCTTCATAATCGTCTGGCTTTAATTGTGTCTACCTCTGCTCTGTTAAAAGGAATTAGCTGTTGAAATTAAGGAAGCTAAGGCTTTGTAACTTATTATCTGTGAAGCTGCTGAGCGTAGCAAGAGATGAAAGGAAACCTCCCCGAGTTAGTTGGATGATCTTCCCAACACACGTTAGAAAGTCTTCATTAATTATTGGTGACGGGGTTCATTGCAATAATTGAGGAGCATCTGCAATGCAGGGCAAAACTTGTCAGCAGCCTGGCCACTGAGGGTAAAGAAATACAGATGTCCTTCCTTGGTATTTCCACGGTGCCATGTGGCACCTGCAGCGCTTCGTAGGTGGCTGAGCAGAGCCAGGTCTCCTTATTAAACCCGTGGTGCCAGGAGAGGTGACAGCAAACTGAGGGCAGAGAGGGAGAGAAGAAATCTGCAAATGAGATTTCTGGACACATGCAATTTTCTTCAGGCATCTGTTTAGGGGCAGCACTACGGCATGACAGGAGTGAGGGGCTGCACCGATACGCACAGGTTGCTCAGAGAGCACAGATTAATAAAGACAAATGGCTTGTCTCATCCTTCCCTCCATGAGCACGTGGCAAGCTGTTTGTGCTCCCGTGCTGCGTGACAAAGCGGGTGGCTGCCCAGCTTGGAGAATCCACCAGGCTAATTTTCAAGCAGGAGCTGCTGTCCTGCTACTCTTGCTGTCAACTGGCCATCTTCATGGTGGTTACTGGCTTCTGCATCAACGCTGCAACATGCAAGAGAAGTGCTGAGACAAACCCATGGGGCTACTTGGTTACCACATGGAGTACTTTTTAACAAATCGTATGGCTTTGTGGTAAAACCAAGTAGAGGTGTTGCCTCATCAAGGGAGATCCATTGCCTGTTGTTTGGAAGGACTGTCAGGAAACATCTAAATGATGCCCCGTGTCTCTGAAGAGTGATAGGAAGCAGCCCCAACACCTGGCAGTTCAACGCGCCTTGGGAATCGCTACTGACCTGGGAAAGCAAAATGCAGCCTGACACCATCCCTGAGAGCCTGCCAGCCGTGGAGCAGGGGGTCTGACTCCCAGGTCTCCCTTTGCCCTTACACGTTAGGTCTAAAATGAGTGGTAGTGACATTGGTGTGTGCAGCAGAGGGACCCGGGGAGTGTAAGCACATGGACCAAGCCAGTGGAGCTGAGACCATGGCAACTGTATCCAGCCGTGAAGTCACTGGGATGAAGGGGATCGATAGCACAGCTGAGCTGATCCAAGGTCAGAGCAGCCCCTGGGCTGTCTGTGCCGAGAAGCTAATGAGATGGAGGCAGAACAAAGATGGCTCTGGTTGGCTTCTCGAGTAAAAACATCTTGATATTGTTTTCCCTGGATTTTGGCATTCTTTCCCCAAAACAAAAACAAACAGAGTGTTTTGCTGGAACGTTATTTGAGAAAAAGCACTTAGTGCCCTCATTTGAGGGAGTGATCATACCACAGTAGCAAATAAGCAGCATAAATAGCATCTGTGTGACATGAGTTCTGATATGAGGGAGAATGCTGAAATTCACTCTGAACCGAGAGGGAATAATCTATTGTATAGCTTCTGAGCCAGCAAATATCCACGCTTGTTTAAATGAATAGCTATGCTAACCTAGTATAAACCATCCGTGATTTCTAGGATCGTGTAAAAGAGCTGTTAGCAACCCGCACCTCCTTGTCCTCACTCCACCAATAACATGTTGTTTTATTTCCTCTTTATTGACAAGCTTTCACTTCCATGTTGAGTTAATCTTACCATCTTCTTTCTCTAATTGGTTACATCTGTTTAATCTAATTGGTTACATTGGTTAAGCTAAATATCTTGGGCTTGGAGGGCCTGAGTATGTGGGAAGCCAGCTCAAGTTTTTTTATGCTCTCTGCCTTTTCCATCACCTTGGTGAATTTAAGAAATCAGTGACTGGCTGCCTTTTACCATCACAGTGGAAATTCCCTCAGTTACCTCTCCACTTTTTCCCAACAGCAATTTAGGAAGGTCAGTTTAAGTTTACATAGTGTCCTCCTGACATCCTAGTGGGTGCGATGATTGAAATATGCGGGCATCAGCATCCGTGCATAGGCAGGACAGAGCATGCAGGTAGGGGATGGGTGTTTTATTGGATCAGCTGGCATCACTGGAAATACTAGACAAGCTTTCTGACATGCAAGCCCTTCCTTAGGTCTGAAATAGAAGCAGCAATTTGTGAAGCTAAATACAAGCTGAGAACAAATGCTCAGATGTTAATTAGATACGTATCAATTAGCCCTTTGTTTAAAGAAAAGATATTCGGTAGCTGTGGAGGAAAAAAAGGATGGTAGAGAGGGAGGAAAGTGAGAGACAGTGAAAGTTTAGAAAGTTAAAGAAAGCTACTTATCACCTAGGGGGGGAAGAGACAGCTAGTTCACAGCCTGGGGAACAAGAGCGGATCGTGGTGAGTAGGAGGAGAGTATAATCATGACAGTCACATCTACCAAGAGCGTGCGCCTCCGTGTCAAGGGGCTCCACGAATTTCTCTGCTCAGCCTCTTCTGTAGCACAGACTTTTGGAGAATGATCTGAAAAAGAGCACTAAAATGCCAAAGATGTTTTGTGGGAAGTGTTCCCCTATTGGCAGCTAGAGTAATCTTTCAGTTACAGGTTGGCCATGAGAGACCATTCTGGAGCATACAGATTGCTTAGTTTTACTTATACAGGTACCATGAGGCCACTGGATTAATTTTATTGCATTTCTGAGATTTCAGGTGTGGGATTTAGAGAAATTTGGGAGGGAGAGTTACAAGGTGGGCCCCACTTTGGATGGGCAGAGGAAGATGAATTTTATGCAACACTTTGAGGGGACCATACTCTGGTTTCAGGGGTGCTTGTAAGAAGCTGTGCTCTTCCAGATGATGTCCATCCTTGTGAGGAAAGAGATAGCCAGGCTGGCTGGCTGGCAAGCAAGGAGTACCCACCTGGGATGCCCAGGTACTTGACTGAGAGTGGTCTATTGTAGGTTTGCAACAGCATGTATTATATATACTGCCGAAGAAATATCAAAAATAGCAGCTCTATTCAGTCAAACCAGTAAGAAACCAAATGTTTGGTCAATATTGCGCGTACCGTTTCCTAGGAGTGCCTCTGTTGATTGTGCTCACCCCACATGAGGTGCTTTTTCATTGTAAAAAGAAACCTTCACGTGGAGCCAGTGTTATTTTTAAGTGGCTTTCTCTTCAGGTAGCCTGAATTCTCTGTGAATTATAAAACTGGAGGGACAACTTTAGGAAATCTGGCCGCAGAATGAAATGCTGGATATCTGTGATGCATTTTTTTTCATTGTACACACAAGTGGAATTCAAATCAGAACATTTTGTAAGGGAACGTGGAAGGGTTGTATACGATCAAACTGTGCACGCAGCCTGTGAGCAGTAAAAAACTAGGTACTTCTAGACTACTAAAATGTCCCCCAAGTCATAATTATAAATCAAGATGCATGTGTTCAAAAGATTGGTGTCTCCATAAAGTGCCCGAAATTCAATATTTTTAGCCTACTCTGTCTTCTGAAAGTGCCTGCATATTTTATATTCCCCGAGTGCTAAAAATTGTCTCTGTATTTTATGTATTGTTGTTTGTAGAGCTCTATTTGCAAACATAACTAACAGCTAGTACTGGAGATGATATACAGGCTGTATAGAATGCCTGAGGAAAACAAATCTGGAAGCATACAAACGCTGGAACCTTCCAACTATAAATTTCAAGGACACTATAAGAATTTTTAACCTCATGCTAATTCTGTTAAGAGTATACCATAGCTGTGTGGGATGCTTCCTTGTAGCTCACAGGAAGGAAAACTGCTCCAGACTGTTTATCAGGCATGTTTCCATGGTTGTTGTACCTATAGATGCAAAAAAAAAAAAAAAACACCCACTTGCCATAGTCATTGAGGTGTGCAGTCAGTGAGGTGTAGTTCCTGTAGATGCTGTGTGTTATCCGCTGGAAATCATCTGCTGGCGAATGGTCCCTGGGGCAGACGTGGCACTCTGAAGCAAGGTGAACAGATGGAGGGCCCCGGACATCTGACTGCAACAGCTCGGAGCTGTCAGGGGGAAAGGGGCTCCCACACAATTCCCAGATGAGAGATCTGACATCGGTTCATTCATTCAACAGCAGTGCTGGGAGGTGCATTGGCCCAACCACAGCCTAAAAAATGATTTGGGAAGCACTCCTGGTGTCCTCCAAGGAGCCTCAAGTACCAGGTAGCATGGCATGGAAGTCTCCATGAGGACTTGTCAGCATGGATGGCACCATGGTGTTGACACAGGAGTCCCTCTTTTGGCTCACAGCATGTGTCCTCTTGCTGCTGTCCTCAACGCAACCATTTTTTTATTATTGTGGAAGGATACAGATTAAATGGAGAAAAAAAAAATTGCCTTCAGTTCAAGGTTGGCTACGTTAATGTGGTACCAAAAAATATCAAAGCTAAGCTTGAAATCGAGGACTCAGAGATAAGCAACACAGTCTGTTTTGATTCCGTTTCAAAATGCATTCTAATCAACAAACACTTTCAGGAGGAAAACAACTGCTTCCATCCAGTTTTCATTTCTGTACTGCACAGTTACTCTTCTGATGAGAGGAGGCTCGCTAACCATGCATGTGCACAGAAAACCAAAGATCTGTGGCTTTTACCCCCAGGTCACAGGCTGGTGTTACCCTTGGCCCGTCTATCTTGTGCAATGGGTATTTCTGTAATAAAGTGGCTTTTTGTTGGTTTTTAGGCTACACTGAGCTGCATGAGCAACTAGGAGATGTCAGCAATACCAATACTCATACCCAAATATGACAGATCTTTCTCTCAATGCATGGTTATGTCAAAGAAAAAACAGATATTCCATAGTGTAAATTACTTATATTTTCTCTGTATAACACTATTATTTACATTTACATAACATGTTTTTGGTACAGTTACATTCAAAGGGAATACATTTCAAAGCTCCTCCTTAACCAAACAAGACAGAAACAGTGGAGATGGACAGAATCTGAAAGAGCTTTGGATACGATTGCACATGGCAGATGATGAATTAGTCCCAGTGCTTGTTCTGACAGACTGAATGAAAATGTGACTAGCAGTGCAAAATCCGTCACAATTTAATGAGATCCTAAATGTTAAACATGCAAAATAACATTTTTTTTTCCTGAGATTAGGTTTCAAATATCTTATTTTCATTGCACAGATTATCACTGAGATGCAGCAACTTCTTTCAGCATTCAAAGAGCACCTGCATTGGCTCATACAAAAGATTAGCATGCAAAACGCTGAATAATTCAGAATGCCTTGAGTGGGTAGAAGGATGAGCACACTGGAAAAGAACCTGTTTTTCTGAAAGAAGTTTGTCTTTGCATTAAAAAAAAACTAACATGTTTAAGCATTTTTTTTAATGAAACCATAGTTTTCAGATTGGGAACAGCCACCCTTTGTTGTGACCCACATCATGTGGCTGCCAAACTCAGCCCACAAGTATAAGAGAGACATAAAGCATTCAAGCAGCAACTCTTAAAAGTCAGGATTTTCAAATCCATATTTTTCAGCTCAAGATTTTTGTCTTTCAGTCAAAACAGGATTTTTGGCACATGGGTAATTGCTTTTTATTTAACACTGGAACAACATTTTTAAGACAAATACTTCTAACAAAACAATGTATTGATTTTTTTAAAAAGAATCACTTCTGATCCACAGGTAGTTTTGTTAGAAATGTTGAAATAGCCCTGATGAGAACTTCTCTTGGTTTTATTACAGAACAGAAACTGAAAAATGTGGTTGATCTAAGAGCTTGAGATGATCAGCTGTATGTAAATTTTAAAAAAGCAATAGATAGTTTATTAACCAGTATTCTTCTGAGCTAATCAATCACTAGCAGTTCTAGTCCTTGAACTTGCTGTGGATAACCTGATATTTCTGTCTGATAGGAGTTTTGGTGATTCCTTCGAGATCCAAACCAGATTCTTGTTGTTGTAGAGTCCCATCAAACTCATTGTCTCTGAATTTAAGGCTGCCATTTGTGTCCATTATTTTGCTGAGCTATCATATACTACATTGCAGAGGTTACAATTTTATTTCATTGCATGATAAATAAACACAAAAATAATCTATAAATTGAGAGAACTGGTGGTGACCTTTCTTGGTCACAGGAAGCCATCCAAGTATAAAATGCAGCTGACAGATGAATTTCCAGAAGTCCATTCTAAACATGTGTCACATTTCTAATTTTCTTTGGGCTGACCAGATGATCAGTACGCTTTTGAGGCTGCCCCTAGGACAGAATGAAAGCAGTTACCGAACTAAAAGAAATCCTAGAAAAGCAGTCCCACAAGGGTCCTCAAGAGGTTACCTGCCACCCCTCACCCCAAAGCATTATGAAAAAATTAAATCTATCATCAGCAACCCACTCAGAATCTAAATACAAAGAAAAGGAAGAACGGCAGAATAAAACCAAAAAAATAAAAAAAGCTTATATAAGTCTCACGTGCATACACCGATGACAGTTTTGGGAATTCATTAAATGGTCTTCTGCTATCTAAGAACTTGTGTGCTCTGCAGTCCTTATTGCTCCAAGCAAAAGATTTTGTTGGGCATTTCCCCTCCAGTTTTCTTAAAGAAACTAACCCATAAGCTGTAATAAAAAGTTAACATCTGACATTGCTTTCCTAATACACTGGAAATTGCAACAATAAGCATGCCAGTATTTCATACACCTGAAAGAACATTCTCAACATCTCCATGTTTATCTAAGGCTGGCTTTTTTTTAAAGTTCCCATGGCTAGCATCATTCTGCTTCCACCAACAGCAGTGTTTTCAAGCTGACCCCAGTGAGATCAGCTCAGCAGTTCTGAAAACACTGTCCTCGTTTGAAATCAGTGCTGTGGGTTTCCAGTCCCAATTACTTTCATGCTTCTGCTGCTGGCTACTGTTCCTTGCATTTTCCCACCTGGTCGCAGTCCCTTGGGCATTAATGGAAATTTCACTTTTCTTCACAGCTGAAATTTTTATCAAGCCTGAGCTGGTTCCCAACTATTGACCAAACTTCCTATAGTTTGTTTCTCAATCATTAATCATGTACAGCCTGTACTGCCTTGGTATTCTTCCAGTATGAAACATCATGAATAATGTATTTGGTACCTCTACGTTATTGAATAAGCCGGAGAGGAAAATGTTAGATAACAAATGTGGACAACATTTCTCTGGTATTTAATGAGTCCCAGCACCTCAAGGAAAACCATGGGATAAATATAACTATCCTAGAAACATTTCATAAGACAGATGCCTTCTGTTCTAAACACAACTCTGTTCGCTCCCCTCCCCCCTCTTTTTTTGTTGCAAGAACATGCTGCTGTTTTCCAAATTTACCCTCCTTTACTGTTTATTTCAGCAGAGAGGAGCGGTGCTCTGGGAAGTAACAGGATTGCCTGTCTCTGCTCAAAAGACCTTTTCCAAGATCTCTCTGCTGCTCTTAATTTCTTATAGTTCAGCCATAGCACAAAGACCTTAGTGGTGCTCAACAGAGACATCACTCATTCATTGCCAGAGCACGTGAGAAGTTTCCTCTGGTCTGTGTTACCCTGGAGATTAATATATAATGTGATTTTCTCCTTTTATTGCAGAACAGTTACTTGGCATTTCCTGGTCCTTCAGTTACAGGTCTGCTAAGGCTGGCATTCTCACTAGGGCAGAGGTTTTGAGATGCTCTCTGCCACTGCTCCTTCAAAAAATTAACACGTTTACAAGTAGAGTGGAACAACAGAAAAAGAACAGCTGGAAAAAGCTGAAGGCAAGTGCTGTATTTGTGGAAAGCAAGCATTCCCAGATACTCTACACTGTCCTTTGAGTATAAAGTATACTGAACTAGTTCGCATGCCGAGTACCTGGAAAATTGCAGAGGGAGTCCAAGAGCTCCTCACTGAACACTGTCTCTGAAAATTCCTGGCATAGGTAATTATTTGAATCCCATACTTCACTAAATATGGGGGTGGGAATACTTTGAAGAATTTGTTGCACAAAAATATTCTTGCACCTGGATTTACAGATGGAACAAAGACACTAACCAGGAAGGTCATCAGGTAATGCTGATGAAAGAGGCAGAATTTATGGCCACTAGGAGGCCATACTACAGAAGATCCTGTTTTGTGTGTGCTTATGAATAGGAGGCAGCCTGAGGATTTGCACCAGCTGGGTCTAAACGGCACTATTCATTCCTATCTGATAGCACTTGGGAAAATGTAACCCCTGCATTCCTCTTTTGCCTTAAAAATCTCATCTGCAAGACTGAGCCTTCCAGTCCATGCCTTGTCATGCCATTTCTCCTCACCACCAAAGAAGGAACCAAGCAGCAAGTTTGCTGCTGGGGTGGGGACCGTGCCCACAATAGACCTGGTTCCTCTCTGCCCTGCTGCATCTTGCATTGTTACCTGCTTTAGAGCAAATGCTCCGTGTTACTTATATTTTATTCTCACTGTGCTGTGATATCAATTAATGAAGAATTTCATGAATTCCTATCAATTCATGCTGGCTACTGTCCCATTTTCTGCGGAGCTTTCTCTGAAGTAGAATAGCCTCACAGAGGTTGCAGTTAACTATGTATAACTTTGCTGAAATTGGGGCTGCTGGTTCACTGACCTAAACTTCACTTTCTGATGTTGTCGAAGATCTCAAATAGAATGCATTATAAATGCAAAATACAAGGGAGTAGGATGACAAGAGCCATTTCATATTTAAACCTTTGTATTTCAAGACCTGCCTGTTGACTTCCATTCTGCCCCAGATGCCTTTTTATAAGGATTAGTATAAAGGGACTATTACACCGGGAAAAGTGTTGTATGGTTTGGTGGTTTGGTTGGGGAAACAGATGCCCAGATCTTTCCATCTCTTTCAGCAATTCCAGCAATACATGGGTGAATCAGAGGACAAAATGAGTGTGTGTATCAGCTGATTGCAGGGTTGAATCCTTCAGTCAATGAAGAAAGGACTTCTGCTACTGCAAGCATGTTGTAGTCATTTGTGCAACCCATATGACATCAGTGATATGAATGATGAACACACATCTGGCATTATGAAACAGGGCTCTGATCTCTAAATTGATTTGACAGATGGCAGCTCCTCAGACACTGACGCTGTGGAAATGTGTGACAAGCTGAAGGCTTTGCCTGCTATTAGCCAGCCAAAAAAAAATTCCAAGTCTAACTGCATTAGAACAAATTGCTGAAATTAATGTGGTAGGAGTACTTCCAAATGTGTCTGCATGCATCACACATTCTGCTAACTGCTAGAACAAAAAATCATGGAGGCACAGCTTTCTGAAGGTTATTTTTCCCCCTTCCCTCAGTTTTTAATTCTCTTTCTAAATTCACTTCATTTACAGGAAAACACCCACCCAAAAACTCTGGATACCCTCAAAATATTTTAGATACACCCTTGCTTCAAATAGCAAACCAGTTCCATCCTGTCAACTCTTAGTACACTCAGCACATTTCCCTGTCCATCAACAGACACACAAACTGGCAATTCCTTCGTACTTCTTTGTCGTTTATTCCCACCCATGGAGCTTCACTGCTCCCCTTCTGCCACAGACACTTGGAAAAAATTATGCTTCAGTCTTCAAGCTGCACCTGCCTTTCCACATCTGTATCATCAATATTTATTACTCTCTTAATCAAGGTATGCTGACCAATGAATGTCATAACATGACATACTCTACAGTACATTTCACCAGTAAGGGTAAAATTATTTGCTGTCATCGGTTTATATTTCTGTTTTATTGGTCTTTTAATTTGATTTTGATGGCTTAATTTTTCTTCTCAAACAATCCATTGAGTCAGAGCAGTTATATACAATGCAATAAATGTAGCTACAATCCATCACTCATTACCTCCTCGGTATAAAACCACAACCACAACCACAGCTACATAATATTTGCAGTTTATAAGAGTGTCATTTGGAGTAGTTAAGGAGAAAAATAGATCCGTCCCCATTAATAGTGACTCGGTCTGGACTGAAGAGTGTGGCTGTGGTGGTCAATCCAATCCTTGGCTAGCTCTGCTGAAGTCAGCTGAATTACAGCACGGATGAACCTGTCCCACTGTAAACAAGCACTCCCTTTAACAAAATGGTCTGTTTTATCACAGACAGTTATGGCATATTAAATGGACTAATTATGATTTTTGTGTAGGAGACTGTGCAGTCCTGCAAGATCCTGAGTCTCTAGAGCTCCTTTGGTAGCAGTGGGACTTGCAAAATTTCCATTCCTCTGAGGTGGCCCTATGGCCCTTGCTCAGGCTAAGCTGTTCATGGGGCTACCCCAAAATCTGCCAGAGCCAGGATAAGGATCCCCCACACTGCACTTGGGTTTTGGAAGAAGCTCTGTGTAGTGGGTTAGGGCGTATGAAACAGCCCCCTAGGCACTTGGCCTGCAGCTTAGCCCTGGGACTGGGAGCAAGGATCACTCTCCTGCCATTGCTGACGGTAACAAAATATGCAATTAAGCAGCAGCCAGTAACTCTACTCTCCATTTGACCTTTTCTTGGCTAATGTAATCAAAAAGAGGACCTTCCAGCACCCCTGACTGATGCTCCTGGCCTCCTCTTCTAGTGGTGGGTAATTTTTTCCTCAGCTCAATAATTTAGTTCGATATTCCTCATTTTTTTTAATGTCTAGCACATCTTTTTCTTTTTTCTTTTTTTCTTTTTTTCTTTTTTTCTTTTTTTCTTTTTTTTCCCTTCTCCTTCACTTAGGCATTACTTTTCCCTGAGATGACTTGCCAGATCTTTTGTTCATGTTGTGAATTTATCAGTGCAGTTACCGGACAACATTTATCTTCTGTGAACATTTTGCTTTAGTTTCTGACTCAGCTAGTTTGATTGGCCCATAGCTGACCACCTACATGAATTTCTGTTGTCACTTTTTACTGTGAGACCCAGCAGGTGTTTCAGGCTTTGTTGACCATGTTGGGTCAATGGGCAAAGATTTCTAAGGAAGCGAAATCTTTGATACAGAGTCCTCATTAATCTCTCAAATCATTTAAAATTGGATCCTTTTACATATGGAACAGAAGGTATCAAATTTAAAGCTGATACCCTCAGAGACCCAGGGAGATTTCTAATGCCTCCAGTCTGTGCAGGTGGAGCTTATACAAGCTGAAACTTCCCGTCTAGCTGTAGCGAGGTGGGGGTTGGTCTATTCTCCCACGTGCCTGGTGACAGGACGAGGGGGAATGGGCTAAAGTTGAGCCAGGGGAGTTTTAGGTTAGATGTTAGGAAGAACTTCTTTACCAAAAGGGTCGTTAGGCATTGGAACAGGCTGCCCAGGGAAGTGGTGGAGTCACCATCCCTGGAAGTCTTTAAAAGACGTTTAGATGTAGAGCTTAGGGATATGGTTTAGTGGGGACTGTTAGTGTTAGGTCAGAGGTTGGACTCGATGATCTTGAGGTCTCTTCCAACCTAGAAATTCTGTGATTCTGTGATTCTGTGATCTAGTTTTCTCCTGGCAGAGGGGGAAACATACTGTGTAGCAGGTATGTTTGCCTTTGCCCAGTCAAAATACTTAGTTGAAAAATCTTCATTCACCATGATTGCCCTGCTTTCCATCTTGTCTCCATATCCATGAGTTTCTTCTAATTTTAATTCTGAATTCCATTCAAATTTTGCCCATTTGGCCCTCTTTTCTGGCCTTGTAGTTGTGGTGAATCCCAATACCACATAGTTCCAAGGAAGCCAGCTACAGAAATTTTAAGTTCACCTTGCAGAGAGTGAGAGACAAAAATTTAGGTCTTCAGTCTCCGTGACTCTTCCCATCAGTAGCTGCGTTCCTTGTTCCCTCCCCACACTGTTTCTGAGGGAGAACATGGTCTCTTCACTTCTTACTGACCCCATGGAAGCACCACAAAGGTGTTAGCTCATTTTTCCTGATTACCCAGGAGAGAGAATGGTAACTTGCTGGAGTCCACCACTATACAGCCTCCTTGACCGCAGAAAATTGTCTGAGCAACCCCTCTTTGTCCTGGTTCTCACTGGTTCTCTTTCCATTTCTCTTTAAAAATTTCAAAAAAAAAAAATATCCCCAAATCCTTTGGGAAT
The DNA here is from genome assembly GCF_965140915.1 of Aythya marila. Lineage (NCBI taxonomy): Eukaryota > Metazoa > Chordata > Aves > Anseriformes > Anatidae > Aythya > Aythya marila. Next base: position 93,662,125 of record NC_139042.1, read on the forward strand.
ATTTCCAGGATCCATATGGGGAAAGGGAACTGAGAAACACAACTTATCAGCAAACAGTTAAATGGCTTGCCACCTGATTTCTGCTGATTGACAAAAAATGTGTTATAATGAAGGAGCACCACAACGTTTATTATGCAATATATTGGCTACAGTGGTGATTGAACTTCATTAAAATGCATCCAGTAACTCACCTCTTTGTCAGAAAAGAGAGCTTTTGCATTTATCAGGGAAGGTTATGAATGTAAAAGACAAAAACACTGTATGTTGCCTGGGAAATGTTTCACTATGTTTCTATATAATCCCATAAACCTAAATCATGAACTGTAAATCCACAATTTTAGGTAAAACATTCATCAGACAATATTTGCGTTTCCTTTATCAGCTCCTGTATGTACAAGATGGTGCCATCACAAAATGCTGAGAAGCCCTTTCACACTGAGAAGTAGTTTTTGTTTACGAGCCAATTTTAGATTGCTAAATATTCCTTCAACATATTAAAAAATATATATAAATATTTTTCACCTGCAAATTATCTCTCGATATCTTTCAAAAATCTGCATGCAGTTACCAAAGCAACTAGAAACCACCTTAGCAGATTAGTACCAAATATTGCCCAGGGACAAGTGGTTTAACAGAAATGGTTCAACTCTATGCTGTGTCCCTCTGATGGGTATCAAAGTTTCCCTAGATATTCAGCTACAAAGATCTCCTAGGCCATCCTACCCAGCATCTGACATAGAGGGCTGCACCTTTGTGTTTCAGTTTCGTGTTTCAACCCTCAGCTGTGTTGAGCATGCTTTTCAGCTTCGCATTTATTACTTGTTTTGTTTAACAAGTAATTAATGTCAAACATAATAACTACCAGCTACAGATACATCATTATCATTCCTATTATATTTACTGTTATTATTGTGATCATTGCTTTAATCATTGATTGAGTACTTCCTAAATTTTATTGTGTGCTGCAAGAACAAGACATACTCTGCTATGATTTATATGCAATGTCATCTCAAGACAGATTTCTGCATTGCACATGTTGAAACATATCTTCAGAAATAAATGAGTTACCGCTGTGTTGAATGGTGAACTTGGTACCACATCACTGCTACTTTCCCAAGAGAATATTGGCCAAAAAAAAAAAATCATGAAGACGTTAAATCTATTTTATAAATGTATGGCATAAATTAAGATCCATGTTGCTGTTGTGCAAGAAGCTGAGAGCCTACCACCATGCTTCAGAATAGAGGCAGATGAGGATGAAAGAAATAGAGGAATAAACACCGAGCCCTGCTTCTTTATGCTTTTTGTCTTGTGGAAAGGGGACAACACATGAGAGTAGACTGGATGTTGGTTCCTTGCTTCCCCTTCCATCATTTACTGCTGAGATGCCAAAGGTCTCTTAGATTGGTGCTAGGCTCCTGACTGAAGAAACTTCTGCAGTATGGAAGTGCAATTGGAAAATGCAATCTTTAAATTATCCAGAGAAAAAGCTTTTTTACTGACTGCATCTGCACTGGATTTTGTTTGTAAAGGAACATCAAGCACCACATTCAATGGTGCCTCTATCTCAAATCCACACCTTGTCTAGTCTGGAGACTGGTGAGAAAAAAACAAACATTGCAGACATCTACTTTTGCGGCAGTACATGTGTAACAGCTGTCCAGCATTATTACACACTTGGAGCAAAGCAAACCTCCATATTAATGGCTTAATGTATGCAGAGGTGAATTCTCAAAAGCTGAGCCAGAGTTATTCTGTCTGGTGAGGGTGGAAGATGGAATTAGTGGTATCAAGTGGGCTGGTCAGAGAGAAGGTGACTTTTTAATCCTGGGAATGATGAGAAGGCCTATGGTAACACTGTCCTATGGTAACACTGTCCTAGTCAGGGCTACCGACTGTGCTGGGAGAAAGTCCCTGCTGACATTTGGAGAAAGAAAAATATGAGCAGCAATGGAAATGAAAAAGCAGACACAGACTGAGGAGCAACAGTCTGTGACTCTATAACTTTAGGCTAGGAGGTGGGGAGAAAGACGTAATAGGAATCTGGGGAGAACAGATGGTGGCTAAAGCATTATTAGACATTTCTTCCAAATATCTGGAGTGTCTGTTTCTCCCCCACTTCCCACCCCCTAATAAATCAATTTAAATGCAAGACTAGAACACAAGGCATGCATCATTATAAACAGAAAATTCACAAATGCTTAAGGGATCATTCCACTTATCCAATTACAGCTGTAATTGAGTTTTAAAATCTACATCCACCCAAAATCTATGTTTGGTTAAAGTACAATATGCACTGTGTGGAAAAATAATAATAATAATAAAAAAAAGATTACAATTACCTTTTGTGCAGACCTGGTTTGTAAATCTGCATCACGGACAGTGAACTTTGTAGACATTGGAGGAGGAGGGACAATTCCTGTAATAAGAATATACAAAATTACTGTTATTCAGTATCCACGATAGTATAACCACATATAGTATAACCACAAGCCATTCAGGAATACAGCTAAATATGCTTTAATATTGTCAGCCAAACACTAGTTAATGAATATGAAAGAAGCCTATCTAGAAGCCAGCAGAATAAATTTGTCTGGGTTTATCTTAGTTTTCCTTTTATTTTTTGAACCTGCTACATTTTACAATACCACTTGCTCTTGAAATCTTTCCACTGTATTTATTTCTTCACAATTTATTTGTTAGAGAGACAAGGGTATATGCCTGGATTATAGACTCTGCACAATAATTTTATGCCATTAAGTGTTTGATTAAACGTTTTGATAATAATGCAGTTCTAAATGCAAGTGCTGGGTAAAGCTTTGGTGGAGACTCACATTTGCTTTAGAAGAGGCTTTGTGCTTAAGGACTAGAATTTATAATGCCTTAGTCATTTATCAGGAAAATCATAATTCACTAGCATATTTTTATTAATGAAGTCAGCAATGTGAGGAAAAGGACTGTAAAGGACGGTTGCTCAACTGTTTTCATGTGGAAAACGTAAGCCATTTAAAAACAAGCTTTCTTCCAACCCTTTCCCCCCTACCTGTCTGTATTTTCTACCCTGCAGTCACTGTGCAGGCTCTGCAGTCACCGTGCAGTAACTATTCTATAGAGACCACAAATAAATAAAATTAATAAGAACCATTGCTGTAAAATGTAATTGTAAGCCTGGTTTCTTAAGGAAATTAATAATATCTGCTTATGCTCACTGTGGATGTGAATCTCCAGCCACTTCAGTAATTCAATAGCATTTGAACTTATTGAAGAGTCTCAGAAATTTTGATATATTCAAAGTCTTTCAAGTCAACAGGTGAGACTGGGCATCATTGCTTCTCTTTTTCATGGAATTCCTTGGGGGAAAGGAGTGGAAGGAAAGACATGTATAAAGATGTTCTTGCTCTGTTATGTGTCTTGTTATGGTATAACTGCTGGAGACAATGCGTTATGCTACTCAGCACAACAAATGGATGCATTCTTTTACCCATGGCTATATCATTCCCCAAGAATATGGAAACACTCTCTGAAAGTAAGGTGAGGATAGTGATATGATATCCTGAAATATCATTACCAAAGGGAATACTTTGGACAATAATGTTGCACAGATGAACCTTGCAATAACTTATATAATTAATTAACAAAAATATTATTTTTCAGTTGCAGGAAAAAGCTACTAACAAAATAACAAAAAATAAAAAGATAAAAAGCTAATAATGAATGAGTATTAAAACCTTCAGAGATTCAGCTGCAGTCAGGGATGTAGCACAAGTCCCAGGAGCTAACTGAAGGAAAAGAGCTTCCTCAAAATGTCAATTGTCATGTCTCCTGTGTTTCCTGTGGATTTCTTTTTCATTTTATTTCTTTTTTTTTTTTTTTTTTTAATTCATTTTTTGTTTGGTTGGTTTATGTTTTGTTGCTTTGCTTTGTTTTTTGTTTTTCAGTCCAATGTGCAAAATGTTGCCTAAATCAACAATCATATGATAGTCCAGTACTGGCCCTCAAAGGTATTTGGAAGAACAAAGTCATTAAAAACAAAACCAACAAACCAAAACAAAACAACAACAACAAAAAAATGCATAATTACAAGTAAATTCAGCTCCAAAGAACTTGGATGTTTTCTCAATGCTTTTGAAGGACTGTACTCCAGATGATCCAAAATTTTATGAGAACAAGTCCTTCATAAGGTGTTGTGGAATCTTGTTCTTTAATTACATGATGCGTTATCCAAACACTTGTGTGCCTGTGTTGAAAAACAGCTTGACGATATGCAATTCACTCACTAGGGATTCGTCCTGTGTGCTGTGGTTCCTCTGGAATGTATCCCTCATTTTCACTACCATTCCTTTGCCCAGTTTTTGCATGGCCATCTGTTTTGTTTGTAGTTGAAATTTTCCTAGGGAAAAAAAAATACTGTCATTAGAACTTCATTATGATATGAGAACTCTTGGGTAGTAGGCATCAGAGAAAATATTATATGCCCCACTTTTGAAAAAAATAGTTACAAAATACATCTGGGCCTTCCAAATATTCAGCTACTGCAAATCTCGTCCTATATAAATACTGCCTATGAAGTTCTGGATAGAAAGTTTCCATCAGCTGCTTTACAAGCAAGAAGGAAAATAGAGTAAGCAATCTTCTCAGAGTGAAGACTCTGTTCCAGATCACAAGCTTTGTAGGAAATTAATTTTTATCTCTAATTCTGAATTACAGGATAGTCAGTGGCCCAATAAGGAAATACCAGTCAAGTCATCTACAGCAATTCATGATTTTTGACTGAACCCACCCAACTGCAATAAGAAAGCATGCCAGCTCACATCTACACAGTTTGGCTCTCAGGTGATTTACCTGTACACCCCAGAGTTAATTTACTGTGCACATGAACATAGTCACAAAGAAGTTGATAGAACTTCTTTGGTTAAAGTTATGCATCTCTGAACTTGCATAGGTGACCTGCAGAGCTACACACTGAGAAAAGAGGGCATTTTTACTAAAAACTTATGCTAGGAAAAACGCTACTATTCATTTGTTCTAACCACAGATTCCTCTCTGGGATGATCCCAGGTCCATCTTTGCCCAGCTTTCCCTACAAATCCAGGGACTTGTAGGGAAAGAGGGAAATATTCTCGGTTAGCAGTACTTGTGGAAGCTGTTGCATCAACTTATTTATGTGCAGTAAGAATCACTTTACAGGTCTGTAGAGCTTCAGATGAGTATTTCTGATGCACACGGAAGTCTGACTAGCCAGTTGTGACTACATGGTTACTTTTTTTAGGAGATAAACACGTCAAATACCACAAAGAAACCTGTCATGGTTGATAGGAGATAGCAATTGTTTAGGAGTACTACCTCCACAAGATGGTCTTCAGTCTATTTTATCTGATCCTTAGGTCTCAACAAATCCAGCATTGTAGCCAAGCCAAAATCAGTTACAAAAAAGTGTGGGAGGTACAGAAAAATAACCAGCCAAGTTAAAAATAAATGTTGTAGGAATCAAAACAATATATCTTTAGTCTCACTGTTTCTTCACTACTACCTCAACATAGCTTCCACAATCTGGACAGTCATTATTCTTTTTACTGCAGGTAGGTTCCCCCAAGGAAAAAAAAAAAAAAAAAAAAAAAAACACTAAGCCTTTGTGCAACTGTCAACACTGACTTGTCCCAGCTAATCCATAAAGCCTGGACTCAGCCCAGTGCTTAAGCACGTGCTTTACCTTTTGCTTCACTCTCAGGCTGTAAGCAACTTCTACAAAGCTGGAATGACAACTCATGATTCGAGTTAATGGGAAAATAGGAGCTTTACTGTACTAAGATTTTTTCATGAATATTTGCTCTATACCAGATTCAAAGACATTGGGAAAAAGTAATGCTAAGCCCTCCTCTGGGTCTGTTTGTGTTGCCTGTAAGAGGCACTGTGCAGACCCTCCAGGGGCAGCATCAGCAAGGCAAGGCCCTGGAAAGGGCATGGACCTGGCCATAGCAGTCCCTGCAGCTGGGTAAATGCCTCCCTGAATGTACAATTGATTTTGTCATAGCAGGGTTGACCCTTGCAAAGGGCTTGTGGCACAACCAGGTCAGAATCGAAGCAAAAAGGTTTTGTAGTGTTGTATTCATACCAAAACCGATATGCAAGTTGCACTTGCTTTTGACCTCCCATTCCCTGCTGATGTAGTCCTGCCCTATTTATGTAGCTGCACTTGGTAAAATGATCGATTAAGCATCATAAACTAAGAAGTCACATGGAAGCTTACTGGCATGGCATGGTAGGATTAGCATTGTTTCCTCAGGAGAAAACAGTACTGTTGTTTTTATTTTATTTCATGTCCAAAAATAGTGTATAAGTGGAAATCTGCCAACAGACCTTTACAAAATTTCCCCACAAGAGGCCGTTAATGAAGCTAGGTATTACCAAAATGAAAGGCAACGTGTTGTAACGTTTTGTAAACTCATTAAGAGACAGGGAGATAAATGCCCTGCAAGCACAAGCTGTGCATGAATTTACACCGCTCCCTAGCAGCTTAGAAAAGTAACTCTGGTAACCTCACTGACATTGCTGTTAGAGCTGCACTACTTATAATGTAATTACCAGTATTAATACTCACACCCATCAGCTCAGGATTTTTAACATTTTTCAACTCCGTGCAATGACGTACCAACAGCTTGGTATTCAAGCATGCCTGGTAATCACTTGATTAAGTGTCGACACTCACCAGCGGGGCAGCTTATTATATTTTATGTTTCGCTTAATTTTATTTTGCTTAGTTTTATTTTACTTTATTTTATTTTACTTTATTTTATTTATTTTTTTTGTTGTTGTTATGTTTTGTTTTATTTTATTATTTTATTTGCCTGCCAATCTGCCGCGGAGCCCCGGGCCCCGCTGCTGGGCTCACAGTGACCTCCTGTGGACGTGCCGGCAAACGCCCGGGACCCAGAGGCAGGCAGCCTGCTGTTCACACCTTATTCAGCTTACCTTGCTTCACTTTCGTACGTGGATCCTGGGGGGGGAAAGAAAAATGTATTTAAAATGCTGGAAAATAAAACGCGACCTCCTAGAGAGCTCGTCTCAGAGCGTGCACTGTGCTCCAGCTACCACGAGAGCATCTCCCCTCCTTATTTCCAGGACTGTGCAATAGCCCTGCAGGACAGCTTACAAAGAAACTGGAAATCAGGATCACAGACCTTAATATAGGTTTCAACAAAGAACTTCAAGACAGGAACAAAACGTCATTGGAAGTTAACGTGCTCCTGAAATGCCCTTGTTGTTAACATGAGTGGCAAAACTCTGTGCCACGGACTACTTTGGGACCGAGTTATAGGAGAAAGCAAGGTGAGAGTAGGGAGCATCTTAAGCTGGTCATGGTTAAGGGCATGATCAGTCTGCTTGCATTTCTGCTTACAGGTCTTTGCACTACACAAGGACTGTCATAAGCAGTAGATTTATATCTAATTTAAGGCACTTTTTAATGTATAGGCCAATTGTGAAGGTCCACTTACCTTTCTTTAGGCAGCAGCAGCGTACGACAACCACAATAATAATGACCAGGAGAATAAAACCAACAATTGAAAACACGACTGCAAGTGCAATAACCCATGTGCTTATGCTGTCTTCACTGTAACCATTTTCTGTTAAATTAAATGGATAAATATTGTTACATCAGAATGGATAAATATTGTTTTATCAGAGTCTCAAAACATTGTTTTCAAAATATTTAACTTTTCTATGAAAATCTATTAACTGCTTCTTGACTATTTAGCAAGGAGGCTGTGTTTTCCAGATGATGGTCTCTGTATTTATGGGTGGTGGCCAAGCTCTCAAAATGTTTCCAAAATAAACTTCTTTATTGCAATGGTAACTTTTCTGACAGCCATTTCTTTCAGAAAAAAATATTCCAACCAAGTATTCCAAAAATATTCCAACCAAAATTTTAGTTTGCAGATATGCTGAGTGTCCCATCATCCTTTGGAGGCCTTTTGGGCTGGGGATAGGGGTTAAGATTCAATTTAGATATCTATACTGCAGATTTTAAACATCTTGCCTAGCTACTTTTGTCAGTGGAGAGAAAATAGGTATTTTGGGTTACCATTCACCTGGCCAAATGTATATGTGTCCCTCTGGTTAAGATGATCAGTTCTGAAGAAGCGTCCATTTTTCCCCACTGACCACAGTCACAGTCTTAGGTGCCTAGTACAGGTGGAGATTTCTAGCCTGTAGATTTGACTTTCTGATGAATCCCACAATGGAATTTCTCCCACTAATTTCAGCAGGTGTTTGATTTTGGGACATACTTTGTAGGTCATCTATTTGGTCTTCACTTAAAGATCAGTGAAGTCCAAGAACTGTAGCACAGTTCAGGATACTGCAGCTACTAGCCCATCTTCACTACTGGCAGTTTAACAACATTAAATTATTCTTTTGTCTTTGCTGTAATCTACAGTGCTAGATGAGGTGATTTCAAGATAATTCAACATCTTGGTGAACCTGGTTGCTATGAGCAGGTTTCCTAAGAGAGCTTCTGCATCACAGAACTTTGAAAATACCCCAAGTTTCTTATGCAGCTGGATGTATAAGGAAGGTGTCGGTTCTCACTGCCTCATTCTCATCCTGCCCTTTGGTTTTGACCAGATATTTTAGAACTACATCTAATTTGTCTACCCTTTGAAAAGCAGCCCCCAAATCATTTTGACAGTTGTTTAGAGAAACGTTTCAGGTGTGATTACAGGTGTGAAACGCATCCAAACTCGACAATACCCATTCTGTCACACTGGGCTCATGATTGTCACGTCCTCATTAGAAGTCCCAGTTAACAGCTGCATGGTTACATTTAGCTGGCAGCCTCTGGGAAAGGTACCGCAGCCATGTAGATGTCTGGTAGCTGCACAGTGTCAGAGCTATTCCCCTGACGTATGACCCAGGGTACCCAATGCTTTACTTATGGTAAGGAATAAAGGAGCAAATCTATGAATTTGCCTGGTTTGCTTGAGGTTTGGAGGCTTCAGACTGCAAAGATACAGGAGCAGAGCCTCCTACAAAGCTTGAACCTTTGTTAGGAGTCTGAATTATCCGAAGCTCGGGTCATTATGATTAAGCAATTTGTTCCAGTCTTCTTTAATCATAATGCACAATCAGAATGTTTTGAATTTCTTCTGACAATTAGAGAAAACAAGCACTCACTAACCTGCAGACTAGTAGTTAAATCCATATGCTGTAATCAGTTGTGATTACAATTGATGAGAAACTTGTTCATTATATTTTCATCCAGAAGTACCAAAACAAATATATATATATTATCCTAATTCATTCCATAAAACATGCCACAGGGTTTCAAGATGGCTAAGATATGAAACATGTAGCTGTTTAAATATAGAGCTAAATTTAACCTCTGCAATGAAGGGAGGAGCAAAACACACCTACACAGGCCCATACGCCCAAGCTGGCTGCCAGACCAAGGTACTTTCCACCCTGTCAAGTTCATGCTACATGTCCAAAGAGGCTCTACAAAGCTGAAATAAGGACAGGATACAACACAAACACTCCCAGCTCTTAAGCATAGCAGCTTCTCCCCAGTTTTGGAGGATCCAGAAAGAAACTGGGGCTGGGACCAGCAGGCATGAATACAGGAGCTGCCAGCTCAATGTGAAAGTAGGAATAAATCCACACCACATTACGTTAAGTGTTTGGTGTGTACAAAGCCACCTCCTCATTCCATAGGGCCCATTCTCAGCTGCTGTTCTGACACCTGGTTCCTCCTAAAGCTGTCTAAGAATTTGCTTGGGCAAAGTATCTGCAGAAAAGGGAATTTTCCCAGGCACATGCTTTTGACCAAGGAGAAAGGAGAGACTGAAAAAAGATGGATATCACTTCTTGGACACTTTGGAGTTTTCTGGCTAAGATAAAAAACAGAGGAAGATCTGGCTCCTTGTGGATTCCCTACATTCACCTTCTGCAGTACAAAGAACACATGCAGTCAACACTGAAGCCACAAAGAGCTTGGGACCAGCTAAAGGACTCTACTGAGGACCTCATTTTCCAATAATAGCTCTGTGAATACCTCTGCTGTGATAACTCCATAGAAGTTCCCAAATCTGGGGCCCAGCAAAACTCTGCTGTGAGTGAGGTACCTCTGGAGGAGGAGCAACTGAAACTAATAATACAACAGTTTTGGGGAAGGATTTCTTAAATTTTTAAAGCTAATCTTCATTCCTGACACCATCTAGCTAAGGTTGAGTCTACATATGAAAAGTCAGACAAGCACTGAGATTTTACATGTGACATACATTAGAAATTTTCTTCTGCCATAAATGTCATGTCTTTATTTCATTCTAATAATCTGAAGACTTCATATTCTCAACTGCTGACAAATTTTGAGTGTCTGATGCTGCAAAATGATTTTTCCAAAGAGCAATGAATTATGTCCTATACAATCACTAATCATACACTAATTGTGCTTCATGACATCTGTTTTTCTCCTCTTCTGATTTACAATGAGTAGCTATGGAAACTGAGGGTGGATACCTCAGTACTTCACAAACAAGTAGGCAGGGGAATTTATTAATTTCCTCAGGATAGTTCTATTTTGCTTAGTCAGTAATTAGGAGCAATCTGACTACAAAATAGTCATAGTAAGAATGGTGAAATGACCTCTTTCAACTTCATTACAAAGCAAGTACTTCTGAAAAGACTTTCTAATACTGATTCATCCGTAAAATAAAAGGCACAGTTACTCAGCCTCCTCACTTGTTTGTATGTAAAAACTTCTAAAACATACCCCTCATCAATCCACTATGAGAATGTTTTTGTATGTGGCACATTCACCCATTGCAGTAAATGAATCAGTTCAAGAGAAGCTGTCAATTTGATTATACAAGTTCATGATGCTTACCACATCATAAAAAGAAATGTAGATTCTAGGCCCTACTCCTCACAGCAGGCAGCTGGGGTTGTATAGACTTGTTGCAAAAAAAAAAAAAAGACAGCCCATACGTCCCATGCATTTCCCATACCACAGGCTAAGGCTAATTTAAAGGCTGTCACCACAGGGTGGACTATGTCACACCATCAGTGGCAGTGTACTTATGCCCAGAAACCTCAGCTCCCTGCCATGTGATTAGTGCTTCAAGTTCAGTTTGTCTTGAGAGTCTTCTCCCTTACAGTTGAGACGCTTGGCCAGTCCTAACAGATAAATGCTCCTAAGCACGATCTGATATTGTCTTCCTATATTTTCATAGGTTGTCAGTAAGGCCAAAGATTTGTGGTATTATGAAAGTATATATATATGTTGACAACATTAGTAACAATGCTTAGGGTTATCAAAGTCTTGCTAGCAGTTCTTGCTGTCTGCTCAACATTCATGCTTGGCTTAGACACTGAATTTCCTTAAATAAAAGGCAATAATAAGCAAGCAATGCATTGCCCAAAGAATTCCATGCATATTGCTGTAGGACAATTTTTATTTTCCTCTAGGATGCAAAAAAGAACATGACAGATAAAGGAATGCAGGCACAATGGCTCTTTGGTCTAAGTGGACTTTGTGGCTCATTAGACTTGTACCAGTCCTTTCACAGAGGTGAAATTAACTGTACCTACGTATCAGTTTGTGACTATCAAGTCCTACTTCTATCACCTTTGCATATCTCACAGTGTTTAATTTGCAAATAAAATACTTTTCAAAACAATACAAAGTATAAAGGACAGTTCTGAGAAAATAGCATAGGCAAAGTACAACAAACATTCACTTACCTGGAGTAGAGTTGACAAAGAAAACAGTTATAGTTGCATTCTGAGGGCTAGGGAGTGCTTCTATATCAGCTAAACAAGTCAAAATCTCAGTGTCTGTTGGAGTCAAAGTCAGGACGCTCAAGGCATTGTGGAGGTCATTAGATCCTTGACTTTGCTGGGTAACATACCTTGACTTATCAATCAGAGAGTCATTTGTCATCCAAGTAATGTCTGGAGCTGGAGCCCATCCTAAGGCTTCACAAACAATTTCAAGTGTTTCATTCTCTTTAACTGTTAAGGTGCTATTTTTGATGAATAAAGATCCATTAACTGTGGGAGGGAAAAGATGTTTTTTTCCTTCAGAATAGTTATCTGCATTGTTTTCCTGCTGATAGTCTTAAATCTTACCTTGCTGCCCAAAATTAGCTATATCTTGAGATATGAATTTAAAAACAGTCATTATTAACACAGATATACCATATGCATGATATAAACATGCAGATATTGCAACTTCATAGATACGTTGTCCAGTGTGTCTACAGCACAAGTTTCAGCTTTCAGTATCTTTTCAATAAAAAGCAGAAAATTACACTTTTTAGGCATCCTTATATATTTACAGCTGAAGGACAGCATAATGAAATAACAATGTTTCTCTGTAAGTTTTAAGTATGCTCTTGGGTTTTCTTGGGAAAAGTTTACAGACAGACAATGAGATGTTCTCACTGCACTAAGCACCTCTGACAAATGGATAGTGTCTGATGGTTAGATTCCGCTTTACTGGCTGCACTCTGTCATTACTAAAGCTTCAGAGAGGAGGAAGAGGTCTCATACACAGGGACTTGATATGCAGAAGCTTTTGGTCCTTGGAAATGGTAGCTCGCAGCAGCAGTCATATGAAGAGCATTGCTTTGTGTCTCGAAGGATTTATTTCTACACACCATTAAATCAAACTCAAATAAGTGGGGTACGGACTGATCCCCAAGTTAGAAAGCAGGAGGGAGATCTGTCCAAAAGACAGTGAAGGTTCATGCACAAAGACATGCCTGTGTGGAGGGAAGTAATCCATACTGTTTCTAGCCGAAAGATTGTTTTTGGCTGGTGGGCCTGCTAATGCCTCCAGGCACTTTAATGAAATCCAATAAAGAATAAGAGATATAACAGTGAAAAAGGCAGGACAGTTCAAACCTTTATTAATGGCACTTTGAATGTGACTCTGAAACCTGCTTTGACAGTAAAATTAAGATAAAGAAGAAAGAAGACAAATGATGGTGAATGAGAGCACGTACTCCTTCACAGAGATAATCTGGGCAATCCGTCAGAGGATATCTTTAAGTGTGGTACAATAAAAGAGCTTTCTATTGGTAGCTATACATACCTTGAACAGAAAGAAAGGCAAAGCTGCTTTCACCAGTTTGCTGGGTGCTGCATTCAATTTTTCCAGAGTCATCTAGCTGCGTGTTGTGGATGATCAGCTCTGAGGTAAATTCATCATTATTGGTATAATTTTGAGATGTGAAGCGGTCTGATGTTTCAATAGGTCCTTGAGGATTAATGACAGTGAGGACAGGATTTGCCTTGAACAACCAAATCAGAATGACCCATCCTTTCATAACAGTGCAATTAAACCGGGCTTCTGAACCAGCAAGGACTGTTGCATTAGTAGGGCCATTTACAATAGAATAACAAAAGCCAAGACCTAGAACGAAGAAAAAAAAAAAAAAATCACACAATCTGTAAATATATAAATACCAACAAAGACATCTGACTTAATTTTTACTTCCAGCAATTTAAAGCTAAAAAGCCAAGAGCCCTGGATGAAATAGCATTTTTAATTGGAGGTACTGGGGTATTGAGCACTTTGTTAGATATTGGAAAAGGCTGTTGACTCAACTGAGCTGGCACTTCCCCTCCAACAGCCAACAGTACATGATGCTTTCAGAAAAAGATTCTCATTTCATTTTCTATAATACCCAGCACTCAATAGTTGAAGTCATTAATGGTGAATTGAAATTGTGACTTAGGAATGTTAACCACACAGCCATAAGCAGTGGTAAAATGCTATGTTGCTTTAATGGATCCCTAAAACAGTCATTATAAACCCTAGAAGTATAGGTTTACAAGGATTTTTCAAAAATTTAACCTGTAACCTTTTTAACAGAAATGGAGGGATCTTTCAGCTGTATCTTAGATTAAATGCTTTTCTTTAAAGATGTGTTTGACTTTTTGTCTCTTTTCCTATTCTGAAATCATCCAATTTTCTTTCTTCAGCAGTTCACTAAAGAGCAGAATTACCATTTTGCTGAAGGAAAAAAATTCCACTTTTAGATAAGAAAATATACGAGTTCTTTAGAAGCTAAATGAATAAAGGAGTGTGTAGCCAGTCCCTTCTCCATACCTCTTATTGTCACCGATTTTTTTCATCTTTACATGCTCTTTCCCCTATTTGCCTGCCTCCTTCCATATTTCTCTTGCATGCACCCTATACATCGTTTCCCACCATCCCAGGCTTTCTTCTAACCAGATCTGCTTGAATTCATGAGTTTTTCCTCCTTAAAAGGTACCATGATTTGTAGATACTATCTTTCAGAAATGAAAGCTTGTTTCTAATCAAGGCATTTTGTCTTCTTCTCCTTGTCAGCAGACCCAGGGCCTCTCATTGCCCTCAGAGTAATGAAGGCGCAGCTGTTGCCCAGGCAAGTGGTGGATCCCGTGTGCATGAGAAGGCAGAAGCACTTGCTTCTACTAAGCAGAAAGTAAAGGATGAAGCCTCTTTCCAAAATGGCAGCTGTGACTTCAGTCCCTGAAATACCCATGGGAAGTGGGCAAATCTTTAAATATTTGTCAAGAAGATGACATCATATACCCTGATGCACAAACCTTCAAAGATTAAGAGTGACCCAGATTACTCTTTGGTGTTTTAGGGACTGTGACTTGGAAGATCAGCATTGGGTGAAATTAGGAGCCTGCTTCTCTGGGTCTTTGTACTTTGTGACTCCCTTTGGGTTTTGGCTAGATTCTCCAGAACACGCTATGTCCAGGTGCAGTAGAGCAAAAACTGAGGTAATATCGATGGCTTTCAAGGAGTCCAAATCCTGAATGTCTCCAAGATAGAGATTTCACGAGCTCCCTGCAGATTTACCAGTGAGACCTAACTCACCAGTAAGTTTTACATCACTTACTGGCAAATGTTCATCCCACAGAAGCACCAGGACTGCCAGCATTACTTCTAATGATTCAAGCTGTAGCTCTGCACTGTTACAGCAATTAGACGCTACAGTCCATAGCAGTGTAATTAAAACCCAGTGTCTGCAAATTGAGCCTGAGCCTAAGTGTTCAGCTATTTTCCAGGAGAAAGAGAGAGTGAAATGGCTGTTACTCCCTTGATAAGTCAGGGCAATGAAGTGGTTTTAAAGATTTCATTCAACCCGGGTTAAGTGCATTTTAGGTAGTTTAATTATTAATGGATTAATTCACAAATTACTGAAAAAGTCATTTTCTATTCGGTCATTAGCTGACAGAAGAAGGAGAGAATATGCTGTATTGTTTCACACAAAAGAGAGATTTAACGCTTGCATAAATGCTGCCAGAGCCCAGTCTCAGGTACAATGTTGCAAACAGAACCTTGGAGCATGCACCCAAGGCATATGGCCCATAATCTCATTGCTCCAATGTCAACATCATTTTCTAATTCCCAGCTCTCACTTAATCCTAGGGAGTTTATATCTACCCAGCTTTGTGCCAAGAATCGTTCTTTAATATAAATAGCTCCTCTCTTTCCTCCCACCCACCACATGTGTTTACAGACAAGAGTCTTTTCATTCTTTGTTTTCCAGGTTTATACAACCTAGCTCTCCCTGGCTCATTGCTCGGTTGACTCCGAGTTCTCTCCTATTTACAAAAACCTTCACAAAAATTTTGCACATTCCTGGATTATGTTACCTCTGTCAAGCACCTCATTCTCCACAGTATATCTGTATGTGAGCAATAAAACATTACATAAAAAGCAAACTTCACTTCTACTGATAGTTAATAAAGCCAGATAAGATACGTTAAATGTTTGACTTAGATGGTTCTTTTTTTCCCAGTAACATTTACTCAAAGCTCTCTTCAGTCTTGTAAAGGTGAACTGAAATGTTATAAATCATGAAATAGCTTGAAGACTAACTTAGCAATCAAATCTATATGCATACATTCATACATTGCTTTATAAACAGTTAACCCAACAAAAAAAAAAAAAGCCATTTTGTCTCTCTTCTGTTTGTGACTCTGAATGTTAGTGATTGCCCATGTCTGTAGATGGCATCGTTTACAGAGCTACCAGTTCTCTAATGAAAGTGCACTGAGAACGTACACTCCAGTGAGCACATACATCACATAATACATCCCCTTTCCTTGATATTCAGCACCCAATTGCCACTATTTCTGTTCATAACTGATATTACTGGGTTTGAGACACTGTCCTAAGCTCAAATTCATCTCTGAATTATATATATTTTTTGGACTCATATTGTCACCAGCCTTTACAATACTGCTCCCTGTACATCCATGGTGCCTACAACAAGTTGATGTACTGAGCTTTTTGACTCTCACACTTTGTTTGAATTCTTCCCATTTGGTTGAAGTGGACATAAACAGCTACCATGATGATAGACTCAGCTGTCCACAAACATCCTTAGAATTAACACTAAAATGAATTTAGTTGCTCATGAAGCAGGAGCTGCAGTACTTATTCACACTGCCCCCCTTAATGCAAGCTGATATCTGTGCATTTGTATTTTATTTCTTAGCCTGTGTAAACACTTTTCTTTCTTAAGGAGTATAATGGTTTGCCATGGCTCTGAATAAATGACTTTCAGTACTCTGTTAGCTGTTAATTAATCATTTGCTATGAGATCGTGTCTGTGAGTTCCACTATGGTCTTGAAATTTGTCCCTAAACATGAACAGTCAGGGATCATCTGCTCTAAAAATGTGTGGCTCATACTGCTTTTGTCTTGTTCAGACTGTCAGGACAGTATAGCAGGTACGTATGAGTTACTTCTTTTTTATCTAATATAATCATTTTTTATCAGTCCATAGGTATGGTGGGATCTACATTTTTTTCCATCAACCAGACCTGCTGGAACAACAGATGGCTTTCCAATGACTTCCCTGAGCTAGAGAACAGATCCATAAGCCTTGGATAGGGATCCTATGGGTCGCAAGAGGATCAAGGAATGGAAAGTAGCTCAACTTTGCCTTCATTTGGATCTCAGGAAAGCCCCAGCACAACCAAAATGGAGTTTTATGAGCCTTCTCCATCTGTTGCCAAAACTTTTTTTGTGATTATAACCTTGCCTCTTTATCTTTTTGCTTTAAATTTTTATCTTGCAATAGCATGCAAAGTCCCAAACCAATAGCAGGTTCCACTGTCCAACCCATATACAAACACCGATAAAGTAACTTCTATAAGGTCAAAGAGGACATTCATGACAGAAACGTGATCTAAACACAGTTACCAGTGCTTTAAACCAGTGCTCTAATGTCTTTTGCTGGGCTTTGCTTCCTGCACTAGGGAGAAAATTTCAGCACTGGTTTCATTTGCATACTGCTTAAAAAATATCTCGCAGATGGTTGCTTTCAGACAAATTAAGGACTCAGGCTAGATTGCCATTGCACTTTACAGGAATTATGTGTTCAGCTCTTAACAGCTGGTTTAACATCTGCTTTCCCACACGCAACCAGTAAAATATCCCACCCAGACAAATAACCATACTGATGTCTTTGCAGTAGGGAAGTTTCAGACGGTCCTCATGATACTGCATTACCCCTTGAATTTTGAAGCACAGAGCTCTGTTGGGACACCTTCTTTGAGGCACATCACTTACACCTAGAAAGGGGTCACCAATGGTGAAAGTTTAAGTGCCAAGTGTTTGTTGCTCAGTCCTTCCCAATAGCATGTTAAATGTACATCAGTGCCTGATAAACCGCTTATCCCTTCCTGTTGCTTGTATTCATTGTTTTTTTTGTTGTTGTTGTTGATTTTTTTTTGATGTTAACAAGACTTTAGAATGCTTACATAGGATGTTTCTGTCAAGTAACACTGGTCTATTGGTACTCAGTGACACATTTTGCCACCCACACAAACCTTTCCACAGCCCCCAAGAGTGTCTTCCCAATCTCTTCTCTCAGTCACTACTTGACAGATGCCTAATGCAACTTCTCCCAGCCCTGCTGCTGGGTTCCTCCTCCTCCTCCTCCTGCATTGTCTATGGTCTCCAATTGTGAGGGTCCCTGTGCTGGGAGCACCTCCAGTGTCCTGACAGCAAGCTGGGACCCTGCACTGCATGCCAACCCTGTGATCTGCAATGCTACTGATGCTGAAAAGCATGTGGTGCCAGCCAGAAGATGCTCAAACCAGCTGTGCCATGCAGCTATCTCTGCAGCCTAGCCGCACCGCATGGCCTTGCACCTCCTCAAATCATGAGAGCAGCAACACTTCTTCCAATAACTGCATTTCCTCTCCCCACGATACACTTTTTCTCCCTGCTTTGGGGTGTGATCCCATGGCTGCACAGCGCAGTGTGGGCACTGCCCACTACCCTACTGTGGCAAAACAGAAGAAAATTGAGGCTTCCTTGCAATAATTACTCAATGTTCAAAATTACAAAATTTAGGGACTGCCTGAGCCAACAACTGCATCAGCACATATGGATACACCCTCCATGACAACTGTTTCACTTTTTTTCAGCCTATTTGTAATTTGGTATCACCCATATCCAGTGACCATGAGCTTCACTACTTGATGACATCCTGTGAGGAAAAGTACATACTTTCGTTTGCCTTAAATCTACTTTCTAGTCATTTTACTGCCTTCCATTAGTTCTTTTTTTTTATGAGAAATTGTGACCAGCCACTCCACTATTCACCTCCATATAATTATTTTAAAATATCTTTACTATTTCGTTTTTCAGGAGCAGAAAAATAATCCAGTCTAATGAATCCTCTTCTCATACCTTTGATAACCTCTGTCACACTTTATTTTTTTCTCAGACCTAGTATGTCCGCTTGGAAATGGAAGGGCTAACACAACTTCCAGTATTTGAGATAAAAGCTTTCTGTGGATTTTTCTAATGTCGTTGTATTTCTGTTGAAAACACTAAGTGGTGAAATTTTATCTCTTTCAGCAATTTGCTCTCTCTTTCCAAAGATATCTATACTTTTCCCCCACTATACATCTTCAGTTAAGTGATGCTTTGTACTGAATATTTTCTGCTCCTTTATTACATACTCACTTGGCATTGTGACATTTTCTGACAAATCCCCATAGTCTCTTTTTGCACTTGGCTGTCCCAAGTAATTTCGCACCACCTGCAAAGTCTGCCACCTCACAGTTCATACTCCTTTTCATGGGTTTGTTTAAGAGTTTGTTGAATATCACACATCCCAGTGCAACTCCACTGGGAACACCACTCTGCTCAAAGAACTCACCCTACATTGCTGCATTGTGTTTCCTTTCACCAGTTATACCATCCCTCTCATCCTTTCAGAGCCTCTTAAAACCCCAGCCAGACTAAAAGAAACAAATCAGCCATGTCTCCATTACCCAACTACTCACTTTATATTCACATTTTCTTTAAAGCTCTGCCACCAGGATACCTTTTATCTGAATTCAGTATGAGACTCAGGCAAATGAAATGTAAATTGGAGGCCAAATAGGAAAATGATAATTTACACATACTTCTGGAAGCAAAATCAGCTGCTGATTTTTTTTTTTTTTTTTGAGTTCTCTGCAGACGTCCCATCAAGAGCAGTCCTGAATGGACAGGAGAAGGACAAGCTAAGGAGAGGGAGAAATAAGTGGGGACATCCTTGCTCATTGGAAGTGAGAGGGCAGCCTCGCCACTTCCCCCCCACCCCATCCACTGCTCAGTCCTGCATACTGAAGCCCACTGTAAGCCATTAAAACATTCAGACTTTAAATGCAAACTTATCCATTTAAAACACTTTGAATAATCCCCCTCTGGGACTTACTGTTTAATCTGATATTGCCGGTAACTGCCATTTACATAGCTTTAAAATTAGTTCACACTTTTAGTCCACGATGGCTCATTTCATGGGTTATGAACGTGTCCTACCTGTTAGTGAGGCAGATAAGATGAAAAGAAGTAAAATGAATTTCTGGAACCCCTCCATTGGAGCATTCTCTCCTGGTCCCTAAGGCAGAAAGCCACCGGTGGTCATTCCATGCTTGAGAAGAAGCTGAAGGACAGAACTCATCAAGAAATTTGGAAATCAGTTGCTACTTTGTGTCCTCTGACAAAATGTGACTTTATGTGACCTGTATAACAAAAAAGGGGAGAAGATTAAATGAGGCAGGGTTTGGAAGGAAAATGGTATCTTTTCTCGGAACAACTGTTTGAAAAGAAGTAGATGAGCTTTCAGCACACAGACCTTACTTCAGCATAGAAACCTCCCCCTCCAGACCTCACATCCCTCAGGCCCACAGTCCATCCTGGCTATTACAACACTACTGCTTCAGGATTGACTGTGTCAGGGAAGCCCCGTCTGCATCATTAAAGTTAATCAGGAGCAGCTGGGGAAAATAATTCTCTTAGTTGCCTGCAATTTTGTGTGTGTGTGTGTGTGTGTGTGTGTGTCTGTGTGTGTGTGTCTGTGTGTGTCTGTGTGTGTGTGTCTGTGTGTGTCTGTGTGTGTGGTGGGTGCCCTGCCTGTGCCGTTGGCGGTGTCCTGGCAGGCTAATGAACCCTGTGCTCCATCACTTACTGTCACACAGAGCAACTGCACAGGGCCACAACATCCCCTGGGGCCGCAGAGGGGCAGACCTGTGTATGGAGGGGCTGTTGTCCCACCTGGGAAACAGGCATGAAGGAATGTCTTCTGTGCCAGGCAGTCTTTGGGGTGGGAAGTAGGAATACATCCCGATGCATCCCTACATCCCCAGAAATATTGTATTGCTTTTCCTATATGTTTTATTCCAAAACTAGGATTCAAAAACTATGCTCTTACTCCCCAAAATAAAGGACCATCAGCTTTCCACAGTGGACGGAGAGAGATAGGATACAGAGCTTGGGTGGGAGCCATCACCTTAATTCTGCATTATCTGTTTTTCCAGATTTTCTGATTCACTTCTGTGATACTACTCTCCTCCCCCTCAAAATATGTGGGAGGCACTTTGACTGTGCTGCTTGTTTTACAAACTTCTCAGCTGGGAAATTCAAGCTTTCCATCGTGAAAGGGTTGCAGGCCGGAGGCTGCGGTTTTGTGGTCAGCTCAAACTTCTTGTCAGGAAAGTGGTTTTGATTTCAGAAGTGTTCTTTGTGGCAGTGCATAAATATTAGTATCACCACAGATATACTGAGTTTTCTGTCATAAGTGTACATTTTATCGCCTTCTTGCTTAAACCAAGACTGTGCCAAGGAACAAACCACAAGAGCTCTGTTCACTAATCTGTGCTTTGGACACGGGGGTCTGGCAGAGCTGAGTGTGGCAGCTGTGACGTGACCTGCTGGCAATTTGCTTTCTTTTTCCCTATTTTGCAAGCTTTCAGTTTGCCCCACAAATTTAAAAGGGCAGCGCTGTGAATTAATCAACGTTTTAAACTGAGCCTGTGTGCTGATTTCTTCATCTCTAGGTTGGGAAGGGGGTTAGTTTGCAGGTTGCTTTGGGTTTTCTGGAGGTATTTTGAAAGCCTGTGTGTTTCCTTGGCTACACGCTCACCTGCAGGGTTGCGTGTAGAGGAGCCTGGCACAGGCAGCTGAGGGGAGGGTCACATTGTGCAACTGGCGGGGGTTTCTCCTTTCTCTCTCACTGCCCTAGCCTCCCACACATACACACGCTAGCTGGTGACATTTCAGTGTTAGTATTACCTGTGGTATTAACTGAAGCAGCCTGAGCAAAACACCATGAAACAAGTCCAAAAGACAGTGTCGTGTCCTTTTCTAGGAAGTTACCAACCCAGGTGACTCTCTGCAGTCCAGAGAGCACCCTGGGAGCCAGCACATCCCTAAAGCTGGCAGCCATGGTTTGTAATCCCAATTATAAACTTAGTTGCACCAATATAAACTCAGCAGAGCAAATTGTTATGGAGGAAAACAAATGTGCTAGGACCTTGTGTACAATTCAGTCCAAGATCAGTAAATAACTTGGGGTGACATAAAATGACAAGGGAAAAGAAGGGAACCCTAGCTTTCAGTTTTACCTTGTACATTTCAAAATGGACTTTCAAAGAAAAATTATCTCTTTGAAACAGAGTATTTTGCCTGATGGTAAATTAAATGTCTGGGGCTAGCCCCAGCCACTTTTTATCTCCGGCAGTGATCTTTTCCTGGTCCACAGGTGCACTGGCGATTGGTGTCGCTGGCCTTGCCCTGACCTGAGCCTATCCCACACCCAGACCAGGGGAAGGGGAGAGTATCAGCCTGAAGACTTGGCCGCCGACATCCCACCACCAGCCCCACTGAGGCAGGAGCCGGGGACAGGGTTAAGCTGTGTTTCCCAGCCACTCCCTCTGCCAAGGCAGCGCAGTGCCTGTGGATCGCCTCTCCGGAACGCCAAGAGTTTTTCCACCCGCTTTCCCTTACAGACCGCCAGCATTTAAAGCCACGTTCCCAGCCCTGTGAAAGCCCTCACCTTTTTTTTCCTGGAGGAATCCTTCCCCAGGCCCTGGCCTAGCCGCCGCCACCTCTGGCCGGGAGTGCCGACCTCTCCCTGGGCTTGGGCTTCGGTGTGACATTGTCCTTTCGGTAGATAAGGGAAGGGTTGTGTCTTCCCCCCCAGCCTCCTCCCACCCGCCCCAATATGCATATTGTGGTGTTAATATTTAACCGGTCCTGCAGGAGGAAGGGCGTCATGCTGATGGCAGGCTGGCAGCAGAAAGTTGCAGATCGTCCCGACCTGAAAAGCTGGATTGGCGACGACACCTGGTGTCTCAGGAGAGGGCTGCTGGGCTGCCTGGACAGCAGGGCCCAGTGACAGACACGGTGACATTTACTTATCATATTCTGTAGCCACAAGGGTGTGCACTGGTGCTGCGTGCCCTGGCTGGAGCTAGTCCGGCTGTCATAGCGGTGCTTGCAACGTGGCAGGGAGCAGAGGCATGGGGTCCCATCTGGGTGATGGGGCTGGGGACAGAGCTGGAGACAAGACCCATTACATGGCACCAAGGGGACTGGTCCCCAGCCTGCGGCATTGCTGGGGCAGGGAATGATGGCCCCAAGGGCTGAGATGGAGTCCTGGGTGGTGGGGGGACCCCAGGGAGCTGCTGTGGGAGTGTCGTCGGGGACCTGGAGAAATGGGCCCTTCCTGTGAAGTGCAAGTTTATAAACAGGTGGTGAGAAAAATGGACTGTTTTTCCATCTTCTAGTGGGGAAAATAAACAGTCCCCAAGTGATTTGGGTTTTCCTTTTTTATCTTCCCTGCCGTACAGTTTTTGTGGATTTTTTTACACTATGTCAAGAAAATGTTTGTTCGTGTATTTTTATTTGATTCTAAAATATTTTGATTTACTTTGCAGGGTTAAACCAAACCTTTTTCTGCTACATCCATAGTCATTTCTGTTCATCAAAGCTGCAGTGCTGCCTTGTGAGAGATGCTCTTGCAACTGCTGCAGCCTTCTTCTTCCTCTGAGATCTGAACTGCATCCTTCATGTTACACCATCGTTGGCCAGTAAGTTGAATGAATGTGACACATCAGGATATACTGATACTTCCATCTGACGGGAAGCTTAAATCATAAAGAAGGGACATGATTTTCCTGAGCTCTATTTCCTACTAAGCACAGTAACAGTTCTAGCAAGTTGAAATTAATGCCATGCTGACTCTAAACAAAAAGGTTCACTTCAGCAAAGGGGAGGGCACCGAACATTCTATTTGGGGAATTTTGATCAATTTCCAAAATTAAATTTCAGAAAAAATCACCTTATTAGAAAAACTATCACCTTGGCTTGTTAACAAACAAAGGACAAACCTACTGAGACTTTCTGAGCAACTATATGGTTTTTTTTCATTTTGCTTCTTTGCTTTTCCAAACATGCCTCTTTTATCAAGTCTAAAATATTGCACTCTTGTTCAACCAAAAGCCTTAATTTCATAACAGTTTTCTTGAGATACTTTCTATGAATACTTTGATTTCCATCCAAATAGAACTATAATAAGAAAAAGGAAAACGTCAAATAAACAGTTTCCATCTCTGGTTACCCAAGTGGGAAAAGTGCAGAAGGTTAAAATGGATTGACTGGATTTTCAGTTTGGATTAATAAAGATAACTCTTTGTAAAAAAACTTCAGAAAGAATAATTGCTGCTTTTAGAACTTGTACAAAACTATCATTTGGCACTACCAAGAAGAGATTGGCTGTCATCTTTGTATTTGATCTTCAGGTAGATTTAAGCTGCTGTTAGATCACCCTTTAACCTCCCCTCTGCCAGACTAAAGCCCTGTCCCCTCAGCATCTCCTCACCACTACTGTGCTCTCAGTTCCTGGCCACTTGATCTCCTGCTTCTGGACCCTCTCTAGGTTTTCCACGCCCTGCTTGAACTGAGGGACTCGAAGCCATACACTGATTTTCAGATGTGTCTAGTAAGGAGCATAATAGTTTCTATGAACTTTCTGGCAGCTCATCTCTGAATGTGACCTGGTACATGACTTGTCATATTTACAAACAGTAGGTGTTGGTGGCTTGGATTCACCCCTGTGTTCATTTCACTCAGTTCTCCATCAAGATTTCCACCCACTACCACATATGTGCTACTACTGCAGCCTGTACCTCAAGGTTGTTGCACCTGATGGGCAGAGTTTTGTGCTTCTTCACCTTGGATGTCATGATGTGTCTCCTGGCCCAGTCCTCAAGTTTATCGAGGTTCCTCTGGACATCATGTTGCTGCATCTGTGCTATAACACTAGCTAATCACAGGCTGATCGGCTGTCTCTTTACCACACTGCAATCTGTCATAGTCTGTAGATTAACCATATCCTTAAGCACCTCTGTGCATAATGATGCATATACCAGCCATCACGTTTTTTCATGAAACTAGGGTATTACCTCACACTGAAAGAGGTAGAAAATTGTCAATTAAGTGTTTTCAAAAGTTCAAATGGGATTGAGATCTACAAAGGGGTATCGATGCTTAGTTGTCACTACATTAGCTACATCCAGCATAGGGTCTTCAGCATCCCTACTGTATTGTGGGGATGTACTGTATTGTAGGCCTAAAAACTCTTTGATGTTTATGTTTCTCTGGGAGGGCAGCATGGCTGTGGATCCTGGAGAAACACTACTTTGTGCCTAAGTATTGGAGGGAATTTTCAAACATAGCATTCCCCCATCTCCTTTTTCTAAAGGGAGGGTTTCTGACTGATTGGACCTTGGAAAACAGCCACAAATGAGCAAACTGGTATTTGCAATGCTCTGGCCCATCTTTGACAGGAGGAGTTGAGCAGTGGTCCCCATTCTATTAATGCTTTATATGTTAGTAACTACCAGCTGACGTGCCTAAGCAGCTAAAGTTGGCCAGACCATGTTGGAGACATGTCCATGGAGCTTGGGCATGCATCTTTATCAGGGTCCATCATTCTTCTCAAAATAGGCAGACTGGTGGATGCAACACATATAAATCTGTATCTGTAGGCAGACTCTGAGTCAGTCTGGACTTACTATATGAGCTTTAGTACTCATGCCACTAGGGCCAACACAGGGGAGGTGAAGATATATTGGCAGCCATTCTGGAAGAGGTGGAGTATGGGGAGTGGGAGGAACTGCCCACAGGACCCTGAGCATTGCCAGATTTCTCCAAACAGGCTCAGCTGTCACAAGCTGGGGACAGCACTGATCTCGGAGGAAGTTTTTGCTTCCAAAGGCCCAGTTGTATCTCAGTGAGGCACTCTCCTGGAAGGCTGGGTGGTCTCAAGACTCACATTTCGCACCTCATGAAAAAATTACCTGATGACTATGGCACAACAGATCACCAGCATGCTCAGGGCAAGTGGTTTTTAGCTCAACATTCCAAGTTCACAGTTCTGCTGGGGCACCTCCATCTACGCAGAAGATAAGGCTTCATCTGTTCAGTACCTCGCTGGTTTTCCTGTCCCTTCACACAGCCTGCTGGCCTCAGTTACTGGCATATCATTCCCACCCCCTCAATGTAGATAGGATTAGTTGAAGCCCACAGCAGGAATGGGGCGCTTTGTGGCCTAGAGCATCCACCACGTCTGGTTCTGGATCTGACCTGAGTGGGAGTCATCAGAAAAGCACCTGTCACCTCCACCCACGCACTGCCTGGCTTGGCCTCATCAGCTGAAATCCTCCTGGGTGCATCTGGTGCACAGTGACTGGGTTCAAATGTCCTTTGTTTTCCCTGGGGCTGCTTAGGCAACCAACACATGTATTAGTATTTTATTATTATTTTTCACTGCCCTTGTTAGTTCCTTCCTTACTTTGACTTTTCTAATGAACCATCCTATCAAGATGAATGCAGCCATTGGCATTGGTTAGTAGGTGCGTGGGATAAGACATTACGCATTGTGGTAAAGGGTACAAATCCCCAGCCACCAAGAACAAAGTACACATACAAGATTACCCATACTCATGAGTGTTTGAAAGATCAAGTCCTAAGTTTGCCAGCCTGATGCAAATGGAAAATCATTTTGTGAATCATCAGCCTGTGTACCATGTAGATTCCTACCTCCCACTCCAGTTTCTTCTAGACACTTCTTTCCAATTCTCTCTTTTTCTTCTGCCTGTAAGTAGGAAGATTTTTGCCCATTTTTTTCCAACCCTTCCAAAGTCTTTTTTGTACACCATATCATTTCTGCTACAGTTACTCAAATGTGTAAGCTGCTGGAGCAACCCTCAGAAATTTTTTGTTCTGGGGTGTGTTAGCCTGGAACATATGTCTATACAGCCTGCTGTGCCAAGCCACGCTCTGAGTAAAATGGACTTTTTAAGAGTTGCCTAGTGAAGGCTTCTGTCATTGTTACTGTGGCCATAAGTGCAATTTTTTTTTTTCCTCACAGGAGAATTGGACAAATTGTCGTGACGGGAATTGAAAAGCAGTTAGACTGCTTTCATTTGTAAGTTAATTCTAATAAGCAGGAACACAGTGGGGGAAATCACCAGTCCCTGCACTTCCATGTTGTACATTAGCTTATTTAGCTGAGTCAAAGCAAGTATGATCAGAGAATGGGAGCACTGAAATAAGGAAGAGGCACTTACAACACTAAAGTTGATTTGACGTCAGTGCTAGAAGCAGGAATAAAATTCTTAATTTTCCTGTGGAAACTGGCTTGAAAAGCGGTACGAACATTATAAAGATTTTGAGAAATAGCTGTATATTAAGAAATACGTTTTCTTTTCTCTAGTGAAGAATAGGAGAAGTGAAACCTTTAGAAAAGGCTGGCATAGGAGACAAGCTGACTTAGGGACTGAATTATCTGTCTCTTACCTTGATACCTACATGATCCTTCTCTCTAGTAGCTGATCGGGTCAAAGTGATGCTAAGACGTGGCTTTTCCAATTCTGCCACATTTTTGTTTCTTTCTCTATGCTCCTACTCATATTTTTTTGTATTGTTTGCTAAAATATTCTGCCCTCTGTAAAGCGTTTCTCATTCACAACAGTTTTCATTTGTGTTAGTTAGCTATAGCAGTCTAAGTGAGACATACAGATCCCACTCTCCTGCTCTCACAAGCTTTATTTTTAAATATATATTTTTAATTCATCTGTTAATATATTGAAGACTAACAACAGCTTTAAGCTTTGTTTCTCTATTCTCCTTAATCAGAACCCAGATGCACTGGAGGAAAAGCTCGTATTTTAAATGAAATGTCAATTTGTAAAAGATGATTTTGTGAGTGAACAGAAGAAAATTACTGGACAGATAACTCAACTATCTGAAAGATAGGGCTGTTTCCTGTGACATCACCTTTGAATAGCTGACGTGCTACAAAATATGGCTGTGTGGGCACTTCCAGAGGAGCTACAATCCTTATGAATACCAGTAACACTACACAGCATGCAGGACACCCCTTAACTGCTGCTAGCCAGCTAAGACACAGGTGTCCATCCTAAACTATTTATCATGGATGTTCTTCTGTAATCACTAAAGATAGGAAACCACTACCAGCTGATACTTCTCCCATCCTGAAACAGGGTTCTAAGTCAGGTAAGATACAGAAGCATAGAATCATAGGATCATTAAGGTTGGAAAAGACCTCCAAGATCATCTGGTCCAACCATCCCTCTACCACCAATGTCACCCACGTCCCTAAGCACCACATCCAACCTTTCTTTGAACACCCTCAGGGGCAGTGACACCACCATCTCCTTGGCAATCTGTCCCAATGCCTGACTGCTCTTTCTGAGAAGAAATTTCCAACCTGAAATAAATCACACTTTGGTGAGATTTTCCTGATTATTTTGACTACAGAATAGTTTGAAAGACTGGATTGGACTGGCTATGCTCTTTTAGAATGCAAAGGTTAGGTGAGACCAATCCCACCAACAGAAGATGTTTCCCATTGATCTGAGGAAGTGGGTTGTTGCACCTTGTCCTACCTCCTTCTCCTTGTCTTATCTGCCTAGGAAGGCAGGTCATCTTTGTCTTGACCTAAAGATTCATGAAATGATGCTACCATAATTCTAGGCCTCAGTAAGTCCTCATCACACTAATATAGCTCATCTGATTTTTTTTCAGTTAGATTTTTTTTCTTCAGAGTTTATTATAAAGCCATAACTCAATGAAGAGTTATTTGCTTTGGACCCTTAAGAAGGAGAGCTTTAAAAATAATCTTCTCCCAGATTTTCATGCACAGGAGGCCACACGATTGAATGCTTTATTTGAATTAATATTATTGCAGTTTTTATTTGACCTTAATAAGCCTGCACATCTGCAGTATTTTTTTCCAGTATTTTCCTGGACAGGATTCCTTCTGAAAATCAATCCTCGCTTCCCCTCTGGCAGGTATATTCCTCCTCTCCAGTACTGACATTGGTGATGAGTTGTAGCTGTTAAAATGAAAATGACATAATTTAGGAAACATATTGAAAATATTCAGCATGGAGTCCAGGCAACAATAAGTAAGTAAGAAAGAAAGTTTATCACAGAATGAAAGAAGATGCAGCTTTGGTGCTGTTAGGAGGAGTGTAAATCTGAGAAGGAAATTTTTAGTGCACTCTAATATATGAGTTACCCTAGCAACATTTTCTTCAGCTTCAGAAATGTTTTGTCTCTGGTCCAAACTGTTAGCTTAATTGCTTTGGTTATCATTCAGTTTATTCTAAGGAACTTTTCAATGCACGGTAGCATGCCAAGAAAATGTAAACATCGTTCTGTACACTCATTATAATCACTATTACATTCTTCGTTATTGCTTAGGGTCATGATTTTAGACTCCCTCCTGAGCTTTACATGCACAACAAGAGTCTTCAAGGAGTTTGGGTAAAGTGCATCTCTACCCAGAGCTCCCTTAAACCTAGTACTCTCAATACCTATTGATAAGTCAGTGCAACTCCAGGCATCACATGAACAGTGCACAAGCCTCATCAGTGATATGCATTCATAAGCACTATGTCCAGGGCTATAAATTCCCCTGGACATTCCTGATAATACCAGGAAAACTACCATGGGGTATGAAATTATACCCTTTTTCTTTCTTTGCTGATATTTTTGCAAGGTTGCCGGTAATGAGAAACATTAATGCTCGCTCTTCTGAAAATAGAATATTAATGAATATTCCCTAAGTGACCTACAGGCATGATCCAAGCTGACACTGCAAAGATGAGAGAGCAGATTATCACCATGAAAGTAGGCACTGTACAGGAGGAGCTCTGTCCTTTTTGCATTTTCATGAAATACATCCTTATGACTGACATCTTATTGCTCCTTTTGGGCATTCAGTTAAGATCACAGTGTATAAAAGGCAGCTTTGGTCTTGTGTTTCATTGTGGTTGTTGGTGGTGGTGGTTTTGTTTTTTAATTTGAAATATGTCTCCTATGTATTGTACTTGTGATACAGAGTCTGTGGTTGAAAGCTGCCTTTCACAGTAAGAAAACTTTAGTCCCTGGCAGAGGTTGTTTCAGATACTCAGCTTCTCTTTATGTTTGTGTTCACTGCTATATTTTGGCTTTCTCTTATATGGGAGAAGTAAAATTTATTTTGATATTTAGCCATTACCTTTGTAACACTCATATGTAAAATAAGATTCCCCAGAAGCTTAGGGAACTGATGAGCATGGAAGGATCTCGAGAATATGGTAAAGATTTATGTTTTTAGGCTAAAGTTTCCAGTCCCTCTTCTCACCTATCCCATGCACTATTTTTTACAGCAAAGCTAGAGAATGCAGTACTGCTCAGATACATTGGTCTCCAGCAGCAACCCTTCTGCCCCTCAAGGTAAAAGTGCCAAGCATGCAGGACCTGGCATCAGCATGAGGGGTCAGGACCCCGAAATGGGCTGGAGGCCCAGGTGAGCCCAGCCTTGGTACCTTTGTACATCCTTACCCTGGGCACAGAGGTCTGCTCCTCCAAGTGCTGCTTCTTGGCTGCCTCCCTAGCAGGAGCAAGCTGCATGGCTCATGCACACCACAGCTCACTCCCACTCCTGCCTCCTGGTTCTGCTCCCTCTTTAATTCCCTTGTTGCACCTTTGCTAGCAGAAGCACGTGTAAAAGCTGCAGGTCTCTTTATGTACTGGAGTCAAACATTTACTTACAACCACTGTTCCAGCAATAACAATTAAATTAAACATGAAGGGAATATAGCTGCCTGGAAGATCTACAAGCTGGAGGTGTAAATCACACCACATAACTAATTTATGACTTTCTGCGCCTACAGCTGTACGCTGACATTTTTTAAGTGTAAGGGTGGCTGTGATTTCTAAGTGCTTTTGGCAATGGAAGAATAGGAAACTGACTGCATGTGCCTCTGTCCCTGCACCCAAAGCCATAAAGGAAGCAAGGCCAGGTTAGGTCAACAGCCAGACACAAGGGATATCACGTAAGTGATTCTGCTGGAGAAATCCAAAGAGGGGACTTGGATTTTTTTATTTATTTATTTTTTCCACAGAAATAATGAGCTTTCGATTTTGTGAAACATAAGGCAACAGCAAGGGCATTTCTGAAGAGAAATTGTCCAATTACATTTTTCAGTGAAAATGTACTTGAGTAAATTTTTTAAAAGGATAGCCTTAAACCACTGTATTATTAGACTTTGGAGGAAAAAAAAAAAAAAAAAAAAAAAAACAACAACTATATTTTCTCAGCCAGAGCATGTTCAAAATACAGATCTGTTTTTTCAGGTTGGATCTCATATGTCCTGCATATCTCTGTCTTGTGACTGAGATGCTTTCCCTCTATGTAGCGTGATACTATCTGTACATACTTTGGGAAATATATTGTTGGAATGAACTAAAGAAGTTACGGCTACCTACAAACAAAGAAGCAAAATATGCCAGAAAGTTAAGCAAGGACAAAAAGATAAATCAAAAGATGCAGGTAGTGAGGAAGAACTTTTCTAGTTGCAATTCCTAGTTCATAACTGCTTGTGTTTGGCAGACAGTCCGACTAGCTTAAGTTATTTGACATTTCTCTTGTAAGTGATAGGGGGGCAGAGCTGTTCTTCCTGATCTGAAGGAGCATGCCAGTCAAGCACAGTCAAACACTGCTGTCTACTGTGACGAAGGCAACGCTGTTTCAGGTCTGTGTTGTTTCTGGACCTGGATCTTCAAAATGGCATAAACTGTGGTTAAAACTGTATTTTTATTATTATTATTTTTTCTACCCTTGTTGTGGGTTTAATTATCTCGTACTTGACATTCTTGTCATTTTGGAAAACAAACAAAACCAAAACAAACAAGCAAAAACAACAAACAACAACAACAACAACAAAAACACTCTGTGTTTCAAATCACAGCCTGTTTATAAGATTCTGTTTTAAGCTGCCTTTGACTTAAAGGTGTACCATGTGCAGATTGTTAATGACAAGAGTGTCATGTGGCAGGACTGCATGTGCAATACTTGAGAAAGCATTCCCATTCTTGGTCACTTTGTTTTTCATGGGAATTACGTACTTGCCTTAGGAAGAGAAACCAACAACTCTTATTTTAGGATGTGAAAAATAAGTGTTTTAGAGAAGAGAAGAAAATCAATTGTAATTGAAAAAAGAGCAAACCTCCTGACTTGACTTCATCCCAAAATGTTAATATGTTCACGACTGAAAAAGAAGTGACCACACAAAACTGTGGTAACAAAATATTTTACTAAAATATTATACATTGAATATTTAGCTCAACATTCTCAGGTTCTATGCAAATAATGCAAACATTGTGTTTTATATAAACATTACACAGTATCTTGCACAAATCCGAGAAGAGCAACATCTCTGCCAGATCCATTATAGATGGTTAGCCCTTGTGTTCCACTCAGCTTTTATATAAGGCAAATGTTTGATTGCAAAAATCTATCCTGTATTCTCAAAATATCTTGGAAGGGTGATACCTCTTTAGTAATGCTGAATCAGACAAGGTATGTGACCAAATCCTTCATGGACATTTTTGAAAATCCTAACCTAAATTAAGAACAGGTTAGTTGATGGGTTCACAGAATCACAGAGTCACAGAATTTCTAGGTTGGAAGAGACCTCAAGATCATCGAGTCCAACCTCTGACCTAACACTAACAGTCCCCACTAAACCATATCCCTAAGCTCTACATCTAACCGTCTTTTAAAGACTTCCAGGGATGGTGACTCCACCACTTCCCTGGGCAGCCTGTTCCAATGCCTAACAACCCTTTCGGTAAAGAAGTTCTTCCTAACATCTAACCTAAAACTCCCCTGGCGCAACTTAAGCCTCGTCCTGTCACCAGGCATGTGGGAGAATAGACCAACCCCCACCTCACTACAGCCTCCTTTAAGGTATCTGTAGAGAGCAATAAGGTTGCCCCTGAGCCTCCTTAGGGTTAGGATTGTGAAAAGTATATTCATTTTTCTGTATTCAAAAACCAATCTTGCATTGGAAGAAATACATTATGCTGAAGTGCACTTAACCAGCTGTAAGACGCTATAAACTCTGTTGATTTCTACATGCCTTATTACTAAATGAGAAGCACTTAAGTAACTTTTCAGATAAACTTTCCAAAGCTATTCATAAAAAAAATATGATTTAATGATCTACTGACCCAAGCAGCATAAAAATGTTAGGATAATGCACATAAGCTTCCAAGAATTTGTCTACGTTCTTTTATTAGCCTATAAAAAAAATAGAAAGATAAGTGTATGCACACTGCAGTATTTTGTTTACCATCCTAGTTACATTTCCAACCTTTTTCTGGTCATCTATCATAGGAAAATATATATATTTTGGCAAAAGGCCACTGAACAGTTTTGATTGTGTTAAAAGTTATGATATGTGGCTGAAGCAGCAAAAACTCATTTTATTTAGCTGATACATGAAAACTGACTATCTTTGTGGCTTTGTTTCAGTAAATAAATTTGCCTTACATGCAATCAGCTACTTCTCTTAAATCACCTTTTACAGCAGTATCTTATATTTTGAATAATTATTCATTTACTATGTTCTGATTTAAAGTAGCCTATTGAACTTTATGAGATTTATGGAATCACTATTGAGCTTTACAAAATCACTTTCTAATTTATGTGAGCATACAGAAAATCATAGGCTAAGGAAAATAATGTGCAGCAACCTAAAGCATTCACTTGGGAAGCTAATTTCTAAAAAGGAGAGGAACAAACTACCTGAATTTGTAACATTTCAGCCTGTATTCATTTGCTTCTTATTGGAGATTTAGTGTTGGTAGGCCAAATGTTTCAGTGAGGCAGGACATTAAATGCTTAACAGCATATATTCAGTGGGGACAAAATGTTTCAAATACAGCAATAAGTAGGCATCCTGCACAGGTTGCTAGAAATTTCAAGTATGCTCCTAGGAAGCAGCATCCAGAATGTGATAGTTTCTTAAAACAGGCCTGAGGACCTTATTTGCTACAGTACAGTACCTTATTAGTACAGTAGCTATGAATTTAGCCCAAAAATATAGGGTTAGCATCTACAAATGTGATTAACATAGACTAGAATCATCTTCCCTGATTCAGCTAAGCAGGAACACTTCTAACTAAAATTAAACCCGTAGTCTCTAAGGCTAGCTGAACCTATCTGTCAAGGGTAACATTTCCGTGATGGTACAAGGCCACAAACAGCTAGGGTAAGCCATATTTTAATACTGTTCAAGAACAGTCATCCTTCAGTAAACAACACAAAATGTCTCCAGAAAGGAGACTTTACCCGTGGCCACCAACTCAGCGAGACAAGACCAGTAGCGGCACTGTCCCAGGAGCCAGGTGCCACTATACTTCTTGGATCTCAACACCTAGTGGAGGTGAAAAAGTAAACTCATCTGTATGTAAACAAAGGGCTGTTCTGCCCACACACATTGATCGGACTGGTCCTGCCTTCTGGGGTAAGGCTGGTGCCAGGCACAGAGGTGGAAGTGAAGCACATGTCATGGTGTGTAAGGGGAGGAGAGACCCACAAGGGACTGAAGGATTATTTCTCTGAGTACCAGAAGAAGCCAGTGTGAGCACCAGGCTTCACTGTGCTGTCCCAGCTTACAGCCCCTCCTGCCCCACAGGAGTGGGAGCTAGGAGAGGCCAGAAAACTTTCCTTTATGATCAGTATTTTTCCATAAGTTAAAATAATAGAGTCACAGAATCACAGGTTTGGGCTGGAAAGGACCTTAAAGATCATCCAGTTCCACCCCCCTTCCATGGGCAGGGACACCTCCCACCAGACCAGGTTGCCCAAAGCCCTGTCTACCCTGGCCTTGAACACCTCCAGGGATGAGGCATCCACAGCTTCTCTGGGCAGGTTGTGCCAGTGCCTCAAGACCCTCATAGCGAAGAATTTTCCCCTTATATCTAATCTAAATCTCCCCGCTTTTAGTTTAAAGCCATTGTCTCATCCTGTCACTGCACTCCCTGACACAGAGTCCCTCCCAAGCTGTCCTGTAGACCCCCTTTAGGTACTGGAAGGCTGCTGTAAGGCCTCCTCTTCTCCAGGCTGAACAACCCCAACTCCCTCAGCCTGTCTTCACAGGAGAGGTGCTCCAGGCCTCTGTTCATCCTCATGGCCCTCCACTGGACCCACTCCAACAGGCCCATGTCCTTGTGCTGGGGACCCCTAATCTGAATGCAGTAATTCAAGCAGTACAATTGCCAGCTTGCACCTTGGGTACAATGACAATAAGTGGCAAAAAGACTTTTCTGATGTTTACATGGAAAGAATAGAGATTTAAATGCTGTTGCCAGGCTTGTCCAGTCTGACCCTTTGCACATACTGAAGGCAGCAGCACAAGTAGATGTGCTACAGCAGAGCTTTGAGTCCAAGGCCAAATACACCTGCAAATTTGGTATGGGAGGCAGGGAGATGCCATTCAGCCTGGAGCTGGGCTCCTCACTCGCCAGCACAGAGTATGTGCTAGGGGAAGGCAAACACCTCCTTTGCCACCCACCCAACCACCTGGTTAGCCATGTCCCTGTAAACACCATATGCGTGGCTATTTTCTGAATGGGAAACTTAAAATAGAGATTATTCTTCTACACAAAAAAAAAAAAAAAAAAAGTCTTTCCTGTATTTTTTCATCATAATCTGTAGACTCAGGTAACTTTACATCAGAAGAAAATGAATAATATAATGTATATTCTATTCTCTACCTTATATTCTCTATATAAATATAATTCTCTTATTAAATACTTTTCAGGATGGGACATATTTCTGCTGAAAAATATTTAACCTGTTCTTCAAGCACAAGCAAGTGAAAAAGGACAGTTGGACAATGGTCACTAACATGAATAAAAAGAATGGAAAAAATACAAATAAATAAAACTAAAGTAATAAAAGTATTCTATATTAGAATTTATGTATTTGAAAGAGTGTCATAGAAAACCTTGAAAGACCAGAATACCTACGCCACTCCTTGCTCTCTTCATCTCTGGATCTTCCTTGTGAGCCCCTCAAAAAAGACTCAGCAAGGCTCTCAGTTCTTGCTTCTTCACTCATCTTAAATACCAAGTTAGACACCTACCTTTATTTGCACAATCCTTGCCCTGACTGGAAGCATGGGTGGTGTTCACCTGCCCACCATGTTGCTCCCAAGAAGGCCAAATGTGGCCAGGAGCAGCCGCCAAGTGCATTTCCCATCTCTCCTGGCTTTCACCGTGAGGAAGCCAAAAGGCTTGGGCTGGAAGGAGAGCCCAGCACTGCCCGGCTGGGCCAGGGTAATGTGGGGATTGGGACCATGGTGTGTTTTGTGGAGCACAGCCTCACTGCTCTGTAGGGAGGGTTTTGCTCTGCCAGCCCCTGGGCCATGTCTGACCCTGCTTCCCCTCACCAGTCCTAATTCTGACCCCACCTGTCATTGCTATGGCCCACCATTGATCTCACAAACAAACTCACAACCATTATGATCTGGACTCTTGGTTGGGCCTGGCGGTTCTGCTCCTTCACATGTCTGTGTAGGGCTGGACCCTGCCAGCCATGGCAGGGATCTGCTCAGATCCCAGCTCGCTTCTCATAGGGAGCAGCCCCACTCTTGCTGCTCTCTGGAAAATATATTTCATGCACTCCCCAGGCATTCGATCTTTCTTTGCTGGTAAAACTGACCTTTTCTTTGTGTGGATCAAATGAAATAGTACTGAATAACTCATGAATTTATGAACTCCTGCCTCCCTGCCCAAATGTGTTTTTCGCTGCATCTGCTGTAAGGACTCAATTCCTTATCTATGAAACTTACAGACATCCTAGTGATTTCCTGAGTCTTTAGCTGGTAATAAAATAAGAAATGAGCTTCCTAGCCTGAATGTTTACCTGGCCATATTTTCCTACTAGGTCTTGTTTATAAAAGAAAAATCCTACTGTCTTTTCCACCATACACACCCAGTTCCTCACAGGGAAAACATCTAACTCAGATGTATTATTTAGTTCACTTTAAGGAATCTAGTTTAGCCTTGATAAACCATTTACAGTAGCTTTCAATCAAAGTGAGGCATAAATGTAAACGGCGTCTCCTGGGTCTATTGCAATAGAGAGACCTGGACAGT
Organism: Aythya marila; assembly: GCF_965140915.1. Classification (NCBI taxonomy): domain Eukaryota; kingdom Metazoa; phylum Chordata; class Aves; order Anseriformes; family Anatidae; genus Aythya; species Aythya marila. Next base: position 93,698,945 of record NC_139042.1, read on the forward strand.
CTGCACAGACACTCCTCCTGGACACCTGGGAGAGTCCAGTGAAGGGTCACCAAAATGGTGAAGGGGCAGGAGCACCTTTCCTGTGAGGAGAGGCTGAGAGAGCTGGGGCTGTTCAGCCTGGAGAAGGGAAGGCTCAGGGGGATCTCATAAATGTCCATAAATACCTGAAGGGAGAGTGCAAAGAGGACAGAGACAGGCCCTTTTCAGTGGTGCCCAGCGCCAGGACAAGAGGCAGCGGGCACAAAGTGGAGCCCAGGAGGCTCCCTCTGAGCAGCAGGCAGCACTTGTGTGCTGTGCCGGTGAGGAGCCCTGGCACAGGCTGCCCAGAGAGCTGTGGGGGCTCCTCCTTGGAGTTACTCAAAACCCAAGTGGTCCTGGGCAACTGGCACTAGGTGGCCCTGTTTGAGCAGATGACTTTCAGAGGACCTTTTCAACCTCAACCGGTCTGTGATTCTGTGATATAGATCCGTCTCTACCATATGATCATTTCAAATGGGTTGCATACACAGGGAAACAAATGCACATTTCATGTCACCTGTTTCATGTGTAGTCTTGCATGTTCACAAGGTGGTCTGCAATACCTAGGGTTATTCCAGGAGTGCTGCATGGGAAAATTCTTCCATCTCTGAAAAAAAATAAATATATATGTGTAGACTGAAGGAAGTATCCATGCCACTATGCAGTTTTGCCTTTGCAGAGCTCACTGCAAAGGCACAACTGCATAGCTGTGGTTCCCTATGCCAGGATGGGAATGCCCTGACAGCAGCAATCACATTTTCTTAAATGCCTGCACAGACGAGTGCAAATGCAGTAATCTATCAAGGGAGACAGAGAAGGTAGTGCAGTTTTTTTTCTCTGAATGAAGGAACCTTGATTATTAGTTTTTTTGAGGTTTTTGTTTTTTCTTTTCTTTTGTTTGTTTGTTTGTTTGTTTGTTTGTTTTCACCATAGATTTGTTCCCAGTCCTGTAGCAGCAAGATTTGGAGAGTTGATCCGTGGAGAGGATAGTTTTGTGTGCCTGCATCTCTTAGAAAAATAAAAAATAATTGCTTATGTAGAGAAGGGATGGAAAGATACGGGAGTGAATAGAAGAGAAAGAGGTTACAGTGTTCTGAGGCAGAAATGGAGATTAAAATAATCGTGAAAATTGTCTTTAACATGATGGGTCTAGAATTAACTGGGAGTTTTGCTGGAGTCAAGACCAGCCCTGTAAATTCAGAGCATTTCAGCTTGTTAATTCAATCAGGGAATGTGCTAGAGCACTCCTCCGTGTTCTTCTGTCACTAAGTGATTCCAATAGCTCAGCTGTTCAGATGGTTTTACTTCATGGCACATCACAATTTTCTTAAAGCGAGAAACAGAGAATGTAATCTTTTCTGGAAAAAATGTCTGCTCTGAATGAAGCTCTTCCAGCTGAATGTTTAATTTGGCAAGGCACAGTCCTATGAATACATCCTCCAGTTTGATGAACGAAGTGCTCTCTGAAACATTATAGATCTGACTAGCAACATCAGTGGATAAAACATAGCCAGTTCCTGAACAAAACGGTGGGTAGGTCGTTCCTGGATATTCTTCTATGCTCACGTACCACTTACTCTCTCTCTTCCTTATGGGGTACTCGTGCAGTTTTAAAAAGCCTGTGAAGAATCCTGTGGTCCTATTTTTCCTTAGAAGCAGCTCGGTGAGGTAAAAAACATTGACAAACACATCTGTGTCGGTTTTCATCACAAAGCTGGACTGGTTACAAAACTTGTGAATCCACTCAACTCCCATCATGGTCTTCAAAGTCAGGTTGTAGTATGTGTCTATAAAGTCCTTTTGAATAATGTCTTTGTATTTTTGGCTTTCAGCAGCGATGTCAGCCTGCTGTGTGAGATTCACAGTGGTTCCCAAGAGGAAATACGTCACAAGGCGTTTGCTGGCCACCATTCTCTCCTTCCCCCAGGTTTGCCGGATGGCCATCCTGGCACTGATGTTCTGGTATGAAGATGTCACAAGGAGGACGAGAAAAGGTGGGTTCTTATGGCAATCTATATCTGGGAGCTGCAAGAAGTTTCCTTGGAATCTCCCAGAAGTCTTTTTAGGTAGTAAGTAATTCTGTTTTTTTTCACAGAATATACAGAGTTTGTTCAAATTCATGTACGAAAAACAGAAGCTGACACAGCTAACCCCTACAAGGAAAACAAGAATCTTGAGTTTTCTGAAATCCATCTGAAAGAAAGAAGAAGGAATGGCATATTAAAAAATATCCAGTTCCTTTCAGAGTTGTATACAAAACCCCCTGCATAGGGATTTAAAGCCAGGTCATTTCTAATTAAAAGCTACCTTCATCAGCGCACTCACTCACACACTTTTTCTCTGAGGATCATTCCTACAAGGCATTCTGCTGGCAATCAAATTCACACTCGTGCTTCTCTGAACCTCCCCCCAAGCCCGTATATCCTCACAAACCCACACAAGAGGGCTCACCGACACCAGGCCACCCTGACCAACACTTCAGACCTGTCTCACAAGCTAGAGAGTGGAGAAGAGGTAGATATGTGCTCATGCCAGATGAGAGAGAATAACAGTAACAGTTGTTTGGGTTTTTTTAAATACCATATTTATCCATTTGTTGGAAAAATGTCTGGATGTTGAAGCCAGCAAGCCCTGTCCCATTAGCAGACCTAACCAGGCTCCTCCAATCTTCATCTTCTTCGCATCCTGTGGGGCTCTTGCACCAACCCAGAGACTGCTCCTGGTCTTGCAGCTGGAAAGGCCATGAGCTGTTTATTTGACATTGGGCCAGCTGTTTGGGAAACCAACAAACAAAACAGAACAAAACAGTGGGTCAGATTGCTGGGGTTTTTCCCCTTTTGCAGAATTCAGGTGACTCAGTAGGGCATGCTGAGGGGAAAAGGGGGTAGTGTGTACGCCCCTATGCTTTTAGGTGAAAGAGGTCCCATCAACAACAACACTAATTTGGTCATCCTTGTAACAGATCAATGTGCTGCGTAACTGGTTACAAACCTAGTACAAATCCTAAGAGAAACAAAAACAATGGAAGTAAAGCAAAAAAGGCCACAGTGCCAAAAGGGATTACATATCTCCATAAATTAACCTGTTGAGGAGTCTGATGCCTGAGCTCCACAGTCCCTGACCCCACCAGCTCCTGTTTCAGAACACCAGGAATTCTCACTGGGGGGAAAAGCTTTCCCTTCCTCTTCCCCCCCTCCCTCCCCCCCCCCCACTACCTAACAATGCATTTGATCTGGCCTTACATCCAAAAACACACACAAAAATGAGCTGACAAGCCTCAGAGATGCAGATTTCAGGGAAACTTGATCTCTGCCTTCTGAGGAGGACAGTTCTGCCTGGACTCCCCCAAGCCACTCTAGTGCCCTCAAATTGCTCAAATCCAGACACAGCTTATTCCCTTTCCATGCAATGAACAGGTTTTGCATTACAGGCATAAATATATTTTAAAGTCCAGACAGGTGTGCCTAAGACAAAGTCCAGCTCACCTTACCTGTAAGAATAGTCCCATTAATTTTGAAAGGTATCCACAAAAGCATGAAATGAGCGGAACTGGAGTCCTGGATCCTGATACCCCTCCCATAGTGAAATGTATTTCTGTAATGATTCACTAATCATTTTTGAAAATGCAAACAAATTTCACATCTCTTCTACCACTTGTATTGAAAATGTTGTCTTTAAATTGAATATTCCTCAAATCTGTTGTTGTGGGTTTTTTTCATGTATATATAGCTTACTTGGGACTAAATCAAAAGTTGTTTTAACTAAATGTACATGTAAAATTGTGTGAGATTGTAGATAGAAGGAAATGCATATATATGCATATATATGTTTGTATATATGTATATATACATATGCATGTGTGTGTATATGTGTATATATATACGTTATATGTATATATAATGATGTTCTGAGAAAGCCAACAGAACTGCAGAAGGGGTCTACTCCTGTCAGCGCCTCTCATGAGGCTGTTCAAGGGTCTGCCATTGCTCTGTAGCAGGACTTTCAGGACATATGCAAACAGAAGCCCTTCAGATAAGCCCTTCCTTTAGTGGAAGCCCATTAAAACGTCTTCATAAATACTCAAGAGCAAGCAACCATAACACACCATGCTCACTTTACCTGATCTCAGCAGAATCAGACAGATGATGGCTTGACTGCAGCTACCTCTCACATCTCTTCTGGGTTTGGTCACTGGTAACACATCTGCAAAAAAAAAAAAAAAAAAAAAGCAAAAAGCTCCTGGGGTGGGTGACTGGCAGAGCAGTCCCCAGCACACATCCTGGCAGGTATCCTGGCAAGTATCCATCCTCCTTTTCAGTCTGCAGATGAAGAAGCATGCTGTCCATAGATGTGTGGGCTATGCAAATGCTTGCATATTTATGTTGATTTTAAAAGGTAGTTGTAAACTTTGAAAGTTAGACGTAATGCAAACATGCAGTATTAGCAGGTCCCTGCCTACTGCCAGTCAGGCAATGGCCTCTGATAAAAAATATTGACTTCCTGGAGCAAAGTCTCTTCTGACAGCTGGAAAATGATGGCTTTTTTCATAGGGTTAATCACCAAAACAAATACAGGCTTATGAACTAGGAATTGTAAACTTTTTTTTTTTTTCCAACGGAAATTTCTGCGTCGTCCCTCAGACATATAAACAGCACATCAGGCATTCACAGTCTGGGGTCTCGCCTTTTGCTGCCTCCCCACCCGTCTGCATCCCATGCTGAGCCCTGGTCTGGGCACTCACCCTAGCTGCAGCAATGTGCCACTGCCACCAGCCCTGCAGACCCCCACAAGCCCCACACAGGGTACTTCTTCTCTCCTTCCCTCTTGCAGAGGTAGGAAGATTCAAGGGACCATGTAAAATGAGTTATCAGGGAACTAAATCCCGCTGGCACTGGCTCCTGAGCCCCCAGCTCACCCTCATCCTACCTGTAAACAGCAGGGTTAGCTTAATGGGTGAAGCAGATGCTATGTCTCCCTCATTTCCTGGGAAAAATGCTATTATATGAAGGATGGGTGGAGAACAATGGCTTCTGTCATGTTTAAACAGCACAATATGGGTACAAGTGCATTTAGCAATCATCCAGCCTAAAGCACATTGTTCTACAGCATGGGTTAGGTATGACAAGACACGTGGTTGCTAAATTAAATTTGACTTCCGCTGTATTTTTTCTCCTTTGTCTGCATCTGACAAATAATACAGCCTGTGATTCAAGATTTCCAGCCTGTGAGCAGCTATCTTTATGGAAGACTCCTGGAAATGTTAGTTTGAAGTGAACAATAAGTCTACAGAAGATGGTCTAGAAAACAATGGAGACTTATTAGCAATCAGTCTCTTTTCCATAGGTTATTTTGAAGAGCACCCTAGCATCAAAACAAATCTTTTAGGCTTTATAGAAAATCCTTTTGCATTAAGGTCTATTTGAGGTTTCTCTCTGATCTGAGTCAGAAATCGCAGTTTGTAATTATCTCAAGGCTTTTTCCATCTCCTATTGTTGCAACTGCAAAATATTTTTATGTAGCGTGTTGCTAAAAAATTACCTGCTTTGTGTCCTAGAGAGGGGTTTGTTCACCCAGCCTGGCAGGGTGTGTTACATCTCTGGGTGGATCCAGCCAGGTTTGTGCTAAAGCCTGGGACCAGAGCTACGGCAGCCTGCAACTGGGCACTGTCCTGGCACACACCTAAAACAAGCAAAGGAAGGAAAGGAGAAGGTAGCACGGGTCTGCGATCCCAGGCAGCTGAGATCTGCCTTTCATGCAGATGAACTCATTAGGTATTGGGGGAATTTGCAGCTGGGCTTGGGAAGGTCCCCAGGGGCCTGAAGTGGCAGCTCTTTGCTGGAGAACCAGGAGCCACTTCCAGCCTGAGCCTCAGAGTGATCTGGAAAGCAGCAAAACAGCAACTTGGAACTCATTGGCACTCACCAAGATAAAACCTCCCTGAATTTCATTTCTCTCAGCAGAGAAGGAAAAAGGGGAAGATGCATCTTTGCTGTCCCAGGAGGTTTCCCAAGCATGATGGAAGTTTGCCATGCTGAGCAAATTTGCTAGGGTGTCTGCTACAACACTGACCCTTAATAAATTCCTTCATGTTGTGCCATGAATGGGCCACGTTAACTCATTTGACTGAGCCTAGTTATTCCATCAAAATTAATCCGTCACCCCCTTTAGGTCTGTTAATGAGTATAATTATCTAAACAGCACCAGGAGATCAGGGCTACGTGCCATATGGGTCAGGGAAAGCAATCCGGCCAGTGGCAGAGAAGGTAAGTAGGTCTAGAGTCCCCATGAGAAAAAGATTCAAAATACCAATTTAAAGAACTAAAGGTTGCTAAATTTTTCTGGGGCAAAGCTGCTGCTCTCACACTACTGAGTGCAGTGGGTGATCACTGTTGGCTTTGCATTGAGGTTGCAGGCCATGGCCATGAAGGACACAAAGCACAAGACAACCCAAGCCCTTTTGACCATCAGCAGGAGTCACCACCTTGCACAAGAGAGAAGCACGTGGCTGCTGCAAGGCAGACCCTTGAAAAAAAAGCTTGGCTGTCATTGAAACATGAAAACGGAAGTAAGAACCTCGGGCACAGCTAAAGCTAGCAGAGGAATGCCAATTTGCCTTTCCTGATAAGCAAAAGTAATGTGTGTCCTGGTGTAAGCACTACTAATACCTGCTAACTTTTGATTTTCGCTGGAACAAAGCCTTTAAATTGCTTTTTCAGAAGCTCAGCAGGACACAGAGAGGGATTAAATGCGCATAGATAATTAGAAAATGTCAAGTACAGCAGGAAACATTTATTTTTTTCCTAAACACAAGCATTTCAGAAGAGCGGGGGCCAGCTCTAAGCTCCCAAAGTTGAGGTCCCTGGCAAGGCAGTGGGCTCAGCAGTGGCTGGACCAACATTTCAAGGGGAGGAAAAATTCCTTTGATGGGCAGCTGGGTTCCCTCATTAGGCCAAGCTCAGAAGCTAGGGCCAGCCAATCCATCTGACCCATATCCGAAATAAAGCAATGCCTGGGGACACACAACTCTGCCTTGCCTCCTTGAAGCACGGGCTGACCCCTGCTCAAGAAAGTCCTTGGTGCCCACATCCCATGGGGCCACCACCCATGGTGGCTGATCCAGGCCATGGTGCCACCTCCAACTCAAGGCAGGTAGCAGCTGAGGCACTGTGGCTAAATGTCTCCTCTGTGATGCTTTAAAACATCTCTTTTCACTTCAGAAGGAACTACGCATGGCAACATACATTAACATCCTCACCCACACTGAAAGTCAAGATTGGCTGGCAAGGAGGATAGAAAACCAAAAAGGGTAAAGGACAGGGGAAAAACATATTTTGGCCTTTCTGTCAGATCACAGGAAGCCTTTTTCTCCCTGCTACTTGTCACCAACCTTCAATATCAGAATTTTCTCCCCTCGTCAGTCCATCAGCAAATCTATGCAAGACGTTGTTCTTGTGCTTCATACAAGACAGTTTCTGTCACTGAAGCACGGAGTTGCTAGGCATTTTATTTACAGCCAAATCCTGATGTTGTTTGTTTGTTTGTTTTGTTTTGTTTTTGTTTTTCTCTTTGTTTTCACAAATAATATTATTTTATTCCACCAGTAGTGCCCATAATGGGATTGCCACCAAGATAGAAGCCACGTGAACAAGACTTGTGGACTCTGGTCCCTCACAAGGGGACCAGAGTCCTATTTATTTTTCCTATTATTTTTAAATGGAAAAACGTTTAAAGAAGACATTGGCTCTTCCATGTGGAGCAGGTGGCACTGAAGGTTAAATAGCCTGAGAGGAAAGTGGAAGGAGAGAGCCAGGCAGCCAAAAACCCTTTCTGTGCTGCAGGATCACACGTCAACCCAGGGTGCTTGTGGCACCAGTCCTACAGAGAGTTACAGACATCCCTAACCTTGCCTATCCAAAGAGTCCTCCTGTGCTGCAAGTGAGCAGCTACATGACGGATGGAGAAGGAGCGTTATTGTCACCAATCTGCAAATCCTACTGTGCTGCCTGGCTTGTTCTCCGTCATCATGCTGCTAATGCACATTTGGCCTATTGACCCTGTAATTGTACCAGCAAATTGAATTGCCTTCGTAGAAGATTGTGCTTGTTTTATTTACCACTTCGGATCTTACAAGGAATAAAAAAACCATTTTTTTTCTTTAAAAAATGAAGAATAGAAACAAGTCCAGCTATGAAAAATTAAGTAGTTCTAGGGTAAAAAAACAGATTCAAGAGATGTGTTAAATTCTAAAATAATACTCATCCCTAGGAAATTCTATGCATATAGGATCTGCATTCAGATATATGCATACAACGTAATTTTTAAGCATCATGATCAACACAGCCTAAACACTGTTACAGTTGTAATATGTAGAAAAACTTTTTTTATAATAATAAAAGAAAGAACATGACCAAAAAATAAAGGAAGAAAGAAAAAAAAAAAAAAAGAGAGAGACTTATAAAACTTTTTAAAATTCAGTAATGGAGGAAAAGCCTCTGAAGGTTTCACCTGCTTGCCCTAGATCTCCTAAGGCTGTGCTATAGCACAGACAGTTTTAGAATAGCTGCCTGACCTGCTGCAGCTCCTTCTCTCTTCTTACCTCTTCAGAGAGCAGTTTATGCCAATTCCTTCTCTGAATGATGTTTCCCATAGTACCCAAGGTAATATACTAGAGGTGGACTACAGCGCCGGTGGGCAAAGGAGCGAGCACAGCCTTAGCATGGCAACTCTCTCAGGTGCATCATCTAGGCACACAAACATTTTGCCACATAATATCCACATGCAAGAGAGGCATGAGGAGAGAACAAAAGTTCATGACTCCCATCCACCAGACACAGTCTTCCCAGTTCAGACACAGCAGCACCACCTGTGCAGATTTCCATTCCTAAAATGGTCCAGGCCAGAGGTGCACACCTCAGCACCCAGGTGGCCAATGCCTACAGGAGAGCAAAGACTGCGAGCATGTTTTCACAGAGCTTTGGACCTTCTGCACCAGAGGCTGCATCTTTCTCCTTATTAAAAAATTCACCATGAGCTCTTGATGCAGCCATGACCATGTACTCGTAATGCTCATTTGGAAAAGTCAAAAGGCATCCTCAGACCAAAACACAGCACTGCTCTCAAAACCAGCAAAAAGTTTGGCAGGAGGTGGAGCTGCTCCCATAACACCACAGGAAAGAAATTCTGCATCAGAAGAGTCAAAAAGAAATACACTTCCAGGGAACTTAGCCAAGCAGGAAAACTAACTTCTGTTTTAAAATATCATTTTGCTTTTCCAAGCTTCCTACAAAATCCTCTTGATGACATCCTGGCTCTGAAAAAAAGCCCACCAAAATACCCATTTGTTTAGTTAATGGGGCCAGAGTCCTTTCTCAGGAGGCAGGGGGACAGCAGGGCAGCAGAGGCTGTGACAGGAGCTCCCTGTGCAAAGCTCAGGCTGTCAGAGCAGGGACAGCCACTGCAGTCCAGCACCCAGAGCTGTCACTTTTTCTCATTTTTAGGAGCATATTGGGATGGTTTTACTGAATACGGGCGATCAATGGAGAGCTGGCAGGCAACCATCAGAGAGGCGTCCTGCCTCGCGGGTGGAGAAGACGGCGGTGGCTCTGGGCGCAGCCTCCTCGCCCTCACAGACGGACCTTTACCCTTCTTGGTAGTCCTTTCCTCCAAAAGTTTGGTCTGAAAACTTTCTGTCTCCATCCTCCCTTCACACCCTCTGTGCCACATGTCTCTTTCTGGATTTCTCTTCAATGCCAATGCACTCTCTTCCCTTTTTATTATTACCTTATGAATCAATGGGCATAATACAATTACTGTTTTCACTTGCTACATACCAAACTTCTGATTGTGCCAAAGGTTAGTGGCTGTCCACAGCTGGATGCACCAAAACAGCCTTCCCTACCATGAGCCAACATTGTTTCATTGTGCTGAACAGGAGTAAGGTTCAACTCACAGCCACCATCTTGCTTTCATAATGAAATAAATCAATGACAACAATTCTTCCTTCAGCTCTTGATTTCAGTGCTGTGACTCCAAAAGCCTGGTTCACTGATCTGTGGGAGCACTGTGCTTCACAAATTATACATATGAGTTTGTGTCCCCCAAAACTGATTAAGTATTGCACCTGCATTTACAAGTAGTGCTACAAGTTGGATTTTTCATCTGAATGAAACTGACAAACCTGAAAATGATATTTGAGACAGGATGAGGGTCTTGCTCTTCTCCCTCAGAAGCAATCTCAAGATATGTGAAGGAAGAAGGAAGAACAATGCAGGGAAGAAATAGCTATGCACACCGTACAGAAAATGTCTGGACCAAGAAAAAATACCAATGAAGACATTGTAACTCAAATCTTTTACAAACAGGGTGCTTCTCAGCCCAGCCAGTGCCACTGTAGAATGAGGACTTTGCAGGATGTTACCCTTTAGATGTGTTTTTATTTTCTATTTATTTCTATTTCTATTTTTCTATTTTTTCTATTTTTATTTTTCTATTTATTTTATTTTCTATTCTATTTCTATTCTATTTTCTATTTTTTCTATTTTATTTTTCTATTTATTTCTATTTTAATCCGGGGCAGCACTTGCACGGAGTAGGTGAGCCCTTCTCTGCCCTTTCCTTCCATCCTGTTTCTTGGCACCATTTCTTTATCAGTGTTTGAAGATTAATTTTTCCCCTACCAATACAACCGTTTACCTAAGTCTTTGCATTTATGTGTCTACTCAGGAGGCAAGCCAGTACTTTAGGATGGATGTTCCCAGGCATTATATATTTCCTGTCCTATAGCTCCCACCACCATATGCTTTCCACCACCATATAGTCCTACCCAGAACAGAGGCAGCCCAATATAATTATTTACCTGTACTTCCCAGATCTTTTCAAGCATTTTCTCCAACCTCTCAGCAAACGCACGGGACAGCAAGGAAAACATCGCACCTCATCTGCCCAAACAGAACCTGCTCTGTAGCTGGGGGAAAGGTTCACGGGCAGCCAAAACATTCCCCGGTATTAAAACCTACCCTAAACACTCCAGCAAACGGGAGCAGGGGTTGCTACCTGCCTCCTGTCAGATCAGCGTATCTCTCCTGCCAAGGAGCACGATACACCTCCTGCCCCTTTTACCCTAGGAGGAAAGCTGCAGCCCTGAGCCTTGGGACGAGCTCCCCAGCACTTTGGGGTCACACAGGGCTCAGCTCGGGCTCTAGACTTTGACACCGCTCTTTGGAGCAAGCCTTGCCACTGGCTCCCCAGCAAGTGTGATGGCACCTGCTGCCTCGTCTCACCCCGCTCTCATGGGGGAAGGCTGGCAGGCGAGCGGAGGCCCCACGCGTGATTGCAATCCTACCTGTGCTTGGCGATCTGCAGCTCTTTCCCTCACGCGCATCCCCCAGCTCTCAGGGCCATGCTGCGGCCAGTGGGCTCCCACAGCAGTCGCTACGCTCTGCCTGCGCTCCGCTCTCCTCCCCGCGCCGCCTGGCAATCCCACGGCAGCTGCTGCGTGGCCACCTCCAGCCCCTCGTGGGCTGTGGGGTGAGACGGGGAAGGTACTGGTGCTGCAGTGGAAACCCGAGCTCTCTGCCTGTCTCTCCTTCCCTCCCTCTATCCTCCTCCTTCTCCTCCTCCTCCCTCTCCCTCCCTCCCACCCGTAGGTAACAGCCGCGCACTGCCACTGCAGTGGGATCGGCAGGGAAAGGAAAGTTAGCAACTGTCCACAAATGGGTTTATTCTGCATTTATTTGGGGAGGGAGGGAGGCAAAGACCCCCACGGTGAAGCTGGCGCTGTAAACGGAGCCACAAATCCTGCCGGAGCAGAGATAACCCCTTGCAGTGCTGGGAAGTTGGGCACCGCGCTCTGGGTTAAGAGCAAAGCTGCCTTGGTGTTCACAGCCCGGGGAAAATCTTGCACCCAGGCACCCTCTGAGCCATGGGGTTTCCCTTTAAAAACCTCGACAACCTGGTGAAGAGGGCAACAGGGAGCTAAGAGCACACCATATCTGCCACACGGCCGCCTCCAGGAACTCATCACAAAAGGGAGTGGTGCAGGATTTTCACCTTCACTGATGCACATTGACCCCCGTGGCTGCAATTAGTGAGGGAAAGTTTAACGACAACAGCTACGGAAGCAAAAAGCTACAGGCAAATACATTTCTTTCTTTAGGGCTGCAAGCTCGAACTGGATTGAATGCTTCCAGATAGATGTTGTGGGTAAAGAGGCCCATTTAATAGCCACCTTCCCGCTAACAACTCAGGGAGTTTGGACTTCCAGCAAGAAGTATTCCCTTTGATTTGTCACTGTCAGGTTTTGAAATGGGTTGCTCTAGCGCGGCACAAAAACAAGGGACGAATCAATCACCACAGGCTGCTGGCAGCTCCCTTCCTCCTCTCCCTTGGCTCCAAGTGTATAGACAGATAGATGTCACGTAGGAGATGCACAAAATGCTGTTTCCTTCTTCTTTGCAGGAGAAATGCAAGAGTATATGTTGGGAACCACTTCCAAAACTGCTGCAGACAGCACTGCTCCAATAGGGCGCACACAGCCCCGGGCAGGGTCACACGTTGAAGGGCTCCTGCTCACGGCAGGCTGAGAGGCTGGCATCTTTTGGGGAGGTGAGGAATAAAGGGGAACTCAGAGAAATGTAGGTGTAGTGCTGGGAAAAGCAGGCAAAACCTACCTCTTATTCAACACTGCACTTGGTGTGTAGGGCCACCCCTACGACAGGAAAGCGTTTAAGCAGAGTAATGTAAACATATGTCTATATTTCAATATAAGTCAACATATGTCTACATGAAATCGGTTCTCAAGGAGTGAGTCAGGGCCCAGATCAGCATTGTAGTTGAACTAAAATAGTCCTCAGCCTTCTCGAAAAGCACATAGCTTTAACCTGTCACATCAAATGAAAATTATATACTTAAACTATAATCTTCCTGTTCCCTTAGTCATCAAAAGAGGCAAGATCAAATTAAAAAAAAAAAAAAAAAAAAAAAAAAAGGAAAACATGGGGTTCTGAGAAGCTGGCTGAGAAGCTCACAGAGAAAGACATGGGGCTTGGAAAAGGAAAGTCTCTGCCTTCCAAACCAAATTTGTCCCCAAGCCCATCTCCCCCAGCATTCCCCATAGCTCCTTTCTCCTTCCAGCAGGACACTGGAGCTCAAAGCACTGATTGTGCTGGTGGATCTGTGTTGTCATCTCCTCGGGCAAGTGATGTGGGTTGGAAGAGTCCTTAAAAAGTGACAGGTAATATTTCCACAGCTCACTGCAGCACAAGGCAGGCAGAGGGAAGGTCAAACTGCAGTCACCCATCAAAAGGTGCCGTTGTTTGGTGGGGGATTAGCTTTGATTTGCTGTGGTGTTGTTCTGTAGTTGCTTTTTTTTTTTTTTTTAATGTTATGAAAAAGTGAATAGGAGCTATGTCCTTGGGCTATTCTGAATGCAGGTGCTGATAAGATGGGTGAAGGCAGAGCAGTGCTTGTAGCTGAAGAGGGTGAGTAGCTTGTGGGCTGTGTACCAGCAACAGGTACTGGATGCACTGGGAGTTTCAAGGCTATTCACTTTATGCAACATGAAATCCAATTCTCAAGTAGAAGTTTTCAGCATCTTTCTACATTGAATCTACGTGCAGATTATTTTCTCAGTCAGGAGGAGGACTTCTGTTGGAAGTTTTTGGGCAAAGTTTGTCATAATGACATTAATAGCAGTGCAATTTAACCTCACGCGAGGAGCAGCGGTACCAATAAAATGCATTTGTATAGTAGCCAAATGGCTTCTACCCTCATATTTATAGTATTGTAAGTCCAGCGATGCAGAACCGCTCCTCTGGCAGACAGAGCAAGCTGTGCTGGTGAGCTAAGTACGTCAGTTACCTCACTATACATCTGCCTTCATCTACATAATGGCATCCCTGCTAGATGAAGGTGGGAGTTGTGCTCACTTAACCATACCAAAATACTTGAAGTCTCACCACAACTTGTCCAAACAAGACCTTAAATACCCAATGCCTGCCTGTGCGGCCTGTGCCACGCATCACTGCCAACAGCTGCCTGCGGGCATGGGAACATCCCTCTTCTGCTGGCCTGCTCCTCCCTGCCTCCCGCACGCCCTGCTCCGATTCTCTGCCCGAGGGAGCCAGCAGCTCAGGGTCTGGGGCTGTCTGCATGCAAACCTGAAAATACAAGGTATTTTCAGTCCGGGATCTGCTTGTCGACACGTTGCCTGGTGAACACGGGAATGCAGAGGACATCACTTGGTTTTACATCCCATTTCTATTCATTTCATGCTCCTGTGGTGGCATGGGGACAGGGACAGGGATGGGGACAGGGAGGGAGGGGACTGTGTGCTCCCTTGGCCGGGTTGGGGTAAGTCCTGCAGCAGATATGCTGTGGGCCCACTGCATGTGAATGAAAGCATTTTAAGTGCATCTTAAAGGGAGGTTATGGATAGCAAGCATCCCATTTGAAAAATACGTGCACAACAATAGTATGACTCTGTCTTATACTCATTCACTTGCTTCATACATTTTTTACGGAGCAGTTTGAGCCCAGGCCAGTGGACCTCCACTGTAGCACACCACGACATAACAAGAAGCCACTTATGAAAATGCCAAAGACTGGACAATCAGATGTAAAACTCTGACAAATAATTTCCCATAGGAATTTAATTCAGAGGGAAAAGCCTTAAGTTGCCCCATAGCTGTTCACGCTTTATTTTGCATACAGGAGTTAAGGTAATCAATAAAAGGTCAAGTCATTTATTGAGAATAAGCAATAAATGATTAAATAAACTAATACTGCTTTATAATCTTCTCTAATTTGCATTCACAATGTATATAGTGAATATAGCATTATATATATGTATATAGTGTATATAGTGTATATAGTGTATATAGTGTATATAGTGTATATAGCATTAGTTTTGTTTGCATGCTTAATGCCAGCTTCTACTCATTATTTGTAAGAAAGCCTGCTGCTGATATGTGAAGAGAACTGCATTCAGATGTGTAAAAGTAAAATGTTCTGATTTCCCTTGTGTATATATTGCTAACAATTTTTTGCTAGCTAAGCAAAACTCTTGCTATCTAATCCCTTCCTGCAAAGCACAAAGACCCTCGGAGAGTCAAAGAGCATCTCCAGCTGAGGTCTGGAGCTTGGTCCTTCACCATGTGCAGCAACACTCACTCAGAAGGATAGTGTAGGCTGCAATGAAGCTGCTTTTTGATTTTCTTTTTAATAAGCCGGCCAACATTTTCACCACAGTCTTCTTACGTGTTAGACGAGGGCTGCACCTGGTGGGTGTCCACACAGCATGGGAGGCTGTGGGATCATTGAATGGCTTGGGTTGGAAGGACCTTAAAGATCATCTGGTTCCAACCCCCTGCCGTGAGATCCTGGCTGTGGTGTGGAGGTTTGGGCTCCTGCAGCTTCCTCGTGACAGGACAAGGGGTAATGGTTTAAACTGAAAGAGGGGAGATTTAAATTAGACATTAGGAGGAAATTCTTCACTCAGAGGGTGGTGAGGCGCTGGCACAGGCTGCCCAGAGAAGCTGTGGGTGCCCCATCCCTGGAGGTACTCAAGGCCAGGCTGGATGGGGCTTTGGGCAGCCTGGGCTGGTGGGAGGTATCCCTGCCCATGGCAGGGGGTTGGAACTGGCTGATCTTTAAGGTCCCTTCCAACCCAAACCTGTCTGTGGTTCTGTGATTCTGTGGCTCGTTAACTGTAACCTCCTACACTGTGCTTCTGCTACTCTCTTGTGGGCTCTTTCCAGAGACACAGCCAGGGGTGCCCCACTGCTCCAGCAGCCTGTGACCCTCCAAGTCCCCCAAAAGAGTCCTTCCTCGTGGCTGTCTTGCAGCAGGTGCTAAGCACTGCTTTACAACAACGGTGATAATCAAATAACATGCTCCGGGCTTCAACTGACAGGAATAAGGAAAGGCATTTATTTCACCTTTTCTCACTGTATAATTAATGGGAGGTATGTGGAGCTTTTTTATTTATTTGTTTCTGTAGGCTTTTCTCCAATGTGAAGTGTAAAGAAAATTAAAAAATAAAGTAAAAAAAAAAAAAAAGAAACAAAACAAAGACACTGAAGCACTGTCCTGATCAGGTACAAGAGACTGGGCCAGAATGGCTACAAACCCACAAAGTGTGTGCCTTGCTCCATGATTTCCCTTCAGGAAGGGATTTCTGCTCCCAAGACCACTGTCTCTGAGCTACTGAGTTTAATGCAGTTTCTTACTTATTTATTTATTATCAACCTGTTTCTCTGCTGGGCTGGCAAGAGAGCAATTGCCAAGGGGAAGGTATCCAAAGAGCATAGTTTTGATCTGGCTCAAAACAAAGGCCGTCAACAGGAAAGTTTCTGTTTATTTGGATCAAAATCAAGTATACCAAAGCTTTCACATTTGAAAAAATAGCAGTCCACAGGGACAGCCCAGAGGCAGGGTGAGCCTACCTCCTGGGCAATTGCCTGCCCTGGCAAGTGCTATGCATAGCCAGCCCCAGTGTACGATGTTGTTCGATGAGTTTAAAGCTGATTGAGAAATCAGGTGCTTTGTTATGTGTTTGCCCTAATGGATCAAGTGCACCCCAGCAGATGGTTTTGGTCTGAGCCTCGGGTTTCTTTAAAAAAAGCACCGGGGTACTGCAGCACCAGCAGAAGTGGCTCCTACACTATTTCCCTGCAGCAAAATGCTGCAAATCCAGCTGAATGCACCAAGCTAACTTGCTGTCAGACACAAAACTGGTATAAAACAGGACTCAAGGGAAATCTGACCCAGTACTACTTTCAACGAGATTTAAAATTCAGAAAAAATGTTCTCCTAAAAGCACAACAAAAATTAAATTATTTTTGACATCATTCCTCTTTGAAATGTTCCTGCTTGGTTTAAAATAGGATTTCAAGAAGTGAAACATGTTATTCCTCGAAGAATAAAAGGCCATTCGGCAAACACTTATTTCTTTAAAACATGTAATGGCTGTATAGAGCCTTGCCACATAAGCCTCAAATCAAATGCAAACTTTCACCTATTTTTTTTTTTCAAGGAAACCCTGTTAATCAGCACTGCTCTCTCTCATCCACCTGTTTACAGAGTGCTCTGCTGCACTCTGACCCTTTCTGTTGCCTCAGAAAGGTAACATTCACAGAGATTTAGAAATTATATTTACGAAACTGTACAGGTTTGTCTCCTTTTCTCCATTTTTTTTTTTTTATTATTTTTTCCCAGATGAATGAGGGCAACTATTGCTAGATTGATAGGTGTCCATCTTCCCTCTGATCCCTCTGATTTCCAGGTATCAAACTCATGTCCTACATCAGCAGCTTCCAACTTTTCTTCTTTTTTGCTTGACAGACACAAGCGGAGGGCAGTGGTGTACCCAGTCCATCCTCCACATGGCAGAGAAACACTTCTTCCCCCTAGGGCACATCTCCTTGGGGCAGAGACTTCCATCATTGTTGTATATACTGGGCTGGTGCTTACAGCACTTGCCTTTACAAGGGGCACCATGAGCTCATTTAGGAGTTTCTCCGTAAAGCAAGTTGTCAGTGGGACCAGGAGCAGACCCTGCTCTCTTCTTCACCCTGTCCAAGCAGACAGCTCAAACATGACATCAAAAAGCTCCGTGACTCAGCACCCTAAGCTCTTCTCAGCATAAGGGCAGCTGGATAGTGCAGGTCTGTCTGCCTCCAGGATGCTCGTGACTGCTAGTTTGGCTTTAGCCCTGGTTCCCCTTGACCCTCCTACAGCTAGCTGTTAAACATGGGTGTCACAGGAGTGCACGCAGTATCCAGTTGAGTACTGTTGTGTTATTTCCAATTCCTCACTTGCCAGTTCAGAGCTTGTTAATCTTTAGCACCATGCCATGAAATGCAGAGGAGCAGTAAATGTACCTGGCCTTGTTTTCTCTTGTCCACTTAATCCACTCCCTGCTCTTTCTTTCCCCTTGAATGGGATTCAGAAAATGGAGTTGTAATTAAGAAAGAAAAAAACTTTTTATCTGGAAGCAGTCCCCATGTTAACAACTGCAAAACGTATCCTCTAACATCTTACTTACTCCATCAATTAACACCACGGCGTTTGTGCAGCAGTCCCATACACACAGCCCTGTGAAGGCAGCACAGCCAGGCTTTGGCTCCCGGCTCCGCTTGCCAAGGACATCCAGACACCCACATCTCCCAAAGATGCAGGCACCTTCTGTTAAGGCTATTTAAATGTTTCAGGGTAATTCTGCATGTCCAGCTTGTGTTTCTCCCCTTGGTTCTTGGGCTCAGAAATGTGCCAGTGCCTGTACTGCCCTCAGCCTCCTCCAAATCCATCAGTGCGTGGTGTTGCACTTGTGCTCCTGGAGGTAGTCATGAAGCCATGCTACTGGTTACTAAAGGAAAAGACACTTGGGGTAAAAAGTAAAAATAAAAAACTGATGTGCTGCCTCAGATGTCTAAGAAGTTTTTTAATGGCTGAACATAGCTAGCTCAGACACTTTAAATAGGCACACACTGCACTTCTCTGCTATATCTTGAAGGTTAACGCACACCCTCTGCAATGCACTTAGAGCACAGCACATTAATATGAAGTGACTTTCTTAGCATCATCTGTCACTTCCCTCCCCACTTTGCAAGACAGCCATTGCACCCTCCATTGCCACCCTGTAGAAAACAGCAAGCATCCCTTTACTACCTTATTTCCCTCAACACCAAAACCAATTCCCACATTAGACAGTACATTTTCGTTACCATCAGCCACAAAATCAAGGCAAGCAAGGCAATGGCTCAAGCCAGCCCCAACGACTTGTAGGTTCAGGATACAGCAAGAGGGGCCAGACCAACAGCTTCAGAGGTAAGTGACTGGTCTGTCAGTGATGGTGCATGATCAAATGCTCTGTTCCTGCTCCATGCCACTTCTGCCACGGCACCACTTCTGCCAAGAGCCATCCCTTGGTGGGCAGTGGCTGCCCCACTGCAGCCCCCATCCCATGCCAGGAGCTGTTGCCTGGCCCCCCATGCAACCCACAGCCCCAACACAAGGAGCCTGCCCTTTGTGCTCCTTTTGGGAGCAAAAAGGGCAGGCCGAGGCGCCATCCTCTGAAAGCAGCTGACCTTCACCTCGGGCACGGCGATAAAGCCAGCTGCCAGGTCCTACAGTGCCAGCAGACCCTGCGGCGACCATGGGACAAGCCCCTCTGTAACCCAAAGAGGCTCATCACCTCGCCAGGGATTATCTCCCCGGGCATTTCTGAAGCCCACCTGCTGAGGCTGACAGGGATCAAGTGTCTGCCAAGCCCTCGAGCTGTTTGAGCAGCAGTGACAAGGCTTCAACGCGTGCCTTCAAGGCATTGTGCACCAAGATACCTGTGGTTTCTGCATGAGTGACTTGGGGGAAGATGGTGGTGCTGACATTAGCAATAGCAACAGTCAGGCTGAGATCTCCACAGGGGAAAAAACATACTGCTAATACATTACCAGATATATAGCACTGCCTGAGCTCACTCTCTGGAGCCACCTTTGACACCATGGTAGCACCACAGGCAGATTTCCACCCGCAAAACCCCAGCTGCTAACAGCAGACAGCTGTTCAAGGGTAGTTCCTGGCCACCTTACCAAGTCCTGCCAAGTATTGGCTCTCTCACTGCATGGAGAAGCCATGTAAGCAGTATAAAGGAGGCCTCTCATTTCCGTGCTTGTGTCTCTCTAGCTGCTGCTTCTCTTCAGGTGAGAGATATTTCCAGGTTATGGAAATGTTCATGATGAGATCCTGTTTTTCAGCATGTCAGGCAGAACTGTCCTGTGTGTTGGGTATGTGCAGTCATATGGTCACCGTACCCTATCCTTGCTTTATCTCTCATGCAGGTCCTCAGGACGTGTAATGCATGATGCACCAGGTGCATCTGCTGAACATTCATATTCCTTTTCTCTGCATCAAGTTCCTTCTCCAGCTTCATCCTTTCTCTAGCCCCAATCACGCAGAAACTCTCAACACCCACCTTTTTGCTGGACGGAGCCAACCACAGCTCTGTCACCTCCTATGGTAAATTGGGCCACACAAGCCCTGGTACCTGGAACAGCTTTTTCCTGATCCCCCAGTGTGAATCCATCCTTTTGGAGCAGAGGATCAAACACCACCTCGTACCCAAACAAGGTGCCACCGCAGCCTTATGCAACATTACTTGGTATGTAATACCCTGCGCTTCTGAAAATAGCTCCTGAACACATCCACTCATCACATTTCTCCTTGCCACCACTGCATCGCGTTACAGCTCCTCCTGGCTCCCAGACGAACCCATGCCACAGGCATGTGTGGCCCCTCTCCTCCCAGACCAGTCCCAGGAGGATGAGCACCCAGCTTGTAGCAAAAAATCTTATTTATCCCCAAAGCATGTGATGCTGGTTCTCCGTACTGTCAAATTTTACCTTGCTTGTGTCCTTTGGGGCCTGCCTTCCTGGCCCATTGCCCCGTTCTCCTCCACAAAACGCCTCCCAGCTTCTCGCCAGTTCTGAACTTCATCAGCACGCCATCCTGTGCCAGGCCATCAACTAAGCATGGTTCCCAAAACCCATCCCTGAAGATACTCTCCTCCATGGTCCTGCTGGAGCTGTTTCTTCCAGCTGCTGCAGGCATCTGTGATGGGACGTACCGGCTGCTTCACTGAAACCAGCCCCAGGCTGGCCAGAGGTTGGATATCATTTTCTATCACTGCCTCTAGCTTTCATCAAAATCTGATTAGGAGCACATAGATGCTGGTACCAGACCTGATTAAGTTGCCTGCAGCCAGCATTAACACAGCATGCTGCATCATTAAAACCCAGCGATCTTGCAACCCTTATGGAAAAGTACTAGAGCATACGGGAAGCCAAAAATCCTCTGATAATCCATGCTCCATCCTCGACTGCCAGCAATCACTCACATAGGATAACCAGAGGCTGCTTCTCAGCCAAGGCTGCTGCTGTGGGGTCTCCCTGGCCAAAGGGATGCTAAAGAAGATGCTGGAAGAGGATGCGTCCCCTTTGTTTGGAGTTTATTTTGTGAGTGACTCACTTGCTAAAAAATAAAAACAAAAAAATCTCTATGGTGAGGGAAGGATGTACAGGCTGGGCAGCAAGAAGAAAAGCCGCTGGTGTGCCTTGTGCTGCCTGGGATGCTAACTTTATCAGGGCGGTGTGGCTCCGAAGGCTGAGGCCAGCAACAGCAGGTGCGCACACAGCCCCTGAGCTGCTCTGCTCTGTGCTCACCTCTGCCTCTGCCCTGGCCTACTGAACCCACACAGATGCTGGAGGGTTTCTGCTGAAACACCATCAAGCTGTGAAGACAAAAAGAAATAAAAACCTTCCCCAGAAGGCTGGAAATTGGAATTGACAGGAAAACAACAATCATCAAGGATGCTGTATTGAAAGTCAGTGCAGCACCAAGAGCCTCCCTCTGCCACCAGTGCAGCAGTACCTGATACCGTTTAGTTGGTCATTTATTCTGCAGGCTGTGTAGAGTTGGGTGATGGCAAGCATTGAGGATGCAATGTGGAGGAGAAGGTGGTTTTGATAGCTGTCAGGTATCACTATACTGAAAAAAAGTAGAAGTGAGTATTTTCTAATGTCAGGTGGACAACTCAGACACATATAAGCTCATCAAAGAAAGAAGATGCAGTTATGCTTCCATCTTCTGATCAATGTATTGATACTTTGATTTTATGCCCATAAATTTTCTGTAACAAGATATATATATATATATATATTTATATATATTACTTTCAGAGAGAAGGTAAACTATAAGGAAGTTAATTGGAAAGTCTGTGGTCCAAAATGTTTTTGGACAGGCTGGTATCAAAACTCAACTTCTCTTAGACTTGTTTGGTGTCATGACAACTCTATTGCTTGTAAAGTGTCCTGAAAGTGAAGGATACTTTTCCTCAGTGAAGCTGTGGTTACCATAATGCAGGTCCTGGTGTTCTCAGGTTCATCCATAGTCCCTCTAAGGTAGGGATTGCATAGCTCCATCCTACTTCAAACCATGGGTGCTATATGTTGTGAAGCAGGGGGATACACACCAGGTAGTCCACATCTAATTTGGACTCCAGTACTCTTGACCTGTGGCATGAAGCACGTCATCGAACCTCTGCAACTTATTTTCCCATGAGCAAAAAGGAGACAGTAACTCATTAAGGATGAGAGTCTCAGCTGAGTGTTGATGTTTCCCTGTTTGCTGTGTGCATGGCAATGACTGTGTGACTGCAGGAACGTCCCTCGTTCTTCAAGATATTTGACATCAAACCATAAACTTTCAATCTGTCTTCTGAACAAATTACTCTGTCGAATTTTCAGGTTTCCAGATTGTTTGTCAAGTGTATCTCCATCTTTCTGAAGTTGTCAAAGGATGCCGATAAATAGCTTATCTCCTTTAACACTGATATTCTCGCAGCACACAGAAGACTATTAGCAAGTCTTATTAGATGGGAGGCAGGTGAACAGATAAGGGGGATAGAAAGGTGACCAGAAACACACACCAAAGGCTAGCACAGTGTTGCCAAAACTACTGAGTAGTTTCGTTTCTCTGCAATAAATTTCCCTTAGAGTTTTCTCAGAAGAAAACCTCTTACATGATTTGGTGTATCAGAAGTGCTCTTATACAAGAGACAACATGGCACAGGTTGCTGTCTGGACCTGTAATTCAACCCCCTATATTACTAGCAACAGACTGAAGCCCCTAATACTCATTTTCCTGCAAAGCAAGCCACTGAGTATCCCTGCCTGCCCGGGTACTTTGTGATGATACTTGTCATTTCTTTCGTATTTCATCAGTCTGTTAAATTTGGCAATCAATCAATTTAAAGTGCAAACAGCCACCACCCCATGGCATGCATGGATCTATAGGCTTGAAACCTTTCTAATGTTAGCTTGTTTCAGTACAGTTGAAGTTTCTAGCATAATTCATCAAGGAAAATACTCTACATACCGAAGTGTCACCAAAAGCAGCATGCTGTTTTGTGTTTAACTGCGGTGCTCCAGCAATGATTTTGCATCCACAGTGAGATGCAGTGTCAGGCAGTCCCTGCTAGCCAGGTGGGGTTGTTTTCTCCCAGTAAATAATAAACGGCATAATCATGCATACAGTATGTTTTCTATTGAATCTAATTCACTAGCTCATGTACTTTTGCTGTTAGAAAAGTGGAATTAGAAAAGACTTAATGCTTTTCCTAGTTGCACCAAACCACTGCAGAAAGTGTTAAGCTTATGCAAGCAGAATTAGCATTAGGGCTAAAATCACAGGGCTCTCCTGCAGAGCAGCAGCTGGCTTTCAGTGAGGTTATCCTTTGCATACTCACAACCTCCTTTCGTCTGGCAGAAAAGACAATCAGCAAATGCTAGGAAGTGTTATCCCAAGGAAAGCACCGAGGGTCTGTTTGGTAGGTACGGCCGTGCACTGCTGGCTTTCTCACTAGGCACTGAAAGTATCCTAGGACTGGGTCAGTGCACTGTGTCTGTAGGTGAGGCTTAGCATTCCTCACATTCCCCGAGGGCCTTGCCAGATTATGCGCTCTCAAGAAGATGGTTGCCATATTTCTGCCTTAAAAAGTAATACCTGGATGTGTGAGGTGTGGTCGTTTTTTTTCATGACTGAAGCCATCGGGCCTGCCCGGTGTACTGGTTATGCTGGGGCTCTTGGCTCTGCACCTCAGCAGGGGGAAGGCAGAGCTTGCAGGACATCGTGCACACAAAGCTCCGCAGCCCGGGATACAACAAGGCTACTGCAGGTGTGCAGGTTGTCACACAGCACGAGCTCATCGTGTTGGGTTTATCTCATTTGCAGGGTGACTCCATATTTCCAGGTGTCTCCATAACTTCCTGACAGCAAATTGCAAAAGTCCACTACCCACAGTCTAAAACAGCCCTCTCTTTTGTGCCTCGCACACTGTTCTGCTAATTTCATTGCACATCCTGGCTGTGTATAATGATTTTCTTTACAGTGTTGCAGTATTTCTTGACTAGCAGTTCTGCATTCATCTTATTCAGTGCCTTTATGATGTTCAAAATGCCTTGGCTTCCTCTCAAAATGTAAGAGTCTTTTTAGTCTCCTCGTGGAACAGCTGCTCCATTCTCTCGAGCTGTTTTGTTGTTTTCTTTGTGCCACTTATATTACCACATCTTCCCCGAAACGCAGAGCCCAGACAGCACAAAATGCTCAAGATGTCAGCTCGGCAAGGCTGTAAATGACAACAGAGTCACGCTGTCTCCTGATGGTGTCCAGCGTTTTGCTGGGTCTTGGCCGCTGCTGCAGGTTGAGCTGATGATTTCGGTGAGCTGTCAGCGAGGACTCCAAGGTCCTTCCCTCGCTGCAGCTGGCAGCTCTGAGCTCTGCATCACCTACAAGCATAAGAACAGCGTGGGCAGAGAACTGCTTACCCATCTTTCGCCTCCCAGTGCTCTGCAGACTTCAGATGTATCCTGAACAAATAAATGGACCCGCTCAAGAGGTTCAGGAAACCTCCCCAGCTTTTTCTTCTACCTAATTTGTTCTGTTATTTTTATAGTGATCACACACAGCACTGGAGATCTCCACTTAAAAAGCCAGCCTCTTGTTGATCAGAGTTAAATATAAAGTTACAGTTCCTTTGGGTATGTAGCTACGGGCTACTTTAATAAGTACTTTTTATCCTCTCACTTCCCCTGTAAGCAGTTATTATAAATCTCCTAGCAAGTAATTGGACAAGGAGATGAAATCCAAGCTCCATCCTGCTCAGTGAACTTCTAAATAACAGTTAGAGCATGAATATGGATTAATTTTCTCTGTCTCCTCGACCCAGTGAATACAGATCTATCCCTGAAAACTGACAAGGCTGGGACATCTCTTTCCTACAAAGAAGATCATGTATCCTTGTGGCTAGGGTCTCCTGCAGGTGGGCTGCTGATGCCTCCGTAAACAACGATAGGATCAACCCCTGTGCTCTCCGTGTCCTAAATAAATATGTTAACCCTGGTTCAACCAGGTAAGAGAGGGAGAAAGTGCCTTATTTTCTTCTCTTATTTTGTATGAGCTTCTGATCATGCCTGATCTGTTTCTGCCTCTCTGGTGAAAGAGGAGTATGCTCATGTATCTTGTACATCCTATGGGACTCAGGTAAATGTATACACAGCACCAGAACCATTAGCAGGAACACGAGGCAAGGTGAAAAGCTAAAACCCTAATGATGGAGAAAATGTAATTTTACAGATACTAGTGGAGCTTGCTAGGATTAAATGAACACTTTTTACAGACAGAGAAGAGATGTGACAGAAAATGTTTATTTAAACTGCTATACAATGGAAATCTTAATCATTTTCAAAAGTCAGCTGGGGAAGAAGTGACTCACTTAGGTTGCATGCAGGAAGCCTCTTTGTAACAGTTTTCAGTGCTGAATTTCATTTTCTCTGAATACAACATCACTTGTGTGAGTGCAGTTATCTGCTGAGTGGCAGCAGTGTTTTTGGCAGTACATAAACATGAAGAAAGACATGGTTCCTGCCCTGAGGAGCTTACAATCTAAAATATGACAAGGACAATACTATTCCAACATATAACAATCAACTGGAATATCATCAGTCAGATATAAGAAGACCCATTTTAACAAGCAATTGTAATACCAAATATATATACAAAGACCGCAGGTAGGATAGGGTGGCATCTTTGCTGCTACATATTTATATGTTCACATGTATACAGGTGTGAAAGGTAGTGATAGTTTGCTTGAGAGGGTGACTTTTTCTTTGGCAGGGCTGCTCCAGTTTGTGCTTCCTGAACAAAAATAAGGAAAAGTAGAGCAGAATTTAGCACTCTTTCTGTGACTTTACATATCTGAACACTGGACAGCATTAGGCTGAATTAATTTCCATGAAACAGACCCAGATCTGGGAGAGGCAGTGTGGAAGAGCTGACAGCTTTTCTGTCCTGTTGAGGCACTGGGTCTCACATCAGTGTGAGCACATTTGCTAAAACCTATGGCAGTTAACCCAGGAATAGCATTAGCTGGGAAACCCACCAGTTCTAGAAAAAGCTTGTAACACCTTGTGGCTGCAGTCAGCAGGGTGTCCCACCACCCAGAGGAAAATCTGCTGGAAATTCCAACTTTCTTGTAGATGATTTTATTTTTTTTTTCCATAATAAGAGATTGTTTGATCTTTATTTCTGTGCACAGGAGATGAAACAGTAGAAGGAAGAAGGAAACCTGAAGATTAATACCTGTTCTGACAAAACGAGCTATGCTGGATGCTTGTACATCTCTATGGGTACAAGTTGTGCCTCTTAGATGCTTCCTGTTTTGAGTTTTTAAAGTCACTTTTGTCCCAGTTTCTAAGCAATCATAGTTAACAGATTATAGTGTCATACTTCTGGTCAGGTTCTTCACCCTTCCCCATTCATGATTTTTGAACATGTTGACCAAGTTCAACTACATCTGAAGGAGCGCTTCTTTTGAAACATGAAGCTCTTGAAAGTGTCAGTGAAATTAGAAAGAGGAGAGAGATGAATTCTTACCTGAGGCAAAAGAGAAGCTGCAATGAATAAGCAGAAAAGTGTACATTTGGCCTGCCAGTTGGACAGGTAGGGCATGTGTATGGTTTTGGTAGATTCTTTCAATTCCTGTATTGCAGGCATTTCATGCAACAACATACACAAAATTTTCAAGTTAACGTTTCTTTTAGAAGATTTAGAAACTGTTCTGGAAATCTCAATAGTTACCTGAAAACCTGTTCAAGAAAGAATGTGTCATAAGGAAGTGTACTAAGACTCTTCTTGCTCCTCCACCTCTTCCTTTTCTTCTCCTGCTTCTTGCTTTTCTTCTCCTTCTTCTTGCTTTTCTTCTTCTTGCTTTTCTTCTTCCTTTTTTTTTTTTTTTTTTTTTTTAAAAAACAGAAAAGAGTTGTAGTTGAGCAATTAGGAATTAAAGGAAAATAAACAGTCTTGAAATGCAGAGCTCTGCCTTTGCAACTGCTACGTTTCTAGCAAAATCAATCTTAATAAAGCTTAAAAAATAGGACAGTAGAGTGATGTATGGAGTCTTTATTCTTAACGTGCCAAAGCCTTGTGCAGTTAATAGGCAAGCAAGGGAATATAAGAATCCTTTTCTGAGATAGGTTAGAACACAGCTCATAGTTAGGCTGTAAATAGATGGTCAGGATTAAAATGACAACATAAAATATATGTAAATATGGCAAAGAGTTTAATATATTTTGAATTAGATGCTTTCTTGGAGTAAACAAATAAAGATTCATGACACAGGAACTAAACTCCCAAATAATCCAAAAATTGTTTGGAGACAGATAACAAGACTTTATTTCTGTTTTTAAAGTTCTTTTTTTCTCTTTGTTTTATAAAGAAGAAAAGGCACAAGTTAGAGGCAATAGCCCTTTCCTTCAGTAAACAAAATGAACAGTCATCTGTAAAGTAGCATTTGTATAACACAGATGTTATGTCTGTGTTTACTGTTTTTTAATAGCTAGCAAATTAAGCTTTAAAGTATAATTCTACTCTGAAAAAAAAATAACAAAAATGGCACTGTAGTCTTCTCTGTTCCTTCTCTTCCAGAAAACTCTTGCTTAAAGGCACTTACTCTGCAATATAAACAGTTTTATCTCAAAAATGTCATATTTACATCTACTATCTTGATTACAAAAATTAAGGGAAAGTCCTCCCATAATGATCAACCAATTAAAGATTTCATAAATAGCTTTCAGTCAGGACTTTTGGTAGTGTATAAGCACAGAACTTAGGTTTTCTGTATGAGAATCATATCTGAGTCACTTACGTAAAAGCCTGTTTAAACATGTGCTTGGAACTGTTGTAATCAGAATTCTGTTTTGAGTCGTTGTTTTTAGAAAAAACTATTGCGTTAGGGGATCTTCCTTACCAAACCAGAAATGTAATATGAACTTCCACACAGGTCAGCCAAAGTTCTCCCAGTGAAATATTTTATCTTTCTGAGCCGTTCCTCAGAAAAATTGTCCTTTTTTTTTTTTTCACTGTTTTTGAAATGGAGCTTGGGAAGCCCAAAGACAAGCAACATTTAAAAATGTGAATAACTTCAGTTCAGAATTCAATTACCCTTTACAAAAGAATACAGGCATTTTTCTTGCTTGAAGCATGAGGTAGTGGTGTCAGGGTGCGCTACCAAGCCTTCAGAGCCCTCATCTGCCTCACCACCAGAAACCTCCACGCTCTGCCCATGGGCTCAGGAGCTCCATTGCAGCTTCCAGACCCACAACTCACAACTCTGACAGGAGGCATCTGTATGTATACCCATGTATATATGCATGTATTGCCATTTGGAAGTGGGAAGATTAAGCGTGCCCTTTCACTCATTACAAGCTTGTAGTGGAAAACAGCCTAAAGTAATAATTAGCTTTATTGAGAAGACTGAAGAAATATTCAAGGCATAAACTTATGATGCTGGGCAAAGCAGAAAAGCATATAAGGATTTGCACTTGGGCCTTATGAACTCTGGCAAGGGAAATATACCCTTTGTAGGTAGAACTGCCTAAATTGTCAGCATGACGCTGTAATGAGCATGGTGGCAGTAAGAGATTTCCAAAGATCTAGCTGTCTTGTAAGCCCTTGATGGATTTTATTAAATAATCCTTGAAAGACAATTTCTTTTCAATATACAGCTTTTAACGATTATTGACCTATTTTTGGTCTCAAGTATGACTATGTTATGACCAATAATTTTCTCTAGCAGAATATATAACTGGTATATTCAGTTTCATGAATAAGAATTTACTAACTTTTGAGCATTGATGAGACTGGAAAGGAATGAAGTGCACACAAACAAACACTGAAAGCAAAATGTCCAAAGAGCATACTATACCCCTGTTGCTGCATCTTCTTCCTTGTTTTCCTAAGTGAAAGATATAAAAAAAAACGTTTAAAAGATAGATCAAAAAGAAAACCTCAGAGGTCATACAAGCAAAGCACAGGGAAAGTAAACATTAAATGTAGGAAATTACATGGAATTCAGTGGATTTATTTTGGGGCAAAGTCCTCCAGATTAGCTCACAAGGCACAGTTATGCTAAGTGTTTACTTTGAAAAGGGGTCACAAAATCATAAGACACAGCTCCCTTTTTCTCAATTACTTCCAGTTAAATCTGCTTCATTTGCAAGCAAAGCATTAGAGCTTGAGTTTTGTTTGCTTTTTCATTGGTGGGGGGTGGTGATGGTGGTAATTAGCTGGTCTTCAAAATCCAAGTTAAATCAGAATTATACAGAGATCTATCCATGTTATATATTGTCTCTCAGGATCTGGCTTGCAATGCTGTTAACTGTTGTAGGCTGGAACAGATGCCCTGGCTCAACAGTACTGAGGAATAAGAAATACTACAGACTGGCTTTGGACTGTAGATCGAGACAAAGTGATGAAGAGGGATAAAAGAGAGAAAATATAAATGTACAGTGAATAATATTTGATGTTATATACCAAGCTGATTGTTGGAAAGAAGAGCTAATCTTTCACAAAAATTCTAAGAGGAAGGGCAAACGCAGCGGCACCATGCAGGAGGTGTGAGTTGTTGTTACAATTTTACACAGAATGAGTGGAGATAAGGAAGTGAGCTGCAGTGCCAGGGTTTATATATGGCCTGGGGAATTATGGAGACAGGATACAGGCTTGCATTTTAATATGATTTTTGAACATGTTTCTAAAATAATTCTGCCCTGAAGTGAGCCTAATCTGTACCACAAACTGATTTAACTGGGACACCACTTAAAAAAAGATTCTACCCCCCAAGCTAAAAGCTAAAGTTAAAATCATATAGTAAAAATAAAGAAAAATAAGTGCATAGAAGGTCACAGCCTTTTCCTCCAAAAACTCAAAAACGAAAGGACAAATTAAGGGAAAGGGGCACTATATTCAAGCAAAATAGTTCCTCGACCTTCTCCATCTCTGTGGGGATTAGGAATGGAAAAAAAAAAAAAAAAAAAAAAAAAAAAGATTAGGGGGATGTCCTAATTATTAAGAAGGATAAGCTTGATGAAGTGATTAGGGAAGGAAAGAATGCAACAGGTTTAAAGTGAGAAAGAAATCATAATCAAAAGAAATCCAAGTGCACCTGTCCCTTGGTAACACAGGCTGAGAGCTGTTCCTGTCCCTTACTACAGTCCCTGTGTAAGAGATTTCTATCTCAACATCTGCTCTGGGCTTTCCTGAACACACATGTGAATAAGGAGCTGGAGTTCCTGAATCTGAAAAGCTGCTGGCAGGTCTAACGTGAGGTGCATGAAGAACAACCTATTGCACTGTGCACTTATCCCTTCTGCTTCCAGGAAGCAGCTTCTGATGGAAGAAATTTGTTTTTCAGAGGGTTGGGGTCTCTTGCTGGCTTCCCCAAAGTCCTACCTGAGACAGAGATGAGGCTTCTGGACTCCTGCTTCTTCCAGCAAGGGCAGCAAAAGCAGCACGGGAGGGGTGCAGCCTCCATGTGGACCCACACTGGCCCCACCACTGAAGTTTTGGAGAAGCTTTCTGAGACCTGGGACCTCCGTGAGGCTCCACAATTGAGAGAGCCACAGTTAATTTTGCCATCTGTCATATGTTCATTGGCAAAGACTGAGATACCTTTACATTGCCAAGAGTCTTCTAGAATGTTTCCATAGCACTTGCAATTCTCTTGCAGAGTCACTGGAGAAAAGCTGGCTGGGTTATGCCCTACACAGGAGAGTCGTTTTTCACCTTGCTTGAAATGGAGTGCTAAATAAGGCCAAAATGCCACGAATAATTTCACGTCTATATATTAATTCAGAAGCTGAACATAAAATTGTGATACTTATTTATATTTCCACATTTTGATCTGAGGGTTTGTGAAAAGAAGTTGACATTCCAAATGGGACCTGACTACAGTTCAGAAGATGAAAGCGTGTGGCTGCAAAACACCACAGGCCACTGATAAAAAGGTCACCCTTTCAGAACATGGTACACAGAGATCAACTTTTAATAAGCCAGAAGAAAAAAAAATAAAATAAAACCTGTGTGGGTAGAGCAAACAGAAAACATCTATTCAGTGTGGTCAAGTTGTCAAACAAGACGTGCTGGGCTGCACAATGAGAGGAGGAGAGGGAAATACTAAAAATACTGCACTGATACTTCATGTGTCCTTTAGGGCCCAACATCCAATGGAGATACTCCAACGGCAGTCTCATGATCTTTAAATGTATTTGCCTTCATAAAACCCTGGCCCCATAAGGAAATGTTATTCTAGTTCTCTTTTGTAGGGGAAAAAATGAGATTCAGACACAAAAGACAGAATTCATCCTACCATAGTTACCTCAAAGTTATTCTTCTCATTTAAACTAGTCCTCTGCATGCTCACTGTAGTGAATGAAAATACCAGAATTTCTAAAGAATGATTCATGCCATCCATGCAGAAGTGCTAATTACAATGAGCTGTGGCAAGGCAGACAGATGCCACGTCACTGAAGTGATTTGTCCTACGTGACATGGAAGTGGGCGGTAGAACAGGATGAAAGATGGCTTTTTGTTCATCCTTGGCATGAGCTACTAATACCTTGCGGCCTGCAATTGTGAGTATACTCTCTAATAATGAGTTGGACAGGAACAGAAAAAGTGCTTTTTAGTTCCCCTAGGAGCTAGTACACCGCTGGCACAATGAAGGTGGGTGCCAGAGCTGGGTGATTTCAGGAAGGCTTTTCTTCCCCCTTACGTAAGAACATAAGAACATTTCAACATTGCCAAGACCGTGCAGGTGAAAGAAGAGGACTTGGAAGACTAACCATGTTTTATGCCCTCATAACGACAGAACTACCAGTTCAAATGCACCCTCTTGCCCAGTGTTCACTCCTCTGCCACTCCCCTCCCTGTAAACCTAAAGGACAATATGTTTGCCACTTACAGCTCCTATCTGCTCCATGAGAAATGGAGCAAGGTGCTTGTTGTGTAGAAGCGGTGTTGCACTGTCATCACAAAGCCTCGATACACAGCTGCTTGACATATTTGCAGAGGTGTTCCAGCAGTTTGTTCTCATTTGAAAAACATTAGAGTAGATTGCTAGCCAGAACGGCAGGTAATCTAATCCAGCCAGGGGATGCACTACTGTTTTACGCTGGGTTTCTCTTAAAAGCTGGCATTTCTCTTAAAAGAAAAAGGTATTTGATGGCATTCATGTGCTGGCTGAATTTACAGAGACATGAAAAGTGCTTACATACAATTTAAGGAGAAATTTCAGTTCCCACTGAGGACTGTGTCTCTTTTCATCATCATGTAGGATCAACTTTGAAATGTAAAATGGGACTTCCAGTGCCTGAGACTTACATGAGGCTGTGGAAAAGGATGCATTTCCAGCCTAACAGTTCAGTCATTGTTAAAATTGGGAATGGGGAAAGTTGTAAAGAGTGAGGTACTTCCTTTGGAAAAACATTGCAGCGTTTATTTTTAACATTGCAACATTTATTTTTATTAAAAAAATAAATTAGTGAGAGATTATGCATTTGTTACTGATATTACACACACACACACACAAAAAAAAAAAAGTGTATTTTTGAGATGTGTAAGTGCTTGATTCAGCAGTAGGCTTGCCTCTTTGGGAAGAGAGTCACCCGAGACTGCAAGATCAAAACAAAGCTATCCTTAAATGCCAAATTGGCACAGTGGCAGGAGAAATAAAGTATCGGGATTCCTATCTCCAGACACAGGGCCCATTTCTGCTTAGTCTCTACTTGGTCTAGACCCTGGCCAGTGAAACAAATATCCCACTGAGGAAGAAAACTACACAAGAGAATTGCCCCTTTTCACACGATCCATCTATGCTTTCAACCATAACTACTTTACTGATGTCAGCTAACTGCAGGGGAATGTAAATGTTATGTTTTGCAGCTATTATTTTAGAAAGTTGAAATAACTGAGATGGTTTTGTCCAAGAATCTCTTGCACTGCAGCTTGAGATCTGCCTGTGTGGCTTTGATATCACAGCATAAGGCACGCAGGAAGGATAACAGTGGTCTCCATTTCTGCAGGGGCTCCTGCATGGGCTAGAGAAGACACTGTCAGATATGTCTTGCCATGGCAGCAGTCAATGCTGGTACCTGACAGTAAACATTAACAAATAGATTTACAAGCACTGCAGATGCTGGTCATTGACATGAGCCAATTTTTCCACATGGATAGGACTCAGATGTCTAGTTCTAAATTATTGTCCGTAATGAGAGTTGAGATCCAAGTGAGCATTAAAAAAATAAATAAATAAATAAAATCATATGAAAGCAAGTGGCAAAGGGCATATGATAGCAAGTAGCAAAGGGAAACTGCTAAAGAAAGACAATTGTTATCCATGATTCAGAGCAGGGTTCCCTGGAGTTTTATCTGTTTAATATCACCATGATGTCAAAGAAAATGCATCCAAAAGACAAACAGGAGCACTCTGCAATCAGTCTTCCCACCCTAAGATAAATTAGGAGGGCCTGCGGTGTTCCGTTTCTTGAGCTTAGCACAGGTAAAATCCTCAAATCACAAAGCAAAAAAGGAAAGAATTACCTGTTGATCTTCTGATGGTGACTGAGCAGACTGAGACTCTTCACGAGTCCCTTCATTTGCACTGTCTTCTGTGTGTGCCTCAGCTTCATTAGTGGTATCAGACTTTTCAGTTTCCTGGCAGCAAATAAGTCATTATTAGCCTCAGGACACAAACCCAACAATTTCTTTCCATACAACTCATGACTTTATGGTTTGGGGAAGTGTTTTTCTAATTTTACTTCAGCAGTCAAATCAAAATCGACCCTTTTGGACATTTTCCTTTGAAAGGAGCGTGTGTTAGCATGTTGCTTTTTTGGTAAAGGCATGGGGTTTGTATACAGAAAACAAGAACTGAAGCACCTCTTCCTTCTCAGAGCACAGCAGATTCTCTAACTTTACTTTTGAAAGTTTAGTAGAAATGGATCTTCACCCTGATGGCTTCAGAGAAAAAAGGCTTTTTCACCAGCATGCACTCTAATTAAACTTCACCAGGAGGCTACAGAAAAGCAGTTGTAATAAAGGATTTCATGCACAGTCTCTTAATAGTCTTTTTTTTTTTTTTTTTTTTTTTTTAACCAACAGGTAACTATCCCTCAATTCACACACCAATCTATAATATCTATTTATTCCAGCAGCATCCCAGAAGACTCTTCATTTCAAGTCCTGCCCAGGCGAGGTAGCCGTGAAAGGTCACACTGGATCACACACTGTGTCAGATAAAAGGAGACCTGTATGGCCTTGAGTGGAATAATAGAAATAGGATGAACTGCAATAGCATTAAGTGCAAAGTCACATTATTTGGGAGAGGTAGTTCTGGGACAGATATTAGAAACAGATGTTTATAATGTATTTTGGGACCTTGTTTGCTGATGATCATCAAATAAGAAAAAGATGGATGTATTTAAGTAATGATAGAGCACAATAACCGAGCTGCAAACATGATGCAACAGTGAAAGCAGTACTAAACATGATCCTCAGATGCACGAGGTGAATTATATCTGCTGGAGCTGAAAGCAAATACTAATGTCATTGTATGAAGCAAAAGTGAAACCTCCTCTGGATCACCCTGTACCATTCCAGTCATCCAGGCTCAAGAAAGAGATTTAGCCTGGAACAGGTGCAGAGGGGGGTCACAGAAATATCTGAAGGAGTGGAGAGCCTATCTTATGAAAGGGTGACAAAAAAAAGTTTTACTACTTTAATCTATTGAATGCAATGCAGTGAGAGGACATGATGGCTCTCTAAAAACAGATCAGAGTAATATCAGGGAGGGATAGGATAAAGAAGAGCACTGAGGTAGATGCAAAATGAGTAAAACCAGCTGTAAATAAAAATTCTAACCATTGGCAGTGTGAAACTGGAAGAGCTTTCTAGTAGAGAAGTGGAGGCAATGGATCTCATTCATTAAAAGGGAATTTGACCACTTCTGAGAAGTGTTACCTTGTGTAGTTGCCTCCAACAACAGAGATTTGGGGTCAGAGATCCTGTCCCATGCCATCTGAAGTCTGACACACTATGGAGAGAGCAGCACATCCCTGAACAGCAGAGGAGCTCCTTTCCCATCCCTGTGACCAAACCCTTACAACTCATCCACCCAATTGCTTTGGGGTTTTCTTTTTTTTCCATAATTTCATCTCTGTCCCTAGTGTTACACCAAATCCCCTGCTCATGATCCCCTATCTTTAAGCTTCACAGGTCCTCCTCTGGTGTCCTTATTGTGTATGATCATGTGGGATTTCCTCAGCCACTGTACTTAGCCTGTGGATGCATGACAGGATGCATTTCTGGAGAACAAGTCCTATGAGGAGCGGCTAAGGGAGCTGGGCTTGTTCAGCCTGGAGAAGAGGAGGCTCAGGGGTGACCTTATCGCTCTCTATGGGTACCTCAAGGGAGGCTGTAGCGAGGTGGGGGTTGGCCTGTTCTCCCACGTGCCTGGTGACAGGACGAGGGGGAATGGGCTTAAGTTGAGCCAGGGGAGTTTTAGGTTAGATGTTAGGAAGAACTTCTTTACTGAAAGGGTTGTGAGGCACTGGAACAGGCTGCCCAGGGAAGTGGTGGAGTCACCATCCCTGGAAGTCTTCAAAAGACGTTTAGATGTAGAGCTTAGGGAAATGGTTTAGTGGGGACAGCTAGCGTTAGGTCAGAGGTTGGACTCGATGATCTTGAGGTCTCTTCCAACCTAGAAATTCTGTGATTCTGTGATTCTGTGACACTAGTGGCGCTACCTGGCTTTTAGCCCCAGTGCAGACTCAAGTGAATGCTGACTCTGAGATCTTTATCCCAAAATCTGGAGTGCAATACAAGACATGTCATCCTGCTGAGACGCTCTGCTGAACTGTGATTAAAATGATAGAAAGGAGGTCAGGAATGTTTGGAAGCAGGTATCACAATAGAGTGAAAATAGACAAAATACTCCTGCAGATGTGTTTTCTTCCTGAAACTTCACTATCTGTAAAACTTGATGCCCTTTTTGTCATTTCTTTTTCCTGAATCAGGGAAAATATGTTTCATCTGTAAGAAGCTTGTAACATAAAGAGAGTGGGCACAGAGGCTGCCATGCCTTTCCTCAGGGAACAGCAGCAAGAAAACTACCAGCAGCCAGCACCACAGAAGCTGCCAGGCTCTCCCAGCACTGCCCTGCCCCTTCCCCACCGTCAGCAAAAACCTCTGTGGGGCTGCGTGGTGAACTGTAGTGGGAGACTGATCAAGATTAAAGCTTTAGAAAGACAAGCTTCTCCAGCACCTCACACATTTTGATCTCTCCATTACACAGCTACATGAATGTTTTCTTCCAGCATGTGGAGGATGCCTGATGAGTATCTGGGAGTAAAGAAAAGGAGACAGAGGACAGAGGAAGGACCAAAGACTACTTTTTCTGCCAATGCTGTCTCATCTAAAATGCACATAAAACTGTGGGCTCACTGCACTCTGCTGCTGGTGGCATTGTTATGAAAAACAGATCTACAGAGCCAATTGTTTGGCTTAATTTATCTTTTGCTTTCCCCCAAAAGATAACAAAATATTTGAAAATTTAAGTATGTAGCAACACGTAAAATATTGAAATTCTCTTGTCCAATGCTGTGTTTATACATTTTTTCTGTGAGAAAATTATAATGTCCTTACAGATACTTTCTTTGTAGCAGTTCCTAAAATGTAAAGGTGAGTGTTCATGAAAACCGAATTGGTTAGAAATCTATTTTCAGCATGTATCTTCACATTTCATTGCAAAATCCCTGCACTCAATATTTTTTTGGCAGATACACAAAGCACATGAAGAGTGAAGATGGCATTCTAATTCAAATGTACCTGTTGTGTAAAACTACCTCAGATGAATCATATACTTACTCAGAACATAAGGCAAATAAAAGTGGTGGCTGAGAGATCTGAACTCCAGAAGCAGGTTTTTTTGCCAGCCAGGACACACACATGCATGCACACACATTGTTCTCAGTGACTATATGGACACCTGTGGCATTTGGAATACCGCCATCATACTAGCTCTTCAGAGCAATACAAAATTTATTTTTTATTAATGTAAAATGAACTCCTTTTCATTAAGATTGGCTGACTGGTTACTTTTCCTTTAAATGAAATACACGTGCTGTAAATTTGTAATTCAAATCAGTTCTAGTAGAAGTCTTCTTGAACTAAAAGACTAAATCTCAGGAATCTATGGATTTGGGGATATCAAGATTTTAGGTATTAAGATTAAGAATACTAAGATTAAGGATTTAAGTCTATACAAGATTTGAAACAAGACCTTCAGCCTGAGCTTCTCTGAGCTCACAGAACATCTGTAAACCTCAATGATCTCCATACAAGCTGCCTGCTCTCTGGAGTTCAGGGAAATGTAAGCAGTATTGTGTTTTGGCTAATACAATTGTTAAAAAAAAAGAAAAAAAAAAACTGTTGACCCCTGAAAATAAAAAGCAATTAATTGCCTGCATTCAAACCTTGCTAAGATACTCAAAGGTGTAATAATACAGCATACTGTTTGTCATCTTAGATTAAGTAATATGCATCTCATTAACAGAACAATTCACCTGTGTCATTTAAAAAAAAAAAAAAAAAAGCAATGTAGCCACTGCTTTTAATGGGCTCTTCATATATTAGTGATATTTCAGAGCATTTTCAAGAATTTTGAAAACAGTCTCAGGCTCATAAACATGATGAGGGTTTCAAAACAAAAACTTTGGGGGCAGCTGAGAATGACATGCATGACTCTAGACATACAAAGTACATTGATCATAGCTCAAATATATACATGTTTACATGTTGGCACATAATTGTCTGGTCATGCCCCTAGTCCAAGATTAAACAGGATCCTTCAGAAATTTATCACTAACTAGAGCGATCTTTGGGGACAGCATAAATGCCAGACTGCCATGAAAGATGTTTAAAAAATAGAATAGAGGTATTTAAGTCCATGTATTCCTTCAAGTGGGAAGTAATTTCATATCCGTAGACTAAAGAACTTACTAACACAAACACCCTGCCAGCTTCTTCTTTTAGCCATAGGGTGGTTGGGCACTGGAACAGGCTCCCCAGAGCAGTGACCACAGCACTGAGCCTGATGGAGTTCAAGAAGTGTTTGGAAAATGCCCTCAGACATAGGGTCTGAGTTTTGGGTGGTCCTGTGTGAAGCCAGGAATTGAACTAGATGATCCTCATGGGTCCCTTCCAACTTGGGGTATTCTGTGATATAAAACTATGTTATCATTACTGTTAAATGATGCTTTAGAAAATATGGTAACCAGTGTGATGGCGAGGCAACAGGGGAGAGAGAACTGTGTGAGCTAATTGACTCTTTTGGAAGTACCAAAAACATGCACTGATTCCTGGTAGGGTCACTGTGTTTTACTGTCTCGTGGCACTCTTCATGAAAATGACAGTAATATATTTGGTTTATAGGAAAAGAAGTTTGAAGATCTTTGCCCAACTCCCACAGTGGCCTAAGCAAATAGTTAGCAATTAGAGCATCAGCCTTTCCACCAGGGTCTGCAGAATTTTTCATGTGCCATTCATGCATCAAAACACTTCCTTGTATTGGAACTGGGAACACAGAGATCAAGCTTTTTTTTTTTTTTTTTTTTTTTAAGTAAAAGAATACTTAAATAAGTGTGTAAAGACCAATGTGTGTGCTGCAGATCTGAGAAGGATCTCCTTTATGTATCTGTGTATTCAAAGAATCTTTACACGTGTCTTACTGTCAGGCTGCACCGTGGTGACAGTCTTGATGTGTTTCAGTCAAATCAGACTCGCCCTGTAAGCTTGCACATTAGACTGGCACCATCAGAGCTGCAACACCTAGCAGTAACAGTTCAATGTACACACCGGATGATTATCGTGTGACAAGTTGTAGCCACCCAATTCAGAGAGACAGAGGTTACAAGAAAGAGACCTTGCAAAATCGAAACATATTTTGCACTCAGCAGGCTGACAGAGCAATGAATTTAACTCCAGATATTTTGTTGGGAAGTTAGAGTTTGTCGAGGGAGTAGCAAAAAAGTTTCTCTGCTTGCTCTAGAAAATAAGCTCAGAACAGCCTTTGGTCGAGTTCTTAGTGGGCTGTGCTGTGAAACAACATGGTCATTAAAGAGGTTTTTTACTGCTGGAGCAACATGAGTCAAAAAATGGAAAAGGAAAGAGAATCTTCTGAGGCAAGAGTAGTCAACATAAAAGGCATATCAGCTTCATATGAATCTTTATAATGACTCCATGAGATAATAACACCTATAAAGCAAATGCTCACTGGCTGTTTTATGGTGTTTCCATGCTTTATCTTTGTAAATTATCACCATATTCTGGAAAAAGGAAAGAAAGGAAAGAAAGGAAAGAAAGGAAAGAAAGGAAAGAAAGGAAAGAAGGAAGGAAAGAAGGAGAGAAGGAAAGAGAAAGAGAGAGAGAGAGAGAATGAAAGAATTAAAGAAAAAGAAAGGAAGGAAGGAAGGAAGGAAGGAAGGAAGGAAGGAAGGAAGGAAGGAAGGAAGGAAGGAAGGAAGGAAGGAAGGAAGGAAGGAAGGAAGGAAGGAAGGAAGGAAGGAAGGAAGGAAGGAAGGAAGGAAGGAAGGAATATTATGAAGGGATTAGTAGGAAACCCTGAAACCCTCTAATATGTGTCATCATTAGCATCTCCTCCACACCTGACTTATTATCCTAGATTCATGCTGCTGAAAATCAATGTCACGAGCCACCCATTGTACTTCATGCTAAGGTTGAATTGACAGCCTAATGAAAGGAAAGCAGAAGCAGTGCAGCAAGGTTATCGGTATGACAAAGCACAGCCAGACTGTCATGCAGTGAAGATGCTAAGAAACACTTCTGAAATAAATGCTAAAAGATTGCATATGTCTCTCTCAAATTCAGTACCAGATTCCAAAAGGATGGAAGTATACTTTCACTCTTTACAAAGATTTTTTAAAAGCACTCTCACTTATTTCCCGTTTCTGGGCTGAAACAATCACCAAACCAATGCAGCCATTAATCAGCATAAACCATGCTTGTTTTCTACCAATAGCACTAGCAGTTACCTGCCTAGAAAGAATGTACTGAACATATTATTTTCAACATTTACAAAGTTGTCACGAAGTAGAAACTGTAACAGCCTCAGCTGCCATCTTGGAATGAATGAATTCTTAAAAATTGCTACTTTGCTTCAAGACCCACTATTTAACAGAACCTTGCATGGAGGAGCAGATAATGTATGAAGTGGGAAGATGGAAAAATGCAATTCTCTTTATCTCATTGATTCTTCACATATCTTCTATAATGATTATTATATGTAATACCTGGAGCCCTTTAAGCCTTGCATGTCCTTGTGGATGTTAATTAAATGAAATCTCAAAAGACCCTTGTGAGGTAGGCAAGTAATTTTTATTTCCCTTAGTGGGTGATGGGACAGCTAAAGCAGAAGGCTTAAATCACTAGTTCCTTATCACACTGGGACTCAGTGTCAAAGGCAACATTTATAGCAACTGTGTCTCTCCCCTGTGTATCTCTTCATCTGTAGTTCTCAAAGCACTAAGAAAAGGCTTGTTTTTTCTCTCTGCTTTTATGGAAGAGGAAGAACAGAGGCATTTACAATGGCATTTTACTCAGAGTTGTACGGTTGGCAGCAGAGTTAGACCAGAAGGCAGAACCCATGCTCCGTGGCAGTTCTTCAGCCAGGTCACCACAACACTGCAGGTTCTCTGCTGTCACTGACTCATCACTCTGTTGATTCATTCTGTTTGTTGAATCACCCGTATTAAAGATGGTAACATTTGATTATGATCTAACATGATCTCGAGATAAGAGAGCTATAACACTCCCAGTTATAAAGCTTCTACCTAGGAAAAGTGCACCCATTCAGGATGGAATGGGTCCAGCACCCTGGCCCCTCTAGTGGTGGCTGGTACAGACTTGGTTTGCTCCGTTCGATGCAGTCAGGGAGAAGTGAATGCTTCACATAAGTAGCACAATCCATAAACTTCGTTTGGAAATTCTGCATCATTTAAAAGCTGAACATGATAAAATATTGTTTTGTGGGAGATGAGGAGAGGAGAGGAGAGGAGAGGAGAGGAGAGGAGAGGAGAGGAGAGGAGAGGAGAGGAGAGGAGAGGAGAGGAGGGGAGGGGAGGGGAGGGGAGGGGAGGGGAGGGGAGGGGAGGGGAGGGGAGGGGAGGGGAAAAAGAACAGAGAAAATCATCAGCTGGAGGCATGGTAACAAGCTTTTAGTGAAAGAAGGGAAGAGAAAAGTATTTTTTAGTACTGAACCAGCAATATTTTTTTTCCCCTAAGAACACTTTGCTGCACCAGCACCTAGTGTAATGCTTGTCACCATCCCTTATTTGACATGCTGAGTCACTGCTTCTCTTCATCTTTTATTAAAGTAAAATATATGTCTCCCGTGGAAGGACAGCAGTGCCTACCTTTGTGCCTGGAGGAGGAGCAAGACCCAGGAATGAATAAATAATATTTTCTTCTTTAGCAGAGAAAAAGGATTCAAAGTCCTAAAAATGGAACAAACAAACAACAGAGAATTGGTAACAACAATAAAACAAAGAGCACAGGAGGAAGAAACTAGTACAGGCACATCTTTCTTATATTGATGAGAATGACTATGCATTTGTAGCAGTGCCTGCATTATCTAAGCCCCAGGAAGAATGTTCAGATA
The DNA here is from genome assembly GCF_965140915.1 of Aythya marila. NCBI lineage: Eukaryota > Metazoa > Chordata > Aves > Anseriformes > Anatidae > Aythya > Aythya marila. The sequence goes on from NC_139042.1 coordinate 93,740,583, forward strand.
AAGGGAGCTTCATCCTGGCTGGCAAAACGAACAAATGGGCAAACCTCTCCAGAGACTTACACTTTAATTATATCACATCTATGTCAGAATCAGATAAAACCAAGCGTCTCATTTTAATGTGCCTCAGCTATACACATCAAAGCAAGACTATTCCCATCTAAATGTTAAAATAAACCTTGCTGCAAGAACACAAAATAGGCCCTCAAAACCCTAGGCAGCTTTATGACAAAGAAAAGGGAACAGTCAGTGTAATAGCACAAGTGAAATGGCAACAAGGAAATTTTAAAGAAAGGTACACTAATCAGAAAATGCAGTATCTTTCCAGACAAACTTAGCACAGGGCTTTGTTGTTCCCTCTGACATACATGTATATGTACTAGCCAAAATGTCTTGTCCTTATGTGAGCTGAAGAGCTAAGTCAGTGTCAAAAATGTCCATTTTCTCTCCAGTGCTGAAAAATGAAAAATAACTGAAAAGGAGGAATGGATGGCTCCTATCCTACCATCTAGAACTCACTGGGTCTTTCCTGTACAACCTTCCTATCAAGTAAGGAAACTCTGCTATCACTAGTGTGTTGCTGGGAAGTTCACAACTCACGTCTCGGGCGGGTAAAAGTCAACATATGTTCAATAATATTCTGAATAATAACTTTCAATAATAATAACTTTGCAATAATATTCTTAATAATAATTTTCTTTCTTTATAAGTTAACACAAAAACTCCAGTCATAAGTGGCTGGCCCGCAATCACAAGGCAGCTCTGTATAGGACAGGGGACTGAATGCATCTGCTGAGTCCTAGACGACTGCCGTGACCACTTTATCATCCTTCCTCTCATCCCAAATATCTCCAAAAATAGAACCCTGTAAATAAGAAGGTGATGACTCATCACTGAGACTTGTTTGTAAAGCTGAGTTAGGACCCGAGTTGTTTTATTGGGCTGTTTTGGTATTTCCATAAATGACTGGCAAAGGCTAACCTAGGGAAAGGCTGCAGCAAATGATTTAGAAGCCACTCTAACATCAACAAGCCTGGAATCAATGACATTTCAGGCCAGTTTGGAAGGGGCAACATAGCTTAACAGCCAGGTTAAATGACAGCCCATTTTACTGATTTATCGGAGGGACAGCTTGGTTTTCACACAGACCTGGCTACAGGCAGTGGGAACTGCCTGATCTGGGAGAAGCCCCAGAACAGTTTTTGCCCTGACCAGGCAAAATACCTGCTGCTACTTTGGGCCGTTCATTCCTCAAACCATCTCTTTGCTGCTTTCACGTTGCCATGGGGTTCCCCTTCTTATTTAACCCAAGTCTGCCTTACGTGTCTGAAGATCCACACATTTTGGAGTGCTACAGCAAACAGGAGCATGAAGATTTGCTGCAATTCGAAGGGCTGGAATTTGACACAGTCCTTTGACAGGCCATACAAACACACGAAACCTTTGTGTCCTTCTGCATACCACATACTCATTAAAAAGCCCAAGCAAACCATGGCACAGAACATCAATAGCTGGGAAACAAGGAGAAGACTGCAACAAGGAATGGCCATGAAGTGGACTTGATATTTTATGCTGTTAGCTCTCCCCCAGAAGAAAAGCAGCAGACTGCAAATGCACAAAAAATCTCTGGAGGCACGTAGCCTTGTAGATAACCAGACCTGAGGTCACAAGCAAGACTTGCGAATGACCACACAAACCCCTAATCAATGAAGGATACGATCTTCCAGCATATCAAGTACTCCTTGGCAAGAGGTAGTGTACAATATGACAGAGTAAATGTGGTTTCTCACAGTAAATTGTAAGGTAAATCAAGTAAAAGCAGGATTACAGTGACCGCGGAACAATTTTTGTGTTCTGCATTTGCACTCTTGCTTCCCTCATGGTGACTTGTTCAAATCACCACTCACTGAACCACTGAAGATAACTGCTCCCAAGGAAGGCAGTAAGAAAAAAAGCAGCAACAATTTATTTCAGGTAAGCAATAGCATTATATCTGTATAAGAAGACATAAATGATCTATGCAGACGGTGGGGGTGTCATTTGTCTTTGGAATGAGTCTTTGAAAAATACACTAAAACATATATTTTGCCCCCCCCCAAAAAAAATAACAACAACAAAAAATCTTCTGTGGGCATTTATTTATTAAATTAGCACACATACAGTCTACATGCCACCCTTTATATGGTCACTGTAGAAATGCCAGGCAGAAAACAGTAAACTCCAGTTGGACATCAGTGGAAAGCAGAGTGAGTGGTACAGCCCCAGATCAGCCCTATATTTGACTTTAGCAGTTACGCAAGGCATGGAATAAAACTCTTACCTAAAAAATCAGTTGTGTGTTGCTGTTTGTTTGTTTTAAGATACACAATGTAAGCTATTCTATAGATTTAAGTTTATGGAGAAAATCATCGATTTCAGTTTACAGAGAAAACCAGATTACTTTACATTTCTTTCCTAGTTTTTTTTTGTGTTTTTTTTTAGCAAAATTAAGACAAGAGCAACAGAGTGCTCAGTATATTTAGAAAGTGACACAGATGCAGACGTCTGTCTAGACATGAGCAAAGAAGCAGCTTAAGAAAAAGATCGGATAAGAACTTAATTGCCAACACTGATGGATTAGAATGGATACTTGAGACTAGTGCTATAGCCAGGCATAGAAAATGAATCTGTTTCTGATCTGCTTCTTCAAGTGGTTACTAGATAACATCACTTTTTTTTTTCTTTTTCTTTTTTTTTTTTTGTGTCTGATTTAAACTTCATTTGCTTTATTTTTTGCCCATCTTTTCTGTCTCTAGTCGGTATGGGACAGAGCATATTTTACAAAATCCTAGAACCACATGGTAATTCAGATGGGAGAAACCTCAGGAAACCATCTAGTCCAACCTCCTCAAAGCATACTCACTACTTAATTCAGACCAATAACGAATTCCTATCTGCTACAGTCTCAGCCTTTAAAGTATTTGGGGGTTGCCATGTCTCACTCCAAATCTCTCTTTCTTTGGGTGAGGAAAGAAACCTTTTATCCTGAATTTTCATCTCCCCATTGCTCCCAGACCAGGATATTGCTTATATGTATATGTTATAGGCTTATATGTATGTGAATGGGAACAAAACATTTAGGACGATCAATGGGAGGGGAAGCGAGGGAAAAGATAGACCTCAGAACAAAGAATGAGCAGAAATGAAATGATGTAACAAGTTTTAACTTAAAAAAAAAAATATTCAGGAATGAAAAAAATAGTAGGAAGGAGAAAAAGCAAATATCTTTAAAAAAAAAAAAAAAAAAAAAAAAAGAGGTATAAAAATGGCATAAAGAGCTTGACTTGTTTACAACTGCAAAAATAAGATTGAAAGAAGATATAATCTCCAGTTATAAATACACTGGATGTGAACTGCTTTTGCTAAAGGGCAACTTTGTCATACAAGAAAATGTGTATAAACTGACTGCATATATCCAGGATTGAAATTCTAAGGTTTCCTGATGCCCATGAAGCTGAGACCTCTGAAGACTGTTCTAACTAGCACAACATATTTTAAAGGGACTTTCAAGAATTCAGGACATGGAAGTGGAGTCCATGACCTCGACAGATCTTCACAATCCTCAACGCTATTTTCTCTAAAGTGGCCAAAGACAAAGGAAGCAGGACACAGGGGAAGAGTTAAGGTATATACTGTATGGAAACCTCAAACAGGGTGAAACAGTCCCGGATTTCAGAATGACTGGTCTGTTGGGCCTGCAAAGGCTCTGCAGGGAAGTAGGAAGCAAATCTCCAGCTTTGTGCTGTAGATATCCTGTGGAAGACATCATGCATGTGTGAGGAATTTAGCAGCAGTCTGCCAGCCACCTGCCTTGTTCTCAAGCAGCCCACCTAATCTCACTTCACACACACTGTGCAGCTCCCTGAAGGCACCTCCTCCCGTGGAGAAGGGTAAGGATCATGCATTGATATCCTTACATTATTTATTTGGAAAATGTGCTGAGATACTATGCAAAGAAAAGAATCTCCATTATGCACCCACTGGGATCACTAGCTATGAGCTTTGAGAGCTGTCCACATGAGAACTCTGGAGACTTTCAAACTAATAAATTTGATTTAGTCTTAAAACAGTACCTACAACTGCTTTCTAGACCCCTTTCCAATGCGGGGTGTTTTTGCAAAGGACTCTTCTTTAATATAGCTTTATTTTAAGATGCAGAGTATTTGGCTTCTTGAAATAGCTTCACACGTGGAGTAAAAATTGTATATTTATCATTTACTGACAAGGCTGACTGGCTGCAATGCTCTGCAAGGCAATAACTCTTTAATTCACTAGGTAACCTCTCTAGGGAATCTCAGAAATATTTATGGCAACATTGGCTGCCACGAAACCCAGAGTAAGATATATCAAGTGATACATTTTATTGGTACAGATTAGATGTTGAAATTACATGAACTCTAGCCTACCAAGTTCTCTTTTAAGATTCCTATGAGAAATGAGGAAATTATTGTACTCTTTACTCATACTAGCAACTCTGTCTCTCAAAGCACTTAAGTTAATTCTGAAAATGTAGTGGCATGTAAATCCCTTCTCTACCAAAACAACCTTCACAGTAGTTCACACTGGATTTGTTGAGTAACCTAAAACTGGACTCACTATGTGAGCTGCGTTTCAGAGTACTTTGCAAGTTCATTTCAGAGATCATATCAGAGTACTTTCTGGTCGGTATTTCCATCCAGACCGAGAGCAAAAAACTGTCTCTGATATCTCCTTTGATTCCAAGTCCTAATGTTAATGTTGTTGCAGTATTACATGCCACTGATCTGACCTTTCTCAAGAGAAATAACCGGTTACAACCATATATGAAAGTGTGTTAAAATTTCTATTGTGAAGAGTTGGATTTATTGAATAAGCAATATAATTTCAGTAACTCAAACCACATATTAGAGTTATTCCAGTCAAATACATTTCCTATTTATTTATAACATAGTGGAAAAGAAAGATGCCTGTTCATGGCCCCTGGTGTCTCAGACATCTGCTTGACATCCCAGCACTCAGATGGCTCTGTGTGAAACAGACAAAAGACCAACACACAGCATGCAAAACTAACTGAAAGTTTGAGAAGGGAAGTGCCATACAGCTGGTCTTGAATAACTCAGTATTGTTAAACCACGTAACTGAGCACTTACTACTCCAAGTGCAATTGAGCTGTTTTTACAGTCTAGATTTGGTTAGCCTGTGATATTGTGTGAAGAAGCCATAGTATCACCTAGCCAGTACTGCCTTTGGTCTTCGGGAGCTGAAGTGAGAGTGTAGGCAGCAAGCCAACAGCAGGCCAACTTGTGAGTGAGCTACGCAGCAGGAGGTAGGAGAATGTGAGAGGAAAAACACAGAGCTCCTCACAGGCAGCAAACTCCGTGCCTTGCAGTGAGCTCTGGGTCCTGCACAGGCTCTGGGTCTGTGGGAGATAATACATACAGCCTATTAAGCAGTTTCTCTAGTCAGTTTTCCCTCTAACTGTATTTTTATCTTAAAAATGAATAATTTTATCTTTATTTTCCTTTCTGTGCCTAAAAACACTTTCTAATAATTGTTCTTTCCAAATGAATCTCAAATTGGACACTTCCAACTACTGGAAAAGAGTCAGTTTCTGTGAAAAGACATTTAGTGCCTCTGAAGGCAATAAATTTCCAAACAGCTTCTTACCCCACAGTACCGCTCCTCATTGAAGATCTGTGGAGGGAGAGGAATTCCATTTTGAGGCTTTTTTTCACCCGGGACATTCTCTCTCATCCATTTCCTGTTGTCCTCGTCACCTGCTATGTCCATTTGCTGAAAGTCAATCTTATTGGCCTCTAAAAATCCCACTACTTCTTGCTGTTTCTTTTTGATCTGGTTAGGAAAGAGAGAAAAAAAAAGAAATTGGTTTATAAATTTGTAGTATGTTTTCTAAAAGTGATTACTATTATGAGAAGAGCTGATATGTCAGATTGGATCCACTGCTCCAGTAGCCAAGATTTGACTTTGCTTCTCAGCACCCAGACCACTGCCACTACTTCTCTTTCCCCCAGCTTCTTTCTTTCCTTCCTGGAAGCAGCAGTAACTCCATCTTAGAAAAGACACTCAGCAGGAAGCCTCCTACTCCGAACCAGATCTGAGTGCCACGTACAAACAGCTAAACTAATCCTGCCTACATATGTACATACTCTCCCCAACATACAATACACACTTTTTTCTTACTCTTTCCATGTGACGTTTAGATTTCACTGAGCCACATTTATTTTTCCATCCCTTTTCTTAAATGCTAGGCATAATTAAAGTCAACAGAAATCCTGTACAGCTTAATTCCTATGCTTGAATATATCCCACATTACAGACAGCAATCTTGTATTTGTATTTGAAGCAAGTGCTGTTTAACTGATTTGTACGATCTTTCTCATGTTGCTCTTTGGTCACAAACAACCACATTACTACCTAGCACAATCCAGAGATGATTCTCTTCACCTCCCAGTTATGCGGCTCCATGGAGCCTGTTGGTGTCATATAGAGATGGTAGCCAGCATGATGTATCCAGGTAGTTTTTATACATAACCCATCCTACGATTTGAAAACAGGTCTTCCACAAATCAGAAATATGAACACCTGAATTTAAAGTGACACCGGACCAGTGTAAATCAGTTTGAGACATGCAATGAGATGAGAAGCAACCCATGGATTATGCATTTCTATAATCTAATAAACCTGAAAAGATGAAGAAGTAGAATGATAGCCTATTATATTGGAGGGGTATGTTTTCATTATTATTATTAAGGATACAATTTCTTGTTCCTGTTTAAATGATGAAATATCTCTCCATGCAGCTATGTTTGCTTGCAAAAAAAAAAAAACACATAAAATGCTGTACATGTTGTTTTTAAGACAGCAGCAGAGGTTTATGGTGAGCTAGAAAAAGCAAATCACTTTGAATGGAAATACTATTCTAACGTGTTCACAAGCCACACAGCTGACAGATCTCAAAGGTGTTCTTATATATTCTTATTTTCACTTTTTAAACAGAGGTCATTTTCCTAATGGCCATTTAGCTGCGCAGTCATTTGCCAAACACATTCAGGTGGCAGAAAGCATTGCCTGAGGAATGCATGTGCCCACTTCACTGGAGGAGGTGGCAGAATAACGTTTGCATAAATAGTTAATAAAATCTGCATGAACCAGTACTAAGAGTGCTACCAGCTCTGAAAGCCAGCCCTTTCAGGTGCTGTCAGCTGCAATTTCAGCATCAGCTTGTCTCTTTGGACACAGGCACTGAAGGAGATACGGCTCCTGGAATAGCTAGTGCCTGGACAGATAATGTCACTGAGGAGATAAGGTAAATGCAACTACTGAGTCTGAGCTCCCTTGCTCATGGCTGCAGCTATAACTTGTAGCATTAAAACTGGGTAAACAATTTTTCTTCAGTTTGGAGTTCATAATACCCAAGAGGCTCAGACAGAGCCAGAAAAATGAATGCCAAGGAAAAATAAACAGTTATATGTAATTATGCTGAATAAAGATAAGGCAAGATGTTTCTCATGATGATGATAATAATAAACTATGCAGAAAATGAGCTGTATCTTAACAATTACTAGGGCTTAAGCAGAGAACAAGATTGAGTTTCTGGGACATACATTAAGTATGAAACCATAAAGCAAGCCTCTGCCATGGCTGGCACTAGGTAGCTTGGCAGCTGAAAGGATCTCCAGCAAGCAGCACTCAGAGAGGGAAATCTTCCAGGATGAAACAACGCAGAGGACATGCAAAGGTTTTCCCAGAATGGATGAGATTGCAGGAGCTTGTTTGTGCCCTCACTTGTGCCTGATGGCATGGGAAGAATTCAGATAACTTGGCCATAGATTCCCTGGAAAGTAGTGGTGAGCACGATGTTATTTCATCAATGCCATTTTGGCTTTCAACAAAGCTTAAGTTCCCCCATGCCTGATAGTCCTTTACATTAAGAAAGAACTGATTTAAATAAATATTATCTAGCTAGAGTGTAAGAGCTACAGCTAACATTAATTTCACCTGATGCATAAGCGACTATTATCTCCTATATTGTTGCAATCCAGATCATTCCCTGTGACCAGCTGCCTATGGCAGAAGCAAATGTTATCTAGTCGACAGCTTACCGCAGCAGGAACGTTAATGCCGGCAGGCAGAGCTGCCCCAGCTCTCGCTTCTGAGACACAGACAACCTGTTCTTGATCATTATTATTTATTAGATTCTAGCTTCTGCTACAGCTCTTTATTTAGTGAGATGTTAGTCTCGTTAGTCTGTATTTTGCTCGGTCTTTCTGATGTGATTGGGTTACACGAAAACTGAGACCTGCAGATTTGAGTGCAGGCAAGTTCACAAAATGACTGCAGAAACACTGAGAAAAAAAGGGGATTTTAGAGGTGTCCTAACCATGAGCAGCAGTGAGCAAGACTTTGGAAGACTTCCTCTGTGTAAGACCCATTCTCTCTTGGCTTATGGTAGACTAGAAGCTTACAGGACATTACCCATTCCTAAACACCTCTGTGGCTAGTACCAAAATTATTTTAGTTTTTACTAAAGACATTTCAAGACAACCATTTAGTACCCTTTTAGGCTATGAGTGTCTCCACTTCTGCTTGTTTTAATGCATAGCTCAGTTATCAGCTGTGTTTGGCACACAAAGGTAATAAAGTGAAAGTTATTTAAAATACATTTCTGAATCATTGAGGGGGGAAATACAGACCTCAGGTTTGCTCTAGAGCAACACCAAATTACATCACTCAAGCAACTGATCCAGAGCACAAGAATGTTACTGGGTTCATTACATTCACTTTGCAAAAGTATGTATTAACATGAGAACCATATACAATTAGCAGTGCAATTCTAGAGTACATAAAATAGAAAATATTGTCATTCTTTACCAACAATATTCTGCTGATACAGGCCCATCATATTTTGAAACTCAAAATGAACAGCATGTATTTGATGGAGATCAGCCACACTGAAGAGAGCATCAGTGATCCTAGGACAATTTAGTCTCCCAATTTAAGCTCCACAGGGATGAAATTCACACTTCTCAGGGAGAAGCTGTAGAAGGCCAATAGAAAATTTGTTTTTAATAGGATTTTAGTGATATGCTAGGGTTTGTGTTGGATCCTTGCCGGAGTGAGTTTTATTTTATATATATCAAAACTCATTAAAGGTTCATTGAAAGGATACCTTCCATCTATCTCATCAGTAAATGTGGAAAACTTCTTCAGCTGAACATCATGTTTACTTGGAATTGCAATTACATATCAGTAAACTGAATATATGCTACCTTCTGAGATTGTTACTGCTATACATACACCCAATGCACAAGGAAAAAGAAATAGGCACGTTGCTGTGTAAAGATGTTAAACGGCATGTTACTCTTCCTTCCAGTACGCCTAGGATCTCACTGAGAGCTTTTGTAGGCTGCTAACATATAGTAGAGATTGGCATTGATAAGCTTAAGACCTGTTGCAGTTCACTGGCATTAGTTATCTTTCTCTGCACTAATAAACTACAGTAGCAATGCTTAACAGCTCAAAATGACCAGATGAAGCTGGCATGTTGCCCAGCACAGCATACACACCCCTTCATTGCAGTCCAAAAGGAAAGGAGCTAGCTATAGCTGCTCGCTGGGAGGGAGATACAAGAAACATGTATGTCATAGGAAAGATTTGGGTTTGGCTAGTGCTAAATATGCTTATTTTTAACTGCATAAGCAATCTCCTAAATGCCAGTGTTTAATCGAAGCACTCAGAAAACTGACTTGCTGATCTACAGCCCCACTCCTGTAGCTGCAACGGCAACAATCCATGCCTTCGTCACACAGCATCAGTCTTGCAGGAGAACCAAGGTGATGGCCACAACACACACATCCAGGATGTCTGTGGTGGGATTCCAGTCACGGTCACAGCTTTTCCCCAGAAACAGATGACTGCCAAAAGAGGCAGGTAAGGCTCTTGTTCGGTCAACCAAAGGAAACCAAAACAGGAGACCAAACAGGAGAGAAAAGACTGCCAATGCATGATGTGTGGCAATTTACCACGTTGTTTGAGCAGTAACTGTTAGATTACAAACTACCAAACCTGCAGTGTCCAACCTCCTCCTCCTCTTTTTCTGCCTTGCATATAAGGTTTCTTATTAAAAAAGAAAGGAATGGGAATGTCAATAGTATATTCAGAGTGTCAGGCTTACAGATAGGCTGGCAAAGGAAAAGATAAAAAGAAAAGGAAAAAAAAAGAAGAAAAATAAACAAGAAAAAAAAAAAAAAAAAAAAGCTGATGAAGGGACTGCAAACTTTCCTAAGCTGTGTTCCACTTTGAATTTTAGTGAATGTTTCCCATTTAATTTTCTAGAGATGGTAGCTCTCTGAACAGGGGATGTTTTTGGAACTGTTCAACTCTGGAAGCTTCTTAAAGACATGGAGCTGGTGTCAGAGAAACAGAGATGTAGTTAAGCTATGTGCAAGCACCAGCCAATTTGTTTAGCCATGTCACTGGGAATGAATGACCGCCAAAGGAAAGCTGCAATCTGAGCTCATATGGGAACTGGATATAAAAGGAAACAGTCCTTTCCCGGTTTCCACCTCCCACAGACTTCCAATCTCCCTACTATTCACATGCCCTTTCCTTAAGCTGATACACTATACTGACAGCTACAGCAGTAGATCTTGATACTAAAAATCATCAGTACACCATTTCAAGAGACATTATATTAAAAAAAAAAAAAAAAAAAAAAAAGCTAGGGAAAGGGAGGAGGATGGGGACGACATTTTTTTCCGCATAATTTCATTCAGCTTACTTTGACTGCAGGTTCTTTACTAGACACTGTTCCCCTTCAACAGTTGCAGTGTCCTAAAGTCTCTTCTAAAAATAAATACATTAATTTCTACTGTAAACTGTCTACCTTGGTATTTGTACAAATACAATATCCACTTTTTCCTTCTTCAGGGAATATAATTTATTTATTTTTTAAATTAAATATATTTACTGGCAGATAATCTGTACGGAAATGTTATACCTACAGCAAAATATAGCATGCAAGCAAGCCTGCATTAACATGAATTCTCTATATTCTTAGTTGCTTTCAAGAATAAGGTGTTAAATACAGACCAGAAGAAAATTGGTGCTTTTCTCTTACATGCAAACTCAGGCTGTCCTGGGATCTTCTAGGCTAACTTACCAACCTGATGCAGAAAGAGACATATGTTAAATGAGACACCTACCGCTGTAGACCCCGAAGATGTGGCTACAAAGACTTTGATCACCATTTTGACAGTGATGAAAAGGAATCAGCAGAGCACGCCTGCTATCCACAAGTCAACAAAGTCCTGAGAGGAATCCCAGCCTTCGGCAGCTCCTGGGCTAACCCGGATCCTAAATGGGTGCACCCCACAGCAATCCACCAGCTTTGGCCTCTCCCTCTCCCCGGGGGTCCCGGGTTTTCCCACTCAGTTGGCTCCTAGGTATTTTGGGATGAGGGGCCAGTAAAGGATTGGTTAGTAAGAGGAGCCATAGCAAGAGGTTTGCACCTGCCCCTGGCCTTATTGCATTAGATTGACAGGATGGCAGTCCCTAAAAGGCAAAGGAGAGTCCTGCACCAATGAGGCAGGCTGCAGAAATGTTCGGGAGAGGGGGAAGGGACAAGGGAGAAGGGACAGGGAACAGGATCACAGAGCTGTAGGGTAACGTTTAAAGTTGCATCTGTGTTGTTACAGCCACCTCCTGCACAAAAGGGCTTGTGCCCTCTCCCTGACAACAACAAAGACATTTCAGAGGGGTAGATACAAATTTCACGTTAGAAAGGGAAGGGGAGGAGAAAGAGTAGGGGGAGCATAGGATCAGAGGTAATTCTAGTAGAGATCATATTGAAATAAGTCCCTGTAACAAACGTGCTCAGCTGTAAAGAACTCAGATCATGATCCAAACTGCAGGGCTCAGGCGCTTATCTGAAATGAATATGTCACTGTATTTCCTGATACTGAGGAGGGTGATTTTGTTGATTGTATGTATCCAGTCTCTATTATTGGATTTTATTTTTTTTTTCCATCTTTTTGCATCATCAGTGAAAACTCCCAAGGCACAAGAAGAGGTCCAGAACTCCTGGTAAAAAATATTCCGTTCTACTGTGGTATGCAGGATGCCCTTTTTTTCCATCTGGTTGTTGCCTTCTATCCCAGAGATGGTCACAATTCAGCGTCTGCCTGCACGTATTTGCAGGTCTCTGAGCATGAAAGTTATTTTGAGAATGTTAAACGTTAACAGATAACTCTCAAGTATTAAGGGCCAAGTTCAGTTTTGCTGTAAACGAGCACCATGAATAGGTCAACAAGCTGACCTGGTGTCAGAGATGAAAATTCTAGGTTTTAGAACGTGTTCATGCACAACTAATTATTGATTGAACATTGCAGTGTTCAATCCTAAAAATACTTTAAATGGAAATTCCCTTTTAGGATTGATTAGTGATTAGGGCTGAAAACACAATAGTTAGCAGTGCTATCCTTGAAACTAAGGTAGTGTTGGTTTTTTTTTGCTTGGTTGGTTGGTTGTGGTTGTTGCTGTTGTTTTGTTTGTTTGTTTGTTTGTTTGTTTTTTCGTTTGAAACATTATATGAAGCTGAAAATGCAGCAAATGTGGTATTTCTTATATGGAACAGGAATCCTGAGAAACCTTAGTGAAAACTAAAAATAATGCTATGGATAGTTTGCTGTGTTTACTGTAGCTCACCATCTGTCATTTTTTCTTCTTTTAAGAGGCAACAGGAGGTCCAGCAAAAGGAAAAGCCAATTAGAATCGGGTATTTTCACAGAAAATTTACCTGCAAAAGTAGATAAACAACTTAGTCTGAAAACATAAATTTTTGCCAGGAGTGACTGTTTCTCAGGAAAATATGTATGTAAGTACACTCTTGTAAATTGAATGAAAATGACAAGCGATTGGGAACATACTGTTTCCAAATGAGTTAATTTGGATAGTAACGCTCTGAAGAGTTAGAAAGAAAGAGTGGTGTGGTCACTTGCTTCAAAGCGTACTGATAAACTGTTGCAAATATAGCGGTATTAATAATTAATACTTAAAGTGCTAAATATTTGCACCACCACACGGCCAGAGCTGGGACAGAACTGGCAAATGCCACTCTCCCATCCTTTGCACCTGAAACCCCTCCTGAAGGAGATGGGGAGAAAACAGGATACGGCCCAAGACCTCTGTCCCCAGAAACCTTTACAGGTAAGGATTTTAGAGCACGATTCGCAGCACGGCTGCTTTCATTTTTAGGCGATTTCCCCCCTCGGATCTCCCTGTTTCAGCATAACCCCATTGCCTGCAAACCCCCCCCCGTTAGCCTCCCCCCTTCACATAGGGCCTTGTGCTGTTTTGGGACGCACACTGGGGCTCCCCAGCGGCCAGTGTGGGGCAGCTGCCCCAAAAAGTGGGGGGAGTACCCCCATCAGTGGGGTTCACATATGTGCGGGGGTCGAGGAACGGGGATTCATCTGGGGACAGAGCGCGGGGCGGGGGCGAGAGAAGATGGCGGAGCCGCCTGAGACTACGAGTCCCAGGGTGCCCTGCGGCCGCCGCCGGTCGCCATGGCAACGGCGGCGCCTCTATGGGCTGGAGAGGCCGGTAATGGCGGCGGGAGGGGCTGCGGGACGGGGGTTGGGAGAGGGGATGGTGGCCAGCAGGGCAGAGGTCGCCTCTTGGCTTCTTCTTTTCTGTTTTATTTACTTCCCTCTGTCTGCTTTTTGAAGCTGGATCGCGAGCCTCAACCCACGCGTCTCATCAAACAAAATCAAAGCAGTAATTTCAAGTTTAATTTAAGCTTATTTGGTTTAAACACAATTTGGCCAGAAAGTGTTGACAGTGCCAAATCAATCTGAAACAGAGCTACAAATCTGTGTAACAAGCTGTCCTTCATCTAATCCTCAAAATACGGGTTCCCATCAGCCAGGGCTTATGGCAGTGGCTCAAATTTAGCAGGACCATGGGCATTGCCTAATCTCCCATAATGAGGAATAGTTTGTTTAAGGGAATGAAGAGTAAGGAAATGGTATTGATTTGACCTAAAATAATTTGTTCAATCCTAAATTACACTTTTTTTTTTTTTTTTTTTTTGGGGGGGGGGGAAGGGGAGTTTGGTGATTTCCCTCTAATTTAATTTAATTAAAAATAAAATGCCATCACAAAGCAAAAATGTCAACCAAGTAGTTATAATGTACTATAAATATTACCCCCCCCCCCCTTTTTTTTTTTTAAGATAAAGCTACTTGTTAAATTTTACCTGAACTAGAATATCATTTTAAGCTCTCCTCAAATCTCTTTTACGGAATCGATATTCCCTCCTAAATCCCTCAAAATATACAGCTTGCTATACCAGGGGGTAGAATTCTGCATTTGTAAAACTATGGTCTGGGTAGTCTTGGGGTCATATTAAGAAAGGGACTGAAGTGTAGCCCAGGAAATATTTTTTTTTAACAGAATTACAGTGTTTAAATAATGTTGCCAAACTGATCTCTTCTGTGCTCCAGTAGACTCAGTAAGCAAAAAATATTGAGGTATAACATATTTACAAAGAAATAGAAAATGTTAGCATTTTACATTTTATGCTAATTATGTTATCTTTAAAGAAATTAATTAGGAATAATCGCTTTATTTGTAAATTGACTATTGAAAAAAGACAGCCCCAAAGGAAGCAGCAATGCTACTTAGAACATAAACAAAATAAGATCTCCACATCTTTGACAACAACAGTGCATTTCAAGTGGTATTTTCAGAGTTGTGTGAGTACCTAGATATGTCGTCAAATTTTTTACAGCATTTTCAAAAGCAAACAAATGTACTAAGTGTAGTTAGAATGTGAAAAAATTGCCTTTGTTAAGCAACAGGAGAGTTTTCCGTACTGGTTGTTCTGAAATTGTGCAGAGATACTTTGATTACATTGGGAAGTTTTTTTTTTAAGGAAGTTTTTAAAATTTGTTTGATTGATTTTGTTTGAAAATAGATAAAATAAACAACACACAAGAGTTCAAAAAAAATTTTATTTCATCATAAAATACTCTGTTGTAAAGTTTTATGTGCTGCTACATCCTCTGCTTACAGGGTTACTAGGCCAGTTAAGATTTTTTCCTATTTTAAAGCATAACTTAACTTCGTGATCTGATTTGTGATCTAAGTATTGAAAAATATGATGAAACGATATTTTTATAATATAAATGGAAAGCTAAAAATAATATAAAAATACTATCAATATCTGGCATCTAGAGACCTAAGAAACAATTATTTTTTAATATTGTAAAGCACTTTTTTGACATTGAACATAAATACAATTGCACTTCTTTTAAATTATGTTAATCATGGAGAAAATATGTACATTACTGGAAACAAACTGTGGTATCTGATTACATTTGAACAGTAATAAACCTTTAGAAAGCCTTCTCTTAAACCTTCAGAAAACGCATGGCAGTATTACAGTAAATTCTGAGATAAAAACTATTGAATCTCATGTTGCAATTCTTTCTGTAAATAAACCTGCTGCTTCCTACAGACTACAGAAATATTTTAATGGATTAGTATTTCTTAGCACTGCTTAATTTAGTTGCATACTGTTTAGTATTATTTAAGTGTAAACAACTCATAAACATTATGATTCCTAATAGGTTATAGAGGCTAATTTTTAAGACTTCTACCTCAACACAGTGATGAACTTGGATGATTGTTTCCTCCCCATTTTAGTGCAAGAAGATACTAAGTCATAGGAAGTCCGTGTGTGGCAGAGAAGTCAGGGACACACAATTCCCCAAAGCACAGAAGTATCAGAAGCAGGAGCTGTAGCAGAGGTAATGATTGTATGTGACGCAGTGGAGAATACGGAAGCAAAAATCCTCACGCTAACTGTTCTGAGGGCTTTGTCAATGACGTCCTCTGAAACAGCTGGAAGCAGTGATTCTTTAGAACTACCAGGAATTGAAGAAAAGAAAACACCAAAAGATGAAAAAAAGAAAAAGAAGAAAAAAGGACAGCATAACTTCTCACAAAATGGTAATTTGTTTTCTTTTGGTAGACAAACGAAACTGTCTTGAGAAATATGGCTGTTTCCCCTTTTTGGCATTTTTTCAGTAATTAGAAAGGCAAGGGAAATATTTTGACAGTGAATAAAAATACTAAATCATGTTTTGAACACTGGGAAGGGGAGAAAGAGAGGTAGGGATTCCTTATCAAGTTATTCCACAAAGCTCAGTGATCCAAGCAGCAGGATAATCACCTGAGATGCAAGAACGCCTCTATAGTCTATATTCCTCATTGTTAAAACAGCTCTCCTGCAAATATTCCAATTTCTCTGGTTTTGACCATTCATGAGATGATGAATCTGAAAAAGCCTTTCCTAAGGAAGGTTACTCAAAAATGACATTTCTGCACAAATGTGTTGTTTTTGACACAAAACACCATGTTTTCGCCAGCTTAATCGTAGTGTGTTAAGTAAAAATTAAATTTATGCTTTAACTGAAGACCATAGAGCACAAATATATTACCTCTATGTAAATGTTAACAGTGAAGAATCTATCCTGCATATTTTCATTTCTAGACCTATACCTTCCTAAATCCCAGCATACAAGGTCAAAAAATGTCAAACCATTGACCTTTTTCCTCCTAAGCTTTGAAACTTCATCTAGATCTACCAAAAAGGAGAGAAGAAACGCTGATTATCTTTCTATTATGTAAGTTTCGTGCTGGTGTCAAGTCAGACAGGCATGAAACTAGAGGACCAAAAAAATAACCAGTTTTTAAAATCTTTTTTAGCAGAAATATTATTGGCTACTAGCTGTGTTGGATATTTTAAGTGATTATTTTTGTTTGTTCATGGTTACTTAGTATGGTCAATTTCTCAGGAAGATGCTTGTAACCCACGTTTTTTGCCCTGTATGACCTGTATAGATTTCACAGCGTTTTCATCTTTTTTTTTTTTTTTTTTTTCCCAGTAAGGTATTTTCCAGTTTGATTTACATCCTCTCATTGTATTCTGAAAAAAAATAAAATAGTACTGTAACGGTTGTTCTCATTTTACAAATATTTGCATGACCGCATTTGTGGTCTTACTGTAGTCTTTCTGCAGTGGAATCATATTGCAGAGAATATGCAGGCATGATAGTGGCATATTTGCTTTGTTTTTTACATCTAATGAGTTTTTTTTTCACAGCACCTGTTAATTTTGCTCACTGCAGAAGGTCTTAAACATCACTGACCTCAGGTCACTGCTATAATTTCTTCTCTGCTTACTTGAATCTTCATGGTAATCCTTCTTAATTCATTTAAAGCCCAAGTAAAAACATAAACTGCCCTTCCCCTGTTACAGTCTCTCCTGCCATTCCAACTCCATCACCACCTGCCTACTTATTGTATCCAAATTATATATCTGACCACTTTCAATACTTTTTAGCTTCCTGCCTTAAAAATCAGGTATCAGTGTCAGGTCCAAGGCATCCTAGGAAGGGGAGTGCCAGAGCTGGACAGAAGCTGCAGAGAGCGGGTAGGCTGTTCTAGCTGTCCCCAGCAGGGAAGTGGAAAGACAGGAGTAAGTGCTGCTGCAGGAAGAAACTTTCCCCCAAAAGAAGCCACTGTCCCACTCACCTCTGCCTTCCTAGGTAACACTCCTTCCAGAGCTTTCCACTGTTCTAGCTGCGGTCACAAAAGGAGCGAGGATGTGGCTTTCTGCTGCCAGAGGCAGTGTCCTACTTTGCTTTTTCCCACCGTGCCTTTGATGTTGCTTCCCTTCTGCCACAGGGTGTTCTAGTCAGGGCCTGCTCCCCTAAATAGTTTGTGTGCAGAAACCCCTCAAATTCAACCGAAGTTCTGAAAAAAAATCTGTCCTTTTCAATTGTTCGTTTTTGGGGGTTAGGACCTCGTGTGGTTTATACTCACAATGTTATTTGATCTATAAGTTACTATTATAAACTTCAGCAAAATACAGCTTGGAATGCCTTGAGAACTATAGTGAAACTGAGTATGTGCCTGAAAAAGAAGAGAACACAGAGATTTACAGCCTTGACTATTTTCAAATTCTAATTAGATTTCAGGAAAGGAAAATGAAAATAATTCACTTAGAACGTTGGCCAGACAGAGAGGCAAATGACAGTGATACACTTAGAAAGCAAGGCAAAAAAGATTTTTTTAAATTACTGTATAGAAGCAGCGTACACAACTGCTTAATTGTTCTATGCTTATAAGCATGTAAGGGTTAAAATCCTAGTTCAATTTGAAGCTGACTTAAAAGTTCTAGGAAAAAAAAAGTTCTGGTTAGAAGTCATAGCTGCAGAGAAATTTAACCACGTCGTGTTTCTGAGTGCTTGCAGACCTGTAGATTACTGTTATTTTTCTTCTGTCATGCCCTTTTCAAGGTGTAGGTCCTGCTCTTGATGCTTCTAGGAATCTTTCTAGATGGGATGCATTTGGTTCATCAATCCCCAGATCATGAATACATGAGTTAGGTGAATATTTACAGAGAGGGAACAAGTGCTTCTGTTGATACCGGAGTACTGTGTACTGTATAAGCATACTTCACTAAATTATTCACAGAGTTTTATTGGTGTTTGCCCCAGAAGACGACACCTACTTAGTTACCCTTATTAAAGGAAAGTGAGCATGACGCCGTGCTATTAATGGCATTTCTCAAATGAAAATGGCTCCTGAGAGTGAAAGGAGGGAGCCTAGGTAGCCACAGTACAGTACAGCCACATAAATACATACACACACAGGTATAAAATCTGTAATGTCTATGAAATACTTGAACATTGGTGTCTTAGTATAGATTTTGGGTATTTTGTCAAATGTACTACCATGTAAGTAGCCTGGATGAGTAGTATAGGAACTTATGTGAGCAGTAAAGAAGTACAGTGATTTTGCTGTCTCAGATGATTGCTATATATCAATGTCAGTTTACTTTGTTCTGAATGCAGGAGGAAATAAACTGCCAGCTAAGAAGAAACCACATCAGAATCCTTCATTTTTAAGCCTGCAGAATAATGTGATTTCCCGGAAAAAAAACACAGTGGCTCAGCGAATATTATCAGCAAGAGTTCACAAAATTAAAGAGCTGAAGAATGAAATATTTGATTTACAACAGAAATTAAGAACATCAAACTTAGAAAACCAGGTGTTGAAGCAGCTCCAGTGGCGTCACTTGAAGGCCATAAGTGGATATGAAAATTCAGAAAGGGTTTTGCCCGATCTTTTAGCAAGGCATTGCAGTGAGGTGAGAGCTTTAAGGCAACATCTGAGGATGTCTCAGAAGGAAGAAAGAAGCACATCCAGGAAGCTCAGAAAAGTTGAAGCAGAGCTGCTAAAAACTAAAGATGCTTTGCAGGCCTTGCATATGCTTTCGGAAGATGAGGCTCTTGCAGAAAGAGAGGAACTTTATCACAAATTATCAGTCCTTACAGAAAAAATGGAAGTGAATAATAAGAGAATACAGGTAATATATGCCTATGTTTGTATTGGTAGAAGTATAATAGAAGAGGTTTCTGTGCATGAGCAGCGGAAAATTTTTAGCTGCTCCTTGTCACATTGATGATTTTGATACAGTTCTGTAACACTGAGCATTCTTTTTAATCCAGAGTATAAGGTACTAAAAATGGAAGTAGGGGGTCCCCTTCCAATATTTTAAAATCTGTCAGTAATGAGTGAATTAATTAAATCTGGCAATAACAATTTTTAAGACTTAAGTTCTCTGTCTTGCCCCTGTTAGGTGAGAAGCATAGCATGTAGCTGGAGAGCAATCTTCAATGGAGCAGGTGATCTTCAGCAGAGCAGGCAATGCCTATTTGCTGAAGGTAGAGAACGTCAAATATTTATTTTTTTTTAATCCCAGCTTTGCTGCTCTGCTCCCTGCCAGCAGCGTGGAGTTACCGAGGCTTTCTTGGGCAGTCTAGCTGCAATGGTGTGGACCTCGCCGAGCAATGATTCAGGTCAAACTTGGGGTTAGTGACAGGCAGAGCCCACCTGCCCGCTGCTGAGCTACCTGTACAGCCGAAGCTGCCTTACCTGGATCATGCACTTTGCCTTTCATGTGGTGTTCATGGGCTTAACTACATCCCCTCTTCACTTCACTAAGTAATGTTGCTCTCTGCAGTTGGCTGGATGGCAGCTGCTGCATAAGGCAACAGTCTGGAGTCGTAGATTCTGGGGTTGTTCCTATGGCTGGTTTATGCAACTGTAGTAGAAGCCAAGTCAGAGTTTAAGAGGAAATAATTCACTTTATCCTTTTTATTTCATGCATCTTTAGTCTTAACAAACCTTTCACAAGAAGACGCTCTTTACTACAAAACTAGAAGAATGAAATTTCCATTGTCCTCCAGGGGTTAATTTCTATTTTCTATGAGGTACATTATTCACAGAATTAAATAAAGAGCCAGGTAATCAACCATTTGAACAGCTAGGTCTGAAATACTTTTATTACATGAAAGAAAATATAAACAGCTGAATTCAGACACTGTTTTGAAAACTTTCTATTTACAGAAGTCCCAGTGAGAAGCTATAAAAAGCTAGCAGGATTGGGTTCCCACCCTACAATTTTAGTAACTATCACTTCAGTGCATGGCACTGGGTTCTGGTGATAAAGTACTCAGTAAAGTACCTACTCTTCATTTACACCTCCTTATGATGCCATAGTTTATACATCTCAGTGTGAACAGAAATGTCTTAAAATGTCTCAGAAGTTATTGTTTTCATTAATTCTTGTACAGGCTTAATTTTTATGTTTGAATGCCAAATATCTATTTTTTTTTGTTTAATACAATGAGGTTTTAAACCAGTTTTTGCTCATTTTTAAAGTAAATTTTGAGATGCTCCTTAATGTCATTCACTGTTTACAATAATTAGAAGCTTACTTTTCATTATATTAGTGTGCTTATTTTCTAGATCTGTTAAGAACTGAATTTTTTTTAATGGTCATGCTGAATACATCCATCTTGTAAAATATGTAATTTTTTTAAGAGCCTAGAAAAGCAGCTGAAGTTGAACAATAGCACCTTTAGTCGTCAGCTGGCAGAGGAGAGTAAAAAAGCTGTTGAAGCTGGGATAATTACAAAGAACTTGCAAATGGAAATTAGCACTCTTCACCAAAAAATTAAGGTATTCCAGATTCTAAAGAGGTTTCTGCTGCTGCAGGAAGATTCAAGTCTTTAATTTTATCTATTCTTTTTGCCTCATTTATTATTTACTAACAGAGTTTTTGTTTCCTGTTTGAGTCTATTTCCTATAGTCTACCAAAAAAAAACCCTCAAAATATACGGAAATTGTTGTCAAAAATTAATAGTAGTTCAGTAGCTAATTGGAACAGGTTAATGTACCACAATTTGAACACACAACCCCCACCAACCTGTTACCATTTGGATAGATGTAGGCCAATATATCTATCTAATAACTTTTTATGAGCTCCTTTACAGAAACACTTTCAAATCAAAATAAGCCAAACACCTGGAAAACTAAAGTTTAACAAAAAGACTTAAGTAAATATTTCAAGAGTTTGTTTCAAATTCCAGCTTGTTCTTTATGCAAATATTTTGTGGAGAAATATGTCAAGTTCAGCACTTACTGTAACATTTATAAACTAAACGCACACTAGAACAAATATCCTGGGTTGCACCTGAGCAACCAGTGAGCTGCCGGGAGAGGAAGAAATTACAGTGCTGTACCCATTGTGCCAATGTCCCCTGAACAGCATTTGCTAATTCCCTGCCACAGAGTCTGTTCTATGTATGGAACTGTGGAAGATGGGAATAACTACAGTTCTGGGAACACTAATGGAAAACTGTTCCAGAGTGCAAATTATTTTAAAGTATAGTTCACACCTTAAGACTTCTCTAAATATTTCTACTTCATGTGTTTTCCACAGTTTTCTGTGTGTGTTCAGTTCTCTTAATGTTATGTTTAGATTCCCCAAGCCTTCTATTGTTTTACCACAAAGACCAGTCGTGCTTATTAACTTTATTTTTGTGCCAGAACGGAGTTTATACTCACACATTTGTAGTTTTGGACACCTGGCTTATTCAGACCATTCAAGGTGTCCAGACACACAATTCCCTTTCAGATCAGCCTGTATGTCCAAATTAAATGCAGGTCCTTTTGCACACTAAGAATTGTTTAGTGTGAATGTTACTGAAATCTCTCTTTTTTTATTTTATTTATGTATGTATTTATTTATTTATTTTTTTAAGATAGATTTCAATATGGAAGCAGGACTCTTGAAAAACAATTTTTAAAAGTGTGCCTCTGAAGTTTATGTCATGTTACAGAAGGCTCCATCTTCTGAATATTGTGTTATAAAGGTATACAAATGTGCTCTTAGCCTTAAAAATGGATAATTTTGATTTGGCTTATGAAAGAAAATGATTGGTCCATGTTTAATTAAATGACAGAGTCACCAAATGATCTGGCACAAAGCAGAATTGATGTCAGTTTTCTCCCAGCATAGGAAAATTAGTTTGGTAAAAAGTATTTTTTAATGCATACTAGAAACTTAATTGTATTCATTTCTTCTTAGGAAAAGGATCGACAACTTTATGTAAAAAATATCTATGCAAATCGGATGCCTAAAATCTCAAAGGACAGAGGTGATTCAGTACCTCATGAAAAGAGTAAGAGTATAATCATTTTCCTTAGTTATGTGAAACTTAATATTATTTTATAACTGGGACGTGTATGGCAAAATAAAAGCCAATATGGTACTTTTATATAGGCTAAAAATATTCTCGTACATACACTTTAGACAGAAGTGCTTGTTTTTTTGCTCCTTTATTCTATAAATACAAATACATGACCTGTTTTTAATACTTAACACAATTTTCATCATGAATAACCTTTAGGATACACACAGGTTTAGTATTCTAACAGTGACGCTGAAATAGTGTTGCTATTTTAAGTGTCTATTTGCATCAAGAGATGTTTGCCAGTTTGTTTTTAAGAGCATGAAGCTATCACTCCACATAGTTTTTGTAGCCTATTTTTTGTTCAGGCTGTTCATTTTGATTTGGCCAGAAGTGGTCATCTAGAGTTAAAATTCCTACAACACGTCTCACTAAATCAAAGCACCTCATGACCAATCCCCCTGTAGCAAGTTGCTAGTGTTAGTACAGACTTTCAAAGTGCCCTTAGATTACCAAAAATAATGAATTTAGTTGGGTCTTTAAAAGCTGTTCACTCATTTTTAAACTTCTTAAACCCTGTAGCTTACAAATAGCAGAGAGACTTCAATGCCCATTATTGAGGCCTCTGCAACTTGTGTTTTGTTGGGATGCAAGGAAAGGAGTTGTTTTCAGATACAAGATTTAGAAAGTTCAAAGGCTAATCTGATGGTTATACTGTCAGCATATCTGAGAGAACAGGGTGCTTATCCTTAGTAGTCTTTTGGTTATTTAGTGTAAGTAACCAAACAAACATAACCCAGTAATGGGATACCCTCTCGATTAATTCCATCGACAAAATTGATGTTATTTAAAATAGTGTAGAAAGATAGAATAAAATAATAGAAAGTTAATTCTATCAACAGGAAGAAAAGTCTTTATTAAACAGTATTTCCTTCATATGGATACTCAGACAGGTATTTGAGAGAATTATTTACCATACACAATCTTGTCTATCAACCCATTCCCAGAGTAGGTACATGTACCTTCTGTGGGATTCGGTTGCCTAATTATGGGTATCCAGTGGCATTTGAGATGTCCTAGCACACTGCCTGGCGCCGTAGCTGTTCCAGAAGGACACAGGAGTCCCATTGCTCCTGGGTAATGTTGGCCAGCCTTATGTGGATACCTTGGATACTCTGGGGCATCTCAAATAGCACCTATGTTCTGACAAGTGAATCTGACCCCTTGACCTGAGGGCGCAGCAGCTGAAAACAATCACAAATCATACAAGCCAAAACCTGCTTTGTTGCCCATATGCACACTATATTCTGCAGGGACAAAAATGTTGAAGCAGATAGTTTTCTGGAAACACTTACAAATTTCTAGTAATTGACATACACTTTAGTTGCAGTATCCAGCCTTTACTAATAGATGTTTTTTATACAGGAAATAACAAATTTCTAGTACTTTCCCCACATCTAAATTCCTACTCAGAATTGTAAACATCATGTCACTATTCTGTAGGAGAGCTTTCTGCACAGCCACCTTAATACCCTTTACTTTTGGATAATGATTTGAACATTGAGTTGCCTGGGTTAAGCACCTCTTTAAAATACTAGATATTCCTGCTTCTTTATTGAAGGAGAAATTGGAACTTTCTTCACATGGGTACATAAGAGCACTTAAAATTTACTTGGTAGCAAACAACTTCTGGAAATATTGCACATGCCCCCAGAATTCTTAGAAATATGCTATCAGTATGAGGTCTTACTGTAGTCAACTGCTTATTTCTTTCCTAATATATTGCTTTTGCAAATCTATTACTCTGCATTAGTGATAAGTAAACTACAGGGATAAAGTTGGTAATTCAAGTTTTAAGATTTAGAAAGAAATTCCTGCTTCGCATTCCAAGTCAGACAAGTTTATTTTGTGAAGCACTGAATTCCAGCCTTAGTTGCATCACATCACCCTCTGTGTGTTTTGTTTTTTTTTTAATTTACTCATATGTGGACATTTACAATATTGTTATTTAAATTACACTATTAAATCATTGATTACTACTTAAGTTAGCTTAGCTGAACAGAGACCCAATATTTTGCTATGTGAATAGGTTCTCAGCAAAGTTGTCTGGTGTTTCGGTATTTTTGCCCAATAAGTGCTTCGTTCTCTGCCAGTTAATGGAAACAGATGATTTAGAAACCCAGAACTGGAATTACTGAGAATTGTTTTTCCTTTTCACTGTTGGCCTGAATTTTCCTCTTGCAGATGTGGAAAGAGCTACCTCTTAAAGTAGTTATTTTCCTTTCTGCATTTGTAAAAATTTTTACTTAGCAGGAAAGAAAAAAACAACTGTGGGGCTGCATTTTTTAACACTCCAGATGAAGAACTGAAGATATGGTATCAGGAAGCTCGATATACATAAATAAAATTGATCTTTTGAGTAAATTAGTTAATATTGTTTGCTGTCCATGAGAGCAAACGTTGATCAGTTGCTGGAAGGTCACACCAGCTCATCTAGAGGTACAGCTCCCTCTAGTTCTGGATCTGAGGAATGTTCAGTTGTTTTCTGTTCAAAAGGCTTCTGAAGGAACTTACTGGTTCAAAAAAGAAAACAGTTTCCCTCCACATCATCGGTGCCGTTTCTTCAGAAGTAATTCTCAAATTAGTTAACATCCTTATTACCACCAAACTACAGACATGTGATGATTATAATTTTTGTGGATAGTCTTCTTCTGATTTCAGAAATCAAAACTGGGAGTAAGGTTGAATGTTGACGTAGGTAAGGTCACAGTCTTGCTCCTGTGCTAACAACTTTCTTAGCTATTGTACTCAGGTCAAAATGCGCTAAAAATAGAATCACAGAACAATATACTGGCCTTGCCCTTGTCATCCCGTCCTAGCTCCGTTCAGGTATTTATTTGAATGGAGCATTCAGTCACTCCCTTGGAATCCCTTTTCAAATAGCAGTGATGTTTCAGGTAGTGTGAAGTATTGCCCCTGAAGTTTGGTTCTACAAAGCCTTATAGAAATGCTTAACTTTGAGCAAGGTGAGTAACTGAGTCAGAAGGCATGAAAGCATGAAAGCAAGCACGCTTGTTATACGCTGTAAGATCTGAACGTAGGAGCCTTTCCCAGACCTGTTATATTTACATTAGGATATTACCACACAAATTAAGCCAATATGGTCCTTAGGCTATAGACACATTTATCTTGACTTCACGTGTCGTATCTGATCATGACATATTTGTAGATCTAAGTGTAAGTATATTTACAATGCACTGATGTACTGATGAAAATGCTCGAACTTCTGGGTAGCTGAATTCAAAGTCTCTAATACAAAATCCAAGAAAACTTAGATAATGAAACTTTATTACATCCTCGAAAAGGAAAGTCACAGCACATGTGTGCCTCAAACTCAGCTAAGAGTGCACTAGCTATGTTATTCACTTTTTATTGTTTGTACTCTTGCATAGCAATACACAGAAGAATACATATTCAAAATGTAGGATCCGTTGTGAGATTTTGATTTACTGATGCACACTTAAACTTCTCATTAACATCAGGTGATAACTAATAAAACCTAACTCTTACTATGTGTGGGTTCCAATTTCAGCCAGATTGGTAAGAAAGAATTCCCTTATTAAAGGGCATTTAAGACATGCCGCAAAATGATGCTTAAATCCTAGATCACATACCAATATTATTAGTCATCAATCATATCTTTTATTTATACCAATGATGTAATTGCAGAAACTGCTGCATTTCTAATGATTGTCTTTTTTTTCAATAGGTCTCAGCAGAAACACATCAGTGCAAGTAGATAAACAGAGTTTTAGATCACTGCTGCTGCCACAGCACCAGACCCAGGAAACAGAAAAAAGTCCAATTTTGCTATCAGAGGTATGAAAGATCTGGATCCAATCCCTTGCTTAAACTCTCAAATAAATTGCATGTTCTTCCTTAGCTTTGGTATCAGACCTATCAGTCATCTTAACTTTTTATGACATGCATTTTGTATGATTATTACAGAAAATACTTAGGACAGAAGTTGTGATACAAAGAACTTAACAGAAAATATCAGTCTTTTTACAAGTATTGCACCAATCGTATTCTTTAAAAAGTCACTAAACAAGTTATTTCCCCAGTATTTTACCTTTAATTGTCAATTGTAGGTGAAAAAGCCTTCAGCAGATAAGAACCAAAAAGCTAAAGCAAATGAAGCATACACAGATGCCCAACAGAAAACTGAGAAGGAATCAGCCAAGAGAATACCAAAGCCAGAACCTTTCAGTAGAAGGCATAGAGGTACATTTTAACATTTTCCTGGGAAACACCTTTGATCTTTTCAGAAGTTGAATGATGTGGTGATGTTGGTTAAATTACATGGGTCTGCCAGCTGTTAGCTGGCACCTGAGTGTCAGTAACTAGCTCTACAAAGCAGTAAATTTTAAAAATCGCTGAAACCCAGCTGCTGGTGGTGCTACACTGACAGCAGATCAGCTCCACAGTATAAGGCATCGTTATACTGATGTACTTCTAAAAGCAGTTCCTGATGATGTTGGTAAAAATTCAGTGCTTCATCTGTAAAAATATACTTCAGTTAATGGTTGCCTGTTAACTTCCCACTAATCAAATACTGATCTCAAATTGTTGGTTGTGAATCGTCATCATAATGAATGTCAACAGATCAATTCTGTCTCAGGATCAATTGCTAAGAAAGGAAAAGAGCAGTTCTTCAAGGGCTGGGAGTATCTCCTCATTGCAGTGATCACTGTAAATAGATTTTATGTAAATCGTTGCCATCGACTCTGATCTCATATAAAGACTATATGCGAGGAACTATCTACATGTATAAAGAACTTTATTTCAAAGGGATTCTACAGAACAGAAGAAACAGATAAAGAAACAGATGCATTGGCTCACTTTTTTTTTTTTCTTTCTAAAAATATATACAGATACATATTTTTATAGTGAGGGTTTTATATACAACTGAGATCTGAGTGCCATCATGCTAAATACTTCACAAATGATAGACATGATGTGACCTAAAGGCCACACATTTGCAGAGGTCTAACAGGTTGGTGAGGTCACTTACTAGATTAGTAACAGAGCTAGTAACCTGGAAAGCTTTAACTCCTGTACGTTGTATTCTATCCTCTCAGCTTGAAGCCTTTCCAGAGCCCACACATGAACCCAAGCATATAGCTGAAGTCACCCTGTGTATTTCAAATCCCCTGTTAAAACTGACAGAAAACTCAGGTCTTTTGATTCTGACTGCAAAACTCTTACCTCCCATTTGCCGGTCTCTCCTCTGGCTTTCTCCCACTGCTGGTATTTGACTGACTTATTGAAATCTTACTTAGTTATTTTCATTATTGCAACTACCTACTTCTCCTTTAAGCTTGGACTCTGCCTCATTCTGGAGGTACTCTTTTGAGTCTCTCCAAAGCACAGAGCTATTACAAATTGTCCCCTGTAGCAGAGAAATGCATTTTGTAGGCATTCAGCGGACACATACCTTTGCCATTAAAAAGTGGATCCAACTCCAGTATATTTTAGAAAACTACAAGATATTCTGCTCTCTGCAAGAAGCATGCTGTCCACTAAGGGAAAGAAAAGCATACCTATATTTAAGTTCCATTTTATAGTAATAAAATAAGTAGAGTTTAGATCTCATGTGGTTTCCCTGACACTTTGTACATAACCATACTGCTACTATATTTAGCCTTTAAGAAACCGTAACATATTCAATACGGATTATATTTGCATGCTAATTCATTTAGGTGTCATGGAAAAGGTCAATGAAAATGATCTTGCTTAAATCTTGCTCCATCCTGTTATATGTATTAGGAAATAGCACCGTCACAACCCTCAAGGCTGAAGAGCCATCAATAACAACTTAAGAAATGAAATAACGAAATAAAATGTGCTCTCATTAATGCTTCATGACAGTTTGTGATCCTAGCCAATTTAAGAACATTCCTAAAAACCACAATATTCCGTTTCAGAATATTTAGAGGAAGACAAACCACCGACAGAGGAACACACTCGTCTGGAATTTATGAAACAAGAAGAAAGAAAGAGCGACTTTCTTAAAGAGGAACTGAACAAGACGATAAAAGCTGAAGGCACTCCTCTAACTGACAGTGTAAAAGAGAACAGTCAAGATCAAGATGTGGTGGAAGAATATGAAAAAGAAAAAAAGTTAGATGAACAACTAAGTAACAGTGGGAAGGCAGGCAGTAAATTTGTAACTCCAGGTCCAAGAAACAAATCACCCACTAGGCTGAAGAAACAGTACATGTTCTCAGAAGCCACTGAAAATTTGCACCATGGGATTCCTACATCAGGTACAAAACCCAGGAAGTGCAGTCACTGCAACCACAGACATGCACGTCAGGACTGCAGCGAAGGACTTGACTCCAAAGTGAAAAATCCGTTTGGGCTGTATGAACCATCTTTTGGTAAAGCCACGAAAACCAGGCAGAGGGACAGTTCAGCTGAAGCAGAAGGCTGTGCTCACAAGACATTCGCGGAGAGGAAAAAGAGTCTTATGAAAGAGCTCTTTGGGCCAAGCTGTGTTTGAAAAGACAACCATTCAAGTTCAAGCGTGAGAGGAGAGGAGAGAGAAAGCAGTGAAGGGATGCATGACTACACAAGCCAAATTTTAAACCACCAACACTACTTTACAATGTAGTGTCCAACACCAATGAAATCATTATGAATAACCTCATAAGAATACACAAATTATTTTGATATTCAGTAAATACATCAAAATATTGTTCCTCTTAAAACACACAGCACTTTAAATCTTTTAAACCTAATGAAACAATGTTTCTAATGTCATAAAACACATTAAATCTTTCAACTTTTTAGAATTTCTTTCAATGATTCTTCAAAAAAGACAGGCAAATCAGTTGTCACAGCAGAACATTATTTTAGTTTTTGTGCACATGTACGCACCTTAGCAACCATGAGTGCCTTACCAAATATGACATGTTTACCTGTTATTAAGAGGTGTCCAAGTACGTCCTTTTTGGGAAATTTCCTTTTTTGTGTGTGTTTTCTCTGCAGTTTGAGTTTTGAAGTTGACTATTCGTTAGCTAGTTGTAGTCTGCTTTCAGAAGGTTTGTTACTGGATTAGTACCAACAGCGCACTAAAAGAAAATATTTTTTTTTTTATTTCCTTCACTCCTGAACTAGCTTCCAGAATTCACACATAATAATTTGCTATTACGTTGTTTTCACTAGCATTATAAAGCTCTAAAGCTTCATTCTTTTCCACTGTTCAAACTTATCAAAGCAGTTTGCCTGCAAACTTCCACAGCTGACATCCAAAGATGAATGTACAAGAGCAAAGTATTGTTTTGGAGAAGTCAGGCATATCCAATTCTCTAAAAGCCTTTAAAAATCTTGTGTTTGAGGTTATGTAAGTGAGGGTAGGAGGATTATGTCTTCTTCCTCATAGTAATTCATGAGATGTTTGCTAAAATGTAAGCTAGGAAAAAAAATCTGTATTTTTTTACTGAATTTTACATAAAGGGAAAAAAAAACACACCACAAAAGCTTTTAAAGGCTATTAAGATATTATGATCTGAACCTACTCAAAGCATACTTTTCTTCAATTTTGAAGTAGTACTTGAGCTGTGCAGTGTACAGATTTAAAAAGTGATTTAAAGGAAAAACACTCTTTTGACTGCATTATGTACTATTAATACTTCTATAATGTCTTTCTTGCTGCCACCAAAGTCAAGAGTAAACAAGCACAGCAACAATCCTGTTTGTATTGTCTAAGTCACAAAAAACCTCTCTGCCCTTACTCCAATGTTTGACTAGAGCTGCCACCACACTGCGTATTTGATTACCTCATGGAAAGTGTGGATAAAGAGCAAACACCATTCAGAATATTTTAAAAGATAGTGCTTTTCTTGACTTCACTGTGTTACACTCTCTAACAAGCTAAGTGGAAATACCATTACTCACATCTTTAGAGTCAGAAATACATCAGTGTCACAGTTAGAAAGATCTGTTCTGAATACTTTATAAAAAAATCTGTGGTTTTGGATTCCAACAGTACCTCCTTAGGCAAAAACATAGGTGGGTTCTATTTGTGCTTTGTTTTGTTTAGGAAAACTGTAACATTAAAAAAGCATTGATTAGAAAACCTGAGATGGACCGAACAGCTTTATTTCATGAATAAAACCACCATTACACATAACAGACTGAATCCTGACATTTTTTTCTTGTTGATATTTAATGCATTCAGTTTTCTGTTGGCTAAATGTAATCCTTAATATAAAAAAAATCAATAATTAACATTTAAAAAATCAAAACATTTCACGTACATATACACAGACACAGAAACTGTATCATGACCTTTTGAATTAATTTCTAAATACAATGCTAATTATGGAGGGGCCCTAATGCCTTCCTGCAGGAAGGCAAAGGACCTGGAATAACACAACACTGTACAGAGTGGGAAGCTGAACCAGAATCCCAAAGCCCAGCAGAAGAGGGAAGGGTGCCCATCAAGTTTTGTTCAGGCTCGCATCAGAAAAGGGAGGTGCAGAAGAGCTTTATAAAACCACTGCTTTGTCTTGTGGAACCCCAAGGGCAGGGTTGTGGGTAGCACCGCAGCACGGGAGGTAGCACAGCTTCATCCCTGTTCTACAGACATGGTACCCGGAAGAATTTTGTTCTCCTTATATTCAAAATGTTGTGGCTGTTTACCTATACACAGCAAGAAGCATTTACTATGAAACAGAAAATTGTTTTACCTCCTCCTTTTGCTTGCTAGCATTCTGTTGCTACTTCAGGTAGGTAAATCACTCATTTGCCTTTTTACATTTACATAGCTGTTTTGGACTGTCCCAGACTGTCATTAATACGTGCTGAAACCCTGGGAATGTAGGTCCCAGGAACGCAGGAACAGCACTGTCATTTACTTTCTTAATGTGGAGCTTGAGAAGGTTGGCCAGACCTTTCTTCCCAAAACATGGAAGGAAGCACTATCAGTGATACTCGCTGTTTGGGAAGCAGAAAAAATGTCAAGGAAGAAAGATCAGTTATCAATAAAAGTAGGAAAAAGTTCAAGTGTTCAGTGAATTTTAAAATTCTGTGAGGAAAAAGTTGCCAGCTGTTCTGTATTTGGCAACTGAGAAAGTCACTTAAGAGATAAAAGGTTGATTCTGCATGTATATCAGTAGTATTTTCTAAGACAGTCCGAGAATACCCCAATTCTAGACTAAGAAAAACAAAAACCAAGGAGGAAATAAATTCTGTTTTGCTCTAAGCCAAGCAGATCACCTACAACTTCTACCTAGAACCGCATCACCAAGTACAAACCCAGCTTTGGGTGAAACTGCCATATTATACAGCAAAGAATGAACAAAGCTCCAAAAATAATTTCTAGTGCCAGTGCATTTCCACCCTAACAGTTATAAAAATCAAACACTTCTAGACTTGGGTGAATATGCCATGACAAGTCTGATTCATGGCAGAACCATGATCGTTCATACTTGTCAAAGTGAGGTTTTATAAATAGCAATGCCTTTCTTTGAACATTGCTGATTACAAAACTGAAGAACAAACTAAAAAATCAAATAAATCAATATATCAAAAGGAATGCGGACTGATACCTGACTGAAGCAACAACAAGATATCTCAGAGCTGGTCTGTCACAAAAGACAAATGCTTTTTTTTTTAAGCAGCAATAATGAAAATGTAGTTTAGGACTCCATGTATTACTGGGATTTCTTCAGCTGAAAGGGTGAAGCATGATAGCGACAACTTTATTACAAACCACAAGCCAACAGGTAATTCCAACACCACCTGAAAGAGACACAAAACACGACTGAAGTTATTGCATCAGTAACCCTAAAGCACGCCAGCTTCTGAAAACAACCCTGTAGTGTCAAACATGAAACGCAGAATTACGAGGTCAATGGGAACAGAACATCTTTCTGTCTAGATATGTGGGACAGCAGTTAACCCCACGCTGGTTCTGAGAAAGCCTGAAGACTGGCTAGGGAGAAGAGCACCAAATAACACGACTGTGAGCCAAAGTGTGGTATATACAACCCACAACTTCTAAAAACATTCACTGTGTACCTAAGAAAAAATGTGTAAGTCACTGAAATCAAAGGCATGGCAAATAACAGAACACTTTGGAACCTAAATTCAGAAACTTTAGAGAGTTCAGAAACTGCTCCTCTACCCTGCACAGAAGCAGACTCATCTTGTGCAGTAATCCAGCATGCTGGATACAAACGATTCCTTAGACAGCTATTAAAGATGGTACAACAACAACGTAATATGGAATTCATTCTAAGGCAGCTGGATCTTAAAAGCCTAATTCGAAGATTCATGAGCAGCATTTCAGCTTCATGGCAGATTGCCGTACTACACTGTCCTGTCACTCTGCCTCTCTATTTATCCCTTTGGCATACAGCCAGCACACGTTTCACTCAGAAACCAGCATCTACAATTCATAATATTCTTCTGATCATTAATTCGTCAAACTGACCAAAAGAGAAGGATTTAAGTAAGTAAAAATGCAATAAAAATGGGGTCCCTTCCAACTCAGGATATTCTATGATTCTGTGATGATTCTATGAAAAATGCTATGAGAAAAAGGGTTGGAACAGAGGACACAAAGTGCCAACCAGAGGAGAGCAAACCTCAGTCATTCTAGGGTCCCACTGCTATGAAACCTCTGGAGTTTATAGGAAACACACGTAAGTGATCCAGACCTATGAAATATTTGCCCATTTTTAAACCCAGTTCCACTAATTCAGTGGATTCCTTAATATAAAAATACTTCTGAAATCTTCTCAAGAGTGTATTCCATATTAAGATAAAACTGCTCTGTTTGAGAAGATCTAAAAAAGTCCAATATCCCATTTCATTGAGAGTTACACAGGATCTGAACGCATGGCAAAGAATGTCTCAAACTCCCCACATTGCTATTACAAAATGTGCAGAAGCAGTGTTTTGAGTCCATGCTTGCTCCATTACATTCTTGGCATCCATATGGGCTTGGGAAGTATGTTTTCTACAGTAAAATACCCTGTAAAATGTCCTTACCTGCCACCCCAGTAGGAAAGGCTACCAAGCGCTCCAGTGGAGCGAGCCATTTGCTTGGAAGCACTGTAACAGGCTCAGAGTAGTATTTCCAAATGAGAGAGATCATCAGGGCAGCCTAGAGTGGAAATTTTTGTTAGCTTCAGTAACAATACACATCAAAGTAGATTCCTACTGCTATTTTGCATCAGTAAATCTCAAATTCTAATGAAAGAATATAGCTTCTCTGATATTATACATTATTCTCGAACAAATTCAAAACATTTTTAAACTGGTATGACCTTAACTTGACACACAGGTAGCAGTAAGACACTAAAAGCTACTGCTTTCTTGTGAGACCTTGGGTCAAATCTAGTCTGGAAAAAAATAGTAATACAAATTGTTATATTCTGATGACTGTTTTTAGCCCTAATCCTTGTCTGCTAGGAATCCAACTGGCTTTCACGTTACCCAAAATACATGTTCAGGTTAAGCACTCTTCTCCTTATTTGACAATTCCTTGGCATCAAGTCTGAACTACAGAGATAATCTGCTGAGGCGCTGTGCGTAAACGTGTGGCAGCTGTAAAAGGAGATTTGCATCCACAGCTGAAGCACATTTTACATTTTCAAAAACAGAAGCAAAATATACACATACACTTATCAGAACTTTCCTGTCTCTTTAAAACTGCATAGAAATAAAACAAACAAAACAAAACAACAGTGATAGAAGAGCTATGACAAACTCCTATCTTGTCATCTCAAAACTAGAAAAACAGAGCTTCAAGAAAATCCCAAACTCCTTTCATCCACAACTACCAGACCCTATCAGCAGCATCTCCCCTTTCTACATCCAAGAAACTGTTTCGGTTTGGTATGCATTGTGTCATTGGGATGCCAAACACCTCTACAACTGATACAGAACTATACAGCCAGTAAATGCAGAAGAGATTTGTAACACTGCCAAGGATTTAGTTTGTAGCTTGTACTGGTAATAAAATATTTACTTACTTGTAAGATGTAGAATACAATATTTATAACCCACTTTATTTTGGCTAATTGGGCAGTTCGTGCTTTCACTGTTGAAAGAAAAAATATTACTCTGCATTATGTGTAATAGTAAATTATACTTACATAAAACTAGTAAATTGTTAATATTACAGTATTCAAATCAGGACATTACTGTTAAACATCACATCACGTTACTGTTAAACATCAGTTTAAACATAACTGTTTAAAAATCTCTTTTGAAAGGACTCATAGGTATAGTGAAAGTAAGGAAGTGCTAGGTCCATATCACACACGTTTCTTATTAATGATACCATGAAGAGTTGCAAAACACTGAAATCCTGGACAGAGAAATGACATCTATAATGAAGAATGCTGCTCCCAAATGAGAGCAGTTACTGTGTTGTCTAATTTAAGAACCTTCTTTAGATGGAGCATAACAGAAGTTTTCCCCTTTCACAAAATGGGAGAATGATGGCTTTAGCATATGCACTTGTTGCCTTATTTCATTCAGGAACGCAGTCAAAGCCTATTCACAACAAGACTATTCCTGCACTGAATCGATCTTTGCCAGATTCAATATCCAAAATTCTCATGCCTACTCATCTTCTCTGGCAGAACCCCAGACCTGCGTAGAGAAGCCCAGTGAAGACAGCACGTCTTCAAACATAACGGTGCCCTGAAGTTTTCTAGAACAATGTTGTTGGCTGCTAAGTATACTCCTCAAATCTAGTTTAATTGAAATTATTGGTAAAGAATAATGCTACTGACAACAATTCAAAACTGCCAGTTGTAAAGACTGTCCTTTCTCCGAGCAAGAAGCATATAAACATCCCGGTATTCTGCACAGAAGAGGCAGACAAAGCAAGTATTCTCCTATCTTATTAAGTTCAGTTAGTGAGTTTGGACAAAGACGAGAACAAAAGCCCTGGTGCCAAAGGTTTACGTGTACTTTCTGCCATGAGATAATGGATCATCCCAGTGGAGACACACCAGTACAGCTTTATCGTAAAAGCCACTGTGTTTGGTCAAACGGGATTGCAAAATGACAGCAAAGATCTCGTCTGGTTACCTTACAGATCAACACTTCCTCCCCAGCATTTTGTAGCACAGCAACCAAACAGCCCCAACCAAGCAGTTCATCCTTTTGCAATGAAGATATGCAGCCTTACTACACTACTTTTGTTAATGGCAAAGGACTTTGCCAAATTATTCAAAACATGATCCAGAAATAGGCATTACTGAGAAGGATGAAAAAAATCCTTGTAAGAAAAATTTTGTATTTAAATTACTCCCTTACCAATGCATACAGAGCCATGCACTATTAAAGGGTAAAAAAAAAAAAAGGGGGGGGAAACAATGGAGATGGATAAGGAGAGGTGGAGAGTTGAAAGAGAAATATACTTAAAAATGAAAACATGTTTGTAAAATTATTATTTTTTTTCAGGAAGTAGAAAAGGGAGTAAACATTGCACTCTACCATGAGTTTTAAGCTTGTCAGTCATCTTGTTGATCTTTCTTTCCAGACGGGCATATCTAGCAAACTCATCCATCATACTAATGGTTGAGAGTTCTTGCTTCATGTTCTGGATTTCAGCTCTCATTTGGGATTCCTGCTCTGCATCCTTTTGTAACAACCTGGATATCTAAAAAATAAAGAAATAAAAACACTTATTATTTATTTATTTATTCCAGAATTCTGCTATCAGTATGTATAAATCATTATCTCACGTTTATGTACTCAAAAGCCCCCATAAAACAAGACCCTTTCACCAATACACATGAAAACCTTTACAAGTGTAACATGTTCTAAGAGACAAAAAATCTTACTCTCTCAGTTAAGAAACAAACCAAAAAGGGTCAAAGAAAATTGATCCCATAAAGCAGTGATTTTCAACTTTTCTAACTGTGGTTAACTGCCTTTTCTACTTCTGCCTTCATCTCCTCACTGCTGCCTTCCGAGATCTTTTGAACCACCCAGGACCCTGTCCCTGCATCCTGAGCCAAAGTGCTGTCTTCCCTCCTTGCAATTCTCATCTTGCACTTCTTGGATCACAGACTTGCAGGAGGACCAGGGAAGCAGTCCTTTTAATCACTACTCTCCCCAGCTCCACCAATGCTCCTTATACTCATCATTCCCATTTCTAGATTCAGGAACCACAGCATAGGTCTGCACTAATTAACATGGCAAATTTTATTCACAGGAGCCTGGTTTCAGACCTCACCAATTACATGAGGCTCAGAAACTGGGAACCACTCCTCTCAATTACAGATTACAGCCTGGGCTCTCAGAAGCACAAGAACTGAATCTGAGTTGTGATCCTTCTGGCGCAGCATCTTACTGATGTCTTATGATCAGAAATGCAAATTTCCATTTATTTCTTTCTATGTATTACCCAAGCATTTAAACGCAATCTTCTTTTCTTATACTTTTTTTTTTTAAATGAATTTCCAGGGGCAGAAATGTGAAAATGCAATAATGCGTCATGTTAGCAATCATCTTCACAGAATCACAGAATTTCTAGGTTGGAAGAGACCTCAAGATCATCGAGTCCAATCTTCTCTCTCTCTCTTTTTTTTTTTTTTTTTTTTTTTACATAAAAATCTTTCTCCACTTTCATTTCATGAGGTTGGCTCACGAACTCTTTTACCTCGGGAAGAAAAGCACAAGGGATGTAACACCTCTTCCCCTCCAGTTGTTTGGGAAATACTCCTAGCTTTCTCAACACAGTTGCCCATTTTTCCCAAAAGTCGTGTTACCAGTAGCGCAGTCAACCGGACCACTACTTTGTCACCAACCACAGCAGAGAGATGAGGGTTTTACATGGATAGCAACACCGAGCGGACTCCCAAAGGGCCATTAATTTATGCTTTAAAGGACTCTTATCCCTTATCCCACAGCATGCAGCACCCCATATAACACAGATTTATTGACACGAGCAGAAAGGCAACTCGCTTATCCCACAGAGCAGCTCATGGGGCACCCCCACCTCACGGGCACCCCTCGCCCTCCCCGGCCCTCCCTCAGCAACGAAATGGCGGCTAACGGCCGGCGGGGCGGG
Organism: Aythya marila; assembly: GCF_965140915.1. Lineage (NCBI taxonomy): Eukaryota > Metazoa > Chordata > Aves > Anseriformes > Anatidae > Aythya > Aythya marila. The sequence continues at coordinate 93,778,341 of NC_139042.1, forward strand.
GCGGGGCGGTGACGTCACTCACGGCGGAGGAGCAGGAGGGCAGCAGGACCTTGAGCGCGCTGCAGCCCAGCACGGCGCTCAGCACCAGCAGCCACGCGCCGCTCTCCGCCATGCCGCGAGTCACACCCGCCCCGCCCCTCCCTCCCTCCACCACAAAAAAAAAACAAACACCCCACAGCGCCTGCGCGAGGGGCCGAGCGGCGGGAGGCGGCCGAGCCCACGTGACGCCGGCCGGCCAATCAGCAGTGCCGCCCCGCCCTCCCCTCAACCCGGGAGGCGCTGAGGGGCGCCCCGCGGGAGGGCCGGGTCAGCCCGGCGGGCAGGGCAGGGCAGGGCAGGGCCGGGCGGGGAGCGGAGCGCCCCCCCCGCCCCCTCTTCCTCCTCCTCCTCCTCCTCCCGCCGCCTCCAATCCGGCCGGATCCTGTTGCGGCGCCGCTGGCGCTGCTGGGATGGGGGGGGGCGGCTTCCCTGCGCGGCGCGGCTGGCGGGCGGGCGGCCGCAGCGGCTCGCCGTGAGGCACCCGGCGCGCAGCGGGGAAAGGGGGAGCGAAAGAATCGAGGGAGGGAGGGAGGGAGGGAGCGGGCACCGCGGGGCTGCGGCTGGAGCCATGCCGAAGAGAAAGGTGAAGCCATGCGGGGGGAGAAAAGGGCCGGGGGGGGGCTGCGGGGCGCGGAGGGGCGGCTGAGGGAGGAGCGGAGCGACCCCAACCCCCCCCAAATCCCCTCAGATCCCCTCAGCAGCGCCCAACGGCGGCGTCTGGAAGGTTCTGCTCCCAAAGGGGGGGGGGTGGGGGGGTGAGGGGGGGCGGTGTCACGTGAGGCGTGGCCGCGCCCCGCCCCCAGGCGCCTGAGGCGCGGTGTTTGTGTTGGCAGGTGAGCGCGGCCGGAGGGGAGGCCGCGGAGGAGGTGAGTGGTGCACGGGGGGGTGGGGGGTGGTCGCGGTGCTGGCTCTGACGCCGCGGGTCTCTGTGCTTCTCTCCCCCGCAGCCCAAGAGGCGGTCGGCGCGGCTGTCTGCTGTGAGTAGGGGGTGCGAGGTGGGAGGCGGCCCCTGCAGGGGCTAAGGGGAGGGCTGGCGGCTTCTGGCGGCCGGGCCCTGACGCGTTGTTGTCTCCTCAGAAACCCGCTCCTGCCAAAGCAGAGGCGAAACCCAAAAAGCTGGCGGCAAAGGTGAGAGAGCGGGGAAGAGGGGAGGGAGGGGAGGTGGTGGTACGGGTGGCTCTGCAGGCGGCTGGGGACTTCCCGCCTCACACTGTGGGTGCCTGGTGTCTGAGCGTTTTTGTTCATCTTATCCCTTTCCCTTTTGGATTGCTCTTTTTGCTAAAGGATAGGTTTGGCGTACTTGTAGTGGGACCTACAGGTGCACCAGAGACTTTCATGCCATCCTGCCTGGTTAGGCCCTTGTAAGGCACTCAAAGTATTGCAAAGAAACACGGGCGCTGCTTTGTTGGTTGTTAGGTGGTATTTTGGTGCTGATTGTGACAGCTGTGCGCAGAATTAGATTTTGCTGCTGTCAGATGGAAGGGGATAGAATATGCTTTCAAATTAAAGCAGCGTTTTACAGCAGGAAAACATTATTTGAAGTACTTAGCCAAGCTGTAGAAAAAGATCCACACTTCCATTCAAGTAGTCAAGCTTTGTGTCTCTGTGTATCTTTTTGTGGCTTAGTATAATCTTCCAAAATTTTCAGTATAGCCTGAACAGGTCAATAAGGTGTAAAACGTTATTCTTAAATAAATGAAGAGGCTCTGTATCTATTGGCATGTTGGTGTATGCATTTGTGTGCTCGTTTACGATTATAAGAGGGGTTGGTTTGACTTCTGTGTCAACTGTATGGCTTATAGTGTTTCAGGGACGCTAGTACAGCATTCTGCTTTGTGGGCCTTCTGATGTCTTCGCTTTTATGGTTCTGCTCAACTGGTCAGTACTATACCTTCCTTCCAATGGATTGAATCTTGGTGTGCTCCTATTCTCTGAGTTTACAGCTGAAAGGATTTTGAAAGCTTTCCATTTTTCAGTTCCTTTTTTCAAGTGTTTTTCTCAGTGGTGCATCTAATTGCTGATGCCACTAGTTGGAGACTGCTATTTTGAAAATTGAAACACAGTCTGCATGGTGTGAGATTGCTACCTGGTTTTGTAATACTGAGTCCAAGCATTTACTACTTCTACTGAATTTTTTCTTCAGTGTATTTTGATTCATCTCTGTGTTCTGGAGGATTTTAAAACTAATAAATAATTTTCTGAAAGCAATACAAGGGCATTTCTGAAGTTCTGTGGACATTGACAGTGTAGTTAGTGGACAGAACGTGCTGGAGTGTTTTTTTTTTTTTGTTCTTTTACGTTGCGCCCTGTTTATTTGCGTACCTTACTGCATGTTTGTATCCAGCAGTGTAAAACACCTAAAACTTTTGCTCAATAGTTACAAACACTTGGCAAAATTGTATTATGAAGACAATGTTTTGCATATGCATTCATATAGAATAGGAAATGTATTTAAACAGCTAGTAAAAAGGTGTGTAAAGTAGCCCAGTAGCCTGATGCTTTTTTGTTTTTGCGTGAAGTGTTCCTCACAAAGTATGGAATACATCTGACCCACTGGTCTCTAATCAGTGCTGCACGTTTCTACAGTGTGTAGAATGAAAAAGCAAGAACTCTTTTTATCAGAGTGGATTGTAGGTCAGAGACAATAAAATAGGGCATAAGTTGAAGAATATCCTTCCTTGGAGTGCACACTGGATTTTTAATGGGATTAGAGATGCACCTTAAGGGAGATCAGCGTAGTGGTCTTCAGCTTAGAAGTATAAGTGCATTACATTCTCTTGTCACTTACTCAAATTGAACCTGCCCAGAGAAAGTGTTAGTTTGTCATTTACTGAAAACTTTTGTTAGTATCATTAAATTGTGATGCTAATGTTTGACAGGTGGTGTCAAAAACAGTGCTCCTATGTCAATGTTAATTGACATAAATATTTTGAGGATCAGCTGGGGGACAGGCAAACTTTGTAGCATTTGGCTGCTGTAAGGAGTATCTGGTAGGATATGTTACAGATTTATACAAAAATAGCTCTGAGCAAATACTTTTCTCAGTCTGTTTAACAACAGTGACGCCAGGTAGAGAGGATGTGATATACAAAGTGGAAGGACTTCACTGCTGGTTTGGTTTTTTAGCTCTGCAGCAAGAACTTAAAGCACATAAGACAAATTGTTCTGTCTTGCCGCTAGAATTAAGTACTACCATTTTTCTTTCTGATAGGTTTTTCCAGATGGGTTTGTACCGCTCTAAGCAGTGCTTTTAGTTACTGTACAGTGCGGTGGTTTTAGATTCTGTGAGCCTAACATTGTCATAATGTGTGCTGTTCAGGGTTGAGGGATGGAAGAGAAAAGGAGAGGTTTATCTTGTCCTGATTTGATTCTCTCATGTACTGACTGCACGGAATAGGGATTGTCTGTATGTAGTTTGGAAGAGGCTTTTTTGGCAATTCAACTATGTATTACATGTAGCTCACTGGTTGTTGGTTGCAGCTCTTGCTGTTTGGCGAGTCCATCTTGTTCTTGTTTAATTGTTTTCAAAGTTTACCTTGTAGGTTATATGAACTTACTTTACTGCAAATTGATTTAATTTTAGGATAAGTCTGAGGACAAGAAAGCTCAGTCAAAGGGGAAAAAGGGGCCTAAAGGAAAACAGACGGAAGAGACAAACCAAGAACAGACAAAGGACAACTTGCCTGCAGAAAATGGGGAAACGAAAAGTGAGGAGGTAAATTGTCTGTATTCTTTATTCTAAAACAGCCGAGTAACTTACTGTACTAGTTACCTAAACATCTATCAGAAACACATGCAGTTCTTTTACTAGAGTCTATTTCTGTGCAAAGAAAAAAGGTTATCAAAACACTAGTAGATAAGCCAGGTAAATTCTAGTTGCCCAAAAAAGAGTTGCAGTGATATGGTAAGAGTCCCTGAAATTATGAAAAAAGGTGAGAATTTTACTAAAGTAATGTCCTTCACCAAGAAATTTTGCCAGATGGGAGAAGGGAAAGGCTGGTGCAGGGATGGTAGAAAAAGGTGCAAGAACTACTAATAGTTGTTGAGGAACGCGCTAAATTAGTCTTGATTGTAATACCTTGCTAAAATGGCCGTGGTTCTTTTTTTGGAATTAGTGATCATTTTAACTTAAAACATCCTTCACACTACTGTTTTTCTAGAAGATGGGCATCTCTTATTTTTAAATTTAGGATGAGATTTGTAGGGAGCAGCAGCGCCTCCTGCGGCAGCTGTTTAACAATTGGATAAAGCAAGTTTTCCTGTAGGCTTAGAATTACTCTGAGGTTTCTGCAGTGTTGACTGCCTTGCTCGCTTCAGTTAGTTAGTCAGTTGAGTTTGGTCAGATCTTCAGAGGATTTGTTTTAAATTTAAACGTGATTTATTCTTCTTGTCTAGTTTGTGTATTAAGTTTCCTTTTTTTTCAGTGTGCAAATGTATTTTCAAGTAGGGGAAAAGTGTATTTGTTTTTTAGGTAGATAGTTTTGGGGTTTTGTGTGTAAGGAAGGTTGATATTTGAGCATGCAGGATAATTTGCTTGGAGTAATGTTTTTTATTTGCAAAGTTAGAGTGTGATGTTTGTGAAAAGATGCTAAAAGTAGCAATTCATTGGTAGTTTGGAGTTTGTACGTGGCTCTTGTTGTCTGTCACAGTTGCGTAATTCAGGCCTTCAATTTGTGCATGTGGCATGTCAGTAATAACAAATTGAAATCTGATGATGTTTCTCATCTGGTGTAAAGATGACTTAAACCTAAGGAATGGATGATGATTTTTGGGGCACATCTTCATTGATTTTGACTGGGGTGACCAACGGAAGACTAATGAACGAATAAAATACCCAAGTCTAGACAAGGCAGCCTATCCAGTTTAATATTAAGTACTATTGTTATCAACCAATACAGGCAGTGATGCTGGTGTTAATTCAATGTCCTGGACGGACAGTGAATTCCTACAGTAAAAAGAGCGTGATGCCTGTGGGGAAAAATGGTTACTGTACCTTCCAAAGCCTTCCCCCAGGTGGCAGTGAAGACAGCTGGTGTTAGGGTTCCTGTTTTGGTAGTACTGTGATTAAATAATATTTTCTGTTGGTGCTGCAAAGCCTTGGAATAGTTAAATTAAGCATAGTTTTTATGTTGACAAAAATATTATGTTCCTTTTTTTTAAACCATGTTGCAAAGCAGTGAGTTTTCCAATCCAAATGGGGTTACAGTTGTCATCAATTAAGTTTGTACGAACTTGTTCTGAAGTACAATATAGAGAAGCTTGACTTAAAAATGATGTAGCTCTGCTACGTTAAGTGTATTTTTACAAAGTGATGTTTAGTTCCATGCAGTACTGAATCTTGCTCGCCTCAAAATGTACTAAGATTCTAAAATGTTCAGTGCTGCACTTGGGTGCATAAAATGCATCTATAATGTTTTTTCTAAGCACAGTTTTACACAAGGATTTTAAAGGTTTTTTTTTTTAAAAAAAAAACAATCCTTTCATAAAGGCAGTAATTATTGAAATAGGTTTTGTTTTTAAAAAAATAAATCCTTTTCAGCACATATTGAGTAGTAACAATATCAACATTCTGAAATCCACACTGATGCATCTGAGGAGATAAAAGGTCTTTCAAGAAAGCTTGGCTTTAGTAGGTTATTGTCCAAGAGACATGAGCAGATCATGGCACCGATTAAGTAAGACTACAAAGCGTGGTGTGTAGAAACAAGTCATGGTTGTTCTGTATGTCAAGTTAACTCAGTTGCACATAAAAAATGCTATGAACTAAAAGACTTCATTGCTTAGAAATGTTTCACGTTAAAGTGTTTTGTTTTCTCCCTTCTTTTCAGACCCAAGCATCTGATGCAGCAGTAGAGAAAGAAGCTAAGTCTGACTAACATCTGGTACCAAGTCTTCGATTGGTGGTCCTTATACTTTTCTTCTTGTACAATTCAGAGGAATATTTTTATCAACTATTTTGTAAATGCAAGTTTTTTAGTAGTTGTAGAAAACACATTTTTAAAAAGGAGAGAATCCCAACCCAACCCGTTTTTTTACATATTTAGATACGTGTAAATGCTTTTTTTTAAGTGGTAAAATCATGTACTGGTTGTCTGTTTTCTATGAAACCAGAAATTACTGGAATGTTCCATAAAGGAGGGGGTTTTTGAAGTCTCGATGGGGTTTCACGTTCTATAGATTGTGAGGGACGATTTTTCTATCCTACTAAATGAAGCATAACACAGGTTTAGCCTTCAGCGTTCGTAACGATATGTTGAGGATGTCTTAACATTGTAGTTATTTATCTATGGTTGTACCATCAGTAGAATTGCTTACCTAATAAACTGCTCCCTAGTGTTGGATTTCTTGCCGAGTGATGTATATCTGTGACAAAGTTATTTTTGGTAGGTACAGCTTGATTTTTCTCAACAACTTTGTAATTGTGGTGTGAAAGATTGGAGATTTTTACTTCAAATGCTGAATAGGTAAAAGTTTCTGATTGGTAGACTTAATGTCAGCTGGTACTTCACATCCTGTTTTCAAGGACAGCTTGTCTACAATGATCAGATGAAAAATATTTGAAATAGGTTTAGAAAAAAAACTACTATAGTTTTTAGATTAAAAAACCCTATGTGAATAAAAACAATTGTAAAATTGTTTGTAGTGTCTGTGATCACCAAACAAAAGCCAAATACATCTTGATTAAGAAAGGATGTTTCGGTAGCTCCTGCATTGACTATGACAACTCACAGTATAAGTGGTGTAGTCATTGAACATGTTGTGTTTCTGTTGGAAAACAATGAATAAATAAATACCTACTGGTTTTGATTCCTAACTGTATTCTTAATGTTGGTAAAACCCATGCTTTTCCATGAGATGGGTGCTAACACAGGCAGTGAGCAGCAAGTAGAAAACTGTAGTTGCAATCTTGAGTGGACTTAGAGATTGAAAGCTGATAGTGTAGTGGTGCTGCTTTGGCTTTTAAAAAAACAGCATCGGATCTTCTTGTCTGCCATCTGAGAGATGGCCTGTGTGCTCGCTCATGTGTTCTCTGAGGAAGAAGTGCAAAGCAATCTTCTTAAGTGTTAACTGCTGTATTGGAACTTCTTTTGGGTTGTATGGGAACTGCATTGGAATTTCCCCGATCAACTTTTGGGGAAAAGTTGATTTTTGACTTCAAAACGTCTGATGTTTTGTTGATTTCCCTGTTCATCAGGGAAATGAAGCTGGGCTGTGAACTTCCCCAAGTAGCTAGCTGGGGTCATGCAGTGGAACCCGTAGAAGAAAAGCAGGGGAACAGTACAGGCAGGAGCAGCAAGGGAAGAGCGAGAAGACTTCCGTTCTCGTGCTGGTGATCTGCTAGGTTAGCTACCCATGGTGTGAGCAACTGTGCCTGCTATATAGGGTTGCAAGTTGACAGAGCGTGGTTTCAAACAAAAGTAAAAACGTAACCGTGCTGAGAGCTCATTCATATAGTACAGAACTGCCCTGATTCTCCCTCACTGTATTCAAAATAAATAAATTAACAGCCTTTCATCAGAAGGGGGCATATCAAGTGTATGTTACTTTAGCTTAAGAAATGAAACCTATGACTGGGAGAACCTCTGACAGTATCACTTCTGCTCCCCCAGAGTGCAATTGTTTCCCCCCCACAGCCACACTTCATTTGCTGTATTGCAGCTGTGCGAAGTAGCAGGGCTTTACCCTGTCAGCGTGATGCCAGTCAGCTGTCAACCTTGTCTTGGGAGGAGTCAAGATCAAAAAGTAACAATTTTTTAAATTTTTGTTTCTTCTTTTTTCCTCTTGACAATGTTTATGCTTTTAACACCTGCAAGTATGTGTTCTCTTCATTTTTGGTGCTGTCTTCATCTTCTAAGAGTTCTAAAAAGACACACAAGTTTCACCTCTAACTTATTTTCTCAAAGAATGCTTTCATCTGAGTAATTTCTCACCTGCTTTCATACAATAAAGCGTTTTACCTTTTTTACTTACCTATTTAAGAAAAGATGAGTTTTCCCTCAGCTTATACAGAGGATGTCTTCCTACACTGGACCACAAAGCGCTGCTGGTCCAATCCTGTCACAGGTGTGCTCCTAGCAGAACGCACCTGGCTTTGCCTTCAAATTCTGTGGTATTTTAAAAGGCTTGAACTAAGTTTATGCTACTCTTTACAACACCTCCCGTATGCTTATTTGTTAAATCTAGTAGTAGGGTGCAATGGCTGCTTATGTGGCCTGTTTGCTTTCTTTGTGTTTTTACCAGGTCAAAAACATCAGTTAAATGACCAATAAACTTGCAGGTGAGTATCCTGAAATAACCTCTTTTACCTTCTTACTGAATGCCTACTTCTCATGTGTTTTGAGTCTCTGATGTTGAGACCCTGCCGACTTCCCACATCTCTCAAACATACTTGTCATAATTGTTCCCTAATATTTACCCTTGGGGACAAAGTTAAATTTTGTTTTATTGTGGAAGTGAAAAAAGGATTCAGCAATCAGGTAAATCGGGGGCAGCCCACCTTTCACAGGGTGGAAAATTCTCACCGAAAGAAGGAAAGGAACGGGGTAGTTGTGTCAGGAACATGGAAACCCTATGTCAGTTTGTAGCAGCACAGGGTTGAAAGGATTCTCAGCTTTACCCATAAAGAGAGGTGCTGGTGGGGCAGGCTTTGGAGAAGAGGGGGAGAAAAATGCTCTCTCTGAAAGCAGCACTGTTAGTCACCACAAGCAGTCCACCTAAGGTGGAAGAAATTTCAGGCTAAGCAGTCACACCCCGTGAAAAGCAAGGTGATAAAGCGGTGGCTACTCCGGCTTTCGTCCGCGTGGTTTGAGGTGTCAGCACGTTACAGCGCAACCCAACGCTTCAGCTGCCGGGAGAGCGAGGAGCTGCGTGTACTGGCACGGGCTCTCAGCCCTGCGTGTGGAGAACTGGGCCGGGGGGTGCGTGAAGCCGTGCGGGCGGCCCTCAGGGGACGCGGGGCTGACGGGGCGCCGGCCGCGCGAGCGCAGCGCCCCAACCGCCCTAACGGCCGCAACGGCCCCGGCGCGCGCCGCGGCCCCGCCCGCTCCTGACAGAACGGCCCCGCCCGCCGAGCCCCATCACCGCCACCCCGCGGCCGTGATCCTTCCGCGCCCTTCCCTCCGGTTCCCTCCCCCCGCCGCGCCGCCCCGCTCCCCGCTCCGGCCCCCCCGCCGCCCGTCTCACCGCGGCGAGGCGCTCGGTCCCCGCCGGCCGCCTTCCTTCCCGGCCGCCCGCCCTAACCGGCAGCCGGGACTACTTTTCCCCTCCGCCCGGCGCGGCGCAGGAGGCGGCGGGGCGGTGGCAGCGGCCGGCGGAGGCGGCGATGGCGGCGCTGAGGCTGCGCTAGGCGCGGGGGGGTGGGGGAAGAGCGAGCGCGGGGGGCGGGGGAGAGCAGAGGAGGGAGGAGGGGAGGAGGGGGAGGGGGCGCTGACAGGGCTCTGCCGAGCCGGGCCCGGCCCGCGCCTGCCGCCGCCGCCTGAGCCCAGCCGCCCGCCCGCAGCAGGGAGGGAGGGAGGGAGGAAGGGAAGCGAGCCATGGCCGAGCCCTCGCCTTCCTCCAGCTCCGGCGGCGCGCCCGTGCCGCTCATTGAATCAGGTAACGCCGGCGGGGCGCGGCGGGAGCCGGCGCCGCTCCCTGCCGCCATCTTCCCGCTGCCGCCGCTCAGCCTCACCCCCCCCCCCCCCTCCTCTCCTCTCCCCTCCCCTCCCCGTGTCTCCGTGTCTGTCCCCGTCTCTCCCGCAGAGCTCTACTTCCTCATAGCTCGGTTCCTGACCACCGGGCCCTGCCGGAGAGCGCTGGAGGTGAGTACCGGGGCGCCGCCGCTCGCTCACCTGGGCGCACACGCTCGCTCGGAGCCCTCGGCCGTTCGGTGGCTGCTGCGGAGAGGATTGCAGGGGAGGTGTGAGCGGCCGGTACCCCCCGTCCCCCCGCCCCTCGGCGGCCGCCTGACGAGCCCCGGCCCCCTCCCCACGGCCTCTCGTCCCCGCTGATGCCTTTTTTTTTTTTTTTTTTTTCTTTTTTTTTTTCTCCTCTTCTTGTTTCCCGTGTCTCCGCAGGTGCTGGTGCAGGAGCTGGAGCAGCACCAGGTCTGTGTGGAATCCCCGCCGCTCTCTCGCTGTCCTAGAAAAGCTTCTTAAGTCGCTCGGGTTTCTTCCTCCCAACTTTTTACCCCCCCCCCCCCCCCCCTTCCACACACGTTGTTGTTGTGGATGTGATCTCGTCCCCCACCCCAGTCCCCTCTAACTTATTTTCTCCTTCCTCTGCTTAGTTACTTCCTAAACGGTTGGATTGGGAAGGAAACGAGCATTACAGAAGTTATGAAGAATTGGTAAGACTTCTTTTTTCCTCTAAAAAAATCCTTTTAAATAGCACGATAACGCTGGTGTCAAGACGTTTAAACCTTTAAAAGTAGGCCCAAAGCTTTCACTTGCAGATTCATGCCTGTTCTGTTAAGGCGCTGGAGTCCCTGGTGGAAAAGGCGTTTGATGTCTATACATTAGACTAACAAAAACACAAGTGGTGGTTTAAATTGAGGATATTGTTTACATAGCAGAGGTGGAGCTTGGCGTTGTGCAGTGGTACATGCCGCTGCCTACAGACGGGCAGGAGCCAATCTGCAGCACGGTTTCATTTCAGAGTTTCACGAGCAAGTTTGTCAAGCACGTTTTGATTTGACGGTATTTATTTTCCGCCTGTCTTCCTTCATCGGTCCCCTTCAACAGATTAGGAAATGAAACCGCTGTTCAGAAATCAAGGCTTGGCAGTTGTGGTTCCCTACCAGTGTGCTCTCTTTCTCTGGCCACTCACTTTGTTTCTGGTCATAGCTTCGTTTCTAAACATTGCAAAGATACAAGTGACCTCTCGGTGGCATGTACTTAAATGCCTTCTGCTGCCGATATTGTTTGCAACAAATGTTTTCTTCCATCCCGTTTCAGAATGGAAAGCTGATTTTTCTTGGCGTTTTGTTTATCTGCTTCTTCAAATACATTCTGCAATTGGTGGTTTGAACCTTGTGAGGTGATGGCCTGGTGGTGCCTGGCCACTGTAGTTCTGTGCTGGTTTATTGTTCTTGTGTTTTCTTTAGACAAATGTTTATTCACCACCCACCCCGGTTAGGCATTCCAGGTTAATGGACTTCTCCCTTACCTGTCAGCTTGTGTATTGTTACAGTTAGATCCCCTGTCCCTTCAGTGTAACACTTGAACACTTCTGGGTAGTGCTTGTGTAGAGAGAGAATGATATTTTGTGTATAACGTTTTCTTAATTATTTAACTGCTGCGTAAAATGATAAACTGGATTCCATTTCTTTTAGTTGTCAGTGTGGTCAGTTGAGCAAATGAGGACTTAAATTAATGCTTTAAGTCACTAAAAGGCCAAGTCTTGCTAAACAGGAATACTTTCAAGCTCTGACTTGAATTTAGCAGACATGAAAGTAGCATTGAGTTTAAAAGGGCTTTGTCTGTTTTTCTGCTCGGTTGTTTGTTTTTTGACCCCAGTTCTTCTGGGACTTCAGGAGTTTCCTGTGTTCACGCATACAGAGTTCTCAGATGAATTCTTTAATATGTGCCACTTCTACTTCTTTTCCCTGTACAATTCACAAGAAGTATCTATGCAGGATAATTGTATTTCAGAATACTCAAAATTCATCTTACGAAACTATTAGATTCTGCTTTTGAGGTGCTTTGGGAACCTCTTGTCCTGCCTGTCTCACTCTGAATTTGTGTTGACTGCAGATAAATAACAATCAAGTGGTATGATTATTTCTTTTCCTTTTTGTTCGTCATGGAAAAGGAGCAAGAGTTTAAAATAACCATCTTTCCGGAATCTGAATAAAGCTACTTTTAAAAAGGTGCTAGGTTTGGTAAGCATGCTTCTGTAAGTGATTCCTGATGATGGCGTGCAAGCAGAACGGTTTATAATACTTGACATAGATTATGCTGGGCGTCCTGTCTTGAATATCTTGGCTGGTACTACTCTGTGCCAGTTGAAGAGGCAAAATTTAGAAAGAAATGACGAAAAAGTGTATTTTTATAGCCTTAGCAACTGTATTTGTTCTCATAATCAACCATAACCATTTGTTGAGCTGATTTACTGCAGTATGTTTGGCTGTGTAGTAATGCTAACTGTTTCACTGGTGTTACCAGCCGCTTCCCGAGGAATATACCCTAAAACCCCCCAGACTTTGTACATTACATGTTTTTTTTAATTCTTAAAGCGTGTTGGGTTGTGGCTTCAATCATACTGTTCTCAATACTCTGTTTATGTTTGGGCAACTTTTTGTTGAGCAAATCTTACTTGGCAGCACACGGTATTTTTTTTCCCGCCCTTCTGATTGTGGGATCAGCCTTATCAAGACTTTTCTCATTTATGCTCAGTCACGAGGCTGAGGGAGTAGCATCATGAGCTAGTTCTGCCTGTGTTTTCAACAACACAGGCAAGAGGCTGCATGCGGATGATGTTGTGGTCCTTTGCCTCTCTTGAATGTCAAGGAATTGCCTTGCTGCTGGAGCAGCAGCACGGCTTCTGGCTCTGGCTGATTCTTTTGTGGCCCCATCAGAGTACAGTGAGCATGGGTATGTTTGTACCTGCTGATTCAGGCCTGCCACTTGTTTAAAGTTATGTTCCTCTTGGTTTGGTTTACTCAAGTCTGTATAAACTCCATGCATTTAACTTCTGCATTACTGTGATTACCTTCATTGCTAGTTTAGGAGTTCTTCTGACTGACCTCCGGGGCAGGTGGGGGAACCCCCAAACCACACATCTGTTCTTGACGGAGGCATCTGAGTGTATGTGGGGAAGTATTTTTATTTTTGACTGCTAGATGTAAATAACATGGGATCTCCCCAACTTCACAGGTGATTGTTTTGATCCACTTGGTTTAAGGAAGCATGGCAGTCTCATGTTGTGTAGTACTGGTTCTTCAAGGAAACTATGTTGTACTCAGACCTACTAGACTGCGCTTTACTGAACAAGTACTGTGCACTGAAGTACTAGTTGCATAAATTCTCATGCTTGATTACAACAAAATTTTTCATGATCTTGAGTTACAAGTGCCTGATTTTTATTAATAAAGAAGTAATTGGGTGAGTTAGACACCCGTTGTAGGGTGCCACACGAATGGTTGCCATATACAAGAATATTGCAGACTTTCTGTAGTAAAATACTGATGTGCAGTAGGTAATTTTACTGAAGGTGTTTTTACTACAGCTCTCCAATTCCTGAAGAGTACTTGCTTAGCTCAGTAGATGAGAACTTCATGGAATCGAGTGTTTGTAATTTGAATTTGGATATATTAAAAATGGTTTAAATATTTATGTGAATATTGATGCTTTTAGATTAATCTGTTCTGGATGTAACCATATATATGTTTAAAACTTTAATTTCTGTCAGGTGCTATCCAACAAACATGTGGCTCCAGACCATTTATTACAAATTTGCAAGCGTATTGGCCCAATACTGGATAAAGAGATACCACCCAGCATTTCGAGAGTCAATTCCTTGCTTGGTGCAGGGAGGCAGTCCTTGTTACGTACAGCAAAAGGTATGGTTTGTTTGTTGTTTGAAACGGGTATGATGCATTTTCATAAGTATCTGGTAAAGATTTTGGGGTTATTTAACAGCAGTGAGCTTTTTCACCAAAGCGGCCCATGCTACTTTTGCACTGTGTTTAAGGAACCAGAACAGCAGTGATTTATGTCTTAATAGGGTAACTACATGCTGATTGTTGTGAAAAGGAAGTTTTAACTTGTATCACAAGAGTTACTGCTACTCTGAGTGCTGAATGTTGCCAGTTTTTAGTGTTAGTGTAAATACAGTGAACCATCAGGGGACAGGTGCTACTTCTCTCCCCTCTCCCAGCATGCTGAGTAGCACACTGGGCCCCTGTGGTTTTTGATTGTGGTTGCTGTTGTACTGTGTTCAGTGCAAATCTGAGGCAGTAAAACCAGTTTTCTGAAAGTTTTCTTGGTTAATGCAAATGGCATCAAAATTAGTACATGCAAATTCTGTACGTATGCAGAAAGAAAGTCCATGTCCATAATTTAAGGTGAATGGTTGGCAATACAAAAGCATGTGGTTTATTTTATATGTACGGAGTAGATTTTGGCTTAAAATTTGCCTCTTTGATCATTTTGGGAGAGAGGGGTGTGTTCATGTGTCTGCAGAAAGTTTTGTTGGGTAGCTAGATACTGTGTTGTGGGGCTAGTTCACTGGATGCAGTTGTTCTTCAGTTACCTGTTCTAACTGCTTTAAAGGGCGTACACTGATGCAGTGACTGTTTTATCCCTAGAGTTGGGATTGCAGTTATTTCAACATGAGTGAGTCAAAATGGTTTTGTGGTAAAGTTAAGAATCACAGAATTGCAAAGTTGGAAGGGAGCTCTTGAGATCGTCTAGTCTGATAATTTCACATTAATAAACGTGCTGTATATTTTGCACAATTTTTTTTGTCTTAAATACTTTGCTCTGAAAATGAGCATGAAAATTTCAGATGAAAAGTTTTGCGTTATGTGAATTGCAGAGGTGTCACCATTCAGAAGTGGTATCAAAGCTTATTCCCCCCTTCCCTTCCATCATTATAAAAAATTTTCTCTCCCTTTCTCTGGTGCTTTACTGTTCATTAAAAGTTTGGGGGCTTTCAGTCTTCTGATTTTTTTTTTTTTGAAGTTATTTTAATACTGTGTATAAGACCTTCTATAGGTATACCCATTATCGTGTTTTGAAACCGCAGTTGAACAGCATTTTTATCATGCACTTGTGACAAACTTCCACTTGATTTTAAAGATTGCAGGAACACTGTTTGGAAGGGCTCTGCATTTGCTGCTCTTCATAGAGGAAGGCCTCCTGAAGTTCCTGTAAACTATGGCGCACCACCAAATCTCGGTAAGCGTTGTTCAACACCCATCTCTATTGATAGGAGCTTATGAGGTGTATCTTGATACAGGTCTTGCTATGACACTGAAAATTGCACCTCAGCTGGATCTGGAGGCTTATCTGGAGAACTTTGCCTTCGGTGGAGTTAGGTGCAAAGGCCTGCCCACAGCACTAGTGAGATAGTAGCCTCTAGGTGAGGTCTGTCTCTTAATAAAGCCTGTGTATTAAGTAGTTAAACCAATAAGTATTTATGAACCCTTCACCTTTGGGTGGAAGGGCTGTTGTGTGATTTAACGTATAGAAAGCCAATGGAAAATAAAGATAACATTTAGCACTTCATATTTAGAGGCAGAAGTTTGGATTCAACCAAGTTTAAAGCACTGTCATGCTTATACACGCAAAACAATTGGAAATACAAAAAAACAACTGTGACTTTGTGAAGTATTAAAATCACTCTTAGTAAATCCTTAAGTAATGTATTAATGAAGGTAAATAACGGTGGTTTAGAGTAGACTTGTTTTACGTGTCAATATGCTAATTCTTTGATTTCTTTGTGTTCTAGTGGAAGTATATCGAGCAAAGCATTTAACTGGATATGCAAAGTTCAGTACTTCGTTTCCAGGAAGTATGTATCAGCACGTAAAGATGCACAGACGGATTCTTGGCCATCTTTCTGCTGTGTATTGTGTTGCGTTCGATAGGACTGGACATAGAATATTTACTGTGAGTTGAAATAAATCTGAATCTGAAACTAATCATAGTTGGATGCTAGGGAAAGAACTTTGAAATGCAGGCTGTGCTAAAACTTCTTGGGGTGGATATCAGTACTGTTAAGGTAGAGCTGATGAGCTCTATCTCAGTGCTCAAGTGTGATGATTTGGTAAAGTAAAAGGTCAGAAGCATCTAAGAAATAGTTGTACTTCTTGTCAGCACCTGACCAGACACTGACTCAGGAGCTTTCTTCAGTGATGTAGTTGTGTGTTCAGCGTCTTTCATCTTCTTCATAAAGTGGTAGAAGAGAAATTGTTTTACAGTCCTTTTTTTGGTCCTTGCCATTTCTGTAAGGAATCTCCTCAAGTTTAGTCCAGACTCGTTGCTTTATATGGCATAGGTCTGCAATCCTGAACCGTAATTAAAATTTTGTTTCTTAGTGTGGGTCATATGATGTTATTTTTGTCAGTTTTAAGTAGTATACAGAGTTTTAAACAGATTTGTAATCTTACCAAGCTCTGAAAAAGCACAGGTTCTTTAAAGAACACCTAAACACCCTGAATGTCTTTTAGCTCCTTGCTAAGCATGATAAATAAATATTTCTTTCTAGGGTTCAGATGACTGTCTGGTAAAGATCTGGTCAACTCATAATGGCAGGTTATTTGCCACGTTACGTGGACATTCGGCAGAGATTTCTGACATGGCTGTCAATTATGAGAACACTATGATTGCAGCTGGAAGCTGTGATAAAATGATCAGAGTGTGGTGTCTGAGGACTTGTGCGCCAGTTGCTGTCCTCCACGGACACACAGGGTCCATTACCTCATTACAGGTATGTTTTGCATTAATCCTTCCATTTGCTGATCGGTGGATACTTTGTGCAGCATTAGAAGTTGTATTGAACAAACAATGCTTGCTTTCTTAATGTAGAACAAATTAGATGTTAAAAATATTTGAAAATAAAGCTGCAGGCTTGTAAAATAAAACAGTGAACGCAACTTGACCTAGTGCTAACTTTATTTCTGTTAGTAAGTACTGCAGATTCTCTAAGTAAAAATCAGTACTTGCATACAAATAAGTGAGTGGTAAATTTACAGAAGTGGAAAGAGGAGTCCATAAGCAGAATTTAGTACTTTGTCTTGTTAATATTGAATGTGAAGTTTTCGGCTCTGACTGAATATACCCCTTGGGTGTTCTGGGGTTTTGCTTTTATTTTTTTTCCTCCTGTTTTCCTGTTCAATTGGCACTCATACCCAGCACCAGCGTGCCAATGTACTGTGAGGACAGCCAGACCACTGGGTGACTGGAGAGGTTTTTAGAAAACCCTTGTGCATGGCTTAAATCTTAAAAAGTCCTCTTGGCCTTGAGGACTGTACATGTAACCTAGTTATTTGTGCTTCAGCATGTAGAAACTCTTAAGATGTGGATGGATTGTAAGAAGCAGACAGGTCATGAGACTCAAAGCTAAGTTTCACTTGACAGCATGGTATGGAAGGTTTGAAGGTATTTAAATTGTAGAAAACATGAAGTCATTTGGGGGAGGGGGCTGGGATTTTTGCACCTGACTTTAGAGTCAGGTGTGGTAGTAGGATTTAAGTTGGTGGGATGCCCTAAGATTAGCTAGCTATTATATTGGTAGGGAAATAACCGCTTTTCTTGGTTGCTTGTTGAAACTGGGGAACACACTTACATGAATACAGCCATTTGTCTTTGGGTCATTAGTTCTTTGAGAGGAAAATCAACACCTCATGTCCAGGTTGTGGAGAAAAGTACTTTGTGGTTGCTGTTACTGGGTTAAGAAGTAGTTCACCAAGTGTTCTTACTTGCTCACATCCAAATGCAAGGAACTGATGTTCTGTTTACCATGACAGTTGGCATGTGAATGGCAAATAAATTTCACTGTGTATGTCTCTGTGGTTTTTACATGACTAAAATTATTTTGGTGTTACTGTGTATATTAAGATCTGAACGTTTAAATATTGATGCCAAAAATTGAAACCACAAGAGAAACCTACTTATTTAAAATTAGGTTCCTTGCTTCCTTGAAGTTCCTGAATAGTTAATGTAAAGACAGGAATCCATCTTCACTTATAGACACTAAATGAAAGATGGTAGTGCTGAATCCCCCCGACGTTAGCCTTTATAATTTTGTAGATGAACTACCTTGATGTTGAAAGACATGTAAAGCCAGTTTGTTAAAATACTTCAAGAGAGCTGTTCCCAGGCAACCACCAAGCCCTCTACCTATGCTGTTTGACTTGTTGGAACTGGAGTGACACTGGGCGACGTTCTGGGTGACATTGTGCCCCCCTGGTGTCAGTTCCTGGAGATGTGGTGTGCTGGTTTATGTGGGTGGCTGTTCTGGTCCAGTAGGTCATTCTTACAGCTTTGGTGATCAGATACTTGTGTTACTGTCAAAGCTGTGTAATTTCAAAAGTGCAAAGATGTTTAGTGTAATGTGTTAGGAAACAGTAAGTTCTGAGGAGTGGCTGAGGTTGTTTAGTCTGAGGTTATTTATTCTGGAGGAGAGGAAGCTGAGGAGAGTCCTCATTGCTTTCTACAGCTATCTGAAAGGAGGCTGTAGCAGGCGGGGCGTCTCTTCTCCCAAGCAACAAGTGATAGAACAAGAGGAAATGGCCTCAAGTTGCTCCAGGAGAGATTTAGATTGGAAACTAGGAGACCTTTCTTCACTGAAAGGGTTGTGAAGTTGGAACAGGCTGCCCAGGGAAGTGGTGAAGTCCCCATCCATCCCTGAGGGTATCAAGAGACGTGTGGATGTGATGGTAAAGGACATTGTTTCTTGATGGGACTTAGGTCAGATTAATGGTTGGGCTTGATGATCTTGAAGGCCTTTTCCAACCTCAGTGATTCTATGATTTTATGTTATGTATTTAAATTTGAAAGCATTTTGATACCTTGTGCTATTGGTGGCCCTTTAGACTCTGTCTTGTTTTGGGCTTTGTAATTCCTTATTTATCAGATAAACCAGCATCTCATTATCCAGATTTGCTATGTTTGCCAAGGAGATGAACAGGCTTACAGGAGAGCTGAAGAGGGGCTACCTGCCAGCTTTTGCAGTTCAATTAAAAAAATATAGTGGTAGGAGTAATTGATGAACAATTTAATCAACTTGTCATGTAAAGTTTTCTGAAAGGTTGGCTTTGTGCACAGCAATAAAAGTGTTTTAAGCATGTATGAGGACTTCCTATGAAGTTGTATGTGCTTGGTTACACGTACTCAGACTATCTCATAACTTAGGCTCTGTTTAATTACAGTATTTAAAAAGCAAACATATCTATTGAAATCTGCTTTCACTTTTTTTCCGGTGCTCTGTCTGCTTCTTACTTCTTTGACAAAAATTTTTAGTGGGTGCTTGTGGTTGGTTAAAACTTCCAAACCAAAGCAGTGAAGGAATTGTTATATAATGCAATAATTGAAACATGCAACACAAACTTATTTTAGAGTATAGGAGGTGTTACTTCTGAAACATTAAAAAATTGTCAGTTATCAACAACTGCTTTAGTTAAAACTTTAATTCAACAGTTTTAGTTAATGCAGTATTTCACATTAGCATTTTTAAAAGTTCCTGAAAAGTTCTAAAATGTCTGGTTTTGTATGTTTCTGACTTCTACTTTTTCCCCCCTTTAGTTTAGTCCAATGGTAAAAGGCTCCATGCGTTACATGGTCTCTACGGGTGCAGATGGAACTGTTTGCTTTTGGCAATGGGATACAGATTCCATGAAATTCAAGTATGTAACTGGGTTGTTGATGAACTCCTCTTATGCCATACTCTGATTAAAATAAGTTGAGTGCTTTGGCAAATGTACTTCGGCTTAACTAGTTCAAAAATTTGTTTGTGTGATTTAAAAAAATGTTGTGGAAATAATCTGTGATGTAATTAAAGCACGATTGCTAGTAACACTTTACAAATTTGTTACTTTGTCTGGGAAAATGAGTCAAGTTTGCTGGATTTTCTGCTTAATGTTGTTCTGAGTAGCTACTTTGTGAGATTATGGCCATGTCAACTGGAGGAGTATGCACATGACTGGCAGAACAGGAAACCAGTCTTTTAAATCACATTGTGCACTATTGCAAAACTTGTATTTACTTCTGTAAAGTGTTATGAATTTGCCTGGTGTTCTGCAGTAACAAAACCTAGAGGGCCTTATTTGAAGTACCACTGGTGATTTGTAATGCAAAAGCACGAGTTCAGTACCTCGTGGATATGTTTTGGAGGGGATAAATCATACTTCTCACAGGATGAGAGAGAACGCACACTCTTTGGCATATCATCTTATCTTTGCTGGATAATAACATTTTGCAGGAAGAGTCATAAGATGCTGGATGTGTGGGCTTCAAATACCATTTGTGTGTGTACAGAAATTTTGAAAAGTAAACCTTTCTGCTCATCCTCCTGCACAAGATGCCCAAGTGTTGTTGTTTAAGGAGTACCTCTTATGTAGCTGTTCAAAGATGTTCTGAAATTTTGTGAAAAGCTAAGTTGAGTGACGAGTCCTGTTTCAAGCAACTTTTTCTTTTTGTAGCAATCGGCCAGTGAAATTCACAGAGAAGCCTAGGCCAGGAGTTCAGATGCTTTGTTCTTCATTCAGCGTGGGTAAGTCATGTGCAGATTGAATGTAGCACTGTGACTTCTCTTCCTCCATGAGCACGTACTATGATACTCTTCTTGTGACAGCTTTAAAATATACAAGCACAGCCACCATGTACTATGTAATTGTATATAGGTGGATTGTTCGCCTGGGACATAATTAAATGTCTTGCCTTAGCTGACAGTGAAAGACCGTGGAACTAAGTGATGCTATTTTCGAATTGCCGTTGGTGGTTTGCTGAAGTAAAAGTCAACCTGATGTTTGTTTGCTCTTTGCGTGTCTTTACTGGATTTTTATATTTGATTCCCGATTCTGTGCCAGTTGTATGCAAGGATTGTCATAAAGATCCCTTCTTACTTAAGAATTTGTAAATGTATCTGTAAAAGTGCTTCAGTCCTGGCTTCTAGCCTCCTTTCATTCTAATCACGTGGGTGACTTATTTGGGGATGCTTGCTTGTACCAGACAGCATGAATGTCAGAAGGAACTTGGGAACAGAAATGAAATGCAACTCAAAGTGTAGCTTGTTAGCTCCTCACAATAAAATGTTTTGGACTACCCTTGCAGGAGCCAAGAAGCAGATGATAATATTGTTGTACCGCACTGGTCTGCTTATCCTGGCGTACCTATACTTCCACACGGTTGTGAAGCGATTCTTAGGCCACAAATGACACACGTGCTACAAATGATACACGTGCTATCATATAGATAGTTCTGAGGATTAGCTATATTCCCTATAATATAACATCGGTGTGCACAAGCAGTGGTGGTAGATATTTCAGCATTCCTCTAGTTACATATTTTCAAATTTTTGTAACATTGAGCATGACTGTTTGTTTTTACCATGTCTGAGAAGGCTTTCTGGGCTGAGAGGGAGGTTTCATTCCACATCTGTATGTCAGTGGAAGTTTTTAGTTACTTGAACTAAGAATCTGAGAAATGTGATCTATTTTAATTTTCTTACACGGTAGCTTGATGTTTTTTTTTCCACAGGTGGTATGTTTTTAGCAACTGGCAGTACTGACCATGTTATAAGGATGTATTTTTTTGGCTCCGAAACACCTGAGAAAATAGCTGAATTGGAGAGTCATGCTGTACGTAAGAATTTTAAATCTACTGGTTAGTCACTTAAAGCAGTATTAAAGTAGCAAGTTAATTTTGTTAGTGAATGTGTAATGATGTTTTTATTGGATGTATTTTTAGAACCTACATAGATTTCAGCCAGTTACCTCAATGTGACTTGACCATTTTAAAGGGTGGCAGGAATCTCTGATTTTAAATTGTGTGGTTTGCTCAGTTGTTAGTCTTCATGATGCGAGTGTGCCTATCCACTTATTATATTATGTACACAGGAAGTATGTATACTGAGAATATGAATTTCATTATGCAGGTATTTATGTTCTGACACATTTTGTTAAATCTTTAACTGGGGATTGAGGTTCCAGAGTTTTCCAGAATCATTACTTTTTTTTTTTTTCTGTAGCCTAGTCTAGCAGATCCTGCCTTCTAAAAAATCTCAGGGAAACTTGGCTTGCATTCACATGAAGTTTGAGTAACTTTTTCTTTCCAGTACTTGATGCTCAAAGAATTTTTAAAAAATATTTTTTTAATGTGTCTTTTATGCAATCAGTGCAGTGAATTTTCCCATGAATAGGACTTGGGTCCTTACATTTATATAATTTTATGCTTATATTTTTTCACTTGAGTATTTAACTTTGTTTCTTACAGCTGTCACTGTTAATGTGTCTTAATCTTGCTCCCAATTGTCATTTTTGAATGTAAACATAAGAATGTAAAATTGATCATTAGTAGGGTTCTTAAGTTGCCGGATAATGTAATTGCTCTGCTCGTAGGCCAGTGTAGCTTGGTAAAATGATTCTGTATTTCAGATGAGAAGGCAGCTTTTCTGCCAGGTATATTTTTAACACATGATTTAAAATCTCCGCAGAATTTTGTACTGTTTAGATGTGCTTTGTGATAGAACATCAGTTAAGACAGTTAACTTTTTTCCACACAGTTTTAGTTTTAATATAGGGAATTTAGATTTAGTTGAACTCTTAAATCTCTTTCAAAGGTGGCTTTTCAAATACTCCCCTTTCTCAGTTTGTTTGCTTTGATAGTTTTTTTTCTAATACCAACTCTAAGTTTAAGGTGGTATGACTTGATCAATGCATATTCTATCTGTAGAGAAGACTTCCAGCTCTGTAAGATAAACTAAGTTGAGCATGGTATCTGCTTTTCCTGTTGTTTTTATTATACAATCTTATATTTCTTTAAGGAATATGTAAGTAGGAGAGGGAACAACGGGTTTCTCTGGATTATAATTGGTTTAGGACTGGAAGTATATGTTCAAATGCAAGTTAACTATCTGCCAAGCTACTAATGGATAGTTACTTAATCTGTCTATACGTCACATTTAAAGGAAACATTTTTGTAAAGCTTGCATTTTAAATACAGCATTAATGATCAGTGAGTTCTTTTAAGTCTGTTGGCTTGGCTCAAGCTTCAGTAAAGCTGTTATAATGAAAAATACATACTGTACAACTTCTTTCAGATTTTTTTGTCAAAACCGTATTTCATGTTTATAATTTCTAACAAACTGTTTTTCTTACAGGACAAAGTTGACAGCATTCAGTTTTCTAACAGTGGTGATAGGTATGTTAAAAGATGCTCAAATGTAAACAGATAATACATTGCTTTGGAATTAAGTGTTCTTATTTTATTTGAATTTAAAGGTCAGGTTTGGACTAATCCAGGGGAGTGTAGTTAAGCTGCAGCTGTGCACCTCAACTTTCTGTTAATCTTTTTGAAACAGTCTCTTCAGACTAGTTGAATTTGTACTTATCTGGAGGAATATTGCCACTTCTTAACATACCTGATACATTTGTGGCTTCATAAACCTCCTTTTCCTTCTCCTTCCCTTTTGGTTTCAGCAAGTATTGGATCAAAATATGAAGCAGTGAAAATGCAATGCAGATGGTCTAAAATAAGTTTTAATCCTCATTTTTCTTCTATCTTACTATTATTCTTTAGCTAAATGAATTCAACAATTTTACAGCTGATCTGAGGGGTAAAAAAAAAAAAAAAAAAAGGTGGCACAAATTCCATTTGTAAATCTTCATACTTTAAATTCAGAGCATTGTCTAAATTGATCTCTAATTGGCCTATAACAAATGAAAATAGGGATTTTAGCCTTCAGGGCAGACTTCCATCTGCAAACGTCAGTTGCAGCTGTATTTTTGTGTCCTTTCTCTTTTTGAAAGCCAAGCAACTATGACTAAGAAAGCTAAGAGTATTCAGCTTAGAAGTTGTAACTGTCTGTCCTTTGAGTGTGGTTTTCTGTAATGAGTCACCTTTAGTACCATTGTGTTGCACTGATCCATCACACTTGCATGGATTACCTTTGAGGGCACCGCCTGTCTTGCACTTTTGCTTGGTGACGCTTTCTGTGGAAGATGTTTAGTATTGAAAAATACTACTAAAGTGAACTGTAGCTAATTAGAGCATACATGTAGTCATGATACACTCAGTACACAAACTTTTTCTGTGGGAGGTCTTTCTCAGGGTTGCGATTCATGGACTAGGGAGATGGTCTTCTCTTTTGTGCATGGCTGTGGGTGAACATCTCAGCTTTTGTTATTCTGATCTGTCCTTGCCTCTACATCAGTATCTGATACCTTGCAGTTTCAGAACAGGTTACTTAAAATACGTGCTTAGAGAATTGTAACTGAGAAAGAGTTGAGGATAAAGTTGGGAATTGAGTTTAGCTTTGGAAGTTGCTTCTCTGTTCAGAGTGTTTTGACAAGATGTTCAACTTCAGAAAAACTCTTTATAGAATCACAGAATCATCAGGTTGGAAAATCCCTTTAAGATCATCAGGTTCAATTGTTAATGTAGCTCTGTCAGGCCTAGTACTAAACTATGTCCCGAAGCACCACATCTACAAGTCTTTTTTTGAAGACCTCCAGGGAAGGTGACTCCACCACTCTCTGGGCAGCCTGTTCCAATGCTTCACAACTCTAGGTTGTGCCAATCAAAACCTCCCCTGGTACAACTTGGGGCCATTTCCCCTTGTCCTATCCTTTCTTGCATGGGAGAAGAGACTCACCCCTACCCTGCTACAACCTCCTTTGAGGCAGTTGTAGATCACAGTAAGGTCTCTCCTGAGCCTCCTTTTCTCCAGGCTAAATAGCCCCAGCTCCCTCAGCTGTTCTTCATAATACTTGCTGTCTGCTTTACCAGCTTCATTGCCCTTCTTTGGACATGCTCCAGGGCCTTGATGTCGAGTACTGAACACAGTACTCGAGGTGCGGCCTCACCAGAGCCGAGTACCAGGGGACAATCACCTCCCTGGTCCTGCTGGCCGTGCTATTCCTGTTACAAGCCAAGATGCTGTTGGCCTTCTTCGCCACCTGGGCACACTGTCAGCTCGTGTTCAGGCGACTGTTGACCAAAACCCTCAGGTCCCTTTCCTCTGCACAGCTTTCCAGCCACTCTTCCCCCAGCCTGTAGCATTGCATGGGGTTGTTGTGCCCCAGGTGCAGGACCTGGCACTGAGCCTTGTTGAACCTCATACAGTTGGCCTCAGCCCGTCATCCAGCCTGTCCAGCTTCCTCTGCAGAACCTTGCTACCCTCAAGCAGATCAACACTCTTGTCTAACTTGGTGTTGTCTGCAGACTTAATGAGGGAGCACTTGATCCCCTCGTCCAGATCTTTGACAAAGATTTTGCATAGAATCCATCCCAGTGCTGAGCCCTGGGGGGTTTTCCTGGGCTTCTGGAAGGAAAGCTAATAACAGTAAAGAGCTCTCACACAATCGAAGATACCACTTTTGCCAGTATTTCATTGTGATATTTTAAGTTGTAGCATTGTGTACCTCTGAAAATACTTTAAAACAAAGTCTTTTAACTATCTTTTAATACTTCTTCAAGGTTTATAAGTGGCAGTAGAGATGGAACAGCTCGGATCTGGCGTTTTGAACAAGCAGAATGGAGGAGTATTTTGTTGGATATGTCTGATCGATTACCAGGGTAAGTGAAGCGTTGTCTTGTTTTAATCTGTTATGTGAGGTCAGAAAGTTTGAAGAACTATGAAGCACGCTTTAAAATTAGAACTTAATATTATGATCGGGTGGTGTGGTCTTATCAGGACATTACACAGCACTGAATAAACCGGAAGGGTGGATGATTTACAGGGGCACAGAAAGCTCAATCACCTTTCATAGAGGCTAATTTGGAGGTGATTAGATGGGGGGGTGGACACCTAGGTTTTACTAGGTGATTGGAAGATAAATGTAAGTTTTTTGTCATGAAGACAAAGTGTTTTTGGTAGAAACAGAGTTATTAATACTTGAGACTTGACTGGCATCTTTCTGGCATAGTAGGTACAATTATATATGTGTATGATTGAGAGTCTTTGTGAGGTAGGTTACTTAGTTAATGCAAAATATAAATATATTGTGTGGAAGTATGTTTCAAGGACAGCCCATTCCTTCAGATAATTAAGATGCTGAGAGGAACTGTCTGGTATCCTATACATGTAGTTTGGTGAGAGAAATAAGGAAGTAATAGCTTGTCTGATTGTTAACACTGAAAAATAGGTTATTTTTCTCTAGCTTGAGATAGCTTGGGCTAATAAAAAAAATCTCATACCTGTATAACTCTTTAAAATAGTGATGCATGTTCAGAAGAGGACAAATTTATGAAGCCAAAAGTAACCATGATAGCTTGGAACCAAAATGATAACTATGTTGTTACGGCTGTAAATAATCATCTGCTCAAAGTTTGGAATTCTTCTACAGGGCAATTGCTTCATGATTTGGTGGTATGTAATTTTACTTGCTTTTTTGAAGAACGTGGTCTTTCCATACTTAGAATGGCATGTGCATGCTGAGTTTGTTATTAGGTTTTGTCTTGAATTAGGATTTGTCTTGAAAGCTCTATATGACTGGTAAGGCAAGTGTAGTGTTCCTTGGAGCTGTTTCTTAACCAAAACTAACAGCTCTCTCCTGCTTTTGAACAAGACTTCCCTAGGTGCTGTGTTGAACGTGCCTCTCCAGTAAAATGAATAATAATAAAAAAAAAAAAAAAGCAAACAAATAAAAAGCCTTGCCTATTTGTAGTAATTCAGATTGATTTGGCAGAAGCTCCATATTTCCGGAGTTCTTGTTTGAATCTAGGAAATGATTAAATTTCAAATGATAATAAGTTTCTGGCTGCCCGGAGTTTTACCCTGCTTTCTATGCGCTTCTCTAATCCTCCAGGTAGCGATCCAGATACTGTGGGATTGCTGTGAAGTTTCTAAAAGTCCATGTATCTTTTGGAGGCAGCTTGTAGGGATCTCACTTTCAAAAAGGCTGAGTGTGAGGCGAGGATGGTACAGTGTTTTAGGCTCTACTGTAAATATCATGTTGATTTGGATTAGTCCTTTTGATTAGCATGTGACTTGCAATTTTGAATTTTAGGGGCATGCGGATGAAGTGTTTGTCTTGGAGACCCATCCTTTTGATTCCAGGATAATGCTGTCTGCAGGTCATGACGGCAACATCTTCATATGGGACATTACAAAAGGCACAAAAACAAAGCATTATTTTAACATGGTAAGACTTCTTTTAACTTTTTTTTTTTTTCTCAGCACACAGCATTGTGTTCAGTTCCTAGGTAGAGAATTAACTGTCATCAACAGACATACCTGCTGGACCTTTTTAGAAAACAATTCATCGGAAAGCAACACCAGAAAAAATTCATTTCAGTTTGTTTATAGAACTTTTATCTTTGAATTCCATGGCTACTGTAACTATAGGTGCAGTGTAAACAAAATCCATTTTTAATAGAATAATGTGGCAGAAAAGGAGGCTGATGTAGCCTCCGTTGTCTGCTCCCAACTTCCAGTTTCTACTTTGAATAAGGTGCCTATCATTGGACCATTTAGTAAGCTGAGTCAGTTCACTAATCTAGAAAATTATTTCCCTCTTTCTTGTACTACCTCATTACTCTAGGGCTTCTGAGTCGAGTCAGGTCAGGGTGCTCTGATAAGCTTCTGAGTCAAGGAAGATGAATTGTGAGAATGTGTAGTCAGGTGGGAAGAATGTGAGGCATGGGGGAACAAAGTAAGATACCACTTTCGTCATAGTTGAGGTCTCAGCTATTCTGATTTTACCTGTTCTTCAGCACTTCCCAATCTGTGAATACTGCTAATAGTTAACACCGGGACTCTTCCATTCCTTGTTACTAGTGACCTAGAGACCTTTTTGCACCTCATTCATAGTAACTGTTGTTAATGGAAATGAGTTGGGTGCCACTGAAAGGGTCCCCTTTCAGATCACCATTTCAGGAGACAAGTGTTGGCATTCTCAGCTGTTCTAAAAATGATAATGTAAACCTTAGTGCTTTTGGAGAGCTCCTGTGATATTCACTATATTTAACAGCTTTATGATTAACACTTTTAAGTAGGTTGTCATCTCTGAGGCTTCAGTCTGATCCAGTGTTCATATTAATTTCTGTAATCCTTTTTTTTTTTCTGGTTACTGTCAATAGGAAGGGATTTTTTCTTAAGCTTTAAGACTCCCTGTACTTTTCTTCAAAGTGGTTTAACAATCAGTTTATATTAGCTACAATTTATTCTTCATTAGTATACTAACAGCTAAAAAGCCTCAAAAAGATACATTTTTTTAAGCATTAGGTTTTCCATACCCTTTAGTGCACATCTTTTAAAATTTTATGATTCAGAACTTTAATATGTCAGGGAGACAAAATAAACTGAAGTGATAGGGCATTATCTGTGCTTTAACGGAGGTATCTGAGAAGTGCTTGGCTGCTTTTGATAGAATAACTAATTTTTGATGCTGCATTTTTGTTTGCTCAAAAAATTTGATAAAATCGTCTTGAGTTTCTTTCCTTCAATCTAGATTGAAGGCCAAGGACACGGTGCTGTTTTTGACTGTAAATTTTCACCAGATGGGCAACATTTTGCATGTACAGATTCTCATGGGCATCTGTTGATATTTGGTTTTGGCTGTAGCAGGCCTTATGAAAAGGTAAGTTCGGCTTTTTATTAGAACTGTTTATTTAAGCTTCTAACTGAAATTAGATTAGCTATGTTCATTCCTCTGAAACATCACGTATAAGAAAAGAGTTTTATGTGTAGTGGATCTAAATATAACATGTTTCTTGATGTCTGAGTTTTCTTATATATATGGTCCTGGCACGGCAGAAACAACCAGTGTCATAACATTCCTCTGGGGAGTAGCTAGTAAACTTTTCCTGAAGTAAATCTATTCATCTTCCAGCCACCTAATTTGCATGTTAATTGTTTGTGGACATATTAGTGTTATTTCTGATTTCTCAAAATGGGTTTATGTTTGAAGACTGGAACGTATCACAAAGTTTACTGCACTCCTACCAAATTAACAAAAGCAGAATGTTTCTATGTTAAGAATAATGTGCTGTTTTGTTTTCATTATTAGAACTTGCAGTTCCTTAGACCTTTTATTACTCAAACCCAAATTCACTGTAGCAGTCTAAGCAAAAGTAAATAAGCAGCCAACACCGCTGACTTTGAAATACTAGGAAAATGTGTATAGGATTGAATACTTTGCTTTTTTGAATGTATCAACATGTGTTTCTGTTCTCTTGAAATAGCTCTCAAAAGTGCAGTTCTGGCCTATGCTTTTCTTCACTTCCCCCTCAGTTTTTTTAAAGTTGCAATGGTAATTCTGTGTTTGTCATTTTAAAGACTTTTTTTTTTTCTTGTTTTACATTCTTAGCTGAAATTGAAACTTACTCTCTTCATCTTGCTCATCGTCTCTGGGAGCAAAGATTCTGACTATGATCTAATACTTGTGTAACTGTTTTCCTTCAGCTGCATGGACTTAACAGACTGTTCAGTTGCAGAAAACTTTTCTGGTGGACGTTGCATGATTAAGAAAGAACTTTACTTTGAGAACTTATGTTGAACTTGAGATGATTTCCTTGCATGGAAATCAAGGAAGCTTTCTTAATTGTGTGGAAAAAATTAGAATGGGATGTAAAATATTCTGAGTTTAAAGTGTAGAGGTTTTAAGTGCCATGTAAAGTTACCTCTTTTTATTGTTTTCTAAAAGCGTCTGTATTATCAAAAATGAGAGTACTGCAACACACAGGTTATAGTAGTGATGCGTAACTCTTCTAATTTAGAACTTACCCTTTTACCTTTTAAGGTCGCTTTAGATATTTTAATTAGTGTCATTTGTTCTTTTATGTTCTCTAGCACACCTCTTTTTTTTCTTTCCAACTGACAACATAAAACCTTCATTTCTTTCTAGATTCCTGATCAGATGTTCTTCCACACTGACTATCGGCCACTTATTCGAGACTCTAACAATTATGTCCTAGATGAGCAGACTCAACAGGCTCCTCATCTCATGCCCCCTCCCTTCTTAGTAGATGTGGATGGAAACCCTCATCCGACAAGATATCAAAGATTGGTGCCGGGAAGAGAGAATTGTGCAGATGAACATTTGATTCCTCAACTTGGATATGTAGCAACAAGTAAGAATGTTGTTGCTAAAGATGTACATCCAAACTTAGCTGTGCTGCAGTAATTCAAAGTGGGAAGAGAGTAGATATGACACGTGATATAAAAATGCTGTTTTTCTAGCACGTTTACAACTATCACTTGTATTTTTGTTCACTAGGGATGCTGAAGGGTCCCAAAGTGAATACTACTTTAAACAACAACAAAAAAAAAAAAAGGAGCTCAAGTGAAAGTCTTTTTTTTTTTTTTTTTTCCCTCCTTGAGCTGGAATGCATAAAGTGTTTGAGTTTTAGGCTCCATAAATGTCTCATTTGAGAATAAGTAAGTTGAATCATTTCCAGAGTTTTTCTTGTGTTTAGTTGCAGAACGTGTCTCACTGTGATGTGAACAAAGATTAAATCATTTGCCATCATCAGTCAGATAACCCATTCATTTTGTCATTCTGTTACACTTGAAAGGTGATGGAGAAGTGGTTGAACAAGTTATAGGCCAACAGACGGTTGATCAGGATGAACAAGGCATGGAGCCCAGCATTCTTGATGGCATGATTAGACAATTACAGCTACAACAAGATCAAAGAAATGGAGCAGATCCTGAATCTGCTTCGGGTGGCCCACAGAATGAAGGAACGCCTAGAAGAGGTTAGTATTTGCTGATACGTTTTTACATGCTTGTTTTATCTCCATTTTTATTACTCTGTGAAATGGATTTGAAATAAATCCACTGGAGTCTTCTGGACAGGTAAATCGTGTGATGATCCTCCCACTGTATTTAATGTCATTGTTACTTCACCTTGGATGTTGTGTGTAGGTCAGGGCTCCACAATATAAAAAGGATGTTAAGATACTTGAATGTGTCCCGAGGAGTGCAGAAAAGTTGTTAGAAGGGCTTGAAGGCATGTCTTGTGGGGAGAGGCTGAGGACACAGGTTGTCCAGTCTGGGAGAAAGGAGGCTGAGAGGTGATCTTGTTGCTCTCAGCAGCTCCCTGAGGAGGGGAAGCAGAGAGGGAGGTGCCTACTTCGGCTCCCTGGGAACCAACGGTAGGACACTTAATGACAGCACGAAGCTGCACCAAGGGGGGAGGCTCAGGATGGACATTAGGAAACGTTTCTGTACTGTGAGTGTGGTCAAACAGGCTGCCTAGAGTGGTGGTGGTTGCTCCATGCTTCTCAGTGTTCGAGAGATGTTTGGACAGTCCCCTCATTCATATACTTTAACTTCTGGGTAGCCCTGAGGTGCTCAGGCAGTTGCACTTGACGATCTTTGTAGGTCCCTTCCAACTGAATTATTCCGTTCTATTTCCAAAGGACTTTAACTTCGATATTGTTTTGGTGACCAACATTCCCTTAACAGTAGTAACTGGTTAAGATGTGTTTTTTTTTTTTCTATAAAACACTGTTATTCCTGTGATTAAATTGCAAAACAAGGCCTTTTAAAAAATTATTCCTTTAAACTATTCCTTTAAAAAAAAAAAAACATTAATTATATTTATTGTAGAGTGCTGTGCTTTTAGCAATAGGTGTAGAGTATGCAGATGTCACTTACAGGAACTACATTTATTCCGAAAACTTTAAAAGAGAACCAGTCTTTTACTATTATTCAAACTGGGGTCTCTTCTTCCATCTTTGCAAATTTAAACTGGAAACTTAACCATGTGTGTCCATGTACTTTTAATTACATATGGTCAGCTACAGGGAGATTGCTTCTTTGAACATCACTAACCTCACCACTGCCTGAAATAGTTCAGAAGAACACCTGTCACATTATGCTTACTTTCACTTGTTTTAAAGTAGTAGTGGAAACGACCATTTAAAAAGCACGTGTGTACTCTCACTACATGTTCTACAAGACACATAACTTCCTAAATATGATTCCTACGCTCTAGTATCGTGGAGATTAAAATAAATAAATAAATATGTAAAGTGTTGTTTGTTCTTACTAGTGATAAAAACTAAGTTTCCCATTCTGTGTAGTCTAGAAGAAATGTTTTTGCTTGTGCATTTTAGTTTTTAGAAGACCAAGTCTGGACATCCAGTCTCCTCCCAATATCGGCCTGCGCCGTAGTGGGCAAGTTGAAGGTGTGCGTCAGATGCATCAAAATGCTCCACGAAGTCAGATGGCTACTGAGCGAGACCTTCAGGCTTGGAGACGAAGAGTTGTTGTACCAGAAATACCACCAAGCTTACTCAGGTCTGTAGACAGCTGACTAAACTGTTGACATGACTAGAGAGAATGTATCATGCTATTATTTTTAAATCTAGTGTTATTAACTAAACTGAAGTAGGTATATGGTATGAATTAGAATAATTTAAAGAACAGCTGTGATTAAAGCTCTTAACTGTGAAGTCTATTCAAAAAGAATGGAAAGTTAGTTTAATAACGAGCGATTCTCCAACATTTCAATATTGAGCCATTTCAAAGGACAGATATCCAAGATTCTTGCTTTTTTTTTTCAGAAGAAAGGGGTGTAGGTTAAATTCACATATGTGGAGGAGTTTGGAGAGATTGCCCTTGCTAAGTCTCGGAAAAGCACAATGTGTTATGACCAGAAGCAGCATTGCACGCTTGATATGCTAAAGCCAAGAGGTGTACTGTGAAATTCAGAACAGCACAGGTTCTTCAATGGAGAAATGAGGTCGACTTCAAAAGTACTCTGTCCACATCTGTGAAAAAGGAGAAATAATATTGATATGTAAACAATTCTTTTTAATGGTACAGCCACGATGTGTTCCAACTACGCTGAAGTTTTTAAAAAGCCTTCGCAGTGTTGAATACTTGGAGGTAGAAAGATTACAAAAGGAAGAATATAGATTCAAAATGGGGTTGCAGAAGTTAATTATATTCTGATATTTGCGAGGAAGGCTTTTTTTAATATCCAACTTCTTTACCCTTATCTGGAAGTGAGAGGACTTGTATTATGTTTTAGGCACATGAACAATAATTAATGTCTGGAATTACAGTAATGAAATTAGGTATTAGGGCTTTTTACATAGCTCTTTTTTAAGAGAATGAACTGTTTAAGTTCAATGTTGTTAAAGGAGATAAAGAATTAGATTTTCTTGACTTCCTTGTAGGAAGCAGGAAGAATATCGAATTGCAAAAGGGGAAGAAGAGAGAGATCTCTATGCAGCAGAGAAGAAAAGGAAGTCATTTGAAAAGGTATGCAATATCTTTTAGGAAAACAGGTGTTCTGCATGGGTTTAGGACAAATCATGCTCTTAAAAAAATGAAAGCAGACACTTCCTGAAGGTGTAGTCTTCAAAGGTTCCTGCTGAATCATCTTCTGCTCATTGCAGGTCAAAGTTTGCTTCCAATTGTGCAGGTCCACGCTAAAGCATTGACATGCAAGTGGGAGTGTCCAAGATCCTGTGTTTAAAGAATTATAGGCTATATTGTGATGCTCTGTGCAGTTTTACTTTAGATTACAACGTTTTGTGTATGGTTAATTTTTATCAGAGTTGCCCTAATTTGAACAATTTCTTCATTTCCTATTTTTTGGAAGAGATCAATAAGAAGGGCCAGTTGGTTACTGCCCTGGCTTTATAAGGTTGTGGCCTGATTCACTGTCTTGCAGTACAGAACAACTTGATGCAAGAGCTGTACTGCATGATTCCCTTAGATGGGAGGAATTGAGGATTTCTGGTCTTGATTCTTGGTATTTGTCAGGTGGTGTGAATTGACCCGTTGCTTGCAGTAGTGTAGAAAGAGCAATTTCTTAGGACAGCTGTGAAATCTTTAATTGGGAACTGGGAATTTAAAATGAATGGCTTACAGTAAAATTATTTCTTGTGAAAAGGAATTGTGATGTGATGAGGCTGTGGTGCAATGAGACCGTTTTACTTTTTACGTTAATCAGTGCTTTTAATACACCCTTTGACCCCCATAATATGTTTGCCAAGTGTACATTTGTGTGTAACTTCTTGTACTTCCTATGTAAATTAGAGCGACTCCGAGTCTTCATTAATACAGTCTAAGCGTAGACTGCATAGACGGAAATATCCAAATTACCGAACACGGAATAACATTGAACAACTTGATTCTTCTGATGAGGAGAGAGAGGACTGCCTTGGTTTGATGGAGCAGGTAAGTTCTGTTTTGACTTCTGTTTTGTGAACTCAAGTTTCTTAATAAGTGAGGTTTCATAAAAATATATTTTCTCTCTTAAAACAAAGAAGTAAACAAAACCTCTTACATTAGGGGAAAGAATTCCTGTAAGCAATGTTCTTGCTAATGCAAACAAATAACTAGGTTTGAGAAAAATTACAGTTGCCTTAATAGTGATAATGTTTCACGTCGCTTGAGAAATGGCTAAACTATTTCTGCTGAGAACCTTTTAAGTCAAATCTACAGACCAATGCAAAAACACAGTGTACAGTGCTGAGGTTGGCTTAAGCTGAGATTTGGATTTTAGGTTGTTGGTTTTTTTTGCTTTTTCTTTGTGAAAACTGCAAAGTTTTAAATTTAAAGAATTTTTATGGTCTAGGAATTCTTCTGCAGAGTCTTTTTATATTGGCTGAGTACTGGCTCAGAGTTTAAGGGATGAAGCACAGTTTTGCTGTAAATAACAGGAGGTTTTGACTGTTCTGATATCAGATGTTGTGAATGAGTGCTATGACCGCTTGCACTGCAGTTGTTTTGTCTTGTACACAAGGAAATAGTCTCAAACTGGGAAAGAGGGAAGGAGTTGACAAGGACAGATTTTTTTTTGGCTAGTCTCTTTGTTGTGGTGGAGAATGGTGAATAAAGCGGGAACATTCAGGAGATAAGATAATGCTGTAAAAAAAGACGTTTTTCTTTGGAAAAGGACTCTTGGCCTCTTAATGAAGAACCCCAGTGTCTTTAAAAACAAAAAAAAATAACATTAAGGCAAACTTGAACTTTTCATTAAATTTATTTAATGTGGGCAGTGGGTAGAAGGAAGTTGACAGAAGACTTCTGGCATCTGACAAATTCTAAGCACTCAGACTGTGAACAAGTGAGCGAGCAGTGTGCACTGTTATTTGAATACTACGTATACTGAAGTAAATTTGAAGCGATCTTAGAACTTCTGACATCCAGTCTTCTGTGTTTTTAATTTTCCAATTTGTAACATGATTATTATACAAGCTTCTTATAGCAGAAAAGCTATAGAAATCCTTTTTTGAGATCTCTTGTATTATGAAAATAATATCTTTAAAAAATCAAAACAAGAAAATGAATGATATGAAAATGAGCTTTGGTAGATGTAGGAGAAAGGGTTGCTTTTTTTAATCCTACTATTTGTAGGATTAAAGATACTATATGCTGTATGAACAGCATTGGTTTTATGGGGGAAACTGTTGACTCGGTTACTCTGACATACTGATGAACAAAGTATCATGTTGGACTAGTTCAAACTGTATTGAACTTGACGTTGCAAGTCAGATCTTGTTTTTGTTTTTTTTCTTGACAGTATATGGCTTGAGACATGAGCAATGCATTATATTTAGTCACTTCAGTTATGGAAAACTATTTAAACATGAAGTTGACGTAGATGTTAAACAATAGTCAAGATATTGATCATGTAATATATTTTGCTATATCTGGACTACTTAGTTTTGCATTTAAATGTATGCATGAAAATAACTGATCCGTTAATACTAAAATGAGAAAAAAACACCTGAATTAAAGAAAAATATACAAATGTTTCTCCTGTAGCAGAATATACCCATGCTGTGTTTGGATGGGAGATATAACAGCTTGCTTTGATTTGTTCCTGATGCAATTGTTAAATTCTTCCTTTGCATTCCAGGGAGTTAGATTTTATTGTATGCTTTATATGACCTGGTGGTGGCATCAGTCTGCAATTCGAAACAATCAAAACCACCAGCTAGTTCATTCTAATAAACAATGTGAACTTAGATTAGTAAACACTAGGACTATGGTAGGGGGATGAAAGCATAGCTTTGTGAAGACAGGCTACAGCAGGTAGATCCACTCTTGGCTAATAGGCAGACATGAGTGGAGAACATGTTTTATGTTGAAAACCATTAAAACATGCTGTGAGAAAGTTTTGGTTTGATTCAGATGTGTATTTTTAAATTCAGGAAGCTGAAGAAAGTGAGGGCTCTGGCTCATCTGATGAAGAGGAAGAATGGAGAAGTGACAAGAAAAGCAACACTAATAGCTCCAGGTAAAAACAAACAAATTCTAGCTTTTACTGTCACAAATTCCACGTGAATTTTGTCAAGTTAAAGTTGTGTGGAAGTTCTAGTGTGATTCATATGTAATACTTTAAGGTTACAGTACTGCAGTGTCACTGTTGTCATTATTTAGTCTTCTGTTTTTCCCAAACGCTTCTGTCTATTGATATAATTTCTAATCCTTTCACTTGCTGGATTTTCTTGCTAGATGGTAAGGCAAAATGGTGATGAACTAGCATGTTTCTAATGCTATGGGATTTCGGTTTTATTTTTTGTTTTTGAAGAACCTAGCTACAGTCAGTTGCTTGCTTTTAGGAAAATGGTTGGTTGAAAATATTCACCAAAATCAAGATTTTTCTTTTTGTTTCAGGTTATAATTTTATTTAGAACTGAAGTAACAGATACATTTTTAAT
Organism: Aythya marila; assembly: GCF_965140915.1. Lineage (NCBI taxonomy): Eukaryota > Metazoa > Chordata > Aves > Anseriformes > Anatidae > Aythya > Aythya marila. Next base: position 93,814,658 of record NC_139042.1, read on the forward strand.
GATTTTAATATGGGTCTCTAAATATTCTTTCTAGAACTGTCTAATAGTAGAATTAAAAAATACTGGTAAACACAAATGTGAACCTGTGAGATTTATGTAACTGTCTTTGAAAAATTGGAGTAACTCTTGGCTTTAATGTTTCTGTAGGGATGGCTTTTAACTAGTCTCCGAAGTAGTCAATGCACAACTTTCTTGAATAAATTTCTCATTTTAGAATTTACTGGATGACTTTACTGTGGAAAACATGCTTTAAATTTATGTTTTCACAGAAAATTAAGTAAAACATCAAATAATTTTTAAAAGTTCAAAGGAATTTGATAATTCTTCTGTTATTACGTTCCACAATAATCTGTATTGGCAGATATTTGTCTGAGAGAATTTAGTGTTCTCAAGTGTTGACAACTCAGTTCTGTGTTTGTATTCTTCCCTGATCCTGTCCACTGTGGTCAGTGATTCTTCAAGCAGGTACTCTGACTGGATCGCTGATGCAGGGATTAACCTGCAACCTCCTGTACGGACTTCTCGACGGAAAGCTATCAGATACTGCAGTACTTCAGAAGATGAAGTGTCAGCAGAGAAATCGTCTCCTCCAAAGAGAAGAAGAAGAAAAAGGAGAAAAAAGCCCAGACCAAAAAAGCAGGAGGGGGTATACAACTGATTTTGTCTATCTTTTTAATAGATTTCTGTTAGGTTTTAGACTTTATCACTGGAAACTCTTGAAGTAATGGCTTTTGCCATTAGACAAGAATGTTGTTACCACTAAATAGTGTGCTCTCGATTAATTCGATAACGGTCAAAATCCAGGATACTTAACTGATTGGGTTGAATTTTTTATTTTTTTTGTGAACTACAAAATTACTTTTTTCCAAGTTCCTCAAGTTTTTAAGTTAAATAGTTGTTCTTTTTCAATTTGAAACAATTATTTTTGGCTATTTTCTCTCAATCCTTTCACTTTCTTTAAAATATTTCTCTAAATTATTTGCAACTGTTTTAATATGAATATTTACTGAATAAGTACTTGGTTTATTTAATTATGCTGCTGCTTCTGATATTAGGCTAAAGCTGTTTCAAAAGAATCTGGTTGTATCTATTTTAAGATGCTCTGGGTGGGCAGAAGTAACTTATCTGCCTCTGAATGAATGAATTGAAGATACGTCAAGTATATATGTGTACAAGGCCTTTTAAATGACTTTGATCTCTCATAATTTTCCATCTTCAGATAGTTTCTTGCAGTTTGATAAGAGTTTTTATTGGGCACCAAGAATGCCATCTAAATTATAAGGCTTTGATTCTCTTTAGAGTTACAAAATAGTTATCTTGCTCACTCAAGTCTTCTACTTGGTATGAGTACTACAAATACAGTTACAATTTGAGGAAAGCCTTGAATGAATTTTGATAACAAGTTTCAGAAACGTACGTCTGTCTTTCATAACTCAAGCTTTTATCTGCCAAATTGTTGTTTTTGATGTCCTGTCAGCAATGTCTCATGTCTAATTTTGCTGTTTCTTAAATATGCAGGCTAATGCTCCATCAGAACCAGTGAACTCGGAACTGTCATATGACTGGCATCCTCCAGTTTGGATAACAGACACAGCTCTTCGGAGATCTCCATTTGTCCCTCAGATGGGTGACGAGGTAAGAATATTTATTAAAATCTCCTATACTACTTACATATTAGTATCGTTACTAAACATAGAGAAACATTTACTATTGTTTTGTTATGGTGTTGTTTGTTTTTTTTTTAAGGTAATATATTTTCGACAAGGACATGAAGCTTACATTGAAGCAGTTAGAAGAAATAAGATTTACGAACTGAATCCCCACAAGGAGCCTTGGAGAAAAGTAGTCCTTAGGGTAGGTCTGCATTGAAGATGATGTGAGTTCAGTACTAGTAGTCTGTGAATGAAAAGTGTTGTGTTACACTTGTTTTAACCTATTAATTTCTGAGGCTATGCCATTTGCCTTACAACATTTTTCTATGAATGCAAGAGTGAGAATTGTCTTCAATTACCAGAATAGCTTCAGAGATACATGTGGGAAGCCTGAATATAAATAGGTGTCCTAATATTGCTGAGTCCGATAGGTGTGTTCCATTGAATCTCAAAAATTGTGCCAATATTTTTGTCATTTTGGATGTGGGCACATTTCATGTGTTTGGTTAACTTATTATTAAATATTAATTCTGTGCATAGTCCAGGGGGTAATACATTCTGAAACTGTTCATTTTTACCTGTAGGATCAGGAGTTGGTAAAAATTGTTGGAATTAGATACGAGGTTGGTCCTCCCACATTGTGTTGCCTCAAGCTTGCCTTTATAGATCATGCCACTGGAAAGCATACAGACAAATCATTCTCCATCAAGTATGTGCATCTTTATTTTCCTGAAAAGTATTCAAAAATATATTTCTTTAAGCTTCTTCCTAAAACCCCAAGGTACACATCTGAAAGCAATTTCTTTTTAACCTAGATACCATGATATGCCAGATGTTATCGACTTCCTTATATTACGTCAGTTCTATGATGAAGCACGGCAAAGGAACTGGCAAGCCTGTAAGTGTGTTCTCTGAATGTCTGACAAAAGAACTCTGGGGGAAAAAAATATATATATATATATATATATATATCCTTGTCTAATTACTGGATATGCTAGTTATTTGCTTGTAATTTCAAAGGGTTCTCTGTAAGTTTCCTCTGCCTGTTTGAAGTATGAAACTACTGGTGCTGGTACTAAGTGTTTAGGAGGTGTTACCACAGATCTAAGATAAAGTCTTCAAAACATAAAATGAGGTTCTAGTATTGTCTTTTTTTGTTTAGTAGTTAAGTAGCAAGCAGTTTTAACATAACAGTTTTTGGCATAATAGGTTGTCTCATCTTTACTGAGTATCAGTATTTTTAGGACTTTAAACTGAAATACATTGTTAAAAGCTTTTTAATTACAAAGAGAAGAAGCATATTTAAGTAACTCTTGTTAATAGAACACAGGATCAGACTTCTTTGTTGGTGTTGTTCTAGCTGACAGGTTCCGATCCATTATTGATGATGCATGGTGGTTTGGAACAGTGCTGGGTCAAGAACCGTATCAGCCTCAATATCCAGATAGTCATTTTCAGTGTTACAGTGTAAAGTAAGTATAAAAGGTTTTTGGACTTTTGATATTAGTAGTGTGGATTGCCTTTTACGTAGCTAGACTATTGGTATAAGAATGTGAAAGTTGTTTAATGATTTTAATGGCCATATTATCACTTCTTAATGGTTTAAGGTTGCTAATCTAGCATAATGTGAATTTATATGAATTTGAAGCAACTTTTTTTTAAATGAAGAACAACTGGATAGAACAAGTTATTGACCTCTCACAACTGCAAATGATCTGTAATAACTACTGCTAAATCTCTTTCATGAAGCAAACCATACAATTTCCAATGTATATAAATTGTTATTCTTCATTGACAATTGGTTTTGGATAGGTCATGTTGAATCTTTCCTGTTACTTACATCGTGATTCTCCCACTTCAAGTTCTCCCACTTCTGTCTGTCGTGTATTATGTGATCTATTAGTGCTGTGAGCCTACAGAAACAGGTATAACTGTAACTTTATTTCAAGCCATTATTTGAGCCTCATTTAAAGGATGTTTCAAAGTGTTGCTCTATCCTCATGCTTGCTACATGAATATGAAGACAGAACTTTTCCTTTCACTGCTTACTGGTATTCCATCATATTTGCTATTATGTAGATTCTGCTTGTGGTTTCTCCTGCATTTTCCTCTTTGGGTTATATTTAGCAGGAGAACTTGCAGGTAAATTAGCCCTTTGCTACTGTCTGACAGAGAAATCCATTTGACCAGTCAAGAGATAATGTTGCATAGGTGAAGGCATATAGTGTCAAATGCATTGTTCAAAATATGGCAAAGCTGAGTAAATATGGGGGTATTAGAGTAGGGATAAAAACCTGCTTGAACAGGAAAGGTCAGAACATCAGATTCAAACTGGTAGCAAGGTATTTGGACGTAAGCGTGTGCTGAAAAATGACTCCCTACTAGGCCCAAGTATGGAAAAGTCATCTGAAATAATTAAAAAATAAAAACAAAAAATAGTACTCTGAAATAAAAGGTGGTAGTAATATTTTTCATTACGGTATGTGAACTCAGGATTTTTTTTTTTATCTGTTACAAGGTATTTCAAACCCTTTTGATATGTTGCAGTGGGGAACATACAGTAAACCTTTCACGTGTTTTGTTATATTATTACAGTTATTCCTTATAAGTAAGTTCGGATGAGTTTTTGGTTTTTTGTTTTCTTTTTTTGGCCAGTTCAGTATCACATTTTTAATTATGAAAAAGAGCCTATAGCCAACTTCCCAGACTCCTTTCTTCTTTGAATGCTGAAGAACATTTCAGTATTTTCAATGCTCTAGCTGTTAACAGAGGAGAGTCCAGAACTGCTTTGAAGTTGGCTTAAAAATTTAATAGTTAAGAAATTCAGTGTTCTGTAAAGATCATTCTCAAAAGAGAGCTCTTCCAAAATTTGTGGTGCTTCTGTCAAGAATGTGACTCTCAAACAACTTGTCTAGAATAGATTTCTAACATTTGTATAGGTAAACATTGTATGAAAATGTCTGGAGTGTTTTGCAGGTGTAGGTAGGTTTTGTAACTTGGCTGGATTCTTGGCTCTTCTTGTAAATATGATACTTTATTAGAGAATCTTATGTCTTGTCTTTCAAAGTATCTGCATCTGGTTCAGTAACAGTGGCTTCCTAATTTGCATTCACAGGCTTTTAAAATTGGATGCAAAGAAATTTTTTAATTCACTTCATTTTTCATCTATTTAAATTGTGGGGGGAGGGAGGAGGCAACTCTGTCTTGGAAAAACTGCAGTCAGTTGTCTGTCTTTGTCATGCAGGATTTGGGTTAAGGTGCTTCCTAATCTGGCATAATTTTGATAAACCAGCAGATTTTGGGCATCTGCACTTGTTCACTGCTTCTGAGTCAGAGCTTTATTACAATAGAAGTGCTTTTGATTTTATACCAAAAACAGCCTTCAAAAGATGGCTTCAGAACAGTCAATGACCAGGAATGTTGGAAACCTCATTTGAATGAGATGAAAGGGAGTAGTTGACACATACCTTCAAATTGCTTACTCCTGATTTATTCTTCTGAATAGATTTAAAGTCAGTCTTCTCAGTAACCAGGTCATCACACATGGGCATCATCTCAAATTATCATCACCACTGTAGTGTAGTTAATAAATAGAAAGAAGGTGTATAAATTGAACATTTTGCTTTATTGGCCACATAAAAATAGGCATTTATATAGAAGCAGCTCTGTGTATATAAATTGTGTTGTCTGGATGAATGGTGCTTAAGCAGAACTGAATGGGACTTTCATAAAATATTATGAAGTAGTGTATAAATTTATTTGTGACAATAACTTCTGAGGTATTATGAATTAACTGAGAGTAGAATTCAGTAGACAAGCTTTCAGAAGTCTGTTAGTTCATAAATAATCAAACAGGCTGAATGTAGATAGCGCAAAATTTTCCTGAATCGATGGACAGTCCAAAATAACGGAGAGGTTTTTTTACATGAGCAGAGTTTTTAGTTAATAAATACTATGAAGAGCATCAACTAAAACTTCAGTTTCAGTTTGAAATAAACACACAGGAAGTATTAAACCAAATATCTAAATCAGGTGTATTAAGTCATAAAAGGTAGATGGCATTTAACTAGGCATGTGAAGAACTCAGTTCTCTGAACGAGAACTCTAAACTCCCGGCAACCTACGCTACAGTTGGACCATGCATTAGTGCACAAGCAGGTTATAGCTCCTGCCAGCAGAAAAGGCTCTGGAGGGCAATTAGTGAAGCATAGACTGATGTATTTGACTGCAGTTTCTGGTATATGCATATAATATACATAATGTATATCATAAAGAATAATACTATTGAGCACATGGTATATTCCAGATGTAGGAGAGCTGGCTGGCGTTGCATCTCTATAAGGAGGTTCTGCCTCTCTGGCCCTTTTGCAATTCTGACTTTTTAGTAAGCATATGCTTACGTATCAACTTTATTCCATAGTATTTGTGTGTTAGTTTTTTTTTGTTTGTTTGTTTGTTTTTTTGATGGTTTCAGTTAGTTTTAAGAGAAGCCCTTGGCAGGATTTCTCTCCAAGAGATGTTAAAGAAGCTAAGATGTTATGGCATTGGAGTAAGTGCTTTTCTGTGCTGAAAACTGGTTAAATGATAGGGAGCAAAAGAACAGTTCTTAACAATCGTGTTTAAGGCTAGAGCAATGGCAGTGGGCTCCCCCACAAATCAGAGCTGGGACCAACTTTACCTAGAGTCTTCATAAGCCTGTTGTAGAGCATGAGTAGTGAGATACCCAAGTCTCTAGAAGATAAAAGTCATTTCAGGTAGACAAACAGAATGCTAGAAGAAAGGACGAACAAAGATCTCATAAAACTGAATGACTTTTATGTGGAACTTTTGTTTTTTAATTTTCAGCACAGGTATGTTGGATAGGACATCTGAAGAAATAGTAGTCTTGCTTGTGCTTGTGACATTTTTCTTGGTAGCAGGTACAGCTGAGGAAGAAAGTGTTGCGGTACTTATTGACAGAAACAGGCAGCGTTAGCAGGCTGGTAAAGGTATTAGCCAAAAAATAGATACTAAAGGAAGTAACGTGGGATGTATTCAATAACATGCCTAGAGGAATGAAGTGATAGTGAATATTAAAAGTATGAGTGCAATGCACTTGTACCTGGATCACATGGTCTCCAGCTAATACATTTGAAGACAGATTGCTGGTGTAGCTGGACCTACAGGGCACTGAACTGATCCACTAGGCCATTTCTTATGTTTGAAATACTGAAATTCATTGGTAACTTTGTTGATAAAAGCATGTAAAAGTCTGCCCAAACGTTCTGTGATTTGGGGAGACCACTATTATGTTCATGCTGTAATAGTTAAATATCAGAGTGAATATGTTGTTGCTCTATTAATATTAACTCTGCTTTTGCTTCCAGTTTCTTAACTTTAGTTTCTACGTTTTATTCTTCTTTGTCTTAATGTGATATGTCTAAGATAATGAAATATTAATACCTCAATTCTTATTCTTCTTTTCTCTGAAACATTCCACAGACTTGCGCAACTACTGTTGTGGTTGGGGGAAAAAAAAGTCTGCTCCCCTTTTGTTTTCCTGGTGTCTTCCCCTTGATGTTCTCATTTTTTCCAAGTGTATGGTTTATTTTTTCTTACCCAGCTTCTTGATACAGGACTTGTAATACTGATTTTTTTAAATTGCATAAGCTGTGCAAAGCCAAAATCAGGAGTACAATTTTAGTTGGAAACTCGTTATGAAGAATATTTCCTTTTTTTGGTAACAATTGGTTACTAACTGATGCTTTTTTAATATGCAGTCATGCAGTTTATTTTATTAATGCCTAAAAATAGCAGTGATGGAGAATTTCTTTAAATATGCTCAGAGGAAATACTTCTAACTCAAGGTAATGTTAACTTGTATGGTTTTTTTGTTTTTTTTTTTAACTTGTTGAATCAGATGGGACAACGGTGAAGTTGAAAAGCTTAGTCCATGGGACATGGAGCCAATATCTGATAATGGTAGGTAGAAATTCACTTAATTTTGTGCTTCTCTCTTTCCAGACCGTTTGTTATATGCGGGTAGAGGACCTTAGATGATTCTTACCTTTCTTGCAACTCTTGCCACTGAATCATCTGAGTACAGTATCCACTATGCACATCTACAAAGCAGGTGGAACTGGTGTTGCAATAGTTATCTTTGAAATTTCAAGAACATAAGCAGGGTTTTTATTTGTGTTTAGTCAAGAATGCTCATTAAGATAGTCTCACTTCAGGTTTGGTTAAATATCTTGAATATATCTCTATTTTTTTCTCCTGAAACTTTCCATCTTCCTAAGTAGTTCTGAAGGAAATAGTTGAAATACAATAAAGCCTGATATTTCTGAAAGCCAAGTTTTAAAAATGTTCCAAGTTTCAAAAAACTAGTTACCTGTAATATGGTATAGTATAGGAGGGAGGAGGAGGAAAGAATATATATGAAATGATTTCCAGTCAGCAAATTTTAACTGGCACTTTTAAAAACAGCGGTTTGCAAGGTTTATTGGTCAAATCCAAATTAATTCTAAAAGAAATTATTGGATTCCTGGTTTATCTTACTCAGTTCAGTTTTCCAGTGCTTGTTGATAATGATAAGAGCTGGGAGAAGGGAGGAAAGTTTGTAGAATACTGAGAGAGTAATCACTGAATAAGCTGTCAAAAGGATATTTATTCATTTTCCTAATCACCTTTGCCAGGAGTTAGCTTGTTTCCCAAATGCCAGAAAGTCTTATGATATATAAATATGATATTATGATATTAAGACTTATGATATTTATATATATACATCTATATATATACACACATATATAAACAAAATACCATTATGTTGCACACATTTTTATGTTCTCAGTAGCCACCTGACTGTCCAATGTTTAAAGTATGAGCTGGCTGCTTCAGTTGCATCTTGTGATGAGAAATGTTGCAAAACAGTCTGGATTAAAAATATGGAATTAGAATTGTTACACATTTCAGTTCATGTAAAGCAAGGAGTCAGCAGGATTGTGTTCTCTTTACCCCACAGATTTAGTAGAAACAATCCATTTTATCATCGCCAACATTTGCCTCCTTCAAACCTAAAGCTCCATTTTATTCTTATTCATCATAATCTGGTTAATGCTTACTGTATATGATTGTTAGAGGCTCTATAACAAGCCTTACATATGAACTGGTCAGAATATTTATGTTTTGCTGACAGAACAAACAGCATCAATTTCTTCTGAATATTCTATATAGTGGTTTAAGTTGTTTGTTATGAGAGTATTAATGATGAAGTTCTCCCTTCTTGTGTTTGAAATATAAAATGTAGTGTTCCTAACCACTTAAGTTTGATGATATAAAGGAACCAGAATTTCTGAAATTGCTATAGTGACAGTGTAATGATAGAGACATCCTACAGACACCTACCTAAATCTGGGCAGTATTATGTAACAACATTGTATTTTACTGGCTATATCAGAGGCAATTTGCAACTTCTTTTATTTAGTAGGGAAATAAGGCTCTTATGGAAAGGTTTTATGCTTTCCTAGAAAGCATTGTTGTATTAGTAATACAATATAAAACAGGTTATGCCCCTTCTCCTTTGCTTTTTGTTCCTTCTTCAATTAAATTACTTACAAATTGAGTTGAAATTGCATCTTATGTTTTCCACTCTTCTCTCAAATTTTTCTTCATTCAGTTTACTAAGATAAACGTGTGGGACAAGAGCAACACTGAAGTTGGATTGACTTGACTAGCAGGTCACAACTTTAATTTATAACCTTTTTTATCCTGCAGGCATAAATTCTGTCTCATGATTATAGAGTATGAGATGTCCAAGTCTTGTCTTGTCAGGCACAATGTTGTCAAGACCAGGACAAATGTGCATATGAAAACTCAGTTTTCAGCAGCCTGCTTACTAAACTGTTACTGGTATGGACTGTCTGTAGTCTGTATTACCTATTTGTACTGTGAACACTATAACCCTACTTCGGAGGGTTCAGCTCTCTGTGACCCATTTACTCCTGAAGAGTGGACCAAATGGTCACCCAAGTGCTACAAGTTATGACAAGTCTTCTGTCGTGTGTACCAGGGTGCTGCAAGAAACACAAACCAGTGATCTTCCCGTGCTTCTTGAGGAGGACAGAGATTTGTTTTAGTCTGTCATTCTCCTTTGGATGTTACTCCTGCAGGAGAATGTCCCTCTTGAGCGCTTATGCAGAGGAGTACCACGTACGATGTAGAGTTCTTCTTGATACAAGTTTAAGTTTAGAAGAATTACTTGCTGCTTTCTATTAGTGTTGTCTTCAGGAGATCTGATTGCAGAAGTGTTTCAGCTCAAAGATGAGTTAGAAGGAATACAAGTGAGTCACCTTTCTCTTCAGCTTTTCCTAGTGCCTTTTTGTTATTTATTCATTTGTTTTTTGAAGAGCTGCTTCATCTTTTTTATTGAATGGATAACAAATGTTGTTAGGGCTCTGTCAATGCAGTAATGAACAAAGAACTAGAAAAGACTTTGGGTGATTAGTACATGTTCAGCCAAAGGAAAAAACAGTCCTTTTCATAAATTTAGAAGATCTCTGGTAAACTTGTTTAGATCTTTTGTGTTTAGTTTAGTTTCTTTTTTTTTTTGGTCTCTATAACAGTTAAAGCTGAAATATGTTTCAGAATTTGTATATAACCTATTTGTGGATTATAGTCTTCATGCTAGCAATCATCTTTCTTGTTTTCTTTTTAATGGACAGACTCTCAGATGCTAATAGAAGCTCCTACTGTTAGCTTCTAGCTGAAAGCCTATATGCTTTAGACTGCTGAATTTAATCTGCTATTCCAGTTGTCCTAATCAGTACAAAGGTGTACTGAAGAACTTACGTACTGTGTCTGCTCAGGACCCTTCATGATCTTGTTCCTTTTCGAGTGCTCAATGAAATGAGGAATTTGGCTTTTCAATAATAAAGTGCAGAAACTGAGACTGAATATATACTAAAAAACAGTCTGCGGAGTTGAGGGGAAAGATACCCAGAGGTAAAATCTTACCTACTCAGTCATTCTGCATTAGCTGAATTGCACTAATCTTTGGAAGCGTGACTTTCTGTGGAACCATCCATCACAGCGTTACGTGTCTACTAGTAATTCTTGCTTTTAAATTCAATTGATCTGCCATATTCAAAGCACACATTTTTAAAAATGCTCTAAAGGTCACAGTAATACCGGGAAGGCCATCACACAGTGTATTGCCTATCTTGCACATATTTTATGGTTGAGGGCACAAATGGACTCATTAAACTAAGTTATGATACTGTGAAGTCTGGGGCATGCATTTTAAAACAAAAGCATGTGATTAACTCTGAGTTGAAGTCTTCTTTTCAGGATAGTAATTAAATCAAGAGAATAAAAAGTCTTCAGGAAATTCAGGACTGCACAAAAGGAGAATACCCTTATTCTCCCATTACACCTATATACCTATTATACCTATTCTCCTTATTATACCTATATCGTTGTTGTATGTTCTTTGTGTATTTCCTTTTCCCCATGCTATTAGTGTCAAATTTTACTTAAGGGAAGATTTTTTTCTTGATTATGCCCATTAAATACTCATACTATCATGAATATTCAACAATTTGTCTTGTTTTGTGTTCTCACTGCTCACGCTTTTTCCTATTTGCTATCGCTCTTCAGTTGACCAGCCTGAAGAATTAGGCGCTAGTGTTTCCGTGACTTTTGAAGAAATGGAGAAGCTGCTATACAAACCCCAAGAAGGGGAGTGGGGGATGCGGTCTCGTGATGAAGCTTGTGAACGGATTATCAGCGGTATTGATCAGCTTCTGACTCTTGGTAAGCATGTCCTCTAAGCTTTAGGGAGTTTTCTCCTTGCATTAACTTTATAAACAGGTCTCTGGAATATACATGGCATCCTTTAAAAATGTCCTATAATAAAGTACTGTAAATGTTCACACATTTTTATGTGCAGTTCTCACATAGTCTCTGTACTCAGATTTGGTTTTGTACCAAATAATCATTGTATAATTATTCCTGATAAAACCATAGCAATCAAAAGTCTGACTCAATTTTCCTATGCATACAAGCCTCAAAATAGTTCAGTTAATCTTGCTGTTTCTTAACAGACATTTCAGCGGCTTTTGCTGGTCCAGTTGACCTGTGTACATATCCCAAGTACTGTACGGTGATTGCTTACCCAACAGACCTGAACACTATTCGAACAAGACTGGCTAACCGATTTTACAGGTAAGTACTAGCAACAGAAACAAGGGAGAATGTGGTCTTAGCTTTGTACCTTGTGAGAAGATCTAAACTTTTTTTTTGTTCTTTTTCTTTTAATAAACCTTTTGAAAAACCAACAGTCCAGTACCTGAATTCAGCATTACTGGTACTGTGTAGCAACATTAATATACATTTTTATTAAGTTTCTTATTTCTCAAGGAAATTGATTTCAGCCTATATTGATACTGTTTTCGGAGTTGCAATGAACGTTGACATTGTCTTTGAGAAATTTACTATTTGAAATGAGTAAATACTTTACTTCAATGATGGCCTTATTACTTTTATAATTTCATTCAGCTTTTGAGGTGCTGTACTTAGTTTGAACTTGAAGAGGGTTCAGCTCTTTCTTACTCAGTACTTGCAGAAATGAGTCTAAACACAGAGGTGAAATGTTAAATGTTACCACCAGTGCTTTAAATGATAAAAACAGCACAGAGAGAGAGGGTAAAAGCTTCATTGTGGAGTTGATAAAATTCTGATCTGTTGGATGTGCACCCATCAATTTTTGTAATAAAAATTAAAGGGTGTTCATCATCTGGACTTGCATTCAGAGTATCTGTAAATAAAATGGAGAGATATTTATGGTGGTTTTCCTCAGTGAGCCTGAAATAATGACTTGGGAAATAGTTTGAAATTTTGTAGATAAAGAGTTGTAAATCTGGGGTATTATGGCTTCAAAATTACAAAGAATCGGAAAGTGAAATGATAGAAAAGAAGCTATGCAATTGTGCTAGCTCACTTCCATAGTGTTAGCTTGTAGCAGTTTCTACAAGTTTGTCTTACAGAGGACAGCTATTGTTTTAAGACTGGTTGGTTGGTCTTAAAGGAAAGTATTTGAGGGAAGACAGAAAAGATCATCATAGGTGTATTTAAAAAAATTATTTAGGTCAGGCCTTTTCTCATTGCTTTTTTAATTGCTTGTGTCTTGTGTTTATTTATTCTTGAGCATTATTAATATACTACGCAACTGGTGTTCCATTTGAGAGGACTTTTCCACAGGCAACTGCTTTAGATGTTTCCAGAATAAGTGTTGTAAAATAAAGTAGTCGTTAAATACTACTTCTAATTTCCTTTCCATTTTGAATAGGGTCAAATATAAGCTTTATAAAAATGCATAGATTTTTAAAGACCCAAGGAAATCCTCGCTAGTTAAATTATTTCAGTGATATTTCATAATTCAGTGGTATCAAAAGCCAGTGCTTTACTAGGCTGGTTTTATTAACAGAGTTTAATAATGAATGAAATGAAAGTTTAATAATGAATGAAATCAAAGACTGCTAGAATTCTGCAACCTTTCTGAAGATGAATTATCAGTATTTATTTGGAAAATCAGTTAACAAAGGTGTCCGTTGTTGATATTGCTACCTTGAATTGTGTGTGTTTGTGAACATGCTTCAGTTTTCCATGTGAGGCTAGTGTAATAAAACTTCAATTAAAACAAAGGACGTATTTATATAATATATATATATATATATATATATATATATATATATATATATATATATATATATATATATATAAAAAATACATGTATAAAAAATAATAAAAAATACATGTATATATAAATAAAATACATGTATATGTATGTGTGTATATATATATATGTATATATCCTAGTTTAATATAGACACAATTACTAGGAGGATAACTTTACAATTTTTCAGCTTAGTTTAAAGGTGCAATGTGTTTTTTTTGTTGGTTTGTTTTTTTTAATTCTAAGGAGAATCTCTGCATTGGTTTGGGAAGTAAGATACATTGAAAGCAATGCCAGGACCTTCAATGAACCTGGGAGTGCTATTGCTAGAGCTGCAAAAAAGATCACTACGCAACTCTTAAAATTTATCAAGTGAGTGGCTTTTTAATCTAAATAGTGCTTGAATGCTTGCAATCTTAAACTGTGGGGGAGCATAAACATCTTAAGATGCCTTTGAGAATCCTGCTTTCTTTGTCCTGCAGTGCATGGAAGAAGAGTAGGAAATCAGTTGCATAATTCTTCCTGAGTATTATTTTAACTAGGAAAATACCAAAATGTTCTGCAAAAAGACATCTTGACTTTTTCTCATAGTAGCATTCACTGGTATTTATAGTATGAAGATGTCACTGACTTGAAAGGAGGGCAGTCTGTAACGTGAGCTTGCGTAGAAGTTCCTATTGCAGTGTGCCTGACTTTGCTTCAGTTGAGAGGTTTATTTAAATAAAAAAACTAGTGTAGGCAGTCTAACTACCATAGATAAGTTTTGAATACTACTTTCAGATCTCTAATGCTATTTTCACCCTCCTTCCTTACTCCTTCTGAAATTCATAGTATAGCAGTTTTCCAGATTTAATGCTACTTTGGAAATACTATAATCACCTTGTGAGTTTGTATTTCAGTTGATTCTTTGTTACTGTCTTTAAGTTTATACAAAGCTTTTGGTCATGTCTGGGTTTAATCTGGGAAGTGATAGGTATGTTTTTGCTATTCCAGTAACAGATCTAATTGCATTACAGTGATCAAGACTGTACAAACATTTTTGAACTATGTAGCACAACAGATGATGAACAAGATTGTCTTGATGACGATGATCTGGTAAGCTTTTCTTGTCAATAATTGCAATAATGCATTAGCAGTGGTAAGAAAATAACGCTCTTCAAGTATTTATAGTAAAATTGTTTTTTTTTTTTTTTTTTTTTTTTTAAATAAAGACCCTTGCATGTATTTATATACTTATGCAGCTAATACAAACATTTACTATACTAGGAATGTGAGGAGTGATGCGGGGAGGTGCTTTAATGAAAACATTTGAGTTGTCAATACTTGTTCAGAAATAGAACAAACATGCATTTTCTACTGTGAATATTTGTCATCAAATAGAACAATACTTCCGTGTTTTGTGAGTGATACGTTTCTGAAGCATATTAATACGCAGTAATGTAATATTTCAAGAGTGTATGAATAGCTATCTTTCATTGTATTTTTAATTATATGCACCCTTAGTTATTGCTAAGGGTAAAATTGGCATGGAGTGGTAAATGATAAAAGAGGCTAAAAGTTGACAAGTTGTTACGACTACTGCAAAGCACCACTGCAACAGCAAACACTGCAGTTTCTTCGTATACCCAGCTATGATCACGCATCAGTTTTACGTGCCTCATTGAGAATATAATGAAGTATGTTTATCTTAAATCAGAGGTAGCATTCACTGCACAACAACAGTGCCTGTTGTCTTCAATACCATACGTTTATTAACAATGTACCCCAAACTACCGAATCTGAATGTCTTTTGCATGTTTTGATTTCTAATTCAGCAGCAAGACTACTGAAAATCACAGAGGCAGCATTCTCTTTCAGGATAATATTTAGGGAAGAAATTACATTAAGCAGTCGCCCTACTTCAGCATTTTCTTAGTACTTTCATATTGTAATGTTCTTCTTTTACCAAAAATAACTTGATCACAAAGATTTCTTTGTCCTAAACTCAGGACAAGCAAAATTCAGTTCTGTGACTTCTGTTATTTGTTAATTGAATTACTGATGGTCTTTAGTCATTGGGATTCAAAGCTGGTGGGTGTCTTCTCAATTCTTACTGAAAAGAGAACTTGCAACTTCTTATGGTGATTTTTCCTTTGTATTAAGGTCAAGAATTGGAATGAGGAATCTTCAGTGGAGGGACATCTTTAGGATCTTACTTTCCTAGTCTTTCAAACAATGTGCTGTAGTTTTTGATACGCTCATGTTCTGACTCATTGAGAGAAATTAGAATAAAAGTCTGTTTTAACTGTGGTGTAAAATTCAATGGTACTTTGAGCAAACATTGCCCATTGTTTCATAAATAATTTTATTTTATGCAGGATGATGAGAAATGTCGTCCGAGAACATCATATAGGAGGAGAAGAGTGAGTTGGCTAATCTTTACCATATATCATACCCAATTCAGGTTTGACAGGATTGGTTAGCAGGCTGTTGAAATTCTGTGGGAGTGATGTTTTGTTTTCTAAGAATCATAGATAAAGTAGATTTTTGTTTGATGATACCCTTTGCCTAAATAGTTCGTTATTTTAATGCTTCTGTACGTAAAAAAAAAAAAAAATTGATACTAGAACTATTTAGTCTAACAGGTTTCAATTATATATATGATACTGAAGTAAAAGCATTATTCAGCAGAGATGCTAAGAAAAAATATTTTGAGCGATGGAAATTATTCAGATCTCTTAAGAATAATTTGGAAGAAGTCAGGAGGTATCTTTTTGTGTGCTTTATGTAGTATTTAAAAAAAATTGAAGAAACTTATATGAATTGGCAGAGTTTTATTTATAAATATCAGTAAAAAATCTTCTAGTAGTAGAGTTGCAAAGTTTTGTTACAAAACAGTATGTTTGGAAGCACATTTTTCTAATACAGAAATATTTCCAGTTAGACTATTAGGTTTAGTTTTTCAGGCTGTGTTTCAGTAATGTCTTTTGTGTCCTTTGACTTCTCAGTAATAAATTCTGTGTCTTTTGACTTTTTTTTTCAAGGGACGGGGTAGAAAAGGAAAAGGCATTAAAAATGGCTATGATGAAAACTGTTGGAAAAAGCAGTGTATGGAACTCGTGAACTTAATTTTCCAGTGCGAAGATTCTGAACCTTTTAGGCAGCCGGTTGATTTGGATCAATATCCTGTAAGTTGTTGTTATAATATTTGTATCTTGCAAGATTAATTTGTTTGTTTTAGTGTTTGTTTGGTATCATATTAAGATCTCCACATTTCTCTTGGAGCTATTTGTTTTGTTTAGGGTTTTAGTTCCCAACCATTGGTGCTTGACTGCATCAAGGTAAGATCCATCAAAGTATTGAGACAGTACAAAACAATTGCAGAGCAGCAGTATAATGTCTACAAATATCCTGATACGTTAAATGAGTTTTGTTTTGCCTTTAATAATTAACTCTGATGATAAAAATAAATGAATGGACTGCAGTGAAACAGGAACTTGTTATTTGTAGTCCCATGATTTACTACTTTTCCTATTTTCACTGCTGCCATTATTATTTTTTCTGCTATTCAGCTCACTGTATGTTTTTAGGAATCTGTCCCCACTTTGAATCTTCACATTCAGATAAACTATAGGCATCGGTTCATACGTTCCTCTGAAGTATGGATCCTGTCCAATCTGGTTTGCATTTTCTCTTAAGTTCTGTGTAAAATGCATCTCAGAACATCTTTATGCTCTAATGGTTCTTTTGTATCAATATAATATTTGGCTGCTGAAGGCCTTCTGCAGCCTCATGGTGTACTTTCTTCAGCAATCTACGTAATTCCAGAATTTTATTTCTCTCTTCTATAGCCGGATCAGTTCTCATTGTAAAATGCATCAATGAAATGATTAAATGAAGATTCACTGCAGTCTTACTTCCCCTTTCTGAGTAACAAAAAAAAATGTCAACTTGCATGCTGTTGTTAGTCAATAGTTACTGAGGTAAATCAGGAGAAAGGAAACTGCAAAATTGTATGTACAAGCACATGAGGTTATATTAAACCATGATCTCTAATAAATTCCGAGGGTGATGCTGAAAATGAGTGAAGTTACATAGGCGCTAATGTAGACTTTAAGTCAAGTAGTTTCTGCAACAGCTTAGCTGTCTGCTCTGCTAGGTGTCTGTTGTGTCTTGAGCTGATGGTTAAGATAACCTGAGCTCTTAAATTCTAGAAGTAAAATTCAAAAGTGTTGTTTTTCATCTAACTTGTTGAATTACTGTTCTTCATGTTCTGTCTAGGATTACAGACATATTATAGACACTCCAATGGACTTCGGTACAGTGAAAGAAACACTGGAAGCTGGAAATTATGACACTCCAATGGAACTGTGCAAAGATATAAGACTAATATTTAGTAATGCCAAGTCTTATACTCCAAACAAAAAGTCCAAGGTAGCTGTTAATATTGTTTTCTTAGGCTTTTTGTAATGCAATTAGGTATTATTTTGGAATTAACTTTCTTATCAGTATTTAGAATAAAGTTTCTGGCTGAGTAGATACAGGTGAGAAGTGCAATAAATTATATTAAACATTAATTTGTGCATGGCATGTCTTGTTTATCTGGTGCTACAGTCTATCATGTGCCAGACTTCTCTTTTTCTGTCCATTTTTACTTTTTTAGAAATGCTAGTCTTGCATGAAAGTTTTGGTTGTTAATATAAACCACTTCCTTGCCTAGATTTACAGTATGACCTTGAGATTGTCAGCATTATTTGAGGAGAAAATAAGAAGAATTGTTTCAGATTTCAAAAATGGTCAAAAACAGAATGAAAAACTACGAAGAAACCAGAGGTATACTAGAAGACTTCAGAATCAAAGCTCGACGCAGCAACCTACCAAAATGCTCAGGTAATGAAATTATGAAGATATGGAGGCTTATCATAGCTGATTAATATTCATATTCACTAACATATAAGAAGAAGAGAACAATTGTTTTATTAAGTGGTTAGCTAATTTTGGTGAGAACTTGTAGAATTCTTTTTCAGTAGGACAGACGTGCTTAAGAAGTTCTGTTGTAATGTAAAACTGCCCAGGAAACAGTGGAAGGACTGAAAAATATAATAGGGGTGGTTTTGTTTTGTTTGCTTTGTTTTAAATACTTCATTGAGGAAAATCAGTGTTTAATCTGACTGTAATAATTAGCGAAACTTACTGCATGTATTGCAGTTACTTTACTATGAACATAAGAAAGGTAGTCCTGTGGATTTATAGAGATCTTAATTTACTGTGGTGTTCTGTTGGTAATTTAGTATGCATCTCCTTTGAAGGAAAACACACTCTTGACACCACTGTTGGTTGACATGATTAACTCTCATTGTTAATTTGCATACGGGGTGAAGTGAGATAAAATACAAAAACTAAACGTGCTGAACTGTTGGAACTGAGCGTATACTTTTCTGCTGCTGACCAGCCTTTTTTGTCTGATAGTGAAGGGATAGGAATAATCCCATGTAGATCACTCATACTTTAGTCAAATACGATGTCAGGATTGCATGTAGCATGCATTTAAAGGAAGAATCAAATCAGTGAGTTCCTCTCCAAATGTGCGTTTTATTTTAGACCGTAGATTTTGTTGAAAAATGTGCTGTCTTCGTGTCTTTAGAACTCAGTTTATCATGGAATAATGTTAATTTGTGCTTTGAGGCTTATGTGCAATTAACAAGAGACTGAATTCAACAGAAGTTGAGGCTGTTGTTGCAATATCTTAGTAAACAATAAGAGGACCTAAAAGGTATTCAGTGTTACCTTTTTTTGGTTTTGATTAGAGATAGTCTCCTCTTGTGTAACTTTACTAGGACTGTAGACTTATTTTAATGAAAGTAGTTAATGCTTATCCTTGTCAAAATTGTCCCATACCATGTTAGCTCACAAACCTAACTACCATTCCAAATTGTAAAATCATATGGTATATGGTTAATTAAGCTTTCAGAGAACATCATTTTAAAAATACTTAATTGCTGATATTTTTTCATAGTTTACAACCCATGTTGCTTTTACTTTCCCCTTTCAGCAGAAATGTGAAGCAGAAACCATTAAAGTCTCAGGCAAAAATTGAATCTGAGCAGGAAGATGCTTTTAGTCAACCTACCTCAAGCAGAGCAGCCTGTGTTGCAAGCCATAAAACAAATGCTAGCAATTACAACCATAGTTCCTCTGGTGAATCCTCTGATTCTGTATGCCTGGCATCTTTTGAAAGGAATGGCAAAGCTAGATCTACAACACTAACAAACTGTTCTGCACCGTCATCAGGTAAGAAATGTTTGAAAAATCTGTTTCAGATGAGGATTTTCATCTGTCTTTATCTGTGAATTACCTACTGGTGTTTCTTTATATCTGTGGATATTATAAAAAGTTCTGTGTACTAAAGAATGCTTTAACATTCTTTAATATAGAAAGCAATTAACTTAATTTTATTAATGACAAAGCCCGCTCCTAGGCAGAAATTTATTACTAGCATAATTTATGTGGAAGCAGAGCTGTCTTGGTTATATATCCATTTTGCAGTCAAATGTACTTTTCTACAGCCTTGTGTGGGAATTCACAGCAAAGCTGAATTGAGTAAGACTGATGATAAGAATAAGTTGACATACGAACAGCATGATTACTTCATGTTCTTAACTCTTACCAAACTCTTACAATAATAGAATTTCTTCAAGGGGATTTTCTAGGAAAATTGTTGTGGTGAATGGATGCCTCTTATCTGAGAGGAAAATGTGGTGTATTTGATACAAAATACCGGTTATAAACCCATGCATGTTACATAAAAATGAAAATCCAAAATTAGCAAATGAAAAAAAAAAAAGTTCCCGGAGTCATAAAATGTTTCCTGTCATTTTCCCCCCACACACACACTTTACCTTGGCAAAAGTTCATCTCCTTTCAAAGAACAAGGATGTAAGTCCTGGTAAAAGAAGGGATCTATCAGATGATTTGGGATTTTTTAACATGCTCTTCTCTTAAATCTGCTATTTGGGAGCAGCTCTGCTATTTTACTTGAAACTTAAATGCAGCTTAAAGAAACTTATCGCCAGAAATCTCATAAATGTAGAGTGGTATATTTCGTAGAACTAATAATTTCAGATGTACAAGACATTACAGCATGGTAACAAGTGTACTGTAAAACAATATTATGAGGAAATCTTGAAGATTTCCTGAATGAGCAAAACGTAGCCCTTAACTGCAAGCTAACTGCATGGTTAGAATTCTGATTGACTTTTCTTTTTTTAAACAGAAAGTGAAATAGAAGGTTCTTTAGCTTCTTCATCTACATCTTCTTCATCTTCATCCTCTTCAAGCAGCTCAGAAGAAAGCAAAGAAAGCTCTGTTGCTCTTGTGTCACCTCCACTACACAACGGTGTATGTAGGAGAAAGAGCATCAACTGTAGGATAACTAGGAATCGAGCTGCTCAGAGAAAACAAACAGGTAAGATTCAAGCAGCTTTCTTCTGAATGGACAATAATCCAGGTGTGTATGTATAAAACTAAATGTAATCAGTATTTAATTGTTGTGTATGTGTTATTGTTTGAGTAGTAGGTCTGTTGCTCTCAAAATACTACTTTCTGAACTTTTCAGATCTTTTTCAGTACTTAGGGTAGGAGGACTGAAGCCCTGGTGAGAGGGTGTGTCTTGCAACATTTTATATCTTAAAGTAAAAGCAGTAGTTCTTAAAGCAGTTCTAGTTTTCACAGAACTAGAATGAATCCAAAATTTAACATTTTTTTCTTGCCAGAGAACAAAACCATGTAACTACTACTAGGGGTGTATTGCATTTATCATGTCTGTAGGTTGAATCTATTCCAGATTTGACGAGGCTTAAGAAGCTTCTACTCTTAAGATTTTAATCCCTCCTGTACTTTACAGGAACGCTTCTGCAGGAGAACGGGAATACAAGAAAAACTGTCAGGAAAAGGTTATATGGAAGTGATTCTGAAAATAAGTCAGTGGTGACACCTGAGTCTCCGAGTAATAGTACTGGTAGACACAGAAAAATTCCACGCAGAAGTGCTACCGTGGCTGCTAATAAGTTAAGGCTAATGAGTGATGTGGAAGAAGAGGTTTCAAGCTCAGAAAGTATTGGTATTGGGTGTAAAAACAGGAAACTGCCTCATCGAAATGCCTCAGCTGCAGCCAGGCGAATGTTACTGGAGGGGTCTGAGGATGACGTAGGTGTGAAGTCTGAAAGTGAAAAAGAAAACGAAGAGCAGCTTACCAAGAGGAAAAATCTTTCTCTCCCTGGTTCATCTGCTCCACGAAGAAAATTTGTTAGTGAATCTGAAAACGGAAGTTCAGATTCTGAGATAGACATGCAGGTGAAACAGAAAACCTGGGAAAGCAACGGCCACAGACAGTTAGGTGGGACACTCCATTCTGCATCTCCCAAAGTGAGAAGTTCCATACGAGACTCCTCGGAAGATGATGCCAAAAGCCATAATTCAGAGGATGGGAGCAGTCAAAAAGCTGATGAGTCAACGTCTCCACATAAGCTTGCACTGAGCAACTCTGAGGATGAAGTCTATTTTGAATCAAATAGGTGGAATGACAAAAAAATTACTAGTCTGCAGATTGTTGCTCCCTTAAAGAAAGCAAAAGTCTTGAGTGATTTAGAGGACTCAGCAGAATCTGAAGCAGAAGGCAGAGAGAATGGGAGAAGTCTTATTTCGGAGACCTTGGTGCCATCTAGAATTGCAGGGAATTCAATATCTGGACCTGGTACCAGTTACAACGACTCTTCTGATACAGAATCTGAAACAAATTCTAATAACAGTAATTATTGTGACACTTCTACAAAAACAAGAAAGAGGAGAAGGAAAGGAAAAACAAAAATCTTCAGAAAAGGTAAAATTACTAAAGCTAATGCATCTGATTCTAGTGGTGACTAGGAGGAAACAACATAGGATTAACAAAGGATTAAAATGGGTAACGACTGGGGGATTTGAGCTGTGTGGTGTAATAGTGTTTCTGGCTGTTCTAAAATCTGAACTAAATATCAGGGAGGGTGAATTGTAAGGTATGGTGTTGCTGACAGGGGAACTGGGGAGTTGCCAAACAGCACTGAGAGAAAAGTATTACAGTTCTATGGTGACAGTTTGTTGGTATTTAGAATTCATGATGGGTTCTGGCAGTTCTGAAGCAGTTCAGGGAATACGTTTTTCTGTGAAAAAGTTGTTATTAAATTGCACTTTCTTACCTACATAGCAGAATATATTAACATGCTAAAATACCTGTGTTGAAGTAGCATTACTCTGAGTGTGTTGACAGTTAAAGAAGCACTGCCTTTCTGGTTGTTGACACAAAACTAAGAATTCATATTCACAAGAATTCATATTCACAGCAACCTTCAGGATATTGCTATCGCGTGTAGGTCAAGGCACCAGAAAATCTCAAAAGGAAAAGTTCATTCTCTTTTGTCAGCCTGCTCCTTGATTGGAGAATTTCAGTAATGAAAATCTGAGTTGTAGTTCTGTTACTTCACTCATAAACTCAAGATAATAATTCTTGCTTTAGATTATTGCCTTTTTTTCTGAAGACTTCTGTGCTAAAGCAGACATATGTTATTTTCATTTGAAGTACCTTTGTAATCTTTCAAAATGAAACTGATAGATGTTTTAATTATTTT
Source organism: Aythya marila (assembly GCF_965140915.1). Lineage (NCBI taxonomy): Eukaryota > Metazoa > Chordata > Aves > Anseriformes > Anatidae > Aythya > Aythya marila. Next base: position 93,837,658 of record NC_139042.1, read on the forward strand.
TTACTTCCATGGCATACGTTGGAATCTCTAACGTAATTTGCCTTTTGGATTTTGTCAGTGATGGGTAGTGTCCTTGTCAAGGTAGCGATGTGTTTTAATGCTGTGATGGTAACGTTCTGATGCTTGTCTGGCTTCTCCCCCATTTAAGATTAGGAGGATCTGAGGTTTGGGTGTTCTTTTTGGAGAGCGTGTGGATGGGGTTCTGTTACCAAACACAGCGGTGATTCTTCTGTTCCTTGGTTTCTCGAGTTTCATGGGTTTATGGGTGTCTATGCAATGTTGTAACTAACTGAAGCAGATGACACTGTTCTAACTAGTTTTTCTAGATGTGCATCCTTACTTTGAGGTTGAAGAGATTTTTAATACGGCAAAGAGAAGGTATTTCTATACAAATACTTGATGTAGTGGACATTTGTATTTTTTAAAAGTGGGTAGTCAGTAACATTTTCTGTACCAAATTTGTCCAACACAGCATTTCTAAGGGGAAATCAGCACTGGTCAACTTACAAATCTTTCATTACACATTTTTTTAATGTAAACGTTTCTCCATGAAATATGTAGAAACTGCCACACTGAGTAGCCAGTGTGTGAACTGCAGGGTTCAGTCTCATTCAAAGGTTGTCCTTTGAACGTAATGTGGGTGTCTTAATTGTGTATATTGGAGTGGTTAAAGCTTGTTGAGAATGTGATTTATTTTTTTTTTTTCCTGCCAGCTTTTTAACACTCTGGTTAAATTCTAGCTTCTCTTGTGTTGTACCATTTACCTCTGGGGGTGTGATGTTATGTTGTCTTCCAGCTATAACTTGGAGCAGAACTCCTCTTACTCACATTTTTTTCTTAAACTTCCTTGATTTCCTCTTCCATCAGTTTTCAGGTCAGAGTGAATATCCTGTTCCTTTGGATGATGAATGCATTTCTTTCTACTTTATCCTTTAGCTTCATTAGTAGTCAATGTTCATCTATTAGGTAAAACTAGCAATCATAACAGCATGTTCAGCATTATTTTTAGTCTGTAACTGGTGCCACTGTCAAGGATGTATTAATAGTTAATGAGCTGCATCTGTTACATGATCATAAAATTCCTAATGGCTTTTACAAGAATTAGTGCATAAATTACATACTTTTTACTTTATTTTTGCATTTTTTATAGAGCAGTCTTATTTTGTACAGAAATGTTTAACTTCTGCCATCTGAAACCTCCCAAATGGTGAACTGCACTTGCAGTGGATTATTCTTTTGCCATTTTTACCAACATTTTTAAGGGGAAGCCCTTTTAAAACTCTTAGATTAAATGAAGAGGCCCCATCTAAAGTTAGAAAATTCTTTAATGTAAGTTAAATATGGGGCAAGAGCAAGCATTGTTAAGTTTCTACAAGATGACAAAATATGCTCTTTAAAAGTCAACAAGGGTAAAATACAGTGATTGAATACTTGTATGGGTTGGGTCTCATTGTAGAGTAACAATGGTTATCTGAGAAGAGGGCTCAGCATACTGCTAGCTTAGGGAGAAAAAGAAAAAAAAAAAAAACACCATTTTTTCCAATATGTGGGGCACCAGGATGGTTAAAAATATAGGGCTGAAGCTGTTGTCCTTTATATGAACTGGTACATAGACTTGGATGTCTACACTAAACCACATTTATTTTCCATTTCCCTTTTTTTCATCTTTATTTTGGGGTACTTCCACAGGTAGTCAAACAAACTATTTTTATATTAGCAGATGCCCACTTTAATCCTCAACAGATGATAGGTACAGCAGACGTGCTGCTAGCACAGCCTGGTTTACTGTGGTTTGCCAAACTGGTGTGTGCATTCCTCTCTCTGGAGAGGCTGATAGCTGCTTGGAAATAACAAGCTAAACCTGTTTGTACCTGTGAAAGTTACTCATTAGGTACTGCTGGAGTACATGCATGCTTTTATTTAAATACTTACGCATGTATATAATACATTTATTTGAATATATGACTGTGTATGACTCAAGGGATGGCTGGATACGTCTGTCCAGTGCTGCAGCCCACACTACCAGGTTTGGTCTGGTGGCAAGAACACCAGCATTCCTTGTCACAGCTGCAAACTTGATGGACAAGGCTTTCGTATCTTGGTGGCTTTCTTGTAAAAGTGCTCTCAGTTCATATGATAAATGGAGGTTTTTTTATTTGATCCTCCCTCTTCCTGCTTGTGCAATCTGCTTGTACCTTTGCAGCATTTAATTCTGGATATTGTTTGTAAAGTTTCATTAAGCTGATGCAAGCATTTCTTTTACTGCTGTGGTATGGGGGGATGTTGAAGTTACTACAGAGCGGATTTTAATTCTAGTAAGAAGTTTTAACTTAAAAGAAAAAGACTGGAGGGGGAAAAGCTTTCTACTAATTTGCTGCCAATTTGGGTACAAAGTATAGGTTTAATATTCTCGTAGTGTGTTGCAGAAGGGCTGGATTCCTCTCTTGGGTAGATTGCAATGTTGCTCTATCCTTTAGTCTTGCATTTGGTTTTATGAATTAGCTGCTGAAACTTTGAAAATATGCATAATCTGTTATGATAAAGCTTTTTGTTTTAAAAGCATGAACCTATAAACACCTCTCTGTGGAAAAATGGCTAAAATCTTTGCATGTGCAGTTTTTTTTTCTTTTAAAGCTAATTCTATTGGGATATTTCCAGATGATATCTAAGATTTTAAACAATACTTTCTTCAGGTGGCCAAAGGGGATTAAGTTTTGCCTGGTCTTAATACTGAATGCTGTCCTTTGCACGTTTCCATATTGCCCTTCTAGAATGGGAGTGTGTTAAAGCAGTTATAGGGGAATCTAAATCTTAAAGTTGGGTTATACATTTCCACATTTAGTAACTGATCAAAATGTTTCTCTGAACCAGTAATGTGTGTACCACTAGTATGTTATGATATACCATTATTAGTATTCACAATATTTTCCTGTTTCAGGCTTAATTTATCACATTAAATATCTTACATCTGCCTGTTCAGCCTTACTTCATATAATAACTGCTATGAGCAGCAGCCATTTGTCTACGTGATAGTATTGGAAGACAGTGTATAATTTAAGTTTCAGGTCTTCACTTTCTTTTATGTGAATTAGTTCAGCTTTTATGCAGTATTCAGCAGTGTGTTACATTTTGGCCATAAAACCACACAGTATAAATACTAGTAACATATACGTGTAATTTCTGGAAGCTGTTAAAACAGGCAGTAAACGAATTAACTTTTGGGAATATCAAAAGAAGGAATTTTGATATGTGAGTAGTAAATAAACTGATCTACCTTCAAATAAAGACCAGATTTGGCATCTGAACAGATTTTTAATACTGGCATTCAAGTTGGACGTACTGGATTTGTCCAATTACTTTTCTAACTTAAATTATTTCCCAGTCTCTTAGAATACATCTTCATTGCACGTATTCTTGACAGAATTTAGGGAAAATGTTGCCCTATCCTAGCTTGACAGGTGATATGTTGGGGAACAAAAAGACCAAATGCCTTGCCAGTGTTGAGCACAGTAAGCTGGCCAGAAGGAGCAAGGAACTGAACCTTGCTCAGCTTTATCTCAGGCCACCGTTCCAGTGCCTGAGGAGCTGTCATTCTCAAAAGACATTGGGTCATTAGTTCCAACAGCTGAGCAGCATTAGCAAGATGAGCTTTTTTCATCTGCTGTGTAATTATAGCATTCCCTCCTCTTCCCTAAACATTTCCTTGAAAAAGTACTTCATTTGCCAACCTTTCTGCAAAGGAGTATGCAGGAGCTGCCGTGATTTTTCCCTGTTTGTAGAGTACAGGTAGAGAATCAGGAAAAGCAATGAGACTGAGCTAGAACAAAATCTCTGTTCGTTCTGTTATCAGGAAGTGACAGACTAATATAAAGTAGATGATTTCATGGTGCCCGTGTTTACCCATCTTGGTGAAAAAATCAGTAAATCAGTAATGGCTCCAAAGAAATATGAGATAGACATCAATTTTGAGGAAAGTGAACTTTGCAAAGGCACTTCTACCAAAAGAGTGATTTAAAAAAAAAAAAAAGTCAAATCTATTTTAAGAACTTCTTGTGTTAATTTTTGGCTGTGTCTTATCAGCAATTCTGTTTCCATGAGAATGCAAAATGTCTAAAGCATTTATTTTGGTAGCATCATTCATGGTGTTTACTGATTTGAATATTTGTTTAAGAAGCTTAAGAAGCAAGTGCTGTATTAAAAATAAAAATACTGATTGGAAGGTTCTCTGTTAGAAGCGCTCTTGAGTTTAAGTCCCTAAGGAACTGAATGGTTTAAGTGTTTTCTCTGTATGTGAAAGCACTTAAAATTGTGAAATCCATCCAGGACTAGTATCTGCATGAAATCTTTTTTTGAACAGTCTACAAAGTGTAATAATTCATTTTGAAAAGTAATTTTGGTATGAAAATTACAGCTTTAATGATGGAAGTATTAGTAGTGTGAAAGCAGGTGTTTGCTAAGCTAGGTAACTTGTAAGCTAATTTCTAGAGAGATGCTAAAGAATGTTAATTTACAACCCTTTCATCATCTCAAAGCAAAACACTAATCCTGAGAGTTAAAAATATGCTCGGGACTCAGTGGCTGTATTTTTAATAAAGGCTTAAGATAAATTGCACGTAGCAGTTGAAATCAAAAAATGCTTTTGTTCATTTCATTAAACATGGGAGTGTTTGTGCTTTATGAACTAGCAGTTGTAGAAGTGTAAGTTATTAAAAGGCATTTTTAAATCTTTTTGTAGAATCAACGTCTGAGAAGACTGGACAAAGTGGAAAAGTGCTGAGGAGCCGGACGTGCATCATTAACTACAAGAAACATACAAAGCTGTCTAATGTGACGGAGAAAAAAAATCCACGAAGGTGTGCCACTTTGGCAGCTAATAAGATAAAGATAATGAGTGATACAAAGGAAGAGTTATCAAGCTCAGAAAGTGTTTACACAGTGAAAAAGAACAGGAAGCACCTTCATGGCGGTGTATCTGCGGCATCCAGGAAGAAACCGCTCAGCAGCTCGGACCTAGATGTTAGCCTGATGTCTGAAAATGAGAAGGAACAGTGTTCTGGCAGAAAAAAACTTTCTTGCCCTGAGTCATCTGCTCCTAAGAGAAAATATATTAGCGAGTCTGAAAACGAAAAAACAGAATCTGAGGTGGAGGTAGAAGTGGCTCAGAAGCAGAATGATGGTAATGACAGGCAGACGCACAGAACTGTCCGTGCTGCAGCTCTTAAAAAGGAGTGCCACTCTTCAGGGGAGGATTCCACAAACTACAAGGTAGAAAACGGGAGAAACTGGAGAACTTCTGAGCAATCAACTTCAGCTCACAACCATCATGTAAGCGACTCTGAGGAGGAGGTGGATTCTGAGTTAGGTAAACGTGAAACTAAAAATAAGAGACAAGTACCAAAAACAAAATCTAGAGCTCGCTTCAAAAGATCAAAATTATCAAATGACTTAAAAGAAACACCAGAATCTGAAACGGGGGGGAAGAAAGATGAAAAAAGCTCGGTATCGGAGAATGTGGAAACACCTGAGACTGCAGGAAGCTCAAAAGCCAGTTTCAATTGTTCTTCTGATTCAGACTCTGGAACTGATAACAGTATATACAGTGATGCCGCAGAAACAAAAAAGAGAAAGAGAAAAACAGACACCATTAGAAAAGAAAATTCTGATTTGTCTAAGCCTTCCAGAAGACCCCAGCGAAGGAAACGTCGGAAACCTAATCAAGAAAATGACTCTGAAGATTTGGATTACACCAAATATAGAAGAGCTAATCGGCGTTCTAAGATAAGAACTCGAAATAGGGGTAGACGGACTGTAAGATACGACGATTGTGACGATGACGACGATGATGACAGAGGTTTAGGTGACGTAGTTGGTGAAACGTAACCTTAAGAGGAAAAGCCAGCCCACTTTTTTTTTTTATGGTAATAGCACTAGAACTCACGATGGATGCTGGCTCTTCCTTGTCCTACATTTCAGGGAATATATTTATATTTTTCTATGAAAAAGTTATGAATGTGATTAGATCATGACTTTCTCCTTTTCATATTTTGACTTGCACTTGCCTGCCCATGTAGCAGCATTTAGCACAGATGCCAAAATGTGCCTCATTATAGGGGCAATTTTTTTGTCTTTACTGGTATTTTATTACATATAACAAGAGTTTAAAAAAAAAATGTTAAAACACTGCGCAACAGGTTAATAGCAGTATGTTGAGTATTATTGTTATGGGTGCTGCAATGGAATACTACCTAGGTCATACAACATTCAAGAACTGATTTCAAACATCTCTAATGCTGTATGAAATCATATACAATATTAACAGGCTTATAAATAATAATGTACACTATAAAAATCCGGTGGATGCTAGTGTTGCATCAAAAGCGTAATGAGCAGTCACTAAGGTAACAACATTACAGCTTGTATTAGTACAGATGCTAAATGTTCTGTACACTCGTAATTGAAAACATACAACTAGAACCAGTTACCAGTGAAAAAGTGTATTTGCCAATTAAAAAGGCATATTGGTGCTGGTGAAGAGAGGGTTTATGCTGACAGGTAGTACTATCATTAATGTGACTTCTATCCTGTAAACTAAACTTAAGAATATGAAATGCAGGTGAACTCTTGGGCCTAAGGGTTTTTGTGTGTTTTCTTTATAAAATAGAAAAAACAACAAAACACTTGTTCTGTTTTTTTTATGCGTGAGAAGTTTGAGGTGCAGGATTCTTACATTCCAGACCTTTTTTGCTATATTTCCGTTGTTCTTCCATATTTAAACTTCTAAGTGCTTTAATGTTAGATTTTTGCGTTGATTAAACATATCAGTTTGGACTGTTGCAGTATATCTACCAATTTTTGAAATGCTTGAGGTGGCTGCTGTTGTCAAGAAATAATTGTTGCTTAGGAGATCAGGGAAAATTTCTCCAGGGAAAAAAAGTATAAATTCTTGGTTGGCCTGTGTATCAAACGAGAATGTGTAGCACCTATAAATTCTTTCCTTGCTTTTCCCTGGAGCTGTGCTGGCTGAAGCCGCCAGGTCACTGCCTTCAATCCAACACAAGGTGCTTGGCAATCTCAGCTCCTGTCCCACTCTGCTATAGGATTCCTGCCTCTCCTCTGCTGGTTCAGTTTCTCACGTGGCTGATGCGTGCAATTCCTGATCTCCTTGTTCAATAGGGGATATGGTAAAGTATTAGATCTGTCCTAACTCAGCTCATTTTAACTGAACTAGCAAGCTTGTGAGTTAGTTTTCTAGCAGATTGGACAGGTAATAGTATCTCAAAGGGCTTTGGGGGGAAAAAGTTAGTGCAGCTTCATAATCAGACTTGTTAATGAGTGCTTATACAAATGGCAGTGAAGTAATGGAAAAAGGAGGACCAAATGCTGCCTACCAGCAGTTAGTGAGAACCACGTCTCCAGCAGTGTTGCTGACATTGTGCCAAAAGGTGCATTGACTATCACAGCATTTTGGATCTAGAATGTCATCTCAGTTTAGAGAAGTACTATTTTTTTTCCTTAAAACTTCTGTATGAAGTCCAAGATTAACCTAGTTTATGTCATTCTTGCCCCAGGAATGTTCTTTATTTAGTGCATAGTCTTTAATATAATAGCAGAATTTTGTACATTCAAGATACATGTTTATTTGAAATCTTTAAATTGGTTTATAAAATATGAACACAGTTGTGTTTGGTGATGAAACCTGACTCTTCGAAGTGGCTTTGTGTGTTTTATCTCTTAGCAGCATCTTTGTTAAAAAGAACAAGTCAACTGGTATTTTTGTGTTATCCATAAATTGAGTACTTTGTTTAGCAGCTGCTTATGAGTAATGTTCTATGAAATACAACTTCCAATATAGGGGTGAAAACTGGTATAAGAGCTTTTATAAATGATCATCACAATTTTTATTGAGTTCAAACAGCTAAAATTGGGCTGCTAGGTTTGTATTTATAATTCAGCCTTAGATTTAAAAAAGTTTTTCTTTCTTGCCATTCAGATGCTGTATTCTCTGTCATACTGCACTCATGCACTGTATGTTCGTGATGATCCCAGACCGCTGAGAGCAAATTCTGGCCTCTGTATTTGTCTATCTGAGAGGAAATTACCAGCTTAGGGGTCGTAACACTTTCTTTTGTAAGCAAAGCAAATACTGTTTTGTATTTCTTGTTTTTATTACCCAGATTGTGGAGCCAGGAGGAGGGGAAACGATTAAACGGTAAAGGGATTTTTGTTGCTCTTTCACCCTCCATGAGTTTGGATGTATTTATTTATTTATTTGTAAACGGGGCACGGTTACTCTGAGGAGAACTGGGTCTCCTGAGTGTTGCAGAGAGCCCCCTTGCCCTCTTCCTGGTGACCGCAATCATTCAACACTATTTATTTGGTCTCGCTGTACTCAGGGAAGTAAAGTGATTTAAGTAGACCTGAAAAAAAAAAAAGTAGTATCTTTATTTAAAGCTGCTTAATGTGTGATGCTGGTTTTCTTTGTTTTGGGTGGTTTGGGTTCTTTTTTTTTTTTTTTTTGCTTTTTAAAGCAGGACCTGACTAGGCTGGCAGTATTAAAAGCGCAGGCCCAGAAGCGTTAGGCGAAATCCCTTTTAGTCCCGAAGACTTGCGCTGTACGTGTAGCCGCGGACCGAAGTAAAGCCCTACGCCTGCACCCCAACCTCCCTCTTTATTATTTGCGACCCCTCGGTAACGGGCTGAGGGGGGGGGTAACGGCCCTAACGGCCGCAACGGCCGCCCGCTGGGTGGCGCTGAGGGGAGCCCTGCGGGCGCGGCGCGCATGCGCGGGGCGCTGAGGGGGGCGGGCGGCCATGGCGACGTTCTTCGGGGAGGTGGTGGCGGCGCCGTCCCGGGCCGGCGTGGACGACGAGGAGGAGGAGGAGGCGGCGGGGGAGGCCCTGCAGGAGACGCCCGAGGACCGGGAGATCCGCAGGAGGGTGGAGGAGAAGAGGTAGCGGGGAGGGGAGGCTGGGCGGGGGGGTTGGGGGACGGGGGGGGGAGCTGTCGGCGGCGCCCGGGCTGCTGCAGGGCCCCTCCGGCTGTGTCGCAGGGAGGTGGCCGTGCGCTGGGCGCTGCCCGCGGGAGAAGCCGCGCCGGGAGCCGCCGCCGAGCCCCTGCGCTGCTCCAGCTTCGTCGTCGCCGTGGGACACAACGCCGCAGGTAGGCGGTGCGCGGGGGGCGGCCGCGGTGTGAGCCGCGCGGAGCTGCAGTGCTCGTGGGTGTCCAGATCCCCGGGGTTGCTTGTGAATTGGGAAGTGTTTCCATGTGTAATGGCAGGCAGCTCCGTGCAGGCTGGTGTTTACAAGTAGGTGGCTATCTACGTCGTAAAACTGCACGTCAGTAAACCGTAACACTGCTGCCCATGCTTCAAAATGCACTTGAGGTGGCCTGGAGTTACGTCGTGAGCTTGCCTTCGCTCCTGCTGTCCTCAGAGCGCTTAGAACTGACTAAACCAAATGTTCTGGTTGGCGTTCTGAGAATCGCAAATGTTCTTTCACTCGCCACTTTCTTTTAAAGCTCTTGAACGTGCGTTAACTCTTCCTACTACGTGAGTGTAAGAAGGTCTCTGAGGTTTTATTGTCCCGATTTTTGGAAATTTTCCATGTCCTCATGTAAAATCAGTTTCAGTTTATTTTAAAATCCTCGGCAAAATCTAACTTAAATGTGAATGCTTTTGACTTGAGTTCCGCCTCACCTTCTTTCATTATTAATGAACAATGATTCTTTTGCATGTTTTTTTTTCTTGATCAGTCTTTCTTGCCTTTTATTTCTATGATTGTCCGTATTGCCCTGTTTGAGGTGGCTATTCATTCATTAGGCCCCGAGTCTTAGGACAACCTCTCCCTTCTTCCTCTCCCTCTGCAATGGTCTTGAGCTTCTGAGTAGCTCTTTGCCTGTGGATATAAAGATGTTCTAAGGTTTCTGTATATTTATCACAGACATCCTTATCAATAGTAAACCTCACTAGCTTGTTTTTTCTTTTTTCATTTTTTTTTTCCCTTAAAAGTAGTGAAAGGTATATTTTAGACCTGTCATATGTTTAACAGGAACTAATTTGGTTTATAATCTTTGATTTAGCATCTCTTTTGTCACTAAGCCTTGAGTACTCATGTGTCTGCTTCCTAGAGACAGCCTAATAGTTCTACCTTGCTGGCTGTTTGTTTTGTCTGAGAAATCTGCTAAATGTGGTATGTCAAGAAAGAGTAGCATTTAATAATATGTAGTAGTATTTAATACTTAACATATAGTAGCATTAAATACTTAATATTTATTAGCATTTGTTCTTACTGTATGCTAACAATCAAAGCTGATTGTAGCAATGCAGCTCCTGGTAGTACATGTTTTTGATGCTAAGGATCTCTACCTATATCTAGAACTGCTCCTATCTTTAAAGTCTTGATGCAATGAGATTACTCGCATTCTTGATCTTTGCTAGATGTGGTCAATAAATACACTATTATTACGTTTTAATTTGAGGAGGTTGTAAAGAAATACTCTAGTTCAGCTACTTATTTGTAGAACGGAGACTTTATTCTTTATAAATTAATAGAATTTATTTTGCAGCTTTTCTGTCGTCTTTTATTCTGGATTCTGTATGTTGGGAAGTAGTTGGAGCTGTGAAACTGTGGAATGAATGGTGTCGAACCTCCAATACAACAAATGTCCTCCCTACGGATTCTTTCTGCCTGTTCTATAGATTAATATCAGATCCAACAGTAAGTGACTTATGCATGAATTCTTCTGCATTTTACCTTTCTGAAAAAGAGAGCAGCCTCCTTGCAACCCCCAGACTGCCCAGAGCAAACTGAGCACAAAGCATTACGGCTGCTGTATTCTGGCTAAACTCACAGAAGGTTTGAACGGTTGTTACACTCACTAAAACCACCTGAAGTTCTGTCCTGGGAAGCTCAGTACAAAGAGGATGCATTGCATGTCTGAGTGTTTTAACAGCAGTTATGAATTAAAAGCTCATGTTGAAATAGAGGTGAAGAAGCCAAAAAATATTTAACAAGTTGTTGGCTGTAGTCATACCACCTTCTACACATGATCATGAGCTGTTGTTTTGCTTTTTAAACCGCTTGATCACACAACCTCTTTTTTTCCCTTCAGGTTTTGTTGTGTCAGTGTAGTTGCTACGTTGCAGAGGATCAACAGTTCCAGTGGCTTGAAAAGGTATAACTGGTGAAACAACTTACTGAGCAGTGAAATGGGGTCTTTAAGTTGGTGCATCTGCCTCTTCTCTCTCTCTACTCTTCTAAACACAACAGCATTCTTAATAACTTTCTACTGTGTCTTTCTTTCTCAAGTACTCTACAAATGAACAAATCTATTTGCAAATCCTTTGATTTTTTTTCCTTAATTTTTATTTTTAGTGCTGCCAGTTACATCTGCTGTAACTCACTGTGCAGTTACATCTTTTGGAGAGTTTGTTTTGTTCCTTTTCTGTTTTCTGATCTCATTCCATGGCTTGTTCCAACTGGATTTCAGCTGTGGGAGAGTTCATCCTTAAAAATAACAACTTACTATGTACAGCTGCCAGATAAACATGCTGTGAAACTCATGGTAGAAAGTGTCCTTACTAATGGGTGTGATCTGTTTCATTCACAAGGTGGAACTCCAAAGGAAGTTGTCTCCAAAGCAGTGTTTATCCCATTCTTTTCACACATTGCTTGCTACGTGGGCTGCCCCATGTACACGAAAGCTGCTGGTTGTTCAGATCACCCCAGATAGCACCACATTGATTTTAATAACATGAAACCACGGGGAATTTTCTGGCTGCTGATTTCTGTATGAATTTGGGTCACATCTTAGCCTCAGGGAAGAAGGATTTATTTTGTATTGCTGTTTGTTTGTTAACCTGCCTTCCTTTGAATCTGTACTGAGCTGATGAGCAAGCAGTTTGATTCGAAATCCGTTACATCATGCTGAAGTTGTGCAAGTCTGTGGTCTGAGATCAGAGCCGCGTGTCTGCCAAGGCCTCAGCCCAAGCTGAGATGCCTGCTTTGTCCAGCCTGCCAGCTGAGGCAGCTGGCACCGGAGAAGGATTGCTTGGGAGCAGGGGAGAGCTGTAGAAGGCTATTGCTGTGAGACAGCCAGAGAGATTATGGCAGGGCAAAGAGGATGAAAAGTTGGGGTGGATTCATTGAGTGATTTAGAGATTTCAGGCCCAGGTTGGTAGAAAACGAGCTTTTTGTCGTTCAGTGGCTTGCCAAATAGTTTAATTCAATTTTGGGGGTTAGTGGTTGACTTCAAAGTTTAGAAACCTTAGGACCTTAAATGTTTTGGTTTTGCTATGTTCCCCTTAATTTAAATTATTATAAGAAAAGAAAGATTATTGTGACATCATTGTCTTCTCCATTGCTGTTTTTTCAGCTGTTTGCGTATGTATTATTACAAACGTAGGTGGTTTTGAACAGAAGAATTACACAGTTTTTACCCAGCCAATGTTACTGTGTATTTTTAGAACTTATGGTCATTGTTAGTTTTAAATGTACAGCAGAGGTGTCAGGCTTTTGCTTTCAGTGTGTTACGGACCTGTTCTGTGTAAATTGTCATTAACTGTGCATCCTCACAGTCTCCATGAATCAGATCGTTTCTGTGCTTTCTCAGTAAGCGATCACAAAGTAAGAAAGCACAGAGTGAAGTTTTGCGGAAGTGTGCACTAGCTAGTGTTTCCAACAAAATCAACCATTGTGGTTTAATCTGGCAGACAGCAAAACACCCCACAGCCGTTTCCTCACACCCCTTATTCTTCTGCAGCAGGATAGAGGAGAAAGTTGAAAAGAGAAGTGCAAGATCTCATGGCTTGAGATAAAGTCAATTTAATAAGAAAAGGGTGGTGGGGGGGGAGAAACGGGAAAAAAACAACAAAAACACTATACAAAGCACGTGGTACACAACAGAGCTGCTCATCACCAGCCAAGCAATGCCCAGCCTGTCTCTGAGCAGCAGCAGCCCTCCTGACAGCTCCCCTTGGTTTCATTGCTGAGCACAGATCTGGAGAGAAGAGTATTCAGAGCAGAAGGTAGCTGTTTGCTACCTGAACTGAAAATGAAATTCATCTTCGTGTTCTTACACTGTTACTGTGAGCAGATAAATTTGGCTGATGTATTAACGTTTTTATTTCAGGTTTTCGGCCATATACAAAAGGAAGGCTTGCAAGTAACCATTCTTTCAACGTGTCCTGTAGCTGATTATAAAACTCAGGAATCCACGTTAACACTTCCATCTCCATTTTTGAAAGCCCTAAAGACGAAAGAATTCAAAGAGCAGGTCTGCTGCCCACTGCTGGAACAACCAAACATAGTGAGAGATCTTCCTGCTGCTGGTATTTTGCAGTCTCACTTTTTTACTGTGCTGCTGGTGGCAATACAGATTATTTTTTTTGAAGAGCATCCCATTGCAATTAGAATTTTTTAGTTAATTATATGAAGTGTCTACCAAGTTAGCTTTTTGAAAGTTAATTCTTAACTGTTCAACATCTTACATTGCCTCATAAAAACACAGACAAATCTGAAAAACAATTTTTTACCACTTCCGTGCAGGATGTCAGTACTGGCAAGTTATTTAGTATAACTATGGGAAGTATACTGTATATTGTTTTTTGGGATATCTTAATTTCTCGTGAACTAAATGTGTTTCAGTAAGTTACTTCCCTCTGAGAATGTCCAATTTGAGGCTTATAAACTTCTTTCTCCTTTTTAAAGTTAAAATAGGCTCCTCAGTGCTACTGGTTGACCTCGTGGAAAAGTTAAATTTAATTCTATTATTGTACTTGTTATAGAATATCAAATTAATGGAAGTGTCACCAGGAAAAAATTATCTTGCAAGAGCTAAAAGCAGATTTTTCTAGAAAAAGAAAACTCATCTCATTTGCCCTTTGATTTTGTTTTGTTTTAGCAAAAGCTCATGTTACTTATGTTTACTCCTAATAATGTGTGATTTCCAGTGAAGGTATTTACCAGGAAGAAAGATGATCTGCATTTCATTGCTTTTTGGTAGTTTATTTTCTTGTGTACCTGGGGAGTGAGGGATGGCTGTTCTAGTAGCCAGGATCCTGAGCAGTTAATTGATAAATTTTCATGCTTTTAAAGTTCTGGCAAGATCAAGTGTGATTTTATACATAAGAAGTAAGGCTGCTTCTATTCTGAATGTAATATACATTTTCTTTTCACTTGTATTTAGTTCTGAGTTACTGTCAAGTATGGCAGATTCCTGCAGTATTGTATCAGTGTTACACGGATGTCATCAAATTGGACACGGTTACGATTGAAGCATTCAAGCCTCTGCTTTCTTCTGAAACCCTGAAGAATTTAGTCAAGGTAAAATCTCATACTGGAAAATTAATGGGAGATTTGGTCTGTCTTGGTCAGTCTTTCAATAATTGTAGTTGGCTGGTGATGTGACCCCACCAGTAGAGTGAGTGTGTGTGTACTGTGCAGAAAGGTACAGGCTGTACTGACAATTTCTTAATGTAGACAGTGATTTCTGGTATAGTACTTGTTGCAACTTCTCAGGCTCTTGCAGTGGCATTGGTATTGTGACATTGGAGTAATTTCTTGTGTTTATTCAAGCTACAGCTCGCTTTGGAAGTGTCTAAAATGTCTCAGTATATGCATCTTTTTTTTTTGACATTCTACATGCATATGCAAGGCAGTTCTGTTCTCGCTCTGTATCTAACTGCCTTGTGAGATACATGAAAGCTTCCTAGGAAATTTTTGACCTGCGGATTTTTACTAGACTTACTAGACTGAATCTATAAAGATGATTTTGCAGTTTTGCTCTAACCAAACAGCTCTGAAATTGTGGCATTCTGCCTATTAAAGCAAATGTCTTTCTGTTTTCTGAAATGTTTTTAATTGAAGTATAGTTGATTCAAAATCCATTCCTCAGTTTTGCCACTTGGACTTCTATTTCAGTGACAGAAGAGGTTTCTAGGTACTGAAGTACTTCAGCTTTAAGTGTGGGAATTGGGAGTTACAGGTCTGCTATGTGAGTCTAACAGACTGGCATGTAAATGTTTAAGCTTTGGAGGAAAACAACAGCAGAAATGCAGACCGGCCCTCCACTATACAAGGGAGGGGGAACACAAATTGAGGAATCCCATTGCATTGTTAAATTGCAAATTCCTTTGGAGCCTTTAGTAGTTTTCTGGATACCTTCATTCAGAAGACATGAGCTTTGCTTACAGTTAACATATTGACCGAACTGGTATTCTTGGTATTGAAAATGGGAATGGCTGACAGTGAGATTTTTGTCTGTTTGGTTTGCTTTTGTCAGTAACAGAAACATAACTAATGCTGATCATCTCTGCCTTTTCCTAGGATGTATCTGAAAGCACAAAGAGTTTGAAGAAGTTACTGACAACCAATGAAACTCATAATAATATCTATATCTAAAGAGGACACTTTCAACACAGACTGCACTTTTTTAAACTCCTGTTTGTTCTGTAGAGGACACTTTGGGATTGTAGTTTTTCCTTAAAAGTGGAATAAATTCTGCTCAATTTTTACTTCTGAATTCATTTCGTTACTTTCTAATTCATCACTACAAACACATATTTCTTTTGCAGGGGATGGGAAACTTTCTTCAGGAGCAGTTTTATGTAGGAAGGATATCTTACATATGTAAGCAATCTTTTCCTCCTCCTGAAGGAATTGTCTAATCTAAATGTATCTCCTATATATACAAATGAAGAAATTCAGGTATTCTGTCTATATCTAATGAGGGCACCTTTTTTTTTACTTCAGTTTGAGACAAAAGGTTTTTTTTTAATATATGAACCTCTTTAAAAAACTGTCTGTGGTGAGGCAAATATTCTCTGCATCTTTCTACACGTATTTTGTGTGTGTATATATATGAATTATTTATATGTATGTGTGCATATACAGACTTCATACCTAGTGATACAAAATGCAGTAAGTAAAGTAAGGTAAATACCTTTTAAAGACTTCCTAGTGGACAACAAGCTTGCTTTACAGATGAGGCAGGAACACAGAGCTTTTGACCTGTGTGGAAGGGCTGTGACTTGGATTCAGTGAGTAAATCACAAAGTCACAGTGGTTTAGGATGACGCTGCCTATAAGTCTGGCAGGAAGAGGTATGTGTCTGTGTTCAGGTGCCTCAATTCCTGTTTACAGTACCTCGCTGTGGGCTCACGTTTGTTGGCAATTTCAACTTCAAATGTTGAGCTGGAGCTGTAGGGGTGCAGGCACAGGCACTCCCTTCTGCCAGACCTCTGACAGAGGCAGGAACCTCTCCCAGTGAAACAGGGTGGTGGGCTTGCAAGCTGCTTCATCTGGATTCACCAGGGCAATCTTTAAAATTTTAAATTTCATCTTTTGACTTCAATAATTTTAGTTGCTGTCAATAGTAGGAAGTCTCACACTGAAGGTGTGGTTTTCAGAGAAAAGTAGAAGTTCAAATTCTAAAGTGTTTCAAAAATCCTGAAAGTTTATGACAATTTATACAGCATATTTAAGTTGTTTATTAGGATTGGCGTGTATTTCTGACTGATGAAAATGCTATTTAATTCAATGTTTTATTTAAGTATAAGATGCTTAAGAAAATATTTCTGTTGCTACCAGGTGTGTCTCTGGTGTAGTCACTGAACAGAGATCTCCAAATTGCACATAACCTGTCCTTTTGGGCAATACGGGTAGTGGCTTCAGAGTTCTCTACTTCGTTTAACTTACACTGGATGTCCAGTGGAAGTTTCTGAACGGTGCGTGTTCCCTTCATGGAGCTGTCATCCTTCCTGGTTTGAAAATGGTTGGCGTAGTCAATGTCCACTGATGAAATTAACTCCTGGCTTCAGCAGACCCACTGTGAATTCTGTTTTTTGAAACTTTTAACTGCATATTCTATCAGTTTCCACTGTAGTAGATTATTGTTAGCGATATAAAGATGATTAAAACGTGATTTCAGCTTCCGTTAATATAACCAGTTAACAAAGAAACTGTTACTTCAAATGGTACTGTATTTTCAAATAAACTCTTGAAGCATGAAGTGCAGGACATGGTTCCTGCTGTTCTTTCCATTTCTGCACAGCATTTTAATTAAAATCTGTACGCATAATCTAAGTTGGGAATTCTGTTGCTCTGAAAGAGTCGCACGTTAGCCGCACTGTTGTCTTGCATACTGAATGTGTTTGAATAAAAATAAAAGTACCGAACAAGAAAAATATTTAATAAAAATATGCAGGCTCTTAGAGAACTGTAAATGTATTTCTAGTATTGCTTTTATTACCCATGCAATTTACAGTGTTTAAACTGTTGTCCATGGAAGTATAATACAGCTTTTACTACTGGGGCTTATGCTGAAATGTGAGAACACTCTTGAAAAACCTTGAATAAAAGTAGCAAGCAAAACTCGAGCAGTTTGGCAATTAAAAGGCTGAAAACTGGTGTATACTTTGAAGCTAGAATAATTATGCTTTTGAAGCATTCTGCCAAAGGCTGTGATCACTCTCTGTAGGTGGGAACATTTACCTGGGGTGTGATGCTTTTTCTGTTAGACACCCTCTGGCTAGTGGTTTCGCTCTGCACCCGAGTATGTTTCTGTGGATGACCTTGCAGGTGAGGTCAAGCTTTGTGCAGGAGTAGTTCTCCCTGGTGTGAATTGGTTGGTCTGGGCACGTTCACAGCACATGGTAAGTCGCACTCTTAGAATCATAGAACAATTGGAGTTGGATTTGACTGTTAAAGACCACCCGGTTCCAGCCCCTGCCATGGGCAGGGACACCTCCCCCCAGCCCAGGCTGCCCAAAGCCCCATCCAGCCTGGCCTTGAGCACCCCCAGGGCTGCAGTAGATCCCAGTGTCTACATCGACAACAAAAATGCTAAGTAATAGCGGTCCCTTATCTGTGCAGACTGGATTGCACTGTGTGAATTTGAAACCTTTTCTGGTACACGATAAGTAGTAAAAGACAGTGCAAGAAGATACTTTGACTTAAATCTATTTTTTCCATATGTATGAATTAGCTCAGCTTTTCCCCCTTAAGTCACTTAGAAGCATCAGAGCTTGTGATTCAAGTATCTCCTACGATGTGAGTAGTGACTAATGTTTTTCTCATATTTGAATATGCTTTCTAGTAAAAATAAGAGCCTGCAATAAGTTTTTGTTGTGTATAACAGGCACTGGCTTTTGTAATACATGTAAGACTGTGTGAACATTGACCTCTTTTATCAAATGTGGCTGATGGCTTTGGAACCTTTGAGGGAAGAAGTGACTTGTGGATTTTTGTCTGCAAGTCTGAAATGTGGCTGCCCAGGACTTGTTTTCTAAGAGCTAAATGCAATTAGTCAAATCAGATAGTCTAACAGTTTGCCCTAAAGAGGCTTTTTATGTTTTGTTTTTCCACTTTTCATGTCATCTAAGCCACTTGCTGACAATATTTTTTCAGGTAAACATCAACCTCTCTTCTGTTGTCTTCCAAACAAAGGTCACAGTCTTTTCTCAAGTCCGGTCTGCTTTATCATGCTGCGAATACACTTGGTAGACAGAAATGTTCTGTCTTTCCTCAAAGGCTCTGTCTGACTCAAAGGTGGTGTGCCTGACCTAATGCATGAGTCTTGGAATTGCAGGGATGTTTGGTGAGGCTCCTTGCTATTGGTGTCTGTGCAGTTCTGAGCACAGATGGAGAGTACAGGACTGTACAGATACTTAAAATGCAATATTCAAGACAGAAAAATCTGTATTTTATTCAAATTTGTTATGAAACCTCCACATTTGAAAGCCCAAAGCAGCAATACAACTATTTCTCTGCTTTCATTTCCCCCATCTTTTTTGTATTCCTGTACAGTGCACCAGCTCTCCAGTAATAAAATTGCTGTAGTTTTTTGAAATGCAGCTGGAACAAACTGTGCTCTCCTTGACCTTTTCACTATCTCATTATTCATTTTTGACTTGACATAGTGTACAAGTTCTCCTTTGTGTGGCTCATCAGCAGAAACAAGTCCAAACCTCCCTGCTGGAGCCCAAGCCTTTGGTGGCACCGAGGCAGTGCTGTTGGCACTGAAGCAAGCGAGTGCTCAAAAGGTCCAATGTCACAGATGGGCAAGGCTGAAGGAGGAATTTGTTTCTTCTGCTTCAGGCAAGTTTTCTGTGTAATGCTGGGCGAGCCTCGTGAAGGGCACCTGGCACATGGCTGGTGTCCCCCTCTTCTGAGGGGGGTCAAGTGGAGGTGCCTGGGACCTGGTTTGCCAGCATCCTGAGTGCTTGCAAGATGAGCTGTGGGAATAAAGCTGGATCAGGATGCTGAAAGTAGGAACAGAGTTATTGTAGTGAAACTTGAAAATGGTTGAAATGCTGCAGATAATGAAAAAGATTAAAATAAAAGCATCTTGAAGCATTTTGTACAACCTGAGGTGTTCTTTTTTTTTTTGTTTTTGTTTGTTTTGTTTTTTTTTTTTAGGTCTTATTCAGACTTGGATCCTTTTTTCATGATCTACCAAATATATATATATATATATATATATTTTTTTTTTTTTCCACCAGCTCTTTAAAGCTATCTACTGCTCTGTAGAGAATTAACAGCAGAATGAAGGCAAAAGAGTCACCACCACTGTGGGCAGCAGCATCGCAGCCAAACAGATGAGTGGGGAGTACACGGCCTCAGTTAAAAAAAAAAAAAAAAAAATGTCTGTGGGTAGAAGGGCTGCAGTTGTGTGAGAGCAGAGACAGCCAGTATGGAAAAAGAGATGGCACAGCTGAAAAATCACGATCATCCTATAAAATTGGGATTTGAGGTGGTTGCTGTGGAATAGGAAGGAGCAGGAGGCAAGGAGCGTTGGCTGTTCCCTGCTGGCTCTGAGGAACCCTGACAGGTCACAGAGGAGGCCTCTGTGCTGCTCAGCTTAATTCCCTTCCAAATTGGATTGAAAAAGATATTTTTAGTACAGAATAAGCACAGAGAGCAAGTGCAAAGTACCGTGCCAGGCTATTTCTACCCTTAAACCCTGGAGAGCCCCCGCAATGAACCCTGCAGTTGCCATCAGCAGCGAGCAGGTCTTTTATGTGCTGCTTGGGAAGTGCTGGTACCAAAGGTACCAAATTTTCACCTGAAACAGGAATTGAGATCCCCCTGTGGGGCTCCATCAGTTTGGTAATTTTTGTAGAGTGGCAGGAAACAAGCACGTTTGAGGTAGTCTTGCAGTGCCACGTGTGAGGAGATGCTCTGCAATAGTGGATACAAAAAAAGGCGATTCAGCAACTTCCCTTATGGCTTGTACTTCATCCACTTCACTGTGAGGTGCATGAGGGTGCATGTGAGCAACAGTTTCTGAGAAGGACTATTGATTTTTTTTTGTAGATTTTAACAAAATAATTCAGTCTCTGGGTTTTTTAACATGTAGACTTACACTCGTGTTATGGTAAACACATTTTCTATCTTTGTCAACGTGGACGTCCGATCCTACAACTCGTTGCTGAGGTCTTAGGAGTGAAGAAAATTAAGCATGAAACCCCAAGGCTCCCAGCTGACACCCTGCCTGGTACGTAAAGAAACTTTGGGTGGTGCAGGTTTGTCCAGGATAATTGTCATGAAAACTTTGTTGGTTATAACTGCAAATGCTCTGTTTTGTGTCCTCCTGGACAATAGTCCTATTGTTTGCTTTTCTGGAGCATGCCGATGTGGAGGTGACTACAAGGTCAGAAATCAAAATGGCAGGTTGGTTAGTTCTGTGGCACTCATTTGTGACAACGCTGCTTTCTAGAGCTCACGTAAATTTTAGTTTAAAAAAGCTGGGAGAAGTCAGTGCCAGAGATCAGATTTTGTACGGGTTTATTTCCAAGAAGTTTTTTGGCTCAGTTCTGATTCAGGCTCAGCCATGCCTGACATTATTCTCCATCAGGCTGTAAGAGTCTGGTCCTTGATGTAGTTACCCTGAATGCATTCAGACTATAACACCTGCTGGAAAACAAAACCTTTCATTTGAGTGGAAGGGCTCATGGTAGGGGCACTCAGAGCACAGGGCTCACCAAGCAGCATCCCAGCTCCTTCTCCTGGTCACACATCCTGCCTTTGAAGGGATCATCTGGAGGCACAAAGGCACCTGCCTGCTCCTAGGAAATAAAACAGGAGCTGTTCTGGCTGAGGTCTCAGACCCGGGCAGCTCAGTCGGTGCTGCAGGTAATGGCACGTGCTGCTGCACCGTGGGGCAGAGGGCGTCTGCTCCTGGCAGCACTACAGCCAGTGCTTCCCCCAAAGAAGGTGCAAAAGTTCCTGTGCTAAAAAACGCTTTCTGTGGTCTTCAGAGCAGCCCAGTGAAACCACAGGCTGCAGAAGTGGGTTTCATGTTGTGTGTGCCAGTGTGAATCACGTACTTCCTTACAGATGGGACCCAAACGCTCCAGAGACGTCCCCAGAGCTCTGCACTGTGTCTCAGCAGCTCTTCATCCATTGGGAAGCAGCTCACTCATAATGGAAATAAATACCAAGCCTTGCTCCGTAAGAGTAAGTAGGGTGCTATAAAGTCACGTTTATTTAGCTTTCAGTCCTTTTATAGTGCTTTGTGAACAGGATCAAAAGTGTTTTGTTGGCTGTGGTGTTTTCATCCTGCATTACCCTTGCTGCATGCACCTCACGTTGGACCCTAAAATTCAGGTCAGTTGGTAAAGGTCTTGACTTAATCGGCACGGGGCAGAGAAAGCAATGCTCACTGGAATGGTCAGTCGTCGGAGAGGAAAGCCTCTCGTCTTAACATCTTGTGTCACAACTTCTTGTGTCACCTCTGCCTGGGGCTGCAGCCCAGGGCTCCTGCAGAGCAGCCCGTGGCCCCAGCCGGGATGCTGCGATGTCCCAAAAGTGGCCTTTCATGTCGGAGCAGCAGCAAGCCAGCCTCGCCTTTCCTAGTGCCGACATGTGGCTTCCAGGCTTCAGGATCCAATGCATGTTATGAAAATTCATGTGTGGTGAATTTAGACCATATTTTAATGATTTGGCCACCTGTACAATATCCTAATAATCTTAAAATAGAGGACTTGAGATCCTCTGTATAATTATTTGCAGCAGATGTTAAATCTTTGGTGTATTCTACACATTTACACACTGGGGGACTGATATTAAACATTGCCCTTACAAAAATAACCCAAAACATATTTATTTCAAAGACTTAGACTGGTTCCTAGCAGGAAGTGGGTGCAGGAAGCTTTGTCCATTGTTGTGGCTTGTTTTAAAGGTGTGCTCAAAGTGAGGTGGAAAAAGTTTCAGTCGTTACTGCAGTTGGACAAAATTATTTGAGTGTATAAAAGATAAAAAGTGTTGTTTTTTGTGTATATATTTATTGTTCCAGCAGCGTTCTCAGCTGCTATTTTCTGGCCCAGGTTTTATTATTATTATTATTATTATTACGCTTAAACTTTCTGACCTTAAAGACGTAATTATGGGGCAATAAATCTTAAGTATCGAGACTATTCTCTGATGACTGAAAAATTACTCGTTTGGTCAGAGCTTGAGAGCCAGAAATTAAAAAGTTGTTGGCAAGAGGCAAACATTACAGTACTATGTGGCTGTCTAACAAGTCTCTTTAGGAGCAAAGCTAAGTGCTGCTTTCAAGGATAAAGATGTTGTTTACGAGCAAATGCATACACAGAGTCTCCTTTGATGCAGCTAGCTCCAAGCGTGTGAGCTGTGCATCTGCTTCAGACACCACGTCACTTCTAAAATATGAAAACATTTTGCTGTTTTTTTTTTCTTTGATTTGTCTCCCAAGGTTTTGAGTTTATCCTGTAACTACGAGGGCTAGACTTTTTTCCTTCTTTCTCTGTGATGAAAATTAAGGTTCTGATGAAGTTGTTTGTGCCTAAGAGCTAGGGCTTCAGGAAAATCAGTAAATGTCTCTAAGCCAGCAATAAACAAAGGGCAAGACCCTACTCACTCCTTCAGCCACTCTCATAGGAAATGTCACCTCTGGCTTCTTCAGCTTGGGATAAATCCTGCTTTATGCATTCAATCCACTCTTCTGTTGCTCCTCTCCAGCTTGCCACCTCCCACCTGTCCACTCTTCTCTGGCATCCTGTCCCCTCCTTGCATTTCAGACACCATCCAGCCTGCCGTAGGGACAGCTTCTTGGCCCCTGTGCTCTGCAGGAAGACCCCCAGCCTTTCCCCTGGTGCTGCTGCATTTATTTGTGCTGGTATCGCGTGATGGGGATGGAGCAGCAGCTCCTCCTGGCCTGCAGGTGAGGCAGCTCTGCTTGGAGGGCAGCAAGGTGCAGAGGCCAGAAGGTTCAAGCCGTTTGCTGAACGATTTGGCAACCTCTTGAAAGACAAAAGTTGATCAAAGGCTATTTAATGCAAAGATGAAATGTTAGATGGCCAGCAGATGGTAGGGCACAGAATCACAGAAGTGTTGAGGTGGGAAGGGACCCCTGGAGGTCACCTGCTCCAGTGGGGCCACCCAGAGCAGGCTGCACAGGGCCATGTCCAGGCGGCTTCTGGAGATCTCCAAGGAGGAGCCCCCACAGCTCTCTGGGCAGCCTGTGCCAGGGCTCCTCACCCGCACAGTGCCATCCCTGCCTCTTGGAGCCTGTTGCTGCTGTTTCCTGCAGTAGGAAAGTGTGGTACAGTCACAGAAACAATATTGTGGCTCTCATCTTAAGATTAGGAGTAGGAAAAAGGACTTTCAACAGACAATTGGTCACAGGGAATTCAGTTTTACCTGTATTTGTCCAAAGATGATTTGGCCATAACTTTTAGTATTTGGATTGTCTCAGCTGTTCTGAACCTCAATTAACTTATCCAGGGTGAGCAAGTCAGGTGCCAACATCTTTGGCCAGAGTTGATGTGTTTTGCTTAAAAAGAAGAGTGGAATACTCCAGAAGCTGTTGTTTCATTAAAACTCGTGGTTCTGCTACATTTTAAGAGTTCAGAGAGAAAATGAGGACACCAGTCAGTGAAATGTACTAACGGGGGCGATCATGGGTGGCCACTGGAAATCTGACTGGAGAACAGAAAGTATGAGTGCCACCACTGCTGGATCTCACGAAGATACGTCTAGTTGGCTTCTCCTGCAGAAGATTTGATTTCCACCTCCGTGTGACCTTTCTGTTCATGGAGCATGGGTGTTACACAGGTAAAAATTGCTTGCAGCTGGAGACAGGGATGGGGCAGACTTCTCCGGTCCTATCATTAAAACAAAACAAACTTTTGCACGATTGAAATAAACATTCATCTTATAGCTGTGCTCTGCTCAAGGGGATGGTGAAATGTGTGATAACTTCTGCTTTATTCTGAAATAAGCTAAAACTCGCCTCAATATTTGTTGTTGTTCTAATTTACAGTGAATGTGAACATACACATGTATATATGGATTTGCATGTACATATGCACTTTTGCCATGTAGTTATTAATTTACAATTGTTGAGATTATATTCAGAGGCCTTTTGACACTTACAGATTTGGATCTTTTGAATTAAATATGTGTTACTCTTCTTTTGAAGGCTGGTTTATTTAACCAGGTAGATCATCGCAAACAAAATTGTCTACTTTGATGTATTGGCTACGTAGTTTAGCATTAAAGATGCCTGTTGGGATCTGAAAAATGGGAGCACTAGTGGCCTGTGAGTGTGTATGCCACTGATGCACTTCAAGTCACTGCTGTGCAAAACCCACTCCCTTCACCTGCAGAATCCCAGCTAAGCAACACACACATACACAATTTTAAAGAAAAAAATCTCTCCTACCCACTCTAAAATCTGTTCCATCAGAATTGGAAGAGTTTGTGCATTAGTTTGGGATATCCAGAAATTCTGGATACATTTGCTGAGCTTGTGTTAACCACCTGTGCAGGCCAGGTGCAGCACACCCAAGGTGCTCAGAAAGCAACAGGCTTGAAGTAGGCTGTGCCTGTGTGTGGTACCTTTGATGTTTCCTGAATGTGTTGGATTTGGTGCTTGTGCTCCACCCTCTGAACAGGCCATGTAAGGCATCTGTATATCCAATCTTGGACCCAAATCCCTGTGCCTAAAGTTCATCAAGAGTACATCTCTGGTGAAGGACTTCATATTTCCAGTAGTGTCTGCCCCTAGTATGAGCACTGGGAAATGCAAGAAGAGTAGGAGCTGTGGTTACCAACAGATATGCTGATGCTGCTGAGAATGCTCCAGTGCACAGAGACTGCAGATACGATGAAGGATTTTTGGTGCCAAAAAAAATGGGAATGTCTCTCCCAGGCCAAGAGAAGACTGGGGTAATTCAGACTTCCTGGTACGGTAAGGTGCTGACAGCTTCAAGGTTGGTTTTAAAGACCCACCCCTATTCCCTCACTTTCTGAAGTATTTCACTCTCTCTCTCTCTCTCACTCACTCTTATTATTTATTTTATTTTAAAAGCTAAAATTAGAGACCAGCCACTACATATTCCAGCTGGGGGCTGATGCCACCACCAGTCCTCCCTCCTTGCAGCATGAGCCACCCATTTATAAAGGTATCCGAGAGGCCTGGGATGTAACACAAGCTGTGTGCTGGGGCAGCCTGGGCTTGGGTTCTGGTTAAAGCAGTTTGCACAACTTCCTATAGAAATAAATGTTTAAGACGTGCCTGTAGGACCCAGCATAATCAAGACAAATCACCAGAAATGGTATTCCAGGAATCTTTCTACAAGGATCTTTGAAAAAGAGTGAAAGGATTGTTTGGTGCTAGGCAAAACTGTAATAAAATATATTATTTTTCTGCAAGGGTTTTTCTCAGAGTTACCATAAATGCTGTTGATCTCTGTGGGCTTTGGACCAGCTTCCTTGTTTAAGTCATATATGAATTTAATAAACACAAAATCACTGCTTTGGTCTTAATAATACTGAAGACACGGAGTGAATATGTAGCAATATACAGAACCAGTGAAACAGTTCCTAAACTGTCACCCCTGAAACGGAAAGCTGTAAATCTTCAAGTTAATGTGGAAAAGCTAATACCTTTTCCACAGAAAGTTTTTGTAAAAATCTGTTCCATATATCTTTAAAATCATAAATTTTAGAAATAAAAAATCGGTGAGTAGCTCATGAGATGGGAAAACAGCGTGTCTTGTTCTTGAAAGATGAGGGTAGTGTAACCTATATATATAGTAATGTGCTTTAATGCTCTGGTTACTGTTTTTGTAGGAAATACTACTGTCCTGGAAGCGTTTCAGCAACTCGTTAGCAGCACAAAATATGACCTTGGTGGCTTGCTGGATTGACCAGGATTCTGCAGCTATTTCCTTTCCCCGCTCTATGCGGAGTTAAAATTGTGCAAGTATTTCTTCTTTTCTGCTTTAGTGACTGAGCCAAACTAACCTCGGACTAGTGAGTGTTTTGGGGTCTATAAAAAGCATGAAAAAAAACTCAGCTGTCTCGACAAGGTGAAAAGAAAAAAATATATTCAAAAAGGGATTTTTAATGACCGAAAATTTTCATTTATTTTGAGATTAAGTATTCATTTTTAGTGTTTTCTTTTTGTTGTTGTTGTTTTTAGTGGGTTTTAAAATGTCATTTATTTATTTTTAAGTCCAGACCACTTCTCCCTCGCGCAGGTGCCTTTTGGTGAAGGCTCCCAAGCGCTTCCCAGCCGCGGGAGGGCGACGTCGCCCAGCGCACGACTCCGGCCGGCCCCTGCCGGTCCCCGTCCCTTTTCCTCCTGACCCCGTCTCTCCAGCACCCCATGGCACCCCGGGGCTCACTGCATCTAAATATTTGTGCTTTTGGCTGTTTTCGTGTTCCAGAGTTGTGGAGGTTCTCATTTTTGTAGGGTTAGCAGCGATACTGAACTGGGAGAACGCGGTGAACGCATCCCACTGGTGCTGCCAGCCATCACGCCGCCGCCTTTCCGAGTCCATCTCGTGTTTGCGTTTTCCCTTTACAGCCCTGAGAGTTCTCTGTCTGAAGCCTGCCGGCATGTTAACTATTTCAGTTATTTATCAGCACTATCCATCAGCAATTTGCTGTTGTGATTGGCACCGATTTTACGGCGCGCCGCTTTTTTCCCTTGCCACAGTACACACGTTGTGCCATGTTTTCAGATCCTGGCTGATTTCCCCATATGGTTTCCATATGGGAACATGTTGCTCTTGTTAGCCACCTTCGACGCAGCCTGTCAGCCAGGTCCCTGCTCAGAAACAAATAAATTGTCTAGTGTCTACTGTATTTCCTTTCAGGCCGCACTCTCCACTTTAAACTTGGCAGCGTTTCAGGACAATCAAAATCCAATCAGCGGCCGTGCTAACTCCATATGTTTTATTTCCAGGCTGCGCGGGGCGGAGGAAGCCCCGACTATTTTCGGCATGTAGTGGTGCTCGGGGTGACGCGCCGCACATTTTCCGCTGGCTGTTACCCTTTTTGGGGAAAAGAGCCACTCCAGTTTCACGCAGCAAGTGGTGGCCAGCCAGCACCACGGATGAAATTGGTTTTCCTGGAAAGCAGAGCACTGCTAATACAGAGAGAAACGAATGTAAGCTGCAATTAGTTGGATGTGTTGGAAGCACGCTGCAGTCCTCTGGGGCCAAGCCTTGCAGTGTAAGCAAACTCACCAGGTTGCCTTTCTTAAAATGATGTTTTGAGGGCAGTGGCCACCCCTGTCAGAGGTCTTTTAGTATCTTCTGCCATGCATGGTGCAGCTAGCACCTGGGTGTAAAAAGTATCAGCAGCCCTAGGACCTTGTGGCATTATCCCCCTCTGTTCTGGCTGCAGGGTGAAGGTCAGGCACAGCAGAAGGAAGACCTCCATTTGGGGATTTTTTCCTAAAATGAGTTTTAGGCCACTCTGTGAGAGTGTGACAAACCAGGGAGAGCGTGCTGCCAAAGTGCAGGAAGCACCAGCAGAGCTGCTGAATGTTAATCCAATATTTAATGTGTGGTGGGTTGCCAGTAGTTATAAAACCGTTCATATGGTTTGATGGCTGTGTACAGCTTTCCGTGGTTGCTTTACATCTGGCTTCAAGAGTGATGGATGTGAGAA
The DNA here is from genome assembly GCF_965140915.1 of Aythya marila. Lineage (NCBI taxonomy): Eukaryota > Metazoa > Chordata > Aves > Anseriformes > Anatidae > Aythya > Aythya marila. The sequence goes on from NC_139042.1 coordinate 93,865,584, forward strand.
TACTGCTAGGATGTCTGTTAGGAAGCACTGTGAGGCCTTAGGAGAGGCAATAAACCAAGATTTGTCATTGTCAGGGGGCTGACGCGAAGGATGCTTTGAAAAAGCACTCTCCGTGACCCCTGCCTGCAGAGCAAAGCCGGGTTCGGAGGCATCAAAGCAGTGCCACATGGCAGGAAAGCCCGACTGGGACAGAAAGCCCGGAAGGAAGGCACAGGGCAGCATGAAGCCAGTGTGCAGACATGTGCTGATGGAGTGAGTAGCAACACTCCAGTGAAAATGGCATCGGCCATGTCCAGCGGGCCTTTGACTGCACTGGTGCTGGGTGACACAAAATGCCATCGAGCACTTTGCAAGGACCATGGGGAAAGCAGCGTGTCTGGACCCCAAAACTCCTTTTCCTGTTTTCCTGAAGTGCCCTGTCCCCTTGGGGAGGGATGGAGGAGGACAGTGCCACAGGAGCCACCACCATGAGGCCCTGGGGTGGGCGCAAATGTGGCCTGCCCAGTGTCAGGGGCCTGTGGTGCTGCGCCACCAGGGAAGTTGGCTGTGGTAATTAGTGAATGTGCAAATTGCAGAAAAGCGTCCAGTCAGGTCCATGAGGAGGGAGGACGAGGAGATAAGGGAGAGAGGGCTCTACTGGATAATTTGGGTCTGACCAAATCCACCATACATTGGGTTCTAATCCACAATTTGGGTTCAAAACTGTAGGAAACTTGAGGCAATCAAATAGGCAAGACTAGTGCCTACATCTGCCTTTTTTACCTTGTTGTTTGTCTTTGGAAACAGAGATGTCCTTCCTGAAGCATCCAGCACTTAGACAATTTTCATCAGGTAAAGACTGTTTCAATGTGGACATTTATGTGACAACTGAGGGGACTGAAAAGCCAGCTTTGGGTCTGGGGCAGTCAGGTACAAACAAGTACCAGAGACTTAGCTCTTTCACCAGCAGCTCCCGTGCGCCTGATCTACAGGAACTTGGAAAAAGAGTGGTTGGTTGTTTGTTTGTTTTCTTTGTAAAACTCCTTTTTCTCATTTTGCTATTCCGTCCTGTTCAGCTCCTGTGTTTGGTAAGCCTTTTCAAGCTTTTTCCTGAACCTTTTGAGTCTTTCCAATCCTTTCTAAATCCTGAAGCACGATCTCTCTTTGAGAAGTTTTTATGTTCCTCCCTCATTATGGCTGTTACTTGTGTTTCACAATTGCCTTGCAAGCTGCTCCTTTCTTACATCTCACCTTTTATTTATTTTTTTATTTTTTTATTTTTTTTTCACAGTCCAGCTTTTTTTTTTTTTTTCTTTTTTCTTTTTTTTTCTGGAAGAAAAAAAATGCAGAGGCTTCTATGAAGTATTATGTGCAGGTAACAGGTGCAGTGTCCATCCTTATTTTCCTTTCCTTCTGCATCATACGCTTGCATTAACTAGGTCGTCCCATTGATCACTTTGGGCTTCACAGCTCTCCTGGAGCAGTGTTAGTGGATGTTCCTGGTTGCAGGACCTGTGCTGAAGTTGCATGACAGCCCCCTGGAGCTTGGGAACACACAACAGGAGATTTCATCCATTCTTTTTCTCATTTTCATCAACAGGATTCTTGTTTCATTGGCCTGTAGAAAACACCCTTTTTAATAGGAGCAGATTGGAATAACAGTTCATTGGGATTAATATTTTTGCGTTGCAGGGGAGAGCCTGGACAGATATAGAGTGTTGCATGTTTCCTTCTCTGCCATCATTAAAACACTGAATGCAGAATGAGAAGGGTTAATCTAATTTGATCCAATGATTTATTTCCCCTGCTATTTTAGCCTTTTCCATTATGTTTAATCTAAGGAAAAGAACAGGAATAAACCATTTTAAGTTACAAGATGAGCTAATTATCATTTAATTATTTGTTGTTAATTCAGTTATAAAGTGTTAAGCTGACTTATAGAGCTTGAAGCTGAACCCAGAAATTGAACAACAGATTTTGAAATAGTTTTTATAGTTGAGTGTATCTGCACTGTGAAATTAAAGTTTTGGGCTTTTATCTTTATTTATTTATTTTTCCATAGTGAGATGTTTCTTTGCTGCTTGCACAAGGAGATTTTAGCAGGGTGAAGAAGTCACAAAGACCCTTAACACTTTTGTAGTTGGAGAAGCTGCCTGAGACATCTTTTGGTATGCTGTGAGAAAAGAGCAGGAATCAGTAGGAAGCAGGATGGCAGTGTTGCCACATCATAGGAGTGTCAGTGCTCTGATACTTGCTGCTTTGCTTTAAACCCTTGTGTCTCTCTAAATGGAGCTCTGTGCTGGGGAGACCCCACAGCTGAGCAAAGCCCCCATCCTTGCTCCCTACCCTAAGTTTGGCTTTGGGTCTTTGCTGATACATGTTCTTTGTGGAAATGGCCTGAGCTGGTAGAAAAATGGGATTGTGGTTTTCAATGCACATCTGTAAGTCAAAGAATTTGTTTTTTCCCTACAGTATGTAATGATATTTTAACCAACAACTTCTTTCACATTGGATTTTTGGTTTTACAGATTATGCTTTTGAACAATGCTGCTGTTAGCATAAGTATGCTATTTCTAATCCTTCCCAAAATGAATATGGTGCATTCCCATGGAAGTTATATTTAAAGTAGAAAAAAATTAAATAGGACCTGCTTTATTTATATGCTTTTGCCAGAGGTTTCATTTGGAGGAAAAAAATAAACAACCTGTCCCTCAATGACAGCATTTTAACTCTTGCTAAAAATAATATATGTAACGAATTCAAACAGCCAGCCTCCAGCCTGTGGATAAGCATATGCTTAAGTGTGCTTGTGCATACATATTATGATAAAGCATATTAGGCTGATTATAGATTTATTTTTTTAATTTTTTGCTTGCTGCAAAGTGTCAATTTTACAACAAATCACATCCTAGTGAAACTGAAAGCCAATATTAGAAATTATTATTTTTGCTTTCCTGCTTGAATTTCCTCCAGCAAAACCAGTAAAGATTTTGCATTGTACCAAATAATTTAGGGCTAGTCACTCACAGGCACTTCGACTCTATCTGTAATTGTTTTATTTTTCAAATGGGCCCATTACATATTTGATATCTAGCCTGAATGTCCCACAAAATTAGATGCTGAGCAAAATATGCATACAAACGGGGTAAGAGTAAAACTTGGGAAAGGCTTATAGCTAGGTTAGTGTCTTGCAAGTGTTTATGGCACAGACTGAGCAGAAGTGGAGACTGAACCTGAACAAGCAAGCCTCCTTGGGGCCCATAAAGGATGTGTCTTGATATCCAAGGACATAACCTCTGTCCTCGTTGCACACAGACAAAGCTGCCGTGCAACTGGAGAGAGATTTTTGTGATGAGCATGGAGAATGAACTCTGAGTTGACGTGGCAAAGGAGGATTTTCAGCATCAGCTTTTCCCCTCATGGGTACTGTTTGGAAGCTGCCTCTCCAGGTTTGGCAGCAGTGTTGGCACCTCTGGCATGTGCTGTATTCGGGGACCTCAGGTCTTTGCTGCTCTCAGGTGTGGTGGAAGCTCTGCAGTGACTGCAGCCTGGCAGCCAGGCACTGCTCACAGAGACCACTGAAAGCTGTGGCAGAATGTATCTCCCAGGAGATTCAGGAAATTTATATTTGGGATATACAGAGAGAGCAGAAGTGCATAAAATTGACAGGGTGCAGACAGAGTGAAGGAGAGGCAGGGAGAGGCAGCTGCAGCAGCTGGGCTTTGTGGCCAGGACATTACAAGTCATGTAGAGGTCTAATGGGATGGGCAGGAATGACAGCAGAGCTTCAGCCTTTACTCAATGGGCATTCATGCTATACATACCTCCTTTCTCTTCACCTCCTTGCATAAGATTTTTATTTATTTATTTATTTATTTATTTTTATTTTCCCCCTTACTATGTCCTTCTGTTTTTAAGCACTTTCCTGGAAAGCCAGCGATTCCTTTCTCCCATAAGGTCCCTCCACCTCCCTTCAGCTCCTGCCTGCCATTCAGTATAAGCATGGTCTGAATGCTCTGCTGAACTGGGACCTTGCTGTGGTGGAGATGAGAGCTGTCTCGTAAGAAAGGCTCTGCTCTGAGGTACAGCAGGTAACTCACAGCTCGGTGTTTATGCGGCCCTTCCTTAGCCTGCACACTGGAGTAAGGTATGAGACTGTGCCTCCTTCCCATGAGAGCCTGGCCAACAACAAAAAAGCAAGGACAAGGGAAGGAAAGTGATTCAGGGGTCCTGTGACCATTTTGGATATAAGGATGTAGCAGTTACACTTCTTGTTAGTGAACCAAAACTGTAAGAAATGGATGAGTCAGTGGCACAATTATGGAATTGTTCCTTCTAACATTTCCAAGAGAGAAACAAGTTTTGGGAAATCACAGAGGCCAGGAAGGGCTCACTCTGGTGTGTCAGATATCTGCTGGAAGTGTCTGAGGGGACTGGCACCTCTGGGTCATGGTAAAACTGATGCTGGAAATGTATTCATTGTGCCTCTTTGGGTGGCAACGTTTGCAGAGTTCTCAGAAACCAGCAGGAAGATTACTATGGACATCTCAGTGGAGATAACATGTTTGGTAGCCTGTCCTGATGGGGAGGAAGCTGAACTCACTCAGAGGAACTCTGTGCACTACTTTCCTTCTCCCTCTTTCAGTGGTGATAGTCAGGAGAAAATGGTTCTGAACCTACTCTTCCAAGCCTTTGTTTTGTTCCTGGCTGTGTGTCTGGGTCTTCTGGTGGCAGCACCTTCTCACATGAGTCAAAGTGAGCAGTAGACCACGGCTGGCTGCTCTTCCACTTGTTTTGAAGTACAGCAGGGTGGGTGCTGGCAGTCCTGTGTGTCAGAAGGAGGGATCTGGGATCATGGATGTGGCTCCAGGGAGCTGTGGGATCACTTTAAGTTACTTGTGAGAAGTGACCGAGGAAAGGAAGGCATGTGTTTGATGGATGGATGAAGAGGGCACCCAGAGGCTGCTGCCACAGGGCTCTCATTGCTGTGGATCCACCTGCCTGAGCCCTGATCCAGTCCCCTTTGCAGGGACTGAATGTTTTAGCAGTGACCTGAGGGAGGCTGTGCACAAACTATCTCAGAAATACTTTCTCCAAAGTTGCTGGGTGACAGGGAGGGGTGACGGGCCCTAAGCCTGCTGTTGGTAGTGCCTGGTTTCCTCCCTCTTTACCTCAGACCTTTGCCTGAGGCCTGCTCCCCTCCACGCCATGCCTGTCACACAGCTCCTGCTGGCCCGGCAGCCTCACCCCTCTTCCAGCATTGCTTTCAATCTACCCCTTCTCCTCCTCCTTTTCCCCCATGTTCCTGACCTCCTGGCCACAATTTCCCCCTCCCCGTTGTTGCTGCCCTATGTTCTTCCCAATCCTGACAGCCGCCCTTTTCCTCTTTTCTCCCCCTCACTGCTGCCCCTCTCCTCCTGCTGCCTGGTCTCCCCGGGGCAGCCGTGCGCACACAGCCTGTCTGGCGCTTTGTCCATGGTTTTTGTGCCTCCTGTTCCATGGGATCAAGGCTGGGTCCATGGGCTTTAATAAAATTGAATGGAAAGAATCTACGCCACTCTGCCGATTGTAATTTTTTTAGTGCCTAGCACACACTGTTTTTAATAGCAGTGATATTTTTGAAAGCACGTGTGAAGCAGGGTGGACAGACACCTCATTTTCATGCTGTGAATTTTCCTTTCTGTACAGGGGGAAGAGCAAACAGCGAAGAACATTACTGGTTGAAACCTTTGGGCATCCGTGTCAGCTCCTCTTTCACCAGCACTTCTGCTATAACCTGAGGAGAAACAGCAGCTGAGAGGCGTAGCAGCAAGCATGTCTATTTGGCACAGAAAGTACCAAGGCTTAACCAAATAGTGCTCAATGTACTGTTAGGGTGGTTTTCAGCACCCTGACTGAAGATGTATGTCAGTCATGCTTCTCTCTCTGCTGCCCTGCAGGGCAGCTTGTAAAAAGTCTGACACTTACTGTCCAGTACAGCCATGGCACTGACCTCCCAGCCCTCATAGCCAAGGAGCCGGTGACAGCTCCTGATGGAGAAATGATGGGTGATGGCTCCAGAGGGAGAGCGAGCTGTCTGCCCTGAATCTGGTGTAGATGTGATGCCAGTGTGCACCAGCCAAGTGTGGCTAAGCCCTGGGCCATGTCCCTGTGGCTGCTGGCAGGGGCTGGCTGGGGCCACCACCTTACACCAAGTTCCTGCCTCCACACTCCCAGGCAGCACAGGTTGGGCAATGGGGTGATGTTAGGAGGGGGGACCAGCAGTTTCTGTGCAGCCCCACATGGCCTGTGGCCAGCAGGGCTTCAGCCCCAGCTCCAGGAACCCACACAGTGCCATGGTCTCAGAGTCACTCATCCATAATGGGTTGCAGGGTCAATCTTCGCTGTGCTTTTGGGTACTTTCCTTGGAAGCATGACTAGATGATGCAATTGTCCAGATGAAATTCAGAAAACAAAAACCAATGCATGATAAGAAACTGAAAGAAGCCAGGAATGTGTAGTTTTATGAATGCAGAGCATCACTGAGACTGACAAATTGTTTTTAATCATGTAAAACCACCATCCCAAAATTCAATATGAGCTTTGGGCAGCAACGGATTGTTTTATATTTTACAGCTATATCTTGCCACTCAAGGACTTCAAAGGCTCTGCAAAACCTAGGTAAGGGATTTAGCTTTTTATTTTATTTTATTTTATTTTATTTTATTTTTTTTGAATTGCAACTCTTCTCAGTTACGTAGTCATTTATTGGGCATTGTTAAAACTCTGGACTGTACTCTCAATTGCTCTAAGGCCTGACCTAATCTTATGGTTCTGCAGTCACAGAAGCAGCATACATTTGTTCCCAATTCTGTCAAAATCAGGTTCCAAACAGGACACCATGCTTATGTGACAAGAAGAAGGTCAAGGTCATCCCCTGCTGCCTTTTAATTGTGAACAGGCTAATTGTTCAGGGGTTATTTTAGGAGACTCAATATTTGGGCATATGATGGGAGAACAAAAGCTGCGATAAAAGCATAAATAAGAGAAAATAAATTGGTGTAGACACGTTATTTTTCATATAAGCAATCTGCATCTTGAGAGTCATCTAAAAAAGGTGCTTTCAAATAGTTTCCATAGAGAAAAGTGAGCCCCCCCCAAGTGTTAGACCTTTGGGAATAACCATTTAATGCTCAGTCTAAATGGAAGAGAAACATCAAGAATAGCCTTCAGTTTCTCTAACCACTGTTTTTCTTGGACTGCAAGGTGTACTAAATGTTGCCGAGAAAATGTGAACTCTCTCCAGCACCCTGAAGAATTCAGATCCATGATCCATGTCTTTCATTGTCACTCTGTGAGTGAGCTTATTCACTTGTAGGGCACTTTTAATACAGTGCAACGGAGACATTAAGCTCAAGGCTGGTCTAGGATTCTGAAAATAACTCACCATTTGGGAGGAGAATAAAGGGTGTTAATCTCAGTTCCTTGGCTGAAATTCCTAGTAAAGTTTTTACTTCTCCATTCCCAAGAATAGGCACAGTGTTTCTCGAGAAATAATTCATATTCAGAGTGTTACTCTGTATATAAAATTTCAGCGCACCAATGCACAGCTAATCCTTAGAAGGAAAAGTTGCCCTCAAAAATCTAGCCAACTCTGCAATACTTAATGTATATGGACTTGAGTGATAGGCAAAATGTTGAAAGAATTAAGTTAAACGTAATTCAGGGGAAAAAAACATTAAGAAAACTCTTGGGTAAATCTTTTACAGATGGTAGACAGCTTAATTGCTGTGGTAAACTTGTCTGATATTTCTGGAAAAATTTGGGTGCTACAGTAATCCATAGAGCCCAATGGGCCCAGGCTTAAATGGTTCGTGCATGTCTTAATTGGAGCTTGGTTGCTAAAGTTTCACCCAGGGTTTTGTGGGGTGAGTTTTTTCCTTCCCTTATTTTTTCCATTCAGCTTTTTTTAACCAATTTAGAAGTTGTACATGTATTATTTGGACGGGAAAGCAACAGAGACCTTAAATGAAGTGAATGAGGCTACAGTATTCCTCCGTGCCGAATGTCTCCCTGGAAAGTTTTATGCTGTACACAGCTGGACAAACTTTAAAAATATGTATATGTGTGTGTGTTTGTGTGGAGCATTGTGCAAGACACAACATTAATAGCAGGAGCACAGTCTCTGGCTTACAGTGGTGCAGGCTTGCTTCCCTCCCTCCATGGGATGCTGTTAACCTGGGATACCAGGGGATGCTGTTAATCTGGTAGCCTGGGGCTGACTTTACCCTATCTGAGCCAAAGGGACAGCGAGCTCTATCCTCTGCTGATAGCTCAGGATCTGTCCTATGCCCAGCTAGCTGGGGAACCATGCTGGGAGCTGCATGAGGCTGCAGAGTGCTTCTCCATTTGGTTCACCGTGGCCTGGCTTGGTCTTGGAGCTTTCTTTAACAAACTTTCCTCTCCAGGGAGGATAGCTGTCATAATAACAAGCAGAAGAGAACAATTTCTGCCTCTCTAAGAATACAGCTGTTGTGAAACTTGGAAGCTTGTCTGCCAGCAGGTACAGTCTTAGGATGCTCTGTGATGTGGTGTTCTGCATTACAAATGTATGTTTAAGTGTGTGGTACCTAAAAGCGTACTTATTTTACAATGAATATTCTACACACATAATATTTTACACATGCTAGAAAGTTCCTGAGTGAGACTAGTCACAAATCGCATTACTGATGTGCAAGTGTTTGTGGGTTTAGAGTCCAAGCAGTCTGTTTGTTTCTTTTTTTTTAGTCATTTTTGATGCTTTCTGGAGCCAGTCTGACCTCATTGTTACTCAGTTCTTCCAGCTCTTCAAAAAAATACTTTTATTTTCTGTTCCTCTCCAACTGGCAATGCTTTCAAAGGCTGATAAAGTGCTGACTGTGCTGTTCCTTTAAGGGTGGGTCTGGGTCTGGTCTCTCTCATGCTGCATTTCTCTCCTCTCAGGATAGTCTTCTGAGGAGTGAGAGATCCCTCCAAAGGGTAATGTGACTTTGGGATGAAAATAAACCCATTAGGGAGGTGGAGACAGGATTATGCACTAGTGTTGTTCCTCAAAAATCATAGCATTAAAAACAAAAAAATAAACTGAAAATTTTAGTCATGTCCTAATCTGACCCCTTAAGAGGTCATATTTTCAGGGCTTTTCCTCTGCAGGTCAAGCAACTGGCACTGGTTGGGTGCAGATAAGTGCCTCCAGGAGGAGAGGACCTTCATGACCTTCCTCATGGACCATTGAACCACAGGATGCTTCAGTCTCGAAGGCAGGTACTGGGTTCCAGCTTGGTGGGCTCGGTGTTAGTACAGTGCCTGGTCTGTGTGTGGCATGCCCTCAGTAGCTCATGGGTGTCAGGAGCAGAGCTGTTCCTAGAGAAAAATTTGTCTAGGAACAATAACCTGCACCTTTCTGGATGTGTTCTTTAAACGATTGTACAGCCTGATGTTACATCTCCTACTGTGTTCTCAGTTGCTCTTTACAAGGCTGTCATTACCTGATAGTGAGCTATGGCTTCAGTGAGGAGGAACAGTGCTGGGGATTTTGTGGTCCTGTGGGTGTATGGTGTATGAGTATGCCACTTGGTGCGTTTATTCCCTGAATACAAAACATAAGCTTCTGCAGAGTGGCTGGCAGAGCCATCTCAGCTCAGGCACCTTGGAATATCCATCCTGCACCCCTACTCCTGCTGGGTTTTCCCATTGCCTTTGCAAATGGAGATGTCTGGAAGGGATTCCTGCACGGATCTCATGATAACTACAACCCTACCTCTGTGTGCCTGAAAAAGGCAGCAAGTGCAGAGTGGGTGAAGGGAGTACACATGTCTTGTAGTTCTCTTGCTTTTCTTCCATCAGCACCTCTACTGACTGGTGGAGAAACTCTTCTGGTTGGCGTGTAAACTCTTCATGCTAGGATGTAAACTCTCTCCCCCAAAATGTTGAAAGACAGTTTGACTGCTGAGCTGGTGGGTGGCGTGACCACCACGCAGCCTGCTTTTAGAAAACAAGGCCTGGGAGAAGTGCACATTATAGCCATAAAAGGATGGAAAACTTCTTCTTTGGCCACCAGGATGTGGGAGAACCTGTTGATGAGCTACTTTTTTTGACTCAGCTGGAGCCCTGCAGAAGTGCAACCAGCCAGCCCCTGCTTTGGGACTGGCTGTGACATAAAACCACAGTTTGCCTGGAAACACTGCGTGAAACCCTGCAGTCATGGCACTAAATGGGTGTTTTGGTAGTGTAGAATAGGATTGTGCTGTTGCAACAAATGGCTGTTATTTACTATGATGTTTCCTGTAAAGACCCTTCCCTAGTCAAAGCAGGGAGACAGGAACTTCCAGAGAGTGAATAATCCCATCTATTTTAGACACTGGTTTCAAGATAGGATGATTAATCTTCTATAAATTGTTTTTCTATAATCTCCATCCATGGAAGGTAGAGGGAATCTAGCTTGGAGTCAGGCTCTGCCATCAAGATCTCCAGCTTACATAAGATGATAAAATAGATTGGTTACTTTGTCCCACAGGCACAGGACCAGGAAGATCTCAGTCTGTCTAAGAGACAGTCATTTTCCTGTTTTATGTCAATATTGTAATTTGCACAGTGGGATGCACAATGGGAAGATTATTGTCTCTTCAAGGGAATCCAGTCCCCTGTTCGTGGAATAAGTAATAAAATCTTAATAACTGTCTTTCTCCATCATTCTCCCTGAAAACAGAGACAGCGGGTACCTCCAGAAGGGTGCATTTGGGTTTACAATGGGTAGCAAGTCTACTGTAGGAACCTGGGAAGGGTGAGCTCCTTTTCTCATGCAGATTAGTAGAATTGACATAGATTTTTTATTTTTTTTTTTGTGTGTGTGTGTAAGGAGATAAAGAATGATTTAAAAAATAATAATAGAGAAATATGAAAGTAATTCTGCCTGGTTTTAAATGGGTACCTTGAGATTTGGGAGAAAAAAAGGCAACATCTCTACTTTCTCCCTTGTGTAACATGGAAGAAAATTGATCCAAGAGCTTGATAAGATTTATCTGAGAGCTAAAATAACATGTCACAGCCCTCCAGAATCACTGCATTTCTTTCAGAGAAAGGTGGAGGACCTGGACAGTGTTAAGATGTTTTTTCTTTTTGCAGTACCCTCTCTTCCTTCTCCTCTTTTCTTCTTTCAAGCCAGATGATATAAACAGGACACATTACTCCAGTGTCCCAGTTTGCACAAGAGTACACGTAAGTAAGTAACTCCAGAGCTCAGACATTTGTCTTCAAAAGATGTCAGAAACCTGACGTCTTTGAGGCTACTTTCAGAAATGTAGTGCAGCTCCTGATAGAGGGCTGGCTGCTTACTGATGGGTTGAGCAAAGCTAAAAGGCAAAAGATTTTAAGGAGGCCGTGGAGCAACAGGCTTAGCTTGGACACTCAGGGGGGCCTTAACCCCAACGATTTGATCTGGACATGGGGACAGCTCCAGGGACAGCCAAAGGTGGATTTTTTCTTCAGAAATTACAAGGGATGTAAACTGCTGATTAGTGGATGAATTAATTTTCTCATCTGGTGCTATAGATTAGTAACTGATTTGGATAATACATACATTTTTCTGGTCTGCTGGTTTAATCTAAGGAGAGCCTTTGCATCAAGTGACTCAGTATATGTCATTCCTACTCCTTGAGCATTTTATAAAAGCAGATTTACTTGGATCTGTAAAGTACAGTATTTCAAACCTGACTGCTAAGCAGTTGCTGCTCAAGGCAGCTCTCAAAGTCCAGAGACCCGCGGGTGTTTTGCAAAGGAAATCCTTGCTCTTCTCCCTTCTTCCAGCCAGGCTGTGTGGGCACAGGGCAGCTGGCACACCAAGTGCTGAGCCCTGCTTGGAGCATCCCTTGACACCAGCACCTCCAGCTTGAACATGAATTGTGGCAGATAACCTTGTTATCATGACAGTGCCAAAGGCACGATGTGGGGACACTCCTTTTCCTTAAAAAGAGAGATAATGGGAGTAAAGCCCAGAAGCTTTCAGGCATGAGGTCTTTTCCCCTTGCTTATAGTCTACTGTGCATCTAACCTTTCCCATGAGATTCATGCTTGAAGCCTTTTGCAGTTTTTTTTTGCTACAATATCTGTAGTTATGAAATCCCTAGAAACCTTAGAAATACGACCCTTGCTCTACTGTCCACTTGGGCAGAGCAAAGGCTGGTGTCTGCTGAAAGGGGGTGCTTTGAGGAGCACTTCAGAGGGAGTCTGACTGCCAAACAGGGAGGAAACAATAAGCTTAGTTGTGCTAAAACCAAAAATGGCTTACCCATGTTTAACACTTTGTGGGAGAGATTTAGCTCTTTACTTTTGTGTGTATGAAGTGAACTTGATTTAATACGGCACAGATTATGGACAGGTGGAAACCAGCATGTGATCAACTGTAATCTCCATGTGGAAATAAGAGTATTGTGTGTTAATTTACCAAGGGTGGTCAAAATAAGATATGGGTGAATGCATTTCTGTTGCAAGGACCCTTAAAAATAAAATACAATTAAAAAAACACCTTAAAACACCCAGGCCAAAACAGTAGCAGATTTAAGTCCTCTGCTGCTCTTTTATTTGATGCTATGTTCATTAAGGTCTCCAATTCAGCTCACCATGCTCTACTGGCAACTCACAAACAATAGCTTTTCATCCTGGTGTTCACCTGCTTAGCAAAAGCTTTTTTTTTTTTTTTTAAATAAATATGCATTTCTTGAGAATATTTGGCTATTGGAGTAAATAGGAACTTTGTAAATGGAAGTACAATATGATTCAGCTCTGAAAGATGCAGATATTTATTCTTTAGATTCTCAGAGGAATAAGTTCTGAGTTGTTTTTTCCTGTACCCACATCGCATTTAGCTGACAGCTGAAGTTTCTAGCCAGATAATGAGTGTATTTTTCAGAAATTGTACACAGAGGATATCTTATGGGTTTTCTTCAGTCCCTTCCTATTTTTAGAGTTACATGCAGTTCACAGTACTTCTTCCTCCGTTATAATAAGACAGCAGGTGTTCAGTTAAACTCTATGATTTTCAAATGTCATATTCCTCTTCTTTTTTTTACTGGTAGGGTTGCAAAGCATTTTTCCAGTGTTGATTTGGGAAGGAAAAAAATGATTTCAACATAATGGAAGACCTCTATGATTTGGGATCAAATGTTAACCGATTCAATAGAAAAATAAAATGTTTTGATGAAGTCGTGGTGAGTTTTGGCTGCAAAGGGGCCTCTGGACTTGTCCCCAGATCTGACCATGAGTAACTGTAAAGCCAGATCAGGTTGCTCTAGCTCTTCTCCAATTGAGTTTTGAAACTCTCCATTTTGGAGTCTGGAAGCTGAAGGTTGCAGAGGAGTTTGCCATGGCCATCTACAATGAACCCAAGAAGAAAGGTCTGGTGAGTGGATGCCCTTCCTAGATGAGAGCTTCAGTAGGGCCCTTTGGATGATGCAGTCTCCAGGTCCATGGAGTGAACAGGAGCTCTCATGACCTTGTTATCTGTCTTAAAGTGGGAATTTCAGTAGCTGTTTCCTTAACAACCCTGGTCTTTTGTTTGGCTTCAAATGGGCAGAGTCATTGCACTTTGTCGTGCGTTCAGACCTAAGCTTTAGTACACTATCAAATCATTAAAATGCTAAGAAATGTGTTTGTTTTTTTTTTTTTCTTTTTATACTCAATGTACAATAGGAATTGCTTTCAAGCAGAATTTCATCAGCTTTCTTGCTTTGACATTGAAAACATTCTCGTGCAGAGCAGTAATCACGAAAAAATTGCTGTAATAAACTGTTCCATTTATAGAAATGTAAACAACACTTATGCACTACTGGTAGTACTTTGGACAAAATCTATGTGTGGGCTTATGTCTTAAAAAAAATAACAATGAAGAAAGAGCATGACACACAGAGAAAGAACAATGTGGTGACTAAAACCTTGACTGTCGCAATGGCCTCAATGTACTGATACTAATTTTAAATTATCTTGTATTTGAGACTCTAGAAAAGATCCTGACTTCTTGGAACTTCTAATCACCCTTTCACTTTTATTTTTAGTGTGATTTTGTAACAGTACCTTATGCTGATCACCTCAAAACCAAAGACGTTTAAAAATAGGCCTTATCCACCACATTTCTCCACAAAGGCTTTTATTCTGTTTCAGTATCCAACAGCCACCTATATATAATAATTGATCAGAGTACAACTATTCATTTTTTGCAAAGGTTGTTTTGTCTTATGATAACTTTATTGGTAAAAGAGTACTCTCTTTTTCTCCCCTCTTTTTCTACCTACTACATTTTTACTAGGTTCTTTCATTTCTTTCTTTATTTCATTCTCCTGTTTTGTGGGGGCAGTGGGCTGTAGAAAGAAATTTTCTCTTCAGTGAAAAAAGAGGTCTACATATGAACAGAATTATGTCTTGTATTATCTTTCTGACATGATAACTTTTATTATCTTTTTAACAAAGTGGTTGATGTTTTTAACAAATCTCTTTTAGAGAAAATTCCAAGTTACTGTAAATGTTGTTACTGGAAGACATAATTAGGCCTGAGGTTTAATTTCTATTCATACCCCTCTTTTTCCAGCTGTTCCTAGCTCTGCCCAACTTGTTCTTTGGAGGAAACTGCTCCATGCTGTGCTGGTCTCTCTTGGCAAAAGGGAAATTCTGTTCTGTGAAGTTTGAGCAGAGCAAACACAGCTTATCCTTTCAGTAGTGTTGAAGAGGACTTAATGAGAAATTTCATGTACAGGTAACACTTAGAAATGTTGGGCAGAAATACATGTAGCTTACTTGGTGATGATCATCACACCTGTGGTACATCTGGAAGAGTCTATTCAGAAACTTTTTAAAGTTTTGAATGTGCAGATGTGGTGGGTTCTTTGGTCTTTTTCAAGGCTGCATGCATCCCATTGACTCATACCACGTACAAGAATTACAGCACAAGGTAAAAACGCTGAGTAGGTCCTTGCATACAGTAGGTTAGGATGATGCAATGATCCGCTCAAAGGGAGCTGGGGTCAGTGCCAGGGAAGACACAGCTCCTGTGGTCTTGCGGTTGCCAGAATGGATATTTAAGAAGTAGCCTGTGGTTTGGTTGAGGTGGGGTGAGAAGAAACAGCCTCTTCCTTAGTATTTCCTGAAGGGCCTAAGGAAGTAGCTGGGCTGGAAGGACAGGTAGCTTATCCTATGGATGAAAGCAGAAAGTCATAATGTGAAACTAAGACCCAAAGTAACCAGGGGGAAGAAGGGGAGCTCTGACAGGAGCTGTGGAGAGCTGAATGCCCTGTCAACTATGAAGAAATGAGAGAAACCTTAGGAGGGGGAAATTTGTGCATTAAGTTAATTGCAATTTGTGCAAGTGCTTGAGAAGACAAGTCACTGAAATTAAGGTCTCTTGCACATTTAGAGTGGTGTCAATGGTCCTGCCACCTGGTCCACAGGTGGCAGATGTAACCATCCATGTTAAATGACCTAAAGATCAAGCCTGCATTATTGAAAGGAGTGGGAACCATGGGGTTTTGTGTTCATTTGGATATGTGCTGCTTCAGTTCGGGTGATTACCTTGTCTAGATTTCAGTGGTCCTTTTGAAGTTAAGATCTTATCTTAAGAGAAAGCTTGACTTAATCTCTAGTATTTCCGTAAATCTAAAATCATGAATAGCTTGTAGTGAGAAGTCTTTCTAAGGCCACCTATATACCCAGTAATATTGCAATGATTTGGGGGAAGGGAAAAGTCAGGTCTTTCAGTTCTTGCAGTGATTCCCACCCATACTGTTCAGGTCATCTTTCTGAATCAAACTTCATGGTCTCTCAATAGAAGAGTCTGAGAGACCAGGAGAACACTGAAAATCCAAAGGTGATAAAGCTTGTAGTAGCAGTTCCAGTTGTTTTTGAGACTGGTGAGTCCATAAAAAAGATCCTCATCCCTACAACACTTCGTGGAGGAGGGCAAGACCTGACCTGAACCTGTTTATAAACCACGGACTTTATGATCACACATTGGAAATGAGGGAGAGAGAGGGAGAAACCACTTCCTACCAGGTGTGAAGGGAAGAGCTCTGTACATCCGTCAGAAAAGACGGCAGAACCCTGTGGGCAGGTGAGTACTGAACCACAGGGCCGATGATGGTTCTGATGTGGTCTCCTGATCTCAGTAGGTCAAATCTGGGATGTTGAGCCACTTTCTTCTGACTGGAAGGCTTATGACATATGGTCATGGTTACTTTCAGCACATCTTGCTTACTCAAACGGTTGTTTGATCATCTTGTTGCTAACGGGCCTGAGGAGAACAGTTAGTCTTGTAGCATGACAGGAAAAGGTGAAGAGGTGGGACCAAATTCATTTGAAGTTATTGGGTGACAGCTGTAGAAAGTTAGCAAATAACCCAAATCGTAAGTCTGTGAAGAGGGCTTGTTATGGAGTGGTTAATTACTTTGCAATACAGCCCATAGAAACTTGTTGAATTTGCACACTTACTACCTCAGGTATTGAATTGTTCAGGATCCTGAATGCTGTCAAACATGAAGCAAGGTTTCCATTGTCCATTAGGTAGAAACAGGATTATTATTATTTTTTTTTTTTTCAGTGGGTTCTTTTTGTGTTCTGGAATTAAAACAATTATTTCTTTTCCCACTTGGCATGCTGGAATGATGGAGACAAAGATGGACAGCCAAAGATAACTGCTGCAGAACTGTGGAAGAAAATAAGGTGCTGTTTTTCTGAAAACCTAATGATTGCTGTGTGTTGATCTGAACCTGTTTGATTTGAAATTATTTTTGTTTCAGGACTGTGACAAAAGGTTAGAAATTACTGTGTTTCTGGATGTTAACACTGATATTACAAAAAAATATCCAGATTTGTGCCTGAAATGCTCAGTTGGCATGGCGGCAGCCTTTTCCCACAAGGGACTTGGATTCCCAGGTTGGATCAGACCTCAAAAAGCAATGGGTTTTGCAGTCTCATCTCCAGCTCAGTTGTCCTGAGGGGTTGGTGCAGACAAAAAGATGCTTGCTAATGTTTATTTTTTTTATTATTATTATTTTTTTTTAACAGGGGCTTTGGGTACTAATGCATAATGGGAGAATGTGACATGAGAACGGACCAGGACCTGCTGGGTCTGTGCTTAGTAGGCTGACTTTTATGGTTGGCCCTGGGTGCATCAGTGCTCTGCCAGGTTCACAGGAATCATGGAGAGTGGCTAACCAGCCAATGCAAGAGGAAACAGCCAGGCTTGGACACCTGTGAGACTCTCTCGGGTGCTGGCAGTAAGTAAAACTTGTGGTGAGTACAGCTTTCACGGCCCATACAGGGAGAGGAGCCTGCTACAGCCTTTGCTCTGACCTGCCACATAGCACACGCTGTCAGACTTCACCCTGACTGTGGTCTGGAGGCTGTAAATGTTTCCCCAAATACCATCTCTTTTTTTTTTTTTTCCTAGTCCTTCCCGCCTGACTGTTTGAGCAACCTGTCACTATTCATCAGCAGGCTCTAACGTACACCAAAGTGGAAAAGAAGACGACATGCCACCGAGGTAAAGGAGATATTTCTTTATTAAACCTTTTAGCGCTTAGCCCCCCCTCTCCCTTGAGCATTGACATAAGAGGAGAGCAGGAACAAAGAGTTGAAAGCAGGCCAGAGCCGTGGCAGGTATCAGGTGACCGTCCTGTTGGTGTTTGCTGAGTTGGAAGCACTGGCTGGTGTCGAAATGCTGACTCTTTGTGAGTGAGCTCCATGAAAATGTAATAGTAGGTACTGTATGCTAACTTGAGACCTAATGTGTTATTCCTGGCTTTTATATACCTGGTTACCCATGGATAAAGCTATATGATATTTATTATAGCAGGGCAGGATGGCTTTGTAATCTGAATATGCTGCATTCACACCAGTGACTTGAACAAAGTGTTTCTTCATTTCTCCAGCCATTAATGGTTTTCTCATAAGAAACCATGAAGTCAGTTTTGTTGTGTTTGTCAGCTGGGTTTTGACTGTGTGTATTTTGTTCCACAAAGGGGTTATTCAAAACCTCCCCTTCAGTCTTAATTAATTGCAGACCCTGTGGAAGGCGAGCCCTGTGGGGCTGGAGAGGTTCCCGTCTGGTTTCCATTTAGCCTGTGGCTGCGTGTGGAAGCACGGCTGGCTCCCAGCGTGGGGACCTCAGCTGCTCGGCACGCTCTCTCCAGCCTGCTTCAGCACAGAGCAAGCACCAATGTTGAAGGCGGTATTTATTGACCAGCCTCCAGCCCTGGGTGCTCCTTTGGGGTTCCTGCAGGCAGAAAGTAAGCTTACGCCAGCAGGAGAGGACAAAATCCCCAAATGACGCCCCACGGCCACCACCTCCAGGCATATCTCCTTCAGATAAAGGCCCGTGAGACTTTCTGGAGACACGCTTCCCATTCACAGTATTTAAATCCAGCAGCTGTTAGCTGTGCGTTCGTTCAGCTCTCGGTCCTGTTCCAGGATTTCCTCCCTGCCATCTCCAAATGCCAAGGCTTCATACCAGGGGAGCAAGTCAAAGTGAGGGGGTGTCACACTGTTCCCACCATTTTCAAATATCTTACTGGAACTGCAAAAGTCAGACATGAAAAATAATGTTTCCCGTAAAAAAAAAAAAAAAAAAAAAAAAAATCCTTAATACATGTGCATAGTGTGCGAATGCCCTGGCTGGATCAAACCCTTCAGAGCCTCTACCTACCCTTTTAATTTATGCATTTGATCTTTTGGCTGTAAATAGACAAACAAAGCCTGGAGAACGGTTTGGTTTCCAGAAGAGAATATTTTCTGTTGAGTTTGGCCGTGCAGGGCTCGCTTTTGCAGAAGAGCTATGAATAGTAGGCTAATAAAAGCAAGCGGCTCCTCCAAAAATTGCACACCAGCACGCTGAGATGAAAGGTGGTCCCACGGTCACATCGCCCTCCAGAAAACTGCATCTCATTACAAAGCATAAAAAATTTAAAAAGCACTGAAGAAAGAAGCCCCCTCCCAAGAAGAGCTTTATGCAAGTGCCTCCTCCTTCATGTAGACAGACTCCTGGGACGAAGTGTGAGGCTCACATCTACCTGTTGGCTCCTGTACTGGGGAAAGCTTGAAGCTGCCCTGACAGGGGTGAGAACCTGTCCCTGTGAGGTTGGAGTGAGGCCACAGAGGCCAGAGAAAAGAAGCAGAGCTGGAAAACACACGAGGGCAGTCTGGCCAAGCTGCCAGAGCAGCAGCCAGCTCTGGGGGCCTCTTCTCCAAATGGGTACGGAGAGCTGGAGCTGTGAATAAAGAGATGAGAGCTCCTGCTTCCAGCCTGCACGGCCCCTCACAGTTACACAGGGGCACGTACTGTGTTTGGTGTTGGGGTGAGAAATGAGGGCAAACATGCTTTCTGCTTCAAGCAGCCTTCAATGTAGGGAATTAAAATTCAGACATAAAAACTCCCCAGGAAATGCTGAGGACGGTCTTAGCACAGCATGTAGCTACAATAATTTGTTATTTGGTATTTTAGTGTCTTTTCCACAGACAGGCAGGAGGATTTCTGAGCTTTGTAGGAAAATTGGATGCTGTAAGATTGTGAAACTACAAAAAGGGCTAGAAATTAGCACAGCAGGCAAGCGGACAGCAGAGATAGAGAGCAGGACTATGGCAGAATTTACTGGCTGCTAAGTTCAGTAACAATATTGCAAGAGCACTTGCTGGGTCAGAACACTTATTCCAGCACCATCCTCTGATAAGTGACTTCAGATGCTTTCAAGGACAGAGCAAGAAGAGATCCTGCAGTAAAACAGAGTGAAATTAAGACAGAGGTGAAGGTGTTCAGGAGAAGCTGGAGCAGGGTAGGTAGCCTCAGGTTGCTACATGGGACATGGGAAAACTGGATGTGCTGGGCAGGACACAGTGGTCACCCTTCTGTCCCTGTGTGGCTGGGTGGTACTGGGAACAGAGGGCTCCTGCTCTGAGGAATGCAGAGTTAATCCAAGCCAGGGAAAGCTGGGCTGTATCAGTAACATGCATAGTGTGTGAACCTGAGGAGATTGGCTCTTCACACGAGAAGATAAACAGGAGGTCATTCTTGCTGCATGGCATGGTTACTGGGTGAAGAAGACACCCGTGGCAGTTCGGAGAGCTGTGCCTATGCCCTGCTGCTCTTTAGGAAAAGATGAATGCATGAACTTCTTTGGCAGGCACCCATCCATTGGCACTCACAAATTTTGAACAGTTTATTGAGGAGTACAGAAGACAGCAACAACAGGCCAAGCAGTAAAGCCACTGGGTAAGCCTACATAAGGTCCCTTGGCCTGCAAAAAGAGTCTAGACATTTTGACATGTAGATAAGTATTAAAAATGCTTCCCAGTGAATATCATCTGAAAACCCCAAACCAGAAGATTTCTCAGATGCATTGATGTTCTCCTCATTGAGAAAACTTCTCAGCCACTGCTTGTCTTAGATGGTCCAGGGGCACTGATCACTGTCTCTCCCAGTGCAAGGAAAGGACAGACAGTCTCACTGTGTCTCCCAGTCAGGCAGTTTGGGTTTGGTCTGAGAGTGTTTTAGGGCAAAGCCCTTTGGATCTTAATGGACACATCTCTCACTGCCATTCTGACTGAAGTCTGAGCTACTGGAGGAAATTGGCCCCACCATGCTGATGCTCCATGACAAACTGCTCACTGATCCATTTGCTGCAGAGTTTAAGGGGTTTCTAAAGTAAATGGACTTTCCATAAAATGTCTACTTAAATTACTAGGCAGATCTAATTAATTGAGCAACCAATTACACTGTGATTGTATCACAAACTTGTGAAAAATGAAAGAAAGTCTTTCAGCTAAAATTCTTCTAAAAGAAGTAAGAAATACTTGATGCAAAAGGAAAATGGACTAGAAAACATGGTACAAACAGTGTAGAAAAAAACCACACACACAAAAAAAACATGCAGCAGCCTCTCCTTTGAAAGGCTTGTAGTGTGTGTCTGACACTTGGTGCAACAAACCCTGAAGGCTAGACATTTCAGAAAAGAAGAACCTGCTACTTTCCAACTCCTTGAAAAAAAACTCAAATAGCAAAAATTACAGTCTTCAGCAAAAGAGCCTTTATACGTACTATAGAAAAATACTGAGTATCCACTTGAAATCACTAAATTCAGAGGGGAAAAAGAAGCCTGTATTCTACTCATGTTCCCTAAAACACCCACTCACAGAGTTCAAGCATACAAGCTTCATTGCCTCCATGAAGTAATTATGGGGGCTAGGGCTTTTGGACATCGTTTAGCCATTAAAAGTTCTGCCAGGGTAACCACCCTGGCCAAACCCCTGGCTGCAGGCAGTACACGCTGGCAAAAATGCTTTACCAATATGTAGTGCAGGCATGGTGAGCAATATGAGATGTACAAGAGCAAACCTTTTCTGTGCTTGAAGGGCTGATTCTATATTAAGGCTTTTGCTGTCATAAAAATGTTGGAACAACAACAACAAAGTCACAGCGGCTATAACTGACCACAATTATTAGACAAAAGTTTCATGTGACCATTTAGCTTAAAAAAAACAACACAACAAACATGTCTCACAGCATCAGCTTCAGTTTGGGGGATCTGTATATGAAGGAGCTGTGGCAGGTGAACTGCAAGTCAGTGTTTTAATGCTCGGGTGATCGAGGTGAGAAATATTGAAAAGCGGAAAGGTTGAAACAGTGTTGGTAGCACCAACTTTTTAGTTAAATGAAATAAATTTCCAGCATTGCAAGTCTTTAGGAGTGATTAATAGAAGCATTACCTCCTAGGTTTTTTGTTTGTTTGTTTGTTTTTGTTTTTGTTTTTTTCTTTTTTTTAGGTGCTCATTCCTTTTGTACTTCATTGTATCTTGTACTGAACCAGATGCATGAGGAGGCCTCTCAGCTAGGCTGGTGTTCTTGGGACATAACTTCTTCTGAAACCATTCTTCTCATCAGCTTTCGTTCTTGTCAATAGCTTCCTTGCATAGTTGTTTATGTTACTGCTACTGAAGAAGGAGAAAGGTTTTCTACCTGAGAAGCAGCTTTAAGCAGATTTGAGGTGCTGCTCTAAGCAGTTCTGTTTGACCGATGGTGGCAGAGACAGCAAGAAACTCCCAACCAGGTCAAAGAAGTGATGCCAGCCTCAGATAGGTCATCTGAGGTTAACAAAAAGAATTCTAGGATTACTACAGAATGAAACCAAAACTATTTTAAAATAGAAGTCAAAGTGACAATATTTCAAAGTGGACCTCAGTTCCATTGCAGTCCTATTAACTTCCACTAGGTTTTGACCAAGCTTTTTCTGCAGACCATAGCACTCAGCAGATAGCTCTGAGGAACTCTTATCAGCAAGACGAAAGGTAGTGAACATTTGTTTCAGGGAAGGAAAAAGTCCAGCTAGAAAACTGATAAAGTGAAATAATCTCATGGAAAGAACACACCGGGATATCAAAAGTAATTAAACCAAACTTCTGTAGTCATGACTATAAGCCATTTGCTTTAGCTAATAAAAGCAAGAGCAGAGTTATCTCTTCAGATCTGTGTGTTAGGCCAGTGTCAGCGATAACACCCAGCTGGAGGAAGAACAAAATGATGGAGTTGAGATGCTGAAGAGAAACCCCAGCCCCAGCTGTCTGGGCCAGGAGTCACGGCAGGATTCAGCCTTCCCTGATGCCTGAGATGTGTCGGCACAAGCTGAACCCAAAGCCTGAGTGATGTTTTTCTTGTCAGTCTGTGTTAACGTCTTCTTCAGGACAAGTTCAATCATATTCTCAGGAACAGTTGTACAGAGAGAGCACTGAAAGCCTGAGGGAGATTTCAGTAGCAAGCTATCCTTGAACTGGGACCGTCCTTGTGGTACAGCACCAGGACTTTCTCAGGAGCTGACGAGTCTCAGAAGACCCTCACCTGCTTCCCCAGAGACCTGCCTAAATTCAGAGCTCCACTGCAGGTCGCACCAGCAGGTTTTGTGGCGATGAAGCTTGGTGCCACCTGCGGAGCAGATTGTGCAGCACCTCTAATTTAATCAGGCAAAGGCAGGAATCCGGCTAAGAAAAGAGAAATTTTTGTTTCTACTCAAATCCTCGGGGAAGCAGAGATGATGGATGGAAAAAAACGTCAGTGGGATGTTAAGAAAACACAGATTTCAAAGTTTGCCAGTGTGTGGCAGTGGTCCTTTAGTAACTGCAGTCACATGAAGCAAAACGCTGTTAAGTTTCACTCTTCCCTGTGGAGGCCAACTTGGAAGAGGAGCCAGACAGCCGCTCGCTGGGCATGCACAGGATTCAAAACAGTCTTTGAGACACCAATTAAACACAAACACGTTTAAAAAAAAAAAAAATGCTGCAAGATCCACAGTAGCTTGACCTGAGGTGCGACAGAAATGAATTGCTAATAAAACCTGCCAAGGAGGAGCAGTTTAAAGCATGCTTTTAACACTTTTCACAATAAAATAGTTTTCACAAGCAGCTCATATATCTCCCAACCTCCCTCGGATGTGTTGCTGCTGAGTGATTCTGGAGTCATTAATGGATTGCAAACTCCCCCCCGCACTCTGTAACCAACTTCGGATAGTTAACAGCTCAGTACCTTTCCAGAAAGATAGCCTTCTTTGAAATATGCTTTGAAATGCACCACGCTTGAGTAATGGGCAGGGCTGAAAGCCACTGAGGGTTGGATATCTCACTGCTGTTTGGACCTCTGGGAAACTCCCCTGGGAAATCTGCCTTGTTTGCAACTCCAGCGCTCAGCTGCCGGGCACTCCTTTGGCAGGGGCCTATAAAGCAGAGGTAAGTGTGAGGATGAGCCCAAATCCAGTTAAGGGTGAAGTTTGAAGCTGTGGTCTTGAAAATGTCTGTTCAGCTTCTTTCTCCACCTGGAGGCACCTGGAGCTCACCATTCATGGGGCTGGAGGAACGGGCAGAGCCCTGCATGGGAGCCACCACAGCTGCTGCCTGTACACGGTCCAGAAATCTCTTTGCTGACCCAAAATCATCTTCTGTGCTGTTTCCAGAGGTTATTGCGTGTAAAGCAGAGAGGCTGCTGAGGTCTGGGAGTGGGTCTCTGTCACCCACGACAGACTACATGACTGTCATAACCACTGGCGAAAGGAGGAAGGAGCAGGAGGAGTGGGATCAAATTATGCTTTTGCAAAAACAAAAGTGACTGGGAATTGAGGGTTTGCCATGGGAGTGAGATAGGGAAGTGGAGGAGAGGGATTGGAGCTTGGAGCAGAGAGTCTGGTTCTGTTTGGCACTTACCTGCTCTTCTAAGAGGTGCCAGTTTTGGACACAAGCTGGTGAATAGACCACATACCCTCCTTTGGGAGAAGGGGAAGGGGAAAGCACTGAAGGAGGAGCAACAGAAGCAAAGCAAAAGAATTGCTGAATCCAGAGCCAGGTTCACACTCAGGCTGCTAATGTGCACGCAGTAGCTGGCTGCATGGGTGGTGTTCACAGGTACTTCTGGGTATGTGCAGAGCCCTTCATTTGGCCGGGACAAAGAGCTCCTCTGCTGAGTGCCAATGCAGTGACTGTGTTTGCAAATGGTTAGCCTGGTGTTTGCATGGTGTGAGCCTCTAAGAGGCTCTGTGCATGTTTAAAATGAGGCATTGACAGGTACCATGATCTGAATCACCTCTTTTTAGGGTGAAAATCCAGTGGGAAGCTTTTGTAAGAAAGAAATAACCCAAATGTTCATTCTGAAACCCTTTTCCCCCCTAAGCCAGCCTGTTGGAAGGATGTTATATACCTCTGCTGATGGCAGCGATTCTGTTATCTCCAGTATGGCTTTATTGCAATGATAGCAGTTCAGCTGTGAGGAGGACAGTGCAGAGGGGGCAACAAGGAAAAGAAGCAGACTTATAAAATAGGGATGGCTGGCAGTGCAGAAAATGGAGCATGAAACCACAGCGCTTTAAAAAGCAAGTGGTGAAAAGGGCAGTCGTTTGAGGAAAAAATGTGTTTGGGTGTCTCTTGTTTTTGAGGAATGATGAGCTGATTCTCCTTCCTGTAGCAGCCAGAACTCCCTCAGTGTCTGTGACAAGCTTTGCTTTTATTGACTAGGTTTTTATTTATCCCTTGCAGATGGCCAAGCATGGAGCCTCGTGGACCTTCCCTGATGTTGATCCTGGCAGCTGAAGGAACATCACAGCATCACTGAAGACTTGCAGGTTTGCCGACCCAAATGTGAATGCCCCCGCAACACAAGGACGATGCCCCAAACCCACGTCAGCCCCCAGAGCTCATTGCTATGAGCTGGTGGCTGGAGATAAGCTTTGGTGAGAGCTGTGCCCCATCAGGGGTGGCTGAGCATACTCACACGGGACTTGTCCAAACATAGATGGCGCAACAGTTTAACTAATCTTTACACTGTTAATTCTGAGGCTGTAGCTCTACAGCTCTCCTAAAACTAGATGTCTGCACAGGCACAGCTATGCTGATTTAGAAACAGCGATGAACAGCCGGGGTGTAAGGCTGCCTCTAAATCCGTGGCAGCTCCAACCAAAACAGTGTCCGACTGCCCCAAAACAGGCGGCTCTGCCTGGCTGTGAGCCCGTTTGTCTGACCTGTGCCTGCAGACTCAGGGGTGAAATCTGTGTTTATGGTCCTGCCAGAGGCTGCCAGAGCCCTCAAAGCCTTTCATTCCATACAGCAATTAAGGGATTTTACCTTCGTAATCACCCTCTGATAGGGAAAGCATGCATTCTTGTTTTACCAACTGTAAACAGATCTACAGGATTAATTAAGTGACTAGATTAAGGTCATGCAGGAAGCTGTGGTTGTGCTGGAAATTTCAGCGCAGGCCTCTCCAAACCCTTGCCTGGCTCCCCAGTCATCAGCCAACTGCCTGGCTGCAGGAACACGAGGCAAATTTGCATCTTGTAAAGTGCCCGGGCTGTTCCTGACATTAGGGATTTGCATCGCTGGCTCAAGTTCCTGATTTCTATTATTAGGCCTATTATATATCTCTGCATGTTGTGTTTGCTGTAGTAAGAGATCATAAAAGATATAAAGAGATAGTATTGTATCCCCAGACGCTATTTAGATGTGATTGTGACAGCAGGGCTATGAAAACCAGGCTATTATTTTAATACATCTACCTTGCCAAGCTCTGAAAGCCAGAAAGGAGATACAACTAGTACAGCTATGGCACATCTGGAAACACTTCTGTGCTGGGCAGGTGAGGAGCCCTGGCACAGGCTGCCCAGAGAGCTGTAGGGGCTCCTCCTTGGGGATCTCCAAAAGCCACCTGGGCATGGCCCTGGGCAGCCTGCTTTGGGTGGCCCTGTTTGGGCAGGGCTTGGTGCAGGTGTCCTCCAGGGGTCCCTTCTCACCTCACACATCCCACAATGCTGTGATATGCGTGGAGTTTCACTCTAACCTTTTTTTAATTATTTATTTATTTATTTATTTATTTATTGGTGTGTGTGTAGATCCTGCTTTGATGGAGCGGCACCAGAGGCGTGCTTGCTTCACAAAGTTTATTCTGAGAGCGTCCCGCCTGAACAAAGGCGAGCTCCCGCTTGTTGCATGGGCAGAAGGTGGAATCCTGGTGGGGTGGCGCATGCCTGGAAAACACGCGGTGCCTGCTGATAGCTCATGGTGCTGACGTTTAGCTGAAGGGCATTCGTTCCGCAAGTCACACCCCTTCCCTTAAGAAATAAAGGACATTTCCTTTATAGTAACACTCAACTCTGAAAATTCCCCTCCGTGTTTTTTTTTTTTTTTTTTTTTTTTTACTGAAAGTATCCAGGAAAATTTGCCAGGCTTATCTTTACAACTGACCCCTGTGGAAAGGACAAAATGGTCCTAGGTGTGGACACATCAGATAAGCAGCTTCTAGGCATCAAAAGCTCAACATGACTGCTGCTGATGGGCTGAGGGCTGGTGTTGAGCCCGCTGCCAAGCCAGCCAAGCAGTGCAGAAGTTCCCTGGTGGCCATGCAGATCGTCTGCTTGCATGGCAGGCATCCCTTCTGCCCTGCCTCAGACCACGCGAGAGCAGCATGGGTAAAGCAGCAGGTTTTCTGTTTTACTGTTAGTAGCAGAATCTGGGAATGAATCTGGGAAGAAGGGGAAATGGCCATGAGATGAAGCTGTACAAAGAAAAGAACTAGGAAGACAACACGTGTGAAATCCAGCTAACTGTAGGGACGGAGAACTGGGTAGCTAGTAGTAAAGTGAAAACCCACTCATACTTGTCCATATGGCTAAGGAAATTTGTTTAACTGTTCTTGCCTTCCATTTTCATATCCATTAGGTCAGCTGGAGCACGTTATCATGGTGGCTCAGAGAGCAATTAGCTCAAAGCTCCAGGTACAAGTACTTGCAGAAGCAAATGGAAAATCACACTGTTAATATTAGCACTGAATTTATTCACCTTGTCCTCCGGTCAGGAAATTGAAACAATGGAATGCAATTTTATGTGAGCAACACAGCTTAATTGCCAATAACAAATACTCCCAGTGAACTGTTTAAGAACAATTGATGGATGCTAACTGGAAGATTGCATCACTTCGAGTCATGAAAGTGTGCTTGGAAATAGATAGAGGCTTGGTTGTTCCAAAGAGAAAATAGTGGTATTGCTGGGTGAGTTGTCTGATACAAACACCCAGGCATCTTCAATCAGCAGGAAGCGGGCTTAACGGGATGGGGAGGGATGGAGAACCAGAATCTGCAACACAGTCCGAAGGAAAGTGATTGATGGAGGAGAAAACAAGGGAATTAGCAAAACTGATAAGAACACGGCAGAGTTTTGGCTGTGCTCTTTGTAACTTCAGAAATGCCCAGAAATTGAATGGCTTGTTACTTTGCCAGTATTAATGTTAGGTTAGACAGCCTGCCCCTCTTCCTCCCTGGTGGATGAACTTTTTATGATGCTTACTTACTCTTGTCTATCTCTGCTGCATCACTGCATCATTTTCTCTGCCTCCACAGATGATGGATAACTAAAGATAGTAGCTCTTTCTTACGCAGTTCCTTGACAGCTGGCAGTAAGTGACCTGTGTCTCTGCAGATGTACATATGATTCAGTTGTTCTGTCGTTTGTGTTTCACTAATCCTAACTCTTTATCTCCCGGATGCATTTGCCTTCCAGGCTCTGCTGCCATCACCTGCGTGGTGATTGTGGCTGCTCAGGGTTTTCCCTTGTTCCCGTTATTTGCCATGACCTGAGCTCACAGGAACTTGCAGGGGTCTTGCACCTTTGTCGTTGCCCTCACTTTTTTCACGTCAGTGTATTTGCGCTGGATTTCTAAGGTCTTTTAAAAACTTCTTGTTGTGATCTGCCTTGCAGCACTCTTTGCCAGCCCTGCTTTGGAGGCGGTGAAGAGCAGTGCCATTTTTGGGCTGGTTTTTGGATTGGTTCTGCACAAAACCTTCACAAGCACCTGGTAAGTACAGCCAAAGTGGTGCTGTTTATTGGCCGTGAGTGCATACCAGCAAAACACGTGTGATACCTCCTGCTGGTGGCAGAAAAAGGAAAACCACTTTGATGAAGTATTAAAAGACTGTTTTGCTTTTGCAGATGCCACAGAAAATTCAATTCAGCCAGAAACTAAAATACCTCTGTGTATACAATGGCAGCATTGACGCTGTTTTACTTTAGGCATGTAGCGTAGGCACTTTGGATCACACCCCCGTCTTTCTTGGTCTCTTTCTTGACTATATAGGGAGTTTGGTCAGCTAACTTTGGTCCTGAATCACACCCACAGCAGATGACTAACGCTGCCCTAAACAGAGATCTGTAGTGTAAACCCTCATCATTTCCCCTGGTGCTTTTGGTTGGCAGGTGTGGTACCCGGAGGCGCGATGTGTGTGACCGGGGCCACGTGGGGGGCTCTGACCTGTCCCCAGAGACACCCCAGGGGCTCCTCCTCAGCCTCCAGGAACTCTCCTTCTGAGCTCCGAGAGCATTTCCTAGAAAGGAAGCAGGGGCTGCTCCGTGGGCAGCATGCTTGATGTGCCCATTTGGTGTCTGGCTGCTGGTGGCACCAGAGGGGAGGTATTTGGGGGGCTGCTGGGAGCAGGGATGAAGCGAGGTGCCCGCTTAGCTGAGCATCTCTCCACCAAGGGTGTCTCTGACCCCACTGTCTATCCCACTGCCCCAGCTGATCTCTTTTCCAGCAGTGTTGTCATACCTTCCCATTCTCCTTTCACCCAGCTTTCAAGCTCTTTTGTGGCAAGGACGTAATTATATAAATTGCTCTCTGTAGTTACTAGCAGGCTGTAAAACTAATAACTTGAAGCAGTGCCCTAGCCTGGATAATGCCCTGGAATCTGGAACAGTGAATGCCAGGTAAATTTGTAGCTGGCGTAGAAGTGTTACAATTTTCTGCTGAACCACCAACGTGCCTGAAATGCTCCTTAAAAACTTTCTAATGCTTGGGTGCATCCCTCTCTTTCTCTTTTTTGTTTTAATGGCACGGGCTGTTGCAGTGCTGCAGCAATGTGTCTGAAAGGTGTGGCAAGG
Organism: Aythya marila; assembly: GCF_965140915.1. NCBI lineage: Eukaryota > Metazoa > Chordata > Aves > Anseriformes > Anatidae > Aythya > Aythya marila. Next base: position 93,895,008 of record NC_139042.1, read on the forward strand.
GGGTGAGGTGTGATTGTTGCTCATAAAACACTTTAAAAAACTCTGCCCCTCAAACGTACAAACAGAGCAAGCTTCTGAATTGAAAGTGAACTCAGTGCAAGTGTGTTGAGTCAAAACTTACACCAAGAGAGGAAAAAAAACCAACCAATCCCTAGAAAATCAATGAGGGGTGGCCCATTCAGGCTTTCTAGCTACAAACCACTGAGATGTCAGCACTTGCTGGGAGGTGCAGCTCCTCCTGGGGGCTCTCCCCACCTCCTGGGGGACACCGGGAAGAAGAGCCCGGGTCCTCCACCAGTGTGCAGGTGCTGGCTGTGGCAGTCGCAGAGCTGAGTCGTCCTCAGTGTGAGGACAAAACACTCCTTCTGCAGCCACTCTCCCTGTGGTGGCCACGCAGCCAGGGGACTGCCTGTGCCTGATGCTTTGGGTTCGGGGCTCTGCCTTCACCGCTGCAGGGCAAGGGAGTAAGAGCGTGTAAGTGTTGGCAGGGCGGCCACGGCTGCTTTCTCCTCATTTCTTGGAGCCACGTGGCTGCTGATCCTTACGTAAATAAGACTCACTGACCCAAATGGACAGGCAGTTTGACGTGCAAAACCCCCATCTGTTCTGTGTAGAAGAAAACTGTTGTTGGCCTGGCATTTGGGGCTAGCACAGGACCAGGATTTGGGGGGTTACAGCCTCCCCGCCTCCTGCTGCCCCACTCAGATCACTGTCTGCATCCACATGGCAGTGAAACCACCCACGAGCTCTGGAAAGAGCCTGCACATTTTTCACACTTGCCTTTGCAACTCTGCGCTCCGGCACTCACAGGCTGGCTGGCCAGAGAAAGCTGGGCACGCTCTCAGGAGCTGGGTGTTTCCACAGCGTGCTTGGTGGATGTGAAACAGCAGCCCCGAGTCAAGTCTCCGGCAGGAAATGTTTCTTACTCATGCTATGCTCACATGATGCCCTGTGCTGGCAGCCAAGCTCACGAAGAACAGGCGCCTCTGCCAGCCACACGGATGGGCTCCAGGTGTGAGCAGCTCCATGGGCCGAGCGTGATCACAGCGCTCCTGCACAGGGACAGGGGCTCCAGAGCCCCGGGCTGCCTGCAAAAACTGAGCTGTGGGGGCTTGGGCAAGCCCCTTACACTTCATCCCGGTCCTCCTGTGTGAGAAAAGAGAATAATATTTGCTTGCCGACCTCGCTGGTGAGGTGGGAGAGGCAATGAATGTCTGCACAGTGCTGCGAACATAGGAGGTGTTATACAAATGTGTGGCATCCAGGTGCCAAGCCGCGTGTTTGAACACCGCAGGAAAGGGAAATACGGCCTTCAGACAGTTGTGGGTCTAGCAAGGTAGGTTTATTGCAGACAGGAATGCTTAAACTCACAAATAAAGGAGGTGCCAAAATGCATTTATTAGGAGGTGATGGACTGCAGGCACCCCACGAAGCACGGGTGGCACCGGGCAGCAGACACCGAAAGGTGAAGTGCTGCATCCACAGCATGGTGACTGCAGGCACCGAACGTCTGGGAGGGCACGGGCAGAGGTGAAGGAGGGCACGAAGGAGGCTGGTGTTTCCCGCAAGCAGCCTATGAATAGAGCTAGGGTGACAATAGCGAGTGCTACAAGCCCCTGCCTGCAAATACTTGTCAGCGCTGCTGTTGGGCACACACCAGAGGCGTTTATTTTCCTGCAAGGTGATGCGTACTGGAAGCACGACCATGGCACTGCTAGGTCCCCTGCCATGGGGAGATCCCACATGTATCCCCCTCCCCAAACCTCCCCAAGAACTGCAGCAGCTCGAGGCACTGCTGACACCCCTGAATTTGGGAGGATTCAAAGCCCCCACGTTTCAGTGCTGGCACAGTGGCGTGAAAGAGAAAGCAGAATCTGCTCGGTTTTGCTGGGCATGGCTACGGGCATGCTCTTCTCTGAAAACATTTTACAAGGAGGGAAGGTGCAGTGATGCCTTATTGCATCGAGATGCGTTGGAGTCAGATGCTCAAAAGGAGAGTGCGAACGCCTGTGTTAATGGTTTCGGAGCCGCCAGCCCCGGGTAGGTGCGTGACCGCAGCGCCTGTGCTGTGGCGCAGGGCTCGCGGCGCGGCCTCCCCATGGCAACCCAGGCAAACAAACTGAGAGCTGCAGGGAAGGCATGACTGAAGGGAAAGGGGCAGGGAGCAGCCAAACTATTTTTATATTTCCGAACTGCGCAGCAGTTATTTTTCGCTTTTGCATGCTGAATTCTCCTCATGGTGCGTTTACTTAGGGGGCGAGATCCCTTTGCTTTTCCTTGGTTTTCCCTTAGCTGCAATCTGCCTGAAGAGCTTTTTCTGAGTGAATGCACATCTCTGTGCACACGTGTAACGTTCATTTCCCTACTGTGTGTATTAATTAATACCATCAGTGTGTACAATTCATCCCTCATCTCAGCATCTGCCAGGCCCTTCCCATCAGAGCTGGGACATCTGAGAGGAGAGCATGGGCACTGTCCCTGGGTTACTGTGTCCCTCCAATAGCTGGGGTTTGTTACTGGCTGCTGCTTGATGGCCCCTAGGCTGAGCCTGGGGATCCCATAGCACCTCTGGGACCTTTCTGGTCCTCCTACTCCTTGGAGGCCTTCTCCCCATGACCCAGTGTGGGAGCAGGTGCTAGTGGCCACGGTGGAGGGGCTATCCCCAACCCTCCTCTGAGCTATGTGGGCCCAAGGGTGCCCAGCATCTATGCTGGTTATCTGAGGTACAAGGGGCACCATTAAGCCTAATGCCAGTTGTGATAGCAATGAGGTGTAGTTGCTCTGCTCAGTGGGACATTAACACAGAAGGCTGAGGACACCAAGCACATGAGCTCAGGAGAGGGTTCCAAAAGTTCCAGCGGTGCTCAGGCGAGGGTACCAAAAGGTCCCTGGCCAGTTCAGAGAGGTGGCAGCATGTGCTGGCAGCCATGTCACGCACATGCACCCAAAATCCCTGGGGTGAGATTAGAGTTCCAGGGCACCTGTTGCCACCCCTGGAAAGCACCTCTGCAAACCCTGCGGCCAGATGGGTCTTCTTCAGTGGTGAGGGGCAACGGTGGTCTGGGTTATGAGTAGCAAGAGCCAGCTAGGAAACATCTCTCCTCTCCATATGACAAAGTGACAGATATGTTTTCTTTCCGAAATGAATGCCCTTTGACTGCTTTGTGTGGGATGTGAGGAGCAAAGAGATGGGTCTTCTCCTCCTCTCTCCGGTGGCAGGAACTGGACAAGGCAGCCAAGGCCGAGGGCTCCCATGCCAGGGTGGGATTTGACTCACCCACCTTTACTTATCTATGCTACAGCTGCCTACATTGACACCTTTATGGTTTACAGGGGAAATGGGTGTGTTTTGGGTGTTAGCAAAAGCTGGTCTGTTTTTGCTTTCTGTCTCGGGGTAAGTTAAATTGCCCTAGATTTTCCTCTTTAGCCCGGGCAAATGTAAAGTGATTTCACTTAGCTTTACTCATAATGTAAGAAAACGTGTAAGGCTCCCAAAGTTATGGTAACTTCTTTTCTATTTCAGTGTGGAGAGAGAAGAAATTCAGTGGCTCAAAAAACAAAGGCCAGCTGTGCTGAGAACAATGCTGTCATGCTTTCTCCTGTAAATCTGATTTTGCACTTAAAAGATTCTTCAAGTATTTTGGGGGAAGGATTTTCATAGTGAATCATAAAAGCACGAAGCAAAGTGAAGGACTTGACTTAAGAGGCAGCTGTCTCTTGTGTGCTTTTGCTTGTTTTTACTTTTCTGCTAGCTTTAAAAGTCAGTCTGGAAGTCCTAGGTATAGCAGAAAGAAATGAGCTTGGCATCCATGCTTACTTTGTTGCAGCCAGTCTCCAGTAAGCCTGGGTTAGGACACCACCATGTCAGGCAGTGTGCAGACAGTTCCTATCTCATTCATCACAGAAGCAGTAGCTGTTGCTGGTGGTCATCATATGTTTGATATTTTTCTCCTGGCAACTCCTCGAGGTTCAGCAGCTTTCGCCAGTAAGCAGCCAGCGGGGCCAGGCATGAAGCCCTGACATGGGAAAGAGCATTTTCTGGGCAGTAATTTATAGCCCTGAGTTTGCACAGCCATCACTGGAACATGTGGCAGACGTCACAGCAGCTCCTGCTGCAGTCATCCTGCAGAAATGTTTCTTCTTACTGGAAAATACTTGTTTATGGAGATGCTAATCAAACCGGTACTTCTCTCGGGGCTTTTCATACGCTTGGAGGTCAAGTTTCGGCATGCAGTATGTTACATGCTAACTAGGTAACTGAACAAATGAATCAACAGAAAAATTAATGAGATTTCAAAGGTGGAGACAAGTCAGAGCTGCTTTGTTCCACCTGTATGTAAATGTAGCTTCAGAAATCCCCGAGATACTTCCCAGGGGTTGTAGCCGCCTGCTCAGCCCGGTGCAGTGCTGTGCCTTGCTGCTGGGACGGGTCGGATGAGATGGCACCGAGCGTCTGCAGCATGGCACGGCGTTGGGGAAGGCTCATGCCTGTTTGAGAGGTAGTTTGCAGCCGACAGAAGAACAATAACGCCATTCTTCATGTGTCTGATCCATCGGACCTTTGTTCTTTCCCCCTTGATGTGCTGGAGGAAAGTCACTGCAAGTGCCATTGTTTTCCCCGAGTGTTTTCGAGGGCTTTAATGTGTTTATTTCCTCTGCCTAATTCAATGGATTTATTTGTTTTCAGGATATTTCAGACAGGAGAGTGCTAAGATACCAAGTCTGTTTTGCTGCCTGGGTTAGAAACCACCTTTGAAAATTTTCTAGACTAATTTTTTTTTGTGTAGTAAAGCGTGTCTGAAAATGATTCATTAGCGATTTTAACCTCGCAAGGCTGTTAGGAGATTGAGGCAGTCAGAGGGGAAAAGGCGTCCCCTTTCTGCCCCTTAGCCTTTGCTTTGCAGGCTGGGCTGTGGCAGCCTGCCTGCCCACTCCCACCTCGCCACAGCCCAAAGGACCAGCAGCCTTCAAGTAGGCTATAATTAAGCAGCTCCCAATTTCGGCAGAGGAGTGCCCCAGGAGCAAAAAGGGCAGTCCTGCTGGAAAGCTCACATTCATGCTAATATTGTCAAACTGAATCCTTTTTGCTCTGTGTGTGCTGTACCTCCGTTACACATTCTAAAGCAATTATAGGAGAAAGAACCCATAAGAAGGGCTGTGTGCCCAAAACCTCACGCATGTGTTCCAGCTATGTTAGGAAACCCAAGAAAAGCCATTTCCTCTTCTCACAAACCATCTTTCTTTGAAGAAAACTATGTGTGGAATAAAAGGTGTTTTTTGGATGCCGCTGTGTGGTATTTAAGGAAAGTATTTGTAAGGTGGGTCTCCTTCGCAGCCCAGCTGAAGAACCAGTCAAGAAAGGTCTGCCCGCCGCCCTTCCCACACTGTGGCATTTCAGAGAAAGTTGAGGTGTTGTTTCCCTGGCACAAAAGCCATCTGTGCAGCGGATCACAAAGGATGAGACAGCTTTACACCTCCGGCAATGCTCCTGTTGGTACTGTCACTGCAGCGCGCTCTTGCTTTCCTGGCTGATCTCACCCAGGGCAAATTTCTCTTCACTTTGGTGGCAGATAGATAGGGGCTTGTTTCAAAGGGGAAAAAAGAGCAATGACGTAGGAAAAAATGGGTAGAAAAAGAATATTTAATATCTAAAAAGTTTTGGATCTTTCTATCTGTTTATCTATACAAGCCTTGGCTGTCAGGGTAACATAGAAGCGATTTTCAAGCAAAATCAACAGGATCAGCAAAGTGGTGGTTGCATGCGGCATGGATGGGTTATGGCAGAACAAAAGAGGACCTGGATTAAATCTTTTGGGAAAGTGTGGGTTTGAGCTCAGAACTGAGAGTCACGGACGTGCGCAGGCACGCTGGTGTGTGAAAATACACCCAAGGTATTCCCCGGGAGCTTGATAATTGTTTATTGTTCTCGGCTCTGATCTCAAGCAACAAGATCGGTGCAGATAAGGAAGGGCTGGCTTCCAAGGAAGCTGAGTGAGGAGCAGAAATAAGAGCACGTTTCGAGAACTCGTTGACGTACTCATTGAAGAGCTCTTGGAGCACCGAAGGGTTAGCGCACTGCTTGTCTAGAGGGCTTGTGGTGAGAAGCTGGGCCTGGAGGCTGCTGTAGGGCTGCAGGGAAGGCTTCCGGCATGACAGGCCAGGACTGGATGCAGACAGCCTGGGGTGAAGGAGAAGATGTCTTGGGGGAGGGAAAGAAACATGAGCCCTATGACTGGAGGGTGAAATAGCTTGCATGGGAATACACCTAGGTAACAGGAGGCATGTTTCTGGGGTAGGTCAGCAAACAGGACTTGGATGTGAAAGTCATATGGCTGAACCTGCTATGCAGAAACAGCCCTTGTGCAGGGTCAGTGCAAAACCCACTGGCTGGCCTCTCTGAGCTGCAAGGCTGCAGAGGTGCAGGGTGCGCAGTGATGCAGGGAGGCAGAACCACACGCAGAAAATGGGATAGGAAAGAGGAGCCCTTGAGGTGAACAGTGCTCGGATGGAGGTGCTCTGGCTCCTTCTGATTCCTGCTTCCCTCGAAAGGGGGAAATGCGGTCAGGGAGGCATTGGTGATACCTTCCAGGTACACTGGGTTACTTGAAAATTCACTAATAGAGAAATGAGTGGTGACTTATAAAAAAAAAAAAAGCCTTTAGGGCAGCAAGTTTCATTTGTTAAATACAAATAATTCACAGGTTTTGTGATCGTTTGCTTTAAACAGAACCCTGTGAAAGAAAGACATGGTACTCTACAAAGCTGCAACTTTCTCATCAAAACCCAAATGCTGCACAGGGAGAAATGTCTTCCCTCCCAAGCCTACCAGCCCAAGAACCTCAACTTTTGTGAGTTCAGGTGGGGAAAAGGATCATAAAATCTGATGGGTTATATATTTATTATCACCACTATACACCTATAGAGTTCTGAGGAACCACAGTGACCAAACAGATGGGAAATATGGAGGATATCTAAACCTCTTGTAGGTGTCTTAAAGGGGCATAGGAAACAGGAAAAAGCTGCCATGGTCAGAATTTGCTGTGAAATAAGACAAAGGAAAGTGTGCAAAATAGTTCTAGTTCTTTCTATGGGTTTTTAAAAGTCTTTGATGTAGTCAAATGTCTTTTTTTTTTTTTTTTTTTTTTCTTCTGAATAGATGTTTTGAAGGTATCTTTGAAATCTCACTTTCATGTGTGCTACTTTTTACTTACAAATATGAGTCTACATTCTTTAACTGGAATCATTTGCAGACAGGGTGTAGACTAGGCTTGTGAATGCCTTCAAAATCTTTTCAAACTTGAGAAAATGTTGAAGCTTCAAAACTACCCAGACATCTCCATATTTTCCACTTATGATTGTGATGGATAGCACTTCAGAAGCGTGCTAGAATGGGACAAGCAATGAGAAAGGGCTTTCTGCGTTACCCAGCCCAGGTAGCCTTGTCATATGCTCCCTTTCACAATTCATCAAACTCCACATTAAGAGTAGGTGGGTTGTTTGACTCTGTCATCCCTTGGGAAGTCTTTTCCAGAATCTGATTACTCCAGTGGTTTAGACATTTCATCTAACTTACAGTCTAAATGTGTTGATGGCTGGTGTGTATCCATCTGTTCCTAGGATAAAATTGTTCTTGTGCAAGTGTCTTCTGGGATTTTGTTTTGCTAGGTTCCCAAGCAAAAGCTTTTAACAAATGTATTCTGGTAATACAGACTTTTTTTCTTCTTGTGGTTATCTTGATAACACATCTCCATCCCTACTTTGTGTCCCTTGGGAATGGGGAGCAAGAATTGTACCTACCTAGAAAGTGAGAGCTAACCAAAACCTTATACAGTGTTATACATATTTCCCTTTCTGAGCTATTGCTAACAGAGGTACCTCTTTGAAAGCATTTTAAGGCTGAAGTTCCTTCTTTCAGCTGCATCGTGTTATTGCTCATATCTGCTCTTTACTCAGGGGAAAAAACTCTATTGTTGCTAGCTGATGAGTTCCTTGCTTACAGCAAAAAATAAGTGGTCCCCAAGTGTGTGGCCTTGTCTTTTGTGCTACCGATTTTCCTCCTGTTTCTGATAGTTCAGTTCACAAAGTTCTCCTGCATCATAGTCTAACCCTCCAAATTGATGTTGCTTCCCAGTTTTGTGTCATCAGCAAGTTTTATTAGCACACACCGATGTTCTGAGCCAAGGTTATAAAAAAAAATAAAAAAAATTAAAAAAAATGAGTAAGATCAGTATTAGAAACAGTCCTGAGGAAGTGCCCCTATCGTTCTGGCTCTTATCCTTTCACCACTGCCTTAGGGTCTCATCCCCTTATCCAGGGCTTCACCCACCCCAAAATTCATGAACCAACCTCCGCTTTCGCCAGGTACATCCGTACCTTCCCCTGCAGCCTTCTTGGAGCCTAGGAGGAAAGATTTACTGCAAAGCTGGTATCCTGAAAATCAGTTACCAGATCTGAAAAGCGTCATTTCCCCTGTGGTGAACCAGTCCTGCACCTTATTGCACTCACCTCTGCCTTTGGCTATGCCTTTGGTTTCCTCCTTTCAAACACGTGCAGAGAACTGGCTTCTGTGAGGCCAGCAGGCCAACAGCTGGACAGATGCGTGCTTTTATCTGGGAGGGAAAATGGGGAACAGCCTGGGTGTTGGCCTCCTGCTACCATTGTGACCCGTGCTCAGGGTCATGGTCACAATGGGAGGGGACCTGTCTTAAATGCCCAGAGCTTCAGCAGTGCTTGGATGAAGCTACTCTTTGCTGCTGCCTGTGATGCCACAAACGTCCCAGCTTCCCCTTCAGTGTTGACAGTCTTCTAAGAAAACTTCAGGTAAGAGCTGACATTTAAAAGCAAGCAGGAATGAGACATTTTAGGCCAATAACTGCCAATTATTTCCTAGAAGACACAGAAAGCAGACAGCCATAACTTTTTCAGGTAATATCCCACACAGGGATTTAGTTGTGCCAATTTTCATCACAAGCAATCCATCAAGCGAAGAATCTGAGGAAATTTACTCAAAGAATTCTGTTGATTAAAAAGAAGAAAAAAAAAGACCAAACCACCCCCCAGCCTCAGCCTTCACTGTAACCTGGAACAAACAAGCACATTGCAAATCTCCTTCTGACACTTGATTACTTGATTTAATGTTGCAGCATCTAGGGCACAGATCTCCTCCCACTGGCAGCACAGCCACCCTGATGTTTGCTCCCATTTATTCTGTGATTCTGCGAGGACAGACTTAACATTTCCCAGGCTTATTTTCCATCATGCAGACACTGGATGGCCCAGCAAGCTTCTTGGCAGGCTGGCCGAGATCACATAAGGTTTTGGAGCTGGTGGGTCCTGCATCTTCCCTCTCATCCCTATAGCACTACCCCATGTTGCAGATGGTCCTGCAGTAAGCTTGCATCCTCTGGGTGGAGATGTCATCTGGGTGGTGGTTACACTGGCTTTGTGTTAAACTACACACTGGGAAAAAGCCTGTGGGCATCCCTGGTGGGTCTGGTGCAGGGGTGGCAGTGCTGTCAGTCATTTCATCGCATCCATGGTCTGGGTGCATGCCAGGCCCTTCCAGCCCAGCCAGTCAAGTTATGAATGGTTTTACCCTTTACAGAGAGTGAGTAGTGTTAAGTTGCGGTCAGTGGGGAAAAATGTCACTGGCATAGCTGTCAGGAGCGTGGCAAAAAGTCATTCTCTCCATTAACAGTGTTAGCTGTGAAAGGCCAGCTGAGATGCAAGTGCAGCTGTGCTAGCTGCAGAAGGTAGAACTTGCTACGTAGGGTGTAACCTGACTTGTCTGGGGTCCTGGCAATGCTGACGAGCTTTCTGGTGCAGATGACTAGCTGTGCCTAGACACCCTGTGGTGGCCCAACATGGCTGGGCACTCAGAGACACAAACCTCTTCTCCCACTCCCATCACCTGAGGTGGCATCAGCCAAGCCCTGGTGACTGGGGCTCTCACTCCCAGCACTGCTATTGCTATTTTCTTATAAACCCATCATAGACAAAAACATTTAGTACACACACAGTCCTTTTATTACCATTTTTGGCCTATATAAAATAACATTTACTTCATGTGTAAAGATGTAGTATCTTTCCCAAAAGAATACATCTACATCCACACTCAGCATCTCCCTCTCCCTGTGTCTCCATTACCAGGTTATTTATCAGTATGTGGTGGCTACCTAATTAGGTACGTGTTTGGGTAGCTTAAAGGAGTGAGAGCAGCTTTATTTAATAGTTGGTAATTAAAAGTGAGTCTTTCTTTGGGCAGAAAGGCTTCCCTTGAGCACCATTGCTTATTTTTAAAGATGCAGCTACAAAATGCTCAGCGAGGTGAGGCAACAGGCCTTGCTAACACCAGCTGTGATGTTTTGAGGTGCACATTGATCTTAGACATTGAAGTCAGCTAATGGGAACCACAGTGATGCTGAAAACCAGGTCAATCTGCCTGTTACAGCAAAGCCCAGCAGTTCCAGTGGTGGACATAAAGGAAATCCAATGCTAAGGATGGGAAATACAGATCTTCCACTCTCCTCTGCCAGTTGAAGAAGCTTCTGTAGACCCTGGCCCCAGCAAATCCAAGTCCTTGGATGGTGAGAGTGAGATGTTGAGCAGCAGCACAGCTCACCACAAATGCATGGAGATAACAGGCCTTGAGAGTGCTGCCTATTTATCCCATCCTGTTTTAGGCTTGTTAACCAAGTCAACTTCAAAGGAAGTTTATAGCTATTCATCTGTGACATGGGCAAGCTGTAAGGTTTTGTTTGCACTCTGAGGAGCTGGTAATAAGAGGTACACAGTATTCAGAGCAACTGCTTTTAAAAGCTGTTCACTTCTTTTCTGATGAAAGGGCAATCTAGGGTAACAGCCAAAATCCAAGGAAAGGGACAAATTCCTGCAGAGTAAATGGTGGGATTTACAGCAGTGTTGGGAAGCATCCTTTATCTAATAATGTCCCTGGGTAACAGGTTCACATCAAAGAGTAAAGTGCAAGTCTGCTCCTAAAAAATTATCTTCTGTAGTGTAGAAGAGAACACGAAGACGTAACATGGTTAGCATGCATGGAAGTAGCCTCTACTTGAGTCGGTGCTTAAGTTAATAGTTGAGAAAACATCAATGTAATATAGCAACAACACTAGCAGGCTTATTAGTCAGAGATTACATGACATAATTTGAAGACTATTGTGTTAAGGTAAGCTATAGAACAAAGAGAAAGCAACTAAGCGGTCCTGATAGGCAACCAAAACTCTAAGAAATAATAGCACGTTCAGTCTTTTCAGCTTGCTAACTCACTGTCTATCAATTCTGCCCACAGCCAGTACAAATTTAATGTCTGTTCCCCACTCACCTGCTCCCCTGCTGAAGGAAAATAAAACAAAACTCACCTGCTCCACTTTCTAGCTATTGTGAGCCAGGAGCTCAGCAGAGTGGCAATGAGCTCAATTGATGCCTAAATTAAGCTCTTACTGATGGACTGCAGGTGTTACTGTTCCAATTTCAAATGAAAGAGGTTCTTGGGAGTTTGTCTTTTGGGGAAAATTAGATTCCTCAATTTGGGGAATTGGGGAAAGTTAAATTAGAGTTGGTGTTTTTGGAATTTTTGTGTCCAGTTGTGGAGTGGGCTGGGCAATATGACATCAATTAAGTTTTTAAAATACATTTTCACTGAAGGAGAGAGAGATATATCTCTGTGTTTTTTTTTTTTTTTCTGAACCTTTGCAAACTTCTTAGTTTTATATTTTCTTTTTCTCAAGTACAAGAAACGCTTTTTCACTGAGTCCACTCAATGCAAGCTTGTTGAATAGCACTGCTCTACTCATGTCTCTGAGGCACAAATGGTTTGCTTTGTTGTTTCATTGTGCAGCTGAATCCCAGTATTTACCTTGCATCGCTTCTGAAGCAGAATATTGATGGGGTAACTTCTTCTTTGGAAAAAGCTTCATGCGTTTATATGCTTGATGGATGGAAAAAAAAATAAATTGGGTGTATATGTGAGTTTTCAGAGCCTGGATAGTTATCCAACTGCAAAGTAGTGACCTTAGTAGGCTTCATTATCTGGCTGAGAAGTCATAAAAAAAAAAAAAAAGAAAAAAAAAAGATAAAAAGCCCTGCAGAAAACAAGTCTGACTTGAACATCTGGAGGATGAGGAGTAGAAAAATAAATGAAAGGGCCTGCTGTATTCTGTGCCAGTAGGATTTGCAATCCAGAAAGAGATGCAAATGACTAAGGCTGAGTGATCTACTTTCTGTAAGCAATCAGCGTGACAGACTTAACCCCTTTTTTTGTTTGCAAATTATCCTGAAGTAAGTGCTGTTGCTTACAGATGTGTTTGCTATTTGCATACACTTTGTGAATAAACTTCTGCTTGTGCATTAGTCATGCCCTATTCAGCATGACTATTGCTTGAGTGTTTGTTGTTTACGGGGTGTGATTCACCAGACCTGCAAGGAGCTCCAAGGAGGGCTGCGTGAGCATTACTACAAATATGTATATGAATGCACATTCACAGATTGTAAGCATGTTTGTGATGCTTTTCATCTCCCTGCAAACAATCATATTTCTGAAGAAAACTTTGTTTGTGCAAAAAAAGTACCCTGTAATTAGGAACTTTTGGATCAGAGATGGTTGTGGAAAACTTCTTGAAGCCAATTACCTGTGTCTGAACATCTCTGATAATTCCTTCTATTGAGCAAGATGGCAAGTGGCCAGACAAGGGCAGAAGGGTGTGGATGTCAGTGGGTACAACCTGGTAATGTGCTTTGTACGTTTCTGTGTTGGCCCTCTGAGAAAAATGCCTGGGCCTCCATCACAAGGCGCATCTGTCGTTGTCCCCTGTTACTGCAGACGTGCCTTAGCCTGAGCAATGCACGTTCCTGCCATGGCCTTGGTCTCCTGAGGGATCTCTGCCCTTGGGGTTGCTGCAGCCCTGCCCTGCCCTGACCCTGGTGTGCAGGTTTGTAGGTGGCCTTAATGTGGACTGCAAGACATGGGAAGTTTGGGGTTGTACAGTGTCAGGCCTGTAGGTCCTTCAGTATGAGTTCAATGAATATTCTACCAGATTCAGGTCAATCTATTGTTTGGTTTGCACTGCAAAAAGGCTCAGTGTCCACATACTGTGTCCGCTGATGGAAACGTGATATGACCAGAAAGCAGAACTGCGACCAGGAGGGAAATGCCGAGGGTGGGGAAATGGCAGGAGCAGAGTGGTACTGGTGAAGTGACGTGGACACAGGCTGGCTCCATGAAGCTCAGGGCTCCTGGGTCATTTAAGAGTTTAATGATTGTTTCAAAAATATATTTTATACTGAATAAAAATTTTCTGTGCTCTCCAGATGCCTCCCTTCCCTGGCCTAATTTTCATTAAGAAAACATAATAAATTCTGCTTTTTTTTTTTTTTCCTGTTTTTGTTTTGCCTTTTTTTTTTTTTTTTTTTTTTTTTGGGGTAGGGAGCAGGAGGGGGTAAGGGAAAAGGGAAGAGAAGCTGAGGAAGATCCTTTCTTCTTCTTCAGTTTTAAAGCATGAAAAGACAAGAAAACAAAACACGTGGTAGGGGATTTGTCCTAGCCCCAGCAGTCCTCTTATCTTTCTTTTTCTGCTGACTTCCTGCTCTGAATGCTTTGGCAGCTTTGAGGGCAGTGTCTAAACTTTGCAAACATGAAGGAATTCAAATGCAACCCTGGACGTCATCACATTTTCCAAGTTGGACATAAATCATGGTTTGTTATGGTTATTCTCTTGAGAGGCAGAGCATGTGCAAGGAGATAAGAGCCTGGAGGAAGGAGAGGCATAGGGTATCTTGGAAAAAAGGAAAGGCCATAGGAAAGACTTAATAAGATGTGTTTTGACAGAATCAATTGAGCTGAACAGCCATTGAGGAACTGGTGTGAGTTCTCATTGTTGTGGGGACGTTGCCCCACCTAATTTTAAGTACATTTTCTACGGAGCTGGCAGGGAACTCTCTCCCCTGCCATTCAGATTTTGTGTCACTGAAAGTGGGATTTTCCCGGTGAGGCAGTATTTTCCAACCACAGCAGTGCACTGATTCATCAGCCAGATCCTCAGGTGATATAAATAGACACAGTTTCCGCCAGCCCCAGTGGTCTTGCACTGACTTACATCAGCACCAGAAACTTGGGGTGGAAAGTTCCCATCAGCCTGCCCAGTCTCCGTCCCTGCCACGGACAGCTAGCCTCTTACTGTGCTAGAGCTGGGAAGAGTTACATAGCTATCCCAAGCAAAATGGAAAACTTGCTTTCTCTTAATGAGTTGCAGGCACATGTTAGTTTCCTTTCAGGAAGCTTTTTCTTATATCCATCCCATGTTTTTTCATGTTTAATCCTGCTTTGCTCTTAGCTTGACCCTGTTTTTCTCAGTTGCTGGTGGTGTTTGGATGATTTGGGGTGGGATGTTCTGCTGACCCTCTGCGACAGGACTGAGCACCCTGGGGTTCTGCCTCAGAGCCGCTCCAGCGGTCTGAGCCCTGGCTTTAGCAGTGGATTTAGCACTTCTAAATATTAATCTTTTTAACTGGGGAGTTGGCTGCTTGGCCAGTGGGAGGTTAACCTGAAGAACAGCTCCAGACAAGGACGTAATTATATTTATACCTTGGCTGCATTGTGTGGAATGCAAATGAGTGCTAAATGGCTATAATTACCTACACAGGGTGCAACGTGTCACTCCTATTTTACAACAACAGGACTGAGGCCACCTGAACATGGACCTGTTGCTTTGGCTGTCCTTGGGTTTCCAACAGCTTCCACCCTGCCACTCTTCTCCGCTTAGCCAGCATATTTCATAGCAGTAACACCCAATCACTATGCTAAATGGTGTTCAGAGGTGTTTTTACCTCCCCTGGCATGCTATTATTTACTCCGTTAGGATGCTACAGAATGAACAAGGTTGAACAACTGGTTAAAAGATGCTCGTTATATCCAGACATATTTAATGAGGTGTTTTTTTGCATCCCTATTATACTTCGGCCTCTAAGGAGAGGAGGGATATGTATAATTTGGCTGAACTTGTTTCTTCCCAATGAACAATGACGTCAAAAATCTCTCTGAGTTCCAGAAATAAAGCACAGTGAGACTTGCTCACTTTATGCCAGATTTGGCAAAAAAAAAACAACCATATATATATACGGGGAGATCACTGGATTGCCATCAGGGATTTGGATCTGGGCAACCACGACTTATTGCAAGTGTAGCCAGCCTGTGACTAAGACACCTACATGTGGGCCCTTAAGCACATCTCTCATGTTGAGGCTACATCAGGTGAAGTCTACAATGGGTAAAGCAAACCCAAGGCTATGGGTGGAAATGAGCTGCAGAGGCTGCTGAGCTCCATGCAGCAGTTCCCATAGGGCTAACTCAGAGCTTCATCAGGGTACTGCTACCCTCACTGGTGAGCTCTGCCTGCTGTCTCACCTTTGACTCTTATGGATCCCAGCTGCACAAAGCTTCCATTGTGTCTTGTCATCACCTGGGGCCTTGTCATCACCTGTGGCCTTGTCTCTCCCATTCTCTGGACCTAGGGAAATGTGGGTCTGTGGTGAGCAGGAGCTCCCCAGCCCTGGCACTAGCAGAGGAATATGGGCAACTGATTTCCTTTCAGGAGAGGAGGGGAGGGCCAAGGGGAGGAGGTGGCAAGAAACTCACAGGTGTCTGCTGAGAAGGTGTTAGTCTCTGGGATGTACAGACTTCCCTGTGCTTAACTGCATACCACACTGACTCCATTTTATACCCTTGAATAATATTTTTCTCTATTGGACTTTTTTTTTTTTTTTTCCACATAGAGAATGCAGCAGTTCTGTTATATAGGGCTCTGTCAAGCATCTCGTGTCCTTTCACAGGGCTTTCAGAGGACTTGAGCACCCCTCCTATGAAGAAAGGCTGAGAGGGCTGGGGATGTTCAGCCTGGAGAAGAGAAGGGACTCATTGTGACCTTTCAGTATTTAAAGGGGTCTTATAAAAAAGATGGAGAAGGGCTCTTTACTCCGGTATATAATCATAGAACAAGGTGGAATGGTCTTAAACTAAAAGAAGATAGATCTAGACTAAACATTAGGAGGAAATTCTTCATGGTGAGAGTGGTGAGGCACTTGTCCAGGTTGCCCAGAGGAGCTGTGGATGCCCCACCCCTGGAGGTGCTCAAGGCCAGGCTGGATGGGGCTTTGGGCAACCTGGTCTGGTGAGAGGTGTCCCTGCCCATGGTGGGGAACTTGGATGATCTTTGGCTGTTGAGCTCCCTCCATTATACATGTTCAGGTTGCCCCACGCCAGCCATGGGGGCTTTCCTCAGCCAATTTTTTCTCATTCACCTCAGAGGAGGAGGAGGACAGGGAGGAAGAGAGGTTCACTAGGTGGCAGTCTGCCCTCCGACTATCAGTAGGAACATGGGCAAGTGGGTTTGTGAAGGGGCCTGGGAGAAGCTTTGCACGAGTCCCAGGGCCAGGTGCCCAACTCTCACGTCGTTCTGGGAGTCACGGAGCAGCCGGTGCTGTTTGCAGGGTGCACGAGCAGGTGGCTGGCTGCACAGGAGTCCCTGTGCTTTGTGTGTTTCTAGACCATGTGTTTGTGGGAGAAAGCTCAAACTGATGGCCACAATATGCCTGCAGAGTTAATAAAGTGAATTAGGCTAATAGCATTAAGTTTTACCAAACTCAGAGCTTGAGCTGTGGGTCATGATTTTTGTGTTATTACAGCATATTTTTCCCATGTTTTGGAGCTGGCAGATCTCTCAACATTAGTCCTCGCCGTAGTCCAACTGGTTGTGTTGCTGCTTCCAAACTTTCTGGTTGTCTAAATTCCTGTTATTTCAATTGGATCGCCTTCTCTTTTGGCTCTGCACCGCTACACGGGGTGGCTGTGCTGTGTAAAGGCTGTCAGCCTGATTCCCATCCACATTCTGGCAGCAGGCACCTTCCCACCCACTCAGGGGTCATTTTGCTTTGCTGGAGTGCTTTGTCTCTGTGAAAGATGGATCCTGGAGGCAGCCTGCCCCATCTTATGGGGCTGCATGCTCTCTGGTCCCAAATCTGTTTGTGGAGCATCCCTTGATCATGCTAGATGAAAACATCATCTGGGATTTATTTTTTTGCTGTCCCACTGACTGCTCCTGCCTGCAGAGGGGCTCCCACTAGTGTCAGTGCTGGTGGGCATTGGCTGAGGGCAGCTCCCACCTCCAGGTTCCCAGCAGCTTTCAGGCAGTCCCATTCTGCATCAGTTCTGTGCAAAGGCACCACCAGGGACCCTTCCAGCACCCTCCTGCATTGAGTAACCACTTAATGACATGCTAAGGGGCTGTCCCTGTGAAACCCAAGGAGACATGTGATTGGAAATCCAGTTGTGTTATGTGCAACATTAACTTTTCCAATATCGGTCACGTGCCCACGGTCCATGATGTTTGCCTCTATCCAGAGTAAAATTAGTAGGTGTGTCTTATAAACAAAAAATAATAATCCTGTGAGTCACCGTGAAGAATTCTCCCTTCTGTGGGGAGTGCTTATTAATCTGGAATTTTAAGTGAGGGGAAGGGCGGCACGGAGTTTCTGCTCTCTTGCTGCTTCTTCCTGCAGCTGGCAGTGTGGCTTGCTATGGCACTTCTGGTGGACGATCGTGGACATGTGTGTGCTGGAGCCACCAACCAGGCTCCAAGACTCCTTCAGTTCCAATTTCATTTCCTGATTTTTTTTTATTTTTTTTTTGGTTGGTTTTGCTCATCTTGGTTTCTAAATGGATCTGAAAAACCCATCATTTCGTAGTAGAGCTGCTTGCCCAGAGGTGTTGTCATCAGATTCAGGCATGAGCCATACAGCAGGCTTCAGTAGCCTCTCTGCTCCCTTCTGGGAGTGCTCTGCTTTACAACCCAGACTGATGCATATATATTTCACCCTTATTCCTGTGATTCCCTGAGGGAAGTCACAACATCTGTATTAAGCACAGGTAGATATCTATAGTAGGTCAATATCTAAGGCAGTTTGACCAGAAGAACTGAGAGGCTGTTTGGTAAAGTTCCTGTTGTGATAGATCCAAAACTCTGGAAAATTTGCTACTTGTTTTCAGGCCTTTTGTCAGCTAGAAGCCTGGGCCAGATCTCCAGTGTGTCAAGGAGACTGCTTCTTCTCTCTCCACATCTGGACCCCATGAAATTAATTTTAGAAATGGCAAAAGCAACTTTATCTTACAACTCCATCCAAAAACTGCCACCATCATACCTCTGCATCTTTGAATGAGGACTGAACTGAGGGAGCATAATTCTCTTACTGTGCCCTGTGACAAGTCAGCTGCATGCCTCTTGATCCAT
The DNA here is from genome assembly GCF_965140915.1 of Aythya marila. Classification (NCBI taxonomy): domain Eukaryota; kingdom Metazoa; phylum Chordata; class Aves; order Anseriformes; family Anatidae; genus Aythya; species Aythya marila. The sequence continues at coordinate 93,913,304 of NC_139042.1, forward strand.
TTAATGGTGCTTCTCCTGGAAATTGCACAGAGGCAAAGGACTGGGAAATATTAGCACTGTTGGTTATTTATCTCACAGTAAGCTTACTATATTGAATCACTGCCCCAGTAAAATATTGTCTTTCTCTATGATTCCTTCATACAAGGTCATCTTCAGCAATTAAAATGGCTTCTAAAAAAAGTTGTCATTACAACTTTTTTTTTTTTTTTTTAAGGATGCCAATGTGCATTCAAGTGCCATAAACATGTTGAGTAATTGAGTATTTTATCTGAACAGAACGAGACATGTGGAATTTATTTTTAGAACTTGAGCTTTAAATAAATAGGACTTTTAAACACAACTCCATTTTGGATAATGAGATGTTTCCATGGACGTAATGGCTATTTTCAGTATGTTCTCCCAAGGCTCTTCTTTTTAAATGTGATATTTTACATATAAATTGGAGCAGTACAGAATATGTGTGTACAGAATATGTTGTGAGGGGTCAGCTCTTCTTGAGAGTAAATATTTGTATATAAGTGGGTGTGTGCAGTGTGTCTTGCAAGAACCATGGGTAACAGTAGGAGTTAATTTGGTTTAATAATCAAGGTGTAAAAATCTAACAGATTGATCAAACTCATTTCTTGTTTTCCTAGTGTGAAAGGCATTGCTTGAGTATATTTGCTTATTGTTATTAGATGTCCACTGTATAAATATCTATATGCTTATGTAAACATTAGCTGTGATGTATATGTCCATCAAATTGCTTGTCCCACTTCTTAGCTGTGGAAAAATGTGATGCCGTTCAATGGAAGTAATACAGCACATATAGACAGTGTTTTCATGCTGTTGTGTGGTGCTTTTTGCTTAATGCACGCTGCAGAGCCGACCGAGTGACAGGAGCAGCTCATCATAGCACCGAGCAGAGCCGTGCTTTTTGTTTGGGTAAGCAAGAAACAGGAGATTTCCATGAGCTGGTCTGAAAGGGGTATATAACATTTCTGTTTTCCACAGCCAAGGTACATTTTCAATCATGCGTGTTTCTCTGCTGAATCATCCCTGACACACCTACACAGAGCTGTGATTTGCCTCAAATAAGTACCAATGCCTGAAATAGATCTGAGGAGACGTGTGCAGCAGTGGTTGTCAAAAGAGAGAAACACATTTTATGTTTTGTTTTATATATAGATCAAGTCACCAAACTAGTCCATGTAGGAAAAGAAAAGTTTCAGTTCTCGTTTTCCAAGATCTGATGTTTTTTTTTCTCTCCTCTGCTTCCTCCCTGCTGAGTAGCCTGCAGAGTGTGCATGCTCGCTTCATGGCACCATGGGGAAAATCTGATGCAACCAAATGAGAATGAATAAAAGAGGGGGTAAAAAAGATGTTTTGGGGTACGTTGGGACTCCTGCAGGCAGCTGGGACAATGTGGGACACAGTGTGTCCCTCCCCACCAAACCAGTATCAGGACCTGTCATGCCTTGGGCTCCCCATGCTGCAGGATGGGTGACAGCACCATGCCTGGGCAGCAGATCCTTGCTGGAGATGAGTGACCTGGTCCACTTCCCCACATTAAATAAACACCTGTTATGTTGGGCTTTACCTCTTGTGTGCTGCGAGTGACCTTGCCCAGTTATAACTGCTGGGTAAGTGAATTTTTGTTTTTGCAAGGGCCTGTCTCCTCCCCGCCCTCTTGCTAACCCACTTGTGGACAAATCTTCCCACTTGGAAACCAGCCTGTCCCATTAAGCTTTTCAAGCAAGGTGATGATTTCAAATGGTGGAGCACTTGGGAGCCGCTCCCAGGTGCTAGCAATGCCTGCTGCTTAGGAGGACATCTACCTTGGGTTGTTGACACCAGCTCAGAGTAGACAGGGAGGAGAAAAACCAGCCTGAACACAAGGAGAGTCTAATACTGCCTGTATTAGATTACTCGTGACACAGTTGGACAAGTAATTTCCCTGCAAATTTTCTCAGTTGCAAACTCATCCTTCCAAGTACATGAGAGCCCTTCGGTCACTAAGGTCACTCCAAAGGCTCAGCAAAGGTGTGCCAAAACCCATGCCAGATCCACAGAGCTCAGGACCCCTTCCTCAAATGCAGTGGGGCTGGACCAGGGCAGGTGGAGCAAAGGCAGAGCAAAGCCAAAAGTGCAAAGCATCTTCCAAAAGATCTTGGCTAAACTGCAGCAGTATTTTTTTTCCCTTTCTCTTTCCTTGAAGACAGAAGAGAAGTGTCAGAAGTGGTCTGAATCCATCACACAACCTGTAAGTGTGCGTAGCTGGTGTTTGTTTCTGCTGCTGTCTATGCACAACTGAGCAGCTAAAATGTAAGAATTTAGGACATATTTGACATGACCATGCAGTTTTACAACATGAGATAAGCAACAGATGATTACATGTTTAAGACATTTTCCTTGATAACAGATTAAATAATTTACCAGTAATGACAGGGAATGATAAGAGAGGTCAATGAACTGCATTGCCCTACACTTGAACTGCAGGAACTGCATCCATGCAGATCACTGGGGTTTTTGTTTGTTTGTTTTGGGTGTTGTGGTGTTTTGGTTTTTTGTTTTGTTTTGTTTTGTTTTGTTTTGATTTGTTTTGTTTCATTTTGTTTTGTTTTGGGGGAAGGGAGGTGTGATTGGCAACAATTTGTTTTCTTCACCACAAAACAGATCCAATGGAAAATGCCTGTGGGGAAAAACAAAATGAAGTGTATGTGTAAAAGCTGCGTGGGGGGAAATGTGAAAATTTATTTAGTGCTTGCTTGAAGGACGTACACTGGATAGGCACGTCTGACAGAAATGAGCATAGGAGCAGGATTATCCCACCTGATCCCAGCAACACATCTGTTGGACAGGAAGCAGAGGAAGGGCTCCAAACTCTTGATTTCTTTACCTTTTTTCTGTCCATCTGCTGGTTCCCTTCTTTTTGCATTTTCTTTCTCTCTCTCTTTTGCTCTGTTTCAGAATCTTGGTCTTCCCCATGGCTTCATATCTTCCTCAATCCTAGTGGATGGTGATCCAAAACTGACCGGCACTCCAGTGAGACAGGAGTGAATCAAACCCTGTTTGCAGGAGTTCTTTGAGGGAAAGGCACTTATTTGTCTACAACCAAAAGAAGCATAAGACAAGATCACTTCTTCAGCTGCCCTTACGTGTTCAACATGAGGTCTGGCCATCCTCAGGATCCATCCTTAGATGCCAGGAAATCAGGTCACTGTGTGGGTGCCCAGCATGATCTGGGTCATCGCCTGCCTGTGCACTGCAAGGCTCGGCGAGGTGTTTTTGGCCTCCCTCCCTGGGGCTGGGATACATGCTCGATCCCCAGTGACCCAGTTTTCGGGGGCTCCCTCTCGACGGGCATCACACAAGCAAGCCTGGCTTCCAGAGCTGGCTGGGGAGGAGGAGGGCAGTACTGGAGGAGACTTACTTACCATGAGCCTTAAGACAGAAAGGATGAACATCAAATTGCACATGTTTTATTGGGAAACATGTTATGTAGATAACATGCTTGCCATCTGGCCTGCTGGCTTTCTTGCCCTCTGGGTGCTTCAAATTAGGGGGTTGCTCTGGATGGGCAGAAACCAAAGCAAGTCAACTGAGTTCTGTAAAAAGCAAACGGGACCCTGCCCTAAAACAGGGCTCTTACAAGCTTTCAGGAACAGAAATCGCTCCAAACACCCTGTTTTTGAAACATGATGTGGGGTAGGCCAAGACACCTGGACAGACTGCTTCTAGCAAAGGGATGAGTGTGCTTTTGAGAGCAAAGAGGCGAGGGAAGCAGGTAACCAAGCATTTAGTCTGAAATGGTGTGAGGGAAGAATGAACTGCAAAGGGCTTCATAGGCAGGCCAGACTTGTAAAATACCCGTCCTTTATTGGGTATGATGATGAACAGGAAAAAAAAAAAATGAGATGTACGTAGGACTATTTTTGTACACTTTTGTTTTGGTTCTGTTTGACTTATTTTATTTATTTATTTTAATTTTTCCATTTTTGGGAGCATGCTGTTCCTGTTTCAAGCTGTCTCAGCAGGAAAATCAGGGTTTCCCAGCTCTTCCCATCTGCCCCAAACACTGCCCAGAGCAAACCTTCTCCTTCCCTACACAAAAGGCAGTGCCAGCAGCCCCTGGGCAGGCAAAGCCAGGTTTTGTCCAGACCCCTCTTGCTGTTTTGGGGTGTATCATCAGACGTGGGGATGGCACAACACCCTTTTCCACCTCTGTAGCGGTGCTGGGACTCCTACCATTGCCCACTTCATTCCCTTTTGGTCTGGGTTGTCACCCATAACTGTGCCCAACAGCAGGGACCCTCAGTAGGCTTTGGCTGAACAACCAAAGGGTAATTTTACTATCCACAGCCTCATGCAAAATTATCTTACAATCTGTTTCCAGTGACCATATGGGGGAGAGAGAATTTAAATGGTGGGGAATTATAAGAGGAAAACGTTTCTGTGGCTTTTTAAAGCTAAGATCGCAGATAAAGAAGGGAAAGGCAACAGAAGGCCTCAGAAGATGAGCAAGTCCATTGAGAAATATATGAGTGTGAGAGCAGGGAGATGCATCATCGGGTCTGAGAGCTTGCATTTTCTTCTCCCTTCTCGTCTAAGAGAGGAAGATCGTTTTGGGCCAGACTGTGCCCTCAGTCCATCTCACATGGGACTTCAGCGTGAGTGTGTATTTCCTGACTGGTGAGCTTGAAACGTGAAGGGCTCCATTCAGTCCAGCTGCAGCACTCTGGAAAGCTGTTTGCTCCCTCACCAGTAGTTACTATTCCTATAACAAAAAAGCATGTGGGCTCATGACGCATCCATTCAAGCTTATGGTCTGATGTATTAAATAATATACTGGCCTGTGGTCTGTGGCAGCTGAGAGAGAGCACGTGTTTGTCTCTGCCAGCTATGTTACAGTGGTGGTAACTTAGTGGAGAGACCAACACATGAAGTCAGAGCCCTGTGCGTGAAAGCTGGTTGTATCCCCAGTAACTGGTGATCTAAGAAAAAGGCTTCACCTTCAGCAGGAGTAGCAAAAAGTAGCTTAGCAAGTTAGGTAAAATTATTGTGTAGCATTAAAAAATAGCAGTCAGAAATTGGGAGCTCTGAAGGCACCTGACAGTGTTTATGCTGACCTGTGACTTATTCTGTATATGAGAGGAAAAACAGCAATCTATTTTGAAACTGAATGGACAAAATATCAGTTGTAAAGTATGTGTGGTGAGAACCACTTCTTCACTGTCCTGGTCTCTGTTTAATTAATTGATGCTACTGAATGGAAGATTTGAATCTTGATGCTTAGGCCTGTTAGGGCTTCTGTGGTCTTAAGTGGTGACAATGATGAGGTCATGGCCATGCAGGCATATTAATTTTTAGCAGATCTGTCTTCATCCTCCACAGATTTGACTTTTTCACTGTGGCTTACAATGCTAGGGTTTTTCAAGATTATATTTCCTTTTTTATTTGTTTGTTTGTTTAACCTTTTATTGTGGTTTGGGTGTTTCCCATAGAAAAGTTGCATGCAGGCTGTACAGAGAAAATATCTTTCACTGGTGTGAAACTGCTGATGTTTTAGGGTTAATTTGTACTGGAAAGCAATTTCATATTTCAACCAGGGCATAAATTTAAAATACAACAGTGCTTTTGCTTCCGTGTACCACAGCATGCATGCCTATGTCAGAGTAACATGTTGAAGCTGTGGACAGCTTCAGTTTTCAGTAAAGCTAAAACGTCAGAGTAGACAAAGCAGCCTGAAACTTAACAGTTAAAGGGACTGAACTCAACCAGTTCAGTCTTTCCTCTTCTTTGTTACTTGAATTCAAATAAGCTCTGGCTATCTATCTGCATTATAAGCATGCCTATTCTCCATTTGGAAAAGCACTGAGACCCACGAAGTTCAGTTTTTCCATGAAGTACACAGTGGTGAGATTTGCTGCTGTGGTGTTGAAAAGAGACTGGCAAGAAGAGGGGAAAAGTTAGTGTCATGGTGTTCCTGTTCGCCTACCTCTTTGCCTTTTACAAGCAAGAAGAAAGTGTACACTGCCACTGCTGTGTTCGCCCCCAGTAGCTTTTTGTCATACAATGTATTTTGAGCAAGTAAGTGTGGCTGCCTGGCAGGTGTGGCTCAATTGTCCAGAATGATGCTTTCTCATTTGTGTCTGAGATAGATGCCGGTGAAGGATAGTTCCTTGCATACACATCTGCACTGCTGTGTGTTGGTCACGAGATCTCTTGGGCTTGTGTAAGCACGTGGTGAGCTCTCCTGGCACTGGATTTTCTGTGCAGAGATCGTTGCCAAGTATTTCAGCAAGAATGAGGACTCTGCACTTTGACAGACTGTTCCCCATTGCTCACACATATGGTTCCAAAATCATCTGTGCAGATTGTTTTCCTCCTTTGACAAAGCCAAGTGTCATTATACCATGGTACTTACTGGTACATTTTCGGTGGAAGATTGTTTTAAAAATAAATCTCAATGCTCTTTATTCACCAGTCTGTTTTGAAAAAATAAAAATAAAAAACACTAAAAGTTCTGAGTTTTATTTATTTATTTATTTATTTATTTTAGCTAGAATTGACTATATAGCACAGCAGCAAGGAGCTCAAGTACTACGAAAAACTATTCATTAGTAAACTTGGTGACCTGTATTGGCAAAGCTTCCATACCAAAATTCCACCCTGTTACTCTGCAGTAGGTGCGACCAGCAACTGACGTTAGTTTTGCAGTTTGAGGCTTAAAAAAAACCCAAAACAAAACCAACATGTAATAATTTGCAGATGTTGGCAGCAGGCAATGATGCCTGAGTTGCAGCTCTCTTTGGGTGCCAAACCACAAATATATATCATTTTTTATAGTCTACCATTCCTGGAACTGAAAGAGGCTTCAAAACAATCAATATGTAAACACGAATACAGAGCACTCCCTTCTGAGCTTCACCAGTGCTGCTACTGCTATGAGCTGCCTGCTAGATACAGAGGTCTCTTTTCTCACTCACTATGCCTTTCTTCAAAACAATTTATTTATTTATTTATTTATTTTTGCCTTCTGTTTAGAGGTATAGGTGTGCAGGGCTGGTATACCTCCTTCCAGAAGAGGGAAGATATTTACAGTTCCAGAAATTTTAGAAGTATTAACAGATGCAGATTTTGGTGTCTTTTTAAAAGATTTGCTCAATTTGCTAGCCCAGGGAGTGCCAAGTTGTGGTCAAACGCAAGCAACTCGCAGCCACTTGCTATCAGAGTTAAGGTTATAGTATAGCCTACCATGAATTAACTGACTCTTGTCAGGGAAAGTCTAGGACACCAGTCACAAACTGTGACACCACAGAACTATGTCCTATACAAATACATTTTGGAGAGAGGCTCCTTTCCCCAAAAAGTGTGATAGAAGTGCAAGACAGAAGCCACTGGGAGAAGGAGAGAGTTGAGAGTGGAATAAGGATACCATAATACTCTGCTGGTCAGGAGGGCATTGGGTGTTCTTAGAACACCTAGAATTTCTTTTCATATTAATTTCTGTACTTATTTTTGTAGCCTTTCTGATAAAGGAGAAATTTTTAAGAAGAGCTTGAAATACAATGAAGTTTCTGGGAGTCTCTTTGTAGTTGCAGGAAACATAAAGGGGACTTTGGAGAAAATCCAGAAGTGCTTGTTCATTAAGTGGCAAGCTGAAGATGGAAGGGACATTGCTGGCCTAACCTAGTGTGGTTTGGAAGCTTGCAGCAAATGGGAGATGGTGAAGACAAGTTACTGATGGTTTGGTATGGCAGAGAAGGTGGGGGGAACTGCCTAGGGACAGGGGATACCAAAACAGGAGTGGCTGTGAGGAAAACCATCTCTTGGAAATATTTGGAATGTGCAAAAGTAGAAGTTTTCAATTATTAAGGGTAAAGAAAAAGGTGCAGTATGAACGAAGACATGAAGTATTGAAAGCCCACACGGAAGATTTTTGGCTGCCTGGATGAGTAGGAGAGTTCATAATTTAGAGACAATTCAGAGAGATTCTGGATGAGCTGGACATAGCAAAAGGTTTCAGCAAGCTACAGAGGCCTGTGGTCACACTGGATAAATCCCAAGTGATACAAAAACATTGGAGAAGACAGATGAAAAATGGGATGCTATACAACAAGGTCTAATGTAAAATCCTGGATTTAACTGAGAATAAGGCAGATGTAAATTACCATTGTCCTCTGACATTTTTTTCAGAAAATGGCTCTGGAAGTTAAAGCAAAAGAAAATGGGGCAATGTGATATTCTGGAAAAGGCAAGCATCCTACTGGCCACACAGATCAGAAGATAGTGAACTAATCCCTTTGCTCTGTGGAGCACTAGTAGAGTTATTCCTGGTGTGATTCAAGAAAATCAGGCTGCTTGAATGGAGAGCAGCAGAAAGCAACAAGGGTGAATGGAGATTAGAAGAAAATGGTCACATATAATCTGGGGTTACTTAGTCTAGAGAAGAGAAGGATGAGAGAGACTATTGTAATGTAAAAGGTTGCTGCAGAGATGAAAGGAATAATCCATTCTCCTTTTCTGTAGTCATTACGACAAGAAGTTCCAGGCTTAAACTGTGGCAAGAACAACTTAAGTTGAACATCAGGAAACACTCTCTAAGAATCAGAATAGCAAAATCAGGCATAAATTAGCTGGGGAACATCTGCAGTCCCCATTGCTGGAGGTTGTTTATGCCTAGGTGGTCAAAACCTTTTCAGAAACGACAGCTGGGCCTTCCCCATTCCCAGACAGAGTTCTCTGCCTGAGATCTCTTCCAGCCCTGAATCTGCTTCCTGAAGATGAGATTGCCCACAGAATTAAGATAAAGGATTAACGACAAGGCTACATATGGGAAGGGTCCTCCTTTCATATGCTAAAAAAAATATTAATATCTAGGGAGAGAGCCAAGAGGGGGCTAAAGCTGGAGTAAAAGAGTGATATAATAAAATAATTGGCTGGATGAAGATTTGGAAGAGCTCTTTAAAGACCGAAAAGCATATTTAGTGGGTTAGCATGGCAGGAAATTGTTAAAGAGCATCTAAATGAGATTAGAATAAAGGAATCTCTCCTGGAGCACCTCTCCTGTGAAGACAGGCTGGGAGAGTTGGAGTTGTTCAGTCTGGAGAAGAAAAGGCTCTGGGGAGGCCTTACAGTGGCCTTCCAGTACCTAAAGGGGGCCTACAGGAAAGCTGGGGAGGGACTCTGTGTCAGGGAGTGCAGTGATAGGACAAGGAGTAATGGCTTTAAACTAAAAGAGGGAAGATTTAGATTAGATATAAGGAAGAAACTCTTCACTGTGAAGGTGGTGATGCACTGGCACAGGTTGCCCAGAGAAGCTGTGGGTGCCCCATCCCTGGAAATGTTCAAGGCCAGGCTGGATGGGGCTTTGGGCAGCCTGGGCTGGGGGGAGGTGTCCCTGCCCATGGCAGGGGTTGGAAACAGGTGGTCTTTAAGGTCCCTTCCTACCCAAACCATTCTGTGATTCTATGATAACCACTGAAAAGGGTAAATTTGGTGGACTCGGAGATGGAGGAAGAAGAGGAAGACAAGTCAATATTTGGATAGGGAGCTAAGGTTGAAAAGATTTTTGTGGTGGAAAGACTAAAGTGCATTTATAATACAAAAATAAGAATATTGAAAGAGACTTGGCTATATTCAAAGGAAATGAGCGGCTAATACAATGAAGGGGTCACATTCAGCTAAGTGAACAACAAAACTCACCTCCCTTGTACCCTGTCTCATGGTGAAGTCATAGAAAAAGTGGAACAAATGATGGCAGAAGGGTATGCAAGCTTCTTGTTCATCTTCTGTCTTTGGAAAGAGGTGTGCTTCTCTGTAGAGAGAAGTGGAAGCAGATGGAGGAATGCAGTGATGAGTCAGAGGTGATGAGAAGAAAACTGAGCTTTCTGGTGTGGGATCTGGAGTTAGAGATGTCTTCTCTTAGAAAGCAGCAGGGCAGCTGGAGGGTAGGACAGGGTGACAGTGGAAGGAAGTCAGCTGAGTCAAGGAACCTAGCAAAACTGTCAGTGGTAAGAGAAAGGGAACAGAGAAAAAAAAAAAAAGAGAGACAAATGAGAGCAAGGGCTGGTAGTGGGCAGGGTAGACCTCGTGTTGGGAAGGAGAAGCCAACAAGAGTATGGTTTGGAGGAAAGTGTGAAAGAAACATAGCTGTGCCAATGGATTAAAGGGAGGAAGGAGCTCAGAGAGGGTTCCATCAAAATACAAGTAGTCGGTGATGACAGGATGGGAGCTGCAAAAATGTGTATGCACAGTGACTGGGTGTGAAGACAAAGATTGAAGGATGATACATAGAGAAACTGGGAAATCAACTGAAAGCTGATCTAGGGAAGGAGAT